>NC_060138.1:1182068588-1184468588 GCF_021461385.2 Schistocerca piceifrons | reverse complement strand
GATATGGACTTTCAGAGCAGCTGCGTGCAACCTAAAGTGCTACAACCATGATGCAATCCTTCCCTTTCCTATCCTAATTCTTGTAACATAGTGAAAATCATTTTTTGCTAATATCATTTATATTCATGGCCTATACATTTTTTCGATTTGCTGAACTGCAGTACATGTGCACTTATGTCATTTATCAACATTATTTTTTGCCATTATGTTTCTTTGTTGTGAAAATGCTAAAGAGTTTTTCAGTGCATGTGCACTTATGCCATGTGTTAATATGTTTTGTGCTGAACGTCAGTAACTGTGCACTTTTGTCATTTATCAATATGATCTGTATATACATTTTTCTGATATGTTCTGTACTCATTATATATATTCATTTGTTATGTTTTGTACTCGGTGCCTGTGCACCACATTTACTACATCTGTATATTCTGTAATTGTAAAGTTAATTAGTTAAGAAAAAATTTGTTGCTCATGGAAAGTCCAAATGACTCACCATCGCTGCCAAGTTTTTGCCCCCCCAGTGGAGGGTTATGAAACACGTATGTATTCAGTAGTAGCGATGGCGAGACATGACAGAATCTCTGACCAGAGAGTTATTTATCGTTGCTAGTCTGCGCTTGACCGCGTGAGAGTTCAGTTGCGAATGAGAGTGAGTCGCGAGTGGGACGCTGTCGGCGGGCGTCGACATGGGTCTCTGGTCAAGATTCAGGACGAGGTATATTGTTAAATAAGGTAATGAAGCTGCATTGCGCAAATGAGATAACGTAATGTATATTTTTTTGTAATTAATTTGTTCAAGAAATGCCCCAATAATAATTTTGTTCTGAAAGCAATCTTTTAAGAAAATAATCATTACAATTGAAACAATATTTCCTTTGCTTTTCCTCCCAGAATCAATTTATCACGTTGATCTTAACGTTAATTTTGTGGGGACTTAACATTTTTGCACATTGTTATTATCATTGAGTTTTATTACTGTGGGAAGCTAATATTTGGGTCTATTTGCATTTTTATTGAATTCATATCATTTTAAAATAATTACGGGGAGGTTACACTTAGCAGAATGAATATTCACATTTAAAAATTATCTTTCATTTTTGCGGGAAGGTTACGCTTGGTTCTACTCCCATTAACATTTAAATATTGTCATTTTCAAAATTCTCCGGGGAGGCTATACTTGGCGACATCCAGTCCAGGACCGTATTTCGTTGAGAATCTTCTGAAAAGTAGTCAGATATTTTGCTCTTATTTACTTAATATAATTAGCATTTGGCGCAACGCTTTTACTAATTTTATGATTTTCTTTCCTCAGATCATCGGCAATTCGTTGGTCTGTTGTATTTGTGTTTGTTGCTTTTTGCATTTTGCTTATTTCATTTGTGAATAATTGTGACTATTGTAAAAATGCCGCGAAAGACTGTGAATAGTGTATCGCGAGGTATAATGAATGAAATTACCGACTTAAGCAACATCACAGCAATTAAGGGCAGCCAATCGTGACCAAGTTGGTGCTGTCATATATACCCCTGTATTGGTGCAGCACACTAGCAGCACACTAGTGCTATATGCCTCCACTCGCAAGGGTGGATAAGAATTGTGGTGTTTCTTTCCCGCTATATGAAGCACGGCGGACTTCTGCATCTGCAGGAGCTGCCTATGCTGAATTTTATAGTCACGCCAAGAAGCTGCACGAACTGCTAGAGACATTCAGCGTCAGCAGACCTTCTGCGCTGCTGATGTCAAGACGCCACTGCGCCCCCTTGCTGTCGGCACACGCCAAGAGGGCGTAACTACCAGGGTAAGTCAATTATTATCCGCAATTTAGTTATATTTTTGTTTATTTTGGTATCACTGTTGTTTTACGTTGATGACGCATGCTTTGTTTATTTACTGTCATATCTTTGCAATTTTCAAGCTGCTAGGTTAGTTTCGTTATCGCTGCTGTGCTGTTAATCATGGCTACTCCGCTGTCTATTTGCACCAAAGAAGAGCAACGTTCAGTGATCCATTTTTTTTGTGGTCGAAAGGCGTATCAGGGGACGAAATTCACCGAAGACTTTCGGTACAGTACGGGAACAGATTTTTGCCACAACGGAGTGTCTACGAATGGACTGAAAAATTCCGAAATGGTCGCACAAGTGTTAAGCACGATGAAGGAGCCGGACGACCGTTCACCGACACAAATGAATAAACCATTGAGCGTTCACGTGAAATGATTCTATTAGACAAGCTATTAACTATTGACGAAGTGGCACATCATCTGCAAATTAGTCCCGGTTCTGACTACGAAATCATCCACAACAGACTTGGTTTTCATAAAGTTTGTGCAAGATGGGTCGCAAAAGAACTCACACAGTAGCGTAAACAAACGCTCTTGGACATCTGCAAAAAGCATTTGGATTGCTAAGGTAATGAATGGGACCACTTGTTAGACAGGACCATTACTGGTGACGAAACATGGATCCATCATTACGAGCCGGAGAGTAAAGGGCAGAGTATGGAATGGGAAACATCCAAATACGCCGTGCAAGAAAAAGTTCAAGACAATCGTCCGCAGTAAAACTGATGCTTACGGTTTTTGGGACGCACAAGGTCCAGTACTGAAACATTATGGGGAAAAGGGCACAACAATAAATAGTGTACTTTACAGCGAGATGCTTACTGCCAGGCTAAAGCAAACACCGACGATTGTTGTCAAAAGGTGTTGTGTTGTTGCACGACAACGCCCGTCCGCATACTGCTGCCCACACTGCTGAAACGCTCCGGAGAGTCAAACTTGAACTACTGGATCATCCTACATATGAGTATATACTTCTGACAATACGGAGCATGACCTTCTTCTTCTGTGCACATGTACACATATTACTCGAACTCTTACGGGACTTTGGGAAGAAGGTCTTCCGCGAGTAATGAGTGTGTTGGGTAGGGACACTACGAATGTAGTGTGTGGACATATAATGCGAAAATGTGGGTCTCACGGGAGGCGTGCACGAGATAGTCCCTGCAGTCGCACTATCCTCTGTGCCCTCGGTGGCTCAGATGAATAGAGCGTCTGCCATGTAAGCATAAGATCCCGGGCTCGAGTCCAAGTCGGGGCACACATTTTCACCTGTGCCCGTTGATATATATCAACGCCCGTCAGCAGTTGAAGATATTAATACACAATTCCAATCCTCCATATAGTCCCGATCTTGCCCCTTCTCTCTACCACCCGTTCGGTCCACTCAGACAGGCATTAAGGGGGGGGTTGTCGATTTGCCTCGGACGAAGCAGTGAATGAAGCGGTGCATTCCTGGCTCGCAGCTAAACCGAGAACCTTCTTTTATGAGGGCCTCAGGAAGCTTGTACAACGATGGACCAAGTGCGTTGAAACGCAGGGAGACTATGTCGAAAAATGATGTTCTTTTAAGTTTTGTATTTCATTACAATAAAATTTTATAACAACTTTGCGGATAGTAATTGACTTACCCTCTTACTACAAAACGATGGAATGAGTGCTGTAGCCCGTTTTCTAATGAAAATGTCTGATTGTTGATACTGTTTTCTTGAGTCACCACCCGTTAACATCACGACGTCAACCGACTGCTTCAACTGAAACCTGCCGATGTAGAGGCTATGTGCCCCTGGTCTCTACAGAATGCAGTTTGGTTACAGCGAATAATAAATACAAGAAATATACGTGTAATATTACTAAAGCAGACTGTCTATGTTTCAGAGAGATAATTATTTGCTTGGTAAGGGTTCATGTGTTGATGGATGAATGACGACGTTGGTGCTTCTATATGTCAGCTACAGTACGATATTCAGAGGCTCAAGGGAGAGTTACACATAGTAAAATTTATAAAACGGGATGGAGAGTACGGAAAATAGAAATGGGACTCATATGGTGCGCCGAAGCTGAAAGCCCAATACAGGAATTTGTCAGGTATTATTCTAATTTTACGGGTAGTGAAACAGGATCAAATTCTGCTTGCGCGGCGGTTAGCTGTATTTGGAACAGATGCAGTATGTTACATATGGTAGGGTGTGAGCAGAAGAACGAATCTAGCAGTTAAGAGAAATATTGAGCGAGCAGAATGTGTTACTTAAAGGATAGACATGAGGTCGCTTGGAAAAGGGCGATATGAGATAAATAGTAACGTCTAATGTGATGAAAGTTGTTAACATATGATTGTGCCCCACTGGGGAGGATGAGAACAGCGATTTCATGTTTTGTGGGAGCTGAATATGCCAGGCGCATGCATTATGGAATGTGAATAAAGCTATTTTTGGAAGAATTTTAAATATATTTTAAAGTTGTGCCGGAAGTTTTGTTTGTCGAATAAAACTATGAACTTGTATTGATTTTTATTCTCTCTATTAACAAGTGGTACATCACAAATGTTTCTCCAATTCAGGTACTTTTCCTAAAATCAACTTGATCTTCATGTAACTAGGAGACATGTCCATTACGGATAAGTGGCGGATCTCTGTTGCCAACGCTGCTGACCACTGGCCAGCAAGGCCATGGAAGCCTGTCAAAAATTCAAACCAGGAAATGTGACGCCAATTCCGCGGCTAGCACGCACAATAGCTTCTTATATATCGTTCGCGTCTGAGCACCTACAGCGCAAACTTAATAGATACAGTGAAGGACGAAAGATTAAATTACAGAGGGGAGCAATATGCAGATATAAATTGTAATCATATAAGTGGAAAGATATAATACCGAGAAATTTTTGTAACCGTTATTCAGTAAACCTTCAATAACTTTTACATTATTTAATTTACACAAGAGTTCCAGCAGTCAAACTGTAACTCTTAGTCATGTGGAGAGGACGAGGAATTCCGCCTTATGCATTTTCAGTGTCTTACGCCACGCGGGGTAGCCGTGAGGCCTTGGGCGCCATGCCACGGTTCGCGCGGCTCCCCCCATCGGAAGTTCGAGTCGTCCCTTTGGCATGGGTGTGTGTCTTGTCCTTAGCGTAAGTTAGTTTAAGTTAGATTAAGTAGTGTGTAAGTCTAGGGACTGATGACCTCAGCAGTTTGGTCCCGTAGAACTTACCACAAATTTCCAAATTTCAGTGTCTTTCCTAAGGCGGAATTCCTCGTCTTATTTTCATGGCAAACACGGACATAAGAAGCACAACAATACCACAAGATGATTAAGTCAGTCATGTGCTTTAACATACACGTTTTGTAGCACAATAATTAAGTCGTGAGATGCATTTGAATTGAATTTTATTTAAAAGCCTATATAAAATCTGATAAAGACACATACGAAACCAGCAAGGCAGTATACATTCCTGGACCATGTTTCACACAGTATCCAACGTTAACTGCTTAAGATTGATATTATTGTTGTTTTTATTAACCGCTTACAAATTTATGTAGTTTCTCCAGTAACTTGAAAATTTTTACAGTGGAAAGAGGAGTAAACATGTGCTAAGAAAGTGATGCCATGTCCATATTTTTTGTAATATCTGACAACACGTAAAATACGAAATGTTTTCAGGGATGAAATGAATTTGTAATTTTTCAACTTTAAATTAGGGGCGAACTACGGCACATCGAATTAAGCGTAAAAATCAGTTTTAATTAGAATTTTAGCTTGCAACCAATGGCACAGCCATACTTTAATTATTTTTTATGTTGAAATAATTCTAAATTATGCTGGTGCAACTACAGACTGGTTAAGTGACAGAGATGTTGGGTTTCACGACGAACTGAGAGCGTAGAAGGCGGCAACCATCTTGACTAAAGGACAGTGATCTGTACGTCAACACCTCTGTTGTGCCAGAGCGTTGTTCCAGCTTTGAATGTTATCGATCTTAGAGAAATTTTCGGATCATCAGTAGCGACACTTAGAATGATTTCGTGCTGGTGTGCTGTGGACTCACAAAGAAGAACCTGAGTACGATGTCGCAATAGGTCAATGACATTTACATCATTCGACATCCCACGTATACCATGCAACCACAATCTTGGCTGCTAATGGCAACAGGAGACTGGAATAGATACATCCAATGGTGAGCACAGCTCCAGGTTACGGAGAGTAGTTACACGAAGAGCAACTCTCAACTCTGCTGCAGTGCCAGTGGTGTTTATACAAAGGAGAGCAATGGAAACGATAAACATTGCCTTATATTTACAGCAACAGTTGCCGAAGTTGACATTTCATCAGAACGGATCAATAGAAATGGGTGGTAAGGTGTTACCGGAAAATGAAGAATGTGAGTGAGGCACCACGACATTGGAGGATTGGATCTGGAACACAAACACCAAAAAGGGTATCAATTACAAGAATCTGAGATAACTGTGGAAGGAAAGGTTCAGGATATAAAGATGGAACACTGCGGAAGAATGAGATGTTCAACAGGCAATGAAAGTGTTGAATCAGGTGTACCCACAGTCCCTGAAGAAATCTGTGCGGCAATGTGCTCATGAGACTGGGATTTGCAAAAACAGCGCTCATAGAATTTTTTTGGCTCAAAAATTTAACCTTATATTCCAAGACTTTTCCATGTTCCACACGAGGATGATTCCGATAGAGGAAGTGGAAGTTGTGAGCGGTTCATTAACAGATCTGAAGAAGATCAACGCTTCCAAGAGCTAATTCTGTGGTCGGACGAAGCGGCCTTTAAGCCTAATGAGACAATTAACCGCCATAATTGCGTGTACAGGGCCAATGAGAATTCATATACAGCCGAGGAAAGATATGTTAATCTACCAGGGGTGTCTGTCTTCTAGAGGATTAACCAAACCACACTTCTTTGAAAACACTGACGCAGATGAGTCTTACTTAGAAATGATACATATGATAGCTCCTGATCTTTACAACCGTTTTGGAAATAAAGATTATTGCTTTCACCAGGATGGGGCGCCTTCTCATTGTCTCTTTAGTGTGAGGGCATTTCTCAATAATGTATTCCCTGCCAGATAGATATGGCGAAGACGAAGTGCGGAATTTCTAGCTCGATTCTCTGATTTAACTCCTCTATACTTCCATCTGTGGTTTACTCTGAAGAATACAGTTCACATTGCAAAACTACAAACACTGGATGATCTTAAGAAGCAAACTGAGCAGAACTGTGATGCCATTCCATTAAGAACAATACAGTTGGCATGTTCTTCTGTTGTAAGTTATTGTCGACGGTGTATTGAAGCAATAGGAGGACATTTCGAACATCTATCACCATTAGTTGGACCTTAAGGTACACCACAAACACTGTAATGTATCCTTTAATTAAAGAGATACTCAGTTTCAAGGAGTATATACATTATTTTGGTACACCCTTTACTGAGGAGCAAAATGATGACGATAAGTGAACAAGTGAAAGTGTTATTCAAACAGATGTCGAGCCATGTAGTTCTTTTGGTTGTGTAAATCCTGGAATACTTCTAGATAAGCTCGAGTACCGTGGTATGAACGGGACAGCGCTCAAATGGTTTAAATCATACCTAACTGGAAGAGTGCAGAAAGTTGAAATAAGCAGTTCACATAACATGCAAAAAGCTGGTGATTTCTCAAACTGGGAACAATGAAGAATAGGGTGCCACAAGGTTCAGTCTTGGGTCCTCTGCTGTTCGTAATATATATTAATCACTTGTCATTCAATATTGACAAAGATGCACAGCTGGTACTTTTTGTTGATGATACAAGTGTAGCTATCACACCCAACAGACAAGAATTAAATGATGAAATTGTAAACGATGTTTTTCAGAAAATCATTAAGTAGTTCTCTGCAAATGGGCTCTCATTAAACTTTGACAAAACACAGTATATACAGTTCCACACAGTAAATGGAATGACACCATTAATTAATATAGACTTCGATCTGAAATCAGTATCTAAGGTAGAATATTCAAAATTTCTAGGTGTATGTGCTGATGAGGAGTTAAACTGGAAAAAACACACTGAAGATCTGCTGAAACGTTTGAGTTCAGCTACTTATGCTATTAGTGTCATTGCAAATTTTGGCGATATACATCTCAGTAAATTAGCTTACCACGCACATTTTCATTCTCTGCTTTCGTATGACATCATATTCTGCAGTAACTCATCATTGAGTAAAAGAGTGTTCACTGCACAAAAACGTGTAATCGGAACAATTGCTGGAGCTCATCCCAGATCATCCTGCGGAGACTTATTTAAAGAACTAGAGATCTTCACTGTAGCCTCACAATATATATATATATATATATATATATATATATATATATATATAAACTTACAAAATTTGTTGTTAACGATTTGACGAATTCAAAAGTAATAGCAGTGTACATGGCTAAAACTCTAGGAGAAAGAATAATCTTCACTACTCAAGGTTGTATCTAACATTGGCTCAGAAAGGGGTAAATTATGCTGCCACAAATGTCTTTGGTCACTTACCTAATACCATTAAAAGTCTGACAGATAGCCACATAGCATTTAAAGGGAAATTAACCCCCTCTCACACACACACACACACACACCCAGAAAAATAAAAAAATAAAAGAAATTAAAAATATGAAGTGTCATCTAATATTTTATGTAATGTAATATCTTGTATAGACCTCTTTTATTAACCGGACACGTTCCACATCATTACGAAGTGTCGTAGTCATGATCTATGAAACAAGTACTAATCTAATCTAATCTTGTCGGACAGGTTGCCACAAATCTTGTCTCCAGGGAAAGTCGCAAAAGATAAAGGTTGTCCAAGGAGATGGAGCTAAACTTAATTACGTATGCTGAAGATCATCTACAGCATAGTAAAAAGACAACTGTGAACAGATTTCGAATACGTTCGCAGCTATGTGACCGTGTAGTGGATAACAACAACTATGGATATTCAAGGGAGGATAAGGCGCACTTGTCACAACAACTGCTGTTTTCTCGTTTCAGGGATGCTCGATACAGTCTACAGGATGTGCTGGAAGGTGATCTACTATGTAATGCACATCAAATTTGGCGCGACATATATTACATTGATGTCAAGTGAAGAAATGATTGGTTGCATAACCCCAGTGTTACAGAAATGGAGGACGTAAGATAACGAAATTTCAAAGAAAGCGCCAAATTGAAGATGCGTTAGAAACGGCGGAGTCAGTCCTAAAATTTGCAGATGAGATAATCGAACTTATCAAATCGTTCAGTAGGGAACTTGTTTTCAACTCCGACAAATCTGGATTTCAAGATGAAACGAGTATGAAAGGAACCCTGGGAATTAGAGATCAACTAACATCAGTGTCGTAACGTATTCGTGTACAACTACGGCGACTATTAATCAGGGCGACAAACTGTAAATTTATTTATTGTGCTGCGTGAACTTGGAAATTCTTACCCCTACGAGTCTTTCTCGTGTGCGTGATCTTGCAGGGGCAGTTGGGAATATTTACGTCACAGCAAGCAAGTGGGAAAATGGGCGTAAAATAACTACAACTGTGTTATGATTACTGGTCTGCTTATGAGGATTATACTCCATTAGAATAAACGATCCCTCCTGAAAAATGTGTGACACTGCATTTCATACCATCCGGATACGATGGAGAAATTGAGCTTCTGGATGTCTGTCTTTTCCGTGCCTATAAAGCACATTATCGCACTATCTGCAGATAGTGCTACGCGTTGAAGAATAGTCAGTTTCACGATAAGCTTCACGGCAGACTGTTTGACATTCTGTTGTATGCCATCACATTTCATCATTTCTCATCACCCAGTTGCACCAACAGGATTCTATATGCATTCTTGAAGAGTGGATTCCTAGGTGAACGTCCTGCACGGTTTGTAAAACCCAGGGAGTTCGTCTCCGATATTTATGGTCAAATATGTGATCACTGTGGGGCGCCATTTTTGGTTGGTTGGTTGACATGGGGGAAGGGACCAAACAGCGAGGTCATCGGTCGCATCGGCTTAGGAAACGATGGGGAAGGAAGTAGGCCGTGCCCTTTTAAAGGAACCATCCTGTCATTTAGGGAAATCACGGAAAATGTAAATCAGGATGGCCGGAAGTGGGTTTGCACCGTCGTCCTCCCGAATGCGAGGCGAGTGTGCTAACCACAGCGCCACCCCGATCGGTCGCCCTTTTACATTCATTTTGGCGGAACTTGTTATTTTCTTGTACTGTGACTGGAGTTTCTGATTTTGTGCACTGAGACTAGATTTTATTTCCGTTCGCCGGTGAGGGACTTAGAATCAGTTTGCTACTAATCGACGTTTAGCTGATGGCAATGTGTTTCGTTTCGACTCTGTTAGGTGTTAAGTTATAATGACGTTTAGCTTCAGTTAACGCATTGTGTTTTACAAATATTTTTCAGTTTATTTTACGCAGTGAGTTCTATAATCTCTATATTAGGAATTAGGGTTATTTCTTTGAAACATTTAGTAGCATAGTTGCTTTCAGGATTCTTGGAATTAATTGATGAACTTTCTCGAAGAATAAACTTTTATTAGTTAAAATTTAAATATAGTTGTTGCAGCTTGTTCATTAACGTAATTTGTAGCTATGTAGAGTCCAGTAATCATTTTGATGTCTGGTTAATCACATCAGAGATGAATTTATCTACTTGTATTATTTTAAAAGCTCACGTCAGGGTGAAAGAGACGAATATTATCCCCGAGTAGACAACGAAAATTTTCATCGTCGTTCGTCGCTCTTCGTTTAAATTTCGGCCGATTTGCGTAGCAGTCATCTTCTGAACTGTGTGGATGACGAGTTTACGAAAGGACAAGGAAAAATTTGGTACCTTCTTTGTCATTTATTGTAAACACTAGCTCGAAATTCCATTCATTATCACAGAAATTCCGAAAGAATAGTATCCCTTCTACCTTTCCTTTAACAAGTCTTCAACGGTTCTGCGAAACCCTGAATGATGTAGTGGATACGTTATGTATTCCAAAATGAAACGGATTTCTCGTCCTGTATCACGCTTGCAGGTAGTCCCTTGCTCTCGGAGATGCCGTCAAATGCTCCCTCCATATTCTTGCAGTTATCTGTGCCTCCTCCGGCCGGTCAAATACTGAAAATTTCCTGCCAGACCCACCCTCGAAACTGACAGAGGCGATCACTGCATAGATGTGTGTCAGTGACCATTGTTACCGATATGAGTTGTATTTCTTATATATATCGTTTGTTTATTGGTGTAAAGTGTACTGTCGCTTTCTTAGGAATAATTCAGGTGATCGCACGTACATGGCTGTTCACTGAGCAGAAATGGAGCTGGTCAAAAATACACTACTGGCCATTAAAATTGCAGATAATAAACGGGTATTCATTGGACAAACATATTATAGTAGAATTGACATGTGATTACATTTTCACGGAATTTGGGTGCATAGATCCTGAGAAATCAGAGGTACAGCTGACCATGCAGCTTCAACACGATACCACAGTTCATCACGAGTAGTGACTGGCGTATTGTGACGAGCCAGTTGCTCGGCCACCATTGACCAGACGTTTTAAATTGGTGAGCGATCTGGAGAACGTGCTGGGCAGGGAATCAGTCGAACATTTTCTGTACCCAGAAAGGCCCGTACAGGACCTGCAACATGCGGCCGTGTATTATCCTGCTGAAATGTAGGGTTTCGCAGGGATCGAATGAAGGGTAGAGCTACGGGTCGTAACACATCTGAAATGTAACGTTCACTGATCAAAGTGTCGTCAATGCGAACACGAGGTGAGCGAGACGTGTAACCAATGGCACCCCATACCATCACGCTGGGTGATACGCCAGTATGGCGATGACCATCAGAACCTTGAATCATCCGAAAAAATGACGTTTTGCCACTCGTGCACTCAGGTTCGTTGTTGACAGACGCTCCTGTCTGTGATGCAGCGTCAAGGGTAACCGCAGCGGTGGGCTCCCGAGCTGATAGTCCATGCTGCAGCAAAGGTCGTCGAACTGTTCGTGCAGATGGTTGTTGTCTTGCAAACGTCCTCATCTGTTGACTCAGGGGTGGAGACGTGGCTGCACGATCCGTCACAGCCATGCGAATAAGATGCCTGTCATCTCGACTGATAGTGATACGAGGCCGTTGGGATCCAGCACGGCGTTCCGTATTACCCTCCAGAACTCACCGATTCCATATTCTGCTAACAGTCGTTGGATCTCGACCAACGCGAGCAATGTCGCGATACGATAAACCGCAATCGCGATAAGCTACAATCCTACCTTTATCAAAGTCGGAAATGTGATGTTACGCATTTCTCCTCCTTACACGATGCATCACAACAACGTTTCACCAGGCAAAGCAGGTCAACTGCTGTTTGTGTATGAGAAATCAGTTCGAAACTTTCCTCATGTCAGCACGTTGTAGGTATCGCCACCGGCGCCAACCTTGTGTGAATGCGCTGAAAAGCTAATCATTTGCATATCACAGCATCTTCTTCCTGTCGGTTAAATTTCGCATCTGTGGTGTAGCAATTTCAATGGCCAGTAGTGTATGACAGTCTGTTGTTCCTCGATTACTACGAGTGGTGGGAGCTTTCACTGGCTGCGCGAGATCAATGGCGGGCTAATCGCTGCAGTGTGGTATGCTGTCTGAGTGGCATCACCGTACTCTCTTGTCGGGTGATTAGAGTGACTGCGATGCAGGCATCGCTCGACCAATCCTCGTAATGAGAACTACGCTCTGACGTGGCAGATCGGGTCCGATGCCACAGTGCGCGTGTCAGCGCGGGAGCAGGTTGACACGGACTGGCTTATCGATATCCTATCGATACTGTGTTACGCAGAGGAAGATTGTAACTCGCCGCACAGAGAGGATATTATTGGATGTCCAGGGTCGTCTAGTAATGGTGGAAACGCATTAAGGCATGGTGGAGGGACAACGAAGCAGTAAACAGGAATATCTCATACGTTTAAGCTGGGACTGCAACGTCTATCACTTTCTTTTGTGAGCAGTTCGCTATCGGCTGACGAAATACTGCACAGCCTGCGGAATGACCATACTTAACAAGTAGCCAAGAGTGGCGCTCATTTACGGAAGCTCGGAATTTAGAACGGACTTCAATACGAGACGCTTGTAACAGTTTCCATAACGAAACTTTCTCCAAACTTGGCAGAAAATCCAGAGAGATTTTTGTCGTATGTAAAGTATCTAGCGGCAAGACACAATCAATGTTTTCTCTGTGCGATAGCAATAGGAATACTATTGATAACAGTGCTGCTACAGCAGAGTTACTAAACACAGACTTCCGAAATTCCTTCACCAAAGAAGACAAAGTAAATATTTAAAAAGTCGAATGAAGAACAGCTGCCAACATAAATAACTTAGAACTAAATATCCTCGGAGCAGTGAAGCAAATTCAGTCATTTAATAAAAGCAAGTCTTCCTGGCCAGACTATACCAGCTAGGCCCTTTCAGAATAGGCTGATGCAATAGTTTCACATGTAACAATCACTCACTACAGTTCACTAGACAAAACATCCGTACCCAAAGACTGGAGAATTGCACAGGTCATAACAAGACTCAAGAAAGGCGATAAGCGTAATCTACTAAATTACAGGACATTATCGACGGCCGGGGTGGCCGAGCGGTTCTAGGCGCTACAGCATGGAGCCGCGCGACCTCTACGGTCGCAGGTTCAACTCCTGCCTCGGGCATGGGTGTGTGTGATGTCCTTAGGTTAGTTAGGTTTAAGTAGTTCAAAGTTGTAGGGGACTGATGACCTCAGAAGTTAAGTCCCATAGTGCTCAGAGCCATTTGAACAGAACATTATCATTAGCGTCGGTATGCAGCTGGATTTTGGAACACTTGTTGTGTTCGAGCACAGTTCCGTCGAAGAGAATGGTCTATTGACACACAATCAACAGGGATTGAGAACACATAGTGCTTAGGAAACACAACCAGCTCTTTACTCACACGGAGTGTTGAGTGCTATTAACAAGGGATTTCAGATTGATTCCATATTTCTTGATTTCTAGAAGGCTTTTCAAACTGTACCTCATAAGCGGCTTGTCGTCAAATTGCGTGCAGATGGAATATCGTCTCAGTTGTGTGACTAGATTTGTGGTTTCCTGTCAGAGAGGTCACAGTTCATAGTAACTGAGAGAGAGTCATCGTGTAAAATAGAAGTAATTTCTGGCTTTCCCCAAGTTAGTCTTGTAAGCCCTCTGCTGTTCCTTATCTATATAATTGATTTAGGAGACATTATAAGCAGCCGTGTTAGGTTGTTTGCAGATGATGCTGTCGTTTATTTTCGAGTAAAGTCATCAGAAGACAAAAAAATTACAAAACAACTTAGAAAAGATATCTGAATCGAACGCAAATTGTCAGTTGACACTAAATAATGGAAAGTGTGAGGCCATTCACATGAGTGCAAAAAGGAATCCGTTAAACTTCGGTTTCACTATAACTCAGTCAAATCTAAAGGCTGTAAATTCAATCAAATCTCTAGGGATTACAATTACGAACAATTTAAATTGGAAAGAACACACAGAAAATGTCGTGATCAAGGCGACCCAAAGACTGCCTTTAATTGTCACAGCACTTAGAGGATTCAAGAGATCTACTAAAGAGACTGCTTGCATTGCGTTTGTCCGTCCTCTGGAGTACTGCTGCGCGGTGTGGTATCCTTACCACATAGCTTTAATGGTGTTCGAAGAAGAACAGCACTTTTTGTGTCATTGTGAAGTAGAGAGCTGCACTGACATGATAAAGAAATTGGGTGGTCACCATTAAAACAAAGGCATTTTTCGTTGTGGCGGAATCTCCTCAAGACACTTCAATCACCAACTTTCTCCTTAGAATGTGAAAATATTTTTTTGAAGCCGACCTACATAGAGAGAAACGATCATCAATAATGATAAGGGAAATCACAGGTCGGACGGGGAGATATAATTCTTTGTTTTATCCGCGCGCTCTTGGAGGTCGGAATAATAGAGAGTTATTGTGAGGGTGGTTCGATGAACCCTCTACCGGACACTTAAGTATGATTTGCAGAGTATCCACGTAGATGAAGATATAGATGTTGTTTCTAGTTCTTATGTGCGCTATCCAAAACCTCCTTGTCCTGCATAGGGACGTGGGTTCATGTAGTAGAACTGGTAATAGTTTGCGAGGGCAGAGTTCCATGCTCGAATGTCAGCCCGAACTCGTTCCGAATGTTCACTGTAGCAGGAATATTTACTGGTCTTAGGTACGCACCTACCACAGTGTTAGCTTATATAGCAGAGATTATCATGACTGTACTGCTGCAATTTTTAGGAGTACCAATAGGAAGGCAAGAAATGAATGATGGCAGGCAACAGCATCATCATCACCATCATCACAACCACCACTCATTTACCATACAGACTTCCAGATAGTTCCATGTTTTACTGTCTATATAGACCCATGCTACCCCAAAATATTCCCTAACGCTGTCTACACACCGCCCCGTCTTATATCTTAGAATCCAACAAAGTAAGTCTTTATTTAATTGATCAATCATCCATTACTCGGCTCACACGCAGTTACTTTCCATTTTTGTCTTTATTAAACCTTCCTGATATAATGTTTTATGTTCCTATTTGTTTTTGTGGCCGGCCGAAGCGGCCGTGCGGTTAACGGCGCTGCAGTCTGGAACCGCAAGACCGCTACGGTCGCAGGTTCGAATCCTGCCTCGGGCATGGATGTTTGTGATGTCCTTAGGTTAGTTAGGTTTAACTAGTTCTAAGTTCTAGGGGACTAATGACCTCAGCAGTTGAGTCCCATAGTGCTCAGAGCCATTTTTTGTTCTTGTAATTGGCAGCAACCGTGCGGTTAACGGCGCTGCAGTCTGGAACCGCAAAACCGCTACGGTCGCAGGTTCGAATCCTGCCTCGGGCATGGATGTTTGTGATGTCCTTAGGTTAGTTAGGTTTAACTAGTTCTAAGTTCTAGGGGACTAATGACCTCAGCAGTTGAGTCCCATAGTGCTCAGAGCCATTTTTTGTTCCTGTAATTGGCAGCAACTGTCGCACCTTTCGTTGCAGTTCAATCCCCAGTTATAGGAAAGTTTTTCACAGCAAAATTTCTTGTCTCACCACCACGTTCCATTTCGAAAAATATTCACATAATCAGAAACAATTTGCAGTGATGATACTGAAACATAATGTACAACATAGCAAACCTTGTGGCAGTCAGATATTTCAATCTAAAGGTCATAATATTTATTAGTGAACCGCTTTGTCCAATGTACGACTTCATAGCGATGGCATGCGTGATAGGTGGGAACAACTGCTAAACAAAGCCCAAGAGACTCGAGAAGAAAAAAGTAATTTATCCAGGTTTCATTTCCGTATTATCCTACTATACTCTAATTTCCTCAACTTTTATCTGCAGTCCATAACAACTTTTTAATGGTCAGAGACCTGATCTGTCCCTGGAAATGTAGTATAATTTAAAATCTTCTTTCGAATTTTTTTCTTGCCGTTATTTAATCCATTCGAAACTTTAGGTGTCACCAGGTCTCTGCCACGTATACATTCTTCCTACGTGTTGCTTCCACAAAGTGTTAACAACGATTAGATTGTATCCGGTAGCCAATTTTACCCGGAGGCTTCCCCTTTGAGTCCATTCCTCCAATCCATGTACTCCAACTCTTTCCTACAGCTGAATTCCAATCCTCCATCGCTATTAAGTTTTCGTCTCTCTCACCTTCATCAGTACTGATTTTGTGAACGAAAAGTTTTATTGGTGATCATTCCATTGTTCTGTAACAAAATAATACCAAAATACTAAGTTTAAAAAAAACTGACGTAATTTACCTAAATTATATGCGGTCTTCAGAGAGAATACAATTTTTGTTAGAAAATAACTGAAACACGTGTGACATTCTGAGAATTCAAGACAAAAGTCACGCAGATAATGACACTGGAAGATTAAATTAAGTTTTAGGTCGTTGCCAAATGTAAGCCCAGTGCTAAATCGAAAAAAATGCATCGCTGTATTGTTGTGATGAAACGGTCACTTACTCGAGTGGGTAAGGCATATTAATATATTGGAGCATGTTCTAAAGCCACATTCCTGTCCAAAATTAGTAAAAACAGACAGAAATATATTTCTCGAAGACATGCTAACACCATTATAAATAGCATTCTTCAAGCAGATTCGTCCACCTGCTAATGTAAATCTACAATTGGTCACTGCGAATTTAGTATATTTAGTATTAACGTAGCTACAAAAAAATAAAAGTTTAATGTTACGTATAAGCTAGATAAGGAATGAGATGTCGATAGCAGGAAAGGGAAGAGACGGAGAAGTAGTAGAAGAACGGGGCCTGCGAAAGGGAATGAAAAGGAAGCCAAATGATAGAATTTTACACACAGCATAATTTAACCACATCTGACGCTTGCTTTAAGGATAATTAAAAAGAAGGTTTCAGATTGATTGTATCACTGTAAACATAGATTTCGGAATCAGATTTTAAATTCTAAGACATTTCCATGGTCGGATGTGAGATCTGACCACAACTACTGATTATGAAGTATAGATTAAAACTGAAGAAATTGTAAAAAGGTAGGAAACAAGGGACATGGGACCTGGGTATGCTGAAAGAACCAGAGGCTGTTGAGAGTTTCAGAGGGAGTTTTATGGTTGACTAGAACAGGGGACAGGAATGTACAGAAGACGAAAGTGTAGCTTTAAGAGATGATACAGTGTAGATAGCATAGGATCTAATAAGTAAAAAGGCAAAGTCTAGTAGAAATCCTTAGACAACACAGGAGACACTGAATTTAAATGATGACAGGAGAAGATATAATAGTTTAGCAAATGAAGCAGGCGAAACGGAATGATAATATCTAAAAAATGCGATTGATACTAAGGGTAAAATGGCTAAACAGGAATGTCTCGAGGAGAAATGTAAGGATTTTGAAGCATATTTCAGTACGGGAAGGATAAATATCGCCTACAAGAAAATTATGGAGGCCTTTGGTGAAAGAATAATCAGCTCTATGCATATCAAGAGCTCAGATGGCAAACTAGGCCGAAGCAAAGAAGGGGGAGCTGAAAGAAGGAAGGTGTATATAGAGGGTCTATGTAAGGGTGATGATGAATTTCAAAACGGTATTATAGAAATGGAAGAGGACGTCGATGAAGATGAGATGAGAGATATGATACACCAAGAAGAATTTGTCAAAGCACTGAGTGATGTATATCGAAACAGTGCCTCGAAGTAGATGACATTCCGTCAGAACTGCTGATAGTCTTGACAGGGCTAGTCAAGACAGATCTCTTCCATCTTGTCTGTAAGATGTACGAGACAGGTGACATACCCTCAGACTTGAAGTTGAATGTAATAATTCCGATTCCAAAGAAAGCAGTTGCTGACAGGAGTGAAAACTTCCAGGCTATCAGTGTAATAAGTCATGCGTGCAAAATACTAACACGACTTCTATGCAGAAGAATAGAGAAATTGTTAGAAGCCGACCTAGGGAAAGATCAGTTTGCTTTTCAGAGAAATGTAGGAACAAGGGAGGCAATACTGACCCTATCTTAGAAGAAATGTTCAGGAAAGCCAAACCTACGTATTTAGCATTTGTAGGCTAAGAGACAGCTTTTTAAATGTTGACAGGAATACTTCCTTCTGAAGGTATCAGGAGTAAAATACAGGGACCAAAAGACTATTTAACACTTGTACAGAAACCAGGTGGCAGTTATAATAGTCGATGGGTATGAAAGGGAAGCAGTGGTTGAGAAGGAAGTGAGTCTGAGTTGTATCCCATCGCAGTGTCATTCAGTCTGTGCATTGAGCGAGCAGTAAAAGATACCAAAGAAAAATTAGGAGTAGGAGAGAAAAAATAAAAACTTTGAGCTTCGCCGATGACAGTGTGAATCTCTCACAGACAGTAAATGACTTAGAAGAGCAGCTGAAAGGAGTGGACAGTGTCTTGAAAGGAGGATATGAGATGAAAATCAACAAAAGTAAAACGAGGATAATTTAATATAGTGGCATTAAATCAGATAATGCTGAGGGAAATAGGTTAGGAAATGAGACACTCAAGTAGTCGATGAGCTTTGCTGTTTTGACAGCAAGATAAGTGGTGATGGTTGATATAGGGAGGATGTAAAATGAATACTGGGAGTGGAAAGAAAAGAGTTTCCGGAAAAGAGAAATTTGTTGACATAAACTTATTCTGAAGGTATTTGTCTGCAGTGTAGGCATGTATGGTAGTAAAACTTGGATGATAAACAGCTCAACCAAAAAGAGAATACAGTCTTTTGACATGTGGTGCTGCAGAAGAATGCTGAAGGTTAGTTGGGAAGATAACGTAACCAATGAGGATGTTCTGGATAGAATTGGGAAAGAAAAGCAATTTGTGACACAACTTGACTAAAAGAAGGGATAAGGTGATAGGACCCATTTTGAGACATCAAGGGATCACCAGCTTAGTGTCGGAGGGAAGTGTGGGAGGTAAAAATCGTAGATGGAGACCGAAAGATGAAACAGCTTGAAAAGGATGTAGGTTGCAGTAGTTACTCGGAGATTATGAGTTTTGCATAGGATAGAGTTGCGTGGAGAGCTGCATTAATCCAATCTCCGTCTGAAGACGACAGCAACAACAGGCTTATTTGAAGAACGAATTCCATTTTTACCCAAATGAAGGATTTCTTTATAGATAATTGTTAAAGAGGCCAACAATTCCACGTCAAGAAAATAAATTTTTGTGTTTTTGATATCTTTACGTTAATTTCTGTCAATTCTCATGTGGGTTAGCGATTTTAGCACAGACCTTGATCAGTTGCCATTCAAACTGTTCTCTCCCGAGTGATGTTAACATCTCCTTGTTCACAAAACCTAAAATGGTAGGTAAAGTAGAAACGAAAGGGCGAGACGTCAAGAGACCAAGAACGGCCGTCAATTATTTCCATCAATTTGTGGCTACTATGCACATTTTCTCTCTTAAACAGCGTATGCAAAGCACGTGCAATAATAATAAACGTAGAACTTCTTTAAAAGAACAGCATGTATGACGAAGAGTAGTATGAGTGAGGTTATTACAACTGCTCATTTTTTATGTTTCCTTTGTCTAGTATGATCTGAGCCAGGGTGGTTTACCAGGTGAAATCGAGTTTGGCAGTTCCCTCTCATCTTTGACCACAGGGCTTTGAAACGGTTGTGGCTCCCTTGGGGGATCGTGGCGAACCAAGGGTTGTCGTTGTCTTCGGTCCTGGCAGTGAAGCGGAATCCAAAACTAGTTTTCTGTATGCGTCCGGTCTGTCGGTGCAATAGGGGAGATAGGCTCTCAACATCGCGGCTTGAAAAAATTGGTTCAAATGGCTCTGAGCACTATGGGACTCAACTGCTGAGGTCATTAGTCCGCTAGAACTTAGAACTAGTTAAACCTAACTAACCTAAGGACATCACAAACATCCATGCCCGAGGCAGGATTCGAACCTGCGACCGTAGGGGTCTTGCGGTTCCAGACTGCAGCGCCTTTAACCGCACGTCCACTTCGGCCGGCGCGGCTTGAAGGAATCCTGTATTCATCGTTCGGCGACTTCGAGGACCTTGGAGTTGGTTAAGAAGGAGGTAGCAGGCTGTAAGACGCGCGTTCACCACAACGAAAGAAGATTTTTCTCCTATGAAACTTCCTGGCAGATTAAAACTGTGTGCCCGACCGAGACCCGAATTTGGGACCTTTGCCTTTCACGGACAAGTGCTCTACCATCTCAGCTACCGAAGCACGACTCACGCCCGGTACTCACAGCTTTACTTCTGCCAGTATCTGGTCTCCTACCTTCCAAACAAAGGATATAGCGGAGACATGGCTTAGCCACAGCCTGCGGGATGTTTCCAGAATGAGATTTTCGCGGGCAAGTGCTCTACCATCTGAGCTACCGAAGCACGACTCACGCCCGGTACTCACAGCTTTACTTCTACCAGTATCTCGTCTCCTACCTTCCAAACTTTACAGAAGCTCTCCTGCAAAACTTGCAGAACTAGCACTCCTGAAAGAAAGGATATAGCGGAGACATGGCTTAGCCACAGCCTGGGGGATGTTTCCATAATGCGATTTTCACTCTACAGCGGAATGTGCGCTGACATGAAATTTCCTGGCAGATTAAAACCATGTGCCCGACCGAGACTCGAACACGGGACCTTTGCCTTTCGCGGGCAAGTGCTCTACCATCTGGGCTACCGAAGCACGACTCACGCCCGGTACTCACAGCTTTACTTCTGCCAGTATCTCGTCTCCTACCTTCCAAACTTTACAGAAGCTCTCCTGCAAACCTTGCAGAACTAGCACTCCTGAAAGAAAGGATATAGCGGAGACATGGCTTAGCCACAGCCTGGGGGGTGTTTCTAATATGAGATTTTCACTCTGCAGCGGAGTGTGCGCTGACATGAAATTTCCTAGCAGATTAAAACTGCGTGCCCGACCGAGACTCGAACTCGGGACCTACCGGGAAGGTAGGAGACGAGATACTGTCAGAAGTAAAGCTGTGAGTACCGGGCGTGAGTCGTGCTTCGGTAGCTCAGATGGTAGAGCACTTGCCCGCGAAAGGCAAAGGTCCCGAGTGCGAGTCTCGGTCGGGCACACAGTTTTAATCCACCAGGAAGTTTCATATCAGCGCACACTCCGCTGCAGAGTGAAAATCTCATTCTGGAAGATTTTTCTCCTGTTTTCTATTCGTGGCTATTCTCGTCTCCATGGCGGTAGACTGCAGTAGCTTTCCTGTGGTTAAGATAGCGAGTTGATATTAAGGTCTGATAAATTTGGTTTCTGTGAGAGTTTCACTTTATGTAGTGGACGTTTTGCTCTGATATGTCGTGTGTATGAATTCTTTTTTATGTTATTGGACTATTTTCCTGGCCTGTATTTGATGTCAAAGTGGTTGAAAGGAGGAGGCCACTATGCTAAGCAGCCCTCGCTGTTATTGTGGTATTACACGTGCGAGTTTTTCACACATGGCATTTTGATAACTTTGCTCAGTACTTAAAGGAAGTTCAAATTGTAATTCTCGTGCATGTCTGAGGCACGAGTCAGGTACTAATGTCGCAAATTCTAGCCTGTTCCCAATTATTTTAGTTATCGTATATGGACTGGCTTTGGTTTGCCATGTCGGCACTAAATTCTCTAACGCCACTAATGGGGCCTCTTTCGTTAATGCATGTTTAATGGGTGATTAATCACGATATTCTATTTGATTTAAATATCAGTCGTAAATTAAAAGTTTTCCAGTTTCACTTCTATCCCCATTAATCTGAAAATAAATTATTACGACTGAATCATATCTAGTTACTTGAATAGAAACTTTTGGGCGAGAGAAGTCGCTTCCCCAATATTTTAACACAAATACCTTGATACATTACAGGATACATCACCCTCTTCGATGAGATGAAATTCTGTCACAATTAATCAAATTATATTTCATATTCAAAGAGGTAGTTTACAGCAATGCCGGTAATTACAGTTGCACTGCGATCGTACTCTCCGCAATTGCTAAATCAGAAGTAAGTTCATAGTACACGTAATGTTCCACATTATACCCTCGGAGTTTTTGTACTAAGAGTCAGAAATAATGTCTTTCGATATCTCGGTCGTAAGTAGCCTTTGCTCCATATAAATCACTTGCTTAGTTACGAATAAACATCTGAACTAGAAGCGAAAAAGTGACAGAAAAAGGATGGTTACCACACTAGGTTGTGTTTTTGCTGCAGCGGCTGAAAGTATGTGCTTACTGTAATACAATGGCTCACGTAGTAACCAGCCTGTTTTAACATATACCGTATACCGGTGTCTCAAGATTTCTCCGGAGAGTAGAATTGATTATGAGGTGCTGAGCAGATTGTACAACTCTTTATATCAGCCCAAATCTTAACATAACTGCTGCAGGAACATGTCAGAGAGATTTCTCTGAGGGGGTCATCAGTCACGGGATTTGTATGAAAGTGGCCCAATTTATCCAACTCTGTCGGCGGAGCTGGTGCCTTGAGCATCGCCGCAGTGTCTGCCCTCTTGCCGCCTCACATCCGTGGCATTCTGTGTTGACCGAGGCTGGGTAGCAGCCACAGTTCCGCTCACCTATGTTGTGGACAAGATATCGTGATTTAGACATATCGTTTTTCAGGCACTCTATGAGTGTCACCTTTCAGGGCTTCCTGAAGTCTCTGACGATTAATGTGTTTAAGTCTGTCCTCAGCCACTCTTATTGCCGTTATATCATGGCTATAATTCCCTGTTAATTTAAATGCAACTTGAGTTATTATTTATTTAAATCCAACCGAAAGTATCTAATTTAAACACTTTGTTAAACAACAGATCATGTCTGTTGTCATCTGAAAGTAAGCTTTGAAATTTGTACTGTGCATCAGTGCGTACTGTATGTTCATGTTACACAGGAGCGTTTGCATATTGGTAAGGCATCAGTTCTAAGTTATTGCTCCTGTTAGAATGGTTGATAATTAGTATTATAAATGTTTACATTTTACTGAAGTAACTTTTACTTGGAGTAATTGCTCTGTTCGTTGCCGTGTATTTCTTACCACATATTAATATTTATGACAAAGTTCATGTTGTTTGTCACACCCCCCAACACACGTTTTACATATTATGTGGATTGTGCTGACATCTACCGCCAGATATTCCATATCAGCGACCTCAGTAGTCATTAGACATCGTGAGAAAGCAAAATGGGGCGCTCCGCGGAACTCACGGACTTTGAACGTGATCAGGTGACTGGGTGTCACTTGTGTCATACGTCTCTACGCGAGATTTCCACACTCCTAAACATCCCTAGGTCCACTGTTTCCGGTGTGATAGTGAAGTGGAAACGTGAAGGGACATGTAGAGCACTAAAGCGTACAGGCCTGTCTGTTGACTGTTGATTGTTGACTGACAGAGGCCGCCAACAGTTGAAAAGGGTCGTAATGTGTAATAGGCAGACAGTTATCCACAGCATCACACAGTAATTCCAAACTGCATCAGGATTCATTGCAAGTACTATGACAGTTAGGCGAGAGGTGAGGAGACTCGGATTTCACGGTCGAGCGGCTGCTCGTAAGCCACAGATCACGCCGGTGAATGCCAAACGACGCCTCGCTTGGTGTAAGGAGCGCAAACATTGGACGATTAAACAGTGGAAAAACGTTGTGTGGAGTGACGAATCACGGTACACAATGTGGCGGTCCGTTTTGGTGCCAGCATCACAGAACTGTACAAGAGCAATTCGGGATGGTGATTGCATCTTCCAAAAAAATCGAGCACCTGTTCATAATGCACGGTATGTGTTGTTGCACGACAATAACATCACTGTAATCGACTGTCCTACTCAGAGTCCTGACATAAATCCTATAGAATACCTTTGGGATCTTTCGGAACGCCGACTTCGTGCCAGGCCTCACCGACCGACATCGATACGTCTGCCCAGTGCAGCACTTCGTGAAGAATAGGCTGCCATCTCCCAAGAATCCTTCCAGCACCTGATTGAACGTTGCCTGCGAGAGTGTATGCTGTCATCAAGGCTAAAGGTGGGCCAATACCATACTGAATTCCAGCATTACCGATAGAGGGCGCCACGAACCAGTAAGTCATTTTCAACCAGGTGCCCACGTGCTTTTGATCACATAGTGTCTGTATATGAATTAAACCTGTGAACGAGGCATCTGAAATCCCCTAGGTGCAGTCGTCCTGTAATGTCTTGTGACCACTTACGAAGCCGAAAATTCCTATTACAAAAACTCTGTGAAGTTTTAACCATAAAATCATTAGACCAGAGGTTCCAAATCTGTGAGTAATTAGCTCCTGAGGGATAAAACGAAATTTTGTTGGGATGGAAGGATAAAAGCAGACGGGTTCCATTGTGTTGAGTTCACAAATCAAAATAATTTTTAAAGTATGATAACGATTATCACTAATCATTAGACTGTAATACTGATTACATACGTCGGCAATCATTAATTTCTTTCGAGTACTAGTAAGTTGTGGCGAGCACTTTATCTATCACGGCCGGCCGAAGTGGCCGTGCGGTTCTAGGCGCTGCAGTCTGGAACCGCAAGACCGCTACGGTCGCAGGTTCGAATCCTGCCTCGGGCATGGATCTTTGAGATGTCCTTATGTTAGTTAGGTTTAACTAGTTCTAAGTTCTAGGGGACTAATGACCTCAGCAGTTGAGTCCCGTAGTGCTCAGAGCCATTTTTTTTATCGATCACGCTTGTGACGGGTGAGTGATCATTGCTTTTGGTAGCATTTCCGAATGTGGTCTTCGGGTGGCAGGCGGATGATGAGTCAGTGATAGAGGCGCGCACGCGCGGGTAGAGCTTTCTGGCTATAGTGGTCCCAGTCGGTAACAAGTAGTAGTGCTTCCGTCGGCTGGCTGTGTGAGCGCGGTGTTCTCGTCAAGCACAGCTGTGTTTCAGGGTTTTGCATAGTGCAGAAGAGGGTAGTGCACCGTAGAGAGCAGCTACCATCAGGCGGCAGAGTTGACGGCATTGGGACCGTGCAGTCGAACATCAGCGCTGAGCGTGCCGCTGAACTCTCAGAAACGATGCAGCTTGTGCATACGGTACGCATTCTCAACGCGGTACACGCTAGAGCACTACAGCCGCGTGGCTAATCCGCGTGAAAAGGTCTCATCCACATCACTCGCTACACACGTGCTTGGGCAAACGCTACATCACTGCATCCCACAGTGCTCACTCACGGAGTGATGGGCGAAAGCCGCGTGGCCTCGCCGTGCGGGTAAAAAAGCATAATCTCTACCTATGCAGCTTCTACCCAACGTAGCAGAACTAATGGGACCGGCAAGTGGTGAGATGCTTTTATAATTAGAATTTCTTTTTAGCTGTCGACTTTACTTGTTTTCTAGGGAGAAGGTGTGCGCTGATACGTGAGATTCAGCAGGAGTCACCGCAATGTAAAGAAAATTAAAGTGATAACCAAAAAAAATGGCTCTGAGCACTATGGGACTTAACTTCTGAGGTCATCAGTCTCCTAGAACTTAGAACTACTTAAACCTAACTAACCTAAGGACATCACACACATCCATGCCCGAGACAGGATTCGAACCTGCGACCGTAGCGGTCGCGCGGTTCCAGACTGAAGCGACTAGTACCGCTCGGCTCCTCCGGCCGGCAAAGTGATAACCGAATATTTAATGTTATCGAAGGTTATTTTTTCAGTTGTGTAACTGTATATTTACGTGAAATAATGATAGCTTTCAGTCACTGTTAAAATTGCACAGAATTTGGACATACATCGAACAGAACAAATTAAAAAGGCTTATGTTGAGAGTGTGACAAGAATATACTTCACCTTCGTTTATAACTAACTACAATGTATCACTCCAGCTACACCTTAGGATGTCATGAGTAATTTGAGCAAGTGAACTAGTAGAATTTGCAACATTTGATAAGATGTACAGAATGAGAAAGAAAGCGCAAGGTGTAGTAGTATTATTCGTATAGAGCTCTGTCTCGATAATTATTCGAATAAGTAGGTCATTCGAACACTTTTATTCGCTCATAAACTGTCTACAATTTAAGTAACGAATAACGTATAATGCTATTGTATTTTCTTTGTTTACTTCTCGTAAAAAATTAATATTTGCTCCATTAGCTCAATGCAGTTTTTTTTATACATAAGTTGTTAATGATTTGTCCAGAAATATTCCTTTGTGGCTCAGTGGCTTGAATTCCAAACTACACCACTTCGGCTTATGGTTCGATCCCCAGATGGTCCCATGAATTTCTCTGTACTTATATGTTCTTTCACCTATGACAGTGAAAATTATGTCAAGTCAAACTGCATCGTATTTCAGATTACATGCTGAAATGTAGATCACCATATAACTAACTGCATGTGTTCAGAGGTGAAAGGAAGTCAAGGGTACACCACCATCATGCATAGTAAAGCACTGAGGTGCTTATACTATCCTTCAAAATACAAATGAAACATAAAATGCTTAAAGGTGGACAGCCTCAGCGGCCTGGTCTATATAGCACTAGGCGGCCGCAGTGCTAACCAGCCAATTTAGTCAGCCTGCTGATGGTCAGTCGTGAACGATCTGCGGAGTGAGATGGACGGGGAATATCTTATGCCTTTTTTCGTAACAAATGTACTTCACTACAATTACAAAAACTATTCTATCGTAGTTTTACCTGTTAATGAGCTGTGGATAAGTTCACTTCATAGATGCTGGAGTATACATGAAAATTTTCTGACATCCATTTTTATGCAATCAATTTTGCATGAAAGTGTCTTTAGTAAAAATTTACAAATATCGCAGTAAACCTCCTATTAACCAACGGAGTACTGATGCCGTGCGTCATTGTCGGAGACGAGGCATTTGGTATGTCTGAAAATTTAATGTGTCCATGTGCAGGTAGTGTTTATGGAGTACACATTGGCAAATAACTGAACAACGGAGAATTTTTCATCGCCCAATGGGTGTTCGAGATTAATTTGCAAGGGCCGTAATAATTGCACGTTGTGTCTTTCAAAATAATGCGCCAGAAATAGATGGCTAAATTTTAAAGACATATTGTACATCCCTCCAGAACTGGACTTTCCCCCTAGCCCTACAGGCTGTCCCAAGCTGTCGTGAAAATTGTTTCAGGACACAAGGAAGGTTTGGCTGCTTCGACATGTGCACGGACACAGAAGACAGGCACGTATGTTCTCTACGAGACAGGGTGCTCCCAACTTTCAGCCTGGAGCAGCTGACTGTCGCAACGACCCAGTACGTGGGCTAAAGTGCATATTTTTAGGGGCTGTCGCAGATGGCCTGCCCTGTCCTTTCCTGTCTTACTACACAACCGACTTGATCCCCTTCATTTGTCTCTTCACTTGCCAATACGTCTCCCCTTCCCACTGATAAAATAACGCAAGAACACTATGTAAGCAGTCAATGTCGATAAACAGTTAACATATTTTTTAAGTTATTTATTTATTTTATTGACACGTCAAGTTCCGTAGGACCAAATTGAGGAGCTAATCTCCAAGGTCATGGAACGTGTCAGTACATGAAATTACAACATAAAAGTAATAACAGATAAAAATAAAATGTTTATGAACACGAAAAAAGTCAGTCCGTAATTTTAAGTTAGCGCAATCAACAATACAACAAGTATTAGCTTAATTTTACAAGGAACTCCTTGACAGAATAGGAGTGACCCATGAGGAAACTCTTCACTTTCGATCTCTGCTAAAATTTTTTAATTCGAGAGGTAGCTTATTGAAAATGGATGGAGCAGTATACTGCACACCTTTATGGACAAAAGTTAAGGAAGTCTGATACAAATTCAGGTTTGATTTCTGCCAGGTATTAACTGAGTGAAAGCTGCATATTCTTGGGAATATGCTAATATTGTTAGCAAGAAGTAAGGAATATATATAGTGAGAGACCAATGTCGAAATACCCAGACTCGTGAACAGGGGTCGACAAGAAGTTCGTTAACTAACCCCACTTATTGCCCGGACCGTCCGTTTCTGAGCCAAAAATATACTTTTAGAATAGGAAGATTTACCCCAAAATAAAATGCCATACGACATAAGCGAATGAAAATAAGCAATTTTCGAGTCGAACGATCACTCACTCCAGATTCCATTCGAATAGTAAAAATGGCAGCATTAAGTCTCTGAACAAGATCCTGAACGTGGGCTTTCCACGACACTTTATTGTCTGTCTAAACATATAGAAATTAGAACTGTTCATTTTCACTATTCATATGTCCACTCTGTGAAATTAAATCGTCATATTTTGTTGAATTGTGTGTTAGAAACTGTAAAACCTGAGTCTTACTGTGATTGATTATCAGTTTATTTTCTACAAACCATGAACTTAAGTCATGAACTGCACTATTTGAAACCGGGCCAATGTTGCATACAACATCCTTTACTACCAAGCTAGTATCATCAGCAAACAGAAATATTTTAGAGTTACTCGTAATACTAGAAGGCATATCATTTATATAAATAAGGAACAGGAGTGGCCCCAACACTGATACCTGGGACAACCGCCCCCTCCCCCCCCCCCACTTGACCGCACCCCACTCAGACCACACATCACAGCCAATCTTAGCATTACGAATAATGATCTTTTGCTGTTTGTTGCTAAAGTAAGAGGTGAACCAGTTGTGAGCTACTCCCCGTGTTCCGTAAGGGTCCCACTTCTGGAGTAATATTTTGTGATCAACACAACGAAACGCCTTAGTTAAATAAAAAAAATACGCCTAGCATTCGAAACCTTTTGTTTAACCCAACCAGTACATCACAGGGAAAAGACAATATACCATTCTCAGTTGTTAAACGACTTCTAAAGCCGAACTGTATATTTGATAGCAAATCGTGTGATATAAGATGAATTATTCTTACGTACACACCTTTTAATAACTGTAACAAACACTGGAGGCATAGAAATAACTCTAAAATTGTCTGTATTATCCCTTTTTATAAAGCGGCTTTCCTACTGAGTACTTTAATCGTTCAGGTAACCGATCATTCGTAAAAGAAAAATCACAAGCATGGTTAAATACAGGGCTAATGTGTGCAGCATAGTACTATACAGTGGGGGGCGTTATTGAATGGATTTTTTAGTATAAAATTTGATTTTTATTTTTTCACTTGATGTTCGTCAGTGCCTTGTGCCTGGGGATAAGTTGCAGTGTCTCAGTCACGTTGCCCGAAACCGGATAGAACTACCCTGAAACTCACGTGTTGAACAATCAGCAGCTAAACTCACATGTTACTGAAGAGGTAACGCTACGGAACTAAGCGTCTTAAGATCTGACCGACCAAAAGGGCGGCTTGAAGGTGGTGAAGTGGGGGTGGAACCGCGGCCACCTGCTGGAAGCAGACACGCCGTTCGCTCTCTTCTGCTGGCGTCTTCCGAACCGATCAGACGCCCTCCTCACCTGCTCTCCTGGACGGCTGCCCATTCAGTCTCGGCGGCTTCTCCAGGTCTGCCTCTTTTTACGGCATTAATACTTCATACAGTTTAAACTATGTTTTATTCTTCACCTCAACGGGTGCCTACCGCTTTCCCCTCCTGGCCAACCCCGACGCAGTAACAGTACATTAACATTCTGCTAGGCTTTCCATCATAACCATGAGAGTCCCTAATCTATAGAGATTTGATTATTGACTCAATCTCCCCCTTGTCTGTATCACAGAGGAGTATTTCAGAAGTCAATCTCGGAAGGTCTTTGCCAAGAGACTTATATGACTCCCTGTAGAAAGTGAATTTTTATTTAATTCATCAGCAATGCTCAGAAAATGATGTTTCAATACTGAATATACTGAAACTTCCTGGCAGATTAAAACTGTGTGCCGGACAAAGACTCGAACTCGGGACCTTTGCCTTTCTCGGGCAAGTGCTCCACCAACTGGGCTACCCAAGCACGACTAACGCCCCGTTCTCACAGCTTTACTTCAGCCAGTACCTCGTCTCCTACCTTTCAAACTTTACAGAAGCTCTCCTGCGAACCCTGCAGAACTAGCACACCTGAAAGAAAGGATATTGCGGAGACATGGATTATCCACAGCCTGGGGGATGTTTCCAGAATGAGATTTTCACTCTGCAGCGGAGTGTGCGCTGATATGAAACTTCCTGCCAGACTAAAACTGTGTGCCGGACCGAGACTCGAACTCGGGACCTAGTTAGAGTCTCGGTCCGGCACACAGTTTTAATCTGCTAAGAAGTTTCAGCGCACACTCCGCTGCAGAGTGAAAAACTCATACTGTACATACTGTATATCTGGTTTATTAGTAACACAAATATGTTTACTACAAACTGATCTTATATCGTCGAACTTGTGCTGCTGACCAGACACTTCCTTCACAACAGACCCTATGGTTTTAATTTAATCCTGTGAATTAGCTATTCTGTTTGCATACCACATACTCTTTGCCTTCCTAATAATATTTTTAAGCACCTTACCGTACTGTTTGTAATGGGCTACTGTAGCTTCATTGTGAGAACTTCTAACATTTTGATATAATTCCCACTTTGTTCTACATTGTATCGTTACCCCACTAGTCAGCCACTTGTGCTGCCTATTACTGCTAGCACCCCGTTTAGAACGTTCTAATGGAAAGCAACTCTCAAAGAGTATGAGAAATGTGTTAAGGAAACGCATAGTATTTATCATCTAAATTGTAGACACCATAAACATCCTGCCTCTTTTGTTCCTTGACAAGGTTTAAAAAACTCTCTATTGCTGTTGGATTAACTTTGCTACATAGTTTGTAATTATATGTGACATTTGTTTGAGCACAAAAGCGTTTTAGTGTTAAAATTTGTGCATCATTATCTGAAAGTCCAATCACCCTTTTACTAACAGAATGCCCATCTAGTAATGAAGATCGAATAAAAATATTGACTTTGGCTGTTCTACTGTTCCCCTGCACCCTAGTTGGAAGAAACACAGTCTGCATCAGATCATATGAATTTAGGAGATCTACCAACATCCTTTTTCTTGCACCACCATATACAAAACTAATATGGAAGTCACCACATATAACTAATTTCTGGTACTTCCTGCAAAGTGAATCAAAAACCCTTTCTAGCTTGAGCAGAAATGTTCTGAAGTCAGAGTTAGAGGACCTATAAACAAAAACAATTATGAGTTCAGTTTCACTAAATTCAACTGCCCCTGCACAATATTCAAGTCTCTGATCAGCGCAGTGCCATGATACGTCTGACTACTATTTTTACGTACATACCGACTCCCCCACCCTGCAAGGAACTCCTTTAAAACCTGCCAGCTAATCTGTACCCTGGTAAAGGAAGCCTCTGAATTGTCAAATTATTTAAGTGGTGATCCGGCATACCAATAATTTCAGAGTCAACATCTGTAAGCAGTTCACTAACTTTACCTCTAATAGCTCTTATAATTTGATGAAATATGCTAATTCTTTCTCTACTTGGCCATATGACGTCCTCTGAAGGTGAGCCCTTAGTTAGAGGGACTTCCTTTAAGCAGGTATACCTATTAGCTGACTTCGATCGAAAAACACGCGCAGCTCTGACACCAACTATGGTTCATATGGCTCTGAGCACTATGGGACTCAACTGCTGAGGTCATTAGTCCCCTAGAACTTAGAACTAGTTAAACCTAACTAACCTAAGGACATCACAAACATCCATGCCCGAGGCAGGATTCGAACCTGCGACTGTAGCGGTCTTGCGGTTCCAGACTGCAGCGCCTTTAACCGCACGGCCACTTCGGCCGGCGACACCAACTACTACAGGAATTTTTCCATGAGTGATCCCACCAACACCCACTACAGTGCCACCTATAATCTTTGCCAGCCTCCCCTTCCCATACCTACCGAGTTGCAGGCCATGCCTAGTGAAACCCGATCTATTGCTAGACCCAACTGGCTCCACTGGAATGTGATCCATGCCCTCTGCCATCAGCACCCTCTCCAGCCCCATGATAATGCACCTAACAGCCGCATTAAGATGAGGCCGAACATGATGCTGAAACAGCTGTACAAAATGCATATTAGCGTTACCAGCTTGAGAAACTATCTTCACCAGGTCACCACCTACATCATATTCCCCATTCCTATCAAGAGCGTTCCCTGCTCCACCCCCTATCACTACCTTATTCTCCTTCTTAAAATTCCTACGTAACTCCCCTATGCTGTCAGTCACCTGATCCAACCCTGCACTAGGCTTCGCAATGCTGGTGACCTGGTACTCACTTTCCAACACTTCCTGCAACTGTTGGCGCACACCCCAACTGTGCGAACTACCTAGCAGCAGAAACTTCCTCTTTCTGTTATACTTTGCAACACTATCAGATATGCATCTCTCCATTGTATAATGCCGCAATTTGTGATTGTAGTGGTACAAAATGAGTGAATCAAGCAAGAACTCGGTGTTTTCTAATGATTAACATCACACGATTTTTAACGTAAAGACTCCTGAAACGATAATGGGACTATTGGAAGTACAGATTCATCAACAAAGCTTTAAGATTAGTTCTGAGTGAGCTTACCATTAGAATTTGGATTAGTTTTTCGACCCGAGTTTCGTCTATGCAACTGTGTAGAGCCTTGAGATTCAAGTACATAAAAGAGTTCGTATCATTGCATCACAGTTACAATTTGTGTATCTCAGAAAGTGTCAAGAGACGATTCTCTGCCTTTCGGTGCTAACTGCTATATGTATATGTGAAGTCTGTTCTTACGAACATGTCCAAAAGATCAGACACAACCCATTCATATAACTGATACGCCACCTGGGCAATATATCCACCTTATTCAACGGGGCTGCACAAATACGTCTGACCTTTTATGGGATTCCCATAGTGGCTAACAGTGAGTAAAATGGAAGGGGACTGCAGGCAGATGGCGCTCCGAGGGAATGTGGACCAGTCTTGAGGCATGCTGAGATAATCCGTGCTTTTGTGATGACGCTGTGTCCTGGATGGCACAGTGGTTAACGCACCTGCCTTCTAAGTCCTGTACACATTTTCGCTCGTCGCTGATGAGTCCTCCAATGTTCCGCTGGCGATGACAGCTGTGATCCCCTTCAATTTACATACACAAGCTACCCACGATTTAAGAACAAGTAGTCCCAATGTTGAAGGGTTCATGACCACGAGAGGTTTACAAAAAAATTCGGCAATACAATAGCCAAATAAATGTCAAAGAAATTGGGTCAGGACATTATGACGAAAAATGAAGATTATATTGGGAATGTGACTTTAGATTTGAAGTGGAGTCACAATTATTCGCCCAAAACTACAATGAAATTGATGAGTTCTCAATTTTTTCTCGAGAAGATTATGAGTTGAAAGCCATACGTCGAAGTTATGGTGAAAGACAAATTGAGGAGCGCCTTGTATGCGTAGTAGGTATTTGAATATTTAAAATCAGAAATGGCTCATGTCCACACTTTTGAAAATGGATATTATGTACCTTTCAAGGTAGCGACATTGATTGTAATAGAAATACCTCATGTTCGCGTAATGGTTTCCATGGTATGAGATTTTACTGTGTTGTTCAGAAACACCAGTGAAATTAGGCGTTCTACATTTAATGAGTGAAAATATCATTATCTTTCATTTCTTGTTGGTTTCCTTGGTAGTTTAGGTCGTTTTACAACGTTGATGTACATGAATGCTAAACAGATGACTGTCAGTAATATATGTAAACGTTATATGATGTGGTGCAACTGACATTAAACTCAGTTTTCATAACATTATTGCACTGTTTAACTGTCACTTATGTACTGTTACAGCATTTCTGATGCGAGCGATGTAGGATCACCAAGAAAGATAACGAAAGACTTTCACAGTGAATGTAGATGCGATACTATAAAGGAAGTGAGGCTGAAGAACTGAAAATACTCAAACCACAAGGGGAAAGACGTTTTGACCAAGCTCATTGTTTACAATGCGTCACATACTGTGCACTGTTTTGCTATTGATACATTAATGAGTCGCACCAAAACACAATCTGTTGCTGTTCTTTTAGTGCAGAAACCCACACGTCCACACCTTTGAGCAGTAACCCCTCATGTCCAGTAGCTACAAATATTATGTTTAGGTTCCTACAACAGGAGTATGCAACATTTTGGGCCTAGAATAACATACCATGTAGTAGAAAATGTGCGATATTTCTCAATAATCTTCAATTATTAGCCTTTCTAACAATAACGTTTTTGCTTCTTCTGGAAAATATGTGGAACCGGACATAAGGTCTTTCTGATTTTTTCAATACATTTTCTTTAGTGTCACAACGGTAAATCTCCATACATCAAGTAAGGTTCCTGATGAGAAAATGATCTGAAAACTAGGTTGAAAGTAACAAAATGTGTTTTTGTTTAATTAATGACGAATAATTGGAGCTATAAATGCCTTTGAGTTTCAGTTTTACATATCGTCCCTAACACTTTTATTCACAGATGACGAATAAGTGTTTTTATTTGTGTAAAGGAATAATGTTTCAAATAATATACGTTATTTGTGAATAATGAATAACAGTTTATATTTGTATTCGTTATTTGTCATTCGTATAAATTTCGCCCACGTCTGGTGCTAATCGAATAGCACAGTGCATGCACACACTGTAAATTCGCAACTTGTGTGCAACTGAGTGTATGTGCGTGAAGTGCGCGTGCCTCTCGCGGTAGTACCAGCCGCGTGTACATGCGCTCACGCTGTTGTCATTAGCGTCGGTAGTCTTCGGCCACTTCCGCTAACGTTCGTGAAGTGTGTTAGCGCTCTTACTCGTGTACCACAGACGCGTGGGGGCTAAGGGGATGGGGCATGTGGCTGTAGGGCTCCGCTATATGGGATCGGAGCGCGCTCCTGCAGCAGTTGTCGGCTGTACCTGGCTCGCTCATCACACCGTTTACGGAAACTGACAGGCGTAAAATTTCTACGTTGGATCTATTAAAACGCATATTTGCTCCCTTATCCATACGCTAGTCATGTAGTTCTGTCTGCAGCTTACACAAATAAAAACTTCCGTATCCACGGACATGTTGTAACGCAGAAACGAGAGTACCAGATCCTGTCAGTAAGGACAACGGCTTATAAAAGTTTCATTACAAATAGTGCGATACAAATTTACAGTTGTTCTCTACCTAAGGTAAAATCGTAAGTTATTCCTGTTTCAACACCGCTCCTAGTCAGCTGCAGAATCTTTACAACATGTGAAATACACCCAACATGAAACAAGAAAGTGCAATATATCGTACTGTAAGTAGTGCAAGCTATCTTGTAGATTAAGCCAATAGAACAAACTCACTCCTCAGAAAGAGTGCATTTATGTTTCCATAACAACGAATATAGTTTTATTAAATTAATGAGAAAGTACATGAACCTATTTGAAAAGGCGAAGGTTAGTGGAAAAATTTCTTTGATCCTTTGAGAAGCGAACAAGCAATACATCGCCCCATACCTTACATGTCTGCAACGCCACTCATTGTGTTATCCCGAAACTTACTGTGTTGTGTCTACACTTTGCAGCGTACCGTGTCCCGAAAGCTTTATTCGTAGATAAGTTATTAACCGACATTTAATTATTAAGACTTAGCAAGAACATTGCATTTGTTATGGATTGTCATTCCGCCATTGAGTTGAAATGGCATACTTTCGTAACACACAACTTATAATAATTCTTTAACCATCAATTTAAGTTTCCGTCATTTTATTACAACATATCATACAATTTTTGCGGTTTTTTTACAGAACTTCAATTTATTAATGTTTAGAAACAGTATCTTTGCATATGGGATTCAACTGAATTCCAATATGGCGTCTCGTGAATCTGTAGGTGGCGTTCTTCCATACACTGGTCAACGTCCAAGCGCACTGTTGGAATATATGTCACATAGGTATTGCTTCGCATGTTCGGAAAGACTTCCCAACGTGCTTTTCTCCACGATATGACGTCAGAAACTCAGCACGCCCAACGCTCTACGATCGAATGCACGGTCCGCGTGCCGACGCTTTAAGCTACAGGGCTCGTTCTCCAAATAAGAAGCGTGAAATCTTCGAGAGGGTTCCCTAGCCAGGATCGCAGCGGCTGTCATTTATCTCTGGAGTACTGTGATTTGGAAGAAACTGTTGCGAGATCGGTACAGTAGTTGGGATGTCCATTCAAACTTGCACTATGTTATGTTGTAGTTCTCACAATGGAATTCGATCAGCTTACTTGGAGCGGAATGCATCATTGTTAGAATGGCGAGAACTCGCTTTTATTAAGTTCTTTCATAAATAATCTGATTCGTTCTAGGGAGCCGAAGAACCTGTATCATCCTGGTTTCCGATCTGTCGAATTGTGGTTCATTGAATGGCTACTGAGAGTGCAGCGCAATCTAAGCTAAGCTTTATTTAGAATGAAGTGTGACTTCAAGTAATATGTGTTTGGCTGCCTTTGACGCAGGAAAGTGTGCCATTTACCAAACGTTTCTGTGTAATTCTGACCCTAGTATTGTTACAAATAAATTAATATATGGTTAATTGGTATTTCTTTGTTTCTGCCCTGTAACTTTCCTGAGCCGTTACAAAATTACTTCAAGCAAAATATTTTAAAATCTGGTGGCTCGTTCAGCTATTGCCGTTCTGTAATGATTTGAAGGCTGTCTTCAAGTTTTAAGTACGCTCGGGTGTTGAAGTTAGGATGTGTTGTTGTATTGTATGTTTGTCTTATTAGTGCTTGTGCTTATTTATTGCACTGCAAAGGCCTTGCAATTACAGCGGTTATGTGGAAGTTGTGGGGTACGCTCTAGTAGTATACAGCAGAGGTTGCATGGTCGTGCGTTCTAGAAATTACAGTTGCAAACAATGTATTTGGCTTTCTTTAAGGATCATCTTTCAAGCATTGATGGTTTATTGTGTTAAAGTTCTTGCATCAACACTAAGGATGTCTTTTTTGCTTGGATTCATTTAAATAAGTTAAGGTTTCTAGCTCTGAGTTAAATAATTACTTTTGGCTGCAGTTGCTTTAACTAAAGCCATATTGATTAAATTAGTTTTTTCCTGTCGTTCATTGCGGCGTGTTATATTGTACAAAAATGTTAAATCTGCTTCCATACTCTGAGTTTTTTTTTTTTTTTACTATTTAAATAAATTTGTTTGAAGCCCCTTACTACTCCACCACCTAGCTCCCTATAATATCAACTGACATTAATGCGTCATCCAATGTTGTTGAGGTTACAACACGTGAAAAGGAACTGAGCTACATCTTCCTCACGTAGTCCACCCACTACATACATACTTCGTTCTGTGCTTCTATGACATTAAAACTGAGACAAGGACTTCACATATGCATAAATATCCAATGAAAAATGCCTTTTACATGTTGTGGTTAGTCCCCTTAATGAACCAGAAATCGCTTTATTACTTATTTTGAAACAATAAACAAACTACTTGATGACACAAAAAAACACTAACTATGTGATAATCAAAATATCCACGGGTGTGCTGCCGGTCTATAGTGTCCAACGGGCACAATATTTGAGCGAACATACATGTCGCCATCATCAGGTGAACAGGAGCTCAGTCTGTCAGTTCACCTGATGATGGCGACATGTATGTTCGCCGAAATATTGTGCCCGTTGGACACTATAGACCGGCAGCACACCCGTGGATATTTTGATTATCAAATACGCCGGGAGAAACTCAAGAATCACACTAACTATGTGATGGCTACAACAATGTTGTAGGCCCTACCCAGTATTATTATTATTATTATTATTGTTATTGTTGTTAGTGGTAGTGATTATACACAGAACCCTGCAGCTTGAAGTTCTCCAACATCTGCCAGTTCAGAGGTAACGACTCCAAGAATCAAGTGGTTTAGTGCCCATATTTTAGGTTCATTGACTTTAAAAAGGGGTGCAGAGTAAGGGTCAAACAAATTTAGGTAGGAAGAGGAGTGGTGCTGAGGAACCATGCTTTGTAAGAAGTGTCTACACTGAGAACTGCTTCATCATGCTATAAAACAAGGTTCTCAGGAGAATAAGCAATACCAACTGTGTCACTGACTCATTAGTTCATTGTTTAATAAAACACTAACAAAGACTAAATATCACTTATCTTTCACCATTTCAAAAATAAAATTGTTCAGAGAAAATTATTTTTTATCCTAAGTTTTAGTTAGGTGCTAATGGCGAGGATGATGGGAGGTATGATTATTAACTAATATTTGATTACATTCATGGGTGATGTCCTGTGAACTGTTGGGAGTCACTGCATTATAAGGAAGTTCGGACTAACGAAATCTAACTCCTATTAGACGTAAAGGAAAGTTAATGGTTTATTGACCTAGATGTGGATTAGTAATAAATGAAAAAACAAAAGACATGTGGTAAAGTGGCCTGGTCTCCTGACCTTCATTTCTTACATATTCCGACCTCACCATCGTATTCTGCATATCAAGACGTTTCATTGGTAGGGTAGAGTCAATTTTACATATTTTCATTTAATCTATATGCATATCTAATAAATAAATCGCAAGTGCATCCTGAGATGAAAAAGTCGAAGCTGGCGTACACAAACATTCAAGACACGATGGTCACAGGAGTTTTTGATCGGTGGAGGCAACCAGCTCACTGGAAAGTCCATAGGAGGGTGAGTTAGCACACAGCTGCGCCGGCCGGCAAACTGCCCATGGACCAAAACAGTTTTGGCCAGAGAAATGGAATAATGGCCTGTGTGTTCACCTTAAAAGCAAAAGTCACTGTATTGTTTGGGCGAGCCCCAGCATACGCACTTTTTTGATGGATCTAGTGCGCAGTTTCAGAGTTCTCACAAGTGGACAGTAAACACCTAACGCAGACACTATATATTTCTGGATTGGTCAGCTTAGCCATTCTCCCATTTGTAAGAGTAACGCTGATTGGTGGACTATTTCTGACGCAGTGAGCCGGAGGAGTGAGGGAAAGACAGCGGATGATATACCCTTTCGCGTTTTGCGTGGAGGGAAGTCTTTCCGGTGGCGTTCTTGTAGCGGGAACAAGTGGCGGGAGCGAGTGCACTCGTGTTAGTACGCAGAGAGCGAGGAACAAAGTCTCTGCTCAGTACTGCGCTGAGAGAGCACCCCTGTCGCTAGCGAATTGGAGTGATACTCTACTTGAGTCGCTCGCGATTAAGCGTTTGTTCTCCGTGTTGTCCCTAACACTTAATGTGCGGTGTGAACACAGACAGAGTATTAGTTAGCGCCTGTAAGCGAACTTTGAGTGGCATCGCGGTGGACTGGTTACCTGACCGGTGTACCACGCCGATAGTTAGACTAGGGACAGATAGGAGTCCTTGACTTCATCAAAGCGTAGTGAGAGTGCGATTGTCGGAGATCAATCCAGATAGAAGGAGATAGTTTTGTTATTATTCAGCGGCGACCGACGCAGGCAGCTGTCGTCGCAGCTCACGGTATTTTGCGCTACAGCGTAGGCGAGTACCATTACCTCCATTAGAAATAACATCCTTCATTCACGTCACTCCATTACATTTCTCATGCGACAGCCTCGACCGTACTTAGAAAAATTCAGTCAGATAATTATTCAACTTGAGTAGGTGCGGCTCCCATCCATTCTGCCGAGTAAATAACATACTTAAAGAAAATGGATAAAAGAGCTTTCACACACTTTGTATATAAATGTCATTAACAGGATTCCTATCCATAAGAGGTAACCTCCTATTCCGAAAAGATCCCGGAAATTTGTGTATCAGTTTATAAGTAAAAGTTTCACTTGATTTTCTTAAATTTTGCAATAAATAACATTTTCCGTTCTTACACTAACTAACAATACTCCAGTACCCAATTATCCAACTGGGTATGTAAGAAAATATAATATTTTTGTGTCTTTGCATTACAGCGGACGACTCCAGAAGATATTTATTGCTGAAAGTTTTTCAGGCATTTCCTTTTGGTACGATACAAGCGTCTGTCTGACTTCTGTAGTAGTGTGGGGTGGAAATTGCTTCTTGCAGGAGCTAAAGGGTACTTGTCAGGTCAATCCGTTGCGCGACTCGTCAGCATAACACCCACACACTGACAATGTGTTGAAGAAATGACGCACGTATAGTTGAACTGATTGAAAAACACTTCACTTAAGATATGCAGAGACGGAATTCTTGACGGAAGTTAGAAAATCAAAGAAGAAGTGTGAGGCGCACAATTGTCTTCTTTCCAATATGTTGCCTTGATTTCCTCTCCTCTTCTATTATCTTTATGAAAGAGCGGCACTTCCACCGAAAATCCTTAATTATTTATTACATTTATTTCGGTCTCCCTCCTCCCCTTCAATTCTTGCCGTCTAAGGCAACATGGAAGTTATTGTTTTCTATTACGCCACAAGTCCCAATCACTCTGTATTATCTTGCACTAATAACATTTACCAATTATTCGCTTTAGTCGCTGATTTTGGAGACAATATATTATTTCGCATCTTATTAGTACATTACGTTTCGCACTCATCTGTAGCACATTACAAAAGCTTTGATTACCTTCTTACCCTGTATTTCACACTGTGCTGTGGCAAGAGACGAAAGCAACTACCATCTCGGTAGGACGGAATTTAAAACATCCTGCTTCCCCGAAAAGGCCAACAGATGTATTAACGTGTAGTAATTAAAACGTTGTAACGATCATACACAAAAACGAATGTCATCGGATCCATATGTAGTAATGGCAAAAAAAATGAACATCGAATAAACACGGTGAGTGTAATGACGCACTTTCCAATCACAGAAAGTCCAATTAAAATGCTGAATATTTAACAAATGACCTTTCACCTCATATTCCAATTTGAGTGTATACACTGGGGATAACCGATAAAATCATGCAAAAGCCGATTCTAGACAAACCGTAGTACTTTTGTCTTTTACCGATGAAAGGAAAGCGGCATTTTAGAAGTTGTAGCCGACAGCTGATTGTGAAAGCACTCTTCACATGAAGAAACTGTAGCCAATGGCCATCGTAGTGTTTTCATCTGAATAGAGGCTGCTATACAATTTAAGAAACTGCTGTATCCCCTCCTCCTACCTCCAATCTCAATTAGTAAACTCTTTGACAGAAAAACCTTTCAGTACATATGATTTTTAGGTCAAGGTAAAGTTGTGTTAACGTAAATGCCTAATAGTAAAGCATACAGTTTTAACAAATTTTAGCATAGTTCCATCTTTCATAATAAATAAGGAGAATAATTTCTCCCCATACGTCTTCGAACGACTTCCCTTTGAAATATATAAATAGTACATTTGAGGTAAATGACTTTCTGGATGAAATTGGCCACCGTCGGGCAACGTATTTTCTACATGTCTGAACACTTTAACAGGGGTAAAAGGTTAACTGAAACTGAAATGTTGCTTGAATTAACCTGAATACAGTTGCATATGTCATCGCAGTTCTCGTAGATAACTTTTTATAGCTCAAGAAGTTCTGTATAATAAGGTTCGGTGTCCACAGGAGAAAGAGTGAACACAGGTTCGATAGTGACAAATCAAATCATCCTGCCACCTATTTTCTAGAACAGTAATATCTGACGTTTTAAGAGACTGAATAACCTTTCTTCGTTGGCGTTCTATAGGAGCAGAGCTTTGTCTTGAGGGACTATGGTATTTCAGTTAGCGTTTTACTTAGTTGGTTCAAATGGCTCTGAGCACTATGGGACTTAACATCTGAGGTCATCAGTCCCCTGGAACTGAGAAATACTTGAACCTAACTAACCTAAGGACATCACACACATCCATGCCCCAGGCAGGATTCGAACCTGCGACCGTAGCGGTCACGCGGTTCCAGACTGAAGCGCCTAGAACCGCACGGCCACACCGGCCGGCGTTTTACTTAGTATGAGATTATTAAGTCTGCTGTGGCCCAGTAGAAATTTTCTTTGGAACAGATAGCAAAGTCTGCAAACAATGACTTAATATGGTAATAATTTATTGCGGCACGAAGTGTTGAGACGAAGTTCTTATTTTCGGCAAAAGGTAGAGGATATATTATTCTTAAGTATCAAATAACTTCCGGGAATTCAGCCAGGTAACACTTTCAGCGACCGCCGATATTTCGGCGGGAGAACACCCCGCCATTTTCAAGGCAAACTGGCGGGGTGTTCTCCCGCCGAAATATCGGCGGTCGCTGAAAGTGTTACCTGGCTGAATTCCCGGAAGTTATTTGAAAGTTGTATACGCCAGGAGAAACTCAGGTCTCACATTATTCTTAAGTAGTAGTAGGATCCGTGGAATGTTAATGCGGTACCAGAGCAGAAAAGACAAAGTATCTCGAATGGTGCTACTCGTACGCTTGGTTATGACACACTCTGCAGATTAATTTTTTTTTTTTTTAAAAAAAAGAACGATGCTGTATATCTTAGTATGGTTTGGCCAGTTTTTGATTTAGCAGAACATATAAAGACAAGACACTCCACACTAGTGCTGCATGTTGAGATGTAGAGCGGTATGTCTTAGTAATTTATGACGCCAGTCTGGTGTTCAACGATTTATTGTGTCGCACCTGTATTTTGTTTCATACAACATATTTTGCGCAGGTTATTGTATCTTCACCGCATAGCGTCGATGGTATCCCATCAGCGGGCAGCAATATGGAGAAGTAATCAACTTGTCGCCTCGATAGGGGGAGGAGTATAGACACTGAGGTATACGACTGCAGATGCCGCCAAAACGTGCATCTCACATGAATAAACCATTTGGTTCTCGGCTGCTTTAAGCAACCTCGCATCGCTGCCGGAAGCCATCTCGAGTACTTCAAAATGGTTCAAATGTCTCTGAGCACTATGGGACTTAACACCTGAGGTCATCAGTCCCCTAGAACTGAGAAATACTTAAACCTAACTAACCTAAGGACATCATACAGATATGCCCGAGGCAGGATTCGAACCTGCGATCGTAGCGGCTGCACCGTTCTAGACTGAAGCGCCTAGAACCGCTCGGCCACTGGAGCCGGCATTTCGTTTGTTTACACACAGCAAAGCCTTACTCGTCATGTCATTATATAATTGTTTTGACCGCTTCACTCTTGGCGTGGATTTCGATTTGAATACAACTGGGACTATTTGTCTCTTGCTTACGTCGGACTTGGCATCTGTTCTGGAATATATCAGCTAGCAATTTTAAGGATGAATTCGTGCATTGTACGATCTGTGAGTGTGTTACTCACTCATTTGAACTTTACCTTGAGCACAATATCGAGGGTCTCGAATATCGTTATGGTAAAGAATTTTTTTTCTTTATTGTGATTTCATTCCCGTGCCCCATATGGGCAGGGGAGGGCTGTCAGCAGCAGAATCCGCCGCTCTTCAGCCGAGTGACATGGAAACTAAAATAAGAATAAAATGTTACATACATGACGTGATAAAAAAGGGGAACATAAAACAGAGTAAAGGGAGAAAATGGAGGTAAAAAGAGACTGACATGGAGACGTTCATGGGGGACAGTTAAAAAAGTCATAAGAAAGTTGAAAACAACACATTTGGCGATTCTTAAAACACAGAGAAGACACTGAATGGACATGCACTGGTTAAAAGTCGGCCACAGTATTAAAAACACTCCAGAACAACACACTTAAAACCCACTTGTAGCACACACGACGAAGAATACAACTGTCAAGTACGACCTGCCGAGGGAAAGGTCAGAGAGGATGGAAAAGGAGGGGAGAGCAAGGGTCAGCAGGGGAAGCGGAGGGATGAAGAGAGTAGGGGCGTCAGTGGGTACATGGAGACACAGGAGACACGTGGCATGGGAGATGAAGAGGGAAGACAGGGAAGGAGGGAGTGCAGAGCCACTGAAAGGGGGCACAAGAGTGGGAGGGGGAGGAGCAGGGGGAAGCCGCTCAGGAGGAGAGAGGGGGAAGAGAGGGATTCCTGAGGAGGAGGCAGGAACATGTGGTTAGAGTTGGTAGGAAGGGTAGATGTCAGGGCCAAGCTCATCATCCAGGAGGGGTAGACGGTGGAAATTGCATTGGGAAAGGAGATGGAGGGTGGGGAGATGGAGAGAGGGTGGGACAGAACGGTAAAAGCGCGGTAACTGTTAAGGGGTAGAGAGGAATGGAGACACCAGGGGGTGAGAGGGATCTAGGCGGCGGACAACATATAGTGTGCCGACGTGTTCAAGGAAAAGGAGAAGGTGGGGGAAGGGGATGAGGTTGTAGAGGATACGCGTGGGGGACAGAAGGCGGATGCAGAAGGCGAGGCAGAGCACATGGCGTTCGAGGATTTGAAGGGCTTTATAGAACCGGGGAGGGGTGAAAATCCAAGCTACGCTGGCATAACAGAGGAAGAGGGTGGATCAAGGATTTGTAGGTGTGAAGGATGGTGGAAGGATGCAGACCCCATGTCCAGCCACACAGGATTTTCAGGAGGTGGAGGCGGTTGTGAGCTTTGTTTTGGATGGTAAGGAGATGAGGAGTCTAGGTGAGGTGGCGGTCGAGTGTGAGGCCAAGGTATTTGAGGGTAGGAGTGAGGTGGATAGGACGGCCATAAATGGTGAGGTAGAAATCATGGAGGTGGAAGGAGCGGGTGGTGCGGCCTATGATGATCGCCTGGGTCTTGGAGGGATCGATATAGAGGAGCCACCGATTGCACGAAGCGGTGAATTGGTCAAGGTTGGTTTGGATGGTACGTTGGGACCGGTGAAGGGTAGGATGAAGGGCTAGGAAGGCGGTGTCATCAGCAAATAGGAGATGAACAGGTGGGGAAGGTTTGGCCATATCAGCAGTCTACAGGAGATAGAGGAGAGGGGAAGGACAGAACCTTAGGGCCTGCCGGCAGAGGATATAAAGTATGGGAGTCAGAATTGTGGATAGTCACATAGGAGGGACGATGGGAGAGGAAGGAAGCAATGAGACGGACGAAGTTGATGGGAAGAGCATAGGTCTGGAGTTTGATGAGGAGCCCAGGATGCCAGTCACAGTCATAGGCGTTCTGGAGATCAAGGGAAACAAAGATAGCGGAGCTACAGGGGTTAAGTTTGGCGGAAAGAAGATTGGTGAGGTTAAGGAGCTGGTCGTCGGCAGAGAAGGAAGGCCGGAAGCCACATTCGCTAAGGGGAAGGAGGTGGTGCTGGTTAAGGTGGCGATGAATACGGTGAGAGAGGATGGCCTCGAAGACCTTACTGGAGGTGAGGCAGATGGGACGATAGGAAGAGGTAGCAGAGGGGGGTTTGTTAGGTTTAGGGAACAGCAGGACACGAGAAGTCTTCCACAGGTCGGGGTAAAATCCAATGGAGAAGAGGACATCGTACAGAGTAGCAAGGACAGACAGGAAGGATGGGTGGGGGGGATTCCTTGAGGTGGCGGTAGGTGACGCCATCATGACCAGGGGCGGTGTTGCGTTTGGAGAGGAGGACGAGTGTGATGTCATGTGCAGTGATGGGAGTGTTGATGTCTGAGGGGGGTAACCGATACAAGTACTGGAAGCTAGGGGCTAGTATGGGGACAGAGGTGTCGATGCGGTCAAGGACGGTGGGGGAGAGGGAGTAATCAAAATGGGGATCGTCAGGAATGCAGAAGACCTCGGATAGAATCGTAAAGAAAAAATTTATTAGTATTTATTGGGATTCGACGTATCACAAAAGCGGTGGGAACTGTATCGGCTATATGAATTCACGTGTTCGTATAGTTGATAGCCTTCAATGGCTAACGAATCCACAAGGCAATGAATCTCTGACCTTCATTGCGGCTGCACAACATCGTTCAACCTCCAACGGGAATCTAAAAATTAGCAAGATTGGAGTACACGGGCGGTGGCTGTGGATAGGTGGTGGTAGGTGTGTGTTGGCTGGGGAGTGTGCTGAGACAGTTCGTGCATTTATGATTAACATTGTGTGCGGATGGCGTTATGGTTAATACAAATGCCTACTAAGCAGGAGATGCCGGATTCGAATCTCGGTCACTTTTTCACTCGGCGCCGCTGATTTCGCAAAAGTTCCGATGCAGGAGATATCAACAGTTCCTTTGTTTTCCTTTCTCCAGTCCACCTTCACTTTTTCTGCACGCTGAAGCAAACAATACTGCTGGCCCAGTTTGCTGATGGACCTCTCTTCAAGTAACACTATTTCTGAAGTAGTCCAAAACTGTACCCTTGTGAGTTAGGTATCTTTATCACATACAGTTTATTGTCCGTGCGCTCTGCACAACAAACACATGTCGTCGACCCACCTACAATGCAGTCAGCGCGAGAAACAGCTTCACCAATCTTTCGCTACGTGGATCACTGATCTGCGTGACGTAAAAAGAAAGTGTAAGTTCTTCAATTCTAACTATAAACTTTCGTAAGCGAATTCACTGATTCGGAACATTCTAATGTGGCTACCTCCGGACTTGGAGGTCAGCACTAAAGCTTTAAGAACTTCCGACTGCAGCCAGAACGATGTAGCTGGGTCATTGGCATACTATGAGCTTGGGCGAACAAAAACAACACTGCCAGGACACCCGACGTGATTGCTTGAAGTGCAAAACGTGGACGAATCTCTTTTTGAAAAAAATCGTTACACTCACCACAATGAAACCAAGTGCAGAAATTAATATATGAGGTGGACGCTTTGAACCAATATTTAAGCCAGTGTGATCCGCAAGCTAAACAATAACCAAAAGAGGAACTTTTCTGACGCTTTCACATGGTTGTATGAATGTACTGTGTATTACACTCAAGTGTGGGGAAGCTATGTGGAACACTTGAAATATTACGGTTCACCTCCATCGTTGATGACAAACTTTGTATAGGAATATATAACACATGTGATTGTTGTTGTCTTTGAAGCTGGGGACGTTTCGAGATCGATGTACATTATTTTCTTGGTACTAATTTCAGCCGTTGTTGTCGGTAACAACATTTCAAATTTAAATTTAATCCGCTTACATAAGTCTAGGATTAGTGAAAAGCCTTCTGTTCGGTGCAGCGCTGCGACAAGTCAAGCCATAAAGTTCACAGTAAGGGTGAGAGAGAACAAGTTACTGTCTCACCTATTTTTCGCATACGGAAAATTATTAAAGATTTTATCACAACCTGACGCACCCTGAGCGAGACTCTAGAAAGTTAACGGCCTGAGCAGATGTTGACGGAGCCTGCTAGGGCGCCAAAAGCATGAGGTATTTTCATGATTCTTACCTCGTAGGAACGGTTTGTTGGAAGTTGAAAGCAATTGGTGGCGAGCCCATCCCTTCGGAAATCTTGCCGGACAGGCCCACAGCCATACAGGGCCGTCAGGGCAGCCCCTAATCAAGACAGGGCTCCATGAGAACAACGCCACACTACCCGCTGTGGCGCCAGCAGAAGCGTGGGTTGGGCCGACAGTCTAAAGGAACGTGCCTACACAGTGGAATAGTACACCGGGCATTGTGTGCAGAGCCACGTGTAATAAAAATTCACATGTTTTATTTTTCGCCGATAGCACAAACAGCCCAGTGGACCACTTCCCTCGGCTGCCTGGGTTATGTAAGAAAACTCCGGCATCTGAAAAACGTTTAGAGATAGATTCTTTATTACTCCCCATAGCTAGGACTAGCCATCTCCAAGGCACACACGATTTAGATAAAGATCTTTGAGATTGTATCTATTTGCTTGAGGCCATGGGAAGAGACACAACTTTGGAGAGAATCATCTCTTCCCCCTCTACGAAAACTCAAAAAAGCCATTAATTGGCAGTTCCTTTTTTTCAGAGATGCAGGCTTCTTAACTCTTGCCTTTGTTCGACATGAGTTTGTGCTGTCGTATGGTAGGGGAGATTTAGCGCCTCTGGAGCCCTGAGATTGGCTCAAGACGGGATGTCGTTCATGTATTTTGCAGGGAAACGGATTTTTTTTTCTACAGTGGTGTGAAGTTCTCGGATCCGGGACTTTGGTCTGGCAAGCACTTCTAGTCCAAGCTCTGGTATGTGTGTTTGGTACTTGGGACTTGTCCTGAGACTGACTTCACTTGCGAGTAGTTTAGACTGGGGATCCTGTGGTGAAGTACTTACTGTACCGACAATGTGACTTCAAACGTCTCGGACTAGTCGTTTACCGAGGGCACACTTATTCGTTTTTGGTTTACCAGTCTTCACATTTGGTATCCTTGTGCTATCTGCCATATAAGTGAGCCAAATGGGTTCTTGGTACAACCAGCGAACTGGTGTGTCACACACCAAAATCTATGGTGATTTCAGGGCTCTGGTAGAGAACAAATTGCGATCCATGTGCCTGATCACTAGACTGTGAGATTTTTGCATTTCTTTCATGGCCGCGATCGATTCACAGGTGCCGCCTCCACGTCTCACCTCCTCCAATGCACACGTCTCGCCAGCTATAAGTCACGCTCAGCTGCATCTATGTAGTGAAACGTCAATAGATTTGATCAATCAAAGTCTGCTCAGCGTCAGATCAATTCAGATTGCGTTATCCACATTATTAGGGGCAGAATACTTGACTTACTGACCACCTAGTTAAAACTGTCTTTGCCACCCAGTGGAGTAGTAAATAACCTGTTAGTTGTTTAGGGTATTCAATCTATAACTTGTTTAGTACAAATTATATCCTGTTTAAGAACATAAATGTTTTTAGAACACTAAATTTTGGCAACATTCTCAATCAATATAAATATTCTCATCAGAGTTACCTTTCAAGGGTTTCTCTTGAGTCTCATGTGGTGCCACTGTCATGCTGGTGGAAGCACATCGATTAAGAAAATGAGAGTTAGACCTCACTATTTTCAAGTTTACATCTTTGTGCTTTATTTGGCTGACTGGTGTGTAGACCCCGCTGCAGTACTTCCATAATCTTTTTCGTAGCAAAGTTTTTTTCATTTGCAAGTTTTTCTGCAATTCCCATGTGATTATAAGAGTGCGAGTAACGTAAGTTGGTGTCTTACGTTGATTCCCCGTGTGGCCTTCAAGCTATCCGACTGACTTGCTGGTTGTTTCTAGGATTTTGTACGATTTCTAACCATGACGGCTATGAATTTTTTCCTGCAATATATTAAGCCTAATACACCTTCATTTCACGGTTTTGCTAACTGGTTTCTGAATACACAATGTAGCACCTCTTACCACATGAACCATCCTAAATATTTCTTAATTTGAGAAGTATATTTGTGCTCTATGGGTATTATTTGAGCTATGTAGCACAATTCTGAAAGAAACAGCTTACTGACATATTGTGTTCTTCGAATAATATTCAAGTTCCTAGTGCTGTTCGCTGTAAAAGCGGCCCCTTATATTTTCCACCAATGATTTAGCTTTATTCTCAACCAATTCGTTCATGTTCTTCTTCATTTTATTGCTGAACACTTCCACTTCCTCGCATACTGTGAAGGGATGTTGTGTGAGACACGAAGTTTTGTTCAGTAGGAATCCCTAATTTCCAATATCTTTCCAATGTCTTATGCCGACGATATACCAATTGTAATCACTCTGCAACATGTGTTGACTGCGAACCTTTGTGCACCAACATTTATTCCAGTTGTTTGGTTGGTGACTGATTGGGTCATTGGTTCCAAGGAAACTATAAATATTATCATGGACAATGGACGTCCCCGCCGGGATGAGCACTGCACCGAGAACGCTCCCGTAAAGTAACCATATTTTGGAGACCATTGGATTCCAGTCTGGTAGTAATACATCTATTGTGACGTGTGGGAAGTTAGAGTGTTCCAAAACATTCCTTAGACATTGGTTACTGACTCTGTCAAAGGTACTTTGTAGACGTATGCTCAAAAATCTTATGTTTACCTTTCAGTATATCCTTGAAAAAGGATCGTGTCTCTCAGACAGCATAGTTCATCAACGAACTTCCTGTTACGTAAAATTATAATTTTGGACAGGCCCGATTATCTCTGGAGGAGTCTCTTTACGTATAGTGACTGTCATGCACGCCACTATTTTTGAGTCGGCAGATGTGGAAGTTATTGGCCAATAATCAATTATTCTTCTTGGTTTCGAAGATTTGGGTCAAATGACTATAATTTCTGGTTCTCTTGTTGAACGTATTTGATCGTTTCTTTTCTCTACTGAGGTAGTAGGTGCTCCTTTGTTCGTCTGAAATGTATCCTTAGAATTTTCAAGTCATTATTTTGCCTTTGACTTCTTTTTACCTTATTTCTAGAATCTTCCTTTTGAATTTCTTCAGTTCGCGAGATCGGTCATATCCATTATCTACTATTTCTTGGAGTTCTCAAACAATCATATAACAGTATTTCACCAGTTTATCCCACCTAAGAAAGCTACGAAAGAACTGCTTCCGATGAACCCATGTTCGATAGAATTGGTAGAATTCTGTGTTGTTTTTTTTTTTTCATTCAGTGTTAAACAGGTTGCAATGTAAATTCCATTATCCCTTTCCCATGACGTTGGGCCGGGATAAATCTTTTATTTTAACGAGAATTGCATGGCGGTCCGAAAAGTTGACGAGGTCAGATTCATATCCCTGTAGTCCTGTTGTGCTATAAAATCTGTCTAGTCTCGAGGCTGGCAATGGAGCTATATTTGTATAGAGGCATCGCTTGATGGCTAGTCGATCTATTACATCTGTCAGTTGAAAGGTGTATGCTTCGCCGGCGATGGGCGAGGCATGACAGAATCTCTGACCAGAGAGTAGTTAATCGTTAGTTGTTGCTTGTCGCGAGTCTGCGCTAGTCTGCGCGAGTCGACAGTAGAAGTCAGTCGGAGTCTGTCTGCAGTAGTAGTCAGTCTGCAGTAGTAGTCAGTCGGATACAGTAGCGAGTGGACAGTAGTAGTATGCGGGAGTCGGCATGCGTCGGCTGTGTGCTCTGCTCGCGACTCTGGTCAGGACTCTGGACGATGAGTATTGTTGTAGAAGGTAAAGAGGCCTTGCGCCTAATTAGTAATGTATGTTAATTGTAATTTAATTTGTTCAGAAAAAATGCCCCAATAATAAGCATTGAAGAAAAAGCATTCATTTCAATTTAAAGAATATTTCCTATGCATTCGTTCCAAGAAACAAAAAAAACAAAAAAATATACGCCAGCATTGCACGAAGCTGTGTCGATAAATAAGAGCAGATATAGTTGCAGTTTTTATTGAGGTAAGAATTTTGCTTCTTTTATTCAGAATACAGGGCCGAAGGTCAGCGCTGCTGTCCTTATAAAATTTACCAGATATTATTATTTCTGTTAGGAGGTTACAATTGGTTCATGGTTCATTATTTAATTAATATTATTGTGTGGTTTTTGGTCAATTTTCATTCCTTAATTTTTGTGGGGAGTTTAAGCTTGGCTCCATTTTGGATTATTATTAAACATTATTTTTGCTGGGAGGTTACACTTGGCTCCATTTTCATTATTTTCATTTAATCAAAATTTCGTGTGGAGAAGTTACACAGTTTTAGTGCTTAAGTCGTATTACGTACGTGCACACAATTAGGGGTTGATCCTGTTGTGTCTGCCAATCTTACAACACAATTGAGATCTCCCCTCTCCACCCCCCCCCCCCCCATTATAACGCCACCCATTGCGTGTCTCACAGAGTACAAGATTGTTTCACTTTAAGACTTATCCCTCCTAGCTTGACTATTTACTGCCGATGAGGCACAGAAGTTCAATATCGTTGTTTTGTTTAGTGTGATTATGATGACACGTCCATCCGGATAATATTTTAAGTGCTCTAGTTCCAGACCCTTTCTAATTAAAATGCAGAAACTTTTACCGCTAGAGCCGACATTGTTGTGTACAGTGTATTACTGTTGCAGTTCCATCTCCTCGCAGGCTGCTTCCTTGTCCGCCGGTATTTGCTTCACTAGAGTTAGCACCCACCTACTGTCCACTACTATCGGTTTGTTAGTTCGCATGGCCCTTCATATTCCCATATTTAATTTTCTCGTCGTGATTCGTTTCCAGTAGGGTCACTTTTCTTGTCTCCTTTCTCATCATCTTGGCATTCCCTTTCCGCAGCCCTCCAACATTTTGATGTCCCGCATTTATATTTTATACCCTTCTGGTTGCTAATATTTTCCTCTACTGCCTTAACTGTGTGCTTTCCAGATCTTGTGGTGACGCTGGAAGCTGTTTCCGTATAATCTTCTGCATTATTTCCCTGTTTGCATGCTCCAGTCACAGCTGTTGCGGTTTCACGCAACTCTTCCTCTGTTGTTGCCTGGCTTGTTATTTCCTGCATTGGCCTGTATCCGCTTCAGTTTCCATCTCATTCTCGGATCCACCTTGTATTGCTGCAACATTAGCGGACTTCTGTTTCCCTGGTATCTATGCCGATTTTTCCTCAGGGTCTTCTTCGGAGCTCGTACAGCTCTGTTCTTATGGACGTTGTTGTTTTGATTTGGATGAAAAACGGGAACATTAATTTTCCGTGTCTGGTTCGCTTCCTTGTTTCTGAATTGAAATTTCATGTACTCTGTAGCTGGTTTCCTGAACAATAGCTGCAGATAGGTCTTTATCGGTTTCATCCTTTTCATCGTTGTCTGATTCCTCTGGCCTTTTGTTCGGAGCTGGAATGCCTCTTCAACTAAACAAGGGGATTGGTCAATGGATTCCAAGTTGGCGACTTCAATACCTGAAAGAATCAATTCTTTTGCCTCCAGTCTTGTCCGTTGTTGCAGATTATTTTGTAGAATAATCAAGCGTCGTGGGCAGTTTTCTCGAAGATGTCCTGGTTCATTGCACACATGACACGTGTGAATTTGTCCAACATATATTTTGAGTGTCTTGCGACCGCCTACAATAATTTGGGACCTGATCTCGGACGAAGCAATCTCATTCCATTGTAGCACTGAATCTTGTATCTATTAGGCACTTATCGAATTCAACGCTTTTAACCTGTGCATACTTAGAAAGTACCCTTATCAAACCTTTGTAGCCTAGCTCTAGGGGAAGATTTAGCACCCTGAAAGTTTTCAGTTCACTAGTAGCAGTACTTGTATCAACGGTACTGACGGAGTCATCAGGATGACGGAATTCAGATTTGCCCTAGGTTCCCAGTAATATTCTACCTAACACAATAGAACTATGCAATTTACCTACATTTTCATGCAATCAGTCATGAATTTCCAAGGCTGTAAGTTATACATGTCTTGCACTGTTCTCAAAGACGAAGCTTAAATTATTTTTCCTGATCGAATCCCTGGATATTATTTACGGGTACAGTGAGGATTAGTACACAAAGACGACGAATAAGAACTGTTACTACTTACTCAGTGTCTGCTCACGAAACGCAACATACACATACCGAAACACTTGTTTACGTAACCAGTCGGCTACAGCACGGAGCGCCACACCAGACATCCACACTGGCTGAGCACTCAACCTCGACTTTATACTCTCGACCCCTCCTCACAGCTTTACTTCCGCCAATACTTCTCTCCTATCTTCCGAACTTGACAGTAGCTTTCCTGAGAAACTCGCGAGGCTACCACTTCTGGAAGAAACGATACTGTAGAGACATGGCTCAGTCAATTCCAGAATGAAATTTGTAGTCTACAACCGACCGTGCGCTGATATGAAACTTCTTGGCAGATTAAAACTGTGTGCTGGACCGAGACTCGAGCTCGAGACCTTTACGTTTCGCGGGCAAGTGCTCTACTGACTGAGCTACCCAAGCGCTAATCCTAACCTCTCCTCACGGCGTTTCCGCAGGAGAGCATCTGTGATGTGTGAAAGGTAGGAGACTAGGTACTGGCGGAAGTTGCGCCAATACCTAGTCTCTTACCTTCCGCACTTCTCAGAGTCTCTCTCTCTCTCTCTCTCTCTCTCTCTCTCTCTCTCTCTTTTTAGGATTTGTGGTAAGACTTTGTGAGAGCAAACTGCTAGAGTCATCGGTCCCTAAGCTTACACACTAGTAAATCTAACTTAAACTAACTTACGCTTCGGAGAACGCACGCACCCATGCCCGAGGGAGGACTCGAACCTATGACGGGAGGAGCCGCGCGATCCGTGAGAGGACGCTAGAGACAACGCAGGTACACGTTGCTGCTACTATCTCTCCTGCGGAACTTGCAAGACCACCAATTATGGAAGGAAGAACATTGCGGAGATGTGGCTTAGCCACAGTCCGAGGGATATTTCCAGAATGAAATTTCCACTCTTAGCGTACACTCCGCCCCAGAGTGAATATTTTATTTGGCAACATCCCCCGGGCTGTGGCTAAGCCATTTCTCCGCAATATCCTTCCTTCCTAGCCTTGCATGTTTTGCAAGAGAACTTCAGGGAAGCTAGGAAGGTAGGAGACGAGGTATTGGAGGCAGTTAAGCTACGAGGACGGGTCGTGAGTTGCGGGGGTAGTTCAGTCGGTTGAGCACTGTCCACGAAAAGCAAAGGTCCCGAAATCGAGTCTCGGTCCGGCACACAGTTTTACTCTGACAAGAAATTTCACTACTCACCTTTATTCTGAGGTTTTCTACATCTACATGATTACTCTGCAATTCACATTTAAGTGCTTGGCAGTGGGTTCATCGAACCACAATCATACTAGCTCTCTACCATTCCACTCCCGAACAGCGCGCGGGAAAAACGAACACCTAAACCTTTCTGTTCGAGCTCTGATTTCTCTTATTTTATTTTGACGATCATTCCTGCCTATGTAGGTTGGGCTCAACAAAATATTTTCGCATTCGGAAGAGAAAGTTGGTGACTGAAATTTCGTAAATAGATCTCGCCGCGACGAAAAACGTCTTTGCTTTAATGATTTCCATCGCAACTCGCGTATCATATCTGCCACACTCTCTCCCCTATTACGTGAAAATATAAAACGAGCTGCCCTTTTTTGTACTCTTTCGATGTCCTCCGTCAATCCCACCTGGTAAGGATCCCACACCGCGCAGCAATATTCTAACAGAGGACGAACAGTGTAAGCTGTCTCTTTAGTGGACTTGTTGCATCTTCTAAGTGTCCTGCCAATGAAACGCAACCTTTGGCTCGCCTTCCCCACAGTATTATCTATGTGGTCTTTCCAACTGAAATTGTTCGTAATTTTAACATCCAGGTACTTAGTTGAATTGACAGCCTTGAGAATTGTACTATTTATCGAGTAATCGAATTCCAACGGATTTCTTTTGTAACTCATGTGGATCACCTCACACTTTTCGTTATTTAGCGTCAACTGCCACCTGCCACACCATACAGCAATCTTTTCTAAATCGCTTTGCAACTGATACTGTTCTTCGGATGACCTTACTAGACGGCAAATTACAGCATCATCTGCGAACAACCTAAGAGAACTCCTCAGATTGTCACCCAGGTCATTTATATAGATCAGGAACAGCAGAGGTCCCAGGACGCTTCCCTGGGGAACACCTGATATCACTTCAGTTTTACTCGATGATTTGTCGTCTATTAAGACGAACTGCGACATTCCTGACAGGAAATCACGAATCCAGTCACACAACTGAGATGATACCCCATAGGCCTGTAGCTTGATTAGAAGTCGCTTGTGAGGAACGGTGTCAAAAGCTCCGGAAATCTAGAAATACGGAATCAACTTCAGATCCTCTGTCGATAGCGGCCATTACTTCATGCGAATAAAGAGCTACCTGAGCTGCACAAGAACGATGTTTTCTGAAACCATGCTGATTACAGATCAATAGATCGTTCCCTTCGAGGTGATTCATAATGTTTGAATACAGTATATGCTCCAAAACCCTACTGCAAACCGACGTCAGTGATATAGGTCTGTAGTTCGATGGATTACTCCTACTAACCTTCTTAAACACTGGTGGGACCTGCGCAATTTTCCAATCTGTAGGTACAGATCAATCGGTGAGCGAGCGGTTGTATATGATTGCTAAGTTGGGAGCTATTGTATCAGCGTAATCTGAAAGGAACCTAATCGGAAGACAATCTGGACCTGAAGATTTGCCCGTATCAAGCGATTTGAGTTGCTTCGCAACCGCTGAGGTATCTACTTCTAAGAAACTCATGCTAGCAGCATGCTAGTTTCATTTAGATAAGCCGTTGGAAGCAACTGATATATTTCAATCGAAGCAGGAGACAAAAATACCTCTATTCTGGTAACTAATATTACGTATAAGGCGATGTTTTACTTACTATTAGTTAATTCAAATATCGATAAATACCTATGGGATAAATTTTGTAATATTCCGCCTCGAAAAAGTCAAGTTTCAATACTGTAGTTCTCTGATCAAAAGCACTCGTTTGATATACAGAGCAATTATAACTAAAGTTAAGCTTTCAAAACGCTGTAGAAATAACATCACTGGCAGAATGACGTCACATTTCAACGGAATATTATCAGAGAAGGGGGAAAAACGTATGACAGAAGAAAAAAAATAGTGTGAAAATTGATCAGTAAATGGCGCTCTATGTGTCATAATACGCAAATGAAAACACCTGTCATGCGCATGACCAATTGAAGTTGGTATAAAAACGCCGGGTACGCGGCTTTTCCTCCTTTCGCGTCTGCGATGTTCGCCATGGCTATCTCAATGCAGGTTCGCGTTCTGCTTGTAAAGCTGTATTACAAGAATGATGACCGTGCACACGTCGCTCTGTAGAAGAACTGGAGGGTTTGAGAAAAGGCATTGGTTCGATGACTGCCTTGGGTTTGGAGAAAATTATTCGGCAATTCGAAAAGACGGGTTCTTTTCATGTGCAGCCTAGTAGAGGGAGGAAACGAATTGATTCGACGTCAGTGGAAGCAGTGGCCACAGCAGTGCAGCAGGAGACGAGTGGTGGTGTGCAAACGTGTAGTGCACGGGGAATTGCCCGAACACTGGACATACCCGTGGGCACGGTTAGTAAAATACTACGAAACATCCTTCTTTGCCATCCATCCAAAATTGTCCATGTGCACGAGTTGCTTCCTGTTGACCTGCCGGCAAGATAGACCTATGCTTTACAATTTCTTGCTCTCATGAAAGTGGACAATGACTGGCCGTGGAAGATTTTGTGGACAGACGAAGCTCACTTCCATCTGACAGGATATGTCAATGCACAGAATTGTCGAATACGAGCAACGCAAAATCCACACGCAAATCAACCAGTACCACTTCATCCTGGAACGGTCACTGTGTGGTGTCTGTTTACGGCATCATTTATCATAGGGCCACATTTTTTCGAAGAGACGGGTGCTTCCGGTCCTGTTACGTGTACCGTCACTTGGAAGTGCTATGAGTGTCTTTTGCGAAACCAAGTCATTCCAGCTTTCCAACAGCGTGCATGTGTGGATGGGATCATTTTTATGCAAGATGGCGCAACTCCGTACATTGCAAATCCAGCTGCACTGAAGGCACGCATTGCGCAACACATTCTCAACGTGACCCCAGAAAAAACTTCGACCAGTTGTGGAACGTCCTGCTTCTCCATTTAAACTTGTTGCAGAAAACGGTGGACAGCACATTGAATATGTTTTGTGCCAGTCACAAGGAAATTAATAATCGGATTTGATTTAGATTCATACTTTTTATGCGGTTTTTGGCCCCAGCACAATTAAAAACCGATGGGATTGATGTTTTTTTCGGTTTTTGGCACAAGGAAAATTAAAAACCTATGTGATTGAAGCTTTTTATGCGGTATTTGGCCTCAAGACAATCAAAAACCGACGTGAGTGACGCTTTTATGCGGTTTTTGGCCTCAGGACAATTAAAAACCGATTTTTCCCATCCGATGTGATATGACCTTGTCGTGGTTGATAGGCTTACGTAACTAACAATACCACACCTGTACGCCCTTGCACTCTGAGTAGTACAGTTTGTTTAACGTCAAACACACACCTTAGGCATTCTTGTATGATTCATTTGTCATTTGTAGTCGACCAGTATTAAATTATGATGCTTACAACGCAATCTATTGCTACATTTGGTAACTATTTATTTTTCTCCTGCCATAACGTTATCCCTTCTCTAGTTATATTCCGTTGCAATTTGACGTCATTCTGAGCAGTGGTATTGTTTCTACAGCAGTTTGAAAAGTTAACTTCAATTATATTCAGCCTGTACACGGCGCTGTGAAATCTGTTTTTGTAGAGATTCAGCCCTACCACATTTCAACCCGGTTTAATCACTATATTTGAGACAAGAATAGAACACAGTCGGAATTGGCAATATGTGAGAGATTCCCAATGCAAATTGGTTTTGATGAATATACTGCATATTTAGGTTTAAATTCTACCTAATTTATTCGTGAGACATATCCTTGATATGGAGTACAGATTGTGTGACGCCATGAGAATGGCACTATTAGCCATTAAGTGGATCAAAAGGCAGTTGTGACGATAGCAACAAATGTAGCTAACAGTTACTTTGGCAGTTAAAGATTTTCTTATCTTTCCAAGATAGCGCTGAATTGTTTTTGCATAGGATGAACGTGCTAACACTAAGCGGCCGAGATATTTAAGTGCATCGACCACGTATTGTCGTTTTCTTATTGAACATTAATAAATAAACAATATTCGAACTGAAACTTCCTGGCCGATTAAGACTGTGTGCCGGACCGAGACTCGAACTTGGGATCTTTGACTTTCGCTAGCAGGTGCTCCAGCAACTGAGCTACCCAAGCACGACTCACGCCCCGTCCTCACAGCTTTACCTCTGCCAGTACCTCGTCTCCTACCTTCAAAACTTTGCAGAAGCTCTCCTGCGAACCTTGCAGAATTAGCACTCCCGAAAGAAAGGATATTGCGGTGACATGGCTTAGCCACAGCCTAGGGGATGTTTCCAGAACGAGATTTTCACTCTGCGGCGGAGTGTGCTAGTTCTGCAAGGATCGCAGGAGAGCTTCTGTAAAGTTTGGAAGGTAGGAGGTGGGGTACTGGCAGAAGTAAAGCTGTGAGGACGGGGCGTGAGTCGTGCTCGGGTAGATCAGTTGGCAGAGCACTTTCCCGCGAAAGGCAAAGGTCCGCAGTTCGAGTCTCGGTCCGGCACACAGTTTTAATCTGTCAGGAAGTTCCATATCAGCGCACACTCCGCTACAGAGTGAAAATCTCATTGTGGAAATATTCGAATTGCTTGTTTCCTGTAAAGTTAAAAATACGGTAATCAGCATATGACACGGTGAACGTTCAACCCTGGACATCAGCCCACTACAAGGTAAGTATATCCATGGAAGCTGTTGATTTGGGTATCTAGTGATTATTGTGGCACGAATTAATCCCATTTGAAAGGAAATAGTACACCCTTGTAGAGCTTTCCAAGTCCATCACGCTTTATATTTGCAACAGTCCAGACGGAATAGGTGACATGATTACATTTATAGATCAAAGGCGCAAGCGTTTTTGAAGTACCAGGTATCGAACCATGCCGAAACGCCCATAATAGTTCGTTTTGTAGACTCCATAGGCGGCAACGGTATCCAGTCGATCGCAAAGGTGGTGAATACTGTCCTAGGATGCGTTATGTGAAGACTTCTCGAACTATTTACATAGTTCTTTAAGAGTTGCTGGTTGATGAACCACACGAGTCACTTCTCTTCCCATCACATGCCACAAGTTCTCGATTGGAGACAAGTCCGAAGATCGTGCTACACTGGCAAGTCATTGCACGTCTTTCAGAGCATGTTGAGTTCCACGAGCAGTGTACGGCCGAGCGTTATTCGATTCGAATAACACTCTACTTTGCTGTTGCAACAACGCCAAAGAATGGGTCTAACAACATTCTCAGCTTTCCAAGCGTTGTTTAGTGTCGTCTCCAGGAAAACGAAACGTGAACGAGAATTGTAGCTTGTCGTACACAAGCGCATAAAGCCTGGGATGGACCGGAGTGTTTTGGACAAATACACTCTACGAGTAACCTTATCCATCCTTACCTAATCCGATGGGACCGATGACTTCGCTGGTAGGTGTTTGGTGTTTGATCTCCTCCCCAAAATCAACCAACCAGCAGGAGTGCTTTCAATTGAGACGACAAACGGTCTCGAAAACAGCTAGAAAACAAATGCGAGATTGGTAGCTTCTTTAAAACCTATAGGTAACTATCCGTTAGTTCTTTGAAGGTCACAGAGAATTCTTCATACCACGGTTTTTTGTTTTTTTTTAATACAGCGAACTTAGAGAGGTGGACTGTGATTTTTTTTCAGTATTTGCACTTGTCACGATGCGATATTCCATTTCAACAAATTAGAACTAAGTTATTTATCGTCTGGAAATGTCTTTCTGTGAGCAGTACGCAGTCAGCTCCACTTAAAAATTGAGACCTGTAACTCATTCCGAATGATCTAATTTTAGTTTCTGCATTCCGTTTTCTTTCATAAATTCGACAACATCGGATTTTTAATCAAAAGTCGTTCCAGGCAAGACGCTTGACATTACAAACTTACTTTGCACTAATATACAAAGTCTCCGTACTACTTGCTCAGTTCCATGGAATATTGTAGCAATTGGCAGTGAAATAACGCGTCCGACTTAATAATTTTTCTGTTAGTACTACCAGTTTCTTGAAATTCTCCATGCCTGCAAACTTAGCGCGAAGTGCTTCCTGATGTACAGAACACTGAATTCCATTCGTCGATCGTTATAATTCTTAGTTCTTTCATCCTCAACTAAATCTTGAAATTCCTTCCGCATGATGTTGCAGTTTAGTTTCATAGCGAATTTGCGGTACCCGTCGATTATGAGACTGCGTAATAGATAGTGAGAATTCGCTTCCCTGTGTTGTGTCACTCCTATTTATTATTAAAGGGTTGTTAAGATAGAGCGAAAGGCTGCGTCTTTCTTCTACAAACAGTCACTGGGCCAGCGAACGAACCTGCGAACATCGGGCATATCACGAAAGAATAGCGGAGAGTGAACATCACTGACAGCACGATTCCAAAAGAACCGAAGAGAGTCGCGTCGGCCGTACAATGTCACACCGTAATACTAAATGAAATGTCCGTTATACCGGTTCGGTAGGTTGGGTTGGTTTGGGGGAGGGTATCAAACAGCCAAGTCGTCGGTCCCATCGGATTAGGGAAAAATGGGGAAGAAAATCGGCCTGCCCCTTTCAGAGGAACCATCCCGTCATTTGCCTGAAGCGATTTAGAGAAATCACAGAGAGCCTAAATCGGGATGGCCGGGCGCGGGTTTGAACCGTCGTCCTCCCAAATGCGAGTCAGATGTGCTGACCACTATACTATCTCGCTCGGTAGCATTCCTACGCATGTGCAGATGATACACACTGATCTCCTGTGTAATCGCCATTGCAAGGACAAATCCTTTCACGTTAATGCTGTCAATAACGTCTACATTGTTTTCCACAGCTGTAGTTTCCACGTTTCCATAATGAGGTTGCAAAAATACTACAATACTTTCATCGATATATGTGTGTGGTAGACCTGTTTTTCTAATATCAAGCTAAATAGGTCACAATTACGTGACATTGTGAGTGCGAAAATCTTTTAAATTGTCTGCGTTTATATGTATGACCCTAGTCTCTACTTTACTTTTTACTTTACATGTGACAAGCGCCTTATCGACTATACGCCTGCTCTATGAGCCTCTTCCACTTCTGCCTGTCCAATGCGCTGTTGGTCCAGTTGCTGTTGCTGTTCATCCTAGTTGTGTCCTCCAGAATGTTATCCTGTCATCTGATTCTTGGTCTCCCTCCTCCTCTTGTTCCATCTATGTTCTGCTGAATGCCATTCTAGGTAGTCTATTCTCTGTCATTCTTGCTATATGTCCTGCCCAATTCAACCTTCTCCTCTTGAACACTTCAACGATGTTACGGTGTTTGTACAGCCCTCTTAATTCTGCATTTCTTCTTATTCTCCATTCCATGTTATTTTCGTCGTGTACAGGTCCGAAAATTTTCCTTTGTGCTTTTCTTTCGAATATTAACAGTTCATGTTTCTTTCTAAATATTAATGTTTCACATCCATATAACATCACAGGTATAATGGTCGATTGATACAAGCGGATTTTGAAGTTACTACTAAGTGATACTTATCTTGGAATTTTGATGAAACTAAAAAGTGTCTTGTTTGCTGTTGATAAACGGGCATCTATTTCCATATCTGTTCTGTTGTTATTACTGAAAAGACTTCCTAGGTACTTGAAGTGGTCAACAGACTTGAAATTGAATCCATCTACAGTCAAACGTGCATCTTTTCTGGTTTTCTTACTTATGGGCAGGTATTTTGTCTTTTCTTTATTAACATGTAATCCTGTTTTCTCAGCAATTTTATAGTAATTTTGCATCATTCTAATTAATTCTCTTTTGGAACTACTTATTAGTGCTACATCATCTGCATAGACAAGTCTTGTAATGTTCACATCCTGTAGCTGGATCCCTTCTGGACTGAATTTAGAAAATTCTCTATCGATCTTCTCTAGGACAAGCTTAAATAAAATAGGTGAAATGGCATCCCCTTGTCTCAGTCCAGTGTACACCTTAAAATCTTCAGTTTCTCCTACCGGTGTCTTTATGCGACACAAAGTTTCATCTATACACATTTTAGCTATTCTGATTAATTTTGATGGTATTTTAAATTCCCTCATTATATTTAGCAGTGTCTGTCGGTATACGCTATCATAGGCTCTACGAATAGTATGTGAACATCTACATTGAATTCCCACACCTTCTCAGTTACTTATCTTAGGGTGAATAAGTGATCTAATGTGGATCTGTTTCTGCGGAAACCGCAATGGTAGTCCCCAATCAGTTCTTCTGTTATTGCTATCAGCCTGTTTAATAGGAAGCTCGATAAGATTTTGTAGGTGGCACCAAGTAAGTCAATTCCTCTATCAGAAACTAGTGGATTATTCTTCTTAAATATGGGGCACACAACTGCAGTTTTCCAATCTCCAGGAATGGTTTCTGTCTCCCAAAATGTTTCCATTAACGCCTGTATTTCTAATTCCAGTTGTGGGCCTCCATCCTTTAACAACTCAGCGTATACCTTGTCCTCGCCACAAGCCTTGTTATTCTTTAATTTCTTTATTGCTTGCTGTATTTAATTTACTGATGGGGTACTAACTGTATCAATTGTATCAATTGCATCAGGTTCTTCCAATTTAAAGTCAGAGGGTGGGTCATTGCAATTGAGATGTGTGTACCAGATAAAAGTTGTGCCATATATTCAGCGTGCCAAAACCAGTTACGTAATACCTTAAATTTATATCGTTTATGATCTGTGGTGCTCAGACATGTTGTTGTTGTTGTGGTCGTCAGTCCTGAGACTGGTTTGATGCAGCTCTCCATGCTACTCTATCCTGTGGAAGCTTCTTCATCTCCCAGTAACTACTGCAACCTACATCCTTCTGAATCTACTTAGTGTATTCATCTCTTGGTCTCCCTCTACGATTTTTTCCCTCCACGTTACCCTCCAATACTAAATTGGTGATCCCTTGATGCCTCAGAACATAACCTACCAACCGATCCCTTCTTCTAGTCAAGTTGTGGCACAATTTTCTCTTCTCCCCTATCCTATTCAATACCTCCTCATTAGTTAGGTGATCTACCCACCTAATCCTCAGAATTCTGCTGTAGCACCACATTTAAAAAGCTTCTGTTCTCTTCTTGTCCAAACTATTTATCGTCCATGTTTCACTTCCATACATGGCTATACATGGCTACACTCCATACAAATACTTTCAGAAACGACTTCCTGACACTTAAATCTATACTCAATCTTAACGAATTTCTCTTCTTCAAAAATGCTTTCCTTTCCATTGCCAGTTTACATTTTATATCCTCTCTACTCCGACCATCATCAGTTATTTTGCTCCCCAAATACCAAAACTACTTTACTACTATAAGTGTCTCATTTCCTAATCTAATTCCCTCAGCATCACCCGACTTAAGTCGACTACATTCCATTATCCTCGTTTTGCTTTTGTTGCTGTTCATTTTATATCCTACTTTCAAGACACTATCCATTCCGTTCAACTGCTCTTCCAAGTCCTTTGCTGTCTCTGACAGAATTACAATGTCATCGGCGAACCTCAAAGTTTTTATTTCTTCTCCTTGGATTTAAATACCTACTCCGAATTTTTCTATTGTTTCCTTCACTGCTTGCTCAATATACAGATTGAATAACATCGGGGAGAGGCTACAACCCAGTCTCACTCCTTTCCCAACCACTGCTTCCCTTTCATGCCCCTCGACTCTTATAACTGCCATCTGGTTTCTGTACAAATTGTAAATAGCCCTTCGCTCTCTGTATTTTACCCCTGCCACCTTCAGAATTTGAAAGAGAGTATTCCAATTAACATTGTCAAAAGCTTTTTCTAAGTCTACAAATGCTAGAAACGCAGGTTTGCCTTTCCTTAATCTAGCTTCTAGGATAAGTCGTAGGGTCATTATTGCATCATGTGTTCCAATATTTCTACGGAATCCAAACTGATCTTCCCCGAGGTCGGCTTCTACTAGTTTTTCCATTCGTCTGTAAAGAATTCGCGTTAGTAGTTTGCAGCCGTGACTTATTAAACTGATACACTCCTGGAAATTGAAATAAGAACACCGTGAATTCATTGTCCCAGGAAGGGGAAACTTTATTGACACATTCCTGGGGTCAGATACATCACATGATCACACTGACAGAACCACAGGCACATAGACACAGGCAACAGAGCATGCACAATGTCGGCACTAGTACAGTGCATATCCACCTTTCGCAGCAATGCAGGCTGCTATTCTCCCATGGAGACGATCGTAGAGATGCTGGATGTAGTCCTGTGGAACGGCTTGCCATGCCATTTCCACCTGGCGCCTCAGTTGGACCAGCGTTCGTGCTGGACGTGCAGACCGCGTGAGACGACGCTTCATCCAGTCCCAAACATGCTCAATGGGGGACAGATTCGGAGATCTTGCTGGCCAGGGTAGTTGACTTACACCTTCTAGAGCACGTTGGGTGGCACGGGATACATGCGGACGTGCATTGTCCTGTTGGAACAGCAAGTTCCCTTGTCGGTCTAGGAATGGTAGAACGATGGGTTCGATGACGGTTTGGATGTACCGTGCACTATTCAGTGTCCTCTCGACGATCACCAGTGGTGTACGGCCAGTGTAGGAGATCGCTCCCCACACCATGATGCCGGGTGTTGGCCCTGTGTGCCTCGGTCGTATGCAGTCCTGATTGTGGCGCTCACCTGCACGGCGCCAAACACGCATACGACCATCATTGGCACCAAGGCAGAAGCGACTCTCATCGCTGAAGACGACACGTCTCCATTCGTCCCTCCATTCACGCCTGTCGCGACACCACTGGAGGCGGGCTGCACGATGTTGGGGCGTGAGCGGAAGACGGCCTAACGGTGTGCGGGACCGTAGCCCAGCTTCATGGAGACGGTTGCGAATGGTCCTCGCCGATACCCCAGGAGCAACAGTGTCCCTAATTTGCTGGGAAGTGGCGGTGTGGTCCCCTACGGCACTGCGTAGGATCCTACGGCCTTGGCGTGCATCCGTGCGTCGCTGCGGTCCGGTCCCAGGTCGACGGGCACGTGCACCTTCCGCCGACCACTGGCGACAACATCGATGTACTGTGGAGACCTCACGCCCCACGTGTTGAGCAATTCGGCGGTACGTCCACCCGGCCTCCCGCATGCCCACTATACGCCCTCGCTCAAAGTCCGTCAACTGCCCATACGGTTCACGTCCACACTGTCGCGGCATGCTACCAGTGTTAAAGACTGCGATGGAGCTCCGTATGCCACGGCAAACTGGCTGACACTGACGGCGGCGGTGCACAAATGCTGCGCAGCTAGCGCCATTCGACGGCCAACACCGCGGTTCCTGGTGTGTCCGCTGTGCCGTGCGTGTGATCATTGCTTGTACAGCACTCTCGCAGTGTTCGGAGCAAGTATGGTGGGTCTGACACACCGGTGTCAATGTGTTCTTTTTTCCATTTCCAGGAGTGTAGTTTGGTAATTTTCACATCTGTCAACACCTGCTTTCTTTGGGATTGGAATTATTATATTCTTCTTGAAGTCTGAGGGGATTTCGCCTGTCTCATATATCTTGCTCACCAGATGGTAGAATTTTGTCAGGACTGGCTCTCCCAAGGCTGTCAGTAGTTTTAATGGAATGTTGTCTACTCCCGGGGCCTTGTTTCGACTCAGTTCTTTCAGTGCTCTGTCAGACTCTTCATGCAGTATCATATCTCCCATTTCATCCTCGTCTACATCCTCTTCCATTTCCATAATATTGTCCTCAAGTACATCGCCCTTGTATAGACCCTCTATATACTCCTTCCACCTTTCTGCTCTCCCTTCTTTGCTTCGAACTGGATTTCCATCTGAGCTCTTGATATTCATGCAAGTGGTTCATGCAAGGTCTCTTTTATTTTCCTGTAGGCAGTATCTATCTTACCCCTCGTGAGATAAGCCTCCACATCCTTACATTTGTCCTCTAGCCATCCATGCTTAGCCATTTTGCACTTCCTGTCGATCTCATTTTTGAGACGTTTGTATTCCTTTTTCCTGCTTCATTTACTAAATTTTTATATTTTCTACTTTCGTCAATTAACTTCAATATTTCTTCTGTTACAGAAGGAGTTCTAGTAGCCCTCGTCTTTTTACCTAATTTATCCTCTGCAGCCTTCACTACTTCATCCCTCAGAGCTACCCATGCTTGTTCTACTGTATTTCTTTCCCCCATTCTTGTCAATTGTTCGCTTATGCTCTTCTTGAAACTCTGTACAACCTCTGGTTCTTTCAGTTTATCCAGGTCCCATCTCCTTAAATTCCTACCTTTTTGCAGTTTCTTCAGTTTTAATCTACAGTTCATAACCAATAGATTGTGGTCAGAGTCCACATCTTCCCCTCGAAATGTCTTACAATTTAAAACCTGGTTCCTAAATCTCTGCCTTGCCATTATATAGTCTATCTGAAACCTGTCAGTATCTCCAGGCTTCTTCCATGCATACAACATTCTTTTATGATTCTTGAACCAAGACTTAGCTATGATGAAGTTGTGCTCTGTGCAGAATTCCACCAGGCAGCTTCCTCTTTCATTTCTTCCTCCCCCCAATCCATATTCACCTACTACGTTTCCTTCTCTCCCTTTTCCTACTACCGAATTCTAGTCACCCATGACTATTAAATTTTCGTCTCCCTTCACTACCTGAATAATTTCGTTTATCTCATCATACATTTCATCAATTTCTTCATCATCTGCGGAGCTAGATGGCATATAAACTTGTACTACTGTGGTAGGCGTGGGCTTCGTGTCTATCGTGGTCACAATAATGCGTTCACTATGCTGTTTGTATTAGCTTACCTGCACTCCTATTTTTTTTATTCATTATTAAACCTACTCCTGCATTACCCCTATTTGATTTTGTATTTATAACCCTGTATTCGCCTGACCAAAAGTCTTGTTCCTCCTGCCACCGAACTTCACTAATTCCCACTATATCTAACTTTAACCTATCCATTTCCCTTTTTAAATTTTCTAACCTACCTGCCCGATTAAGGGATCTGACATTCCACGCTCCGATCCGTAGGACGCCAGTTTTCTTTCTCCTGATAACGACGTCCTCCTGAGTAGTCTCCGCCCGGAGATCCGAATGGGGGACTATTTTACCTCCGGCATATTTTACCCAAGAGGACGCCTTCATCATTTAACCATACCCGTAAAGCTGCATGCCCTCGGGAAAAAGTACGGCCGTAGTATCCCCTTGCTTTCAGCCGTTCGCAGTACCAGCACAGCAAGGCTGTTTTGGTTAGTGTTACAAGGCCAGATCAGTCAATCATCCAGACTGTTGCCCGTGCAACTACTGAAAAGGCTGCTGCCCCTCTTCAGGGACCACACGTTTGTCTGGCCTCTCAACAGATACCCCTCCGTTGTGGTTGCACCTACGGTACGGCTATCTGTATCGCTGGGGCACGCAAGCCTCCCCACCGACGGCAAGGTCCATGGTTCATGGGGGGGCATATGAAATATGAAACCAAGTCATACGCAGTGCGACTACATTGCCATCTAAATACGGCGCGTTAACGGTTTTCCCCTCGCCCCCTCCTCAAGCTCAGATAGCGTGGCGTGGCGGTGGGGGAAGTATGCGAGCAGGTTGAGCCAGAACGCGGCTCGTGAATCGCATCGATAGTGACCCTTGGTGAAATGTAAAGACTGAAACATTTGGAACAGCCTACTAACAGCTGTGAGGGGTGCGAGTACAGTGTCAGTGATAAGTGGACATTAGAGTGTAGCACAAACTGTTATACGGGTTCCAACCTTCGTAGATCAGCAAGGAAATAACGCCGTAAGACTTTTGTGCCCAGTGTACAGACGCAAGACGATAAAAGCTTTGTTAGCGAGACAAACGATTGCAAAATTCAGCAGCGATTTGCAAGCACTAAGGATTGGCTACAATGTGCTTAACAGATGGGCATTGATATTTTCTGATATGTACTATTTACATTTAATTACGGTTTGTTTCTCATATGTTCAGTTACGTTGATACTGCACTTCCAAAGGTGTAATTCACTCTGTTGTTCACCACTGTTTCACCTTTTCCGTGTCGCTCACGTGTACCGTATCCGTTTAGATAGCAACAACCATTTACAGTCTGATGAGGGCGTCGCTGGTCGAAAACCGGAAATTAAGTAAACTATTTCTGAATAACATGAACAATTCAATGGCATTCGTTTAGAAACATCTAAAACACTTTTCTTTATACGTGGTATATTGGTTTTAAATATTTTAAATTTGTTTTCACAATAGATAGATTTATGTTCTTTTTCCTGTCTACCATAAGAATGGAATAAGTATATAACTGGATAATATGGATTATTTAACAAATAGATTCTCGTAAAAAATTACATTTTCTAGGGAAACAGTGATTGACATCTTCTCTACATGCTTAATTATTCGTTGCCTTATACTCCTTCCGTTGTTATATGATAGCCAACGGTTATCGATACCGATTAATTTTATAATAGTTTTATGTGGTTGGGTGAAAGAAATATAAAGTTTACAACCTAGTATGATGTGTTTTTGTTGTAGTCTTAAGTGCAAATATCGGCTTGATGTAGCGCCCCTACTATGTTTATCCCACAGCCATTTCTACATGCTCACTAAATTCAAACCTTGGACGCCCTCTACAATTTCTGTATCGTGCACCCCTCCCAACAGCCAATATTTCCGTTACAAAAGTGACTAGTAATTGAAACAGCAGAACTCTCCTCATTTCCTAATATGATTCTATCAGCATCATCTGATTTAATTCACCCACATTTCATTACCCTTGCTTTATTCTCTTGTTACCTACCTCGTTATCTCTTCTCAAGACTCAATTCATTCCATTCAAACTTTCTTCAACATCTTTTGACGTCTCTGACAGAATTACAATGTCATCGGCAAACATTAAAGTTGTGATTCTGCTCCCTGAATTATAATTCCCTTTCCAAGTTTCTCTTTGGTTTCTTTCACTGTTAACTCAGTGTACATCAGCGTGAGACTGCATCACACCATCACTACCTTCTCAGTTACTATTTTATTTCATGCCCTTTTACTCCTATAATTGCAGTGTGTTCTCTGTACAAGCTGCAGCTAACTCCATGTTCAATCTATTTTACACTTGCTCCCTTCAGACCTTCAAAGACTGTATTCCAATAATATTTACATAAGTTTTATCTAAATTACCGAGGATTGATTTACGCAAATTTTCCGTTCCTTGTCAGTAATTCGTGATATATTTTTGCATCAATGACTTATCAGTCTGACAACTCGATTATATTGATTTTTGTTAGCACCGGCCATCTTGGATAGGAATTACTGCATTCTTCTCTGAGCGTATTTCGCCAGACTACCACGATTGCATACGAAGTTCAAAATGGTTCAAATGGCTGTGAGCACTACAGGACTTAATTTCTGAAGTCATCAGTCCCCTAGAACGTAGAACTACTTAAACCTAACTAATCTAAGGACATCACACACATCCATGCCCGAGGCAGCGGTCGCGCGGTTCCAGACTGTAGCGCCGAAAACCGCTCTGCCACACCGGCCGGCGCATATGAAGTTAGGAGTACAGAAAACTTTGGTGCTTGTTAAAGTTGCCGGTGAGTTTCAGTTTTCATTGGGTTACAGCATTGGTCAATCAACCTTATACGGTCACATGGCAGCGAGCTCTGGTACTGCGCTGTGTTTCATGGCGCTTTCCCATGTCCCATTTCCAACGACATCCAACGGTGTGGACGGACGAGGTTTCCCCAAGGCCGGCCACGCTCCACGCTGTTTTTAGCGACGTAATTAACGGGTGTTAGCTCGGCGCCAGCCCATCTTTAATTTAACGCCCACTGTAGCAGACGTATCCCGGGCTCTTTGTGCCGGAATGACGAGACACGAAGCTGCGCGCACACAAAACGCGGTTTATTCTTTGCGCCTCGCCTGTACCCAGTTAAGCCCTTATCAGCTTTGCGTGTAATGACGCCGGGCTGAAATTTAATTACACGCCGCTAAGCGCGCTGAAGGGTCGGCGCGGGCAGGTGAGGTTTCTCGTCAAGACCTCTGGCAGCAGTGAGGGGCGGCTGGGATTCGCCCCACCCGACAGCCGCCGACACGTGGCCTGCGGTTGCAGGAATGGCAACTCCCAGCACTGCGCTCGGCTTAACACATCACGCCAGTAATCAGATTCATCAGAACGTAAAGTGATTTGTTTTTCAACCTCCGCTTCTTCATTTCCTGTGCGAGTCTCCCCATCTCTGTGTTAGAGGCGTCACTGGAAAACGAAGAAGCAGCACCGTAAAGCAATGTTTACTTCTGAATAATGCTTTGTTCGACCGTCACGCAGTGCGTGCACTAAAACTATCACAGTCACTACTTATAAACAAAACGATCAACGGTCCCTCACACCGATTTTATTTTCCACATTGTTGTTGTTGTTGTTGTGGCCTTCAGTCCAGAGACTGGTTTGATGAAGCTCTCCATGCTACTCTATCCTGTGCAAGCTTCTTCGTCTCCCAATACCTACTGCAACCTACATCCTACTGAATCTGCTTAATGTATTCATCTCTTGGTCTCCCTCTACGATTTTTACCCTCCACGCTGCCGTCCAATACTAAGTTTGTGATCCGTTGATGCCTCAGAACACGTCCTACCAACCGATCCCTTCTTCTATTCAAGTTGTGACACAAACTCCTCTTCTCCCCAATTCTGTTCAATATCTCCTCATTAGTTATGTGATCTACCCATCTAATCTTCAGCGTTCTTCTGTAGCACCACATTTCGAAAGCTTCTATTCTCTTTTTGTCCCAACTATTTATCGTCCATGTTAACTTCCATACATTGCTACACTCCATTCAAATACTTTCAGAAACGACTTCCTAGTACTTAAATCTATACTCGATCTTAACAAATTTCTATTCTTCAGAAACGCTTTCCTTGCCATTGCCAGTCTACATTTTATATCCTCGCTACTTCGACCATCATCAGTTATTTTGCCCCCAAAGACCAAAACTCCTAATCTAATTCCCTCAGCCTCGACTACATTCCATTATCCTCGTTTTCCTTTTGTTGCTGTTCATCTTATATCCTCCTCTCAAGAAACTGTCATTCCATTCAGCTGGTCTTCCAGGTCCTTTGCTGTCTCTGACAGAATTACAATGTCATCGGCGAACCTCAAAGATTTTATTTCTTCTCCATGGATTTTAATACCTACTCCGAATTTTTCCTTTATTTCCTTTACTGCTTGCTCAATATACTGATTGAATAACATCGAGGAGAGGCTACAACCCTGTCTCACTCCCTTCCCAACCACTGCTTCCCTTTCATGTCTGTCGACTCTTATAACTGCCTTCTGTTTTCTGTACAAATTGTAAATAGCCTTTCACTGCCTGTATTTTACCCCTTCCACTTTCAGAATTCGAAAGACGGTATTCCAGTCAACATTGTCAAAAGCTTTTTCTAAGTCTACAAATGCTAGTTACGTAGGTTTGGCTTTCCTTAATCTATCCTCTAGTGTAGGGCTTCCCAACGTGTGGTCCGCGGACCCCTTAGGGGTCCGCCGGCTCTTTCTAGAGAGTCCGCGGCCACCTTTCACCAAATCGTGTAAAATAATGAGTAAAATTATTGAATAAAAATGTGGAAATCAGATTCATCACTATTTTTTTCCTGTGAAAAATATGTGTATAGCATTCGAAAGTTGGCAATAACATTCGATCTTTCGCAATAATATTTGACAGTCGGCAACACAAACCAAAACATTGCTGTCTCTCCTGCTGTCGGAGGTTCGAGTCCTTCCTCGGGCATGTGTGTGTGTTTGTGTGTGAGTGTGTGTGTGTAGGTGTGTGTTGTCCTTAGCGGAAGTTAAACTTAGGTTAATAGTGTGTGAGTGTAGGGACTGATGACCTCAGCAGTTAAGTCCCATAGACTTTACATACATTTGAACATTTTTCTTCGGATTTCACGAAAAACCACACACACACACACACACACACACACACACACACACACAAACACACACACACACACACGCACACACACGACTGTTACTAAATATGCATGCTCCTTACACAACAGTTGCCAAACAGTGGAAGTGAACAGACCACAGGCGGCAGCTTGTCAACAGCGAACAGTTTGGACGTGGCGTCCATTGCTCTTGGAGGAAGGCAGCTCCAACATGTGAAATGTCAGTTAGCAAGTAATATTAATCAGGCTATAGTGTGTTGAACAAATGGAGTAAATCCACTAGTAAGTGTCTGCATACAGTTGGAATTCAAATTGGATCGTTAATTTCAAGTTGTTTTCATATATCTCTAAACCAAAGACTAATGATACTTCGAGAGGGGGGTGGGGGGGTGTCATTGAGAACATGGCACTTGCATTAAGAAGCTTCCAGTTCCCATGGGTTTCGCTCTGAAATTTAAAGTTACTGTGCTTTTGAGTGACTAGGGGTCCGCCATGGATTTTCGGCTGAAGAAGGGGTCCGCCAGCTAAAAAGATTGGGAGGGCCTGCTCTAGTATATTCAGCATAGAGGAAACTTTTTTTGTTTCTTGATTTCCACCGTTGCCATTATTGTGAGTCCACACTGTTGTATCCATTCACAAATTTTAAATTTTATGTATTTTAAAGCGCCAGTTGGATGAATAAACTGACCGAAATTTGCAGTATGCAGGTCGTATCTCCTAAGATCCGTCAGGCGCGTTTTCCCTGCTGTTCCAGCAGATACTTGCAATTCCGTTTTTGCATTGTGTAGCTGCAGTCAGCCCAGACAAATCGTACTCATCACCTTTCTCATGGTACCCCAGTGTCAGCAGGAAGCGTCGATTCGTTTTCCCCACGATCAAAGTGATTTTTGAAGCTGAATCTTACGTGCTGCATTAACAGGGACTGTAAAACACAAAGAATAACCAGTATTCCAGCAGCGGCAGCACCGCCGAGACCTGCGCTAACAGTTACCACCAAGCACAGTTCCTGCTGTTGTTCTTTGTTTTTTAATGTCCCTGTTAAGTGATATCGACAGAACTAATATCGGTCTAGAGTAATTTCGGACGATCTCAGAACACTAACCACACAACAAGTACCATATCATCCATCTCTTCATCAATAAAGCAGCCGTACTTATGAGTATTACGGCTAACGCGTTGCTAACAAGCTAGAAAGCAAACGAGACAGAGCGGTGCAACTGGGAAAACTGGTATTATTGTTGACAACAGCAAGTCTTTTGGCTCCGTAAACGTTCTATGGGTAATGATTGCTTGCATTCATATCAGATCTCCAGCTGGAGCATCTCATCATCTGGGCTAGATATTTCGGCAGTCTACTTGGCCGCCTTCTTCAGGTGAGTAGAACGTCGCACTATCACGCCGGAACTGAAACCATAAACGCCGCGGCGGCTCCTTTATACATCGACAGTGGGTCCATCGCGCGTGTGGGAAGCGTAACTGCCCTCTAGCGACAGGCGCAACAGTGCACCGGTGGTGAAAGCTCGAGGAAACGATAAATTGGCATTAAACACATCTTTTGAATACCGACACAAGAACCGTTGTTTCTTAACGTCAAACAGACCAAGGTTCCAACTCTTACTTGCACCCTTTATCTCTATGTGCAATGTTGTCAGACAGCCGGATTTCAATGGCATCTTTCACTACACAATCCCAATACCGCGACGCAGGGGCAGTCACTTGTGTCTCATCGTAAAACATTTTATGTCCTTCAATAAGACAAGGACAGTAAGACAAGGACAGTAAGACAGAGGATCAAGTAGGTAAAAAGACGAGGGCTAGTAGAAATCCTTGGGTATCAGACGAAATATTGAATATAATATTATGTCCTTCAGTAAGACAAGGACAGTAAGACGAGGACAGTAAGACAGAGGATCAAGTAGATAAAAAGACGAGGTCTAGTACAAATCCTTGGGTAACAGAAGAGACACTGAATATAATTGATGAAAGGAGAAAATATAAAAATACACTAAATGAATCAGGCAAAAATGAATACAAACGTCTCAAAAATGAGATCGACAGGAAGTGCAAAATGGCTAATCAGGGATGGCTAGAAGACAAATGTAAGGATGTAGAGGCTTATCTCACTATGGGTAATATAGATACTGCCTACAAGAAAATTAAAGAGACCTTTGGGGATAAGAGAACCACTTGTATGAATATCAAGAGCTCAGATGGAAACCCACTTCTAAGCAAAGAAGGGAAAGCAGAAAGGTGGAAGGAGTATATAGAGAGTCTATACAAGGGCGATGTACTTGAAAACTATATTATGGAAATGGAAGAGGTTGTAGATGAAGATGAAATGGGAGATATGATACTGCGTGAAGGAGTTTGACGGAGCACTGAAAGACCTGAGTCGAAACAAGGCCCCGGGGGTAGACAACATTCCATTAGAACTACTGACGGCCTTGGGAGAGCCAGTCCTGACAAAACTCTACCATCTGGTGAGCAACGTGTATGAGACAGGCGAAATACCCACAAACGTCAAGAAGAATATAATAATTCCAATCCCAAAGAAAAAAGGTGTTGACAGATGTGAAAATTACCGAACTATCAGTTTAATAAGTCACGGCTGCAAAATACTAAGGCGAATTCTTTACCGACGATGGAAAAACTGGTAGAAGCCGACCTCGGGGAAGATCAGTTTCGATTCCGTAGAAATGTTGGAACACGTGAGGCAATATTGACCTTACGACTTATCTTAGAAGAAAGATTAAGGAAAGGCAAACCTACGTTTCTAGCATTTGTAGACTTAGAGAAAGCTTTTGACAATGTTGACTGGAATACTCTCTTTCAAATTCTAAAAGTGGTAGGGGTAAAATACAGGGAACGAAAGGCTCTTTACAATTTGTACAGAAACCAGATGGCAGTTGTAAGAGTCGAGGGGCATGAAAGGGAAGCAGTGGTTGGGAAGGGAGTGACACAGGGTTATAACCTCTCCCCGATGTCATTCAAAAATGGCTCTGAGCACTATGCGACTTAACTTCTGAGATCATCAGTCGCATAGAACTTAGAACTAATTAAACCTAACTAACCTAAGGACATCACACACAACCATGCCCGAGGCAGGATTCGAACCTGCGACCGGAGCGGTCGCTCGGCCCCAGACTGTAGCGCCCAGAACAGCACGGCCACTCCGACCGGCCCCGATGTTATTCAATCTGTATATTGAGCAAGCAGTAAAGGAAACAAAAGAAAAATTCGGAGTAGGTATTTAAATCCATGGAGAAGAAATAAAAACTTTGAGGTTTGCCGATGACATTGTAATTCTGTCAGAGACAGCAAAGGACATGGAAGAGAAGTTGAATGGAATGGACAGTGTCTTGGAAGGAGGATATAAGATGAATATCAACAAAAACAAAACGAGGGTAATGGAATGTAGTCGAATTAAGTCGGGTGACACTGAGGGAATTAGATTAGGAAATGAGACACTTAAAGTAGTAAAGGAGTTTTACTATTTGCGGAGCAAAATAACTGATGATCGTCGAAGTAGAGAGAATATAAAACGTATATTGGCAATGGCAAGGAAAGCGTTTCTGAAGAAGATCAATTTGTTAACATCGAGTACAGATTTAAGTGTCAGGAAGTCGTTTCTGAAAGTATTCGTATGGAGTGTAGCCATGTATGAAACCGAAACGTGGACGATAAATAGTTTTGACAAGAAGAGAATAGAAGCTTTCGAAATGTGGTGCTACAGAAGAATGCTGAAGCTTAGATGGGTAGATCATATAACTAATGAGGAGGTATTGTATAGGATTGGGGAGAAGAGGAGTTTGTGGCACAACTTGACAAGAAGAAGGGATCGGTTGGTAGGACATGTTCTGAGATATTAAGGGATCACAAATTTAGCACTGGATGGCAGTGTGGATGGTAAAAACCATAGAGGGAGACCTAGAGATGAATACACTAAGCAGATTCAGAAGGATGTAGGTTGCAGTAGGTACTGGGAGATGAAGAAGCTTGCACAGAATAGAGTAGCATGGAGAGCTGCATCAACCAGTCTCAGGACTGAAGACTACTGAGAGGCACCCACATGCCTTGCTCATACTGTGGCATCAAGCAGTCAGGCCTGCAAGATGAGTGGTCTGCCAAGCGAGTGGATTCATTCTTATTTATCGAGTAACATGAACTCTAGTACTCACACTTAAGTTACAAGTTATCCTCCGATATGATTAATACGCAACGGAAACACGAATCTGACTATCAGTAATTTACAGAACTCTGTATACTACGCACTGGCAATACCACATTTTCTTTTTGTCTTTTATTTAACGGCTTTTGTCAACACGTGGCCACCGCACTGAATATGACTGGCGCACACATTATAAACTCGGGACATTATGACAACATACAAATCGAAGGAAAAGTCCACCAATCTTTTTCTTTTCACTATCTTATTTATTCTGATAAATTCTCTAACCTAAACACACAAATTCTATAACCCACAACAATAACACATGAGCAATTCCGCCCAGTGGGCATGGCTTTACAATGGTGAATCCCTATATTGTGGTCTCGTAATTATTTTAACGCTACAGTGCACTTTCTGGATAGGATGGTGGATATTTTATTATACCTCACACTTCGACTCTCGCAATCATCATCACTAAACTTTCCTCCAGACCGAGCGGTACCGAAGGAACAAGCATAACCCACTAATCTTTTGAAACTACCTCGCTACTCTCCCATGCAAACCACACATACCCAAATTACATGACATACCCCACACTACAACATGAAATACTACACAGAGAATAGTCACAACATTATCACTTTCAGCTTTCCCACTTCAATTAATATTTATCCCAGTTTCGCAGGCCGAAGTGGCCGTGCGGTTAAAGGCGCTGCAGTCTGGAACCGCGAGACCGCTACGGTCGCAGGTTCGAATCCAGCCTCGGGCATGGATGTTTGTGATGTCCTTAGGTTAGTTAGGTTTAACTAGTTCTAAGTTCTAGGGGACTAATGACCTCAGCAGTTGAGTCCCATAGTGCTCAGAGCCATTTGAACCATTTTTTATCCCAGTTTCACACGACACTGCCCCACTTCATAATTCCACTTTCCTACTATGAACTCTGGAGATATATGCACGTCTTCCTGTGCAATGTAAGCCAAGTGGCGTTGCTGGATAGACGGCCGACTCACCTTGCTTCTCTCTCAGAGTTTGAATCTAGCGTCACACGGAATCATATCACGCAAAGTAATATTAAGAACGTATTCATCACACACGCGAGTCCTCAACTGATACCATGGACGAGTACTTCTCTTTATCTTTTGTCTCATACACAGTTTGAGACTCACACAGTACTCACCACGTGGAAGTACTCGTCTCTAATTTCAAGTCCTGCACACGCCATTTCTTAAATATTTCAACGTATGGTACACACGCTATTTCTTAAATATTTCAACTTATTGTACACACGCTAGTAATTCAGCTTAACTTAAGCACACGGAAGTATTTCAACTTATTGCTACACGTGGTTTCATTGTGACCGTTGGTCACTTCCGAAGATTACTACAATCCCATTAATATTACCTGCCTGACATTTAATTCTCCCCACAAAAGTTCCTGAAATAGAGAGATTAATATTTCAAACTACTCTTAAATATTCCACATGCATACCATGTCTCCACTCTTTCGTCATTACGGAGCACAACTAAAACTGGTCTTAACAGCACAAGATCCAGCGGCAGAGTGCTGAAACATGGCCGTTCTCTAGGACCTCTCCCATCTCTGTCGAGGTGGGGGAAGCACCTTGCTATCGTATTGGTCAGCCACATTTCAGGCGCTCAAAGCTCTGGTAAATTTCATCTCTTTTGTCCCACCAAAGGTGGTCAATGGATGGACTCAAAGATGATCATATATTCACATCCACTATCTGCGGTTAGCAGACGACCATACATTCATTCATTTCACAGATCTCACCAAACTGGATGTAGGGATTTACTTTGTGGGAGTGCACATGTGATCAATTAAATAAATAAATTGTCATTCTTTCCCACACTGGTATCCGGCTTCGCTGTATTAATTGAAATTGAGTTATTTTACAAAAAAATGTGTTGTTCTGATAAAAATAATGTAGTATGTTGTACCTATTTTCAACAACAACAACAAGACAATGTTCCGCCACTGCAAATTTTTCTGACTGTTATAAAGGCGTATGGATATGATGCTCCATGCAACAATTCTGGGTCGTATGAATCGTTTGTCCAATATAGACTTTCCCGCAATGGCAGAGAATCTTGTAGACTCGGGGCTTTCTCAAGCCCAAAGTTTCCTTCACTGAGCCCAACAGGTCTTTGACCATAGCTGGCGGCGAAAAACACTATTTCTGAAGATATGTTCCCTGCAAAAGGTAGGAATGCCATTGTATCTTCTGTTGGTTCCCACGATGGTCAAATCTGTAGAGTTCGACGGATCTGATTGTCAATATAACCGTTCTGCTTAACACAGCTTTTAGATGGTCCAGTTCTTGTGCCATACTATTTGCATCTGAGATGGTGTTAGCTCTTTTTGTCCATATACCAAGGACTCCGTTGCGTTTTTATGTTGGACGATAACTAGATGAATGAAGATATAGGTCCGTATGCGCGATCTTACGATGAACACTATGTCCTAGTGTCCCATCATCCCTCCTGTAGACTATGACATCTAAAAATGACTTTTTAACTTCCATCGTGAACTTAATATTAGGATGCAGACAATTAAAATGATCTAGGAAACGACCTAGAGCATCCCACCCATGTCGCCATATCATAAACGTATCGTCGACGTATATCCAGAAAGAAGCTGGTTAAGAACGCCGTCTACAATGCCATATGCCGCGCGTGATTAGCCGAGCGGTCTTGGGCGCTGCAGTCATGGACTGTACGGCTGGTCCCGGCGGAGGTTCGAGTCCTCCTTCGGCCATGGGTGTATGTGTTTGTCCTTAGGAGAACTTAGGTTAAGTAGTGTGTAAGCTTAGGGACTGATGACCTTAGCAGTTAAGTCCCATAAGATTTCACACACATTTTTCTTTATTTATTTTTTTTTTTTACAGTGCCATGTCCTCAGAATCTTCCATAAACAAATTGGCGGCTGTTGGGGATAATGGACTCTCCACAGCCACTCCGTTAGTTTGTTCAAAGTATTTGTAATTAAATAAAATATACGTCGACGTCAGCACATGGCGACAAATATTAGTGTTTTCTTCGTCCAGTCTTTCCACCTACTAAATGAGAAGAATCTTCAAGAGGAACTCTGCTAAACAGAGACACAACATCAAAACTAACGAACAAATCCATGGAACTGATACACAGTGACATCAAACGCTGAATAAAAACCAGAGAATTAGAAATATGGTGTTCACATTTTCTGACATGGGGACTGAGAATGGACGCTAAATACTTGGTTAAGTTGTAAGTAGGAGCGCTCAGCTTGCTAACAATGGGCCGAAGATGAACTCTTTACTTGTGTATCTTAGGCGTACCGTATAAGCTCGGCGGAATTGTAGCACGAGATCGAACTATTTTAAGAACATCGTTAGATAATGAAGACTTCTTCAAAAGTGAAAGCCTCTTGCGTTTCATATGTTCAACTGGATCATTCTTCACTCTTCGGTATGTCGAGTCTGCAAGCAAAAGATCCATTTTATCCACATAATCGTCAAGCGGAAGTAGAAGCGTTACATTGGCCTTGTCTGCTGAAAGAATTACTAAATCCTGGTCTTCTCTGATGGACTGGTTCGCGACTCTTTCAAGCGAGGAAATGTTACGTCGCGGGGGTGGCACCCGACGTAACGTATGAGTGACCTCTTGCCTAACCTCATCAGCTAGATCGCTGGGAAACGTGGACACCGCTTATTCAACGGCGGAAATGAATTCCGTAATGGGAACGGTCCTGTGTGTAGGGGTCAAATTAAATCCCTTTTCCAATACTGCCAACATAGCATCTTCCAGTTGTTTGGTTGTGAGACTGATCACAACATGTCGACGGGTGTCATCATCAGTTATTGTAGACTGGGAAGAAAGCCGTTGAAACTTCGAAGATTGCCTACTGACAGCATTTGCATGGACTCAGTTTGATATTGCTGAAGACGAACTGTCAACTGAATCCCAGGATGCAGCAGACAGCAACGCCGAAATTTTCAAATGCAAATAAAATAAATCCTTGGTATTAAATCCAGTTGTCTATGTCTAATAATAATGCGCTCCCTTATTAAGGCAATACTAGCACGCTTCATAATGTTGTTGGCCAGTCTTGTCCCAATGTAATGAAAAGCTCTGGCAAATATAGATATTATACCTTCATTCCGGCATCTCAGCAGAAAAGCGAGGTCGCTCAGCAACTGCCACTTCTTCTTACGAAGTTTCCAAACTTCCTTACAAGTTCAAACATCTCCTCCTCGTAGAGGTTCTTCATGTGGCTCGTAAACCTTCCCAGGGTAGTAATTGCTTGTAGTCATATCGGGTCTCCAGCCAGAACATTTCGTCATCTGGACACTATAATTCGGTGGTCCATCTGGCCGCCATGTTAAGGCGAGTATGCCGTCGCACTGTCTCGCCGGAACTGAAATCAAACATTCCGCGGTGGCTCCTTTATATACCGACGGTGGGTCCATCGAGCGTGCGCGAACATAACTGATCTCTATCGACAGGCACAAGGCACCGGTGTTGGAAGATCGCGGAAGCGATAAATCGATATCACATACTATTGACAGTTTCTGGAGACCGAGACAAGAATCGTTGTTTCTTAACGTCAAATAGAACAAGAGTTCCAACTCTTGCTTAAAGGATACCCCTTATCTCTATTTATAGTATTGTTAGATAGCCAGATTTCAATGGCTTCTTTCACTACACAGTCCCAATACCTCAAAGCAGGGGCAACCACTTGTGTCTCATCGTACAACATTTTAGGTCCTTCAGGAAGGCAATGTTCCACCACTGCAGATTTTTCTGGCTGAAATTAAAAGTGTATTCCGTCCGCCAGCTAAGACCAGAGACGTGTTGGCCTCAGTGAAGGATGATGTGGGTTTAAGAAAGCCCGGATTCTACAAGATTCCCTGTCACTGCGGGAAAGTCTATATTGGACAAAAGATTGGTATTGTCCAGGTTCGTTGCGTGCAGCATCATTGCTACACGCATCTATTTAAGCCAAATAAAAATCTGCGGTGGCGGAATATCTGAAGCTATGCCTTAAAGGATTAGTAGTTTCACGACAAGGGCCACGACACAAGTGAGAAAATTTGAAGACACGGCATTTGAAGCTGACTGCCAAACGATTCTATTCCCGCCAGCATACATCGCGCGTAAGGACCACGACGGTAAGATACGAGAAATTAGGGTTCATACAGACGGGCAAAGACAGTCGTTTTTTCCTCGCTCTATTCGCGAGTGGAACAGGAGGGGAATGACAAGTAGTGGTACAGGGTACCCTCCGCCCCGCCCCGTACGGTGGCTTGGGGAGTTTTAGCGCAGATGTAGGCAGACTATTACGCATTCGATTGCATGCCAACAAATTGTATCAGTTCTCATAACTCCGTTACAGAAAAACTATTCTGTTACGCTTCCGTTTAACAATGGATAAATACCTGAAAGTCTTGCACTCTTTGTAACTCTCCAGGAGATCGCCTTCAATCTTGATGGCGCTAACCTTTGAAATGACTGTCGCGCGCCGTTTCTCATTCGAGGTTCATGTTGCAAGTTAATGGTTTGTTTTGAACAAATATTGAACGAAGACGATATCCATTTTGTGAAGCGTAATATATAGGAGAGTTGGAACTTTAATAGTAAAAATGGCTCTGAGCACTATGGGACTTAACTTCTGAGGTCATCATTCCCCTAGAACTTAGAACTACTTAAACCTAACTATCCTAAGGACATCACACACATCCACGCCCGGGGCAGGATTCGAACCTGCGACCGTAGCGGCCGCGTGGCTCCAGACTGAAGCGCCTAGAATCGCTCCGGCCGGCCCTTTAATAGCAGCAACTATTTATTTACAGCTCGTACAAAATAGATACGTGTTTCAAAGTTTTACTGACCTCCAGAGTAGTCACCAACATGGTGTATAACCCGTCGCCAGCGATGTGGAAGTCGAAGGATATTCATAGCATTGACAGTTGTGTCGACAGTTCGAGCGGCGCGGTCTATTGCCCAACGAATTTGTAGCAGTTCCTTAGCGAATGCCCTGAAGTGTTTCCTTCAGTTCAGAAATCGAGTTAACTCAAGAGGGCTGAAGTCAAGGGAGTGCAGTATGTCGTATAACATTTAGCAGCCCCATCAAACAAATTTGTAACAGCCTGCACTGTACGTGCTTGAGCACTGTCCTGCAAAATGATGGTCAGGTCCTGCAGAAATTGCCAGCACTTCTGTCTCTAAGCTGGTATTACATTGTGTTCCAGAAATGAACAGCATAGTGACAGAAGTGATGACACTTTCTACGGGACCTGACAATCATTTTGCAGCACAATGCTCAAGCGCGTACAGTGCCAGTTGTTACTGATTTCTTTGACTGATGGGCCTGCTAAGTGCTATACCACCTACTGCACTCCCCTGACCTAAACCTTCGTGAGTTCAACTCTATTTCTAAACTCAAGGAAACAGGTCACGGCATTCGCTTCAGAACTGCTGCAAATTCGTCGGGCAATAGACAGCTCCGCTCGAACTGTCAACACAACTGGCACTGCTAAGAGCATTCTATATCTACATCTACGTGATTACTGTGCTATTCACAATAAAGTGTCTGGCAGAGGGTTCAATGAACCACCTTCATGCTTACCGTTCCATTCTCGAACGGCACGCGGGAAAAACGAGCACTTAAATGTTTCCGGGCGAGCCCTGATTTCTCGTGTTTTATCGTCATGATCATTTCTCCCTATATAGGTGGGTTCCAACAGAATGTTTTCGCAATCGGAGGAGAAAACTGGTGATTGAAATTTCATGAGTAGATCTCGTCACAACGAAAAACGCCTTTGTTTTAATGATTGCCACTCCAATTCACGTATCGTGTCTGTGACACTATCTCCCCTATTTCACGATAATACAAAACGAGCTGCCCTTCTTTGTACTTTTTCGATGTCATCCGTCAGTCCCACATGAGGCGGATCCCACGCCGCACAGCAATACTCCAGAATAGGGCGGACAAGCGTAGTGTAAGCAGTCTCTTTGGTAGACCTGCTGCCCCTTCTAAGTGTTCTGCCAATGAATCACAGTCTTTGGTTTGCTGTATCCACAACATTATCTATGTGCCCGTTCCAATTTAGGTTATTTGTAATTGTGATCCCTAAGTATTTAGTTGAATTGAAAGCCCTCAGATTTGTGTGACTTATCGCGTAATCTAAATTTAGCTGAATTCTTTTAGTACTCATGTAAATAACTTCGCACTATTCTATCTTCAGGGACAGTTGCCACTTTTCGCACCATACAGATATCTTATCTAAATCATTTTGCCAGTCGTTTTGATTGTCTCATGACTTTACAAGACGGTAAATGACAGCATCATCTGCAAACAATCTAAGACGGCTACTCAGATTGTCTCCATGTCGTTAATATAGATCAGGAACAATAAAGGGCCTATAAAACTTCCTTGGGGAACGCCAGATATTACTTCTGTTTTACTCGATAACTTTCCGTCTATTACAACGAACTGTGACCTTCCTGACAGGAAATCAGTAATCTAGTCGCACAACTGAGGCGATACTCCGTTGGCACGCAGTTTGATTAGAAGGTGTTTGTGAGGTGCTTTCACATCGCTGGCAGCGGGTTGTACACAATGCTTGACTACTTTGATGGTCATTAAAACTTTGAAACTCGTATCTATTTTGTACGAGTTGCAAATAAATAGTTGCCACTATTAAAGTTCCAACCACCGTACACCCAAGAGAAGGTTGATCCCCCTGGGCACTCATTGTCTGCCGCCCTCTGGACGTCCTGTCATAAATGTTAACGCAACAGTTTCAAATGTTATTTATGAAAGATTGAACTTGCGACATCGCACTTAATTGGTTCGTAGTCAGAATTGGCTGTTGAAAAAACAAGATGGACAACCACTGAATTAGTGCATACAGAAGCGATTATGAGAGATGGCGCCGAGAAGTGTGTAAATGTTGTTGTTGTTGTGGTCTACAGTCCTGGGACTGGTTTGATGCAGCTCCCCATGCTACTCTATCCTGTGCAAGCCTCCTCATCTCCGAGTACTTACTGCAACCTACATCGTTCTGAATCTGCTTGTGTATTCATCTATTGGTCTCCCACTATGATATTTGCCCTCCACGCTGCCCTCCAAAGGTAAATTTGCGATCCCCTGATGCCTCAGAACATGTCCTACCAGCCGATCCCTTCTTCTAGTCAAGTTGTGCCACAAACTCCTCTTCTCCAGAAGTCTGTTCAATACCTCCTCATTAGTTATGTGATCTACCCATCTAATCTTCAGCATTCTTCTGTAACATCACATTTCGAAAGCTTCAATTCTCTTCTTGTACAAACTATTTATCGTCCATGTTTCACTTCCATACATTGGCTACACTCCATACAAATACTGTCAGAAACGACTTCCTGACACTTAAATCAATACTCGATGTTAACAAATTTCTCTTCTTCAGAAACTCTTTCCTTGCCATTGCCAGTTTACCTTTTAGATCCTCTCTACTTCGCCCATCATCAGTCATTTTGCTCCCCAAATAGCAAAACTCCTTTACTAAAAAATGGTTCAAATGGCTCTGAGCACTATGGGACTCAACTGCTGTGGTCATCAGTCCCCTAGAACTTAGAACTACTTAAACCTAACTAACCTAAGGACATCACACACATCCATGCCCGAGGCAGGATTCGAACTTGCGACCGGAGCAGCAACGCCTAGAACCGCACGGCCACCGCGGCCGGCCTCCTTTACTACTTTAGGTGTCTCATTTCCTAATCTAATTCCCTCGACATCACCCGACTTAATTCGACTACATTCCGTTATATGAGCGTCGAAATGGGTGATAACGAAGATGGCGGTGGTGATGCCAGATAGAAGGATGGCATTCCGCAGGGCTGCCCTCCCCACGACTTCGGGTGGACGAGGCAGAGGTTCGGGAGCGTGGTGGTAGACTGTAGGCTCCTGCCAGTGGGCGCAACAAGTGCAGGCGGGCGTGCCGGTGACGGGTGATGGCTGTGTGCTGTGCGGGGCGCAGCGCCCCTGTTTGCCGGCCGGCCGGCCGGTATGCGGGCGGCGTAGCTCGCCAAATGAGCTGAATGCCAGCAGCCGCGCCGCGCCGCGCCCTACATACGGATCCGCAATCAGGTGCGTCCGGTCGAGTGCACGGCAAACACAGCCGGGCAGCGGCGCGCCGCGCCGCGCAGCCGCCATCTTCCCCGCCCATCAGGCAGCGCGCGCGGCGGCGCATGCATGCGGAGCCTCTTCCGTACACGCTAATCACGTTGTTTTATCCGTGCGCACCTCACTGAATAAAGGGTGAATTCACGAAATTAATGTTAAAACATTAAAATAAAAGAAGCACCCCAAAACACAATTTTGCTTACTGCTATGAAGGGTATTGATTTCAGTTATACGAGGGTATTTCGAAAGTAAAGATACACCGTACGCCAGAGGCTTGGTTCAAATGGCTCTGAGCACTATGGGACTTAACTGCTGTGGTCACCAGTCCCCTAGAACTTAAAACTACTTAAATCTAACTAAGGACATCACACGCATCCACGCCCGAGGCAGAATTCGAACCTGCGACCGTGGCGGTCGCGCGGCTCCAGACTGTAGCGCCTAGAACCGCTCGGCCAACACGGCCGGCACGTCAGAGGAACAGAACAGTTTTGGCGAGCAAGTTGGCAACACTGGTGTTAACCTTGAATCATTAGCTTTCTCCTCGCCATCGTTCGGCAGTTGAACATTGCTTCTGGTTGGAGTAGGTCGTTTTTAAAATGGCTGCGTCGATTCAGAATCCCGCCAAATGCGAAGTGCGCTCCGTCATACATTTTCTTCATGCAAAAGGTCAGCGACCAGCGAATATTCACAAATAAATTGTTTCTGTTTATGGCAACATTATGAAAGGACAAAATGTAACGAAATGGTTTCGTCATTTCTCTGAAGGTAGGACCGATGTTCATGACGAACAAAGAACAGATCAGCCATCTGTGATCTCTGATGCCCGTCTTCGGAGAACGGAGGAAGCAATTCGTGCGAACAGACGTCTCACATTGAAAGAATTGCTTCAGATCACACCAGACGTGTCAATCTCTTTTTGACGTTGTGACTGTCATGTTAGGGTACAGGAAATTGTTTGCATACTGGGTTCCAAAACTGTTAATGGAAGAACACAAAAAGAAAAGGATGGGCTTTGCACTCGGCTTCCTCACACGCTATGCTGAAGCAGGTGATGAGTTCCTTGATCACATTTTGACGGGTGACGAGATGTGGGTTTATCACCATACACCTGAATCCAAGCAACAATCAATGCAATAACGCCATTCAATTTCACCAAATGTCAAGAAATGCAAAACGTCGATTTCAGTGAAGAAAATCATGGCTTGTGTTTTTTGGGACAGACAAAGCATTCTTCTGTTGGAATTTATGCCTCCTGGAACGACTGTTACGCTGCAAATTACCAGACTTTAAAACGTCTTGGAAGGGCAATTCAAAACAAACGCAGGGGAATGTTGACAAATGGAGTCCGCTGGCTTCATGACAACGCTCGGCCTCATACAGCGCTCGGAACCAAAGCACTACTCAAACATTTCAAATGGGACGTATTGGGCCATCCGCCATACACTCCGGACCTTGCGCCCACCGACTTCCATGTCTTGCTTTACCTGAAGTCACATCTTGGTTGAAAATCATTCCTCGACGATGAAAAGATAAAACATGAAGTTGAAATGTGGTTCCGACAACAGGCGTCAACCTTCTATGACTGTGGGATACTAAAGCTTGTGCACCGACTCAACAAATATTTGGATAACGGGGGTGATTATGGCGAAGAAAACAAATAATCCAGTTAATGATACGTAACTGACGTTTTCTAAATAAATGTTCTGGTTAAGGACTGCGAGCCATTGTATCTTTACTTCTCGAAATGCCCTCGTACATGGTGCGGCAGATAAAACCGGTTCGTCGTACGCAACAATAATGTTCCAGAGCAAGCGCGAGCGTCAGTAATAATGGAAAACAAGAAAAGCCGTCAAAATGGTCACGTACCATCTAACCACTTCCTCTGATGTATCGACACTGCGTGGAACTTTGTTATTGTATAAGGCAGATGCGGTCGCAGCCAGTGAAACTTATCGATACCAGTTGAGAAATCGGGTGCGTGATAATGCTGTATTCACACCCGAGGTTGTTCCCGTTGTTGAAGTGAACCATTCGCACAGGATCTTTTGTGCAAACAAAGTATTTGTTTGTGGAGAAATTTCCAGGACGACCTGTGCCAGCAAAAAGCGCCATACAGACATTGATTGAAAAATGGCGACGGACATGATAGGTTCAAAATGATCCCAGAAATAGACTACCAGAACTAAAGAGACAGGTGAAGGAAATAACAACTAGAAGTCCTCGTGAGTGAACCAGCAAACTGAGTCTTCCGCTCAAGCGAGTGAGAGAGGTTGCAGACGTGTTTTATGGGGAATGAAGCTAAAACCATTCCGGGTACGTGTTGTGTAAGGACTGAAGTTGCGTGACACACATGTATGTTGAGAATGTGGTATCGTGCATTCACTGAGGTTCGTCATGAGCGACGACGCGTGGTTCCACCTGTCTGGGTACATAAATTCCCAAAACAAACGGTATTCCTAAACAGTCACTGCATCCTTGCATGACGAGAAGATTGGTGTTATGCCATTTCCGTCTTCGAGACGACAGTGTACAGTGACTTGTATTTGGGAATCTTAGAGTAGTTTTATTCAAACTTGACATAAAGGAGAGTCAGATATGTTGTTGGATTTACGTGCTGCACCCTGTATTACTAGATAGATAGGAACATCGTCTTACATTGCGTTCTGGGGAACGTCCGGCTAGGAGGCGGCTAGGAAGCTGGAGCATCCGCCTGTGGAACGAATATAGCTTTTTTGTGCCATTGTTGAATATTAGGAATGAATAAAAATATTGAAAATAAATGAAGTGTTTGAATTCGAATGTTCCAATTTTTTTATTCAGTTTCAGAAAGAAAATCTGTCAGCCTCAAACAAAGTTTTGCCAGTATTGTACAGTATTTTAGCTACTCGGAAATAACGAACTGAATCGCATCAGTAAAAAAATGGTTGAAATGGCTCTGAACACTATGGGACTTAACATCTGTGGTCATCAGTCCCCTAGAACTTAGACCTACTTAAACCTAACAAACCTAAGGACATCACAGACATCCATGCCCGAGGCAGCATTCGACCTTCTGTAAGTAGGCTGGTTAGGTTTTTTTATTGGTAACGCCAACTCTGTATGAAAATCACTGGCTGTGCTGTGTGCAGTCTGTGGCTGCTTTGCATTGTTGTAATACTCGCCATTGTAGTGTTCGGCAGCGGCAGCTGGATGTGAACAGCCCGTAGCGTTGCGCAGTTGGAGGTGAGCTGCCAGCAGTGGTGGATGTGGGGAGAGAGATGGCGGAGTTTTGAAATTTGTCATGAACTGCTATATTTATATATGATGATATCAAGGTAAATACATTGTTTGTTCTCTATTAATATCTTTCATTTGCTAACTATCTCTATCAGTAGTTAGTGCCTTCCATAGTTTGAATCTTTTATTTAGCTGGCAGTAGTGGCGCTCGCTGTATTGCAGTAGCTTGAGCAGCGAAGATTTTTGTGAGGTAAGTGATTTGTGAAAGGTATAGTTTAATGTTAGTCAGGGCCATTTTTTTGTAGGGATTTTTGAAAGTCAGATTGCGTTGCGCTAAAAAAATATTGTGTATCAGCTTAAGGACAGTCGTGTATAAATTGTTCAAAGGGGACGTTTCATATGTCGACCCTTGGCCTAGGATACCTCACTGGAATCTTCTGATTTTTTTCTTGTAGTTTGTGTGATTGGTGTAGCTATTGTTTATTGATAGCGCGTAATCATAGAGAGAATTTCCTTTGTAGTTGTAGTTTTTCATTGTTGTACAGTAAAACAGTTGTGGCATGCATGTAGATTTGCACCAAGTATTTCGCAGCTGCGCTGGCAATTAAGTAGACATTATTTCCATGGCTATGTTATTTTATTTTGCTCTTCAAATTGTGCTTTTCTGTGTTATCGTGTGAAATATTGTGACAATTATGGCGTGTGAAAAACGTAATACTAGGCTCCAAAGTAAACTGAGAAATGACAGTGAAGACGAAGGCAGTGTGTTAGCGCCGCAGAGTAATGAATTAACTAATGTTCAAAGTAGTAATTTGGTAATTGCGCATAGGGAAATTGAGCGGGCGGCAAACAATGGTGTAGACAGTGAAACAGGTAGTGAACAGGGAAGCGTTATCGATCAATTGGTCGGCAACAGCTCGCCTCAGGAATCGGGAATGACAGAACACAATATTGCAAATACTGCAGACTCAGGTTTTGGGTTCTCACCGTTTTCTCAAATGAGTCAAGACACATTTTCCGCTTGTCAAAATGTGAATGTTGCCGGTGCAACTTCACTGCCGAAAAGCACTGAGGAACATGTTTCAGACACCAGTGCATTGTTATTACAATTAATGCAACAAATGGGACAAAAGCTTGAAAAGTTAGACACAATGGAACAACACCAGAGACAAACACAGCAACAGTTAGACACAGTGGAACAAAATCTCAAAAAGTTAGACACAATAGAACAACACCAGAGACAAACACAGCAACAGTTAGACACAGTGGAACAAAATCTCAAAAAGTTAGACACAATGGAACAAAATCAGAGACAAACACAGCAACAGTTAGACACACTGGAACAAAATCAGAGACAAACACAGCAACAGCTTCAAAAGTTAGACTCATTGGAACAAACTCTTGAACAAACACGTGAAGATTTAACTACTGAGTTACATAACATTGAATCGAAATGTCAAAAAGTCTGTAATGACGTAAAAACTCAAATTTGTGAGCATTTTCAACCTATTTTTTCGCGGCATGAAAATGCATTACAGAATCACAAAGCAGCCATAAAAGAACTGCAAATTATTGTTCATGAAAATCATGAGACCTTGCAAGCTAAATTTGACTCAGTTGCATCTACCGATTCGGTTACGCAACTTGCAAAAACTCAGGAAAACTTTAAGGACACAGTAGATACTCAGAAACTTGGTTCAGAAAAACACACTGAGGAAATAAGTACACTATCGGAGAAAGTAGCCGAACTTTTGGATCAGTTCACTAATTTATCTACGAAGGTAGATGATAATCTGATTGACGCAAGACCGGTAGTCTTTCATGACACAGAAGAGTACGAACAAATTAGGAAATTCAAACAAAATCAGAATCAAATTAATACACAACACCAAAGAGAAATCCGGGAAGTACAAGATCAGCTGACACAGGTAATACAAGAATTACGTATTTCAGAGGACACTCGCGCTCCAACACGGGAAGAGGGACTTAGAAATACGGAAAAGCCGCAAAATAATAACACAGGGCATTTCGGAAGTTATGAAAGAAATTGGCAATGTGCACCGAATTTTGAGATGGAACGGCCGACACGACCTAACAATGACCGATATGCGACTCGCTGACATGATGATTTTGACTACAAGCTGTTCATTACTACACGTAAATTCAAAACATTTAAGAATTCTGGCAACGACATTCATCCACAAGCATGGCTCCATCAATTCTCTCATTGTTTTCCTCCCAACTGGTCGTTGGAACACAGATTAGAATTTATGTGTGGCTACTTAGAGAATGAACCAGCTGTAAGAATGCGATCGGTCATTCACGATTGCCACAGTGAAGGAGAATTTTACCATGCCTTCCTCTCAGCATATTGGTCTCAAGCCACACAAGACCGAGTAAAACATGGTATCATAATGATGAAACATTTCGAACAATCTGAATTCTCCAGTCTTGTGAAATATTTTGAAGACATGTTGCACAAGAATCAGTACCTGTCAAACCCATGCAGCCCCTCAGAACTCATCCGCATTTGCTTAATCAAATTACCTGAACATTTACGACATATTATTTTAGCAGGACGTTGCAAAGACGACATTGAAGCTTTTCAGGGACTGTTACAAGAACTGGAAAGAGACACTGACAATCGCGGAACGCAGGAGCACAACAATTACAGATCACATCAGTCGCAATTCCGCGATGAAAGAAATAATAACTGGACGCAACAAGGCTATTCTCACAACACAAATCGTGACCGAAACAGACACCACCCGTATTACAACCGTTGGCAGAGTAGTAATAATTACAGGGAAAGATCACCTCTCCGCGGTAGTGACTATCACAGAGACAATCAGAGAAACAGACAATTTGGGAACCAAAATAATTATTATCAAGGGAGACAGAATAACTTTAGACGCAACGGTCCAGCGCGCAGTTACGATTCAGGGAGAAATTCTCCACCATTTAACCGACAAGAAAGAAACTACAGGAACTACCGACATGACGACAGACGATGTGATCGTAACGACAGACCTGAATTGCATCAGAACTGGCGGGATTTAAACAGGGCAGGGCCCTCTCGTCACGGTGAATTTGTAGAAGTTAGGTCTCCTAATCCCAATAACAACGCGCGCCAACAAAGAGACAGACAATGACTCGCGCCGCAGGCACCCACGTGCGCCGGCTGGCTCAGCGAAAAATAACATAGACGCTAACATTAAGAAAAATTCCAGTATTCTTTAACGACGTATACCGCATGATAATTGCGTTGAAGTTGAAACGCTGCACACTAGAAAGAGTAAAGGTTTACACCACATTTCACATGTAAAACCGTTTATTGAAAGATAATCTGCTTTTTAACTTTGTCATTGCCATAAAACTTTTCACTTTACATTACTAGTATGCTTGTCAGACTTAGAATCTGTTAACATGCAACAATGTTTGAAGTTAAATATCCAGTCAAGAACCAAGAGAACTTATTTAAACAGAAATTACGATTGCATTGTTATAGTGAACAGACGACACAGTATTGTATTTGTACATTCTTGCTTGTTAGTTGCACGATTACGTAACGACTATAAGGCTCACATACTTAGAACATATACTGGCACTGCTAATGAGATTTTAATGCAACATTTTGGTTGACCTGAAAATATATTCTGGATTTAAAGTACTTTCTGTGAGATACCAGATGACACAGTGTTAGTTTATGTGACAGCTACACGATTTTATCACGACGCTACTAATGAGTGACAATTTACAATGTTGCTTTTGCAGTGTTTCTGTTTTATATCTGCACAGTTTTCTGTTTTATTCTGGAAAGTAAAACAGGTTTTAGTAGTAACTTTTGTGGTATAGCTACAATGAGACTGCCTTTTCCGTAGCACAACAATACGTTACAGCACAGTACTTTCCTCATCATGGCAATAAGTGTAATAACTTAGACATTTATACGCAAAGCATTTCACTTTTGTGTATTATGAGGTAAGTACATTGACTTCTGCAGAACTTAGCTTTCGGAGGACGATAACTACGACACTTCCACACAGATTATGTTGCAACAAGACGCACATTTAGCGCTACAGTACACGTATTTGAGTGATTAATTTTGTACTTAAAACATTTATTTTTAATGATTTTTGAATTACAAAGAAAGTTTTCCGTCATACATTTCATTCCATTGCTGTAATCTGTAACACCTGAGGGTATAATTACATTAATCCTCAGGGGGGTACACGCTTACTTTGTGTACCATGTGTGTGGCAACCACAAGGAACCCTAGCTAATATGGTATTTACTTATACAACTTTACACATCGGTACCATATTTCTCTAACACACAAATTACAGAGCTATCTGATTATTTAACTGAGAGATAAACTTTTTTTACTACATCAGTGACACATGTTTACGCAATTACACAGTTGGGTAACTTCACACTTACGAAATTGTATTTTGTCTGTACTGTGTGAACTCTTCATATTTTTTCGGAACCATTGTGATACTATGAGAGCTTTGAATGAGATATTTGGTATGGGATCATGATTTTTAAAGTACGTTTGAAGTAGATGAAACTTTTGACATGAGCAGAGAATTTTTTTTAGGTTTTGAAATTATTGGAGGAAGCTACGACGATTTTGAGAGTTGACTTAGGTGTTATGATGTTATTTTTACGATGACGATGTGTATTATGCTGCTGAGGTATGTTTATGATTAATAGGCTGAGGCTATATGAGTTATTTGATTATGCTTCATATTTATAATGACGAAATATTGACGAGTGTCGATGGATACGTATATGTGTAATAAGGTAAGGAGTAATGAATAGTGGGTAGGGACTCTTGACTTGTGAAACAGGAAGTTGGAAACCAAGAATCGTACTTTAAGAGTTATGAAATGTGTGTAAATGCGTGAATGTATCACAATGCCGGCGAAAATTTTTTTGGACACTTATATTTATAGGATTTTGTTTCTACAGATTTGGAACGCTAATTCTTGACCTGTGAAATATTTTTATGTGAGACTGTCACTGTAGCGGAAACTGCTGTCGTAAATATTTCCGTAAGAAAGTTAAGTGACCACCTGCACGTAATGCATCGCGGGCACCCACCTGGGTGACAGCCGCCCGAAAAAAAAAAAAGCCATTAGCCTTTCAGCGGCACAGATAGAAAAAAAAAGGGAGGCCATTATCCTCGCTATTGAGATTTCCTTGTTGAAAGCATACTGTGGAGCTCGTAATTTATGATATTTACTGAAATGCCTAATGAAATGACGAGAAATATTTTTACATCTGCACACCTGATTACGACAAGCGTCTTTCTACGAGAGTTGAGAGAATTTCTACTAACTTATGAAATGTCACATGACTATTGAATGATATTTTTATGCTTTGGTTTGCGTAATTGCTTATTTCATTTGATACCTGTTTTCCAGCTGTGTTGCAGCATTGGTTTTATAAAATAAACTTAAATGCATCTGCTAATGTGAACACTTTCTGTCAACAGATCTATTAAATGATAATTTTGTAATCCACATTCTTTAAAAAAAGGAGCACTTGGAAAGGAAAAAACAATAAGAAGGGACTAGTAACAATAACTAGACACATAATTTTCTTTTCAAGTACATGGTAATATTTTTTTTACAATAAGTTGTTGTGGTGCACCACTTTAATTACTTAGACATTAAGATGTGATTATACATTTCCTTTATCTGCATTGTTATCTTTAGTGTACTATTTTTTCTGCTTGAGCTATGTCATGTTTAGATATAAACTGCTGTTTGCCAGGCATAGTGTTACTGAATTTGAATTTGTGTTACTCTGCTAAGCCAGATTAATTTTTTTGTTTGCTGCGCATTGCCTCATATTAGTTGTAATGTTGAATTGCTTGGTAATTTAGTTTACTGTAGCTTGCTTTGCGTTTTTCCATTTTTTTTATTGCTGTTTATATTAACTGTTTTATGTGCTGCTGCATTGCCTCGTCCCTTAGTTTAGCATCTGAGCTCAGTAGATTTAAGTTAGCTTAAGAGGGGTAGACTATATAAGAAACTGACTATGGAGAATAGGTAAAGAATGCATTGCGAAGTTATATAAAAAGATTTGGGCCCAAATGAGTATTGTACAATCAGAAATAATTATTTTGAAAGAAATATGAACAGAATACAGAAAGCAGGCTTAGATAGGACTTTTTGGGAATAATGATGAACAAAGGGAGATCTCCATGCAAAATACTGCAGTAAAACAAACCCTGTCCTTTCCCTTTTGTGTTATCCCACTATATGTTTGTGTACCCTTGTGTATTTGTTTTCTTCCTGTCTTTGTGTACTGTTTCATAGAACCTTTTTCTCTTCTAATACTAAGTTACATTCACTATGATGAGGAATACTGTTATCCTCAAATACAATTGGCATTAATAATGTGTTATTTACTTTGTAAAGGTGTTTAGACATTATTTATTCTGTTTTGTGTTAATGCTCATGTGTGAAGTTGATGTTTCGAAAGTTATTCTGATCTTTTATGTATTTACTCATGTCATAATTCCACTGATGTATATGTTAGTTCGATTCTTTTGTAAAGCCTGTACTACAAATGTTATCTGTATTGTTATGTTTTTAATGATGTATTTTGTACCTTTGTTATTGGATTCTTATGTTATAAAATTGTAATTGTCACCAGTTCATGATATTATTAACATGTAAGTTACATTTCACTGCACATGTTTCTGTTGGTCATAGTATATGGACAATATGTGAGAAGTTGGGACTGTTAGTGTTTGCACTTGTGTTACTAATTCAGCAAGGGACTCGATAACAGCATTGCTGGTTCTAAGGACAATTCCAAAAACTTTGTGAGTGCACAAGTGGTGGTTTATGGACTTGCTATATTCTCTGCAAGACTCTTCGATGGTGAATGTGCACCTGCACAATCGCAACAGATGGCTGCTGGCCTTCTCTACAAGGACTACAGTGGGTCCGCATCTATGATGACCCACCAACGCCATTATTTCTACAAGGACTACAGTGGGTCTGCATCTTTGATGACCCACCAATACCATTATTTCTACAAGGACTGCAGTGGGTCTACACCTCTGGTGGACCACCAATACCACAATCTCTACCAGGACTACAGTGGGTCTGCTCTGTGATGACCTACCTACCAATACTCTTCAAAATTTCGACTGACTCTGCTGTGGGTTTGCTCTGTTGTGGCCCATTACCTTTCTGCATGTCAAGAGTCAGCATTGTCTTTTCGTTGGAAGGACAACACTACTTCTTCAAAACTGCATGGAAATCCACTACTTTTGTGTGCATTCTCTTTTACTGTTCAGACTTTGAAAAAAAAAAAAAGAAAAACACTGTAATTTTACTGTGATGAATCAGGACTGTCTTTATGGACTGTGAGAAAATTTTAGCTTTTGACCAACATTGTATCAATAAGTGTGTGCATTTGATTTCTTTGTTATTGTAATTATGAAAAATTTTTTCAAATCTGTATTGGCCACTGCCCAATCCAATTTGTAAAATTTTTTGTTGGGGAGCATGGGGGCTATGTAAGTAGGCTGGTTAGGTTTTTTTATTGGTAACGCCAACTCTGTATGAAAATCACTGGCTGTGCTGTGTGCAGTCTGTGGCTGCTTTGCATTGTTGTAATACTCGCCATTGTAGTGTTGGGCAGCGGCAGCTGGATGTGAACAGCCCGTAGCGTTGCGCAGTTGGAGGTGAGCTGCCAGCAGTGGTGGATGTGGGGAGAGAGATGGCGGAGTTTTGAAATTTGTCATGAACTGCTATATTTATATATGATGATATCAAGGTAAATACATTGTTTGTTCTCTATTAATATCTTTCATTTGCTAACTATCCCTATCAGTAGTTAGTGCCTTCCATAGTTTGAATCTTTTATTTAGCTGGCAGTAGTGGCGCTCGCTGTATTGCAGTAGCTTGAGCAGCGAAGATTTTTGTGAGGTAAGTGATTTGTGAAAGGTATAGTTTAATGTTAGTCAGGGCCATTTTTTTGTAGGGATTTTTGAAAGTCAGATTGCGTTGCGCTAAAAAAATATTGTGTATCAGCTTAAGGACAGTCGTGTATAAATTGTTCAAAGGGGACGTTTCACTTCGACCGTAGCAGTTGCGCGGTTCTGGACTGAGCGCCTAGAGCAGCTCGGCCACCGGGGCCGGCTAATCGCATCAGTAGTCTTGAGATAAGCTAACAGAGGAATTTGGAACACCTGGTGAATCTATAGGGCCGCATTCCACGTTTATCGTGTTTAGCAGATTATCATCAGAATTCAGATTGCTCACTTTTCCTGTTGGATGGTGATGTTGCATTTAAGTAGTAACATGTAACTCTATTCTCTTCATGCAGAATAATCTGATCCATTTTATTTTTCGGATGTTTCTGAACCTGTGTCGGGCTTTACCTTTGAGAAATCGGTTTCGTCAGGAAAATGTGAATATTTGGAGGCAGCTTCAGAACCAGGCTTCTGAAAACATCTCCTCCATCATCTGCATAATTCGTCTGCTCCTGTGAGACACTGTTGTTGTTGTTGCGGTCTTCAGTCCTGAGACTGTTTTGATGCAGCTCTCCACGCAAGCTTTTTCATCTCCCAGTACCTACTGCAACCTACATCCTTCTGAATCTGCTTAGTGTATTCATCTCTTGGTCTTCCTCTACCGTTTTAACCCTCCACGCTGCCCTCCAATACTAAATTAGTGATCCCTTGATGCCTCAGCAAATGTCCTACCAACCGATCCCTTCTTGTAGTCAAGTTGTGTCACAAGCTCCTCTTCTCCCCAATCCTATTCAGTACCTTCTCATTAGTTATGCGACCTACCCATCTAATCTTCAGAATTCTTCTGTAACACCACATTTCGAAAGCTTCTATTCTCTTCTTGTCCAAACTACTTATCATCCATGTTTTACTTCCATACATGGCTACACTCCATACAAATACTTTCAGAAACGACTTCCTGACACTTAAATCTGCACTTGATGTTAACAAATTTCTCTTCTTCAGAAGCGCTTTCCTTGCCATCGCCAGTCTACCTTTTATAACCTCTCTACTTCGACCATCAGCAGTTATTTAGCTCCCCAAATAACAAAACTCCTTTACTACTTTAAGTGCATCATTTCCTACTGTGACACACATCGGCAGCAAATTTTCCAGCCACTGCACAATAAAGAAAACAACATTAATTCGAAACCAGTATAAGCTAGGACTTCCTTGCTGAATGTAGTTAACAAAACAAAACAAAAAAACAAAAAAAACTGCACAAACGACCAAACAACCAAGAAACATTGATAAAATGAATGAGCCATAATAAATCAAAGCAAAACTGGTACCTGTTAGGTAGATACTATGACGTATCATGCAGTACAACAGAAAGCAGCGTGACTTGACGTGACGGTGCTAGAGAGAGAGAGACAAAGATATTCTTCATTACTCCATGGCGGATAGCGCTCAGGTAATTATTCTTAGCGCAGGAAATCTTTGTTCTTGTTAAGAAGTAATTCATTAAGATTTTTCATTCTTGTGAAGCAGAAATCGACGCCATTGCGAAATTCTGATGAAAATTGTATTATATATCTGTATATAAGCCAGTGAACAGACAATTCATGTTGCGAGAAGACTTTCAATGACACAAGACTCAATAAAAGATTCTTCATTTCAAGAAGCTACGTGTTTCTTCCACAATTGACGTATACTTCAGTTATGATCTATTAATGAATACCAGCTCGAGAACATTTCCGACGGGAGCGTTCAGTTCTAATTAAATAGTTTGATGCTTTCTTCGGAAAAAAAGTAATTTCACCGATTATTTAAATCCACCAATGTTGGACATTTCTAAGAACTGAAAGCAAATCTGATTGCTAAGCAACAGAGCCCAGATGAATATTCCCCCGCAACTTTGATTAGCGCTTTCAGCTTCAATACAGCGTCTGCAGCAGCTGGAGCAGATCGCTACAACAATGAAAGCGTGAAGTGTGAAAGCAGTATCACACATGACCCTGTATCAAACCAGCGGTGTTGGTATTCAAAACAAATGAGCACACACAATCATTCATACATATAAAGACAAACACAAGGTGGTGTGGGAAACATATAGAGAGAGACACTCACTCAATATAAGTGTTCATCAGCCAGACTTAATAAATGTCTGCCGTTAGACAGGACTCGATCCTGCTATAACAGCACTTTTAACACCCCTTTAATTGTGACAGACACGACACTAACAGTCAAACATATTAGTGATTATGGATACCTGTAACAATCTTTGTGGCAGACGTAGTTCTAATTTTTATGTGTAATAAGTTATCTTATTAATTAAGTAATTAATGTTTCATTTTTGTGCATGTATGTATAGCCAGAAGGTGTAACTACATTATGGTTCCTTGTATGTTTCATGCTAACTGAACGTGCGGGAGGATCTCGTGAGAAGAACGTGTACGCCGTCCCTAGCACCAAGGCTGAAACTTCAAAAAGGCCAGGCACTTGAATTACTAACTGTCTTGAGCATTTATGCATTGTAATGAGCTTTCGTTTATTGATTTTAATGCGTAAATGAGTAGCATCTGTATTACTTTTACTAGAATTTCATTATTTCAGTAGATATATTAAGACAGTATATTATGTGTTTTCTATGTACTGTGTTCTTGTTACATTGTGAACTGTGCATTAACAGCATTAGGACATTGATATTTTTTGCGTTCGTGGAAATTAATATTCACTCTTGTGGGAAGTATTTCGTAGAGAAAGTGTCTGTTGTTTATTTTCATGGTGATAACTAGGTCTATGTTCAAAGCCAATAAGCAAGCACACAAGGCACAAAATCAATTGAGTAATGTATATATATCGTCAACAAGTGCCACGGAACTTCATACAGGCACAGTTAGTGAAATGTCGATTACGGCTGAGCAACCAGCAGTAATTACTGCGCTCACGCCGTCGACACAAACTGTTGCAATTTCCGACATTCGTATGTCGAGTGAAATTCAAAGAAATACGCAGCAACCAACAAATAGCATGAATTTGATCTCTGATATACACTCCTGGAAATGGAAAAAAGAACACATTGACACCGGTGTGTCAGACCCACCATACTTGCTCCGGACACTGCGAGAGGGCTGTACAAGCAATGATCACACGCACGGCACAGCGGACACACCAGGAACCGCGGTGTTGGCTGTCGAATGGCGCTAGCTGCGCAGCATTTGTGCACCGCCGCCGTCAGTGTCAGCCAGTTTGCCGTGGCATACGGAGCTCCATCGCAGTCTTTAACACTGGTAGCATGCCGCGACAGCGTGGACGTGAACCGTATGTGCAGTTGACGGACTTTGAGCGAGGGCGTATAGTGGGCATGCGGGAGGCCGGGTGGACGTACCGCCGAATTGCTCAACACGTGGGGCGTGAGGTCTCCACAGTACATCGATGTTGTCGCCAGTGGTCGGCGGAAGGTGCACGTGCCCGTCGACCTGGGACCGGACCGCAGCGACGCATGGATGCACGCCAAGACCGTAGGATCCTACGCAGTGCCGTAGGGGACCGCACCGCCACTTCCCAGCAAATTAGGGGCACTGTTGCTCCTGGGGTATCGGCGAGGACCATTCGCAACCGTCTCCATGAAGCTGGGCTACGGTCCCGCACACCGTTAGGCCGTCTTCCGCTCACGCCCCAACATCGTGCAGCCCGCCTCCAGTGGTGTCGCGACAGGCGTGAATGGAGGGACGAATGGAGACGTGTCGTCTTCAGCGATGAGAGTCGCTTCTGCCTTTGTGCCAATGATGGTCGTATGCGTGTTTGGCGCCGTGCAGGTGAGCGCCACAATCAGGACTGCATACGACAGAGGCACACAGGGCCAACACCCGGCATCATGGTGTGGGGAGCGATCTCCTACACTGGCCGTACACCACTGGTGACCGTCGAGGGGACACTGAATAGTGCACGGTACATCCAAACCGTCATCGAACCCATCGTTCTACCATTCCTAGACCGGCAAGGGAACTTGCTGTTCCAACAGGACAATGCACGTCCGCATGTATCCCGTGCCACCCAACGTGCTCTAGAAGGTGTAAGTCAACTACCCTGGCCAGCAAGATCTCCGGATCTGTCCCCCATTGAGCATGTTTGGGACTGGATGAAGCGTCGTCTCACGCGGTCTGCACGTCCAGCACGAACGCTGGTCCAACTGAGGCGCCAGGTGGAAATGGCATGGCAAGCCGTTCCACAAGACTACATCCAGCATCTCTACGATCGTCTCCATGGGAGAATAGCAGCCTGCATTGCTGCGAAAGGTGGATATACACTGTACTAGTGCCGACATTGTGCATGCTCTGTTGCCTGTGTCTATGTGCCTGTGGTTCTGTCAGTGTGATCATTTGATGTATCTGACACCAGGAATGTGTCAATAAAGTTTCCCCTACCTGGGACAATGAATTCACGGTGTTCTTATTTCAATTTCCAGGAGTGTAGACATACTCGCTACGGGAGCAATGCCCGCAACTACACGCGAGAACAAAATTAATGTGCCGAAAAATCTGTCGTTACAATCTTCAATAAACCCAGTGCAAACGTCAATTGCTGAGAATACTGATTTGTTATCGCAGATGATATCAAATTTGACCGTCATATCATATCACAAGGGATTAACGTAGTAACGAATAATATTCAAGCACTGGAGACTGCGCAATCTGATTTTGCAGCGGCACACTCCACTTCTGCAAATGGTATTAATCGTAAATTCCAAGCACTGGAAACCACACAATCTAATTTTTGCAGCGGCACAATCCGCTCTCGTTCAGGAGCAATCCAATAAACTAAAACCAATAGATGATAATATTACTGAAAAACTCCAAAGCTTGGAACCAAAACAGAGTCACTTGATTGCCAGTCAAGCACAACTCATTGTTACGCAAGAACAGCAATACAAATTACTGAATCTTCCTGGCAGATTAAAAGCGTGTGCCAGAACAAGACTCGAACTCGGGAAATTTGCCTTTCGCAGGCAAGTGCTCTGCCATCTGAGCTAACCAAGCACGACTCACGCCCTCTCCTTACAGCTTCACTTCTGCCAGTACCTCGTCTCCTACCTTCCAAAATTTACAGTAGCTCTCCTGCGAACCTACCAGAACTAGCAGTCCTGAAAGAAAGGATATTGCGGAGATATGGCTTAGCCACAGCCTGTGGGATGTTTCCAGAATCTGATTTTCACTCTGCAGCGGAGTGTGCGCTGATACGAAACTTCCGGAGTTCTAGTTCTGCAAGGTCCGCAGGAGAGCTTCTGTAAAGTTTGGAAGGGAGGAGACTAGGTACTGGCAGAAGTGAAGCTGTAAGGAGAGGGCGTGAGTCATGCTTGGTTAGCTCAGATGGTAGACCACTTGCCCGCGAAAGGTAAAGGTCCCGAGTTCGAGTCTCGGTCCGGTACACAGATTTAATCTGCCAGGAAGTGTCATATCAGCGCACTTTCCGCTGCAGAGTGAAAAATCTCATTCTGAATACAAAGAATTAACAACCAAATATAATGATGTCTTCTATCGTCCAGGAGGGCAGACAATCTTAGTCTCGAAGGAGAGAAACATATAGAGAAACTTTTCAACGAACATAAGATTACATTTTCTAAAGACATAGAGGATTGGTCGCAAGAGCAGACGAAGACGGAGCGAAATTATGTTGATCAAACCTTGACAGAAACGGTTGCTAACGTGCAAGTTAACAACCAAACTGCACAAGGACAACTTAAAGCAGAAAATCAAGAGATTAATGAGAATATAGGAGAAGAATTTCCTGCTTGGAAGGCAAAGACGGAAAATACACTCAAAGCTTGCCAGCAAGGTTTAGTTAATACTAGAGGGGCGCCTATTACCTGCAGTTTATCAAAAGCCGACATTTTTCCCGACGAAACCAGTGAAACCGAATCCATGTAACCATATCTATGTATTGGTGCGTTTTCACGGAATCAACAGGAACCAAATTATCAGGAATATCATCCACCACGAAACAATCATCAAAATACAACTGTGACTATGAATGAAGAGAAAATGCTTAAATATCGTCGATTTCAGATATTTAACCTCAAAAGGAAGTCGATCAATCCCGTGGTCTTTATGAAGCAATTTGGAGAGATACTGCCACGAATGTGGACTGAGCATCAAAAAATTATGTACATTGCAGGATTTATACGTGGGGATGGATCGATATGGGCATTAGAATCATCCGAATGGTGTCAAAAATATGAGCAATTTGAAAGTACCTTCTTGCACAAATACTGGAATAAGACAGTGAAAGAGAGACTACGCAAGGAAGTTTTTGTCTCACAAACATTTTCTTTCAAAAATGTATCTTTAAGGAAGTATTTCGAGAAGTACACAAATAAAAGCAAATACTGGAATGAACCAATCCCGACACAGGATATCACTCGATTATTAAAGATCAAACATCCATTTGAAGTAAAGGAAACAACTGTACGTGTGCCTCAACAACATGGGGGAGCTTTTTTAGCCACATTGGATTCAATAGACATCCAGTTCGAAGAATCACGTGTTCGCTCTACCCAACCAAAGTTACCAACCTAACAAATATAATAGCAACAACAAACCGTATGATAAACAAACCAAAGAGAATAGAGGGTATGGAAACAAACCCTTTGCACACAATTCACCGAACCCACAGGTCAATTATTTCCAGAAATCGTGTAATGAAAATAAGAAGACGAAACGATATTTTAAGAGGGGAATTGTCAGCCAAAACACCGATATCAGCAACAAGCCCAAGAGTATCACAACCAACCACAAACTTCAGGTTGGGAGCAAACATCTACCAATAATGGACAATCGTTAAACTAGACTCGACTGTCAGAAGCCCCGAAGGCTCAGTCGAGGAAGTTTTGAAGGGTGAAAATTCAAGCGTAATTTTTTTCCGGTATAATGATGGCAGATTACTACTAGATGAACTTCAGAGGGATATGATGACTTGTCAAGAGAAACATACCACTGAACCTGGTGCCAAAATTCAGACGACAATTGAAGGCATTACTGTGCAAGTTACTTTAGATACGGGAGCAGGCTCTACTGGTCATAGGACTTCTCACGTTAAAATGCAGACTCAACTACAGTTAGGTCTAGGAAATGTAGCTATAAATTGCACATTCCCTGTAATAGAAATATTGATTGAGGACAGCATCTTGGAAACTGATGAATTTAGAGAGAGGAGCTGGCATATCGATTTATCTCTGGGTCATGCCAATTTTACAATAATGGATCAAAGACATCAGTTGGATCTTCTCAGGGAACATAGTAGCCATGGAAAGTATTGTCATGGACAGAAATTTCAATTCCAATGGATACATTGCGAACCTGCATGGGAATACCAAATTAATTATTTGCAACCAGTCTTAAAAACTGAAGATGTGGTATATGATTAAGTTTAAGACCCTGAATATTTGGTGCACCATTAAACATAACAATTATACGATCATCTACAGGAATATCATGAAGGCTTTGTGTAGAAAAGCCTGGTGCTGCCAAGGGATACACATGTCATTTAGATATGATTCCACATCAAGTTATCCGCCGTACTTTTTATGCAGTACCGTGGCATCAACGAAAGGCGGTTGACAACAGATGCTTCAGTGGGAGATAACCGAACCTTCGACTAGTCATTATTGTAGTCCTCTTCATGTTGTCCAGAAAATGGGAAGAAAAGATCGTCTCGTGCTAGACGCATGGCAAATAAATAAGATTATCGTGCCCGTGCGGACTCATCCGGAAAATATAGATGAGTTAATTCAAAGATTCGAAGGGATAAAATACTTATCGAACTTTGATCTCAGGAGTTCATTTTGGCAGGTGGCGCTAGACGAACAATCAAAAAAGTACACCCCGTTTGCACGCGCAGGTAGAAAGAAGCTACCAATTTAAGGTTCTACCTTACGAACTAACCGTGAGGTCTGGAGTTTTTATAAATGCTCTAGATTACGCACTGGGACATGCACCTCGAAGCAGCTTAACTTTGTTTGTGGACGACATGGTCACCGCTATGATCACATGGAAGGAGCACGTCGATTTAATGAGTAGAGTATTGGAACCTTTCAAGGAAGCAGGCATAACTGCCAATCTGCAGAAGTCCCATTTTTCTCTGGATAAAATTAAACTTCTGGGTCATCTTATAAATGAAAGGAGGATCTTACCGGACTCAGAGAAATTAAGGGCAATCAAAAAGTTCGCAGTTCCAACAACTTTAAGCCATTTAAAGGGATTCCTAGGAGTTGCTTCTTTTTTCAGGCGTTTCATTTACGACCACTCTATTAACGCAGTACCGTTGTACAGCTTGTTGCGCAAAAATACTCAGTGGGTGTGGACGCAACAAGGTCAGAATGCATTTGAAACACTAAAAAATGTCTTAGGTAACTCACAAACATTATATCATCCAGATATGAGCCAAGAATTCGGTTTAATGGCGGACGCTTCGGAAATTCGAATCGGTTCCTGCCTCTCCCAAGTAAAAACGATGGATAGAAAAACAACTTTCCGTCCAATATCTTTCGCTAGCCGACTCTTAACTGCTTGTGAAAGAACGTATACGACTACCGAAAAGGAAGCATTGGCCGTAATCTGGTAATTTAAAAAAATTCACTATGACGTATATTGAGCAAAGACAACAGTATACTGTGACCACAGAACGTTAAGTTTTTTGCAAACGTGTAAATTTTTACATCCCAGACTAGCAATAAAGAGGCTCTCACTCCAAGAGTTTCAATTTGAAATTAAATACATAAGCGGACAGGATAATTTCATCGCTGATGCACTGTCAAGAACGCCGGACGGTGATTTGTCAACAATCAACATCACGGACAACCAGTCTGAATTCAAAGTTCTATTAATGACTGATAAAATATATAGGAAACATTTTCTTAAAATGTATAAGAATATAGGAAAAGTACAAAATGAAGATCCTCATTGGCTTTCAATAAAAGAAGCTTCAGGAAATCTGGAAAAGGAGAGCTTAAGCGATTGTACAAAGTTGAGGATGACATCTTATTTTTCAAAGGACATCTTGATTCAGATAACAGGGAGGTGTGTATTCCCGATAGGAATGAGGATAATTTTGTACACGCATATCACTTGGGGATATTTGGGAGTATTAAAATGAGCTCTGAAGATTCAAGCATATTGCTATTTCGCAAACATTCGCAGGAAAGTGCACCGACGATTAAGGAGATGTAAACTTGTCAGCTAGCCAAGCCAGGAATTTTTTGTGTGATGGATTTCCTACATCCCATTATAACTACTAAACCGCTATTGATCATTTCGGTCGCTGTCTGTCGTCCTCTACCGTCATCAAGAGTAGGATACAAATATATTGTAGCTTTTCTCGCTATATTCACCAAATACGTCAAACTTGTCCGTTAAAATCAGCTACTGATCCATCCATAGCCAAGAAATTGATCAAATAGTATATAGTGAATGTAGGCAAACCAGAGGCTATTTTTTCTGACAATGGTTCAACATTCACTGGAATTCTTCGCCGGCAAACACTAAGCAGCTGTGGTACAAAACAAATTCTAACATCAGTGTACCACCCTTCTGCAAATCACGTGGGAAAAATCTTTCGTGAATTTAATGGGTTCATGAGAATATATTGCCACAACCAGCAAACCGTATGGACCTATTATCTTGACGATTTTCAAGAAATTGTGAACAATATGACACACACTATGGCAGAGTGCACTCTGTACAAACTGATGTTTGGAAAAAGAGGAACAGAATGACTGGATTCGACCAATCCCTAAAGTACCGAAAGACAGAATATCTCTACAAAATAAAGCACACCAAGCCATACTCAATACAATGGACAAGGCAAAGAAAAGCAAAATCAGTTTAGAAAATCGACTAGGGAGAATAAAAACATATAAAGTGAAAGACTAAATATTAGTAAAAATTCATCCTAAGGCTTCACTTATGCAGAGGAGGAACAAAAAATTGCAGTTGTTGTATCAAGGACCAGTGATTACATAAATACCTCATCCAGGGACCTATGTTTTGAAGGATGTGAAGTATGAAAAGGTGAAAGGAATGTATCCTCATCACTTGTTGAAGGAATTTCATGATGACTGAAAATTATCAAGACTTAAGAAACTATTCACATCAAATAACATTGACTAGACAGTTTTACATTGGAACTATGAACCATAATTAGGATACTTTCATTTTTATTTATTTATTTGTTTATTTATTTATTGCTCCGTGGGACCAAATTAAGGTGAAGTCTCCATGCTCCTGGAACGAGTCAATACATGAAATTATAACACAATAGTAGAAACAGATAAAATGAAATATAAGAAACATGTTCAGGTGACATTTTGTAAGTTTAAATAAGGAAAATCAACAATGTAACACTGGAATTTGCTTAATTTTTCAGCTCTTCCAGGAGCTCCTAGACAGAATAGAAGGAGTAAGCCATGAGGAAACTCTTCAGTTTAGACTTAAAAGTGTTTGGGCTACTGCTAAGAATTTTGAGTTCTTGTGGTAGCTTATTGAAAATGGATGCAGCAGAACAGTGTACTCCTTTTTGCACAAGAGTCAAGGAAGTGCATTCCACATGCACATTTGATTTCTGCGTGAAAGCTGCTAACACTTGGGAACATGCTAATATTGCTAACAACAAACGACATTAAAGAGAATATACTCTGTGAGCGCAATGTCAGAATTCCCAAACTATTGAATAGGGGTCGACAAGAGGTTCTCGAACTTGCACCACATATAGCTCGAACAACCCGTTTTTGAGCCAGAAGTACCCTTTTTGAATCAGAAGAATTACCCTAAATATTTTTGAATCACCTGTAATACTAGAAAGCATATCATTTGTATAAATAAGAAACAGCAGTGGCCCCAGCACCGACCGTTGGGGAACGCCCCACTTAACAGTGCCCCATTGGGACTGAACATCACTACCACTCTCAATATTGCGGAGAATTACCTCCTGCTTTCTGCTCTTAAAGTAAGAGGCGAACCAATTGCAAGCTACTCCCCTTACTCCATAATGGTCCAATTTCTGCAGTAATATTTTGTGGTCAACACAGTCAAAAGCCTTCGTTAAATCAAAGAAAACACCTAGCGTTCGCAACCTTTTATTTAATCCATCGAAAACCCCACAGAGAAAAGAGAATATAGCATTTTGAGTTGTTAAACCATTTCTAAAACCAAACTGTACATTTGACAGCAAATTAAATGAATTTAAATGCTCCAGTGACCTTCTATATACAATCTTCTCGATAACTTTAGCAAACACCGATGACATCGAAATATGTCTATAATTGTCAACATTATCCCTGTCTCCCTTTTTATAAAGTGGCTTCAATACCGAGTACTTTAATCGATCAGGAAACAGACCACTCCTAAAGGAAAAGTTACTGATATGTCTAAGTACTGGGCTAACATACATAGAACAATACTTCAGTATTCTGCTAGATACTCCGTCATATCCATGAGAGTTCTTGGTCTTTAGTGATTTAATTATTAACTCAATCTCCCTCTTGTCAGTATCACGGATGAGCATTTCAGGTAACAGTCTCGGAACACTTTTTTCTACAAGCGCTATATGATTCCCTGTTGGGACTAGGTTTCTACTTAGTTCACTTGCTATATTCAGAAAGTGATTATTAAATACTGTACATATATGCGACTTACCAGTAACACGGACATTCCCACTATGCACTGATTATATATCCCCGACCTGTCTCTGCAGACCAGCCACTTCCTTTACGACTGACCATATGGTTTTAATTTTATCCTGAGACTTAGCTATTCTATCTGCATACCACATACTTTTTGTCTTCCTAATAACTTTTTAAGCACCTTACAATACTGTTTGTAATGGGCTGCTGCATTTAGATTCTGACTGTCTCTAACGTTTTCATATAATTGCCACTTTGTTCTACAGGATATTCTTATCCCTCTAGTCAGCCACACAGGCTGCCTGTTTGTGCTGGTACCCTGTTTTGAAAGTACTAACGGAAAGTAACTTTCAAAGAGCACGAGAAAAGTCTTGAGGAAAGTATTATATTTATCGTCTACTGTATCAGCACTATAAACATCTTGCCACTCTTGTTTCTTGATAAGGTTTACAAAGCTGTCTACAGCACCTGGATCAGCTTTCCTAAAAAGTTGATAACTATATTTAACATGTGTTGCAGCACAAAAATCTTTTAGAGTTAAAATGCATCATAATTTGAAAGGCCATTCACCTTTTTGCTACCAGAATGCGCTTCTAGTAATGAGGAATGAACAAAAATTTTGTCTATGGTTGTTCTACTGTTCCCTTGCACTCTCGTTGGAAAGAATACCGTTTAGGTAAGATTATATGAATTAAGGTCTACCAGCATCCTTTTCCTTGCACAATCACTTATACAATTAATATTGAAGTCACCACAAATAACAAACTTTTTGTATTTCCTATAAAGTGAACCAAGAACCTCCTCTAGCTTTAGCAAAAATGTTGTGAAATCTGAGTCAGAGGATCTATAAATAACAATAGTTAGAAGTTAACTCCACTAAATTCAACCACACCTGCACAACATTCAAACACCTTTTCAGTGCAGTACTTTGAAACATCAATTGACTCAAATGGGATACCGTTTTTCACATACATGTCTACTCCACCACACCGAAAAGAGCTCCTAGAAAATCTGACAGCCAACCTGTATTCTGGTAAAGGAAGCCTCTGAATTATCTCCTTATTTAAGAAGTGTTCAGATATACCAATAATTTCAGAGTCAACATCTATAAGCAGTTCACTAACTTTATCTCTAATACCTTGTATATTTTTAAGAAATATATTAATTCCCTCATTTCTCGGATACCTAAGCCTTGTCGAAAGTGGTTTCTTGGTTAGAGAGACACACCTTAAGCAGGAATACCTATCAGCTGACTTCAATCTAAGAAAGGTGCAGCTCTAACACCCACTAGTGAAGGAATTTTCCCATGAGTGATCCCACCACCCCCACCTATGCTGTCACCTATAAGCTTTGCCAACCTCCCCTTTCCATACCTGTTGAGGTGCAAGCAATGTCTAGTGAAACCTGTCCTGCTGATAGACTTCACCAACATCACAGAAATGTGTCTCATGTCTTCTGTCATCAGCGCACCTCCAAGTCTCATGTTATTACATGTTTCTGCAATTTAGAAGTTAGTTTTACTTTCCAGGCATAATGTTAGAGATGTATACAGACATTATGTATTCGTTTTTCAATGTAGAGATAAGTTTTATTTCCAGAACGCACATAATTTACCTACAGTATTACTGATTTCTTTTAAATTTTAATTAAACATTTAATAGTAATTTCAATCAGGTCTCACAATGCATAATGACCATGAGTTTGTGATTCAAACTAATCTGATCTATGGCAAGACAGTTTTTGCTTATGTCAAATTTGACAATGCCAGTGTATGTTTGTATCTTTTTAACTTGCCATGCTGAAGTCATGCTGTTTGGAAGAGATAACCCATTCTCAGCTAAATCACGCTCATACTTTGTTTCAATCTTTTGTAATGGATATTGTCTATGTAATTGTATAATTGCTATATCATACCTGTGTATGCAAATGTTATCATGTCAATTGTTACTCGCGAAGTTACCAACTAAGCGAATGCTGAGCGGTTATAAGAACATCAAAAGTATTCAGGTGCATCTGAAAGATGACAAGCATAAGCTGAGATGCCATCACCAGTTGGTATAATGTATAGTGCATCCTATGGTTATTGATAAGAACCAAGAACATCTAACAACTTCTGAATATTTAGAATTCAGGGCAGACAATTAAAAAGGACTTTAGATTAGATTCTATTTCAGCTCAGCACAGATCAAATGCCTTTTCCACGGAACTTACACTGACACTCATTTTCATGTAAAGCCTATGCCGAAAAAATAATACCCACAAGGCTATGATGGAGTGGGAATAGAATTCAAATCGGCTAGCCAGAGGTTACAAATGGAGGGGAATCGTAAATGGACATAACCCAACACATCGACAGTTCACCTCAAGAGACAGAAGATTAACAGGGTTGTGTTTCTTTTGTGAAAAGTGTTTAAATTCATTTCAAAAACTATTCATATTGCAAATATTCTATTATCCATTGTTATTCAATAAATATTGTTTTGCAAATCATAAATACGAGTATGGTGAATCTACCCCGAGGTCTTCCTTGGTATCACTTTGTGGGGCTTGGCAGAATGGGAAGATTGCAAGTTTCAAACATCCCAAGGCGCGTGACAGAATATTTGAGTGATGATGAAAAAAGATTCTGATCACATCTCATGCCATCCTCGACAAACTAATTAAAGCTAAATGAGCTATGCATATAAGCTGCAGTTCAGTAATTTTCAAGCAGCACAGATCTGTTAGCACGATATTGTACTTCATGATACTATCTGCACCCCAATTTATGATTTAGGTTCAATTTTCATTTGATAGTATATTGAATAATGAGAAAATGTTAGTACAGATATTTCTATATTGTGGACGTTAATAGTATACAGCGTCATGAACAATTATCGACATAGTGGTGCGTGAATTATGGTGTTGGTTTTTGCCCAAAAACGTTCGTCGACAAGAGGGGCATATATGATGTATCATGCCATATGAGAGAAAGGAGCATGACTTGACGTGATGGTGATAGAGAGAGAGAGAAAGATATTCTTTATTACTCTGTGCTAGTTAGCGCTCAAATAATTGTTCTTAGTGTAAGAAGTCTTTGTTCTTGTTAAGAAGTAGTTCATTAAGATTTTTCATTCCTGTGAAGTAGAAATCGACGCCATTGCGAGATTTTTAAGGACGTTGTATTATGTATCAGTATATAAGCCAGTGAACAGATAGTTCATGTTACGAGAAAAATTTCATTGACGCAAAAGTCAATAACAGATCGTTCATTTCAAGAAGGTATGTGTTTATTCCACAACTGACGTATACTTCAGTTATAATCTATTAATGAATACCATCTCGAGAACATTTCCGGTAGGAGCGTTCAGTTCTAAATAAATAGTTAGATGCTTTCTTCGGAAAAGGAGTAATTACACAGATCATTTAAATCCACCAATCTTGGACATTTCTAAGAACTGAAAGAAAATCTGATTGCTATGCAACAGAGCCCAGACAAATATATCCCCGCAACTTTGATTAACACTATCAGCTTCAATACAGCGTCTGCAGCAGCTGGAGCATGTCGCTACAACAACGGAAGCGTGTAGTGTGAAAGTAGTGTCACACATTGCCCTGTATCAAGCCAACGGTGTGGGTGTTTAACACAACAGAGTACACACAGTCACTCATACATGTTAAGACAAACACAAGTTGGTGTGGGAAGCATATAGAGAGAGACACTCACTCAGTATAAGTGGTCATCAGAGTGAATTTATAATACTTATTTACAGAAAATGAATGGAACAAGTAAAACTAAAGGTTATAGATCACTTACGTGTGAGGCAGTGTGAGTCAGAAATGGAAACAAGTTTCGCTAGGTAAATCGGCACAACCAGACACATGACCTTATAACGCCGGAAATGCATATCCTCCTATTTCCATCTATTGTACTATAATTTTTTTTCTTTATTTTTGTTACCTGAAGATATGACATTTCTGTGTCTTTATATATTGTAACTGTTTTACTATATATATATATATATATATATATATATATCTGTGTGTGTGTGTGTGTGTGTGTGTGTGTGTGTGTGTGTGTGTGTGCATTTATGTCGATGTATAATAGGTTTGTTTTGTAAATATTATTTGTATTTTTGCGCTGGGTCTGGCCTAGGGAGAACTATGCTATCGAACGATTACATCGATAGGTACTGTGGAGAACCAAAGTGCTTAGGATCTTTGGTAGTGTTAACTCTGCCGCGTAGAGCGAGGGCGGAGGGAGTCTGGCTGGAGTAGGGCGGTGGAGCTAGTGTGTTGTGTGACACTCCCGCGTGCTGCCACGCTTTTGGGCTTTGGCAGCATGTAATTGCGCTCGAATTCCTATGATAGTTTCTGACACGGTGTTGCGGACGGGAAGCATTAGCTGGCGCACATCAAGAGCCCTTTTCGCCTGGTGACCGTGTTGAGAAGAAGGCGCGCCAACATCCAGCTTCTGCAGCAGCGACGGCCAACAATGAGTGACTGTCGCCACCTCCCCGATCGACGACTGCAAACCTTCAATCAACCAACAAGGAAGACTAAGAGCACGTACAGTTTTAGAACTGTATGACAGACCTCAGCTTTTCAAACTGTTGCATCACAAAAATACAGCAGCTTAGCATGAACCCTTGTTGCTCATTGTCCCAATTGCATTACCGAGCAGGGTCCCTTCCTTTTCTGGAATGAACCCGAGCGTCGTTAAAATTCATATGCCAGCATTAAAGTAACATCATTCCATTTCACTGCTTTAACTTCAAAGTTCAGTTAAAGTATTCATAGCTGGCTACAATATTTAGATTACACAAGTACAAATTAAGAGTGCGAGTTTTGTCACCTGTGACTGCAGCTCAGCTTGGTATGTACTAAATTTTACTATTGTTAATTGTTCAGAATCATTTAATTCAAGTTCAAAGTTAAACCTCTTATTTTTAAATTGCTAGATTCAAGTAGCTTTAGAAATGATTGTTGAGGTAGCCCAAGACTAACCTTATTTTATTGAATTTCGTAGTGCTTCAGAAACAATGTTCACTATTAATTTCAGTCAGTAAATTAACTTGCAATTTTCCGGTTTTATCAATTCTTTTGCTAAATTAAGTCAGAGTGTAGCGAAATTTGTTACTTCTGACAAACATTCAGTTTTCACACAACACGTGTCAAACTTCAGTTGCCACGCTTTTAGTGCTGATTATATGTGCATTAATCTTTCATTTTCAGTTATTATAGTAGTTGTCCATAGGACTGGCGACAGTAATTTTCCCCAAATCTCAAATATCTAATTAACGCCAATTAATTGTTATCATAAGGACCTCATATTTTCTTTCTTTATTAATTTTACTCTTTTCTCAAAGTTAAATTCACCAATTTCATTTGCATTTTTCCTTTCATTTAAGTGTAACCCTTTCCTCCCTCTTTACCGGCAGATTAACTTCGGTGACGATTACTTTTCCCTAATTTCCATTAGGTTCACGCGGTTTAATTTTTCACTGTTATTAAGGTCAATGAGTGAGGAGGAGGTTACAACCTTCCCTGCACGAAGACTAGATACCAAATGAGGCTCCGGTAGCCAGCTAGAACCGCAGGGCGATTTTTATTTCCACTAGCACAACAGATGTATACCATATCTGCCTGTCAGACGGATGTTCGGTTCTAAGTGTTAATCGTCAGATCAAACTTAGCTTACCGGCGCTCGAAGTTGCTGCGTACTACCATAATGTACCAGAAACTGCCCAACAACTCTTACTTATGGGTACGACGGCACTGGTGTCTCATGTTGTCCAGGGAAATTAATTTTGGTTTATGATGGTCATTATAACCGAAACCTTTCACGACAACATGTGACGGTTTAGGCTGCTGAGACAATGGCGTAAATGTTAATGAACGTCGATATGCAGAGATACAGCAAAATAATTATTTGTTCACATGATTTCTCTGCTTCCTTGCAAGCGATGAAGTTCGTCATTCACCTACCTGTCGTCTTGCTGTTCCGACATTGTCTGGCACCGAACTGATTCTCTGCTAAGCAGAGGTTCATTTGATGGTTCATTAACGCAATCGAAAGGAGAACAAATGGTTCAAATGGCTCTGAGCACTATGGGACTCAACATCTGAGGTTATCGGTCCCCTAGAACTTAGAACTAATTAAACCTAACTTCCGCCCCTCGTGGTCTCACGGTAGCGTTCTCGCTTCCCGAGCACGGCGTCCAGGGTTCGATTCCCGGCGGGGTCAGGAATTTTTCCTGCCTGGAGATGACTGGGTGTTATTGTGTCGTCTTCGTCATTATCATTCATCCCCATTACGGTCGGAGGAAGGCAATGGCAAACCTCCTCCACTAGGACATTGCCTAGTAAGGCGGCGCGGTTCTCCCGCGTCGCTCCCTTACGCTCTGTAAAGAAGTATGGGACTCATCATCATCATCAACCTAAGGACATCACATACATCCATGCCCGAGGCAGGATTCGAACCTGCGACCGTAGAGGTCGCGCGGTTCCACCGGCAGGCGATTGGAGAACAGAGGGAAGCTACAGAGAATTGAAAATGAATAAGTTGTGGTAAAATCTGCTGTATTGTACCTCTGATAACTTACAACAAATTGGTGAGGTAGCCTGACACGCGAGTCCTGTTGTTTCTTGCTGCAGGATAAGAATAGAAAACATAAGACATTGTGTCCTGTAAAAAGAATTAAATTAAAGCGGTCCAGCCCTTGATGTACGAGAGCGCGAGGAGAGAAAATACGGAGAACTTTGTTTACTAGCATGAAAGTCTAACGGAAGCCCGGGCCGGGCACATCTAACCACTAGTCCGGTATTACCTTAAGTAGCGCCCTCTTCACTGGTAGTGAACGATTAGCAGCAAAACTGTGAACGCTAATGAATTTGAACTCGGAGGTGAACTTAAATATCTGCTGCCAGGCGAGCAGATCTGCCTATGGTTTCCAAACTGTACACTAAGCGTGCTCACCGACACTATGACGGCAGCTGGTCCCAAACTCACGACCGCCCTAACTGCTCACTTCCGTTCAACTCGATTATGTAGTCATAACTGGGTGACCATGGCGTCTCTCGATACATTTGCGACCGAGCCGCCTCAGCACAGTAAGCTTCCGGTGACTAGAAGAGGGCCGTGTAGCCAACCTAACCAGTGCAGCAGATACTGCAGAAACCCTGTACAGCGGTCAGACCGCTCCCACAGATTGGGACTACTAAGGAGGAGGCAACTCCTCCGTAAACGACGGGTGCGCTAAATTCGGAACTAACGGCTGGCTAGCCTCTGCTAATATTCTTCATCTTGCAATATTGTAGAATTACTCAAATTAGGATCCAGAAAGTTCGTCCTCCCCGACGAGCCCATACTCCGCTAGATGGGCTAGACAACGATGACGTCAAATCGTCTGGGATATTACTCTGATAGTGAATAAATAAAGACAAATTGTGACGAATCTTGAAACAACAAATTTATCAACTCAAGATTCATATCGTGCGCGTAAAAGCTGTGGGGGCCAATTAGAGTGGCAGTTTTCAGGAACAGTGCACAATGCTGGCGGTTGCTACGAGACCATGGCAAGGGGCTAGCGATTATGCGGCATTGGAAAAACCCGACTTGAAGCTTGGCAGGCGAGCGTAGGGCCGTATTTGCGCGCTTGGAGGAATTTATATGCGAGAAAAAAATTGACAAAAATGGAATTAAGAGTGACACACAGGTGCGAGTTGCCACTAATGGACAGAAAAGTATGTAAAGCTAAATTATCTAGACGCGCCACAAAAATATATAATAGTTTAAAAGTTAATTTTGTCTTAAAAATTGTAAATTTATGAAAGTTCAAAAGCTAATATCTCGGCAATGCTTCGGCCGATTAATATAAACAAAGCATTTAAGGATGCGGCTAGTAGAGCTGCATCGAGCAATCATAGCCGATTTAGCAGAATATGTACCATTTTCGAATGAGAGGTCGGAGTATGGGATTCGACAGAGAGAACTGTGCTTTTGGTAGTAAATAAATTTAAAGAGACGAAACTAGGGGCAGCATTCTAAATTTTAAAGAGGTAGGTGAGTAATTAAGTAAGAATTTTTATTTGTTTATTACTTTTAATAAAAAAAAATCCGGGAAAAGCTAAATCACGCTACAAGAACATTATTTGTGAAAAAACGGTGGCAGATACAAAAAATTGAACTTTAAATCGTTATTGCCCGTAAAATTTCCATATTGTTCAATGTATCATGCGCGTTTTTGTGTTTGGTTTTAGAATAGTCGTAATTTTTTTTGTCAAACATTGTTTTGAGCTATGCAGTCGTTCCGACGGTGTATAGGGTGGCCATCGTTGGGGCTGTTGCGTTTGAGCGACGCTAAGAGCCGGACGTGCCGCCCATCTAGGGGTAATATTGAGTTGGTAGCCACTATCGGAGACAAGTATGTGTGTAGCGTCGTTCGAAAATAATCGAGTTGGTTTAGGACAGCAAAAAACAGCGTATTTTGTGAACTGTTAACAGACTGTCGAGTGCCATGACCGCGACGTATGAATTTTATCGTAAGTAGCATCAGTTATCAACGGCCGCGCTTACGTAAAAGCCCTCAGAATGTATTGTAAGTGTTTTGTCAATACATTGAAGACTATTCGTGGGAAAACAGAACTAAACTGCTCGTTCAAATTATAAATCAACGTGACTGACTCAATATTTTAAATTTCACTGCGATTCCTACCTGTCTTGTTTATTTTTATATTTTACTTCAGCTTCAAAATTGAGTTTTCGACAGGTGTGTGCTGGCACCCTATGACGAAAAACGTAGCCAAACATTGAGACTAGCCACATCTCTGGGGCTGATCAATTAAGCTGTGTGTTGAGTGTAACAAATATATATATTTTGGTGCAATAGCACGTGGGGGCTCCAGCTGACTATTAATGCTAAACTAACTTTTTTTTAACAACAATCGGCCAGCAGCACCAACGTCAACTATATAAATACTTTCATCGTTTTCAGCGAACTTTTACAGTGCGTAGTGCCCAGTAACGCTGTAATATCAAACCAAAGATGATTTTCTGAATAACCTGAATCTGATTTAATTTATTGAACACACTCACCCTTTGTCAGTGAGCTGAACCACACAATTCTACAGACTTGTGACAGGTACTGAGGCCAGTCCACTCGAAAAGCCATTCGAAAATACACTTCGAATTAAGCTGTATGTTTTATTCACGTAGAAAGACAAAAATAACTGAACTCCCAAAGTAACTTGTTGTAAATTCTTTCATTAACACGTAAAACTGAGTGTCTTATACGACGATCGAACACTACCAATCACCAATTTCCGTACTAAAGTAAGATAATGCAAACGAGAGTTCAAATAGATCCTAGGCATTACTGTTACACGTACCAAAAATTGTGCTCAACATTTTTAAAGTATGTTTAGACCCTAAATTTAATCAACACTTAGGAAAAACCAATTGGAATTGATTGCTAATCAAAGACGCAGCCCTAAACCTGGTGACTTTACGGGACTGTAATTGATAGCACCATTGGCAAAGAATTTATGAGAGCTGCTCAGATTGTCTCCTAAATCGTTTATATAGATCAGAGATAGCAGAGGGCGTGCAATACTTTCTTGGTCAACGCCGCATATTACTCCATCGCAACTCTGCTTAGGCAAGAAAAAAACAAGAAGAGAATAGAAGCTTTCGAAATGTAGTGCAACAGAAGAGTGCTGAAGATAAGATAGGTAGATCACGTAACTAATGAGGAGGCACTGAACAGAACTGGGGAGAAGAGGAATTTGTGGCCCAAGTTGGCTAGAAGAAGGGATCGGTTGGTAGGAAATGTTCGAAGGCATAACGGGATCACCAATCTAGTATTGGAGGGCAACATGGAGGTTAAAAATTGTACAGGGGGACCGAGTGATGAATACACTAATCAGATTCAGAAGGATGTAGGTTGCAGTAGTTACTTGGAGATGAAGAAGCTTGCACATGATAGAGTAGCATGGACAGCTGCATCAAACCAGTCTCTGGACTGAAGACCACAACAACAAAAACTCTGTCACTTTCCGTTAGTTACTATAAACTGTAACCTTTGTGAAAGGAAATCACAAATCCAGTCGCACAACTGAGACGTAGGCACGCAATTTGATTAGTAGTCTCTTGCGAGATACGGTCTCAAAAGCCTCCTGGAAATCTAAAAAAAGTGGAATTAATTTGACATCCCCTGTCGATAGCGCTCATTACTTCGTGTGTATAGCTAGTTGTGTTTCACAAGAACGATATCTTCTGAATGCTTGCTGGCTGTCAATAAACCGTTTTCTTCGAAGCACTTCGTAATGCTCGAACGCTTCATATGTTCCAAAACCCTCCTGCAAATCAATGTTAGTGATAAGGCTCTGTCATTCAGCGGCTGACCCTTTTTTGCTTTCTTGAATATCGTTGTCGTATTATATCAGCGTGCTGTGAAAGGATAATAACTGGTATACAATCTCGACGTAGACCTTGCTTTAACAAGTGATTTCAGCACCTTCATTACATAATGGTTATCAGCGTCTAAGTTACTCATGTTGGCATTTGTTCTTGATTCGAATTCAGGAATTTTTACTTCGTCTTCTTTGGTACAGGAATTTCTAAAAACGGTGTTTAATAACAACTTTTTAGAGGCACTGCCAACAATAACCTTTAGACTGCTGTCGTCCAGTGAAGGTACTGACTACGTCTTGGCATTGGTGTACTGTTTGTACTGATGTACTGATGTACTTTGCACTTTCTACCACGTTTTGAGACAGCGTTTCGTTGTGTAGGCAAATAAAATCATTAGAACAAAAAACCAGTCCATGTTACAAATATTTACTTTTGTACTCACTTGATGAATAGTTTCGGGCCGAGACTCATTTTCAGATCATCATAAAAAAAAGTTGAAAATGGCATTTCCAGAGACGTCCAAAACGAACATTTACAGTGCGTGCAGATAACTACCGATTAACAGAAGTTGCTCACCCACGCTACTCCAGCATCCTGGAAGTTCGCAAAAAAATGTCTTCTCGTATTGAAGTTAGCGCAAATTTTCGAGCCTCCTAAAAAATTCCACAGTCTTGAGTATTTTGCGTTCTTTTAAATTTTGCATGCTTTTTATTTGCTTCTGCAACAGCGTTTGTACCTGCTTTGTGTACCTTTGGGGATCAGTACCAACTCTTATTAGTTAAATTGTTGTATGCCTCTTAATTGCCAGACATACTATTTTTCTTAATTTCAGCCGCGTCTGGTTTACACATGCATAGCTGGGAGGAGTGGAGGCTGTCGCTTAGTAAAGGGTAAAGCGAATTTTTATCTGGTGTTTTGAACAGATATATTTGTCGTTTACTTCTGACGAATCTGGGTGTTTGCGATGGTCACCTTGTAGTCACTAATCTCTGTATCCGTCATGATGCTTCACATTTATTCGGGATTATTTGTTGTTAAGAAGCCAAGAGCGTTTTCAGAAAGCCATTTACTTTTCGAGTGGGCTCCTGAACTAACTGTGCAAAATAATTTTCGGAGATAGCATGTAGTACGATTTCAGATGAAGTGTTATACCTACCACCGACTTTAAACATGCATTTTCGCCTTGATATCGAAGGTTGATTGAAGGCACCATCAACTGTAGTTGTATGAGTAGGGTACCTATGTGAAATGAGACTCATGCCTTCTTTGGAATGTTTAGCAGTTGTATGTGATTAGCTGTTGGGGGTTGGGGTCGTAAAATGAATCTACTAATTTATTCTGGTTGTGAAGTATAACCTCCACCGATAATAATTTGCAGAAACTACTTCAATGTCACTTCGCAGTAAACTACTTCTACAGAAGTAAATACTCCACCATCTGCTGTATATAATCTATCCTTCTAGAATAAGGTTAGATTATTTGTAGAAATTTTCATTGAACTTCACTTCGGATTAAGCCAGCTTTCAGTATCTTTAATGATTTGAGCTTCTGTGTTTTGTATTTACCCTTGGACCTCTGGTACTTTGTAAATGCAGCTACGATGAGTTGCAATTACAATAACGACTGCTAAAAAAATAGCTAAATGGCTCTGAGCACTATGGGACTTAACATCTGAGGTCATCAGTCCCCTAGAACTTAGAGCTACTTAAACCTAACTAACCTAAGGACATCACACACATCCATGCCCGAGGCAGGATTCGAACCTGCGACCGCAGCGGTCGCGTGGTTCCAGACTGAAGCGCCTAGAACCGCTCGGCCACACTGGCCGGCCACAATAATGACTGCTGAAAGGTCTACCATCGTCCTCTGTTTGCCTTGCACTCTATTAAACTTCTAGACTTCGAAGAACCTGATCACCACTGACAAAATTTCGGAAACAATTCACCGATATTTTTTTGAGAATTTTCGTATTAAAGACTCGTGGACTCCGGCAGCACGTTAGAGAGTTATTGCATTACGTTTTATTTCTTACCCATATTTATTATTGTAACTGTATTGCATTGAAAATATCTGCTCATCAGTGTAAATGTTGACGGAATGTGTTGTGTGTCTTGTTACCAAGCAAACCATTTATTTTTACTGGAAGTATTTGTTGGTTGTAATCATATCGGGTCTCTCACTAGAAACTTCTCGCAGCACAATAAATAACATTCCATCCAATTTACCATCCATATTTACTGTCGGTATAATTGAATACGAATGTGTAAGGCTTTAATGATAGTTGATCTTCACACGACTCTGTTCGTACCTCGAATTTCCAGGTTTCCTTTTATATGCACTCCATCTTCAATTCCCAATTGGTCGCGACTGAAAAAAAAATTTCACCGCTGAGCGATTGGACAAGTTTGTTTATCTCATCTACAAATTATCTGACCGATTCCGCAGTTGACGTTTTACTAGAAATTTTGTTTTCCTCCAATTCTGTAACACTGTTTTATCCACTGCTTTCCTTGAAACCATTGTAATCTACGAACATCGCAACTTGATATCCATAACGTAGCAGACCACTATCATCCACATCCTATGAATTGTACCGAGCGTCCTTGAAACGCGCAAACACCAGTTTTTGTAACAAACGCGTCTTGTCCACTCTTAAATATACACAGTTTCCTTAGGCGCTACATCGTCATTTTGCTGCGGACTTATTTTTTTTTTTTTTTTTTTTTTTTTTGTATGCTGCAGATGATCTTCCGTGTACGTAATTATGTTTAGTACCCACTCCTTGGACAACCATTATCCTTTACAGCCTTTCACTGGAGGCGGGCGATGGACTGCATGGTTCGACATCTGTTTCAGTATCACTTTCACTTGTTAAGCACGTATCATCATTGTACTCTTCATACACACTATCCGCGCAATCGGGCGCTTACGACATTACACATTACACTCACTCATTTTCCAGAAGCGCTTATCTTCCATCTGCTACTTCTTTCTCACTCTGCGAAATTCCTCGGGTTCCTTTCTAGGAAATATCAGTTTCGGAAACTTTTGTTGTAGATTTAATGCTATATTTGCTTCGCTTATCAACGTAATCGCTGTGCTTTGTGTCAACACAACTAGCACTTAATACTGTCGTGACTTAATCGCTGACTAAGCATTTAAACTACGATCCGTAGCCTCATACTGTGATTAACATTGGATACTTCCAGTCCCGCCCTCTGTTGCCATTAGCAACTGACATTGTGGTTTAATGACAGACAATAGTTGGGGCGCTGAATACTGTAAAAGTCATTGGCCTTTTTCGACCACGTAATCAGTGGGTTTCTTGTGTAACTGTGCGGAGGCACTTCGTCCGGCATGTGTGCTGATATTATTAACTGATAACCTACATATGTATGTTGTAAGTTGTATTTTAAGCGGGGACCTAGAAACGACGGAGAGGCTCCGTCCCCGCCGTAGCAGCAGTGGTCCACAACCGCACGACGGCTACCGCAGTCCACTTCACACCTCCACCGCCCCACGCCGAACCAAGGGTTATTGTTATTGTGCGGTTAGGCCCCCCTCCCCCTCCCGCCCTCCCCAGCGAACGTCTCAGACCAGACGCGTAGACGAGTGTAACCCCTATGTTTGCGTGGTAGAGTAATGGTGGTGTACGTGTACATGGAGAACTTGTTTGCTCAGCAATGGCCGACATATTGTAGCTGAGGCGGAATAAGGGGAACCAGCCCGCATTCGCCGAGGCAGATGGAAAACCGCCTAAAAACCATCCACAGACTGGCCGGCTCACTGGACCTCGACACAAGTCCGACGGGCTGATTCGTTCCGGGACCAGGAGCTCCTTCCCGTTCCGGAAAACCGTGCGTTAGAGTGCTCGGTTAACCGAGCTGGCTGATAACCTACATAACTCAGTGTGTTATGAGCCCCTATATACCAGCTACAGTAAGTATGTAGCAACAACAACACGATCACTGACAAATTCACCAATTTTAGACTCCTCAGTACTATACAGTCACGACGCTTTCAATGGGCGTAATCACCGTATTTCTAAAATCTCTATTAAAAGGAGCAAACTCCACAAGTGCTTCCGTTTATGGTGCTGGCTGCGGTACGACTGTTAAGTTCCGTGGAAGCTGGCGGTTTTTGTTCCTACTGTTAGAGACACCATGATGATGCCCGTCGAAAGCGTGATCACCCCATCTTGCAGACGAGCCTAATGATAGTAGCTAATATCTCCGAAACAGGTTGCAGTTCAGTAAACCTAATTACACACAGCTGAAGGTGTCATTGTGGCATCCCATAAATAAAAGAATTGCTGACCCTTTATCCTTCAGAATATTTATGTGCAGAAATTATCAGTACCTAGGGTGCGATAAATTGGTCGCCGGCCCCCATGTACTGACCATTGTAAGAAGGCGCTACTCCAAGCACTTCCTGTTGACTGTGATACGTTTCAGACTGCTGGCAATCTCAGCGATTTAACAGTTGTGACTCTATAGCAACGCGGTGTTGTTGGTCTCACTTCGTTTGCGAGTGATTTTGACTAATAATTGTATTTGTACTTATGCTGAAATGTACTGTTGAATACGAGACACCTTCACAATAGTTTCATAAATGTTTTGAATGCAAGTTTTCTTCCGCATTACATTACAGTAGCCTTAATTAACTCAATCTCCCTTGATATGAAGAACTGCCTTATTTGAAGATGACTGTAATGACCAGTGTAGAATCTACGAATGTTCCATCCGTCTCAAAATTTATACCATAGCAGCTGATTGGTAGCAGTCACGGATTCCACTGAGTTGTCGGTACTAGTAGAAAAACAATAAAACATATCAGCTCTCGCATTCTTCAACCCCTCAATGGCAGCGCTACTACCCCTCTTCCACTGAGGCAAGCGGCCAAATTTACTTAATTCACTCCCGAATCCACGAGTAATTTAAAGCACATCCTGAAGTATTACGATTTCTGTTTGTTACAGAAGAGGAACACTAAATCTTAATGAGCTATTAACGTTAGTTCACCGTTCTGAATTTGGCTGTTAACTGCAGGATGCGAGTTACTGCGCAGCTGATAAGCGCGGGCCGCAAGAATATTTCTTTCGCGCGGCATGCGATTCGCGGGCCACAATTGGATAACCACTGGTCTAATTCTACAACTGGTGTTCCATATTGATTTACCTACTCACTAAGAACCTCTACGACTCGGCAGATAAATACACTTTCCCTCCGTAGTCTCCATTAAAATACCATACGACATCATCAGGAGATTCTGCCGCCCCTGGAAGCCACAATGGTTACAATCTTCACAACAATAGGATACATAACACTAGTGGCGGCGTATCGTAGCCCCAAGAAACAGTCGGTGGCCAGAGATCTTCATTCTGTCTTCGACCAATTCCGTAAAGTCTTGCTTGGAGCAGACCTTAACTCCAAAAGTGGGGCTTGGCATTCAAGTAGGGCCAACCCAAAGGGGCAGCTAGTCTACGATCTAAAGAACGACCTTCAAGTCACCACCTATGAGCCACAGGAGCCGATAGGCATCCCTGAGTTCACCCTCCAGGAGATTGACTTTCTCGATATACCGATTGTTAAAAATATCGCTGCAAATCTACAGCTCAAGCTGATGATCTACCAGTCCTCTGGCTTCTCGAGGGTGGCGGCCGCCCAATACCACCTCCAAGCTCCAAAGCTGTTAACTGGGATATCTTTGCGACATACCTTAACAGTACGTTCGACCGACCCAAGCAGTGTCTACAAGTTGGGAAACTGACATCACTGTGGCAACTTTGAGAGCTAAAATCCAACGGGCAACAAGATGCGCAGCAACTGATATCTTTCATCATGAACGTCAATTTCAAACATTCCCTCCTCATCCCAACGAAATCAAGCATCGCCGGAATACTCACAGCAACGATACAGACATCCAGAAGATAAACGGCTGATGATCGTTTGTCCCGGGAGCTACGCCACCTAGGTGAAGAATGGCGGCAAGACTTTTGAAAACAAAGATGGATGAAATGCTCGTCCAGCCTAGGGAAGAGCGACAACTTGGCAGGACACTACACCAACCGAGACCACCAAAGAGAGGAACACGCGGCCCCGATGGCTCATACACGACTTGCTTGGCCCCGATGGCTCATATACGACTTGCTTGGCCAAGCTCAATTATATGCCGACGCATATGAACACCACATGACAGCTCTGCCCCCTACAGGATGCAGAGGAGGCAAGAGAGGAGGACCGCATACGGCAGCGAATCACCGACTTCCGCCTACGTCCCAGACAACAGACGCCTGTTCTTAGCACTCCCGCTGAAGTTAGAAAACTCGTCAAGAAGACGAACAACTCGGCGCCTTGAAAGGACTCGGTGACCAACGACCATCTTAAACATCTTACGATAGTGGCCATCGTTCTTTTAACTCGAATTATCAATAGCTGGTTACTCTACGGCCGCTTTCCTGCAGACTAGAAGACGATCCCTACTCCCAAAAGAGGGAAGAAACCCAGGCAGCTACCGTCCTATTAGTTTGTTGTCCACCCTCGGCAAAATATTGGAACTGGTGTTGTTACAGCGTCTCAAAGACTATCTGGAAGAAGAACAGTTTAGCCACGTTTAATGGCGGAGCTTCAGTTGCTTCGGATCACAGAATCCATAAACCTCAACCTGAATAGACGAAACTCTACAGTTGGTGTTTTCCTAGATGTCGAAATAGCATACTATCGGGTGTGGCGTGACAAGCTTACAGTCAAACTAGTCGACCAAACCGGTCTCCCTGACTGGTACATCAAGCTGATTTATAGCTTTTTGCAGGACAGGCGTTTATTTGTATAAATAGATGGGAAGAAGTGATCACTAAAAACTGTCTCACCTGGCATCCCACAGGTGATATCGTCATGCCTATTTAATTTGTGTATTAACAACATTCCTGTGGTGTCACCACCAGACACCACACTTGCTAGGGGTAGCCTTTAAATCGGCCGCGGTCCGTTAGTATACGTCGGACCCGCGTGTCGCCACTATCAGTGAATGCAGACCGAGCGCCGCCACACGGTAGGTCTAGTCTAGAGAGACTCCCTAGCACTCGCCCCAGTTGCACAGGCGACTTTGCTAGCGATGGTTCAATGACTACATACGCTCTCATTTGCAGAGACGACAGTTTAGGATATCCTTCAGCTACGTCATTTGCTACGACCTAGCAAGGCGCCGTATTCAGTTACTACGAATGTATTCTGAACAGATAATATTGTGAATCATGCACCGTCAAGAGCGACGTTCCTCATTAATGGATTAAAGTTAAGTATCAAACTAATTACGTTCGCTTTCTGAATTCTAATTCCTTGTCATGTTCCAGACCTCACGTCAGTATAGTTCTTCCCTCCTCACGCCAGCCTGCGTGAGCTAAGACGCGTGCATTTCGGCCTCCACTAGTAACACGGTGTTGGGTCTTCTGCCAACACAACAATTCCCACTACTCATCACTTTTCCGCCAGTCTCTGCACCGATGACACGGCCTTCCTAACCTGTGGAAGGAACATTGAACAACTTACCAACATGATGCAGCGACAACTTGCCGTCGCCTAACAGTGGGCAAAGAACAATAAAATCACCGAAACCCTACGAAAAATGCAGCAAGAAACGGCAGGAACTGAGGACGCGACTTGATATCAATGGACAGCCAATGCCCCAGAGGACTAGGACAACGAAATATTAGGAAGAGATGCTGGATAAAGCGATGACTTTTACCCCACACATACAAGATAGAAAATCGTCTACTGTGCAGATGATCCGGGCGGTCACACATTTTTCCACAAGCAGGAATCTAAGTCCACCACCTAAATTAAAACTTCATAGAGCAACGGTATAATCCTCCCTGCTGTTCAGTTCGACGTCTTGGGGAACAACATGTGACTCTAATACACGCAATTTGCAACCACTTCAAAACAAGTGTTTGCAGGGGAGTCTGGGCACCCCAAGGTGGGACAGGACGAGAGAAATACACGAGATGACTGGAGAAAAATACTTCGCTAAGAAGATGAAAGACCAGGCGTCTTTTTCACAAATTCGACGAGTATCAGGTAAATGTCCGCCGACTTGCGAATGTAGGCCAGGCTATACCACGACATTGGCACAAATACTAAGTGCATCGAGCCCTTACTGTACCCCCTCAGGGCTATGACAAATGACGCACTGTTCTGTTATTCGGTATCTTACATGTAAATAGTTGCTGTCAGTCACTCGTATGACTACCTGACCAACACCCACAAAGGACTCAAGGACCCACAGAGAGCCCAAGTCACTTTGCAAGCGAGTACACGATAAAGTGAAACTATTTCTCACACAATTCCACCCCAGAAGAAAAAATCGCCAAAGGCGATCACACTTTGGGCACAACATGCCACCAGAAAAAAAAGTAGTCTCCAATAAGTGGCATCCATTTGCGCTACCGATGTGGCACCATCTGTATGTCACTCTCGAATCACCTTTTCAGAGTCCGCCGCACACGCCGCAGGTCAACTGGCCGTAGATCCTCGGCGACTGCGCGATGACGTCGGCCCAGCGCCTTCTTCATAGCTCCGGGTTTGTAGTAATACAATTTAAAGAGGATATCCAATGAAGTGCGGTTTGTTTCATCGTGTTTCAGGCCTGTAATTAATTTTTCTTTTTAGACGTCAGTCTTCCGACTAGTTTGATGTGTCCCACCAGCAATTCCTATTTTGTGCCAGCCTCTTCACCTCAGAGTAGCACTTACAGCCTACGTCCTCAATTATTTGCTGGATGCATTCCAGTCTCTGTCTTCATCTACAGCTCCCTCTAATACCATGAAAGTCATCCCCTGATGTCTTAAGAGATGTCCTATCATCCTGTCCCTTCTGTGCTTCGATTTTCTTCTGTTCTGGTTTACCCACAGTCCACCTTTCACTGCCATCAAACTAGTAGACATATCTTGGCCAGCAATGCAACTTTTAACAGTGCTAGTTTACTTTTAATGACCTTCTTGCTACGTCCGTCACTGGTTATTTTGCTGCCTGGATAGCAGAATTTCTTAACGTCTTCTACTTCGAGATCATCAACCCTGACGTTATGTTTCTGGCTTTTCCTATTTCGCTACTTCTCATAACAGCGAGTTGTATCATTGATATCCTTTCACCTTGGATTTTAATTCCACTCCTGAACATTTATTTTGTTTTCATCGTAGTTTCTTCCGTGTGCAGATTGAACTGTAGGGGTGAATGACTACATTCTCCTCTTATATCATTTTTAATCCGAGCACCTCGTTCTTTGTCGTCCACTCTTATTTTTCCCTCTTTGCTCTTGTGCATATTGTGTATTACCTGTGTCTCTCTATAGCTTACCACTATTTTTCTCAGAATTTCGAACATTTTGTAGCATTTGCATTGTCGAACACTTTCTCCAGGTCAACAAATCTTATGAACGTGTCTTGATTTTTCTTTGGTCTTGCTTCCATTATGCAACGTCAGAATTGCCTCTCTGGTGCATTTAAGTGATCGTCGTCTAACACATCCTAAGTTTAATTGAGCTACGTAGTCAATTTAAGGTTCTCAAAAAGGACCATCCGATCTGTCCGATCGTCGACAGTTCCCATAGTGCTCATCATAAATTAGCTGGTTTTCTGCCAAATAAGTTAAAGGAAGAGTACGTGTTCCAACGTGTTTACTCGATAAAAGTTCTTGGGAGTTAGTAGAGAGGCTTAAAACTGTCTCATGTTCTTCTGTGACTAAATTAGTGTCCTTCAACATAGTTAACTTATTTCCAAAGCCCCAGTTGACATCACGCTGGATAGCATAGACCGAAATCTACAGTATCAAAGAAAAGTAACAACGCAGGAAGCCACTGAAATGATGACGCTCCTTCGTATAACGCTCAAGTACAATTATTTTGAATTTGATGGGAAGATTTATGAACAACCGTATGGCCTGGCCATGGGCTGCGCGCTTGCTGGGCTTATGGCCGACATATTTATCAATTCAAAGGAAATCAAATTTTTTCTACAGCGCTGTGGACGTTAAAGATAACATTAGATTCTATGTACGATACGTTGATATTTGTTGTTTGTGGTACATGGGTCCCGTAAGGAGGTGGAGCAGTTACATACTCATGTCAGTTCGATCAATGAAAAAATGAAGTTCACTATGGAACTAGAGAATAAAAATAGAGAGATTAATTACTTGGATTTAACTTTATCGGTAGTTAACGATGGGATATAGTTTAATATTTATCGAAAGCCTACGTTTACGGACTGTGTCATTCCCAACATGTCCTCGCGTCTGTGGGTGCAGAAAATGGCTGATTTCAATTCGAGTGTACACAGTGCAATAAATTTACTTCTTACCCAGGTTAACTTCCAAAAACAAGTGTGTACCCTAAAAGAGATTGCCGGTAATAATGGTTATGAGCCCAACATAGTCGATAATATAATTAAGCACAAAACGAAAAAGACAGTTTCCATGTTGGTGAGGTTATAACACTACCCCTGCTAATGTTATACCATAACCTCAAAGCTGGAGGCAGTCCGTATAATGAAATTATTTCTGTTAAAGCAGTTATAGTATAAAGAAACAGAACAGTGTTACCCCCCTGAAAGGAACTTTGCTGTGTTGACCGTGATGTACCTTACGGAGGTGGCTTATCGGAAGTGACAGTCAGAATTACGTAAATATTTAAACAGTAACAAACAATATTTTTCCTATCCACACTGTTCAAAGAATAAAGAAAACGGTCGCCAGCCCAATTAGGCGTGAGAATGATTAACATTCTTGTTCAATAAATAGATATGAGTAACTTTAATGGGCAGACTCAGCCTATACTTTATCACACGAGAGTGCAATGAACTCTGTCACTAGCAGATATTCACGTTAAAGAAAATGCTAACAGTTACAGAAGAACAAGGCTATTTGCATAAACAAAGCATATAATGACACACACTTTTGCATTCACGGCTTAGTAAAACCGAATAATTTCAATAACATTACTATTAACAATTACTGTAGAATTATAAAATTGGGCATGAATTTAGTCCCTCTTTACCAAATACTTTTATACCTGACATGAAATTAAAAAGGAGTCAACTAGTAAACATTTCCTCACTGTCCTCTGGATAAAGCAAATTCCTTTTTTTTTTCATAGAAAAGGATCTTTCTGTCAATAAATTGCTATCAGTGAGCACAATAGACAAACTATGGATCCTGTTGCACTGGTAATAAGTACTTTCAGTGCATATGAGGATCAAGAATTTAGAAAATATAGGTGTATAAATTTCAAGAGTGATAGTTTTTAACTTTTACTGCAATGAGACACAAATTTACATAGTTGTAAAACAATGCCTCACTTTTTGCACTATTTCAATAGACTACACAATAACTGTTTACTTAGAAGAACATTTCAAGTCAAACTTTAGTAATATTTACTTTTGGAACTAACCTCTAGATGGTTTATTGACTGATTTTATTACCACAGTCTTTTACTTTAAAGTCAGTGATTAAATAGATAGCTTTGAAAGTCCACAAAACTTCAAATTGGATTGTTTCAGTCACTGGGAGGTTTTCACAAGGCTACATTTACTATTTCCTACAATTTACCAAATCCACAGTAAATACGAATACTCCCTTCTTAGCAAATATCAAACAACATTATTTAACTAACTGTTTGGCTTTGAGACATTCATTTTTCCACAGTAAGGACACTCGGTAATCATAGTTCAAAGGGGGAGGAACCTGAGAAGTGTTATGATAAGGAAAAAATCAAGGTAGATACATAGATTCAGGTATAAGTTACCCTATATTTGAGCACATTAAAAAATCCAATGAGCTGAACCTTCACTTTACATATCTACAATTTCTCCATTCCGTTGCAGTGATTGCGTAATGTGGTGCCTAGTGTATGTTGGTAGGTGGATTTGGAGGTAGAAATGCTGGACCCTGTTATTTCTTGGTAGCGACGATCCTCCGATTAATAAGTATCATTTCCAGAATAGAGCCAGCTATTTATACATCCATCCGAGGCTTTGGCACGTTGGAAAACGGCACAAAAAGCCCCTCTCGGCACCAGCACAATACACGACTTTGACGTAAGCTGTTGACAGTTTGGTAGCTCGTCCCCAACTAACTCTTCCGTCCACCTTTCTATCCATGCCAACCACATTTTGCGCGCGTTACAAAGTTCCGTTCCAGAGGGAACCACACCGTGTTTTATATCATACAATTATTAAGAGCCCTTAGTGAAGGTCAGTAATTTACATAACAGTAAACAGTCACTTTAAATAAAATAGATCAGTTACACATATTGATATTTCTACAAAAAATTATTCACACAGAAATTACAACTATACAGGGTGTCACAAAAAGGTACGGGCACACTTTCAGGAAACATTCCTCACACACAAATAAAGAAAACATGTTATGATGTTATGTGGACATGTGTCCAGAAACGCTTAATTTCCATGTTAGAGCTCATTTTAGTTTCGTCGACCTACGCTCAATGGAGCACGTTATCGTGATTTAATACGGGATACTCTACCTGTGCTGATAGATCATGTGCCTTTACAAGTACGACACAACATGTTGTTCATGCGCGGTGGAGCTCCTGCACATTTCAGTCGAAGTGTTCGTACGCTTCTCAACAACAGATTCGGTGACCGACGGATTGGTAGAGGCGGACCAATTCCATGGCCTCCACGTTCTCCTGACCTCAACCCTCTTGACTTCCATTTATGGGGGCATTTGAAAGCTCTTGTCTACGCAACCCCAGTACCAAATGTAGAGACTCTTCGTGTTCGTACTGTGGACGGCTGTGATACAATACGCCATTCTCCAGGGCTGCATCAGCGCATCAGTGATTCCATGCGACGGAGGGTGGATGCATGTAGCCTCGCTAACGGAGGACATTTTGAACATTTCCTGTAACAAAGTATTTGAAGTCACGCTGGAATGTTCTGTTGCTGTGTGTTTCCATTCCATGATTAATGTGATTTGAAGAGAAGTAATAAAATGAGCTCTAACATGGAAAGTAAGCGTTTCCGGACACAAGTCCACATAACATCTTTTCTTTCTTTGCTTGCGAGGAATGTTTCCTGAAAGTTTGGCCGTACCTTTTTGTAACACCCTGTATAGAGAAAGTTTTGTCCCCTCCAAATGAGGCAAAGAATTTAAATAACAGAGACACTACATCGTGTAGAAATAAACCTTTACATCAAAGATTTTACAAAGGAAACAGCGAACACACTTGAGGTATTAATACAATCAAACAATATTTACAATATCTTAATGACAGAAAGTAGAACAGACAACAAAGAAAAATTTATGTCAGTAGAGTTCTGGAGCTCTGGTGTTACAAGATCCGTGAAAAACAGGGATGAACGTAAGAGATTCATAGCTATTCCGTTTCTAGGAAACATATCCCATAAAATGCAACCTGTGCTCCATGAACACAACTGTAATGTAGCATTTTCCACCAACAAAAGCTTAAAGCGGAATTTTGTTTGTTTCAGAAATAGCAATTATAATAAGCTTCTGCAATCAGGAGTTAATAAATTGAAATGTAATGATTGTCCGGTGTATTACATAGGGCAAACTGGTAGGTCTATAGTAAGTTATAAAGAACATATGCCGTCGAGGATGGGTATGAATAAGAATGGGTCAACGTTTGCTGAACACATAATCGAAGAATGACATACGCCCCAACCTATTAACAACATCGAACTATTGTGTAAAGAAGCAAAGGGTATGAAATTAGATGTGTTGGAGAGGGTGCAGATATACAAGCACAAAAAGTATGACAATAGGAATTTACTAAATGACCAGAGTTATTTGAAAAGTTACAGCTTCCTTGAAGGTTTTCAGCCTTTATTGGGCGTCGCAGATAGTCACTAGTAGTTACTCGTTTGTGCCATATGATTGTATGATTATCTTTTGTGATAAATTAATGTTTTACGAAAATGCTCCAGTTGGAATTTGGCATAAAGAGTCATGAGTTGCTTTTATGTTAACACTGGTTTGTGTTGAGACAGATATGTTAATATGCCCTTTGTTATTTTGTACCATGTTACCACACTCATACACTAGGGTGTTAGTCGTATAACTAATGTCAATCATAGGTAGTGTTACTGTTTACGACTGCGGTCGGCTGGTAGAATTAGCCCAATAAGCTATTAGAGCGTATAACGTAAGCTGCAGTTATATTTGCATACGATAGTCTCGTTTCTGAATCATGCATCAAATAGTGATATGACAAACTTCGTTATATGAAATCATTAATGTTCTAATACTCTAATGATCGTATGCAACATTCATATTGAAAGTATATGGTACTTCATTTGCACATGTAGGCCTGTTATTAATTTATTGTCGTACATATTGACTAGTTGCCTGATAAACGGTGCGACGTATCTCACTGTGGTGAGCGCCACGTATGGTGCGCGGGGTGCAGCACATTTGACGACTGTACGCCCAGTATAACTGAGGTAGTGGTGGAGGACATACGATGCCATATGCAATTTTAATTATGTTCGAAACAGGCTTATGTCTGTTGAATTTATTTTACTGGTCTTGAAGCAACCGCTGGGCTAAGACATTTTTCATTTATTAGTGTGTGTGTAAGTCGTATGTTATTATTTACGTAATTTTTAGGTTTATGTGTAGATTGCATCACTAGGCTAGATGTTATTTTGATCATCTTTAGGACTTCTGAAGAAGGCTATATCATTATAGCTGAAACCATGGTCAAAGTTTGTAATAAACATTATTAATTTCAGATGTCGGCTATTTTTCACTGGAGACAAAACGTGTTTTTTAACAAATATTACACTGTTGCAAAGAGTTACTGTCATAGTTTTTCTAATATTTGTCTGTAAGTTGCAGATTCATAACGATATAACTGTGTATAGAATGAAATGGACGTTCCAGAAAAGTGAAACGACATATTACAACTGAAACATCCCCTTAGAAAACTTAATCAATTACTGTGCTGGTAAGTCCCTACGTTATTTGATTTTCAAACAGCTGAGCAGAACTGAACGACCTCGGACATTTCTCATTTCGCTCTTTACCTATTCTGATCAACATTAAAATGAGACACAATATATTTAGCGCAACGCAATCTGACTTTCAATAATCCCTACAAAAGAATGGCCCTGACTAACATTAAACCATACCTTTCACAAATCACTTACCCCACAAAAATCTTCGTTACTCAAGCTACTGCAATACAGCGAGCCCCACTACCACCAGCTAAATAAAAGAATCAAACTTCTGAAGGCACTAACTACTGACAGGCATAGTCAGCAAATGAATGATTTTGATAGAGAAAGAACAAGGTATTTACCTTAATATTGTTCAAAAGTCATATTATAAATATATCAGTTCATGACATCTAGTCGTACAAATTTACTGTCTCTGTCCAGATCATCCGCTCTCACAACTCCGCCATCTCACTCTCCTCATCCACCACTGCTGGCGGCTCACCTCCAACTGCGCAACGCTATGCGCTGTTAACAGCCAACTGCCCAACACTACAATAGCAAATTCCAACAATGCCACCCAGCCACAGACTGCACACAGCACTGCCAGTGATTTTCATACAGAGCGCTATGTGGCATTTCCAATAACAAACCCTAAACAGCCTACTTACATAGCCGCCATGCTCCCCGCAAAAAAATTTACGAATTGTTTTGGGCACTGGTCAATACATATTTGTTAAAATTTTTTACAATTACAATAAAAAAGAAATCAATTGTACACATGAATTGATACAATGTTGGTCAAAAGTTAAAATTTTCTCACAGTCCATAAAGACAGTCCTGATCATTCATCACAGTAAAATAGCTGTGTTTTTCTGAAAGTCTGAGCAGTAAAAGAAAATGCACACGGAAGTAGTGGATTTCCATGCAGTCTTGAAGAAGTAGTGTTGTGCTTCCAACGGAAAGACAGCGCAGACTCTTGACATGCAGACAGGGAATGGGCCACAACAGAGCAAACCCACCGCAGAGTCAGTCAAAGTTTTGAAGAATATTCTTAGGTAGGTCATCACAGAGTAGACCCACTGTAGTCCTGGTAGAGATTACAGTATTGGTGGGAAACCAGAGGTGCAGACCCAGTGCAGTCCTTGTAGAAATAATGGTATTGGTGGGCCATCAAAGATGCAGACCCACTGTAGTCCTTGTAGAGACGGCCAGCAGCCTTCTGTTGCGAGTGTGCAGATGCACAATCACCATTGAAGAGTCTTGGGGAGAATATAGCAAGTCCATAAACCACCACTTGTGCCCTCACAAAGTTTTTGCAATTGTTCTTAGAACCAGCAATGCTGTTAATCAGTCCCTTGCTGAATTATTGACATACGTCCAGACACTAACAGTCCTCTTTTTTTTCCACATATTGTGCATATACTATGACCAACAGAAATATGTGCAGTGAAATGAATGCTTACAAGTTACTTAATTTGATGAACTGGTGTCTATTAAAATTTTATAACATGAGTATACAATTACAAAGGTACAAAATACATCATTAAAGAACATAAAAATACAGATAACATTTGTGATAATGCAGGCTTTACAAAAGAATTGAAATAAACATATACATCAGTGTTACAGGAATTATGACATAAGTACATACATAAAAGATCAGGATAACTTTTGAAACATCAACTTCACACATGACCAACAAAACAGAACAGATAAATAATGTCTAAACATCTTTACAAAGTAAATAACATAGTATTAGAATAACTGTACAACATGACTCTCATCAGCTAAACACATAAAGACAGGAAAAACACAAATACACAGGGGTACACAAACACATAGCAAAACAATGCAAGAGAAAAGGGCATGGTTTGATTTCAGTGTAACATTTGGTACTGCAGTCCAATCCATAACTTCATTCCATAATCTTTCGTCTTATTTCATCATTAGTTTCCACAAAAAAATCCAATCCAAGCATGCTTTCTGTATTTATATGTTCACATATTTCTTACCTCATTATTTATTTTCCATTATCTTATCTTATCATTTATTTCCAAGAAAATCCTACCTAAACCTGTTGTCCCTAAACCCTACTTTTTGGTTCATATCCTCTTTCCAAATACTTTTTTGGCCAAACCATGTTCTTATAGTTTCTCAACGCATTTCTTCCATTTCATCACAACTCGTTCTCTCATATAGCTTACCCCATCTTAAGCTAACTTAAATCTACTGAGCTCAGATGCTAAACTAAGGGACGAGGCTATGCAGTAGCACAAAACATTTAACACAAACAGCAATAACAAAAAATGCAAATTGGCAAAGCAAGCAGCAGTAAATCTAAATTAGCAGAGGAAATGCAACATTAACACTAATATGAGCCAATGTGCAGCAAAAAGAAAAATAAATCAGTAGTAAAACTGGCTTCACAGAGTAATACAAAGCCCCTGGCAAACAGCAGCAGCAAATGCAATAACTTATATCTAATAATGACAAACCCAAAGCAGAAAAAATATTACAGTAAAGATAGGAAATGTGTAATATCTATGTCAGATCTTAACACTACAGTGATGCACCACCTTGACTTACTCTACAAAACAAGTTACCCAGTCATTGACAAAAATTATGTATGCAATTCCTGTGAAGCGAAATGTCTTTTTGTGCTCCCTCGCTTTTTTTTTTTTTTTTGAAGTAGATCATAAAATTATTGTTTACTGGATCTGTAAGCAAAAAAATCTATATTAGTACATCTATTAAATTTTGTGATAACCAATGCTGCAGTGCAGCTAGAAACTAGATATTAAACAAAATAGGCAAAACAAGGCGTGAAACGTCATTCACTAGCCATATGGCATTTCATAATACAGTAAACAATATTTCAACTAGCAAGACAATAGACGAGAAATGTTTCTCATCATTTAATTTCAGTAAATATCATAAATTAAGAGCTCCACAATGTAATCATATGTCTTCAAGTTTGAGCGTGTCGTATTTGCGATGCTTTCTACAAAGAAATGTCAATAGCGAGGATAATGGCCTTTTTTTCACATAATGGCTTTTTCTCCAGGCGATTGGCACACCTGGGCGCCACCTGGGTCTTGCAATAATAATGTATCAGTGTCTGGAATCTGTTCCTCTACGCTTTTCGGCAGCGCATTTGCACATGTAACATTCACATTTTGATGAGCGGAAAATGTGTCTTGACTTATTTGAGAAAACGGTGAGGACGCAAAACCTGAATCTACAGTATTTGCAAGATTGTGTCCTGTCATTTCGGATTCCTGAGGCGAACTGTTGCCGACCGATCGATCGATAATGCTTACCTCTTCACTAATTGTTTCACTGTCTACACCATTATTTGCCGCCCGCTCCATTTCCCTATGCACAATTACCAAATTACTACTTTGAACATTAGTTAGTTCATTACTTGGTGGTGCTAACATACTGCTTTCGTCTTTACTGTCATATCTCAGTTTACTTTGGAGCCTAGTATTTTGTTTTTCACACGCCGTTATTGTCACAATATTACACACAATAATACAGAAAAGCACAATTTGAAGAGCAAAATAAGAAAACACATTGACATAGCACTGAAAATAATACCTAGTTAATTGCAAGCGCAGCTGCGAAATACTTGGTGGAAATCTACATACATGCCACAACTGTTTTACTGTACAACAATGAAAAACTACAACTACAAAGGAAATTCTCTCTATAATTACGAGCTAGCAATAAACAATAGCTACACTAATTACACAAACTACAAGACAAAATCAGAAGAGTCCAGTGAGGTATCCTTGGCTAAGGGTCAACATATGAAACATCCCCTTAGAAAACTTAATGAATTACTGTGCTGGTAAGCCCCTACGTTATTTGATTTTCAAACAGCTGAGCAGAACTGAACGTACTCAGGCATTTCGCATTTCGCTCTTTACCTGTTCTGATCAACACTAAAATGACACACAATATTTTTAGCGCAACGCAATCTGACTTTCAATAATCCCTACAAAAGAATGGCCCTGACTAACATTAAACTATACCTTTCATAAATCACTTACTTCACAAAAATCTTCGTTACTCAAGCTACTGCAATACAGCGAGCCTCACTACTACCAGCTAAATAAAAGATTCAAACTACTGAAGGCACTAACTACTGGTACGCATAGTTAGCAAATGAAAGAATTTGATAGAGAAAAAACATTGTATTTACCTTAATATTGTTCAAAAGTCATATTATATATATATATATATATATATATATATATATATATATATATATATATCAGTTCATGACATCTAGTCCTACAAATTTACTGTCTCTGTCCAGATGATCCGCTCTCACAACTCCGCCATCTCACTCCCCACATCCACCACTGCTGGCGGCTCACCTCCAACTGTGCAACGCTACGCGCTGTTAACAGCCAACTGCCCTACACTACAATAGCAAATTCCAACAATGCTACCCAGCCATAGACTGCACACAGCACAGCCACTGATTTTCATACAGAGCGCTACGTGGCGTTACCAATAAGAAAACCTAAACAGCCTACTTACACAACACTGAAGTTTATATTGAGCTTATTAAAATGAACTACCAATACGTGATATAAAAAACTAAACTAAACTCCACCCGAGTAGGCCATGAGGGCCCAACAGTACTGACCAGCTGCCGTGTCAACATCAGCCCAGGGGAGTGACTGGATATAGAATTGGAAGGGCATGAGGTCAGCACACCGTTCACTCTGCAATACGTGACACGGGCAGCATAATTTCTTGCTGTGTGGATAGAACAGAAAAGGATGTTTCAAGTAGAGTGCCAAAACGTTCAGTGGGCAGTCTAGAGTTTCCTTGGCAAAATAAGGTTTGCAAATGGAGACATTGGAGTGGTCTGCCTGAAATAATGAAGAGAGAGTGACGAAATTTATGCTTATCAGAAATATTATGTAATCGAACTGCATTAAAATAACATAGCCAAAAACACGGAACTGGTGAAAGCAATAATTTTCCCTAATTGTTTTTCCGGTAAGCAAACACTCTGTAAAATTTCCAGTAATGTTTTGAAAATGATAAAGTTAAAGGCAAATATATCTTTCAAGGCAAAACACACGACCCGCTTAGAGTTTCTAGTCAACAGCTATAAATACCGAATAAATTTTAAATAACGTTTATATAAACACTTGTATGACATTTCTTCTCTTGTATTTATGTATTATGTCTTCCCTTATACATGTCCATTCCGATGTGGGTTACCCAGTTCTTACGTAATGCTCTATGTAACACACAGTTTTCTGTGATGATACAGGTTTTGTAAAAAACGTAACTATGTTGTTATTACGTTACTGAGGTGAAATGAAATTCTTTGTCTCTGTACTACTGTCCATGTAGAGTGAATAATGCTGTGATGCATTCGCTATTTATTTTTCTAATTTTTCGTTCAATACTGTTTGAGCTGATTTGAATGCTTCACTGACGTGTCACTATCAGGAAACAGCGCTGAAACAGGGAGCATGTGAAACGCTTTATCCGATATTATCTAAAACTGTCTCATCTAACTTCTTTGTGAACTAAACTGGGCAAGAAGAACTGCAAGATTATAGAATATAGCCTCGGACGTAGACGTAATTTGGCTGCTTGTTCATGGCCTACTTTGGTTAGCTGTGTACGACGGAAATCCGAAGCTAATAGTAGAATTTTCAGAGCTTGTTATACAGCAAGAGCCATGGATACTTTTACCGCCTGTTTGATTAGCGCTGTAGATCGACACTGTTACCACTTTCATCTTAAATTATCCGTTGAATACTGTATAATTGCATGGACCAGTTATGTGTGATCTTTTTCTATTACGGGTTTGTGTTCTCTAAACTTTTTATGAAGACCCCGTATTTCATCCACAGTCGTTTACCTAGACCGGGTCCTATCCCGAGTGCTACGATATTTTCGAGTAGCCTATTATATTGAGCTCAAAACTTATTTAACGAAACTTTCACTACAGTTAATAAATTTTGTGCGGTAGTAAATTACGCAACTATTCAGTGGACCTAAGTTTTGATGTACCACACGTATTTTTCGTAGAAGGATAGTTAAAGTAAGCCGGCCGAAGTGGCCGTGCGGTTAAAGGCGCTACAGTCTGGAACCGCAAGGCCGCGGCGGTCGCAGGTTCGAATCCTGCCTCGGGCATGGATGTTTGTGATGTCCTTAGGTTAGTTAGGTTTAACTAGTTCTAAGTTCTAGGGGACTAATGACCTCAGCAGTTGAGTCCCATAGTGCTCCGAGCCATTTTTTGATAGTTAAAGTATGACCAAAGTACAACTGTCAAGAAAATATTTAAAATATTCTGCTTAAAAATCGTTCTTATTCAAATCTCAGTACAGTATTACAATAAACCGCAAAAACCGTGGTGAGTCATAAGAGTTATTGTCTATTAGACTTTGAACGATCAGCATAAGGATAATTATTGTAAAGTGTTGGAAGTAACAGTGTTTATAATTTCATGAGTGTATGCTTAATAGCGTTGCCAAAAAATGTTCAGCCTTGATCTGAGTCTGCTGATAAACTAGTTTCTGGATCATCATGATAACTGTCGAGTCAGACTTAAGTTTCATATTACAATTACAGCCTTAATTAAGCACACTTGCCAGATACCTAATATCTGTGTGCTATAGTAAGCAATGGGGCATAACTGTTCAAACTATACTAGATCCAAGTACCACATGTTCCATTTGAGCTAAGTAATGTAAGAAAGTGAAAGCTCCTAGAGAATACAAATAATAATAGAAATAGAGAATGTAATTATGTAACAAAAATTTCAACTACCGTATTATCCAATAACCAAACTTACAAAAGAACCTCTCGTCGAAGTTAATTTTGCTCCACCGTTAGTAATCATTTACTTATAATAACTATTACCCTTCTGCTTTAATATACAGATAGTGTTATTGAGTTCCAGTTGTCGCAAAAATGGTTAATATTCTTTCTAAACTATTGATGCTAAACCACTGTTACACTGTTTGGTAATTTGCTCTACTACTTGGCAACTTATTTACAAAACATAATTTCAGTATGAAGTAAAGTCGGTTAATATTCATTCTAAATTATTGATGCCAAACTACTGTTACACTGTTTGGTAATTTGCTCTACTACTTGGCAACTTATTTACAAAACATAATTTCAGTATGAAGTAAAGTCAATCCCAAAAGTAACTTTCTTTACACACCTTAGTAGTATCTGGTACAACTTTGCCTACATGATCATAATCCTGACAGTTTAATTTTGCGTAATTGCGGTTGATATAATTTCTAATAGAACTTTAGTTCGATTCTCGTTTTTTCTGCTACTGCTTCCTTTCAATAGAAATCTGTTGAAAATAGTTGAAATGGCTCTGAGCACTAAGGGGCTTAACATCCGAGGTCATCAGTCCCCTAGAACTTTGAACTACTTAAATCTAACTAACCTGAGGACATCACACACATCCATGCCCGAGGCAGGATTCGAACCTGAGACCATAGCGGTAGCTCGGTTCCAGACTGAAGCGCCTAGAACCGCTCGACCACAATGGCCTGCACAAATCTGTAGAGAAACGAAAACTGTCTTGTACCTTCCATAACACACCATTACAGTCAAATAATTAGCCTTCCACAAGAGTAACATAATCGGTGTATTGCTAGGTTAGTAGTAGCCGCCGGTGTTATACTATCCAGAATATGTTGTGACTTGCTTTTTTATAATTAATGATTTTTACAGGTGGATGCTAGGCCACACAAAGTGCAGCCTACACTGGCACTGTACAGGTTCGTTCTATGAGCGAGAACTCTATTGACTCTCTTAGACTGTGTTTCAATGCTCGAAAATCTTGGCTAGAAGTTTGCATTTATTAAACATATGTGCAGTATGCCCGATATTTGCTTTTGCTAATAGAAGGTATATCACATTGTTTTATTCACTGACCAAATTTTTTCTCAAGAAGGATAAAGTTTTTAGAGCATTATTACCAGTTACGTAGTCAGTTTAAATTTAAAGAGGAATTTCTAAAATTATTGTGGTATTCAGTGAAACGATTATGTGTAGACTGATACTGAAAGGAAATCATTGTATTTTCGGAAAAATATCATCCACAAAATTCAGACAAGTGCGAAGAGAATGTAAATGCCATAACTACTGCACCATTAACTTGACAGAATATTCATCGATGTTGCTGATCAGATTAACAAACAAAACAACGAGGAAGAAAGTTAAGAACCTCTTTTGGTGACAATTGGTTTGGTTTTCAGAAACGTAAGCGTGTGAGAAACAGGTCTGCTGCTAAACTCAACAAAAATGTCTTAACGCCTGCATTAGGTATACAGGACCCAGAAACTGTGTTCGATATGTAAAGTTTTACGAGATAGCAGAAATGGATATGTACTGTAGGGAAAGATGAATAATAAGCGAGTACAATATGTGTTACAAACAAAATGGGTTGATATTAACGTGATGCCAACAAAGAAGACGGATTGAGAAGTGTGTATGACAAGGATGCAGTATTTTTTACTTACTGTTCAACTTGCACATCTAGGAGGTCTTAGAGGAAGTAAAAGAATGAAGCAGAAGTAGTATTAAACTTCAGGAGGTCAGGATATCAATGATACAGAAAGTCTGGCACTGTAGATAGACAATGGATGAAATATTCAGTTGTTTGATTCACTCATACTGTGAAATTAATGTGTTTTTCGTTCTCAAGCAGCTTGACAGAAAATTCTGATACTGGTAGATAATCGTAAATCTTCCAGCAGTTGTGACTGCATGAAACGTTTCCGCAGTCTCTATGTTCCAATACTTTCACTCACTTTATTTTACAGCCCATCGTTGTTACGTAATAGTCAATTCACCTGTCACAAGAAAGGGTCGTTTAGCTCACACTAATATCGCACAAAGTGAAGGCAATGTAATTACATACCTAACTAACTTCCGAACTGAAAGATCTTCGCCTCACTAGTTTTAGTGATCGGTTGCAGCGCCCTCAACTCGTTATTTTACGGACGACAGGAAAATTGCTTACCAATAAATATGCAAATCCTCTTCTCGTATCTGAGATTACAAGCTTACGAACTTGAAAACTCCTCGAAATTGGGGAAATCCTCCTCCCAACGTAATCGCGGCCCTGACGTGGAGATCTCACTGACGAAATATTTATAGCCGAAGTTCAGACCCGGCAGATCACCGTGTAGCCGACGAGCGTGGTATGATCGAAGAGTGGCCGAAGATGAAACTGGTTGCCCTATTACATACTTCTATACTACGTGGAACTCACTTCCACTTAGATTCTTTGTAACCCGTACAATTTCAACCTACAGTTGTATAATTGTTCAAATGCCGACATACAAACAAGGGAAACCACTGTAAAATTGTTGGAAGCATTGGTCTCTAGTGTTATCAGTTGTGTTACCAGCCCAACCAGGTGAGCGCTAATATTACCGATCACACAGTCAACAGTGTACCCAGCTACATATTTATAAAGCAAGGAGAAGAGTGCGAAGGGAAATACAGACATTATGAAAACTCCCGATACTGGCGTCCCATCTCATCAGTAACGTTTAAAGTTTCCTATAAGATCCCTACTCACATGATATGAATGATAGAATTATTCTTTCTGTAGCCACCTCCGCTTTTTTCTCCGCATCCGTTGTGTTCTTTATTAGTTGTGATGACAGAAAGATGTGTGGCGCAACCCGGAGTCTAGGTTAGTGTACATGGTAACAAGTTGTTTGTAAGTTGTCGAAGTGAAATAGAGCACTTTAGTAAATCCACGTTGCCATTTGGATTTCTACAGTGGTACCTTGTTTCTGTGTTACATTCCACAAGCCTCTTCCAGTACTATCGACTATACTTAAACTGTCATTACAATGGATTAGCAATATAAATTAGTGCAGGAAATATCTAGTAGACGATCATTTCCTATCAATTTGGCATATCCTTGGCGACGCAATAGTGTAGATGTTGACAGTGGGTGCGGTACGATTATATTTAAGTAATCATCTGGCCTCTATTGGTAATTGTATTGCTTCGGAAGTTTTCCTCTTAAGCTTAACACTGAAACGGCATCCAGGGCTATAGACACCAATTTTTCTATCTTCCTCATTTCCAGTGATGATTTTGACCTTAAAAGACAGGTCCAATTAACGTCTGACCGACAAGAGCAAAAACTACAATTAATCATTAAATTTATATGTGAATGATCCCATTTACCAATGCTTACAGTACATAGGAACATCGCTTGTCTTTCCTCTTTAATTTGCCATTTGTTTTGCTATGAGTTTGTTACGTCGCTGCAGAACCAGTGGCTCCAGGTTTCTCCAGTGTTCTTTTCAGAGTCTCTGATCATTTGACCACTGACGAATGATAGATTACAAAATTACAGTTTTTTTCAGGATTTTCCTTCTGATCATCTTACCAATGATAAAAGTTAGATCAGAAAATTTCCGTGTTCTGAATATCATGTTGTGCAATTCCTGCCAAAGGTCGATTTAAATCATCAAACTAGATGACTTGTCTTCTAAGTCTATTTGATTTTTATTTATGTTGATATGGTCATAAAATATCAATTTTCATAAAAAAGCTGTAAATGGATGTCTAGTGTTTGATATCATAGTTGCTTCTTGGGCTGAAATGATGTCCTGCGCAGTTAGTGGAGTTTTCCTTATTATTTTACGTTCTCTTTCCAGTGATTTCAGTGTCTGCTTTCCTGTTCAAAAGCAATGTGTCTGAAGCACGGAGACACTCTCATTTAGTGAGAGAATTATTAAGTTTCAATTCAGTTTGTTTTTTTAGAAGCTCTTCTTGTTGGAGATTTTTTCATTTAACGTCATTTGGTTTATTTTAAATTCCACATTCTTACAATAATACACCGATATAAGTGAACAATGGGGATTTTGTTATGTTTCATTTCCATGTAATTTTCGACTTATTTGTTGCAAGTATTATATTTTGTGTTGTTGAATAAAATTTGTTTAAACATAATTTCAGAAATTTCTTTCAGATGTTCAGTAGTTCTGTGGTGTCACATGTCACGACCGCAATTATTATGGTAATTAGAATCACAGCTTCTGTGCGGTATACAGGAACTAGAGATTGCGCACTGATGTGAAAAATGTGAAATAACAGAAGCAACTGTGAACCGGAATTGATAGACAATGAGCCACAGTGGTGGCTTTATATAAGGAATCAATTAGCGTCTTCGGGAATCATTAGTGATTCTCGACGCTATAACTACATGAAAAGGCTCTAAATTATTATCGGATAGTGAAGCGTGTATTAGATTGTTACATCAAAACAACATCAAGCTAAATTTCATTTGCGCAGCCCTATAATTGCTGAATATGGCTCCCATAGCATGTCTCGGACATTATCTCGTAACAGAAATTTCAATCGCTTATAGTTTCTGTAACTCTTAGTAAACGATTTATTACCCTCTTGCCTTATAGAAAGTGGGCACAGAGGTCCATAGACTAGAATGACCTCCGTGGAACATATTATGTTTAACTCTTAAAAAAGACTTCCTACTCTGTCGAAGAATCGCCAAATATTTGATATGACGTTTAACATTTTTCTTTGTCTGTGCCTTAAGTTCATCAGATTTCGAGGTGAATTTTTCTACAGCGCACACAGAATAACAAGCTGGTGTACAAATTTTCGCCTTTAATTTAATGTTTCCAAACAGCTGATACATCTACACCAGGTTGACTAACCTGGTTCCTACCGCCGCGTAATGGGCGTTGCAGCTTTCGTGGCCTGTGGAGGGCCGCAGTGTTTTCAAAAAAATTTTCGTTAGGTTTACATAGAATTTTGACGCAAAGTACCTGGTAAGTAATTATTATACATGCTTTAACTAGCTGTAACTCTTCTTTATAAATGTAAAGTTGCTACCCTAATTAATAAATCACCATTACTATGGAAGTGGTGGGTCACAAGAAAATTTTAGTACTAACAGAGATACAAAAGTGGCCAGTGGTTAAAAAAGGCTGACATCACCTCATGTAAACTATTAGAAATCATACAGATAATCATGTAGCCTTCTTCTCTCAACAAATTATCATTAAGGTTATGTATGTTTACCTGAGTCAGTAACTCATGCACCCAGTTCTGTGCTTTGGCAAACTCCTTCCAGTTTATTAAGACACAAATGAATAACCTTGAACACCAATACAGATACGGGATGATCTTTATCCAGCTATTTTTTGATGCAATACAGCTTCCAGTGTCACGTAGTGAACATGTTGTACAACAACATGAATTTCGTTTCGTCCATCTTATAACGCATATGTCATACAGATTTGATGTATGGCAAGGTGGATCTGAATGGCACATGAAGGAAAAAAGGTCTAATCGTTGTAGAGAGCTGCACGACTATCGTAACCATTAGAAACTTGCTATGAATGCAATACAATAATAAAGGTTATCAGCACTACTTCGGTTTTGCGTCATTTTACGTCTCGCCTCTGAAATTTATGGTGTAGTGTGTTATAATAGATTTGGTCACCGATGATTAAATTCTGCTGCCTAAGAAAAAGACCTATCACTGCAGTTTGGTTCCACATCCGCCGTATCCCTTCATGTCGAAAGAAACCACCCTACGCAGTATTTGTGACAAACGCAGTGGAACAGAGCCCCGCCTCGGCTAACAGGTAGCCGTCCCAAGCTGTTCTTCTTCAGTGTTGTTCCAGGGAACTTGGGATTCCAGGAAGACGCCGCTACCGGGCGGGATTACGGCTTAGAAAAGGGCTGGGGGGCAGACAGGGAGAGGGGAGCCAGGAGCAGGCGCGATTTATTTCCCCGCCGATAGCGGAGATGATATTTCAGCGGAGGAAATTGAGCTGTCTGGAGCCTGCACGCGGATATAGGTCATGTGTGACTTCCGGTCCGCTGCAAGGTGGCACCAGCAGAGCGCATGCGACTCGTCGTTCGCGCTTCGCTGCTTCCTTACTAATGACGTCACAACGCGAAATAACCAGTGGATATACGAGGGGAATGTTACTGACCAGCATACCATTGTTGCGTTTGGATACTTTTAATAAGAGACAGACTGACGAAATTAATTACCACTGACATTAGCTACACCGTGTGACGTACGTCCTACTGTAAAAAAATAAACGGTGTACTCTTTTGGAGTTACTGTGGTCTGTGGCTAAATTAATCTAGTATCCACGGATCAAAACATTAATCCGGTGCCCTAGAGGTTCACACTTGCACGAAAAAGTCCTGATCACAACCGACCGAGCCAGATGGCGCAGTGACTAGCACACTGGACCCGCATTCGGGAGGACCGCGTCCAGACATTTTGATTTAGGTCTTCCCTGGTTTCCCGGAAACGCTCCAGGCAAATACCACGATGGTGTATTTCAAAGGACACGAGCAGTTTCCATCCCAGTCTTTGAAACGTCGTGGGCTTGTGCCCGGTCACTAACGACCACCATGTCGACGGGACGTTGAGTCCTAATCTTCCTTCCTCCAACACTGTGTTGGTCACCGTAGAAGCCGCCCTAAATTCGCGTTACAATAGAGGAAGAGTAGCCTGAACCACTGGCGCCTGCATATTTGATTGTGAACGATAGACTTAAAACACTGGCACCCAGATCCAGAACCATAAGTTAGAAGGCATCTGTCCAACGAGTTTCATTGGCAGTAGAAAGGGCTAGGAGATTTCCGGGTCAGACGAAGGAAAGAGTACCGAGTCCTGCTCGAAAACGTCCAAGCGCAGGTTCAGGGCGACTTTGGCTGGGTGATCTAATTTTTCTAATGGAGGATGTATCTCCACGACACATGTGGAGCAAGGCGCAGATGGAGGATGGTGAAGAGGGAAGAGATAACAAGATACGAGTAACGCTAAGAAATTCAGAAAGGTTCGTAATCTCACATCCAGTTCAGCATGACATCCCAGTAGAGGTTGACCAGGATGAGGGATACTGCGTGCTGATTTATTTAACTGAAGACATTCTGACGATACTGGTTACCTCTCAGTTGATCTGCGTGATGCACATGATATGAGGTACACTTGACACCGCAAAAATCTGCCGCCGGAAATCCCAGATGAAGTTGGAGTCCGGTACATCACTGAAGTAAAGGAAATACAACGCGCCATCTTTTTTATCTTGAGAACAGGATGGTGAGGAAATATTACTTCTAAACTTATAGGAAGCTGATCTTGTCAGTAATTCAGGTCCGATCCAAGATGGCATAAAATCGTTTTTATAAATAACGTATTCTGCTATTAGCTGTAGGTACATTGGATGTCAACAAAATAGATTGCAAGTTGTCACTGTAGCTGAATAAATAACGGTCAGACTTTATGTGTAAAGTGTTTCACGATCGAATCGATGTTAATTGTTCTTTTTTTCTATAAAAGAAAAATTCTTTGGGACTCAGAGTTTGTTGTCTACTAAGCCCTACATTCTATTATATGAAATATGTCGACGATGTGCAGCACCTTTCCCAAAATATGATGAAACGAAATTTTAGTTACAAATCAATGAGAGCTCTTCTTGTGGAGAATGACGTCCCTGAAGTCGAAATCTTAAACTCACTACCTCTAGTGACATATAATACAATAATACATAAGAATTATTGACAAAATTCCGTTGACGTAGACTGACAGTCTACCGTGACCGGGTGTATCTGCAAGCGCACCGTTTGTTTTATACCAGCCAACAAGAAGGGACCAGATTATGGGACATCTGTTAAGGTAGCTGTACAAAGTAAGAACTCAGCGGAAGACAGACTGGAATACACCCGGCAAACAATTGATGACAGAGGTTGCACAAGCTGCTCTGAGATGAAGAGGCTGGCATAGGAGTGGAATTCGTGGCGGGCCACATCAAACCAGTCAGAAACTGATGACTCAAAAAAAATGCCAATGGTGGTACATCAGTAAAGTTACGACCCTCAACACATTTCTTACAGTTCCGAGGTAAGTGGACAGATATCACAGCCGTCTTAAGGCAGCCGAGGTACTGATCTAACGTGCTGCCATCAAGAAGAGACTTCGATTAACTACCGATTAACGTCTGCCGAGGACAATGTCAACCGTGTCTGGCTGAAGTGATGTTTTCCGAGGAATCGGTACCGCCCTCAACGAACGATGGTCCAATACCAGTACGTATACAGGCCGTAAGTTGTCCGTTTAGGTCCCCAATACATCCATGAGTCATTTCGCAGTGGACGTGTATGCAGCTCGACGAGTCTCGTATAAACATGTCAGCGGTGGTGCAGGGGTGGTTTGAGAACACAATCGGATTTAGCTCCTCTATTGGCCAAACATTAACTCCACTGAAAACCTACGGGCAGAGAGAAAACTGACAATGTGAGAAAACTGGCCTGACCCCGAGCCAAGAACCTCTGAGGACGTTTCGGACGTCACCCTACCGACTTGAGAGGGGATGCATGAATGACAGATTCATTACCTACCTCAAGACTCTCTTATTCATCGACTGCAGACTGTCATTGAAGCTGACAGCCTTTTGGCGGGACATAAAGTGGCAAAGAAGCCACATGCTGAGCCCTCTTAGTCATCAGTCTTCTGACTGGTTTCGTGCAGCCCCCCCCCCCCCCCACACACACACACAAATTCCTCTGACAGCTTTGCTGTATCCCAATTTCCGTCTTCCTCTACAGATTTTACCCTCTACAGTTAGTACCATGGAAGTTATTCCCTTATGCTTTAACATATGTCCTATGATCTTGTTCCTTCTCCGTGTCACTGTTTCCCACATATTCCTTTCCTCACTGATTCAGCACAGAACCTCCTCATTCCTGACCTTACCAGTCCACCTAATTTTTAACATTCTTCTCTTGCACCACATCTCAAATACCTCGCTTCTATTCCCCTCTTTTCTGGTTTTCCGACAGTCCTTTTCTTACTGATATACAACAGTGTGCTCAAAACGACATTCTCAGAAATTTCTTCCTCGAATTAAGGACTATGTTTGATAGTAGAATTTTCTTGGCCAGAAATTCCCTCTTTGCCAGTGCTAGCCGGTTTTGCATGTCCTCCTTGTTCTGTCCTTGATGAGTTATATTGCTGATTAGGTAACATAATTCCACAACTTTATCTACTTAGTGACTACCAATCCAGGTGTCAGGTTTCTCGCTTTTTTAATTTCTGTTGCTTCTCATTACTTCAGTCTTCCTTCGATTTACCCTCAATCCATTCTCTATATTCATTAGAATGTTCGTTCCATTAAGCAGATGTTGTACTTCTTCTTCACTTTCACTCAGTATAGCAAATATAATCAGCAAATCGTATCATTGATATCCTTTCACCTTGATTTTTAATCCACTCCTAAACCTTTTATTTTCTCATATAGTCTTCGACGTATAGACTGAATAGCAGGGGCGAACTTTGTCTTACACTCTCTTTAATCTGTGCACTCCGTTCTTGCGCTTCCACTCTTATTGTTCCCTCTCCGTTCATGTATAGATGTGTAATACCCGTTTTTTCTATAGCTTAGCCTTATTTTTCTCCGAAATTGGAATATCTTGCACCATTTTACATTGTCGAATGCTTTTTACACTTAAAAACCTCCTACGAACTTGCCTTTATCTTTCATCAGTCTTGCTTCCGTTATCAGTCGCAACGTTAGAACTGCCTCTCTGTGTCTTTATCTTCTCTAAAAACCAAACTGATCGTCATCCAACACGTCCTCTCTTTTGTATAGATCGTTCTCGGACTTTTTGCTCCATCAGTTCGGGGTAACCCTCGAGCTTTCGACGATTACCTCCATCGTTTTCGTCATGAGCAACTGACTGTCAAAACTGCTGCTGTGGTGACCTTACAGAATAAATCCAGTACAGATGCCGTTTCGGTAGAGACGTGGATCACGTTGCAAATAGAGGTTCCCACCGTGACCACTAGATGGCCGTGTGGATGAAGTATTAATTTCTTTGTAATAACCACTCTGTGCGTTGTTGTTTCTCGGATATTATGCAAACTGTAGTCGATATACGGAGGTGAGTACACGTTTCCTTCTGGAAAAGTTTTTCCTTGTGTTCGTGTATTGTACATCAGACTGGTTTCAGACGCTTAAATCAGCTATTTTTAGGATAGGAGGAGTTACAAGTATGACTGTAGTAGAGAGTAAGCCTACATATCCGCCTACTCTACACCTCCCACCGCCTTGATCTCCCTCATCCCCTGGTTGCTCCTCTCCAACCGCCGCCCTCTGCCACGCCTTCACTGTTGTGTCCCACCTACACTCCATCTCTACACCCTTCATCTCCTTTCCCAAAGTGGCTTCCATCAACTCCCCCTCCCAGATGATGCCCTCTCTCCCTTCATTTATCCCTCCTATCATCTCTTATCCTCACCTGCCCCTCCTTTCCTCTGTCGTTTTCCGGGGCTCCCTCCTTCCCCCTCTTCCATCCTGTTTTCCCCCCTACCTTCTCTCTGCCTCCCTTCTCTCCCCCGAGCACTTTTGCGTTTCCTTCCTCTGCCTTTCCCCATTCCCTCTCACATCTGCCCTGCTAACCCCTTCTGAGTTCTCTCCATCTGTCGGTTCCCCCACCCCCCTCGTTTTTCCTCTCCTTCCCCCTTTTTTAACCCCTCATCTGTCCAGGTCCCCCCCCCCCATCTCCCCTTGCCTGTGGTGTGTCATCTTCGTTCCGACTTTTTAATGCAGTGTTTCCGGTGATTTTTAAGTGTTGTACGCCTTTACCGAAGTGTTGCGAACGGACATCATATTGCCACTGGGTGTGATTTTTATATTTCTTGCGAACAGAAACCAGACTGTCGCCATGTTTTTTTAACTACCTGTCTACTATTTTCCCTGTCTGCTTCCTCTGTATTTTATTATCATCGCCCACCATTTTGTTTTAACTTTCCATAATTTACCGCCGTTTTACAATTTACATCACCGTTTTATCACCTGCTTTTATTGTTTCTAATCTTCTTATGTTTTAAAAATTCTGTAGGCTGAAGAGCAGAGTACTAAGCTGTTGTCAGCCCGCCCCCTTCAGGGGAATCGAAATCCAACAAAGGAAACAAAGTAGAATAAACCTATTTTTGACAATATTAGCCTTGAGGTACGACATCAGGAGGGTGCGGCATCTCTGCCTGACACATGGGAGAATTGCCACACAGCAATGCGGTAGCGATATCTCTATCAGATTTTACAAGTGAACTGAGAACATGATTCCTGACTTCATAAATACAAAAGTTATGCTATTCTTACATTATTAACGTCATTGTGAACGTACACAATTCTATTATTTGCAGAAACACATGAATATTTATAACATGCCTACTCGATACAAAAGTCAGGGTACTGCCAAGAGAACTCAGTAGACAAAGGAAATTTTAAGACAAACTGTAGAAAAGTTGAAAGAAAAGGAAATGGTATTCCTGGAGGAAGAAAGGCACTGTTGTATTCCGGCAGGAATCTTAGAACGAAGAATCGTATCCGGCGATATGGGAGAAGGCAGGTACAGCTATTTGAAAAATCAAGCCAAATTAATAATCAGTAACACTTCTAAGTTATATTTAATCAAAATAAATATTTAATAAAAATTAATCAAAACAAATATTAATGACATTTAAATATGTATTACGTGCTATTAGTAATTTAATTCTGTTCACAAACCGAGGATTGTTTGGACTTCGAAATCATAAGAAATTAGTTTCCCATATTAAGGCTCCTGCAACAGTTGGTTTGTGCCTGACAAGTTGAAGGTAACAAGAGTTGTACACGGAATGGCAAAGGAAATGGGACTCCCAAGCAAATTCAGCAACGAATCTGGAACTACTGTTTTCGACTGGTTAAATTCTTTCCTACGTAGAAATTCAATACTGAGTATACACCGGTGTGAGGTGCTTCCCTTAACAAGAGCACCGACAATGTGTAAAGAAATTTTTGGTAGTTTTTTTGAAGTATTGGCAGATTTATTGAAGGAAAGTGATTTGAATGCTAAGCCAGAAAGGGTTTTTGACATGGATGAGTCTGGAATGCAGACAAGCAACCAAGCACATCTGTGATAGCGGCAAAATGTTAGAAATCCGTTCATGTACTAACGTCAGAAGAGAAAGACTTGTTGTTCTGTTTTGTTATCCTTGCAGGCCAGTTTACGCCTGGTGTTCTGATATTTAAGGGTCCAAAGAATAAGGCGGAACTTACTGCAGGCTTGCCTCCAGTTTTTGACGTATGCATGAGCCCAAAGTCATCTTACGGAGATGATAGATAAACTCCAGTGGAAGACTCTGCAGGAGAGACGCTCAGTAGCTCGGTACGGGCTTTTGTCAAAGTTTCGAGAACATACCTTCACCGAAGAGTCAAGCAGTATATTGCTCCCTCCTACGTATATGTCGCGAAGAGACCATGGGGATAAAATCAGAGAGATTAGAGCCCACACAGAGGCATACCGACAATCCTTCTTTCCACGAACAATACGAGAATGGAATAGAAGGGAGAACCGATAGAGGTACTCAAGGTACCCTCCGCCACACACCGTCAGGTGGCTTGCGGAGTATGGATGTAGATGTAGATGTAGATACATTAGTACAGACTGGTTCAACAAGCGATTAACGGATCATTTCATAAAACACAAGCCATCGAGAAAGGTCCTTCTCATTTTAGACTACCACGGCTTCTTCAGACTACTGTTAACAACGATGTGATAATAATTTGCCTACCTAGTCACTGCACTCATGCCCTGCACCCTCTGGGACGCGTCATCTTTCGGGCCCCTAAAAGCATATGTCAGGAAAAAAGCTTCACCATGGGTTGCACAAAACAGTCAATGGAAACTCACTGGATATCAATTGGCTTGAGTAACTGGTGTAGCTTGGAGTAAAACCGCGTCTGTAGGAATAGCGCTTAATGGCTTTGAAGCCACAGGCATTTGTCCCTTTAACCCAAACCGAGTACCTGAACACATCTTCTCAATGCCACCCACAAATGAATCATCACCACCATCATTAGCACAACCAACTTTCAGTTCTATGGACTCCTCACTTGTTCCAGCTGATTCTTCCAGAAACTCTCCACAACGTTCCACATGTAGTACTTCACGTGATAAAATGGCTCCAACGAAACTTCTCGAGAAAATAAGCAAATACACAACTGGTAAGGGTCCCATACAGACGAACAATACTCCAAAACCGGACGAACTATCGTATGGTAAGCTATTTCCTTTGTTGAAGGACAGCATTACTTCTACCAATAAACCACAATATAGAGTTCACCTTACCCCTTACTTGTATAATCCGATCATTCCATTTGAGATAATTTCGAATAGTCGCACTCAGATACTTGGTGGATGTTACCGCTTCCAAAGACTGGGCATTTATTTTGTACTCGTACATTAATGGGGATTTTCGCCTTGTTATACGAAGTAGGTTACGCTTACTAATATTGAGAGGTATCTGCCAGTCATTACACCACTCATTTATTGTCTGCAAATCCTCATTGATTTGTTCACAACTTTCGTGTGATACTACATTCCTGTAGACTACAGCATCATCGGCAAACGGTCTAATGCCACTGTCAGTACCATCAACCAGATCGTTTATGTAAATCGTAAAAAGCAGAGGACCTATGCAGTTATTCAAATCTTATCTCTGCATTAAATCTCCTTCTTCGACCTCCCTTTCTGCCCATCTCCTCTACCACTTCTCTCTGTTCACCTTCTCCACCTCTACCCCTCCCCTCTCTGTCCACTTCTTCCTGTCCCTCCCTCTGTCAATCTGCACCTCTTCCCTCTTTCTGTCCATCTTTTCCTCACCCTCTTTCCATTTCCGCCATCGCACGTCTTTACTCCTCCACTAATCTTGGCCCATCTCCTCCTCCCCCCTATACTCATCTCCTCTCACCTCCTCTCTCTATCCATCTTCTCCTCCCTGTCTACCTCCTCATCTCCTCTTTCTGTGTCCATTTCTCCGTTTATCTTCACGTCTTCTCGCTCCCTGTCTCTTCCTCCACCTGTCTCTGACCTCATCTTTCCTTTCTTTTTCACCTCCTTCTCGCTCTCTCTCCATCTCCTATTCCCCGTTATCTGCGTCAATTTCATCGTTCCACTTCGCTGCTGGTCCATCGCTTCCTCGCCCCTTCTCTCACCAAGTTATCAAGACCACCTCAATGAGACGCTAGTGCCTGTTACCCCAACAGTATCTCCTTCCAGACGGCAACTAATATACGTACCAAATTTGGTTGAAATCGTTCAGCAGTTAGGATTGACCTTTTTGCCCTCGTATATACATATCAAATACATATCACTTGTATTTAACATATTTCACATGTATTTCTGTGCGTTTTTCACTAATATCTCTAACTAATTTCGCCATGCAGTTTCATTTTTGCCCAGATCAGTGTTTATGACATCTGCTTTCCTGAACTGTATGCTGTACGATGGTATAACTTTGTCTGTACATCCAGTGGTATCTGTTGCTACTGTCTGCACAATATGTTGCAAACGCAGTTAGTAAAGAAGAAGTAATAAAACGTCGCGGGTGATACGACAATTTTTCACGAATCTCAGTGTTTATGATGTCTTATCGTCTGAACTGCGGGTTTGCAGTGATATAATTTTGCTGGTACATTCAGTGGTGTATTTGAATATCTATCTGGAATACAATTCGTAATGAGGAGGTAATAAATTAAAACGTCGTCCTTCATGCGGCAGTTATACTGCGTGAATGGGAAAAATATAGTAAGCGATACACTTTTTCCCTTTCACAATTTGTTGGGGTTGTTAGCGAGAAAAGATTCATAATGGTTTGAAATTAAGTGCAAAGTTATTTGGAAGTCACTAAGTGGTCTGATTCTCAAATACTGCATGATTAAAGGACCAGTATTGGGGATCGTGAACTACAGAGCATTTTCACCTCCACCCGTTTGATAGGCATATTTTTTTACACCCATACCGATGAATTACAGACAGTACGTGACATGTGAACAAGTTTGATTGAAATCTGTCCAGTTGTTCAGATGGGGATGTGAAACACAGATACATATTTTTATAATACATCGTTGGTGCAGACTTCGTGGAGTTTTTGTTATGTATGTTGATATTCCTGTTGCCGTGGATTTATTTATCGATTGTAATTTTTTATTTGTAGTTTACTGTTGGTATTTGAGTTTAAATACGGTGTAAAATGTAGAAATGGGAACATTTCCAACATACCTTCCAGTTTTAGTTCATAAGAAGGTGATAGCAGTGGAGGCCGGTAGAAACATCTGCGCCATGTCTGGGGATAATTCCATTGGAGAGAACGACAAGAAAATCGTTTTCTACTTTTTCAGGAGGACCAGTAAGACTTCAGGGGTTTCGTGAAGATTGGTTAAACGCATTCATTCACAATGACCCGAGTCAGTGTATTCGAGAATTGGCTTATGTGATGAACTTTTATCCTTGCACTATCGGGCGACATTTACATCCAATGGAGAAGTTACAAAAATCGAGCGTATGTGTACTGCGTGCTCCAAGCCAAAATCACAAAAATCTGTGTGTGGACATATTTGCATTTCTTCTTCTTCGTCATCAATTGGCTAGTAAATAACACCGACCATCCTCATCCTCTGTCGTTGCTGGTGACGTGAAATGGCATCTTTTTGCTAGCACAAGGAAAAGAAGGTAATGGTTGAGCCAAGACAAAGCAGCAATTCCCCGTACAAAGACCTGCGATCATCAACAAAAGATAGTGTTATGCATCTGGTGGACCAGCGACGGTGTGGTGTACTACGAAATGCTTCTCCGAGATGTAACCACCACTTCTGACACTTATTGTCAACAACTGAGACGTCTTACAGACACAGTCCAAGAACAACGAGCAGGAAGACTGTGTAATGGCACTCCATGATAACAGCCGCCTGCACTCTGCTAGAGTGACAAAAAAAGCACTACACAGGGGTTGAGTCGGGAAGTCATTTCGCACCCACCTTATTCACCTGATCTTGCGCCGTCAGATTTTTACATTCTCCGCTCTCCGACGAGAAACCTTCAACGGACTTCCTTCACGGATTAAAATGGGCTCCGAACGTGGCTTGACGAGTTCTTCTCCTCAAAACTATATGATGTCTACAGTCACGGAACCAAATGTTACTCAGGTATTTCTATACAGTTGTAAATAGTGAAGGAGAATTTATTATTGATGACTAAAGTCTCTGCTGTGTTGTGTTATGGAAAAAAAGCTGCAAACTTCAGCACCATCCTAATGTGTATCGACGTAATTGTCTCATGATGTTATGACACACGTGGTAATATTGTTTTTTTTTTAGAGCTCTAAAATCTAATTCGTTCATTATACCTATACCTGTCTCAATCTAGTGGGGTGGTCTGTTGGGACCTGCGGCCAATGTGAATAATTCCTTTACCAGCTTCTGAAGGCAGTGTTTCAGGATCGGTTATACTTTTGGTGATTTTTAAACATTCAGTAATTGCCTTACGAGTGTTTAATTTAATAATAAAGTGTTCTCAGATTACCAGCGTGTGTCTTATGTAGAATTGTTTGTAAAAAATAAATTGTGAAATTTTATTTTGTCCAGTGTGGGCTTGGCAGCTTACAACTCCTGGGCCCCGCAGCCCTTAACTATTTCAAGAGCCACTTCCAGCCTGAATGACACATTCTCTCTCTCCACACACACACACACACACACACACGCACACACACACACACCGGGTTAACTCTTTTTGGGCCTTCGGTGCATTCGACACCTTTCACTATTTGAAAAAAGGCCAATCCGCGACTTGTCGGACGATACTACAAACCTCTGTCAGATACTGCCTAATATGTGTTATTTTGTCCACTGAACATGTGTAGTTTTCCTTGCCGTTGGGAACAAAGGCCTTTTACATTTTCCCGATTCCAAATGTCAGCGTCATGAATTTCCCTTCGCAACGTTCACTTGAAGAATGGTTGAGTTGCACCTGCATTTCTACCTGCAATCCATGTTAACACGGTTAGAAAATTTGTTATTTATGTTGTGGGTTCGTTTGTTTTGACATGTCACATGTGTAGTTTCAATAGGTTGACAGTTGCTAGTTTTGTATGAAAAATAATTTTAAAACGCCTGTTGTGTTCCTTTATGATGATAGCCTTTAAATTTCTTGCTCAGGATGTAATATTAGGTTATTGTGCCAAGTGTGTTGTACGTTCTTTATATACGTCCATGACATGTTTCATTTCATAATATCTGCTATATTGCTGTATTTTTTCATTGACAATATAAAGCTTAGTGTAAAAAAACAGAGGTAATATGGTAAGGTATACTTACAATGTTTATGCTTTGTCTTGGTATGTTTCTAGCTTTGAGGTCAATGCCATCTGGCGCCAATATGAGTAATAAGGTTCTCGATTTTACGCCTTCATTATGGCATGGGACCTTTCAAAGTAACGTCTTCTGAAAATACGTTTATCGGGAACTGCACACGACAATGTATATTTTTCTTAAACTGTTCACTTGTATGAACCATGGGCCTTTCCGTCGGTGGGATGGTTTGCGTGATTTAGCGATACAAATACCCGTACCGTGGGTAAAGCCATAGTGGAGGGGTATCTGTTCAGAGGTAGGACAAACGTGTGGTTCGTGAAGATGGGCAGCAACTTCTTCAATAGCTGCAGGATCATCAGTCTGGATGAATGACTGATGACTTTGACCTTGTAACATCAACCAAAACGACCTTGCTGTGCTGGTACTACGAATTCCTGAAAGCAATAGAAATTACAGCCGTACTTTTTCCCGAGAATATGCAGCTCTGCTGTATGGTTAAATGATGATGGCTTCCTCCTGGGTGAAATGTTCTACCGGGCGTCCGTACGGGGACTACTCAGAAAGTTGTCATCGGAGAAATAAGACAGGAATCCTACGGATGGTAACGCGGGATGTTAGATTCGTGAATCGGGCAGCTACGTTAGGAAGTTTAAAAAGGCAGGCGGATAGGTTGAAGTTACATATAGTGGGAATTTGTGTTCAGTAGCACGAGGAACAAGACTTCCGGTCAGGTGAAAGCAGGATTATAAATTCTAGGTCAAATGGGAGCAATACGGGAGTGAGTTTAATAATGGAAAAGAAAATAGGAATGCTGGTAAACTACTATGAACAGCATAGTGAATACATTATCGTAGCAAAAATCGACACGAAGCCCACACTCACCACAGTAGCACAACTTTACGTGCCAACTAGGTGCGCAGATGATGCAGAGATTGAAGAAATGTATGATGAGATAAACGAAATTATTCAGCTGGCTAATGGAGTCGAAAATTTATTTGTGATGGCTGACTGGAATTCGATAGTAGGGAAAGGAAGCGAATGAAAAATAGTAGATCAAGATTGGGGGAAAGGCGTGAAAGAGGAAGTCTCCTGGTAGAATTTTGTGCAGAGCATAATTTAAACATCTCTAACACTCGGTTTAAGAATCATATATGAAATTTGTATACCTGGAAGAGATCTCATTGATTATATGATGGTTAGACAGAGATTTAGGAACCAGATTTTAAACTGTAAGGTATTGCCCGGTGAAGATGTTGACTCTGACCACAATTTATTGATCATGAACTGTACATTAAAACTGAAGAAATTGGAGAAATATAGACATTACGGAGATGAGACGTGGATAAGCTGAAAGAACCGGAGCGTTAGGCCACGGTTGGCTAGAACAGAGGAAAGGAATACGGTAGAAGACGAACTGGTAGCTTGGAGAGATGAAATAATAAAGGCAGCAGAGGATCAAATACGTGAAAGGGCAAAGCCTGGTGGAAAGCCTTGGTTAACACAAGAGGTACTGAATTTAATCGATTTAAGGAGGAAATTTAAAAGTCCAGAAAATGAGACAGGTGAACTAGAATGCAAAGGTTAAAAAAATGAGATTCACGGAAAGTGCAGAATTTCTAAGCCGGAATGGTTAGAAGACAAATGTAAGTACTTAGATGCACATTTCACTAGGGGAAACATAGATAACGCCTACAGGAAAATTAAACATGTGTTTGTGGAAAGGAGAAGCAGCTGTATGACTATCAAGATCTCAGGTGGTAACCAGTCTTGTGCAAAGAAGGGAAAGCTGAAAGGTGGAAGGAGTATATAGATTGCCTATAAAAGGCAGATGAACTAGAAAGCAATATTATAGAATAAGAAGAGGACGTAGATGAAGATGGGACGGGAGATATCGTAATGCGATAAGAATCTGACAAAGCTCTGAAAGATATGTGTCGTAACAAGGCCGCGGCGGTAGACGATATTTCGTGAGAACTACTGATAGCCTTAGAAAGGCCAGCAGTACCAAAACTATTCCATTTCGTATGCAGAGAGTATGGGACATGCGAAATATCCTTAGATATCAAGACGAATGCAGTGATTCCAATTGCAAAGAAAACAGTTGTGACAGGAGTGAAAACTACCGAACTATCGGTTTAATAAGTCATGGGTGCAAAATTCTACCACGAATTCCTTACAGAAGAATGGAAAAACTGGTAGAAACATACGTCGGGGAAGATCATTATAGATTCCGGGGAAAAGCAGGAACACGCGAGGCGATACTGACCCTACGACTTATCCTAGAAGATACGTTAAGAAAAGGCCAACCTACGTTTATATCACTTGTAGGCACGACAATGTTGACTGGAATACTCTCTTTGTAATTCTGAGGGTATCAGGGGAAAAATACAGGGATAGAAGGGTTATTTACAACTTCTACAACTACGACACGGCAGTTATAAGGGTCGAGGTTTATGGGAGGGAAGCAGTAACTGAGAAGGGAATAAGACAGAGTTGTAGCCTATCTCCGATGTTATTGAGTCTGTACATTGAATAGGCAGTAAAGGAAACCAGAGAAAAATTTGGAATGGTAATTAAAGCTCAGGGAGAAGCAATAAAAACGTTGAGGTTTGCCGATGAATTTGGAATTCTCTCAGAGACAGGAAAAGGAAGAACAGTTGAACGGATTGGAAAATGTCTTCAAAGGAGGATATAAGATGAACATCAGAAAAATCCAAGCAAGGATAATAGATTAAATCAGGCGACGGTGAGGAAATTACAGTAGGAAACGAGGCACTGAAAGTAGCAACTGAGTTTTGCTATTTGGGCAGCAAAATAACTGACGATGGCCGAGGTAGAGCGGATATAAAATGTAGGTTGTCAATGGCAAGAAAAGCATTTCAGAAGAAGAGAGATTCGTTCCGACGAAATATAGATTTAAGAGCTACGTAGTCCTATCTGGAGGTATTTTTCTGGATTGTAGCCATGCATGGAAGTCAATCATGGACCATAAGCAATTTCGATGAAAAGAGAATAGAATCTTTCGAAACGTGGTGCCACAGAAGAATGCTGGAGATTAGGTAAGCCGATCACGTAATTAATGAGGAAGTAATGAATAGAATTGGGGAGACAAATCTGTAGCATACTGACTAGAAGAAGGTTCAAATGGCTCTAAGCACTCTGGGACCTAACATCTGAGGTCGTCAGTCCCCTAGACATAGAACTACTTAAACCTAACTAACCTAACGACATCACACACATACATGCCCGAGGCAGGATTCGAACCTGCGACCGTAGCAGCAGCGTGGTTCCAGACTGAAGCCCCTAGAACCGCTGGGCCACAGCGGCCGGCTAGAAGAAAGGATCAGTTGGTGTTACACGTTGTGAGGCATCAAGGGATCACGAATCTAGTACTGGAGAGAAGCGTGGAGGGTAAAAATCGTGGAGGGAGACCAAGGGATGAATACACTAAGTAGATTCAGAAAGATATAGGGTGCAGTAGTTATTCGGAGTTGAGGAGGCTCGCACAGCATAGGGTGGCAGGGAGAGCTGCATCAAACCAGGCAACAAACTGAAGACCACAATAACAACAGCATAAGCTTTCCTTTGCTCATTTTAAGCAGTTGTGCTCAATGTATCTATATACTCAATGTGTACTTTCGTTCCTGATTTTAAGTTGGGCTTGTAGAATATGGACATATATAAGCTTTTCTAGTTTGGTATTTTGTGTTAATTCTGGACACAGTTATCTGATGACGATTACTCGTAAAATGTCATTAATAAAGTATTTGGTGGTCAAGATATTTCCAAGTCTGAATGATTGCATTTTTTACAAAACTATTACTTCACAGTAAAATGGGAGTAAATACACTATTGGCCACTAAAATTGCTATACCAAGAAGAAATGCAGATGATAAACGGGTTTTCATTGGACAAATATATTATTGACATGACATGTGACATGTGATTACATTTTCACGCAATTTGGGTTCATAGATCCTGAGAAATCAGTACCCAGAACAACCACCTCTGGCCGGAATAACGGCCTTGATACGCCTGGGCAATGAGTCAAACAGAGCTTGGATGGCGTGTACAGGTGCAGCTTCAACACGATACCACAGTTCATCAAAGTAGTGACTGGCGTATTGTGACGAGCCAGTTGCTCGGCAACCATTGACCAGACGCTTTCAATTGGTGATAGATGTGGAGGATGTCCAGGCTAGGGCAGCAGTCGAACAATTTCTGTATCCAGAAAGGCCCGTACAGTACCTGCAACATGTGGTTGTGCGTTATCCTGCTGAAATGTAGGGTTTCGCGGGGATCTGAAAATTAACGTCCACTGTTCAAAGTGCCGTGAATGCGAACAAGACCGAGACGTGTAACCAATGGCACCCCATACCATCACACCGGGTGATACGCCAGTATAGCGATGACGAATACACACTTCCAATGTGCGTTCACTGCGATGTCGTCAAACACGGATGCGACCATCATGATGCTGTAAACAGAACCTGGATTCATCCGAAAAAGAACGACGTTTTGCCATTCGTGCACCCAGGTTAGTCGTTGAGTACACCATCGCAAGCGCTCCTGTCTGTGGTGCAGCATCAAGGGTAACCGCAGCCATTGTCTCCGAGCTGATAGTCCATGCTGCTGCAAACGTCGTCGAACTGTTCGTGCAGATGGTTGTTGTCTTGCAAACGTCCCCATCTGTTGACTCAGGGATCGAGACGTGGCTGCACGATCCGATACAGCCATGCGGATAAGATGCCTGTCATCTCGACTGCTAGTGATACGAGGCCTTTGGGATCCAGCTCGGCGTTCCGTATTACCCTCCTGAACCCACCGATTCCATATTCTGCTAACAGTCATTGGATCTCGACCAACGCGAGCAGCAAAGTCGCTATACGATAAACCGCAATCGCGATAGGCTACAATCCGACCTTTATCAAAGTCGGAAACGTGATGGTACGCATTTCTGCCCCTTACACGAGGTATCACAACAACGTTTCACCAGGCAACGCCGGCCAACTGCTGGTTACGTATGAGAAATCGGTTGGAAACTTTCCTCATGTCAGCACGTTGTAGGTGTCGCCACCGGTGCCAAAGATGTGTGAGTGCTCTGAAAAGCTAATCATCTGCATATCACAGCATCTTCTTCCTGTGGGTTAAATTTCGCGTCTGTAGCACGGCATCTTAGTGGTGTAGCAATTTTAATGGCCCGTAGTGTATGTGCTGTTATTAACCTTTCCATCGCAATGAAAGTATTTACAATGAAGGTTGATCATTTCCTCCAAATGGTGGCTCAAGTATCATTACACTGTTTTGTATTAGCGTGCCGGAAATGACGACCACCAGTAACATTATTCCTGTTTTTTCAAGGTTGTCGCCCACAGGTACTATCTCATTAATGTCGCATTTCAACCACCACCTGCTCGTGATAAAGTAAATTATTCAGGATGAAAAGTAAATTATCTATTGCCATCTCTTGGCAGTTGGAGTATGACGTTTTCCTAATTCTAAATCGAGAAAAGCAAAAAAAAATTTCTTTCGCTTTACTACGCGTTATATAAATTGTAAATCTAGTTCCACCCGTAATAATAGAGCAGTGACCGCAACTGTAACGTTTTTTTGAAATGCCGGATGGGAGCTGCCTGCAGACCATAATGGGTCACGACAGCGGCTGCGACAGCTGTTTCATTATGCAGCAGTCTTCTGTAGGACGATTAGCAGACGCATACTTAATGCCGGCTCATCCTTAATTCAGCGCCTCTCTTTACAGACGTTTGCAGACCGACTCAATGACGCAGTGCAGTAACTGCGGCGAGGAACTGGTACAAGGGCATATTCCTTTCTGTACTGGTAACCATTCACGCGGTTCACCTACACTTCGAGAAAAATCTTACAAACTCACAGCTTATTGTAATATCAATTATTAAGGAGCAGTTAACACATTATTGGGCCAAGAGATACTGTAGCGCGGTAGAAAACTGTATGTGTTTGTATGTGCGATTTTTTAGTCAGAAATCACTCGCCTTTTTCAGTTACATTAGCACAACTTAGTTGAATGGAATAAAAATTATGACATAAATAAAAGTTTCCGTTACATCGCGGCCTGCAGCTAACAAATATTTTAAAAATGACGTTTTTTAAATTTATAACACCAAAGCTACCATTCATGTCCTGGTTAGACCATTTCTCCAAGCCACCAGTCACAAAGAAAAATGTTTTATAAGTGGATATGTTGAATGTGTATAATATGTGTATCACTGATAATGCGCCTCATATGCTAATTACTAAAATATTTTGTGTGTAGGACGTGTGTGTGTGTGTGTGTGTGTGTGTGTGTGTGTGTGTGTGTGTGTATGTGTGTGTGTGTGTGTGTGTGTGTGTCTCCTTTCGTACATATCTGAAAGAACAGACACGATTTTTGACTCAGCAGGCATTACGAATGAAGGCACAAAGGAATGCCAGACCTCGGCTGCGAGTGCACATTGATTGAAGAGAATGGGGAAACTTTAAAAAATTTATGTCTGACCAGGATTCAAACACGAGTCTCTCACGTACTAGACAGGCACTCTGAACACTGATACGTCCAAATACAGGGGGCATTACAGCCGCACGGCCTGTCCTCGCATGCCTCGCGTCAGCACCAAATTCTCAACACATCCACGCACTAACTGTAGTGCCACTTGTCCATTATCCTCATTACTCGCACATTTCGTCGATCCCCGTAAGAATTAGAGCCTGCTGTGCATCTACACTGAGGAGATCATTCACCTCCCGCTTTAATCTTATATATGAGACAGCAAAGGACTTGGAAGAGCAGTTGAACGGAATGGATAGTGACTTGAAAGGAGGATATAAGATGAACATCAACAAAAGCAAAACGAGGACAATGGAATGTAGTCGAATTAAGTCGGGTGATGCTGAGGGAATTAGATTAGGAAATGAGACACTTAAAGTAGTGAAGGAGTTTTACTATTTAGGGAGCAAAGTAACTGATGATGGTCGAAGTAGAGACGATATAAAATGTAGACTGACAATGGCAAGGAAAGCGTTTATGAAGAAGAGAAATTTGTTAACATCGAATATAGATTTAAGTGTCAGGAAATCATTTCTGAAAGTACACTCCTGGAAATGGAAAAAAGAACACATTGACACCGGTGTGTCAGACCCACCATACTTGATCCGGACACTGCGAGAGGGCTGTACAAGTAATGATCACACGCACGGCACAGCGGACACACCAGGAACCGCGGTGTTGGCCGTCGAATGGCGCTAGCTGCGCAGCATTTGTGCACCGCCGCCGTCAGTGTCAGCCAGTTTGCCGTGGCATACGGAGCTCCATCGCAGTCTTTAACACTGGTAGCATGCCGCGACAGCGTGGACGTGAACCGTATGTGCAGTTGACGGACTTCGAGCGAGGGCGTATAGTGGGCATGCGGGAGGCCGGGTGGACGTACCGCCGAATTGCTCAACACGTGGGGCGTGAGGTCTCCACAGTACATCGATGTTGTCGCCAGTGGTCGGCGGAAGGTGCACGTGCCCGTCGACCTGGGACCGGACCGCAGCGACGCACGGATGCACGCCAAGACCGTAGGATCCTACGCAGTGCCGTAGGGGACCGCACCGCCACTTCCCAGCATATTAGGGACACTGTTGCTCCTGGGGTATCGGCGAGGACCATTCGCAACCGTCTCCATGAAGCTGGGCTACGGTCCCGCACACCGTTAGGCCGTCTTCCGCTCACGCCCCAACATCGTGCAGCCCGCCTCCAGTGGTGTCGCGACAGGCGTGAATGGAGGGACGAATGGAGACGTGTCGTCTTCAGCGATGAGAGTCGCTTCTGCCTTGGTGCCACTGATGGTCGTATACGTGTTTGGCGCCGTGCAGGTGAGCGCCACAATCAGGACTGCATACGACCGAGGCACACAGGGCCAACACCCGGCATCATGGTGTGGGGAGCGATCTCCTACACTGGCCGTACACCACCGGTGATCGTCGAGGGGACACTGAATAGTGCACGGTACATCCAAACCGTCATCGAACCCATCGTTCTACCATTCCTAGACCGGCAAGGGAACTTGCTGTTCCAACAGGACAATGCACGTCCGCATGTATCCCGTGCCACCCAACGTGCTCTAGAAGGTGTACGTCAACTACCCTGGCCAGCAAGATCTCCGGATCTGTCCCCCATTGAGCATGTTTGGGACTGGATGAAGCGTCGTCTCACGCGGTCTGCACGTCCAGCACGAACGCTGGTCCAACTGAGGCGCCAGGTGGAAATGGCATGGCAAGCCGTTCCACAGGACTACATCCAGCATCTCTACAATCGTCTCCATGGGAGAATAGCAGCCTGCGTTGCTGCGAAAGGTGGATATACACTGTACTAGTGCCGACATTGTGCATGCTCTGTTGCCTGTGTCTATGTGCCTGTGGTTCTGTCAGTGTGATCATTTGATGTATCTGACCCCAGGAATGTGTCAATAAAGTTTCCCCTTCCTGGGACAATGAATTCACGATGTTCTTATTTCAATTTCCAGGAGTGTATTTGTATGGAGTGTGGCCATGTATGGAAGTGAAACATGGACGATAAATAGTTTGGACAAGAAGAGAATAGAAGCTTTTGAAATGTGGTGCTACAAAAGAATGTTGAAGATTAGATGGGTAGATCACATAACTAATGAGGGGATACTGAGTAGGATTGGGGAGAAGAGAAGGGATCGGTTGGTAGGACATATTCTGAGGCATAAAGGGATCACCAATTTAGTATTGGAGGGCAGCGTGGAGGGTAAAAATCGTAGAGGGAGACCAAGAGATGAATACACTAAACAGATTCAGAAGGATGTAGGTTGCAGTAGGTACTGGGAGATGAAGAAGCTTTCACAGGATAGAGTAGCGCGGAGATCTTCATCAAACCAGTCTCAGGACTGAAGACCACAACAACAACAACATGCGACAAAGCAGCTGGTACACCTGCCTAATACTGTGTAGGATCCCTGCGAGCACGCAGAAGTGCCACAACACGACGTGGCATGGACTCGACTAAAGTGTGAAGTAGTGCTGGAGGGAACTGGCACCATGAATCCTGCTGGGCTGTCCATAAATCCGTAAGAGTGCGGGGGCGCGGAGATCTTTTCTGCACGTCACGTTGCAAGGCATCCCACATACGCTCAATAACGTTCATGTCTGGAGGGTTTGGTGGCCAGCGGAAGCGTTTAAACTCAGAAGAGTGTTCTTGGAGCACCTTTGTATCAATTCCGGACATGTGGGGTGTTGCATTTTCCTTCTTGAATTGCCCAAGTCCTCCGAAATGCACGATGGATACAAGTATGGATGCATTTGATCAGACAGGATGCTAACGTACGTTCCACCTGTCAGACGCGTATCTATACGTATCAGGGGCTCATTTCACTCCAACTGCACACGCCCGTCTCCGTTATAAATCCTCCCTCAGCTTGAAAAGTCCGTTGCTGACATGCAGGGTCCATGGATTCATGAAGTTGTTTCCATACCCGTACACGTCCTCCCGCTCGATACAATTTGAAACGAGGCTTGCCCGACCACAGAACATGTTTCCTGTCATCAACAGTCCAATATCGGCGTTGGCCGGCCCAGGTGAGGCGTAAAGCTTTGTGTCGTGCAATCATCAAGGGTACACGAGTGGGCCTCCGGCTCCGAAGGGGCTTATCGATGACGTTTAGTTGAATGGTTCGCACGCTGACACTTGTTGATGGCCCAGCAGTGAAATCTATAGCAATATGAGGAATGTGTGCACTACTGTCACGTTCTACGATTCCCTTCAGTCGTCGTTGGTCCGTTCTTTCAGGATCTTTTTCCGGCTTCATCGATGTTGGAGATTTGATGATTTACCGGATTCCTGATATTCACGGTACACTCGTGAAATGGTCGGGCAGGAGATGGTGAATCCCGTCGTTCGTGCACCAACTCACTTACATCTTAATAATTTGCCCTTGTAGCAGCAGTAACCGATCTAACACCTGCACCAGACACTTTTTGTCTTTCATAGTCGTTGCTGACCCCAGCGCCGTACATATCTCTGTATTTGAATATGCATGTCTGTACCAGTTTCTTTGACCCTTCACTGTATGTACATGAAGTACACTCCTGGAAATGGAAAAAAGAACACATTGATACCGGTGTGTCAGACCCACCATACTTGCTCCGGACACTGCGAGAGGGCTGTACAAGTAATGATCACACGCACGGCACAGCGGACACACCAGGAACCGCGGTGTTGGCCGTCGAATGGCGCTAGCTGCGCAGCATTTGTGCACCGCCGCCGTCAGTGTCAGCCAGTTTGCCGTGGCATACGGAGCTCCATCGCAGTCTTTAACACTGGTAGCATGCCGCGACAGCGTGGACGTGAACCGTATGTGCAGTTGACGGACTTTGAGCGAGGGCGTATAGTGGGCATGCGGGAGGCCGGGTGGACGTACCGCCGAATTGCTCAACACGTGGGGCGTGAGGTCTCCACAGTACATCGATGTTGTCGCCAGTGGTCGGCGGAAGGTGCACGTGCCCGTCGACCTGGGACCGGACCGCAGCGACGCACGGATGCACGCCAAGACCGTAGGATCCTACGCAGTGCCGTAGGGGACCGCACCGCCACTTCCCAGCAAATTAGGGACACTGTTGCTCCTGGGGTATCGGCGAGGACCATTCGCAACCGTCTCCATGAAGCTGGGCTACGGTCCCGCACACCGTTAGGCCGTCTTCCGCTCACGCCCCAACATCGTGCAGCCCGCCTCCAGTGGTGTCGCGACAGGCGTGAATGGAGGGACGAATGGAGACGTGTCGTCTTCAGCGATGAGAGTCGCTTCTGCCTTGGTGCCAATGATGGTCGTATGCGTGTTTGGCGCCGTGCAGGTGAGCGCCACAATCAGGACTGCATACGACCGAGGCACACAGGGCCAACACCCGGCGTCATGGTGTGGGGAGCGATCTCCTACACTGGCCGTACACCACTGGTGATCGTCGAGGGGACACTGAATAGTGCACGGTACATCCAAACCGTCATCGAACCCATCGTTCTACCATTCCTAGACCGGCAAGGGAACTTGCTGTTCCAACAGGACAATGCACGTCCCCATGTATCCCGTGCCACCCAACGTGCTCTAGAAGGTGTAAGTCAACTACCCTGGCCAGCAAGATCTCCGAATCTGTCCCCCATTGAGCATGTTTGGGACTGGATGAAGCGTCGTCTCACGCGGTCTGCACGTCCAGCACGAACGCTGGTCCAACTGAGGCGCCAGGTGGAAATGGCATGGCAAGCCGTTCCACAGGACTACATCCAGCATCTCCACGATCGTCTCCATGGGAGACTAGCAGCCTGCATTGCTGCGAAAGGTGGATATACACTGTACTAGTGCCGACATTGTGCATGCTCTGTTGCCTGTGTCTATGTGCCAGTGGTTCTGTCAGTGTGATCATGTGATGTATCTGACCCCAGGAATGTGTCAATAAAGTTTCCCCTTCCTGGGACAATGAATTCACGGTGTTCTTATTTCAATTTCCAGGAGTGTATATAGGGTCTGTTCTTTCCAGACATGTCGCAGTGGTTAATCTAACTGTCCCACTCCTGCACACATTTTCAGTCGTCGCCGCCGGTAACGCATGAAATCCCGTTGCAGGTGATATTATCAGTTCCTTCCCTTCACTTTCTTATCTCGCCCTTCGAACTTCAGTTGCCGGCCGAAGTGGTCGTGCGGTTAAAGGCGCTGCAGTCTGGAACCGCAAGACCGCAACGGTCGCAGGTTCGAATCCTGCCTCGGGCATGGATGTTTGTCATGTCCTTAGGTTAGTTAGGTTTAACTAGTTCTAAGTTCTAGGGGATTAATGACCTCAGCAGTTGAGTCCCATAGTGCTCAGAGCCATTTGAGCCATTTGAACTTCAGTTTGCATCAGATGCCACAGCTCTAATTACATTTTACGGTGTTATGTTAATGCTTGTGCATAATATATATTTATCTTATTTGTGGCACCTTTATTGCCCAATATGACGTGATCTACAACTGTATTTTATGTACAATGTGGAATTTATTATCACTGGATTACACTATGTGTCTCGCTGGCCTATTTTTCGTAGGTGTTACCATAATTTTGATAGATGTTGATGCAAAGAATTTTATTATAAGGTTGTCTTAATCTGTGTAGTATTCAGATTACTTCGCAATTGTATTAACATCACTGACAATGTTCAGTGTCAGATACTGTGTTGCATAGCATCAGAGTTGTACAATACATCTCTATTCCCATCTCAGCAGTATATAAGAGAAAACATATTTCATCATTCGTCTTTCAACTGAATCCACAAATGACAGTTTTGTTGTGCTGGTCTAATTTTCGCTGTGTAGTTCATCGTCACGTGTTTGATGATTGATTAAGGTAGGCTGGAGTGCACAGCGTAATAACACTGTTACATAAAAAATAATTTTTATTTCCTTCCGTTTGCACCCCACAATCCCCTTCTTATGAAACCACAGAAGCCATCACGGTGCGGTTACAATTGAATGTCACTGATTATTTTCTAAAATGTACCATTCGTAGTCAGTATGTTTTGTTCTTGATAGAAATGTAACACAGCATATTAGTCTTCCTTGCAATATTCTCTCTCAAATAATTTTTTGCCATTTTGCGATGAAATTTAATGTATGCTTGATGAACGTGCTAATATTTGCTAATATCTGCGGTAATGCAAATACATTTGCTCTGGAAACAAAGTATACACACAAACCAATATTAGCGTTTTATTCAAAACTGATAGCGCTCCACATTGCTACCCACGCTACGATGTTTCACTGAGACATTGTAAAAGATCACTGTCTGACATTCTTATTTAAGCTCTGCCTTTAGTTTTCGCTGCAATTAGTACTGATAGGTTCAAAATGAGCCAAAATTTCATAAGAATATCTAATGTGACTTTTGTCTGACCGATGGAGATTCAGTTATTTCAAGTGAAAATGCTCTAAGCGCGCCCATATAAATGAGACCATGAATGAAACTGAAAAACAGATATTTCACATTGCTTTGAATGTAAAGAAAGAGGTAAAATCAAAGTGCTTCTATTGGCGCTTGTAAATGTGAGACGTTTGTGTGTTTCTTGTTCAGTACACTGCGTGTAATCCTCATTTACTTGTGTTTTCTACGTTTAAATACCCTTAAAAAATCTGCCTGTTAATCTGGATCTAGAAATACTCCACTTTACCTGTGCGCTGTTACGTATACTCTCTGAACTTAGCATCTTTTATATTTGTTGTTGTCAGTTAAGATTAAACGGCCCATGTGTGTGTTGTAATTTATTTAGTTGTTTTAATTGTACCCTGTTAACCCGTATATCGTACTTAGATTGTTTGCAGATGATGCTGTCATTTACCGTCTTGTAAAGTCATGAGATAATCAAAACGACTTGCAGAATGATTTAGATAAGATATCTGTATGGTGCGAAAAGTGGTAACTGGCCCTGAAAAAAGAATAGTGCGAAGTTATATACATGAGTACTAAAAGAATTCAGCTAAATTTCGATTACGCGATAAGTCACACAAATCTGAGGGGTTTAAATTCAACTAAATACTTAGGGATTACAATTACAAATAACCTAAATTGGAACGGGCACATAGATAATGTTCTGGATACAGCAAACCAAAGACTGCGATTCATTGACAGAACACTTAGAAGGGGCAACAGGTCTACCAAAGAGATTGCTTACATTACGCTTGTCCGCCCTATTCTGGAGTATTGCTGTGCGGCGTGGGATCCGCCTCAGGTGGGACTGACGGATGGCATCGAAAAAGTACAAAGAAGGGCAGCTCGTTTTGTATTAACGTGAAATAGGGGAGATAGTGTCACAGACACGATACGTGAATTAGAGTGGCAATCATTAAAACAAAGGCGTTTTTCGTTGCCACGGTATCTTCTCATGAAATTTCAATCACCAGTTTTCTCCTTCGATTGCGAAAACATTCTGTTGGCAACCACGTACACAGGGAGAAATTATAATCACGATAAAATAAGAGAAATCAGGTCCGGCACAGAAAAATTGAAGTGCTTGTCTTTCCCGTGTGCCGTTTGAGAGTGAAACGGTAGAGAGACAGCTTAAAGGTGTTTCATTGAACCTTCTGCCAGGCACTTTATTGTGAATAGCAGAATAATCACGTACATGTAGATGTAGATCCTATTTCCCTATCATCTCAATACTTCCAGCTTGATATATGTTCCTTCTATCTGGATTTGAAATTTCTGCGTCTCACATCCTGAGGCAATGATTTGCAATTTTCACATTCTAACTTATATTTAGCAACTCCTTGATATATGTCCGGTGTTTCTATTGGCGTTTGTAAATGTGAGAGGTGCGTGTGTTTCTTGTTCAGTGTACTGCGTGTAATCCTCATTTTTTCAGTAAATTTGAATTTGTATATCAAGGTCCATTTTGTGGTGCTTGTGACCACTGCTTATTTTCTTGTTTCTTCAGTTGTGTTTTCATTTTCTGTTTGAGTATTTTTATTACGTGGATATTGCATCCACTCTATGGTTGTGAGATGAGTCGTTTCTAATTATTTTTGTTGTTTTTCATACTTTTCTCTGAAGAGTGCAATTTTTTTCAGTCTGTGTATCATGTGTTGGGGAGCTGCTAGTTTGTGGTTTTGTGGATTGTTTGATACGCAATGCGTGACTCTGTCTCTCTGCTGCTGTCTCTCTGTAATTATAAGATTTGTTCTGTGTTTTCCTTTACTGTTATATGACAGAATTGTATTTCTTTTCACTTCCTTTCCATGGTTAACAGGTGTCTCTGTATAAAATGTTTACATCTGCAAGAAGTTTATCTATTTCCTCCGTTTGTTCATCTACCATACATGTTATTTAAATCTCAAATCTGTACCAGTAAAGTGTATGGTATCTTTTCGTTATGAATATTGTATCGAAGATTGCCTTGTCTGTATGGCTGACGAATGAGTATGCAGTGGACGCTACAGTCTGGAACCGCGCGACCGCTACGGTCGCAGGTTCGAAACATGCCTCGGGCATGGATGTGTGTGTTGTCCTTAGGTTAGTTAGGTTTAAGTAGTTCTAAGTTCTAGGGGACTTATGACCACAGCGGTTGAGTCCCATAGTGCTCAGAGCCATTTGAACCATTTGAGTATGCAGTGTTCCTGATGTTTGGTATCGCGTTAGAAGGCCAAACGTTTATCAGAATTATTTCTTTTCAGATTGGAAATACTTTTCAGATGTGAATACTTCAACGACTTCGTTATTTCTGTTCGGTTATTTGTATTCCAGTAATTTATCTTCAGTCTTATTGTGTCTGAAGTTTGTACTGATATATAACTGTCCAAGGGCTTCAAGGAAACGAGTGTACCTGTTTATGGAATATGTAAGTTTTACAAGTTCATTTGTATTTTCCACTTTTCTTTTGTTCTTAATTTCATTACGCCATTTTATAATTTTTTGCGAGTTAAGCCATTCATAAAATTTATCACAGTAGTTATGTATTTAGGGCTGGCTTTTGAGTGTTGGTGTTTCTGACTTCTTTTATGTGATGTTTTGTTTGTTTGTCTGAAAAATATATTTATCATGTTCTTGAGTTTCTTTTTTATTTGGGCCTGGAACGTGGTATTGGATCAGATTTCGGATTTGTGATGTAGAGCATAAATGATTCGGTTTTTCCTACATGTCTTCCTTAATAATACGTGCTGTTTCCCTTAACATCTTTGATGATAGTTATGTTGTGGGAATGCAGTTTCCATTTAAGTTTCTTTATGGCGTTGATTTCTGATTGACGTTTCCTGTTATGTCCTTTCTTCAATATAGTTATTGTGCTATTTATTTCCTACTACACCTGATTTTGTGCCAGCCTAAAATCACCACTTCTATAGTTTCGTTTCTCAACCTCTATCATGATGCTTTCTATTACTAACGAGTAAGGCGACGGCACTGTGAAGTGCAGAGAAGAGGGTACTTCCCATTCTGTCAGTTATTAGGACTCGTTCCAATTCCATTCACATGCGGAGCATGGAAAGACGAGTGTTTGCTTAAGTGTATCTGAGCGCACTGTAATTGGTCTAATCTTGTCCTCACTATTTCTACATACCTGGCTGTAGCATGTTTTTTACATACCCGGAAACTAAAAACATCCTCAATTTAATGAAAGAACAGGTTGTGTACGTTGTACGGTAGGGAGTATGCTAAACCACCACGTGAAAAACCATCAAAATGATTGGGATACCTTCTTACCATGCGTAGTAGCGGCTTATAATGCAAAAAACCATGATAACACATTCCTATTGCTACAGGAGATGGAGTATCGTCGATAAATACCTGCATCATAGGACTAATATCGTGGCCCTTGTCCATCAACAAAAGGCTGGACGATGCAGTTCTAAATTACTGGATATCGTATAGGTCATAGGTGATGCTAACAAGCCCATATATCCCAAAGCGCAAAATTTAAAAAGTCGTTACCCAGCACCAAACTCCATATCAAGTTACTGGGGTGATAATGCACTTACATGTCAAGCTGCAATTGCCTGTATGCACCCACGATGATATCGGACACTTGCACCTCAGGCAGCTTCTGTTGTATCCTACGCAGGGGGCCTTGATTCAGTACCACACCCAGGTGCTCCCCAACGTTAGCTGGTCACGCATTCTGTGCAATACGTCTTGACCGACTTACTACGGAGCTGAAATTTGCAGCTACACTGGCAGAGGTGTTGACAATGCTTCGTCACCCCTGCCTCCTGCTCAGTTTGGCGGCTCCACGAGTTGGCCATCTGCTGAGCGCGCACGCTAACCATATACTACAGTTTGGGCCTCCTCTGAGCCACTGGACGCTGAACACAGCAAGATGATCTTTCGACTGCTGTACTGCTTGTAATGAATAAACTGGGTTTAATTTTCTTAATTTTCCTGTGGATTTGCACCTCGTTCTATGTATTTGCTGCCCCTCGAATCATCCTGCATCATAATCGCGAACTGCAATGAGATCAACAAACATACATGCCATCCCAACCCCGTTACATAATTTTCTGTCAAGAGAAAGTTATTCAGGTTCCATGTCCCTCAGTATATTATGTGGAGTTCTGAGGCAAAGAACATTTATTTTGATATGATACAGGTGAGTGTATTTAAGGTGACCAAATCCGTGGAAACCTCAGATTTCATCTTGCATTTAACTCAATGACGAACAATTAAACTTTGTATATGTAAAGTGAGACGTACAGTAATCATGAACTGACCCCCAATAGTATGTAGCAGTTTGATTATAAGAAAGCATCACACTGGAAACGAAGTTACAGCAAGAATATTGCATTCATGATTAAATCATGAGAAGCCACATGTTGTAAGGTAAGGGTGTCTAATTTCGTGATAGCCCCAACACCATGATACTTAGTGCGGCAGCCGGCCGGTGTGGCCGAGCGGTTTTAGGCGCTTCAGTCTGGAGCCGCGCAACCGCTACGGTCGCAGGTTCGAATCCTGCCTCGGGCATGGATGTGTGTGATGTCCTTAGGTTAGTTAGATTTAAGTAGTTCTAAGTTCTAGGGGACTGATGACCTCAGATGTTAAGTCCCATGGTCCTCAGAGCCATCTGAATCATTTGAACTTAGTGCGGCACCCTCCACTGTGTTAGGCTCCGTGATTTAAACTTTCCCATGTACTTATATCAGGTAGTGCGAGTCGTCTGTTTTCCAGTTCAACATTCCTCAGCGATATTTTAATAATCTCGTGGGCTCTTACTTAACCATTGTGGGGGTTAAATAAAATAGCTCATGAAGGTGATGCTTCACGTGCATAAATACACCCTGAAGTTTCTGGACAAGTCGTTTTCATTGTTTATTTATTTATTTATCTAGCGTATGGCTCATAACATCACAGTAAAAATTACAGAAACAACACGATTTAAAAAAAAAATCACATATGTATAAACAGAACAATACATAGCAGTTTGTATATAAGGACAAATCCATTGTAAATTTACACTCACAGAAGACCAATCTCAAACAAACGTCCAGCTTAGATAATATATAGTCGATTGCATCTTGGGTCCCCATTAGGAAATCCTGTGGGTCACCCTCATATGCCCTTGGAGGGCATTCCTGCACGATGTGTTTGACCGTCTGTTTCTACATGGTTCTACAATGGCAGAAGGTACTATTAATTACGCCTAGCTATGCCATAATGAGATTAAACCCTTTTAACACAGATTCAGTTTCACCAGAGGCCATAGCACCCCCTTCAGTCTCTGGTAAAGCAACTGCTGAAATTAACCGGATTTAAGAGGAAGAGCAAATACTACCTAGTCCTGTATTTGAACCATCCACAGCAAAGGACAATAGTTGAAAATCAAAATCTACACAATGTCATACCAGACCTAGAACCACATGCAGTGCTTATCTTGATCTAAAAAAAAACACAAGGTTGAAATGGGGGAAAACCGATGGAAGAAACGGCAAATCTCATGACAACACAAAGTGTTCCTTGTGCGTTCTGGACTATTAATATTATACACAGAACCGCACTGGAACAGATGCAGTATTGTTTCTATCTTCAATGGTAAAACAGCAAATGTCAGGGTCTGTGGGATGATTATGTCGAACACGTTTACTCCTATGTACGGTATGTGCAGATTAATGTTTTTGTTTGAAAGAGGTTACTTCCATTATTTTTTACTTTTTGCACGTTTTTTTCCATTTTTTTATATGTGTTGCTTTCGGCGAAATAACTCCAGTCGAGTTTGCCATTTAGGCATTTTTCATCATGTTAATATCATTATCAACACAATGTAGTGGAACACAATAAAATGTTTGCCAAATTTGGCTTTTGTATGTTTTACATTCATTGTATGTAGTCTCACGAATTTAGGATACGGTTTATGGAATTAGGATACCACTACCACGGATTAGCTTTGGGAGCCCTTATCGCATAATTCGTTTTTTCACTTCTTCACTATGTTTAAAAAACTTAACAGTACTGTGTCAGCCGGCCGAAGTGGCCGTGCGGTTAAAGGCGCTGCAGTCTGGAACCGCTAGACCGTTACGGTCGCAGGTTCGAATTCTGCCTCGGGCATGGATGTTTGTGATGTCCTTAGGTTAGTTAGGTTTAACTAGTTCTAAGTTCTAGGGGACTAATGACCTCAGCAGTTGAGTCCCATAGTGCTCAGAGCCATTTGAACCAAGTACTGTGTCAAATACATTGAAGCGCCAAAGAATCTGGTATGGGCATGCGTATTCTAATACAGAGATATGTTAACAGGCAGAATACGGCACTGCCGTCGGCAACTCCTACATAAGGCAACAACTGTCTGGTGCAGTCGTCAGATCTACTGGTGTACCTTTGATGACTGCACGACACAAAGCTTTACTCCTTCCCTGGGTCCGTCAGCACCGGCAATGGACTGTTGATGACTGGAAAAATGTTGCCCGGTCGGACGAGTCTCGTTTCAAAATGTATCGAGCGGATTGACGTGTACGGGTGTGGAGACAACGTCATGACACAATGGACCCTGTATGTCAGGAGGGGACTGTTCAAGCTGGTTGAGGATCTGGAATGGTGTGGGGTGTTTGCTGCTGAAGGTATACGTGACCCATGATACGTATAGGTACGACTCGGACAGGTGACACATACGTAAGCATCCTGTCTGATCACCTGAATCCATGCGTATCCATTGTGCATTCCGACGGACTTGGGAAATTCCCGCAGGAAAATGCGACACCCCATGCATCCAGAATTGCCACAGGCTGGGTCCAGGAACACTCTTCTAGTTTAAACACTCCCGCTGGCCACCAAACTCCCCTGACTTGAACATTAGTGAGCATATCTGGGACGCCTTGGAAAGTGCTGTTCAGAAGAGACCTCCACCCCTCGTATTCATACAGATTTATGGACAGCCCTGCAGAATTCATGGTGTCAGTTCCCTCCAGCCCTATTTCAGATATTAATCGGGTCCATGCCACATCGTGATGCCATACGTCAGCGTGCTCGCGGGACTCGACACGATATTAGGCATGTTTACCAGTTTCGTAGTCTCCTCAGTGTAAAAAGATAATCTAGAACGTCAACTTGCCTTCCTGAGTTATTATTTAAAGGATGTTTTTTCATTTATGAACGCTGTGAAACACGAGGTGCAACGTATCACGGGATTTGGCTTCCTTACCCTTATCAGTGGAAATCCTCATAAATGTCGTAGAGAAGCCACATCGTGGCTTCAGTTGAGAAGATACACTTGTAGAGAGTGACACCAAAGGTAGGACTAACGGAAACCGACTTGAGAAAAAGTGGTGTCGGATAACACTTGAATCCGGACGAGAGTGAACATTTGAGAGTGTCGTCGTATTGTGTGAAGAAATAGCGGGATAATTAACGGTTCTGAGAGAGAATACTAAGGGCAGGAGGTAATCTAGAAAACTGAACATAAAAGTGCTTGAACTACAATACTTTTGACTAGGTGGAACTTAGTGAAATCAAATTTTGTAATAGGTAATAACTGTGTTTGGTAACGGAACGTGTGACAATATACCGGTGGAAATAATAAATGATAATTCAAAGGGAATGAGTGTAGGTCTCTCTTATTTCAATAAATTATTTTCGTACAAATTTACTTCATTCCCTCGCAAGTTAACCATGCTGTAAGGTAACAAAGAACTGAATTTTATGGCAGGACTTGCAGCATAGTTTTTCAGGAGATGAAGACACCTCCAAGAGAATGACTTTGTAAAGTCACTGTCCTTTACATGTTGCAGAATCTCTAAAATGACTTTCCTCGCAGAATGTGTGAGCTGCTTAGAAACTTTCTGGAAGATTAAAATTGTTAGTTAACCACGTAACTGCTACTGACATCTTCACTGCGAGAGCTTCCGCAATTTTTCTGGAAATAGAAATTTGTCGTACTTTTTTGGCCTCAGCTGCATATTCAGTTGTATGATTTGACTAGTGTCTACGAAGTTAATGGTCTTCACACCTACGTATTTGTGTAAGCAACCCGTAACATCTGTATCAAACTGCGCCTCCAATTATTGAACCTATTGTTCTTACTGTAGTTCGATATAGAGCAGAAACTATGCTTTACTTTATCAAACACATTTGAAAATGGTAATCATTGATTGAAGCTAGCCATTTTAAAAAAACGAATGTGCAGCTGAGACGGTAAAATTGCGTAACTAATTTTTTTATTACTGTAAATCACATTCACATTGTATACTGCCCTCTATCTCTATAGCGTAAGACACCTTTCCTGTATATTTAAATCATCGTGCACCTGTTTACGTGGTTGAACGATTTTTCTAGATCGACAAATGGCTCTGAGCACTATGGGACTTAACTTCTATGGTCATCAGTCCCCTAGAACTTAGAACTACTTCAACCTAACCAACCTAAGGACGGCACACAACACCCAGTTATCATGAGGCAGAGAAAATCCCTGACCCCGCCGGGAATCGAACCCGGGAACCCGGGCGTGGATAGCGCTAGGTCGACCAATAAATTATGGAGGTACAAGTTTTTCGAAGAGGTTGAAAAAATCAGTCAACCAGTTGCAAACCGAACGTTTATATAGCCCATGATGAAGGTTTAGATATTTACAAAAGAATCTCCTTCAGAAGTAGTCGGCCTTGTTACATCATATGGTGGTAAATTACACTAGTTGAAGTCGAGCGGGTCTTGTCATACACAAAACTGATATAAGAACCATAAGCATCACATTACATTACTTAAGACAGCAGCTAGATTACATTCATAAAATTCTTGCATAACGTAAGCACTCACCATGCCAGTGTGTAGGGAAGCAGCCTACTCACGCTGTAGTAAATTCACATCAGTTTCCATTATGTGCCAGCCAGTCTGCTGTAACTAGCTCTGACGTCATAAATGTTGCGCAATACCTTAAAAATCAAGCGAATGAACTAAAACTTTTCTAGCATGTCAGAAATAATACTAAATTAATGTGTGTTAAATATCAGTTCGATAACTTCAGCCATTTCCGAGATTTGGACGTTTTTCTGGAAAAATCATTGGCGCAACAGAACAGAGCTAGAGACTTCAAAATTTATATTTAGATTCATCTTTCATAATGATTTAATAAAAACAGTACTTTGGATTTCACAAATTAAGACTTTAATGGAAATTCATGATTTTCTGGTTTTCGTCTCAAAACTGAAGGAAGCAAGATAGATTAAGTAGGCTAGTAAATAAGGCTAGGATGTTTAGATTTAAATAGGTTGGAGGTCCGTTATGATTATGAAAATGTGTAAAGTTTCTTTTTAATACCTATAAAATTATAGCGATAGCGGATCTCAAAAGGGACAGTTCAGAGCTCATCTGCTGCGTGCAGGGTAATTAGATTAATTCTCTCGCTCAAAGTATTTAACTTAGCCACGTCAAAATTTTATTATCAATACTTACCTGCGTGCTGAATGCACGTTTAAATTAAGAGCTTCTTCGGCCATCAGCCAAAGAAGCTATAAATTATTATGTAACTTGAAGTGGTGCGTTACTAGCCCAGCGGCTAGTCGGGAGAGCGGATTTAATCAGGCGTTCCCTCAGCCGTCCGCACCGCGGCTTTATATATAAGAACACTGCGCGAGGAAGCAAGGCCCCAGTTCTCTCCAGACGCTGAATGACACGCCATCTGTGTCGGTAGCCGCGTCGCATCAGTGTATCTGCTACAAACAGCCTCGGGTGCCGTATTAAGTGACTAGAGATATGCGGAACCATGAAAACATTTCATGTGAAGTGTTAATTCTGGAATGATTTTCATTATCTAGCTTCAGTTTGCGTATTTCGTAATTTTCACATGCCGTCGCGGGACAGACATTCTACCAAATATTTAGCGTGGCGTTTGATGAAGTATTTTCATCAAATTATGGCGAGCATTCTTTTTAACATTTAATTCGGACATTTATAGTTGCATCAGCGCATTAGACTCTGAACTGCTCTGTTAGTTAGGTTGTAGGGATACTTGTGGCTTTTATCAGTGAATTTCAGAATATACTCAACTATTTTGGAAAACCGTTTTTGATTAGAAATCCCTGACAATCTCCTAATTCCTCAGAGCTATAAGCTGCAGCTATAAGAACATTCTCAGGTAAAGTGGGCACTAGGATATCTATTTACTGGCTCCAAGTTTTATTAAATCACTTTCTGGGGGTCACGGAGTAAATAGAGAGCCAGTGTTGAGAACGGCAAAAGACAGCAATAACAACATTCTAAAAGCTAGAAACTGATTCAACACGCAAGCGTTTATCCAGCAGCAAAATATTTTACAAATACATCCGCCGCCCCACATATGGTGCATCGGCCGGGAAACTCAACTAAGTGAAAGTGATTTTTAACTTTTCGGATTCGCGAGTGAAATGCGACACGCAACTGAGTATAGAACAGTGAATGTGTTACGTGAGCATATGGACGACGCAATTGGATTAACAACGCATCTGGATTGACGGAGCTGGCACTGAGTCTAGCGGTGCTGCCGGCATCGCGAGAAGCAAGTATCGCCGCACCGCAGTCGTCCCCTGGAGCAGCCGGCGCAGAGCCTGCTTTTGCGGGCCACGCACTCACACAACATCCGTCGGAGAGCTGTCTGCAGTTCAACGTGCCACGTCGCATCAGGAATCCTGGTACGCCGCGCCGGCAACGCCATACGTCGTGCAGAAGGAACTAAGTTAAGTGAAAAGCTGTTAAAAATTTTACTAACCTGCACTAAAAGACTGTCGGCGATGGAACCGTCAAAAGAAACTGAGGTTAAACTTAAATCAGAACCTATGTCTGTTGAGGGAACTGTAAATCCAGACAACGGTTCGAGTGTAAATATGCATGAAAGCAGTAATGTTAAAGTGAAATATGAAGTATTGTCTCCTGACAGTAGTGTGCGAAGGGGCAATGATTCAATAATAGAGACCCCTGTAGTAAAGCGGAAAGTAGAAATGGTAAATTTATTGGATGACAGTTTCTCTGATGAATTAAAAATGAAACAGTCTTCAGAGATGGTAGAGTTTAAGAAGGAGAAGTTAGATATGACTAATCAATCAGAAGTTTCAGTTAGTTTTGATGATTCTGGTGTTGGAGCTAGTTTTTCGTCACCTGAGTGTGATAAAAAGCCAGCTAGTGAGCAACCCAAAATTGCTGGGGCTGTTGATTTAAATGTTATATTACAAGCAATAGCTGCCAGCAATGCTGAATTAAAGTCTGAAATGATGGCCAGTCAAACAAATTTTAATAAACGGTTTGAGGCAATGGACAATAAATTAGAATCCAATAATGCTGAATTAAAGTCTGAAATAAGTGAACAGGTCAAAAGCAGTAATGCTGAAATGTCAGCCAGTAATGCTAGAATGAATGCTGAATTGAAGTCTGAAATAAGTGAACAGGTCAAAAGCAGTAATGCTGAATTAAAGTCTGAGATTGTGGCCAGCCAAACAAATTTTAATAAACGATTGGAGGTAATGGACGATACTTTCAAGGCTGGTTGCAATAAGTTGAAAGAGGATCTAGACAGTTTGAATTATAAAATTGATTGCAATCATGAGGATATTAAGAAAAAGGTTGCTCAACAATTTTCTGAAATGTATAAGACAATAAAATCCGAAGTCGCTGAGGTTCGCAAAGACTTCCAAATGGAAGATGTGAAGCTGGAGCACAAGTTAACAGAAAAGATCGAGGCGGAGTCTGAACTGTGCTCAGATAGATTTAAAGATGTTAATATAAAAGTAAACATATGTCAAGCAGAAGTAGAAGCAATCAAAACTGACACTACTCATATTGTGCAAAGGGTAGATAATGTTGAAATGAAAGTAGAAAATATAAGTACTAACATTGCTAACATTGAGAGTAAAGTAGCTTCAGTAACTTCTGGTAATGGTAATGTACAACAAGTTGTAGCTGCAAACGCCGCTTTTATCGGGTGTCGGCAGTTCTTGCGGTTCGATCCAGATAAAAATATCCACCCGCTAGATTTCTGGAACGATTTTGAAGATGTGATTCCACCAACTTGGTCTGAGCGAGAGAAAATCTCATTTATTAGAAGCCATTTAGCAGGTGACGCCATGCGTTGGTCAGCTGATGTTATGTTGAAATGTAAAACATTAGCGGAATTTAAAACAGCTTTTATTAATGAATATTGGTCTAGCAATAAGCAAAATGAAGTGTTGAGAGAATTTTGGAGTGGAAAACGCTTCAATGCAGGCAAGGAATCTATTAAAGAGTTTGCTAGGTCATGGATTTCACGTTTGTCACATTTGGCGGAAAAGCTAAAACCAGAAATGATTATACTAGGTCTGGAAGCCAAACTGCCATGGTACTGGCAAACTAGAATTATATCAGCCCCTAGAGACAATCTGGATCGTTTCATTGAATATTTGGAACGTGTAGAACGTGTTGCTGCCAATGAGGAGCAAGCACGTAATAACCGTAATGCCAATAATAATGATAGTAATTTTAGGAACGAGCAAAATGGCAATGTAAACATCAGAACAGTAGGTGTTCGTCATCCTAAGAGAGGTAGGAATTGGGGAAATAATTATCAGAGCCAACAATGGCGTCCAAGGGATAATAATGTTGTTCCAAACAGAAATATGCATGTAAACAACAGTACGCAAAGTAATGCTATGCCAGCTAACTATAATGAAACTAAAGGAAACAGTAGTAGGCCGAGGCAGGAAAACTAGTTCCCGTCTATGAGGACACTGGCGCTCACCAGGCGATTACTTTTCCTATGCCAGTAGTTAAGAGAATTGGTAAGACAGATCAGAATACTCAAACCGAACATGTGGATGAAGAGTCGGTAGCACCTAAGGATACAACAGAAATATTAGATCACTCACAGTATTTGATAGATACCGTGTTAGAAACGCTTTCTAAATGGGAAGAGAAAGAGAAGGCGCAGCAGTGTAACAGTAGGGATGAGCTACAAAATACTGAATTGACAGGTGAAGAAGCAGAAGAAATTCATGCTTATATTTACGATGAGGATGATGTGCTCTTATCTAAAGTGCCTGTGCAGGATGTTGATAATGTACTAATAGATTTAGGACAGGAGATAAGTGAGAATGTAGAGGGTAGGCTGTTTGGGGTCGATGAACCCAGTAGCTGTGACCAGTTGTCACTTGAGAAGGAAACCGACGATAATGGTGAAAGTGGTTTAGCTGTAACTAATGTTATGCCCGGTCTGGAGGGGCAGAATCGCTCAGACTACAGTAATTTGGGTTATGTTCAGCAAACTAAATGTAATGAAGTCGTGCGGTGTTTCGATTTAAAATTAATAGACCGACTGGAAAAGGCAGCTGAAAATGTAATTCAGGAAACCCCTACACACTGTGACCTAAATGTAATGAAGACAGATGTCGATCACTTTAGTTGGAGACAAATCCAAAAGGAACTACTAGATGAATGTGAGGAACCACCTGTACAACCTAGAATAAGCCACCCTATAATAATAGTGAATATGTTGGGTATCAGTGTACGTTGTCTCTTAGACAATGGAAGTGAGGTGAGTGCAATATCTCAGTCCTTCTTTGATGCATTACCTGGTAAAGACAAGCTTACAGTAATGAGGGTATCAGGACTAAGAATAATTGGTGCTACTGGCAAGGTGTCAAAAACGGTAAAGCAAGAAGCTTTACTGCCCTTTAACATTAATGGTAATTTAATTGATCATCCATGTTTAACTGTAAACAATCTCAGTATTGAGGTTTTAATTGGCATAGATTTCTTGTCAAAATATCAGAGTGTTGTTGACTTTGAAGGAAGCCAGTTGAAAATGGTCTTGCCAATAACCGGAGTAATTATAGTACCTTTTAGCGATAAGCATGTAGTGACTGATGATGGAACTTGGGAGCTGCCTATACGAGTTCTGAAAAATAGGAGGTATTGGGACGAAGGTGTTAATCTTAATAACAATAAGCTGAATACAGAAGAAGAAGAAGAAGCAATTATTTTAGACAAAATAGAAGCTAAATTGCAGGAAATCGATAGGATTTCAGCCAATAAAAAGAAAGAACTGAGACAGGTTCTAAAAAGGCATCATAAAGTATTTTCAGATCGACGTGGCGTGGTCAAAGGTTATGAATGAATGCTGTAGGGAGGAGGTTGTTCTGTAACCTTTACACAGTGTGGCAGCTGTGCAGTCCCAGCTGTGTGAGATCTTCTTTCCCTTTCAGGTCTCACTCATTCTTCATCTTTCCTATCCCCAAAAATTTCGACCTCTACTTTCCAACACAAAATTTTCCGGTATGATTATCACGTCAATATTAAGCTAATGAATGCTGTAGGGAGGAGGTTGTTCTGTAACCTCTACACAGTGTGGCAGCTGTGCAGTCCCAGCTGTGTGAGATCTTCTTTCCCATTTCAGGTCTCACTCAATCTTCATCTTTCCTACCCCCAAAAATTTCGACATCTTCTTTCATACATTAAATTTTCAGGTATGGTTATCAATACAGCATTAAACCAAAGAATACTGTAGGGAGGAGGTTGTTCTGTAACCTCTACACAGTGTGGCAGCTGTGCAGTCCCAGCTGTGTGAGATCTTCTTTCCCTTTCAGGTCTCACTCATTCTTCCTCTTTCCTGTCCTCAAAAATTTCTAACTCTTCTTTACAGCATTAAACCAATGAATGCTGTAGGGAGGAGGTTATTCTGTAACCTCTACACAGTGTGGCAGCTGTGCAGTCCCAGCTGTGTGAGATCTTCTTTCCCTTTCAGGTCTCACTAATTCTTCCTCTTTCCTGTCTTCAAAAATTTCGACCTTTTCTTTCCAAATACTAAAATTTTCCGTTATGACTATCAAGCCTTGAGTTATGTAACCATTCTATCTACCGATTAGTGAGAAAAAAAATACCTAATGTGACAAACCTAATAGTGACAAACAATAGAGAAGTATGACGTAATTAAGATATAAATGTATTTGAGTAACAATTATGTATAGTAGCCTGGTAATATAGTAAGTACAAAGTGTGGTTTTATTGGAAATGGTCCACCAACAGTGATTTAAAAAGATATATGAATTCATGTACAAGCAGTATCTGAAGTGGTAGTGAAACCTAGTGTATGCATTAGAGCTAACTAAGAAATAGTAAAGGAGATTGCTTAGTGTTATGAAAAATATGCAGATAAGTTGTAAGGATAAACTCACCTGGTATAGCAAGGAAAGGCAGTGTAATGGAATTGAGCAGTGTTAGTGGTTGAGACGTGAAGGACACGTCCCTGAAGTATTTATACGATTGGAGTTGGGCATTATTTTAGTGTAGTGTGTGACAGGATATACCTACACATATTGAGGTTATGAGTTGGAGGCGTGAATGCGACCATAGGTACCCTTATGTTAGATGAGACAGAGCAGCTCATGGTGTCCTATAGGTTTAAGGAATTTAGCATTACGCTCGTCCATAATTATTTGATGCACTTTAGTGGCAGGTCTGAGAGAGACTACCTGAGGTTTCAGCGTCCGATCGAGTGGAAATGGATTGCCACGTGAGCAAACTAATCAGCTGCAATACACTATGAGTATGAAATAAATGTGCTATCCTATGCTTTAAATATTAATAGAGTGAGTGTTAAATAAGTACATACACTAGCAAAATAAATAAATAACATACTGACAGACGTAAAACATTATTTTAGCTCCGCATAAATACACTTCAAAGTAAGTAAGTACGTAATTGCAGATGTGGAACTGACAACAGCAGAGGACCAATAAGTGGATTTAGTAGTCAACTAAACGTAGTGTGTTTTGAACACTCAAAACTGTACTATTACCAAAAGTTACTCACATGTACGTGGAAGCTGAGAAAACAACCACTAATCATACTCATACTATCTCTAAGAATAAAGTAATCAAAGATGAGTCAGTTAAGTAAATAAGATGCAGATTTGTCAGGAATGTACCGAGCATTGGTTCAGTGTTCCGGCCCAGAACTAATAAATTCAGATTAAATAGGATTTATGATTATATGCCTTGAGCATAAAATTTTCTCTTGTAAGTGACTAACGGCGTTTTGAGCCAATTGTTGACCGATTTTATGACAGTTAAGTAACCGCGAGAGTAAAATTGAGAAAGGTTCTGTTAACTTTGTTCCAGCAACATACTGAAGGATAAAATGTATATATCCCCATTTCATTGTGACCCACCCTTAGATTTTAAGTGAACAGAGTCTGAGGCACTCTTTTTGTTTGTTCTACAGGACAAACCAGATAATGGCAGCCTGGTAGCTGCATGAAAGCGTGGAGTGACTTGGACACAACTCACAGTGACCCCTCCCCTTTCCCCCATGTAATTTAGAGTGATCGAGAAGGACGCACACCATAGCAACTTCCCCTCCTCTACCCTTGTGAATGGAAGTGTAGGACGCCAGCCAAAGCGGCTACAACCACGTGTGTAAAAATTATTTGTGAACTTTTTCTTTCAGGTTTAGAAAAGACTGCTAAGAGATAATCATCTATTTATGTATCATGTTATTTTCTTTGAATTTGTGTATGTAAAAATGTATTTAATGTATTTAATGGATCTAAGATTTTCATAATTTTTCAATTTCTATGTGTTTGTTTGTCTAAGGCAATATGTATGCCAAAATATTTCATGACTTTGTTTTAAAAATTTGAGTAATGACATTGTTTAAAAAGGCAGTGAACATGCCTACAATTTAAATAATTAATGCAGGTAATAAGTTTTCTTTAATGTTTCTACAGGTTTATATTTCAATTTTGATTTTCATAGGGAGTAAACTGTACTCTTGCTTCCCTTTTTGTAATTAAATTTTTTTTCATTCATTAACATTCATAAACAAAAAAAAATTTAAGTAGAGGGTGATGTAGGGAAGCAGCCTACTCACGCTGTAGTAAATTCACATCAGTTTCCATTATGTGCCAGCCAGTCTGCTGTAACTAGCTCTGACGTCATAAATGTTGCGCAATACCTTAAAAATCAAGCGAATGAACTAAAACTTTTCTAGCATGTCAGAAATAATACTAAATTAATGTGTGTTAAATATCAGTTCGATAACTTCAGCCATTTCCGAGATTTGGACGTTTTTCTGGAAAAATCATTGGCGCAACAGAACAGAGCTAGAGACTTCAAAATTTATATTTAGATTCATCTTTCATAATGATTTAATAAAAACAGTACTTTGGATTTCACAAATTAAGACTTTAGTGGAAATTCATGATTTTCTGGTTTTCGTCTCAAAACTGAAGGAAGCAAGATAGATTAAGTAGGCTAGTAAATAAGGCTAGGATGTTTGATTTAAATAGGTTGGAGGTCCGCTATGATTATGAAAATGTGTAAAGTTTCTTTTTAATACCTATAAAATTATAGCGATAGCGGATCTCAAAAGGGACAGTTCAGAGCTCATCTGCTGCGTGCAGGGTAATTAGATTAATTCTCTCGCTCAAAGTATTTAACTTAGCCACGTCAAAATTTTATTATCAATACTTACCTGCGTGATGAATGCACGTTTAAATTAAGAGCTTCTTCGGCCATCAGCCAAAGAAGCTATAAATTATTATGTAACTTGAAGTGGTGCGTTACTAGCCCAGCGGCTAGTCGGGAGAGCGGATTTAATCAGGCGTTCCCTCAGCCGTCCGCACCGCGGCTTTATATATAAGAACACTGCGCGAGGAAGCAAGGCCCCAGTTCTCTCCAGACGCTGAATGACACGCCATCTGTGTCGGTAGCCGCGTCGCATCAGTGTATCTGCTACAAACAGCCTCGGGTGCCGTATTAAGTGACTAGAGATATGCGGAACCATGAAAACATTTCATGTGAAGTGTTAATTCTGGAATGATTTTCATTATCTAGCTTCAGTTTGCGTATTGTCGTAATTTTCACGTGCCGTCGCGGGACAGACATTCTACCAAATATTTAGCGTGGCGTTTGATGAAGTATTTTCATCAAATTATGGCGAGCATTCTTTTTAACATTTAATTCGGACATTTATAGTTGCATCAGCGCATTAGACTCTGAACTGCTCTGTTAGTTAGGTTGTAGGGATACTTGTGGTTTTTATCAGTGAATTTCAGAATATACTCAACTATTTTGGAAAACCGTTTTTGATTAGAAATCCCGGACAATCTCCTAATTCCTCAGAGCTATAAGCTGCAGCTATAAGAACATTCTCAGGTAAAGTGGGCACTAGGATATCTATTTACTGGCTCCAGGTTTTATTAAATCACTTTCTGGGGGTCACGGAGTAAATAGAGAGCCAGTGTTGAGAACGGCAAAAGACAGCAATAACAACATTCTAAAAGCTAGAAACTGATTCAACACGCAAGCGTTTATCCAGCAGCAAAATATTTTACAAATACATCCGCCGCCCCACAAGTGCTTGGCATGCTGAATTCTTTTCTTATGTAAATATGTTATACTTCGGCTTGCTGTTATAATTTTATGTACACAAGAACCTTTCCCAGTGAGCGAATACATTTATGCATTTATTGTTACGTACGCTGAATATAATCTAGCTGCTGCCTTAAGCCATATCATGTAATGTTTCTGGATTTTATATCAATTCTGTATATGACAAGAGTCACTCGGCTTCAACTAATGTAATTCACCATCATATGATGTAACAAGGTCCGCTGCTTCTGAAGATTTCTATAAAAATCGAAACCTAGGTCACGAGCTATATAAACCTTTTATTCGCAACTGATTGGCTCATTTTTTCAACCTCTTGAAATTAATTCAGTTGCCGAATCGCAGCCACGTTTAAGTTTTTTTTTTATTTATTTATTTACTCATTTTTCATTTTTACGTGTCCGTGGCACTGCATTAATAACGCTTCCACCATATATGGACTGGAGATTCAATGTGGCACGGTCATTTGTCGACAACATTAATTTTAAACCATTTCCGAAATATTAACTAAGACCAAGTTCCGAGGGGCCGAACATCGGTAACAATGTTACGCACCAGAGAGGGCTTTCTGTGGGTGCTGTATAGATGCAATAGCAATTGCTTCGATGCGCGGACGCTGAGTTCCGCACGAGGAGAGACACACGCCGGCTGTTGAGGTTACTTCACAACGTCCTGCGGACATCGCTATCACAAGCTGTGCCCCAGAGTCCGCGACTGCATTCTGAAACGCAGAATTGAGTTACCTGAGACCAGCACTCAGCTTAATGCGACCGCTGACCGCTAATGCGGCTTCGCGCAGTTTCGCGTACTGCCAACGTTTGAACTGTTCTGACCAGCGAGTGACCAGCACACAGACTGTCGCGCTGAGGGCCTGAAATTCTCTCCAGCGTCGGTATGCCCTTCGGAGTGTTTCAGTGCGATGGCTTTCGAGCAATGTGAACTAGACAGAGGAATTTCCAATATTAAATGTAGATACTGCTAGCAAACAGCAGAAGGTATTCCAGTGTTTATCAATGTTCGTTTTATATACAGCAATTACTGGCAGGTTTATTTCCGTGGACTTCAGCACTGTTTCGTTTTCTACAAAGTTCAGAATCTACCAACGGAAATGGTGAAAATAAATGAGAATAATAACAAAAATTTGAATTGTCTCTCGCAAAGCATTTGCTTATACCACAGGGTGTAACTATCTCGTTTCCCTGTTGAGGGTAGTAGTATTGGATCAAGCAATGTGTTCTGCTAAACAGTTTCGTCTTTCCTCCATTGATTGACGTTATCAAATACGAGACTGGGAAAGTCTTAAATAAGCGATAGTTTACTGAAGGAATCACAAAACTCAGATGATGCAACTATTCAGTTGATCCAAAGAACTCACTTAAAAACATCACAATGAAATTTTGCACCCAGATGACATAAGTCATGGGATAGCAATACGGGAGTGGCCGAGCGGTTCTAGGCGCTACCGTCTGGAACCGCGCGACCGCTACGGCCACTGGTTCGAATCCTGCCTCGGGCATGGATGTGTGTGATGTCCTTAGGTTAATTAGGTTTAGGTAGTTCTAAGTTCTAGGGGACTGATGACCTCAGCAGTTAAGTCTCATAGTGCTCAGAGCCATTTGCCATAGCGATACGCACATATACAGATGGTGGTATAACGGCGTACACAAGATATAAAAGGGCAGTGCATTGGGGGACTGTCTTTTGTACTCAGGTGATTCATGTTAAAAGGTTTCGGACGCGAATATTTCTACACTACGGGAATTAACACACTAAGCACGGAGTATTAGTTCGAGCTACACGCGTGGGACATTACGAAAATCGTATGGGAAGTCAATAATCCGATATCCACAGTGTAAACAGTGTTCCGAAAATACCAAATTCCAGGCATTTCCTCTCACCTCGAACAGTACAGTACTGCTAGCAAACAGCAGAAGGTATTCCAGTGTTTATCAATTTTAGTCAACAACCGAGGGTAGCGGCGTGTGCGTAGATTTTCCAGTACTAGCAGACAAGAAGCACTGCGCGAATAACCACTGAAATCAATGTGGGACGTACTACGAACGTATCCGTTAGGACACTGCGGCTAAATATGACGTTAATGGGTTATGACAGCAGACGACAGACGCGAGTGCCTTAGCTGACAGCACGACATCTATGTTCAAATGTGTGTGAAATCTTATGGGACTTAACTGCTAAGGTCATCGGTCCCTAAGCTTACACACGACTTAACCTAAACTATCCTAAGGACAAACACACACACCCATGTCCGAGGGAGGATTCGAACCTCCGCCGGGATCAGCCGCACACGCCATGACTGCAGCGCCTTAGACCGCTCGGCTAAATCCGCGCGGCAGGACGACATCCACTACAGTCCCTCTGCTGGTCTCGTGTCCATAATAGGTTGGACCCTATACGCCTGGAAAACCGTAGCCTGTTCAGATGGGCCCCGATTACAGTTGGAAATAGCTGATGGTAAGGTTAGAGGGTTGCGCAGACCTCACGAAGCCATGGACTCGGGTTGTCAACAAGACGCTGTTTAAGCTGGAAGCGGGTCCATAATGGTATGGGCTGTATTTGCATGAAATATTCTAGGTTCCCTGGTCCAACTGAACCGATAATCGACTGTAAATGGTGATGTTCGGCTAATTTTAGACCATCTGCATTTATGGATTACATGTTCCCAAACAACGATGTCACCAGGCCACAATTGTTCGCGACTAGTCTGAAGAACATTCTGGACGAATTGAGCGAATGATATGACCACCCATATTTCCCCCGAATGTATCCCATCGAACATTTATGGGACTTAATCTAGCGGTCATTTCTTGCACAACATCCTACACTGGCAACACTTTCACTGTTATGGAAGGCTATAGACAGCCTTACCTCAAGATTTAAGAAGGTGACTTTCAACTACTTGTAACCTGAAAACCTGTATACTCTCCATAGTCAGGCTCAGTGATGCACTTCTGTGAGGTGGTACTCGACTCTAAAGTCACCGGTTCGAATTTTTGTGTTGAAAGAACCTTCATCCTCGGAATTTGATCTTAAAAGGGAAGAAATTATACGCAAGTTGATATTTGGAGATTATCTGCAATTGCCTTTTATAATACATATTTTTGTCATATTAATTTCATTAGCATCTTCAACTTTTGTGCTCCTGTCATCCTCAGTTGCGTGTAATATTACGGTACATTGAAAATATTTGCTTATGGACCGTCTGACAGCAACTGAATGAAACACAATTTTAGTGCCATACGCGTTCCGCCTTTATTTTCTGCAAGGCAGCATCAGTGGCAGGTTGCGAGGACAATTTCTTACATATTAAGCTCCTGTTGCATTTTTGGAGTTGTTCTTCTACTTATAAATGCCCATTTGCGGTTTTTCCCACATTCCACAGCACTATGAACTGAACGCTTGTTTGAATGTAATGTTTTTCACATGGTAAACTGAAATAGGTTGTCTCAAAACATTAATGCAATGAAGACAGCCCATAAGAAAATTGTTTTGAAAGGGGAACAGAGGTAGTGGCATAAAGTTCCTCATCATCTCATTTCGTGCCAATGTGCTGTATTAATTCGTCTCCGCAGTGTCTTGAGAAGTGAGAGTGCGAGATGATGATGATTGAGATCCGTTTTCAGTTGAATTTCAAGGCTCTCCACATTGTCTCATGAGCATGTGTCTGTTGGTAGTGATTCGTCGGTCGCATGGGAACGATAAGCTGGCCGCTTTCCTTGTTACTATCATCCCAGAATTGGCACCCTGTTTCGTACCTTATCCTGTCGTAATCATCATAAAACACGTACTACACACATCCATCACAGTCGCTTACACTCGGCAGTTGTACTTAACTCTCATACACAGCACGACAAGGGATCACTGTGTGTAAGTAAATGAAAGCTCTGTTGCTAAAGGCCTTGTTGATAATGATGCGTTTCGCACTGTTGGCGCATCTTCAGCGAAATCTGCATTAGTCACGTAATGGAAGTCTCTGACTAAGCCGGATCACCCTGTTTTAAGATAAACTGAAGATGGGCCAACTGCCTGAAACTCATCATAATTAACAAAGTCTTTTGGAACACATGCTGTTTTTTTCTGTTTTGTAACAATTAATTTGTGTTTCTGCTTCAGGGTCATGGAGAGGAGTGACACGTATTTTCTGATTACCTTGTTGAACCTACTTCACCATGTGTGCCATCAAACAGTGACACAGGGATCTCTCCTTCGTCAATACTTCACAGGCTGGCAGGACATATCTGTTACACCTGAAGAATATGACTGATTCGATTGTCGAAATGTAGTGAATTACAATGCGACCAAGAATGCGGGTGAATACCACACAACATATCGCCATTCATCAAGAGCACGCCAGCGAGATCACAGTAAATTTTGTCCCATAAATTTGTCTCAGTGACAGATGACACTTCTGTTATTCCCTGGCCTTACGTTTTGTAACTGGCCAGTAGTACCTGACCAATGGTACCTGGAACTTGTTGAGGACTTTTAGATGGTCTCATCATTATAGCAGCCATGACACCTTCAAATAATGTTTCTTTTATTTAACTAGTAGGTAACGGAAATACACATCGTCTACCGGCGCAGCAGCCAGGCACGCTCTCATGGTTGGGCTCGAGTTGATTTTCACCACCAGCATAAACACATTATACTACACCGAGTGTAAGTAATGAGAAGGCCTACACGTGCCATCTAAGCAATACATGGCCTGCAGCTAGAATGATAATTCTACTTCTCCAGGTCTGAATCAAAGTGAACTCACTCAGCTTACCACAAATCTCTCCCTCCATTCATTAGCTCCGATGCTATCTCTGACTAATACGTAATTGCTTCCCCGAGCACATCTTCCCGGCGCTTCCTACGGACCCCTGCCGGTCTTTGACAAACGCCACACTGCTTCACACCCGTTCCACTGCTCTCCGCTGACTTTACCTATGCTGTAATCGTGTCTGACCCTCTCACTGTCCTGGGGAGTGTGCGACACGTGTCCTTCAAAACCTTTCCCGCTGTTATGAATCTGAGGAAAGGACGTTTGCTGGAAATCTTTAGCCGTAAGCATTTTGCCCCTCACATGTGCAGCCGTACAGGATGCTCGTAGGTTACGTCATGTCACTTTACCAACCAATGCTTGTGTTCGCTAAGAGGTACTGTAACGTCTACGCTCGGGCGTACGTTAGCTCTTTAAAGCCTGTACTATGATAAGTTGACGGGCTTCACCTTATAAGAAAGGATTTTAGTAAATATGTTGACCGCGTGTACCTGAATGGAGGCAAAATCAGACTTACGCCCACTCAGTAACAACAATGATACGTCAAGCAAGTCTAAAGTGCAACTACACGTTAGGACGGGCAAGAAACATACACAGCAGATGCTACCAATTGTTAATAATAAGGTCGCCAGCCTAATTAGGCATTAAGTGAGTTTTTTTCTTGTACTAGTGGATGTACGTACAAGCATAACAACACGTAGTAATACTTCATTATATGGTAAATTTTAGAACCAGAAAAATCTACTGAACTAATATTTTCCCTTTCTATACTAATTTGGACAAGCTATAAATACACAACATTACACTATAATGATTACTACAAACTGCGTTTTGTCTATTTATCTGCCTGAAATCGGGCATAGGTTACCCTAGAAATAGCACATTTGAAACACACAAACAATGCCAATTTTAATAAGGGTAAAACACTGATAAATTTAGGTTTTATATTGACTTTAACTTTGCAGGTCAAATCAGTTCAGTACACTCCAGAATTTAAATGAATAGAAAAGAAAAGATTGGAAGGGGGGGGGGACCCTGAAACTGTTATGATCACTGTGTTGCAACTATTAACTATTGGAAACATTAATCACTCAAGATTTACAAAATATGAGTTACTACTCTTTTTGTCTTATTACTTCCTCATTTAACTACCTTTATTTTTGTCTCAAATTAATTAAGCTTCATTACTAAACCAGTTCCAAAATTAACTCCCAATTTTGTCAGACCTTTGTTGTTTGCTTATATTTTCATTAACAATAAAGCTCCTTAAAATTCATTCTAGCATAAAAAGGTCTGCAGGAAATTCTTATTAACATAAACATTAAATCTTCATTTCGGGGCACTCGGATTGCACAACATGTGGAAAGGACCCTGTCTAGGTTAGTGATAAGGATAATTAATTGATAGGACAATTCTAGTAAAAGTTAAGTTGTTATTGAACAGTCAGGAACAAAATTAACAGTGGTCCACACGAATACAGTACTAAATGTTTCAACCTGTTCGTGTCGATGCGGCGGTTGGCGGGCGGCGAGATGGCGAGGCGCACAGCACACATACAATCACAGCTATGGCTCTTGATGTATCGGCACTTTGCTTCTTCTTAGCGTCGCAATCCTTTTCCATTTACTGCCTATGGAATATAGCCATGCTGCGTAGTCGTCGGAAACGGCACATCCGAGGCTCAATGAAACCACTTTTTCCAGGATAGCCTCCTCGATCCGGAACGTGTTCCTCCGACCGATGCCCAACTCCGACTGTCTTGCTGAGCTCGTTATGCCATGCCGCGCCCGTGTGTATTTTCCCGCGCTCGCCTGCCATCCACCCTTTACCGCTCCCCTACAGATAGGGTATTCACCAAAGGTTTTACATTCCACATATCCTAATACATTGCCTACGTATGGACCAGGCGCACAATTACAATTTTAAACATGTTACAATAGATTCAACATCAATTCTGTTATAGCATTTCTTGAAATTTGACATAAATATTAATATTCACATCGAAAGTTGCTTACATCTTCGTTAACATAATGACACGAAAAGAAAAAGAAATGAAATCAAAACATTGCTTACATTAATTCATCGAAAATCAGAAGAAAAATTATTATATGTACAATTGTTGTTGTTACACATGCCCCTGTTTCCAGTAAATTTTACTAAGTATAAATTTAATGGGAACACTAAATTTTACATTTATACAGTGGTTCTGAATCTTCATGTGAATGTCCAAAAAAAATTTATATCACATCTTTCTTTTTACTCACATTATATAGGTCTATACTTTTTAACATATCAAGAACATTTACCTGTTATTTACTTAAGTGCCTTTTGCACAGTCCAATCTCCCATCACAACATTATTAAAATAGCAAATTACTCATTTTTACCAACTTTTTCAAAGAAATAATTTCAAAATCTGGAACATAAGCATTTAACTACAAAAGCAAATGCAAATATCTGTATACACTATAACACAATTTATTGCTTCTTGCATTGAATGGCAGTCCATTTCCTTACTTACTAAAAAAACAAACACACACAATAATATTCAGAAAATTTACTACACATATTTGCTGCCTATTATTCAGATTTGGGCAGTCCTTTTCACCTCATTTTACCACATCACCTGTATCACACTTACAATTCTCCATTGATTATTTATCTGCCCTCATTGGTGTTTGGCAGTCCTTTATATTATGACTCATATACTGTCCACTTTGGTTTTTGGCATTTACCCTTTCCTTTTCAGTCATTTCTCCATACATTCTTACATTTGTAGTGCATTCTGTAATCTGAAACTCACATAACTACATTAGCACACTGTCAATGGTATACATACATTTACAAAGATTTGTTACATTTGGAAGAAAATAGTTTTAGCATAGGATACAGCACATTTACTGCAAATTATTTTCTGAGTGTACTTATGTCACTCAGTCCTAGGAACATACAGTTTCAGGTCCACAACATTTCTTACACCTAAAGGTTTTTTGGATTTTGGGTAGATCAGGTAGTAAGCATTATCGTGTGGAATGTTCTGTATTATATACGGCCCATTATAAATATATTTAAATTTGGAAATTTCATGGTTCAGTTCACTAGACTTTTCGTGGGTTTTTAAAAGAACATAATCCCCAATTTTAAATTTTGAAACTTTCAGACTTTTATCATGTCTTTTAGATCTAGATTCAGCTTTTTGCTTTGCCTTTTTTCTGACTAATTCTTTCTTTTGACTCAACCCCAAGCTTGTACAAGGCGGAAACTCTAGTTTTTCCTCAATTAAACTTTTACTTCTGCTGCCTAACAAAATTTCTTCTGGTGGGAACCCAGTAGATTCATGATGTAAGGTATTCATGACATTCTCAAAGTCCAATATAAATCTTCCCCAGACTCTAAATCATGCCCCTTACTTCGTTTTTCGCCACAACGCACCTTGGTCGATTGTGACATCGTCCCAAGATACGTTCTTGACCTGTGAATCATTTCCATCAGGTGGCTTTTTCGGTTTCTGGAGTTCAAAGTCTTTACTTACTTGAATTCTTTGCAAAATAAACACTGAGTCGTCAGGTGGCTCTTTCTTTCTTTGTTCAGTCTCAACATCTGGATTTTGTTTTAAAACTTCGTCATCATTAGGTATAATATCGCAATTAACTTTATTTCCATTATTTCCACTAGTACCGAAATATTCGTCATCTGAACTATCGTCCGAATCCGACCATTCTGGATCGCTTTCAGGTTCTAACATAGAAGCTTTTCTGAGACAGGCACTAAGTTCTTCCTCTGCGTTTTCGCCAGGTTTAGATTTTAACTCAGTATCCTCTTTCGGCAAAACGTCCTCACCATCAGCTTTACCCACATGTACTGTTAATTCATATTTCGTGTAATCCTCGTGGACTTCAATTACTTTCAGGTAATTACCTGCTCCTTCCTCACGGTGCTTTTCGGTAGCAGCTCGTACTGTTGGCGGATCGTTAACAGAAGTTACTTCCTCGTCAATGCTTAGTATTTCATCCTCCAATTCCTTCCTATCTTTAATCATCGTCCTATCGGCAGCATGCGTACTCAGCGCGGCGCTGTTTACTCTCTCCTCTTCAACTTTGGGCCACGTCAACTTATCGACGTCCCTATTATCTCCTTTTTCACTAATCAACTTCCTTGCCTCATACTCCTTCTTAAAATCCTCCCACTCACATTGCTTTAGGTCCTTGTACAGATCGTCGATCCGCACACACCAATCAGTCACTTCTGCTAGATCATTCTCGCCATTTACTTTTTTGCTAACACTGCTAACCGCGCCTCTCTGTGTCTCCACCGTTTCATCTACTATTTCCTTCGCCACGGAATTACCACTCGTAATGTATGCGCCAGTACTTACGGCAGTGCTCGTATCTAATGCTGCCGCATTGCTATCGGTTTCTCTCTGAACAGCTGTTTTGCTAGGCTGGGCCGTTGCCCTCTGATGCTCCACTCGCCTGTTAACATGTAGCGCTCTGCGCGGGAACGATGACTCATTTATGCCCACACCTGACGCTTGTTTCGCAACAACACGTTTCGTCGTTCCACGCCTGTCTCTAACCTGTCTCATAACTTTACTGTCGGTCCGGTAACTTTTCTTAAATCGGGGCCGGTATATATTGTCCGCTTCCGTTTGGCCCGCAACGTTCGCGGAAATCAGTTTCCCGCGTCGTTGTTATTTTGCGCGGTGTATCGTCTACCGCGACCTGGATAACTTCCTCTTCCTCTACCTCTACCTCTCTGTATCATATTGACGCGAAATCCATCGCCGTCATTTCTTTCGTCATTATTACGATTATTTCGGTTACCAAAATTTTGATAATTGGCACGACTTTCGCGCCAATGGTCTTCGTCTTCGACCCTTTCTAGAAATGCTTGGAAGCTGCGATGATTGCTTCCCACGTATCTCTTTGAATCTTCTGGAAGCTTTTTATATAGTTCCCAGATTATTTCTGAATCTGACCTTCAACCTCTTGAATGTGTCAATTTCCGGTACCAATATTCGCAGAAATCTTTCAAAGAATTCCTGCCCCGGTTATCATGAAGCTTGGCCATGATAAACTCGCGCCATAAATGATCTTGTTTTTGTTCGGACCAATATTCTTCCGTAAACCTTTGCTTAAATTCGTCGAACGTCATTCGTTCGGTATTCAAACTTATTCCCCAGCGCTTAGCGTCACCTGCTAAGGCGCTAATTACTACGTTTATCTTATCCTGATCAGACAAGTGTTCAGGAAATATCCTCTCGCAATTTTTGATGAAATCCAACGGATGCCATCCGTTATGTTTCTTGGCAGGACCGAAGCGTTCCTCACCTTCCAATAGCTTCGTAAGTGGTGTGCCATTACAGACAACACCAGGCCTATCTTTAATTTTACTCTCAAGATCGAAAATTTTGCCTTGAATTTTCGAAGTATTTTGTTCACATTTTTGTACACATCCGGTAACTTTCTCACCTAAATGTCATTCAGTGTCTGAAACTGCCCTTTTCAATTGTGCGATTCCGTGTTGACATTTGTTTACGATCTCAGTTTTAAGACCGAAAACTTTTTCGTCTACTTTTGTTTCAACCAGAGGCTCTACTTTCTCTTGGATGTTGAGAATTTCAACATCGAACCTACTGTTCATGTTGTCAATTTCCCCCTGCATAGTATCCATATTTTTGTTAATGGTGTCAATTTCAAATTTCATAGTATTTACCACAGAACTTAAATTACCCACTTTTTGTTCTACCTGTTCTATTTGTTTACTAATTTTAATTCCTTGCTCTTCGATCTGTGCTTTAAGCTGATCATTCTGTGTTTTGAGCTGATGGCTCTGTGTTTTAAGCTGCTCGTCAACGTGTGTTTTAAGCTGATCATTCTGTGTTTTGAGCTGCTCGGCAACGTGTGTTTTAAGCTGATTATTCTGCCCTGAAATTTGTTTGGTTAATTGTTCAAATAAATCGTTCATGCTTAAAATTTTCACTCTGTTTTGTTCTACGGAATCTGTGTGTTCCAATCCTACTTCAGAAGTTTCTTTCGGTTCTTTCTTTATCTGTGGTGAATCAAACATGTCAGTGGATTTATTCACATACCCACTATCATCTACAAAGTCAACCTCTACTTCCTGTTTTATCCCTTGCTGTGTTCGAGACGATCTCGACATTTCAATCTGTTTGTTAACGTGTTCATGATATTGTATGTACGCCAATTGTCTTCCGCTAACGCCATCTGTTATCTGGCCGCGTAAACTCCTGCTACTGCCAGCCGCTTTTTCCATTACGCTCGGCACATCTACCGTGTCTACGTTCCTCTCCATACTGAATGCAAATTACACCACACCACCGTACTTGACGTTCACTGCAATTTACTTTACTGAATGTTATTACAATTCGTGCCACCGAACATCCACTGTTCGGTATTCACATTAACTTGTGACCGACAACAACTGGATGTCCTGTCACCGGGAAGCCATTTGTAACGTCTACGCTCGGGCGTACGTTAACTCTTTAAAGCCTGTACTATGATAAGTTGACGGGCTTCACCTTATAAGAAAGGATTTTAGTAAATATGTTGACCGCGTGTACCTGAATGGAGGCAAAATCAGACTTACGCCCACTCAGTAACAACAATGATACGTCAAGCAAGTCTAAAGTGCAACTACACGTTAGGACGGGCAAGAAACATACACAGCAGATGCTACCAATTGTTAATAATAAGGTCGCCAGCCTAATTAGGCATTAAGTGAGTTTTTTCCTTGTACTAGTGGATGTACGTACAAGCATAACAACACGTAGTAATACTTCATTATATGGTAAATTTTAGAACCAGAAAAATCTACTGAACTAATATTTTCCCTTTCTATACTAATTTGGACAAGCTATAAATACACAACATTACACTATAATGATTACTACAAACTGCGTTTTGTCTATTTATCTGCCTGAAATCGGGCATAGGTTACCCTAGAAATAGCACATTTGAAACACACAAACAATGCCAATTTTAATAAGGGTAAAACACTGATAAATTTAGGTTTTATATTGACTTTAACTTTGCAGGTCAAATCAGTTCAGTACACTCCAGAATTTAAATGAATAGAAAAGAAAAGAGTGGAAGGGGGGGGGGACCCTGAAACTGTTATGATCACTGTGTTGCAACTATTAACTATTGGAAACATTAATCACTCAAGATTTACAAAATATGAGTTACTACTCTTTTTGTCTTATTACTTCCTCATTTAACTACCTTTATTTTTGTCTCAAATTAATTAAGCTTCATTACTAAACCAGTTCCAAAATTAACTCCCAATTTTGTCAGACCTTTGTTGTTTGCTTATATTTTCATTAACAATAAAGCTCCTTAAAATTCATTCTAGCATAAAAAGGTCTGCAGGAAATTCTTATTAACATAAACATTAAATCTTCATTTCGGGGCACTCGGATTGCACAACATGTGGAAAGGACCCTGTCTAGGTTAGTGATAAGGATAATTAATTGATAGGACAATTCTAGTAAAAGTTAAGTTGTTATTGAACAGTCAGGAACAAAATTAACAGTGGTCCACACGAATACAGTACTAAATGTTTCAACCTGTTCGTGTCGATGCGGCGGTTGGCGGGCGGCGAGATGGCGAGGCGCACAGCACACATACAATCACAGCTATGGCTCTTGATGTATCGGCACTTTGCTTCTTCTTAGCGTCGCAATCCTTTTCCATTTACTGCCTATGGAATATAGCCATGCTGCGTAGTCGTCGGAAACGGCACATCCGAGGCTCAATGAAACCACTTTTTCCAGGATAGCCTCCTCGATCCGGAACGTGTTCCTCCGACCGATGCCCAACTCCGACTGTCTTGCTGAGCTCGTTATGCCATGCCGCGCCCGTGTGTATTTTCCCGCGCTCGCCTGCCATCCACCCTTTACCGCTCCCCTACAGATAGGGTATTCACCAAAGGTTTTACATTCCACATATCCTAATACATTGCCTACGTATGGACCAGGCGCACAATTACAATTTTAAACATGTTACAATAGATTCAACATCAATTCTGTTATAGCATTTCTTGAAATTTGACATAAATATTAATATTCACATCGAAAGTTGCTTACATCTTCGTTAACATAATGACACGAAAAGAAAAAGAAATGAAATCAAAACATTGCTTACATTAATTCATCGAAAATCAGAAGAAAAATTATTATATGTACATTTGTTGTTGTTACAGTACGTCGTAGACACTGTGGTTTTCACAAATATGCCCATTACGTTATCATTGTGCTGGTATCCAATGTCTACATTTCTGTCTAGGCTGGCTTGAATTGGGAGTTGAAACTTGGACGTTTAATGTGACTATTCTGTATTGAGATACCTACACAACGAATTACCTGCAGTTATTGGGTCAGAGTGTGACACATTTTGGAACTGGTCACACTTCTGGTCAGTTTTAAGCGGGGGCGTTACAACGCATAAGTAGGCCAGGAAAGGACTTACTTCTCCACCTGGGCGCTGCAGAGGCGCTGATGCTACAACCTGCAATGCGCCAGTGGTTGACAAGGCTCTTATGTGGTGCAGCACAACGCAGCGTTCGCACATTTGCTGTAAAACACCTGCCCAAAGGGAATGTAATTGCTCTTAGCGCAGCAAGTAGCGTCACTCCTTCGGCACCATTAATTCTGGCAGCAGAGGCTCTCTATCCGTCACTGAGTGACGTACAGCTATGCTGCTGCAGCCTCATAGAGCAGCCTCAAAAACTAGGCTAAGGTGTTGGTCTGCGAGCGGTCAGGTGGCCCTGACGATCTTGGCCTATGAAAGAACCCGCAGGTGCGAGGCCACTCAGGGATTGCCATAGCCTGACACACCAGCCAACTTCTGAGAGTCCTGAATTCCGCTCTGGTACTTGTTCCTGCTAGCTTCCAATGGCTACAGGCTGCTATCCTAGCAGGTCATCACACCTCTGAGAGCCCTGAGATCAACTCTGCTACTTGTTTCTGCTAGCCTCCGATGCCTACAGGCTGCTAGCCTAGCGGGTCATCACACCTCTGTCAGACCTGAGTTCAACTCTGGTACTTGTTTCTGCTAGCCTCTGATGCCTACCGGCTGCTAGCCTAGCGGGTCATCACACCTCTGAGAGCCCTGACTTAAACTCTGGTACTTGTTTCTGCTAGCCTCCGAGGCCTACAGGCTGCTAGCCTAGCAGGTCATCACACTTCTGAGAGTCCTTAGTTCAACTCTGGTACTTGTTTCTGCTAGCTTCCTATGGCTACAGGCTGCTATCCTAGCGGGTCATCGCACCTCTGAGAGACCTGAGTTCAACTCTGGTACTTGTTTCTGCTAGCTTCCGATACCTACAGCCTGCTAGCCTAACGGGTCATCACACCTGTGAGAGCCCTGAGTTCAACTCTGGTACTTGTTTCTGCTAGCCTCCGATGCCTACCGGCTGCTAGCCTAGCGGGTCATCACACCTCTGAGAGCCCTGACTTCAACTCTGGTACTTGTTTCTGCTAGCCTCCGAGGCCTACAGGCTGCTAGCCTAGCGGGTCATCACACTTCTGAGAGTCCTTAGTTCAACTCTGGTACTTGTTTCTGCTAGCGTCCGATACCTACAGGCTGCTAGCCTAGCGGGTCATCACAGCTCTGAGAGCCCTGAGATCAACTCTGGTACTTGTTTCTGTTAGCCTCTGATGCCTACAGGCTGCTAGCCTAGTGGGTCATCACACCTCTGAGTGTCCTGAGTTCAACTCTGGTACTTGTTTCTGCTAGCCTCTGATGCCTACAGTCTGCTAGCCTAGAGGGTCATCACACCTCTGAGAGTCCTGAGTTCAACTCTGGTACTTGTTTCTGTTAGCCTCCGATGCCTACAGGCTGCTAGCCTTGCGGGTCATCACACCTCTGAGGGCCCTGAGTTCAACTCTGGTACTTGTTTCTGCTAGCCTCCGATGCCTAAAGGCTGCTAGCCTAATGAGTCATCACACCTCTGAGAGTCCTGAGTTCAACTCTGGTACTTGTTTCTGTAGCCTCCGATGCCTACAGGCTGCTAGCCTAGCGTGTCATCACACCTCTGATAGCCCTGAGTTCAGCTCTGGTACTTGTTCATGCTAGCCTCCGATGCCTACAGGCTGCTAGCCTAGCGGGTCATCACACCTCTGACAGCCCTGAGTTCAACTCTGGTACTTGTTTCTTTTAGCCTCCGATGCCTACAGGCTTCTAGCCTAGCGGGTCATCACACCTCTGAGAGACCTGAATTTGCTACTTGTTTCTGCAAGATTCCGAGGCTACAGGCTACTAGCCTAGCGGGTCGTCACACCTCTGAGAGTCCTGAGCTCAACTCTGCTACTTGTTTCTGCTAGCCTCAAATGCCTACAGGCTGCTATCCTAGCGGGTCACCATATCTCTGAGAGTCCAGAGTTCAACTCTGGTACTTGTTTCTGCTAGCCTCCGATGCCTACAGGCTGCTAGCCTAGCGGTTCATCTCACTACTGAGAGCCCTGAGTTCAACTCTGGTACTTGTTTCTGCTAGCCTCCGATGCCTACAGGCTGCTAGCCTAGCGGGTCATCACATCTCTGAGAGCCCTGAGTCGAACTCTGATACTTGTTTCTGCTAGCCTCCGATGCCTACAGGCTGCTAGCCTAGCGGGTCATCACATCTCTGACAGCCCTGAGTTCAACTCTGGTACTTGTTTCTGCTAGCCTCCGATGCCTACAGGCTTCTAGCCTAGCGGGTCATCACACCTCTGAGAGTCCTGAATTTGCTACTTGTTTCTGCAAGATTCCGAGGCTACAGGCTACTAGCCTAGCAGGTCGTCACACCTCTGAGAGTCCTGAGCTCAACTCTGCTACTTGTTTCTGCTAGCCTCAAATGCCTACAGGCTGCTATCCTAGCGGGTCACCATATCTCTGAGAGTCCTGAGTTCAACTCTGGTACTTGTTTCTGCTAGCCCCCGATGCCTACAGGCTGCTAGCCTAGCGGTTCATCTCACTACTGAGAGCCCTGAGTTCAACTCTGCTACTTGTTTCTGCCAGCCTCCGATGCCTACAGGCTGCTAGCCTAGCGGGTCATCACATCTCTGAGAGCCCTGAGTTGAACTCTGGTACTTGTTTCAGCTAGCCTCCGATGCCTACAGGCTGCTAGTCTAGCGTGTCATCATACCTCTGAGAGTCCTGAGTTCAACTCTGGTACTTGTTTCTGCTAGCCTCCGATGCTTACAGGCTGCTAGCCTAGCGGGTCATCACAGCTCAGAGAGCCTTGAGTTCAGCTCTGGTACTTGTTTCTGCTAGCCTCCGGTGCCTACCGGCTGCTAGCCTAGCGGGTCCTCACACCTCTGACAGCCCTGAGTTCAACTCTGGTACTTGTTTCTGCTAGCCTCCGGTGCCTACAGGCTGCTAGCCTAGAGGGTCATCACACCTCTGAGAGTCTTGAGTTTGCTACTTGTTTCTGCTAGCTTCCGAGGCTACAGGCTACTAGCCCAGCGGGTCATCACACCTCTGAGAGTCCTGAGCTCAACTCTGCTGCTTGTTTCTGCTAGTGTCCGATGCCTACAGGCTGCTATCCTAGCGGGTCATCACACCTCTGAGAGCCCTGAGTTCAACTCTGGTACTTGTTTCTGCTAGCCTGCGATGCTTACAGGCTGCTAGCCTAGCGGGTCATCTCACTTCTGAGAGCCCTGAGTTCATCGCTGGTAATTGTTTCTGCTAGCCTCCGATGCCTACAGGCTGCTAGCCTAGCGGGTCATCACACCTCTGTCAGACCTGAGTTCAACTCTGGTACTTGTTTCTGCTAGCCTCCGATGCCTACAGGTTGGTAGCCTAGCGGGTCATCACACCTCTGAGAGTCCTGAGTTTGCTACTCGTTTCTGCTACCTTCTGAGGCTACAGGCTACTAGCCTAGCGGGTCATCACACCTGTGAGAGTCCTGAGCTCAACCTTGCTACTTGTTTCTGCTAGCTTCCGAGGCTACAGGCTACTAGCCTGGCGGGTTATCACACTAGTGTTACAGCTATAGCAGCGTTGCTGCCAGCTGCTGTTATGATACCTCAGGAATTGGCAGACCATATTCTTCTGCTTATTGTTCTTTCAAAATGGTACATCTACATTATATTATCTCTGCATGTAATATACCTGTAAAACTGGCTCCATTTTAACAAAGTCACATCACAGAGAAAAACGATATCATTGTTAAAAGGCCGGCCGGTGTGGCCGTTCGGTTCTAGGCGCTTCAGTCTGGAACCCCGTGACCGATACGGTCGCAGGTTCGAATCCTGCCTCGGGCATGGTTGTGTGTGATGTCCTTAGATTAGTTATGTTTAAGTAGTTCTAAGTTCTAGGGGACTGATGACCACAGATGTTAAATCCCATAGTGCTCAGAGCCATTTGCGTTTGCAGTTAAATGTTCTAGTCAAACGAATATTATAAACGTGAAAGAAAGTCTGTTATGTTTTCACGATCAGCTCGCTGAATCGATTTTGATTAAATTTGTTGTGAAGGTAGCTTGAACACTAAGGGAGAAGATATGCCACTTAAGAAAGTGTGTAGTACAATATATACTGACTTGAAAACTATTACTCGAACTAGAGAGAATATTTACTCTTCGAAATAGCTACTTACTTTTTGACTTCTGTTCATTATCGTGTTTGTGAAAATCCTTACATTCTTCGATATGTGGTACATGAAATGATTCAAAGTCATGAATTCAATGCTTATACAGTCTTCACTGTCCTTAATCCGTACATCCACACTATTTGTTCCACAACGTGCACGTTGTAGAATGTATAGCTGTTTCAACAGTATGATGGATAGATGCACGCTCCTGGCCATGTCCGTCTGTACGAACTGCTCGGTAGCGACACTACGCATGCCACCGCATCACGTGATGTAACAGCCTTGGAAAGGCAGAGCGGGTGCACATCAGGAGCTACACTTAGTCGAACAGGCAGATACGTGACATCAGCTGATGTAATTGCAAGTACAATAGCTTACTTACCGTCACTCATTACAACAAAGCTATTGATATGCGAGCGCAGCTGTGGGTAACAGGTAGTTTTATAATATATATGCTACGCCATCTGCCTTGCAGCAGTGGTAACACCGCTTCCATCAGGTCACGGAAGTTAAGCACTGTCTGGCTTTGCTAGCACTTGTATGGGTGAAAGTCTGGGTCTGCCGAGTGCTGCTGACAAGCGGTTTCCACTCAACCGCTCAGATGACAATTGAGGAGCTACTTGACTGTGAAGTCACAGAAAATACCAGTGGCCGACCACATGCCCCTCCATATCTGTATCCAGTGATGTCTGTCGGCTGCGGATTATAAGCGGTCGGTCGGTAAAGTTGTACCTTCCGAGGCCAGCTCTCTTCCCTCGGAGTTCAGTTTTAAATAAAGTTACATTAATTAACTTCCTACATAGAGCTCTAATAAATTGTCTTTCCATAAACAGCCCGCCAGTTTGAGGCATTAACCCAACTGCACACTACGATACCACGTAAAAGAAAAACTCCAAAACAGTGACACAAACAAAAGCATTACAAAAGTATTTATTAAACTACGTTTTACTCAGTACTGGTAACAGCACTCATAACTAGTCTCTAAAAGTGTGTATGCAACCGGAGAACCACTTTGAGAACATTACTTTGACCTTCGGACCATGGTAACCAGTTGGCGTAGCAAGCGTGTGTGTGTGTGTGTGTGCAGTCTTCCTCTCCGGACCACTAAAAGGTGCCTAAAATGATCCACACTCATTCTTGACTCACGTAGATTTATTTCATAAACGAGCTAAGACTTGCTGAAATTAAGGCTACCGTTTTACACAGATTATCAAGTGATGTATTGTTTCATTGTGTTATAGAGCTCAAACAGTTGGGTTACTGTATTGCGCTGACAGTATTTCTTAACTGACTGACACGAAGCATGAAACTTAATGTCTGATCCACTGATTTAGTTGCTTCAGATTTAACTCAAACATCTCACATTCGAAAGAGCAAGAAACAGCGAGAAGAAAATGAAACGTATAACAACAGAAAATGAAACGTATAACAACAACAGATGAACAGAATGTTAGCTTGTGTAGCTCTGTTTCATGAATAGGACACAGTGGAATGGTGTCTGCAAAAGATTTTGTCAACCATACCAGCAGCTTCTGGCGTACATTAATGTAACTACAGATTTTTAGACGCATCTGTGGATTGACTTGGAAGAGGTACACATTGCAAATATCTCCAAGCTTTTGTATCAGTGCGGGAAAGGTTCCGGATGATTAGAAGAAACACAGAACTTTCATCACCGCTAACGGAGAAGCTTACGCGTCAGGGACGGTTCTTCATCAGGCGCGTTCCTGCTTCGTTTGTAAGTGAGGAACGTAATGTAAACACTTAGCTCATAAACATTGCAGCTCATAAACATTGCAGCTTAATTTATGATGTTATTAAGTGAAGCTGGCAAAATAATATCGCACCGTCGGGGAATTGGTGAACCCAGAAGTACTGTTGTTTTTCCTGTCATTTGTGTGAAATGGTTTGTTTTGAATAATACAAAATTCTTATATATTGCTCAATAGCCTGCACATATTTATTTGCTCTCCGAAGTCCATGTTCTGATCGAAATAAACGCTCTCAAAAAGGTAACAAAAATCTTAATACGCACATTCAGTGTAGTTAAAACTGCTGCAGATTCTGGTACGCTGTTTTATGTTGTACTACACAAATTATTTTGTCAGTTCGTTGATTTTAGGGGAATTGACTAGTGACAGAACTGTAGACGTAGAGTTTGTGTTTATGGAGATTCTGCTCATTTTGTAACAAAGCATCAACAAAGGGACTCGGTGCAACCATTGAACCAACTGCTACCGCTGTCGACAGTGTACGATATTCAAATGCCTTGCCATCACAAGACGAAATGAATATTTGAAAATTAGCAAAGCAATTTTGTGTTTTGTGTGGAAAAGCGAAACGAGACGTATGTATGTTTCAATTCCAGTGCCACAGGGTGGACAGTGGTCGCGGAAGCAGTTGTTAATCTAGAGTGAAATATTGATCCACTTGTCAGTTGATTATACAGGCGCCATACGCTCGCCTCCTGTTTGAGCAATAATTTTGCAAGTCAATGAATATTAATGGGATATTTGTAGGCTAATTCAAATGTTGTCTACCCGGGATACCAGGGGGCGCATCTGCGAGGCAATCAGGGGCGTGTGTTACTGCGTGTTGACTTATTAATTGCCTCATTTATTTGCCAATGGATGTGCTCAAGGCAAACCCGTCGAAATCGAACTCCACCTCGGTAAATTTTAGTGCGTCAATTGACCAGAGGGACAAGTAAATGATTTCCAGTGCCCTATAGTTTTGAAGCATGAAGTTAATAAACGTTCATGCGGGAAAAAACTCTCATTAATTTACAAGACTGTTGGTAAGCAACATAATTTCAGTCTCTGTGGAAGGAAGATCGTAAGTCGTCACCATAGAACTTAAATTTCCTTTTTTTCCACTTTTTTCAGTTCCTCAATTTCCCCATGGTTATTTAAGTCTCCAGGCTTTCGAGACCGTTGTCAGCCGAACATTCGACTAAACGTGAACACGAAAACGCCCTGCAGAAGATTCTAGCGGTGGGGTAGAAACGTCGATCGTGTATAAAAAACATAACGAGGCCTTACAACACTTTATTTAAGCGAAATTAAAATTTAATTCCTGTTACTTGCACATTTCTTCATACACTAAAGGAAGGAATATACTGTCTCTTTCTGTTTCACTGTCTCTAGCACCACATGTCGTGAGATGTACGGGGTGTACAAACACATGTGTCAGAACATTACTGTTGTTATATTGACGTCAGAACATTAGCCAATGCAGTCGCTCACCCTGTTCACGAGGACTCCTCCCGGCCTGCAAGGTGTATGCATTCACAGAGGGTGGGTTTACTGGTAGTTGGGAGCTCTAACATTTGGCGTGTAATGGGTAAACATAACAACAATCAGTATTGTAGTTGTAAACTCCTGAAACTATGGCGGAAAAGAATCAGTGCTCCAAGCGCTAATAGAAAGCACTGAATCTCAAATCGTTATAGGAACGGAAATCTGGCTTAAACCGGAAATACATTCCGCGCAGTTTCTTACAAGGAACCTAGCCTTCTACAGAAAGGATAGTTTAAATGCAGTTCGTGGTGGAGTGTTTATTGCTGTCAGATGTAACTTACCTTGTAGTGAAATTGAAGTAGACAGTCCCTATGAGGCAGTATGGGTGGAGGTTACACTTGACAAACGGAACTAGTTAATAACTGGTTCATTTTACCGGCTCTCCGACTCAGATGATACAGTAGCTGAACAGTTCAAAGGAACGTTCAGAGTCATTTAAAATAGGTACTCCATCATACCATTATAGTTGGTGGTGACTTCAATGTACCCTCGGTTTTTTTTATGAAAATATATGTTTAATATTAATGGTTGACATAAAAGGTCTTCCGAAAGTGTACTAAATGCCTCCTCAGAAAAATGTTTTAAATAACTAGTTCAGGAGACCATTCTAAGCATAATGGTCGCGAAAACGTGCTGGACCTCTTGTTGTTGTTATGATCTTGAATCCATAGACTGGTTTGATGCAGCCCTGCATGCTATTCTATCCTGTGCCAGCCTCTTCATCTCGGAATAACTACTGCAACCTGCATCCTTCTGAATCTGTATAGTGTATACATCCCTTGACCTCCTTTTACGATTTTTACCCTTCACGCAAGGATTGCTGTATCGAATTTTACTATTAATGAAAGAACATTTCGTTTTCAGTACCCATGTTTGCGTTTTGCTGTCGTGAATGAGCGTAATACTCAGCCGCTGGAATAACGAAACCGAAATCAGTAAAATATTTAAACTTATGGTTAGGAAATTTCATGATTGTTGCTCCGCAAGTGAATATTATACCCTCTATGAGCACTTTCTATCTTTCTGCGCAATTGCTCCGTTAGGCAGTACACACCAGGAAATCCTGCATAACATGCATTAAAATATTTGCTCTTGACGGTGCTACAATGGATACATAATTATTTGGAATCATATGTCGAACAGCCTAAAGGAAATTTTCGTGTCAGTAAACTTGCTAGCGACTTTCTGCTGAGATAAGTGGAACATATTTCTGGGAAAAATAGGAATGTAACAGATGACAACTCGTTCAGCAGTGTGAAGTAAGCTCTGAAAACGTTGGAAGAAAAGAAAGCCATGTACATGAGATGAGGATACTTAGAAAAACAACAATTGATATCCCAAAATAAATGCTCTCCAACAAGAACAAAGACAGACTGGTCTTCCCCTCAGTGTTTGGTTTCAGTAACATACGAACATATGTGTCATATTGCACAAAGAAAAATAAAATAGGGTACTCACAAAAGCTAGCATACATAATGATGCAACTGACGTAAGTACTGGTTATGAATCGAAGTTTGAAACTATCAAATTTTATGTTGTTGTCGTTGTGCTCTTCATTTGTGATACTAGTTTTATGCAGCCCTCCATGTCCTGTGCAAGCTTCTTCATTTCTAAGTAACTACTGCTTCCTACATCCTTTTGAATCAGCTCAGTGTATTCATCTCTTGGTCTCTTCCTACGATTTTTACATTCCACGCTGCACTCCAGTACTAAATTGGCGATCCTTTGATGCCTCAGAATCTGTCCTAACAACCGATTCCTTCTTCTAGCCAAGTTGTCTCACAAATTCCTCTTCTCTCCATTTCCATTCAGTACCTCCTCATTAGTTACGTTATTTATGCATCTAATCTTCTGCCTTCTTATGTAGCACCACATTTCGAAAGCTTCCATTCTCTTCTTGTCTAAACTATTTATCGTCTATGTTTCACATCCATACATGGCTACACTCCATATAAATACTTTCAGAAGAGACTTCCTGACACTTACATTTGTACCGGATATTAACGAATTTCTCTTCTTCATAAAGACTTTCCTTGCCATCGTCCACATTTTATATCCTCTCCATTTTCGACCATCGTCGGTTATTTTTCCGCCCAAATAGCAAAACTCATCTACTACTTTAAGTGTCTCACTCCCTTATCTAATTACCTCACCATTACCTGATTTATTTCGATTACATTCCATTATCCTCGTATTGCTTTCGTTGATGTTCATCTTGTACCCTCCTTTCAAGACACTGTCCATACCATTTAACTTCTCTTCCAAGTCCTTTGCTGTCTCTAGCAGAATTGCAATATCATCAGCGAACCTCAACGTTTTTATTTCTTCCTCCTAGATTTTAATTCCTATTATAAATTTTTCTCTTATTTTTTTACTGCTTGCTCAATATACAGGCTGAATAACATCGGGGGTAGGCTACAGCCCCGTCTCACTCCCTTCTCAAACACTGCTTCCCTTTCGTGCCCGACGACTCTTATAACTGCCATCTCGTTTCCATTCAAATTGTAAATAGACTTTTGTTCCCTGTATTTTATCCTTGCTACCTTCAGAATTTGAATCTGAGAGTTCCAGTCAACAATGTCATAAGCTTTCTCTAAGTCTATAAATGCTATAAAGGTAGGGCTACCTTTCCTTAACCTAGCTTCTAAGATTGGTCGTAGGGCCAGTAATGCCTCACGTGTTCCTACATTTCTATGGATTCCAAATTGATCTTCTCCGATGTCCGCTTCTACCAGTTTTTCCATTCGTCTGCAAAGAATGCGTGTTAGTATTTTGGAACCTTAATTTTTTATACTGATAGTTCTGTAATGCTCACATCCGTCAGCACTGCTTTCTTTAAAATTGGAATTGTTATATTCTTCTTGAATTCTGATTGTATTAAACTGTTTCATACAACTGGCTCATCAGATGGAGGGTTCTTCCAAGGCCATCAGTAACTCTAACGGAATGTTTTCTACTACCGAGGCTTTATTTCGACTTAGGTCTTTCAGTGCGCTGTCGAATTCTTCACGCAGTATCGTATCTTTCATCTCATCTTCATCTACATCCTCTTCCATTTCTATCATATTGCCCTCACGTACACCGCCCTTGTTTATACTCCTACCACCTTTCTGCTTCCCCCTAGTGATACATGCTTCTACATCCTTACATGTACCGTATAGCCTTTCCTACTTAGCCATTTTGCACTTCCTGTCGATCTCGTTTGCGAGAGATTTGTATTGCTCTTCAGCTGCTTCATTTACTGCATTTTTATATTTTCTGCTTTCATCAATTAGATTCAATAAATTGATCTCTTAGTAACAAATATCCCTGACCAAATAACGACCATCATGAAACACCCAGGGATTAATGACCTCAAGGTTGTTGTAGCTAGACTACCGTAACACCAAACCCACCAAAAATTAAACACAAAACCATCTATTTAAAAAAGATGATAAAAATTATCTTGACGCCTTCCTAAGAGAGAATCTCCACTCCTTCGAGTCACGCTGTGTAATTCAAGGAAATAGTATCTACAGAAATTGAGAAATATATACCAAATGATGAGTGATGGTACTGATCCCCCATCGTACAAAAAACAGGTCAGAACACTGTTGCAGAAGTAACTAAAAGGGCATCGTCAAATGTAAAAGAACACGAAATCCCCAAGAGTAGTAAATATTTACAGAAGCTCGAAATTTAGCGCGAACTTCAGAGCGAGATGCTTTTAATAGTTTCCGCACCCGAAGACTGTCTCGAAGCCTAGTAGAAAACGCAAAGAGATTCTGATCATATGTAAAGTATACCACTGGCAAGACGCAATCAATACATTCACTGCGCGATGACAATGGTGATGTTAGTGATGACTGTCCCACTAAAGCAGAGTCACTAAACACGGTTTTCCGAAACACCTGCACAAAAGACGGCGAAGAAAACATTCCAGAATTTGAATCAACAACTGCCAATTTGGGTAATTTAGAAGCAGACATCCTCGGTGTAGCGAAGTAGATTAAAACAAGAATGGCAACACCTCCGGTCCAGATCGTATTCTAGTCCGATTTCTTTCAGAGCATGCTGATACAATACCTCCATACTTAGCAATCATATATTACCGCTCGCTCGTAGAAAATCCGTACCCAATGACCGGATATTTGCACGAGTTACGCTAATACCCAAGAAAGGAAACAGAAGTAATCCGCAGAATTACAGACCCATATCACTAACCTCGATTTTCAGTATGCTTTAGGAATATATACTGCGCTCCAATGGTACGAATAATCTCGGAGGAAACGATTTACTATCGGATAGTGAACACGGATTCAGAGAATATCATTTTTGTGAACGAAATAACGAGTACTACATGCAGGAGACGTTAAATTGACTCCATATTTCTAGATTTCCAGAAGGCTTTTTACACAGTTCCTTACAAGTGGCTTCTAATTAAACTACATGCCTTTGGACTATCGACTACGATTTTTCACTGGATTAGTAATTACCATTCAGTAAGGTAACAGTTCGTAATAACTGACCGAAAGTCATAGATTAAAAGAAAAGTAATACCTGCGGTTCCTCAAGGAAGTGATAGAGCCCTTGTGTTGTTCCCGATCTACACAAACGATTTAGGAGGCAATCTGAGAAGTCTTCTTAAACTGTTTGCAGATGATGCTGTCTTGTAAGGTCATCAGATGATCTAAACGAATTGCAGAATCATTTTGTTAAGATATCTGTATGGTGTAAAAAGTGGCAATTGAATCTAAGTTATGAAAAGTGTGAAGACATACATATACTTAACGAGTGCAATAGGAATAATTTAAATATGAGCGATCACATAGGTAATGTTGTGAGGAAAGTAGACCAAAGGCTGCAATTTATTGGGAAAACACTGCTTACACTACGCTTGTCCGGTAGCTTCTGGTGTACTGTATTGTTGTTCCGTGTGGGATTCGCATCACACACAATTGACGGGGGACATTGGAAAGAAAATGTTCAAAGAAGGTTAGCTCGTTTTATATTATCGCAGAATAAAGGAGAGAATAACACGCATATGATACACGATTTGGGGTGGCAGTCATTAAATCAAAGGTGCCCTTTTTCATGAAATTTCAGTCACCTATCTTTTCCTCATAGAAAATATTTTGTTAGCGCCCAACTACACGGGGAGAAACTATCGTCATAACAAAATAAGAAAAATAAGAGCTCGCACTGAAAGATATAATTGTTCGTTACACCCGCCCGCTATTCGAAAGTGGAACGGTAGAGAAGTAGCTTAAAGGCACCCTCTGCCAATCACTTAATTGCAGAATAATCATGAAGACGTAGATGTAGATACAGATGAACAATTCATATGAACTGGGCTCGAAAATTCTTCGCTAGGGACGTGTGAAAGGAAATCCCTGTAGTGACATCTGGTTGCGTAATGCATCTCAAATGTGCATTTTTACTCAGTTCCTTATTTACAATTGATCATGGCATTTGTTTTCTTCTGATTCTTGCTTGTTCTGTTTTATGGTAACTTCCGTCATAACTTACCACAACTATGTATTCTGTGTAAGCTGACGGATACGCAAATATTTCGCAGGTTGGAATGCTGGCGCAGATTGTCGATTTTATGCTGTACTTCACCCTGGAGGCAATTCCCTTGTGCAAGAACATTTATACGGCTACATCAAAGCTTGCGAAAGACAGCCAGATGGTTGAATATGCTATGTACGAACGTTTGAGCTTGAAGAACATAATGTATGTAATGTGTGTGTTGAGGATTTGAGAAAATGGTCCAAAAAGGAGAAAAAAGCCGTAAGATTTTCTGATCCTATGATATGGAGAGAGCCAGGGAATCATTCCGATGATTGCTACTTTTGCAGTCTTGATATTACGGTCATAATTCGAAAAACAAAAAGGTAATAAGCAACCCTAACTTTCTGCCTGCCATCCGACCAGTAGGACATGGTGTAGATTTGCCGGTTTCTGAACCACCAGATGATTTAAATTCTACTGCAAGAGAAACATTTTCTAATGTACAATGCCATTTAGATGAACTAGATGATGATGAATTCCATTGTAATACAGAAAGTCTAGAGCTCACATTGCTTACCCAGACAGAGATTAACGATTTTGTTGGGGATCTGGGCTTAACGAAAGAAAATGCTGAATTGCTTCGCTCTAGATTAAAAGAAAAGAACATATTGGCAATTGGAACCAGCATATACATGTATAGAAAGAGAAAGCATCAATTTTCCAAGGTTTTTTTTTTTTTTTTTTTTTTTTTTTTTTTTTTTTTTTTTTTTTTTTTTTTTTTTTACAAGAAGATTATTTAGTATACTGCTTAGACATTCCCGATCTGATGAATGAGTTTGGTATTGAATTCAAAAAGGAAGACTGGGTGCTGTTTATTGATTCATCCAAAACTAGTTTAATGGCTGTTTTGTTATGCAATGGTAACATGTAGTATGCATCTATACCTGTTGGACATTTTGTACATATGTAGAAAGCTATGAAAACCTAGAAACAGTGCTAAATAGGCTATTCTGGTCATGGTTGGATTATATGTGGCTCCTTGGTCAGCAAGGTGGCTTTAGCAAATTTCCGTGTTTCTTGTGTGAATGCGACAGGAGTAGGGAGCAACACTGGTGCAGAAAGAACTGGTGTGTGAGGGGGTCTTTAAAACCTGGTGAGAAGGACATTCTACACAAAAACCTTGTAGATCCAAAAACATACTCTTACCACCTCTACATTAGCAGTTAGGCCTAATTAAACAGTTTGTAAAGGCTTTGCCTAAAGAACGACCTTCTATTTTTTAAGTATCTCTCCCAAAAGTTTCCACAACATTCAGAAGATAAACTAAAAAGAGGCGTCTTTGTCAGACCTGACATTATAAAATTGATGTCTGATAGTGATTTTGAATCCACAATGACCTTAAATGAGAAAGAAGCATGGGTATCATTCAAGCAAGTCGTCACAAAGTTCTTAGGATATGAAAAAGACCCAAAATATGTTTCTATTATCGCTACAATGTTAAAGAAGTTTAAAAATTGTAGGGTGTTTAATGAGCCCGAAAGTTCACTTTTTCAACGGTCACCTTGATTACTTCCCGGACAATATGGGAGATGGTAGTGAGGAGCAGGGAGAGTGTTTTCGCCAGAACCTTGAAGTTATGGAAAAACGCTACCAAGGCCGCAGAAACACCAACATGATGGGGGACTACTTTTGGTCACTTTATCGAGAAGTTCAGCAAGCGACTAATGATAGAAAAAGCTGCACAAGGAGCTTGACAGTAAAAATAGAAAGAAAATACAAACCAGCTGCAACTGACAAGTAAAACCTGTATTAAAACATATCATTGTTTTAAGTAGCTTACTGTTACGGCTTCTGCAGTACTTGTTACGACGACGCGCCACTTGTTAGCAGCAGACACAGTGGCTGCATCAAAGACTGAGACGGTGGGGAGTTTTACGAGGGCAGTTCAATAAGTAATGCAACACTTTTTTTTCTCGGCCAATTTTGGTTGAAAAAACCGGAAATTTCTTGTGGAATATTTTCAAACATTCCCGCTTCGTCTCGTATAGTTTCATTGACTTCCGACAGGTGGCAGCGCTGTACGGAGCTGTTAAAATGGCGTCTGTAACGGATGTGCGTTGCAAACAACGGGCAGTGATCGAGTTTCTTTTGGCGGAAAACCAGGGCATCTCAGATATTCATAGGCGCTTGCAGAATGTCTACGGTGATCTGGCAGTGGACAAAAGCACGGTGAGTCGTTGGGCAAAGCGTGTGTCATCATCGCCGCAAGGTCAAGCAAGACTGTCTGATCTCCCGCGTGCGGGCCGGCCGTTCACAGCTGTGACTCCTGCAATGGCGGAGCGTGCGAACACACTCGTTCGAGATGATCGACGGATCACCATCAAACAACTCAGTGCTCAACTTGACATCTCTGTTGGTAGTGCTGTCACAATTGTTCACCAGTTGGGATATTCAAAGGTTTGTTCCCGCTGGGTCCCTCATTGTCTAACCGAACACCATAAAGAGCAAAGGAGAATCATCTGTGCGGAATTGCTTGCTCGTCATGTGGCTGAGGGTGACAATTTCTTGTCAAAGATTGTTACAGGCGATGAAACATGGGTTCATCACTTCGAACCTGAAACAAAACGGCAATCAATGGAGTGGCGCCACACCCACTCCCCTACCAAGAAAAAGTTTAAAGCCATACCCTTAGCCGGTAAAGTCATGGTTACAGTGTTCTGGGACGCTGAAGGGGTTATTCTGTTCGATGTCCTTCCCCATGGTCAAACGATCAACAATGAAGTTTATTGTGCTACTCTTCAGAAACTGAAGAAACGACTTCAGCGTGTTCGTAGGCACAAAAATCTGAACGAACTTCTCCTTCTTCATGACAACGCAAGACCTCACACAAGTCTCCACACCCGAGAGGAGCTCACAAAACTTCAGTGGACTGTTCTTCCTCATGCACCCTACAGCCCCGATCTCGCACCGTCGGATTTCCATATGTTTGGCCCAATGAAGGACGCAATCCGTGGGAGGCACTACGCGGATGATGAAGAAGTTATTGATACAGTACGACGTTGGCTCCGACATCGACCAGTGGAATGGTACTGTGCAGGCATACAGGCCCTCATTTCAAGGAGGTGTAAGGCCGTTGCATTGAATGGAGATTACGTTGAAAAATAGTGTTGTGTAGCTAAAAGATTGGGGAATAACCTGGTGTATTTCAATGCTGAATAAAACAACCTCTGTTTCAGAAAAAAAAGTGTTGCATTACTTACTGAACTGCCCTCGTACAATTATTTATTGAATTTTCTGTACAATTTCTCCCTGGTCGTCGCTTCCCAGCCCTGCGGATCCCTCCGCCTGGCTGCTGCTGTGTAGATTCTCCGACAATGGGCGCGACGCGCGCCGCTGATCGCACTCGGAGCCTGAGGCCACCAGTGCCCCGCTGAAGCCAGCATGCCCTGTGGCTGAGATGAACTCGTTGCCACTCGAAGCCGCGTCGCCGTGAGGTCAGCTGCCGACGCCTGCTGCACCGGCTGCTGGGAAGCCGTCAGTCGCGATGTTCGCGAGGTCCCGTCATGGATGCACCGCGTGCCGTGGGGCCGGGTTGCCGTGAAGTCCGGGCGTCAGTCCCCGGCGGCGCCTGTGACCATGACTGCGCTGTGGCCGGTCCTGCTGGAAATTCTCGTTGTAGTTACTCAATCATGGTGCCGACCGAACTCGGGCCGACCTCCAGAGCTGCAGTTGATATCTGGCAGCGAACGGATGACTGCTGCGAGCTGGAACAGACATCCGGAATCGTCACCTACGAAGATTGAACATTCTGGCACGGACCACGTCCGTCCTCAGATCCGAACTGCTTCCTTATGGCTTCTGTCTGTTGCTGCCTCCGCTCGACTATTTGTATCCGGCAGGAGGACTTTTTTACCCACGGTGGTAGCTTTTTGTTACTACTCCCACAGCATATTGCAGCATACCTTAGCATGCTGGCGTCACTTCTCCTTACTCAGCACTCTCCAGGCTTCGCTCGGCGCTCGGTCTGTGTGCATCCTTGCATCAGCTTGTTGGTAGACTGCTACTGTCAGCAAGTTTATCAGTGCCGCACTTACTTCGCAACGCCTCAGTCGCCGGCTGCCTCTGTTTTCCCATTCTCCATTGCGTGAAGCAACGCTTGCTACATGTGGCCGCAACATTACTGTAAATACAAACCATGCTTATGTTGTAACAAAGCATTTCATTAATTTCCACATTTACCGTATAGTATAGGATTTTTATACTACAGGCCTATAGCAAAACGACTATTGCTCGAAAATTAGGGGTGATACAAAGAAACTAATGCTAGATTTGGATTCTCCACATAAAAATCTATAACGATCAGATATCAAAGTAAAAAAAAAATTCAAATAAAATTTTTGTTCGTCTGTGTTATTAATATACCAGTATTTCATATTTGCAATGGCTTATATGTCGCTTACCTTGCTATGTTAGACACTTCAGTATGTTGCCTAGAGAAATGTATTCCAGAAATTTCATTACTCTACATTAATTATTTATTGGTGCCGCGTTTTTTTACCATCAGAGTATTTGAAAACAATCAGTGTCTTGTAGCCAGTGTGGTTTTTGCTGCGCTATGGTTCTTCTCAGTGTTATAGACGGTGGTCGACATCGCCCACCCTTTGGCGACCTGGAAGCGACATCACATAGCCCTTCGCTTGCGCTATGACGGGCTATAGTGCAGTCTCGTGGGAGTGGATTCGCAGCTGCGCTTGGCTGCCCAGTTTCGCAGTGCGCCACCTCTCTCGCAGCTGAATTCCGGTCCGGGTAGCCGCCGACAGCTCGTTGTGCGTTCCACTGACTAATGTAACCACATGGCTCACTAGCAACGGCTTCTGCTCCGAGAGACTGACCCTACAAGCTACTGCGAAGCGAAATCCAGCTGCTGTGTCCTCTTGAAACATGGCACTGTATGTCGCAGGGCTTTACACACTGTAACTCTGTAGCAAACGAAGTAAGAGTAAGGTGACCGCTTTAGAAGCATCCGTGTGTGGTAAGAGACGAAATGAGTTTCCCGTGTCCTGGTTTGGGCAGAAAAGATGTGAAAGGTAAGGTAACGTCGGAGCATCGGGGTGCAAGAATGAGAAGTCTACAAATACAGAAAAAAGCATTACTCCTACGTAACTGAACAGGAATACAACAATACGAAATTAAACACTGCAGACGACTGTAGAAAAAATTGAAGGATCAGCATGGTGCGTGGGAGTCAAATCACTGATGAACATAACGAAGGAAAAGGAGTAACAAGCAAGAAGTTCTTTTCTGTCCGTTGCTTACCTCGGTGAAGTCTGTTTATTGTTGCACTTATTGTAACATGAACATGGCTTTTGTGAGGTAGACTGATGATAGTACATCGCAATTCGATTAATGAGGTTTTAATCATTTCATTTTCTTATTTTAATCATTTAATTTCGGTCCTCTTTCATCTTTTTCGTAAAAACTGAAAAAGTACTTTTAAGGAAGGGGTTATTTCCGTAAGGATGGCTTGATTCAATGAGTAGAGTACAGTCGTTTTCAAAGCAGACACCCGTAAAATCACGTAGAACATATAATCGATGTCTATCTATTTTCCCAAGCACTACGATCGACGTGAATTTAGAAATGAAATTAGCTGATTGTAGCTACCTTGACTGAACGCCATATGGCATGCAAATACTAGGCATTTATCACATCACCGTGCTTGAAAACCAAGACATCTAATCTTATATCTGTAGGTAATAATACATTTCTTCTCCCCCCCCCCCCTCCCGGTCTCTCTCTCTCTCTCTCTTTCTCTCTCTCTCTCTCCTCAGAGTGAAGTACATAACTAGATGCTTCTACGTTTAGAAGGTAGGAGTGAACTATTGGTGGAAATGAAACAGTTGAGTATGGGTTATGAGTTGTGGCTGGGGAATTCATTTGGTAAAAACATTTGCCACGAAAAACAAGGCTCCATGTTCGAGCTTCAGTCTGGCACGTAGCTCCAATTAGACAGGAAGTGATAAAACTAGGCGCTGGGAAAACACTAAGCACTGATTCCATAAATACGATTCTGTAAAAAAAAAATGGCGCGCGGGATTAGCCGAGCGGTCTAAGGCGCTGCAGTCATGGAATGTGCGGCTGGTCCTGGCGGAGGTTCGAGTTCTCCTTCGGGCATGGGTGTGTGTGTTTGTCCTTAGGATAATTTAGGTTAAGTAGTGTGTAAGCTTAGGGACTGATGACCCTAGCAGTTAAGTCCCATGAGATTTCACACACATTTGAATATTTCTTAAAAATAGTGTGTGTGTGTGAGTCTGTGCTGCATGTTTTTGGTTGTAGTTATGGACGAACCAAAATTTCATCTAAATATAAACTCCCTTTCTACACCAGTAAAGGTTACACTGGAAACTCCACGTTCTTGACCATATGAAGTCTTCCAAAATTCATATACTCTTTGGCAGAAAGTCTTCAAATGGCGGAAAGTACCTACCGCCACTACCATACCTATCGATGATCGATTTAAGGCTGACCTTTAAATGGAAAGCTTTAGTAAACACACCAATTGTCGCTAACGATCGGGTCGCGGACGGGACGCTAATTCATAATATTCTGCCGTAGTGGCATTCTCTACGCCAAATAAACTATACATCATTGAAGCAAATGATAACGCAGCTTACTTCTTCAAATCGTAGTCATAATGGCTGTAATACCTCATTTCCCATTCTCTTGGACACTGAAAGCTAGATAATGCATCCCTCGTCCTCCGGCAGAAGTTAAACGCACCCATAACATGGAACAGCTGTTAATACCAGATGTCTAACGCAGTAACTGCAAAGAGGTGTGTCTGAGCGTAAACGCAGAACTGTCGCGGCTGCCAGTAATGGAGTCGTGCTTCATCGTTAAAGTGACTGGAACCGACAGCCATGTTTAACGGCGAGACGCAAATGCAAACTGATGACGCCACAATCGAACGTTGTGCTCAAATCTGCGGTGTCCGCGGCCCGTCACACCGAGAACATAATGGGCCTGTTCGCTGCTCTACTCGCGGATGATGGACGCGCCACACAAAAGGCGCTGTCACCACTGTGCTTCCTGTGACACACCTTACTGTGTTGCTACCTAAAGCTCCTTGCTTTCAAAGAACCTGTTGATGAACTACCACAAACTACTGTCTTCATATAAATATCTATCTATTCCAGCTAGAGAACAATCCTACTGACACTAGGAAGTAGCTAAACGATTCGGTGACTACACTTACGCTGAAGTAAACCACCATGATTTTCGTTCAATTTCTTTAAAATTATGCAGCACAGATTGCATAAAAGGCATCTTTTGTAGAATTACTTATCCAGGCTGTTATAAATATTTGTTTTATTAGCGGAAAAACCCTACATGGCCCAGATATCTACGTCGATGCACGTACCATGCACTGTCTGTCATTGTACTTAATGTTTATAATGCCACATCTCCTGAAATATGCATCGTAAAATGATAAAATTTTGTAGGTGGATTCAGCGGCGTATGTGGATAGTGTCTGCGAAATTTATTACGAATAGGATTAGTAGAGAAGAAGTAATATTAAACATCATGCGTAATTTGGAAGTTTTACATGCATCTCATTGTTTATGACGTCACATCTCCTGAACTAAGTGTGGTACGATGACATAATCTTGCAGCTACATTCAGCGCTACATGTTCATACTCTCTGCAAAATGTGTCGTGAATACAGGTGGTAACAGAGAAGTAATAAATTAGACATCATGCCTCATGCGGTGCTGTACTACATGGACAGCGGAAACGTACTAATAGTTAAATTTTTTAGATTCATCATGTTGTGGCTGTTGTTAGCAAGAAAAAATTTCGTAGGCGTTTCAAGTTATACGTAAGGTTTATTCCAAGCCGCTAAGTGCTCTCATTCACAAATACTGGATAGATATAGTCTGGGAATTCACGCGCATGGCCTACGCATCTCTGCCACCTACACTCCTCCACCCTTTTGATAGGTAGGTTCTTACCCCACAGTAATTGTCGCCTAACACGAGGGTATATGTGTACGAAGTTTCAACCAAACTTGGTTGAAACCAGCCAGTGTTTCATGAGGGAGATGTGGAACTTAAACACACACGTACACAAACACACACACACGCACACACACTCACACATGCATCTACTTGTATGATATGTGTGGATCATTGTGAAACTAGTTCTGGCACAATATAGATACGAAGCATAAATAAGAACATGCAAATTCTTACATAATAAGAGACGAGATAAAACAAATAACGGCATGAAACAACAATTAAAACGTTTAAGGGTTTACATTCAAAATGGCGAACACAACACTCTGTAATTTTGTACAGTAATCCGTCATTACTTATCGCTATGTGACTATGTGGCCCTATAAACCCATGTAGGATAAACAAAAGAACGTGTGATACGTACAAGAACAAGTACACTTGTATTCAGTCATAATAGACGTTGAAACTTCCTGGCAGATTAAAACTGTGTGCCCGACCGAGACTCGAGCTCGGGACCTTTGCCTTTCGCGGGCAAGTGCTCTACCATCTGAGCTACCGAAGCACGACTCACGCCCGGTACTCACAGCTTTACTTCTGCCAGTATCTCGTCTCCTACCTTCCAAACTTTACAAAAGCTCTCCTGCGAACCTTGCAGAACTACCGGGCGTGAGTCGTGCTTCGGTAGCTCAGATGGTAGAACACTAGGCCGCGAAAGGCAAAGGTCCCGATTTCGAGTCTCGGTTGGGCACACAGTTTTAATCTGCCAGGAAGTTTCAAATCAGCGCACACTCCGCTGCATAGTGAAAATCTCATTCTGGATAATAGACTTGCACATAAGATAATATCATCAAGTAAGGACTTAGATTAGAGCTTTAAGCTCATATTTTTTATTGGCCAGACAATGTATCTCTTACCATTACTATCTATACTCTGGGTACTTCCTCTCCCTGTGGTATTACAATTTACATCCATTCTCTTAGAACAGAAAACATATTATTTACAACATTATCAATTAAGCCTGCCTTAGGCGCGTACGTTCATGTTGCACGATTAGACACAGTGGTAAAAAAGGTCACTCACCCATTAAAATGTATCTACACTATGGAAAATCATTTTTACGTGTAGGTGCTTTTATTTATTTGGGAAAATGCTTATTACAGGTTATTCTTTTGATTACACTTTCCCTTCTAATGGACCTTTTCCAGGACCACGAGACTGATTGCAGATATCTTCGATATGATCTCCACACATCCATCTCTTGTGTTTCAAACACCACTTCCTTGTAGTTTTGCAGTGAACACATGGTGTGCCGTGGGGCGATCACTCTGTTTTTGAAATAATTGAAAAGCCACGATCGCTTCAATCGTTTATTAGATTGAAACATCCCCTTTTTAGAACAATTATACCAGACTGTGCTTAAACTGATACACAATATTTTTTAGTGCAACGCAATCTGACTTTCAAAAATCCCTACAAAAGAATGGCCCTGACTAACATTAACCTATACGTTTCATAAATCACTTACCTCACAAAAATCTTCGTTACTCGAACTACTGCAATTCAGCGAGCGCCACTACTGCCAGCTAAATAAAAGATTCTAACTACGGTAGGCACTAACTACTGATAGGCATAGTTAGCAAATGAAAGATTTTAATAGAGAACAAACAATGTATTTACCTTAATAGTCATAATACGAGTATATATAGCAGTTCATGACATCCAGTCTTACAAATTTCAAAACTCCAACCATTTCTCTCCCCACATCCACCACTGCTGGCGGCTCACCTACAAATGCGCAACGCTACGCGCTGTTCACATCCAGCTGCCGCTGCCCAACACTACAATGGCAGACAACAATGCAAACTAGCCACAGACTGCACACAGCACAGCCAGTGATTTTCATATAGAGCGCTACGTAACGTTGCCAATAAGAAAACATTAACAGCCTACTTACATAGCCCCCATGCACCCCACAAAAAATTTTACAAATTGTTTTGGGCAATGGCCAATCATGATTTGATAAAATTTTCCATAATTACAATAACAAAGATACCAAATGCACACACTTATTGATACAATGTTGGTCAAAAGCTAAAATTTTGTCACAGTCCATCATAAAGACAGTCCTGATTATTCATCACATAAAATTGCAATGTTTTTCTCAAAGTCTGAGCAGTAAAAGAAAATGCACACGGAAGTAGTGGATTTCCATACAGTCTTGAAGAAGTAGTGTTGTCCTTCCAACGGAAAGTCAGTGCTGACTCTCGACGTGCAGACAAGTAATGGGTCACAACAGAGCAAACCCACAGCAGAGTCATTCGAAGTTTTAAGAATATTGGTAGGCAGGTCATCACAGAGTAGACCCACTGTAGTCCTGGTAGAGATTACGGCATTGGTCGGCCACCAGAGGTGCAGACCCACTGTAGTCCTGGTAGAGATTGTGGTATTGGTGGGCCACCAGAGGTGCAGACCCACTGCAGTCCTTGTAGAAATAATGGTATCGGTGGGTCATCAAAGATGCAGACCCACTGTAGTCCTTGTAGAGATGGCCAGCAGCCTTCTGTTGTGACTGTGCAGGTGCACAATCATCATTGAAGAGTCTTACGGATAATATAACAAGTCCATAACCACCACTTGTGCACTCACAAAGTTTTTGGAATTGTCCTTAGAACCAGCAATGCTGTTATCCAGTGCCTTGCTGAATTATTAACACACATGCAAACACTATCAGTCCGTACTTCTCACATATTGTCCATGTACTATGACCAACAGAAACGTGTGCAATGAAATGGAACTTACAAGTTAATAATATGATGAACTGGTGTCCTTTACAATTTTATAACATAAGAATACAATTACAAAGGTACAAAGTACATCATTAAAGAACATAACAATACAGATAACATTTGTAGTACCGGTTTTACAAAAGAATCGAAATAACATATACATCAGTGTTACAGGATTTATGACATGAGTACATACATAAAAGATCAGAATATCTTTCGAAGCATCAACTTCACACATGAGCATTAACACAAAACAGAACAAATAATTTCTCAACATCTTTACGAAGAAAATAACATAGTATTTGAAAAATTCTACAACATAAATCTTATTAGCTAAACACATAAAGACAGGAAAATCACAAATATACAAGAGTACACAAACACATAGCAGAATAACACAGGGGGAAAGGACAGGGTTTGTTTTCAGCGTAACATTTGGTACTGCAGTATATTGCAAACAAAACCTTTTTTTTTCTTGGAGATCTCCCTTCGTTCATCATTATTCCCAAAAAGTCCTATCTATACCTGCTTTCTGTACTTTGTTCGTATAACTTCTCAATGCATTTCTTCCAATTCATCGCAACTCATTCTCTTATATAGTCTACCCCTCTTAAGCTAACTTAAATCTACTGAGCTCAGATGCTAAACTAAGGGACGAGGCAATGCAGCAGCACAGACAATTAACACAAACAGCAATGAAAAAAAAAAAAAGGAAATTGGCAAAGCAAGCAGCAGCAAATGCAATAACTTATATCTAAACATGACAAAGCTCAAGCAGAATAAATTTTACAGTAAAAATGGCCATGTTTAATACCTATGTCACACCTTAACACTAGAGTGATGCATCACGAGAACTTACACTAGCAGATAAGTTACCAAATCATAAAAAAAATTATTTATGCAATTCCTGTGAAGGGAAATGTCTATTTATGTGCCCTCGTTTTCTTGGAAGTAGATCATAAATTTCTTATTGACTGGATCTGTAGGCATAAAATAACTATATTAGTACATCTATTAAATTTTATTTTAACCAATGCTGCAGTGCAGCTAGAAACTAGATATTAAACAAAATGAGTAAATAAATACATAAAGCAAGCACTATGGCATTTCTCTCAACTAGCAAGACAATAGCCACGAAATGTTTCTCATCGTTTCATTAGTCATTTTAGTAAATATAATAAATTAAGAGCTCCACAGTATAATCATATGTTTTCAAGTTTGAGCGTGTCGTACTTGCGATGCTTTCTACAAAGGAATGTCAATAGCGAGGATAATGGCCTCCTTTTTTTCTCCACCTGTGCCTCTGAAAGGCACACACTAATGGCTTTTTCCCAGGTGACCATTGCACAGCTGGGTGCCCACCACGCATTACGTGAAGGTCACTTAACTTTCCTACCGAAATATTTACTACAGCAGTTTCCACTGCAGTGGCAGTATCATGTAAAAAATTTCACAGGTCGATAATTTGTGTTACAAATGTGTAGAAACAAAATCCTGTAAATATAACAGTTTATTACACATATACATATTCGTACACACTTCTTCAATATTTCATCATAATAAATACGTAGCATAATCAAATTCCTCATATAGCATCAGCTCATTGATCATAAACATACTGCAACAGCGTAACACACATCGTCATCATAACATCATAAACCCCCAGCCAAATCTCAAAATCGTCGTAGCTTTCTCCAATAATTTCAAAACCTAAAAGAAATTCTCTGCTCATGTCAAAAGTTTCGTCTACCTCAAACGTACTTTAAAAATCATGATCCTATACCAAATACATCATTCAAAGCTCTCATAGTATCACAATGGTTCCGAAACATATGAAGGGTTCACACAGTACAGACAAAATAAAATTTCATAAGTGTGAAGTTATCCAGCTGTGTAATTGCATAAATATCTGTCACTGACGTAGAAAAAAAAAAGTTTGTGTCTCAGTCAAATGATCAGATAGCTGTGTAATTCTGTCTTAGAGAAATATGTTACCGATGTGTAAAGTTGTATAAGCAAATGCCATATTAGCTAGGGCTCCTTGTGCTTACCAAACACATGATACACAAAGTAAGCATGTAACCCCCTGAGGATTAATGTCATTATACCCTCAGGTGTTACAGATTACAGCAATGGAATGAAATGTATCACAGAAAACTTTCTTTGTAATTCAAAAATCTTTAAAAATTAATGTTTTAAGTACAAAATTAATCACTGAAGTGTGTGTCCTGTAGCGCTAAATGTGCGTCTTGCTATAAGATAATTCTGTGGAAGTGTCGTAGTTATCGTCCTCTCGAAGCAAAGTTCTGCTGAAGTCAATGTACTCACCTCACCATTAACAAAAGTGAAATGCTTTGCGTACAGATATCTTAGTTATTATGCTTATTGCCATGATGAAGAAAGAACTTTACTGTAAGGTATTGTTGTGCTACAGAAAAGGCTGTCTCATTGTAGCTATACCACAAAAGTTACTGCTAAAACATATTTCCCTTTCCAGAAGAACTCAGAAAAACTGTGCAGATATAAAACAGAAACACCGCAAAAGCAACAGTGTAAATTGTGTCGCATATTAGTAGCGTCGTGATATAGTCGTGTAGCTGTCAAATAAACTAAAAGCTAAGTCATCTTTAATCTCCCAGAAAGTACTTCAAATAAAGAATGTCTTTTCAAGCAAACCAAAATGTTGCATTAAAATCTCATTAGCAGTACCAGTATATGTTCTAAGTGTTCTAAGTATGTAAGCCTTATAGTTGTTACGTAATCGTGCAACTAACAAGCAAGAATGTACACACATAATAACACTGTGACGTCTGTTCACTGTAACAATGCATTTGTAATTTCTGTTTAAATAAGTTCTCTTGGTTCTTCATTGGATATTTAACTTCAAACATTGTTGCATGGTAACAGTTTCTAAGTCTGACAATGCATACTAGAAATGTGAAGTGAAAAGTTTTATGGCAAAGACAAAGTAAAAAGTAGATTATCTTTCAATCAACGGTTTTACATGTGAAATGTGGTGTAAACCTTCACTCTTCCTAGTACGCAGAGTTTCAACTTCAACGCAATTATCATGTGGTATACGTCGGATTCTGTAAGGTCCATTGTAAACTATAAAGAATTTGTGACTCAAGTGTTTCTTCTTATGTGACAATGAATGACCTTTAATGAGAACTCTCTGACCAATATATAATTTATTTGCATTTGCTTTACCGTGTAGTTTTCTCCTTTTGTCTGCTGCAGATTTTATATTTTTAATAGCCAAATGAAATATGTCTTTGTGTCGAAGTTTACGTGTATTTGGGAAAGGTACAAGCTCTCTGATTCTGTTTGGTGGTTCTTCATAATTCAGTACAAGAGTAGCTGGTAAAGCAGTGGAGTCATGAGGCATTTCAGTCAGCACATTTTGAAATAAGTGTAAATATCTGTCCCAATGCTGATGCTTTCTGTGACAATAAAGTCTGCAAAGCTTATTGATTTCTTTCATAATCCGTTCTGACGGGTTACAATGTGGTGAGTACAGTGAAATAAAAACAGGTTTGATTTTATGGTTCCGTAGCATGCGTGACCAAACAGCAGATCTGAATTGCGGTCCGTTATCTGAAATGACTTTTGCAACATGACCAACTTCACGTAAGAAATTTTTAACAAAGGTGTTGGATACAGACCGTCCAGTGGCTTTACGTAACTAAGTGAAAGAAACAAATTTTGAAGTAAGTTCAACAGCGACTAGAACGTACGAAGATCCATTCGATGTTCTGACAAGGGGTCCCAAGAGGTCAACAGCAGCAAATTCTTTTAATTTAGAAGGAATGATAGGAAACAATGGAGCACGATGTGACATAGTGGATGGTTTCGCCTTTTGACAAAGTTTACAAATAGACAAGACTCTTCGAATTCTCTTTTCCATATTGTTAAAATAACAAGTCGTCCGAAGAATATGATAGCATTTTCGTGGACCAAAATGTGTGTAGCTGAAATGAATGTACCAAATGAGCTTCTACTTCAGTAACGGAATAATTTTTTTTAGATTTCATTAGCACTCGGCTAGCAAAAGCAATGGTTTTCTGAACAGTAGTGTCATTTTCTGTGGCTTCTTGAAATAAATGGGCACCAAGACCGACTTTAGAAGAAACCGTGATAAGGCAGAGATTTTGTGACGGATCTGGATGAGCTAGTATTGGCGCGTTAAGTAGCGATTCTTTCAAGGAATTGAATTCCAACTGTGCTTGTTTGTCCCAGTTCCAAATAGTATTTTTTCCAGTGAGAGAACAAGGTTTTGGTGTAACAAGAATTTGCATATTCAGAAAACGACGGTAAAAATTATGAGACCTAGAAAACTGCGGACATGTTTTTTTGTGGATGGAACTGGAATGGCTCTTATTGCTTCTAACTTTTCAGGATCCAGCTGAATGCCTTCAGAAGAAATAATATGTCCCAAAAACCTCACCTTTGACCTACCGAATTCAGACTTTTCAAAGTTAACTGTAATTCCAGATTCCGCAAAAATATGTAACACGCTGTTGAGGATGCGATTGTGTTGTTCCCATGAGGCTTCTGCTATCAGAATATCGTCCACATATAAGCTGATGTGACTTTTTAAGTACTCATGTAATATGGAATTTAGCCCGCGAATGAATGCTGCCGAAGAAATGTTCAAACCAAGAGGAAGTTTCCGAAACTGATAACAAACGCAGAAACAAAGGAAAGCTGTGTATTTTCTACATTCTGGATGAAGCTCGATCTGATAAAAGCTGGATCTGAGATCAATGGAAGACCACACTTTTACACAATTAAAATTTTGAAGAAGTTCTTCCTACGTTTGCGGCCTGTCTGTTTCAGGTATGATGATAGTATTGATTTGTCTCGAATCTAAGACAAGCCTGATCGATCCATTTTTCTTCTCAACAACATGTAATGGATTGTTGTATGAGCTTACTGCAGGCTCAATAATGCCCTCGTCAAGCACAGATTGTATTTCTGTTCTAACACGGTCCCTATAATGTGCCGGAATTATGTATGGTCTAACACAAAATTTAGTATGCTCACGAACACGAAATTGGTGTTGGAATCCCTTGATTGTTCCTGTTTTGTGGGTAAAAACTGTGGAATGTGCTTGTAAAATCTCAAAAAGGTCCTGCCTATCAGTGTCATTACAATTCTCAATTGTTTCAATTTTATTCTGAATTAATTCATTAGTTTCAAATATGCCGTCGATATCATCCCTGTCAGTACTTGCAGAGTGATTGTTAGTGTCTAGTTCCGTAGAAAATTCCGAACTGTTGTCTAACAGAAGGTAAAGCCGATTAATTTCCTCGTCATGGTTTGAGAGCCAATCTTCAAATTTCAAAGCTATTGGCCTACCTTCTTTCTCTAAACTTATTTTAGCATCGTGGAAGTTTAAGATTGCTTTGTATTCATTAAAAAAGTCTACTCCCAATATAATTTCCGTCGTCAATAATGGAACAATAAGAAAGTTCGTAGAGAAGCTGTGGCTTTGACAACAAAATTCTAAGTTGGTTTGTTGGCGTACATCTACACTTTTTCCAAAGATTGCACCTTGTAATTTAATCTTACGTAACGGAAGTGTGGGGTAATCGTTCGATTTGTTGCATTTGCTAAAGACTGTTTCACTAATTACTGAAATGGGACTGCCAGAGTCAAGTACTGCCGTAAATTTTACTTCATTTACAGTAATGTGAATCACAGGATATGCAATGTTGTTATGTTTTGCGTCGTGCTCCTGGAGTAAGGTGTCCCTAATGTCTTCCATTTTTACGTAATTACTAGCTACGGCAGCTGCGTCGTCAGTTTCATAAGTACGCTTTGTGGCTGCCAGTGGTATGAGTCATTACCTATTGTGTCTTTGTTAGCGCGCGTTGTTATTGGGATTTGGAGACCTAACTTCTGAAAATTCACCTTGTCGAGAGGGCCCTGCTCTGTTTGAATTCCGCCAGTTCTGATGCAATTCAGGTCTGTCGTTACGATCATATCGTCTGTCGTCATGTCGGTAGATTCCATAGTTTCTTTCTTGTCGGTCACGTGGTGGAGAATTTCTCCCTGAATCGTAACTGCATTCTGGACCATTGCGTCTAAAGTTATTCTGTCTCCCTTGATAATAATTATTTTGGTTCCCAAATTGTCTGTTTCTCTGATTGTCTCTGTAATAGTTACTACCACGGAGAGGTGACCTTTCCCTGTAATTATTACTACTCTGCCAACGGTTGTCATAAGGGTGATGTCTGTTTTGGTCACGATTTGTGTTGTGAGGACAGCCTTGTCGTGTCCAGTTATTATTTCTTTCATCGTGGAATTGCGACGGATGTGACCTGTAATTGTTGTGTTCCTGTTTTCGCGTTCCGCAATTGTCAGTGTCAATTTCTAATTCTGGTAAGAGTCCCTGAAAAGCTTCAATGTCGTCTTTGCAACGTCCTGCCAAAATAATATGTCGTAAATGTTCAGGTAATTTGATTAAGCAAATGCGGATGAGTTCTGAGGGGCTGTATGGGTTTGACAGGTACTGATTCTTGTGCAACATGTCTTCAAAATATTTCACAAGACTGGAAAATTCGGATTGTTCGAAATGTTTCATCATTATGATGCTATGTTTTACTCGGTCTTGTGTAGCTTGAGACCAATACGCTGAGAGGAAGGCATGATAACATTCTCCTTCACTGTGACAATCGTGAATGACCGATCGCATTCTTACAGCTGGTTCATTCTCTAAATAGCCACACATAAATTCTAATCTGTGCTCTAATGACAAGTTGGGAGGAAAACAATGAGAGAATTGACGGAGCCACGCTTGTGGATGAATGTCGTTGCCAGAATTCTTAAATGTTTTAAATTTAAGTGTAGTAATGAACAGCTTATAGTCAAAATCATCATGCCGGCGAGTCGAATATCGGTCATTGTTACGTCGTTTCGGCGGTTCCATCTCAAAATCCAATGCGCCTTGCCAATTTCTTTCATAATTTCCGAAGTATCCTGTGTTATTATTTTGTTGTTGTTCCCTCTTCCCGTACTGGAGCGCGAGTGTCCTCTGAAATATGTAATTCTTGTATCACTTGTGCCAAATGATCTTGTACTTCCCGGATTTCTCTTTTGTACTGTGTATTGATTTGATTTTGATTTTGTTTGAATTTTCTAATTTGTTCATACTCTTCAGTGTCCGTGAAGGCTACAGGTCTTGTATCATTCAGATCATCATCTACCTTTGTAGATAAGTTAGTGAACTGATCTGTAAGTTCGGCTACTTTATCCGATAGTGAAATTATTTCCTCTGTGTGTTTTTCTGAACCAAGTTTCAGAGTGTCAATTCGTGTAGAAATCGTATCTACTGTGTCCTTTAAGTTTTCCTGAGTTTTTGCAAGTTGCGTAACCGAATTGGTAGATGCAACTGAGTCAATTTTAGCTTGCAAGGTGTCGTGATTTTCATGAACAATAGTTTGCAGTTCTTTTATGGCTGCTTCGTGATCCTGTAATGCATTTTCATGACGCAAAAAAAATAGGTGGTAAATGCTCACAAATTTGTGTTTTCACGTCATTACAGACTTTTTGACATTTCGATTCAATGTTATGTAACTCAGTAGTTAAATCTTCACGTGTTTGTTCAAGTGTGGTGTCTAACTTTAGAAGCTTTTGCTGTGTTTGTCTCTGATTTTGTTCCATTGTGTCTAACTGTTGCTGTGTTTGTCTCTGGAGTTGTTCCATTGTGTCTAACTTTTGAAGGTTTTGTCCCATTTGTTTCTGATTTTGTTCAAGCGTTGTGTCTAACTTTTGTAGCCTTTGTCCCATTTGTGGAATTAACTGTAATAACAATGCACTGGTGTCTGAAACATGTTCCTCAGTGCTTTTCGGCAGTGAAGTTGCACCGGAAACATTCACATTTTGACAAGCAGAAAATGTGTCTTGACTTATTTGAGAAAACGGTGAGGACCCAAGACCTGAATCTACAGTATTTGCAAGATTGCGTCCTGTAGTTTCGGATTCCTGAGGCGAACTGTTGCTGACCGATCGATCGATAATGCTTCCCTGTTCACTAATTGTTTCACTGTCTACACCATTATTTGCCGCCCGCTCCATTTCCCTATGCACAATTACCAAATTACTACTTTTAACATTAGTTAATTCATTACTCGGTTGCGCTAACACACTGCTTTCGTCTTCACTGTCATTTCTCAGTTTACTTTGGAGCCTAGTATTACGTTTTTCACACGCCATTATTGTCACAATAACACAGAAAAGCATAATTGGAAGAGTAAAATAAGAAAACACATTAACATAGCACTGCAAATAATATCTAGTTAATTGCAAGCGCAGCTGCGAAATACTTGGTGCAAATCTACATGCATGCCACAACTGCTTTACTGTACAAGAATGAAAGACTGCAACTACAAAGGAGATTCTCTCTACAATTACGCGCTAGCAATAAATAAAGTCTACACTAATTACACAAACTACATGAAAATATCAGAAGATTCCAGTAAGGTATCCTCGGCTAAGGGTCGACATACGAAACGTCCCCTTAGAACAATTATATAGGACTGTGCTTAAACTGACACGCAATATTTTTAGCGCAACTCAATCTGACTTTCAAAAATCCCTACAAAAGAATGGCCCTGACTAACATTAACCTATACCTTTCACAAATCACTTACCTCACAAAAATCTTCGTTACTCGAACTACTGCAATTCAGCGAGCGGCACTACTGCCAACTAAATAAAAGATTCAAACTACGGTAGACAGTAACTACTGATAGGCATAGTTAGCAAGTGAAAGATTTTAATAGAGAACAAACAATATATTTACCTTAATAATCATATATAGCAGTTCATGACATCCAGTCTTACAAATATCAAAACTCCGCCATTTCTCTCCCCATATCCACCTCTGCTGGCGGCTCACCTCCAACTGCGCAACGCTACGCGCTGTTCACATCCAGCTGCCGCTGCCCAACACTACAACAGACAACAGTGTAAACTAGCCACAGACTGCACACAGCACAGCCAGTGATTTTCATACAGAGCGCTACGTAACGTTGCCAATAAGAAAACATTATCAGCCTACTTACAAAGTTAGGGTTTTAAACTCCTGTTCTGCAACAAACTACGTTGTGTTTTCCAGAAGGCGGAGTTTAAGGACCAAAATTTATTTCGCAAATACGGGAAGAACGTCAACAGAAGTTCTGAAACCCAGAAAGGTGGTTTTGTAAAAACCACGAAAAGAAGGTGTTATTTCTGTGCTATGTGTCAGTCCTACATCTCTTTCTTCGCTAAATCACGGCCAAACGTTTTCAGTGTATACATAAGTACACGAAAAATTATTTCCCTTATGTTGTGGTCAACATACAAATTCAGTGCTTATATTGGAATCTTCATGGAATTAGCTCCACATTTCTTCCAGAAAGCTAAATAATTATGCCATTTTCTGGAGTATGGATTTCTTTTCGGGGAGCTTCCGTGTATCGTTTCACGAACCAACTTATAACAAAAATCAGATCAACTGAATACATCCCGATCATTCAGTACAGATTAACAGAATCTTTTTTCTTCATCATTCACCTCTCGTAGATGTTGGGTATTGTGGTCACTTGGAGTTACGTTATGAGAATACTAGTCCCTTTCATTGTAACTGCCAGTTAGTTAGTTAGTTGTGTGTTCCATTGATCAATCGCACGGTACGGTAGCTCTTATGCAGCGGAATGTGCCAAGTGCACAAAAAATGCACATATGAAACAAGACTTTATAATGTCTATATATTATAGTACAGTGTTAAAGATTAATATTTCTACTATTTACCCCATTCTCTTAAATGGCACAACATGCATATACTATATTTATAGATTTATTTATACCTATTCAAGAATTCATGTATGGTATAGAAGGAGATGTCAAGGAGATATGATTTCAATTTATTTTTGAAGCTATCTGCTATCTGTCAGACATTTTATTTCATCTGGTAACTTGTCAAAAACCTTTATAGCAGCATATTTTACCCCTTTCTGTGCCAAAGATAGGTTGAGTAAGGTATAGTGTATATTTTCTGGTATCATAATCATTAATGTCACTGTTGATTTTAAACTGGTCCATGTTGTTGAGAACAAATTTCATTAGTGAGTAAATGTACTGTGTGGCTGTTGCAAGAATTCCAAAATCTTTTAAGAAGATGCCTGCAAAATGTGCAACTATGAACCCCACACATTATTCTAACCACTTTCTATTTAGCAGTGAATACATATTTCTAAGTGCTGAGTTACCCCAAAGTATTATTCCATATAACATCAGAGATATACTCAAGGTATGTTTGCTTACTAATTTCTGTATCCTCAGAATTGGAAATTATTCTGCTTGCAAAAGTTGCTGAACCTAGCCGCTTTAGAAGATTCAAAATACGAATTTTCCAGTTAAAATTCTCATCTATATGTACACCCAAAAACTTAGTGTGCTCTACCCTGTCTACTGACTTCCGTTGACGTGTTATATTTATTGAAGGAACTCTACTATTTGCAGCAGAAAATTGGATGTCTGTGATTTCTCAAAGTTTAAAGCAAGCCCATTTGCAGAAAACCAATTAATGACTTATCCAAAGACCTTATTTGTATCATTTTGAATTGGAGTCTCTTTTACTGGATTAATACTGATGCTTGTCTCATGAGCAAACAGTGTCAGTTCAGCTTCTTGTTTGAGATAAGAAGGGAGGTCGTTCACATTTATCAAAACTAGAAGGGGACCCATGATTAAACACTGTGGAACACCTAATGCAATTTCACACCAGTTAGACGAAGTGGAAAACTTATTTAAATCACTTGACCTATATAAAGAAACTTTTTGTTTACCGTTCTGTAGGTACGACTTGAACCACTCATATTCTATTCCATTTAAAGCATCGAATTGTAATTTCTGTAACATATGTCACGGTTCACACCATCAAATGCTTTGGACAAGTCACAGAAAATTCCTGTTGGTGACAATTTACAACTTAAAGACTCTATTATGTGCACAGTGAAATTGTATATTGCTGTCTCAGTGGAAAAGTACATCTAATATCCGAACTGTGATATATTAAGTATTCCATTACTGTAATGACCGGGCGTGGATGGCTTCCGTGCAGGGCGGTGAAACGGAGTTATTAGTGTCAGAAATCCGGTACTACGCCACCCTTGCCTGCGTAACAGCGCAGCGGCGGGTGGCTGTAGGCGCTGTCGACGTATCACGGGAACATCATTGACTAAATTTCATTTTATTTATAAATTGTAACAGTTTAGTGACTCTCGGTGGTCGTAACGGCCTCAAAGATGTGTGCCAGAGACGTGGGTGCGGGTATGCTGAGACTATCAAGGGCCCTGCAGTCTCTAGAAGCACATTATGTCCTACGCCCTGAGAACTGATGGCTACAGTGACACAGCGAGTGTGCTGACGCGAGGTGCGTACAGTGATCAGGACCACGGGTGCATCGATTGGACACAGCATCACAGCTCAGAGCAGGAAGAGCGGAAGGCGCAGAATCTCATCGAGGGTCCTATAGTCGAAAAGGAGCTCATAGGAATAGCGCGTGGCATTGTTAACGGAGGCATAGCGTCACAATACACCCGCACGGGCGAAGGTGGCGGAGCAGCTGCTTGCCCCAGTCCAGGGCAGGAGGCTGGCAGCGAAATAGAATCGGAAATGCCCCAGCTGCTGGAAGGCACTATGTCAACACCATTGGTCTTAGATTCTTCAGCAGGGCTACAGCTAGACAAGTCTTGAAATGGCAGCTTACAGATTCATTCCAAAACATAATCCAGCATCCCGTCCACTGAATTACACCCACATACGTAAAAATAAGGAATATTTGTACTACCTTGGTACACATGCCAGGTGTCGATTTCCATCACAAAGAACCCAACAGAGCCCACCGCTCGGATGTGAATCAGTCTGGTTATTAATGCTCCAGTGTCTCCACCTTTTTGCTGTCTCGATGATATTACAACTCCGGTCAGCCTAGTAGTTCGGTGCTGTGGTGTCATATTCACAGTTTTTGTTGTACCAGCACTAGCCAATGATGTAACACTGTTTCTTCGAAACCGGTCCAGTCCCGCTTCCCCGGCTTCTTGCATTAGCCAGGGAGTGTCTTTGCTTTCCGAAGTCACGCCAGAAATATAGTGGTGGCGCTTCAGAACACACATCCGACTCCTCGTCGTCCCTTTTAAGCAATTGTAGAAAAACATTCGTATTTTTGTCGCCTCCGTCTTTCGGCATTTTGACAGGTTACTTGTTACGTACCCGTACATGGGTGCACAGTTCAAAACTGTCACTCAGACACGCTTCTGCAGAGAGAGTATATTTCTTAAAAACCGTAGAATTTACCGGAATGTGCTACTGGCGCCACAAGAAATAGCTATAAAAATTATTAGCTACTGAAAGGGTGGCACAGAAAATCAACATACCGTGTTACAAAACTACGACATACATCACTGAGGGGATACCTGTCACGCAGTTAACGTAGTGTTAATAATTAAATAAAAAACAGAAAGTAACTTTCAAAATCTGCCTATTACAATCCATAAAATAGATTTTAGTCTGTAACAACTGTTAAAATATGCCTTTCCAAAAATAAAAAAAATATAAAAAAAACAATCAGAATACTGCCAATCAAAATAATGTAATGTGGGCTTGAGTGAACTTCTTTTTACACGTGTTACACTCAGGTGACAAAAATCATGGGACAGCGATATGCTTTGAATTCCACATCCGTGTGGGAGGCTAAGATCTGGTTATGAGAGCACTCATCATTCCTTACAATTTAATTTCATTAGGAAATAATCATGATCGAGATTTGACTAATTTGGCCGAAAGAATTCGAACACTTGTAAATCAGTTAATGACAAAAGTTCAAATCGATTTATTTAAGAACACACCAAGCATGTAAAGTTGTAAGTTGAGGCAGTGCAGAGTGAAAATTAGAACATCTCCAGAACTGACATATAAGGTGCTGGAGAAATATTCAGTACAGAATAACTTGTGAATTTAACAAAACCACACAGGTAAAAAAAAATTTACAATTGTATTCAAAGAATTACCAAGTTATCAGTGGGCCACCAACCATTTTCAGAACAACAGCCTTTAACAAAGGTCCCTTCTAAGTGGATGAATTAATTATCAAAAGTTACAAATGAATAACAAGTTTTTAGACAAGGACAGTAAGTGCCTAATATCACAGGATTGCACCGGTACTAACGATAGAGGGGCTAGACGGAATCTCAGTATGTGAAGCGCTGAAGAAGAAGCAGCTAAAGGCTACAGAAGGAAAGGTAAACTGAACTTAGGGAGCTGACGAAGTGGAGTGAAAGGTGTCCGCAGAGGTAAGTGACGGTGTCAGATCTCAAAGAGCATGCAGCAGTCCCACCGCGCAGAGCAGACGCACGCGGTAGTAAACAGCCATTCCAGAACCCCGCCCCAGAACAGCCATTCCAGCCCCGCCCCCCTCCCCCCCCCCCCCCCCCCACGCCCTCCAGAGCACGGAACCAAGGCGAGAAGCGCTGCCAGGTAGGAAACAGTGCAGCGAAGGAATCACCTAAGCAAGACCGCTCCAAACGAAACAGTAACACAGGCACAGTAACCCTCCAATAAAGGAAGAGCAAGATAAACAGATATCTAAGCCCCACCAATTAGCTGTAATTAAACGATAAATTTTTAAAAACAAACTGAATCAACTTACTGCCCACTAAGTTAGAATTAGAGTACCCATTCAATAAAATGTCTAAAAGAGACAAACAAAATTCGATATGATTTCCAGCAACAAGTAATAACAGTGAAAACAGTTACGTTGCCTGCACTGAAAGATAGTGAGAAAGGTCAAATACTCCCGCAAAATTTTTGGGTCTTGAGACTTGAATGTGAGGCCCAAGACGGATGCAGTCACATAAGAAAAGCCAAACAAAACGTTACCTCAGAATCAGACAGGATAATGGTGAGCAGCTAACCGATTGCTCGTCATTAATGGCCTTAATAAACTACTTGAGCACCTGGCCAGGTCACGCATCTAAGAAATAACTATAATCAATACATATTACAATATTAACATACATTAAATGAATAACCAGGATGAATCACAAATCAGCAGAAGCTAGTACGATACTAGCACCCAGGAAGGGGAGACTATTAAACAGTAGCGATGTGGCCGAAACCTTTAGCTCAGTACAAAAAACCTGAAAACAGTGTGAGGTCACTACAAAGGGCACTGGCCACGACTTTCAGAGGAATTTTTGCAAATTATTTGGTTCCCCTTAATAGGGGAACAATTGAAAATGGGAAACCTTAAAACTATGTTGAAAAAAAATACGCTGACAGTAACGTTAATACAACGCCGAACAGCAATACAAAAGGGAGGCCCGCCTCAAAAGAACTTGCGGCGTCAGCTACGATGTCTCGCCAAAGGCACGAGGAAGCTGTAGACTAGCAGGAGGCGAACGGCATCCGAGTTAATGCAGCATAAACCGCCAGGAATAATATCGGCTGATCCACCCTTAGCCCATGAATGGAATGTACCAGAAAAGCACTTTCCAAACACGGAGCTTTCTAGGTTCCCCACAGATCAACCTTCCACTGTAATGCTTCCTCCGTACAAGGCAGGAAACCATTTCAACACGGGCACCACATCGTTCCCTAACAGCCACGTCTTCCTCTCGGCGTCTCCCCGGAGAGACTGGTCTTGCTCTCGATTCAGAGACCACTGCGAAACTCCAAACGGCGCGCCACAACGCTGAATTCACGCCACCAGGCAGCGAAGCAGATGTCGATACGGACCAGCATGGCTTATGCCCACATACAGATGGTGGTGCACAAGGCATAAAAGGGCAGTGCTTTCGCGGAGCTGTCATTTGCACACAGACTGCTCGTGTGAAAAGGTTTCCCATGTGATTATGGCCTTAAGACGGGAATTAACAGACTTTGAACACCGAATGGTAGTTCGGCTTACACATAAGAGACATTCTGTTTCGGAAATAGTTAGGGAATTCAGTATTCTGAGCCCCGCAGTGTCATGAATGTGACTGCAATACCAAATTTCAGTCATTTCGTCTCGCCACGGAGAACGCAGTAGCCGATGGCCTTCACTTAACGACTGAGAGCACATGAGTCTGTGTAGACTTGTCAGTGCTAAGAGACAGACAACAGTGCGTTCAATAACCGCAGAAATCGATGAAGGACATACGATGAACATATCTGTGAGAACAGTGCGCCGGAATCTGGCGATAATAGGCACTGTCAGCACACGACAGACAAGAGTGTCTCTACTTACAGCCTGCATCGCCTCTCCTGGGCCAGTGACCATGTAGGTTGGACCCTAGACTAGTGGAAAACTGTGACCTGCTCAGGTGAGTCCCAACCTCAGCTGGTAAGACCTGATAGCAGTGTTCGATTGTGGCGCAGACCACACGAAGCTATGGACCAAATATGCCAACAAGGCACTGTTGTGGTGGATCCATAATATGGTGGGGTGTATTTTCATTGAATGGACTGGATCCTCTGATCCAGTTGAACCGAACATTGACTGGAAATGGTTGTGTTCGGCTTCCTGGAAACCATTTGCAGACATTAAAGGACTTTATGTCCTTAGACAACGATGCTGAGCCTCTGTATTCACGAGCAACAGACTCGCTCTCGCTAACATTCATTTCCGACTTCAGTACAGTTAATCTCTCTATTGACCACTTCTGTAAGTAAAGATCCTTTGATTATTGAGTTAACTTAAGTTGTCCTACCCTCATTCGGGTTTTCTACAGCTGAAAAACCACTCAATATTATTTCTGAAATTTATGAAGTACTTCACCTGTCTCGCCGTGTCGAGCCTTAGCGGGGTGGGTGCCCCTGCGTAGTGGCCAATGCGTGGGAGGTGCCTAGGCTGTGCAGGTTTACACCGCCATCACAGGATTCCTCCTCATTTTATTCATTTAAAAAAAAAAAACTTTCTTCGTACAAAATCTCAAATTAATTGATGACACTTGGCCTTCGTCCCATAGCAGGTAGAAAAATTTTTCCAGCGAGTTACGCTTAGTCTGCGCTGCGTAGTACTGCCTCCGCGTTCAGCGTCTTTTTTGCTGACACGTGATTGATCAGCGGGTACTCGGTGTCGAATTACACCATTGTCTTGCCGCCTTGCTACCCCTACGGCTGCCAAACTGTTGGTTGCCTGCCGTGATTCTACTTCGTGGCCTTCTTCATCAGTAAGCGTGACTGAACGGGTCCATCGTCGCTACTTGCCAGGTAATTATTGCTACAACGTTGTACCCCCTCCGTCATCTCTGAATTACTCATCAAGTAAGCCAGGAAATTTTTACTTGTAGGGTCACTAATACTTTCTCTCGCAGTCGACCGTTATCAACATTGGAAGCTGAAAGAAACCTCCCCTTTTACTACGCTGCGTTGGAGGTCCGACTTACCCGTAATTCTGACGGTATTCGGATGCGAATGAGGTTGCCAATCACGTGCGCAAATTTCGAATACGAGTGATATCAAATATACACTTTTCCAGTCTCATGGGCTACCCTTCATCACCATGTTGTTTGGCAGACTCAAGAATTTTTAATAGTTAGTCGGGATCGACAAACTCACGCCACTCTCACTCGCGCTGAACTATCCAGTTGCTTCCATACAACACATTACTTATGCTCCACACTAATTTTACACACCAACACTACTGAGTGCGAGATGTCACTGTTTTTAGCTGAAACTACTACCCCTCCATGTCCTCGTGTTCTAGTCTCACTTCGTCAACCAATAATTCAGCCTGTTGGCAACAGTTTTCTGTTCGCTGTTCCACAGACTGTCACCGCCACCCTGGTGTGCCACCGTTCAATGTCAGAGACTGAATCGTACCGGGTAACATTGAATAATAGTGGCCTAGTGTATAATAGTTCAAGATGTGACGTATACGCTGCTTCTATGAGGATATCAGCTCAATTGCACTCCACCTTTCATGTCACCATTCCCACATTTGCCTTATACCTTCCTGAACTCTCTTTTAAACTCCATCACCATGAGAAGCTAAAGAATTTACCGAATACCAATGATTCAGATCTACTCCAATCGATCAATCATCTCCTTACCCAGGAACACAACCAAGTTGCTCTTGACCGAGTGGCCTCACATATTGCTGATTGGCACCAAACCAAGCGATTAACCACCGTTGTATTACCCAGCGCTGGTTCGGTAATAATCATTGTAATGATTCTGATTATAGTATCCTGGATACTCTGTAAAAGAGGGTTTTGCAAATGTTTCACTTCCTTCCGAGAAGTAGTACCACCCCCACAACCTGAAGGTGAATATCACACCTGAAACTACCTGCCAACCTTGTTGCATGCGATCAGGCATGACCGCCCCCTTAGAATTAAGTTGTAGTCTAGGTGTCAGGTCAATGAACTAATTTTGTAATGGATTTGTATTTCAATGTAAAGTCTATGGAATCAATATTTAACTGTCGAGTTTTAACCCTCATGTAAGTTATTTTGTTTTCTCTTTAAATTTTTGTCATTTTGTAATGTTCTCATTCACCCACTTGGGCAATTACCATTGTAATCCTAGATTTAAGAACTCAAAGTAATATTACGGGGAAAAACCCCCTTGTGACTGTTAGGCCTGGGAGCATTCTCTCACCCCCACGAGGGTGGAGTGTTTCAGTGTGCTGTGCTCCGGTGCCCCTCATCATCGCCTGGGTACCCACCACCACTGATACCGCCGACACACGCTCACAGCATGGCGCCGCCCCACTGCCGTCGCACCAACTTCACAAGTTTGTTATTCAAGAGCCTTCCTTCAGGCCCTTCAGGCCACTTTGTAACATTTGCACATATTAATATCACTATGTTATGGGACCCTTCATAATGATCATACATTTTTTTAAATGGAATAATCGATTAGAATAAGCTCATTCATTTTCATCCAGAGAGCCTTCTTCGGAAGGGGAAAGGATGTGCAGGGAGGAGACCCCCAAGAGGGATCATTGCCGACAACATTTTATTTAAATAAATTTTCAATGCATAAGGTTCGGCCGTAGCCGGCTTGGGCATACTGTGGTGGAAGGTGCTGGCCGGAAGACCATGGTCGGCACATTCCTGCCACGTGCTCCTCGGTCAGACTCAAGTCCCACGGGTTGGTTGCGCTGACGGGGGCACGCTACTAGCAAGGCGCGTTGGCGGAATCAACCCTCCAATCAGAGACTAATCGTGTGATCACGTGGGGACGCGGCCGGGAGCGGCGAGGGCGGCTTGGAAACAGCTCCGCGCCCTCTTAGCTTCTGACCTCGGCCCCGAGTAGTCGCTCCTCTAGCCTCTGCCTCTCTGATGAGCAGACGGCAACCCCTCTTGGGGCTGCTCAGCCCTACGTAGGCACCACTGTACCATCATTACAAGAATAAACTGGGTCCATTCCACTCAATTAATTTTCATTTTACAACGCCCTCTGCTCCTGACTTCTATCCTGCTACTGAACATGACGTACATATGTACGTACTTCCCTTTCCCCTTCCGAAGAGCGGAGGGCATAAACCATAAAAGCCTTGTTCATGTACTTAGTATATGACAATAGAGGTCTGGTAACATCAACAAGTTACACCAAGGTAGTGTGGATATGAACAGTGTGAGTGTGTTGTTAGTTGTTATTGGGCGTATGAAGTGTTGTGTAAATGTGTGACTAACGGTAGCTGATGGCGGATACGAATTGAAGGCCAATAGGTGCTATCAGAGATACTTCCAGTCGAGAAACAATGAAACTTAAAAGGGAATACCGAATATGACACAAAAATAGCGTATAACCATAAAGTGTACTAACATTAATCATAACTATAAATTGATAACAATAAAACATGACATTGAAGTAATAATAATTGACAAGAAATAAAATAAAGGGAATATTTCCCGAACATAAACTTCCGAATCGGATACGAAATCCGCCAGGGGAAGTTGTTTTTTTTTCTTTTTTTTTTTTTTTTTTTTTGTTTAATCGGTTGACGAAGTGCGTAAGGGACTACGTCAGTAAAATCCGACAGTGTGTGTATATAACAACATTGTTCTTAAAAGTGCAGTTTGCACTGTCAGATGGTGAAAAGCAACTAATCCGTTCAGCAACGGAAAAGGCTGCCATCTGGGGAACGGTATCTGAATCTTTGGCAGAATCCGATGATTTTGCAATGGAATTGCCATCTAGAAGAAGGTGGCTTTGTATAAAATGTAATAAAAGAGCGTCTGGGGCTCAGTTCATTTGTGGTTGAGTGCCAAAGGCGTAGTGTGAGTGCAAACTGTCTCACGGTAATTGATGTATGAATTGTTTTGTGGTCAACCGAGGAGCCTAGGATTCGGTGACGTTTAAGTACAAGTTCGCAGTGCGTATGAGCTACCTGCGAGTGACTCGACTATTAAGTTCAGCAGTGCATTAGTGCAATCTGCAGACTTGGATTGATGATTATATAATTTGCAGGGCAATGGGGCAACCTGCGGACAGTGCTAAGGCAACCTGTCTAATAATTGAGGGGTAGGCAGTGCATTGGAGCTATCTGCGATACCGTGGTTCAGCGGGCCTAAGGGCGTCCGTCTGACTTAATAAGAATTAGTGTAGGCACATGGGTTTCCTGCGATACATGTAATAAAAGTATCAGCGGCGTTATTAGCGACCTGCTGTACTAGGGAAATGTCGACTGTTCAAGCAATAAAAATAGCTCTGAAGCTAGAATAGCATACATGCATAAATAGCGTCACTTTTTGTGCGCGCAGTACATAACACTACATAAAATGAAAATCATGAACTATAAATCACTAGCGCTAGCATAATGACATAATTAAACACAATGACATAATTAAACACAATGACATATATTGACAGGAAAATAAAAACACAATGATGTATAATAATAATGCTGTAAGTAGTCGGAACGCTCAACGTTAACATGTAACACTGGCCACCTAGGGCTGGCTGCTAGGCTGCGTGTGTGTTAGTTTTAAAACTGACGATAACAAATTGAACTGAAAGGACAACTAGGCACAGTTCCTGTAGCGCTTACATCACCGGCTAATTAGAGGCAAAGTACGTATCTCACAATGGATCATTGGCCGATATTTTGGGGCAAGACTGCAACAAGGGAGAGCAATATCTCGGTGTAAATGGTGGTAAGACTAAAAGACCGGTACTGTCGGAAGAGGGTACCTAACATGTTGTAGGGGCCTCCTCATCGACAGAAGAAGGAAAACAGGATAGAACAATAACCACGGCGGTAGAGTAAAATAAATGGGGAGGGCAAAAATAACTGCGTAGCAACCAAGGAATAATCGTCCACCGATATACGGCAGCCCGGACGATTGGTCGTTTGTGCCTCGTCAGTAGCGTGAAAAACCCGTGGCATTGTATTGGTTTGCCCATATCTGGCCTTGTCCAAGGCAGTTCGATGTGTAAGAGGGTTAGGGCTGTAGTTTGTAACTCACACAATGAATCAAAGCAGTAGTGAAATTTCACTTATAGGATTGGCAGACTTCGTGTGATTTATCCAGCTAATGTGAAACAAAACGAGGAAAAGAATTTAAACAATGAATCACATCTATTTAATATTTATGTTAAGATTTATTGGGATGTTTGAATGAATTTTGTTTGCCGTGGCTTCCGGCTGCATGAAAGAAACCAGCCTGGAGCTGTTAGCGAGCGCGCAGCGCAGGCGTAGGTGCGGAGTAGGCAACGGCACGTCAGCGGTTATGTGAGACGGCGTGTAGCCGCGAGAGACCGGCCGCTACTGCAGCGACAAATATCACGCGCTTAGCGTGTACCAGAAATAACGATGAATTAGAAATTGCTAATTATCTAGAATAAGAGTTTTTTTTTTTTAAAGGCTGTTAGTTATATAAACTGATGGTAAATGCATTGTAGTCTGTCATACACGGAGGATAGGGCAGTAATTTGCGGTTTGTTTTTGTAACTACTAGGACGCGCCGCGTGTTGAGACGCTGGAGGCGGCAGCGCACGTGGTGATAAGATACGTCATCGCGCGGAGCGCTGTTACTGGCTGAGAAGGAATGATGGCCGCTGGGCAGTTCTTGGCGTGGAGAAGGGACAGCGTTGAAGAGGAGGAGGGGAGGCGACAGCTGATGTGTTGCCCCGCCAACAGCTGGTCCCGTAAACAAAGCGTACGAGGCGTATGCATTTCAAGTCCTGGCTTTATCTGTTCCGATTACTTACGATTAGCTGCAGCAAATACAGAACTACGACATATAGTACAATACACTAGGCGTCAACGTAACAAGTATTAAGAAAAGCTCGGAGTAAAAATACTCCACATATACTGGTTTGCCAAATAGATGGCAATAGAGGACATTGAAGAACCTCATTCGGAGTTAGCAGCCGCGGTTCTGCCAACACCAAGTGTAATGGTTGCATTTGAGGCAAGTCAGTTGCGTGACGTCTAATGCGTGGCAATGCTTGCAAAACATAAAACATAATCATACATATAAAAATGAGCAAAAATACATGACAGGACTGGAAGTTGACAATTGAGAATGGCTGGGAACTCCGTGGTGGTCAGGCACGTCTTGCTTCCAAGTCCCTGGAGAAAATGACTTAAACTAAGCTGCAATAGAACATAACATAAAACTCTAACTAGGCGTGATTAATCACGCAACCTCAACCCATAAGGGTGTCGATTCCGCAAAGGGTATCTACAACCCTGTGGAGGTAATCTCCTCCGTTTTTCCTTTCGTTTTTGTTCTACTTGAGGTGGAGGTGACACAGGCGGATCGGGGGCTGCGACCTGTTGTGGTGACACAGCCCTACCGTGGTAAGGTTGCAGGCGGTCAAAGTGCACTATCACCGTACGATCGGTTAATTGCAGTTCTGCATTGACTGGTGAGGTCAACCGTACAATCCGATACGGGCCTTCAAAGCGGGGAGAGAACTTTTTAGTTCGTCCCTTTTTGATTGCCGGGTTTCGTAGTAACACTAAATCACCTGTCTGATAAGTCGGTAAAACAGCATTTTTGTTCTGCCTGTGCAACAGTTTATTAGTAGCTTTGATATTATTCCTCTTTACCTTATACCAGATCGCTTTTAGCCGGCGGGCTACACCTTTTACTTCCTTTATTTCTACACCTTGAGGTAGTTTGTCTATTTCGAACGGCGAATTCATCGGCCGTCCAAACACAGCTTCGTAAGGGGTATACCCTGTGGATTCATGTATTCGGGTGTTGTATGCAGAAGAAATATACGGTACATATCTGTCCCAATCAGCGTGCGTTTTTGCAACATAATAGGATAACATTTTACAAATTGTACGGTGTACGCGTTCAACGCGACCGTTGGCTTTAGGATGGAAGGGAGTTGTACGCCATTTTTTGATTCTTAATAATTTACAAACTTGTACAAATAAAGCAGACATGAAATTCGTTCCTTGATCCGTTAAAATGGCATCAGGACTTCCAAAAGGTAGTATCACACGATTTACAAACTCTCTCGCCACAGTTTCAGTTGTTATGTCGGGGAGGGGAACCAAAATTAGATAACGTGAAAAGTGATCAATAACAGACAAAATGTATTTGTTACCTTGTTGCGACTGTGGGAAAGGACCTTGGAAATCTAAAGCAAGAATTTCGAAGGGTGAAGATGCCTGAGGAAGTGTTTGCAGCGGCACTCGCGGATGCCTATTTTGTGCTCGTTGTGCACACGGCAGGCAAGATCTTACATACCTGTCCACATCACGTTGTCGGTATTGCCACCAATAACGTGTCGCAATTCGAGCGTTCGTAGCGCGTTTTCCGCTGTGACATGCTTGGATGGTGTCATGGCATTGCCGTATTATACGTTGCTGCAAGCATTCCGGTATTACCAAACGATTCCCATGTGGAGTTCTTCGATACAAAAGGTCGTCTATTACTTCAAATTCTGGGAAGGTGGCGTATCTTTGACATTGAACGTCCACCTGCTGTGCTTCTTTTAACTCTTCAATTGATACCTCATCTGATTCAATGACACGCACTTTTCTACTTAACGCATCAGCATTTTGATGCAACCGACCAGGCTTGTGCCGAACTTCAAAATCATATTCTGACAGTTTCATGGCCCAGCGCATAAGTTTGCTGCTAGGGTCTTTAAGATTCAATAACCACTGCAGAGCAGAGTGATCGGTAAGAACTGTAAACTTGCGACCATAGAGGTAACATCTAAAATAATTAATTCCAAAAAGAAGGGCAAGCAATTCCTTTTCTGTAGTACTGTAATTAGTTTCTGCTTTATTCAGTTGACGAGAGGCATACCCAACGGGTTTTTCCTCACCATCTTGCACTTGGCTTTGGACACATCCTACAGCAAAATCAGATGCGTCACAAGATAAAATAAAAGGTTCAGCGAAGTCTGGGTAAACAAGTAGAGGTGAACTAGTTAAAATAGTTTTCACTGTTTGAAAGGCGGTCGAACATTCATCCGTCCAAACAAAAGGAGTATCCTTTTTCAACAATTTAGGAAGTGGTTTGGTAATAGTAGCATAATCTTTAACAAAATGGCGGTAATAATTTGCAAGGCCAAGGAAGGATTGTAATTCCTTTAAATTTGTTGGAATAGAAAAAGTGTCTACTGCTTCAGTTAATCGTGGATCTGGTTTGACTCCGCTGGAACTGATGACATGACCTAAATACTGCACTTGTGATTGAGCAAAAGAACATTTTTCTAATTTTAAGCTTAAATTAGCATTTTGCAAGCGCAACAGTACACTGCGTAGATGTTCAGCATGTTCAGCAATGGATTTTGAAAATATAATTATATCATCAAGATACACAAGGCACATAGTAGGTTTCAACCCACGTAATAGCAGATCTGCAAATCGCTGAAAGGTTGCTGGTGCGTTGCGAAGCCCGAAAGGCATCTTTAAGAATTCATATAAGCCGCCAGGAACTATAAAAACTGTCTTAGCTCGATCTTCAGGAGCAATTGGAATTTGATGATACCCACTGCGCATGTCTAATGTTGTGAAGTACCGGCAATTGCCCAGACGATCGAGTGTTTCATCGATCCGGGGTAATGGATAATGATCTGGAGTAGTAACTTTGTTTACTGCTCGCGTGTCTACACAGAGGCGATAGGATTTTTCTCCGTCTATAGATTTCTTTGGAACGACTACAATTGGGCTAGACCACGCACTAGAAGAGGGTTGTATTATTCCTGCTTCTAGTTGCTGTTGTATAGTTTCCTCTACCACTGACTGAAGATGGTAGGGAATTCGGTACCCTTTTTGAGCTATTGGCCTAGCATTTCCGGTTGGAATCTCATGTTGGATTAGATCTGTTGCTGGTAAATATTTCCTGTCTTCAAACAACCATGAATACTCATTCAACACTGCATTTATTAGCTTTTGTTCATGCAATGGGAGGTGACTAAGCTTAGCTTTAAACTTATCTGTCAGATGTGACGTGATTGTCAAAAGGTGTTGAGAGGCGGCAGCAGTCTTTTTCTTTTTCAGAGAAGGGGTTCTCTTTGACAACTCATCTTCTGGGATAACCTGTAAGCTGGCTAATACTGTACCACGCGGTATGAAAGCTTGCTTGTGACTAAAATTGTCTAAACACACGGGTACGCAATTTTCTTTCTGTACTTGCTGTGCTTTGCACAGGCTACGTTTTACGTGGACCTGCATCTGGTCAAGAGTTTCATTCTGGCAGAGTGGATCTACCAAGAAATGAACCTCTTCGGATTCACGTATCCCGACAGGCACCCAAAGGATCTTTCCTGTGCCTTCTGGTATCTCCACGGGATTATCGGCTTTTAGCATCGTTACGGGAGACTCTGAAACTTGGGAAACGGATCCTTTTTTCCCAGCTCCGCTCGCCCGCAACGTGCAGTCACGTCCAAAACGGTGCACGTTGTCGCCGAATTGGACGGTATTTAACCTATAGTCAATAACCCCCTGGAAATGACGCAGAAAATCACTTCCTAGGATGATGTCGTAATCCGTGCGCCTGTTTCGTACAACCTCCATCGTAAAAGCATATTCTGTGGAGTCCAACATGAACTCAACGCAACAGCTGCCATCAGGTTTCACTATGCCGGGACCAATACCACTGATATGGTACCGCGGCGGTTGCAATGTTCTTTTATCTCTCTTCGATAAAAATGCCAAGCTGATCTGTGCGCCTGTGTCAATTAGCACGCGTATTGGTTTGCGGCCTCTAACACCATCGACAACCACGCTTGCCACCTGCGTGATTCCCTTATCAACTAGGGGGGTCACTATTTTTAACGGGGGCCGGGAGGGGTGGCACTTCCTGCCCCGCAGCCGTTTCCCGAATTCTGTGATTGGTTTGCATTTCGCCTGGAATTTGCAGGCGGTTGTGGCCTACTATTTGGACAATGCACGCTTTGGTGGCCCATGTTCCTGCACTGATGACAATATGGCACGCGACATTGCTCTGCCACATGTCCTTGTCTATTACAGCGCCCACACTTAGTATCGTTCGAAAAGACACGTCGGGGCTCACTTTGCCGCGCGGAGACGGCGACAAATCGGCTCGCCTCCTCTCTCAAGAGTGCTAATCGCACGGCTTCATGTAAGGTGCGGGGGGAAGCTACCTTGATTTCGCCCCCTATTTGAGGGTTTATGCCACGAATAAACACGTCTATCGCACGACATTCTGATTCTTCCAACAGAACTTCGTTACGAGCAGAACTGGCACTTAGTGCGTACGTGTGGCATGCGACGCTTCGAATCCTGTCCGCGAATGCTTCTAAATCTTCACCCGCTTTTTGCTTGAGGGTGGATAGCAAGTCGCGATAGTAACTAGTACCACGTTTGTCTGTATACCTTTCAATCAACCCTGTTGCAAGGGACTGGAAGGTAGGGGCATTTTTCAAGCTCTCGACCGACTGCACGTAGTTCCGCGCTTCGCCGGTGAGTTTCATTTTCATCACGTTTAAGAGAAATTCATCTGGCCAACCGCAAAGCTTTCCATGTCCTGGATATTCTGGACAAGCGTTTGAATATCCTCGTGCGGCTTTCCAGCGAACGCCGGAATAAACGCTACTGCTGGGAAGCTCTGCACCAAAGTAGAGGTGGCTACTGCCACAGGTGATTCAGTACTAGTGAGTGGTGGAATCACCTGCTTCGGCTGTTCTTCCACTAGCACTGGCTTAGCAACATTAGATTGCGGAGAAGCCATTTTAAGATCATCTATCTGTTGCTTAAGCTCCGCGTTAGTCAGAATTAATTGATTTAACTGGGACTGCAGCGCCAAGAGGGGATCTTCATCCGCTCCGGCTGCTCCTGCTTCCGATTGCTGCCTGGTGATCGGCATGTTACAATAGTGTGGGCATCTACACCACCGTAGCGTCGCTAGTGACTTACATTATTTGGTGGCGTGCAGACGACGGACGGCGGCGGTGTCGACGAGCGGCGGCAGGCGCGTTGATCACGCGTGGGCGCAGCAGGCGGCGGGCGACAGCACGGACAGCTGCGACGGCGGGGCGGCGCGAGGGCCGCACCCCGGACCCTGGCGCAGGCGGTGACCCGTGGCAGCTACGGACAGCGGCGGCGGCGGCGGCGGCGGAGGCGGCGAGCGTGACTGCATCGCGGACCCTCCTCGGCTCGCGTCCGGCGGCGAACTGCGTCACGCTTGTGGCGCGCTAGTGCGCGGCCACGCACATTCTGCAACGCAGGCGACCGGCTGGCACGTGCATGGCGCGCTGCAGCCTCGCCACGTTCGGTCTAGTTTCCCTTAATTGCTCAAACTCGGCCCCTTCATAGTACTCATACTCAACTGATGAGTTGATTTTACAACCGTAAGGTGGGTCGCATCCCACTTCTGACACCATTTGTTCGTCAGGATAGAAGTCAGGAGCGGAGGGCGTTGTAAAATGAAAATTAATTGAGTGGAATGGACCCAGTTTATTCTTGTAATGATGGTACAGTGGTGCCTACGTAGGGCTGAGCAGCCCCAAGAGGGGTTGCCGTCTGCTCATCAGAGAGGCAGAGGCTAGAGGAGCGACTACTCGGGGCCGAGGTCAGAAGCTAAGAGGGCGCGGAGCTGTTTCCAAGCCGCCCTCGCCGCTCCCGGCCGCGTCCCCACGTGATAACACGATTAGTCTCTGATTGGAGGGTTGATTCCGCCAACGCGCCTTGCTAGTAGCGTGCCCCCGTCAGCACAACCAACCCGTGGGACTTGAGTCTGACCGAGGAGCACGTGGCAGGAATGTGCCGACCATGGTCTTCCGGCCAGCACCTTCCACCACAGTATGCCCAAGCCGGCTACGGCCGAACCTTATGCATTGAAAATTTATTTAAATAAAATTTTGTCGGCAATGATCCCTCTTGGGGGTCTCCTCCCTGCACAGTTTGAAGGTCAAAATATACAATTCAAGTGAATGATTTTGCTACCTTGTTGAGGCTGCATTTACTGTTGTTGACTGCGAGAGACTATTTCCATTTCGGTGGCCGCTTGTGTAAACTTTCTTCTGACGTGCCGCTCACCCGAAGTGACATATCTGGAAATTAGTGGATACCACATGGGGAGCAGAGGCAGTTACACTATGCACTTTTTGTTCTTAGACAACGATGCCGAGCAACTATGCACTACAGCATAAAAATTGGTCTACTCCATAGCGGAATACTTTGCCCCTGAGTGGGAGTATCCATGTGGAGAAAATTGACGTCGAACTCAGTGAAACTCTGATAATAATAACAGGAACGTTACAGTCGACCCCATTAGCATGGCTGGGCGGTGTGGCCGAGCGGTTCTAGGTGCTTCAGTCTGGAACCGCGCGACCGTTACGCTTGCAGGTTCGAATCCTGTCTTTGGCATGGATGTGTGTGATGTCCTTAGCTTAGTTATGTTTAAGTAGTTCTAAGTTCTTGGGGACTGATGACCTCAGATGTTAAGTCCCATAGTGCTCAGAGCCATTTGATCCATTAGCATGGCTTCACGTCCAGTCAAACACTGTTGCATCAGGAATCCTAAGACAGCAGGTAACAATCCAGGAACGGAGAAAAAAAAAATCGCTCAGACACGGCAAGACTGCTACCTATGCATCAAGTATTAGACGAACACTTTGGAAATCGCCTAGAATCACGAACGCAAATATGGATAGGCAATAACTAACTGCCCATGACAACAGTAAATCCTCAAAAACTAAGTTGGAATAAAAGTTACGTTAACGACCACAACATAGAAGACCCCAACCAACATCTCCCAGGGATGCAACTTCCCCGCAAAATATGGCGTCAGTTAAAACGTGTAAGAACTGGACACACAAAAACTAAATTCATGATCCAGAAGTCGGGTATCACTGACAACCCTGTGTGTGAATGCGAATCTGCTGAACAAGCGTTGCCATATTTACTACAAGACTGCCCATTGCATAATTTCTCTGGAAAACGGATGGGTTTTGCCAAGAGCAGCCTGGCTGCTGTTCAGTGGCTGCCTTATTTGGATTTATCTTTACAGTGGATTATGGCTTCCCTTCTTCCACAGCTATACTCTGTAAAAAAACATTAGATGTACTGATGTTCGTTGTATTTATGTTAATATTTGTAACGTGTGTGTGTCGTATCCGAAGATATTGTATATATTGTTTTTATATGCATCTTACGTGTTTTAATCAACTCAGTGTTTTGTACAGGATGGCAGGTATGGGCAGGCGGTGGGCGTTATGGAATAATAGTGTAATTTTTAGAGAAAGGCCATTTATTGGCTAAAGCATGATGAAAAGGGGCTACATAGGCCTAGGGAGGTGAGGGTGAGCCAGAGCTTACAATTTGGCGAACATTGTTCGCGAAGCTACCGAAAGTGGTTGTCTGCCAAAACTAAGTCCACAGTGCCGCAGCACCGGGAGAAGCGGGAGATGTTCAATGCTACAGGGCGAGCATCCGACTCCCGGGTGAGCAAGAATACAAGAGAGCGAGCCCGGCGACGGGCGGCCGGGTATGTCCGACGCACCACGCGGCTTCCTCCCCCCTGATTGGTCAGGACCGAGCAAACCGTGCGGGCGGCATGGAACTTTCCAGAGCGTTGCCTGCTAAGCGACGCCTGGGGCGGCGTTACCTCGTCAGCACATGAGAGAGGCGCGTGAACAAGGTGCCCTTCATCGGTGCTGACTTCCTGTTACTAAACCGTGGGACGAAAGAATTTACAGGCAGCTAACGCTGCCGGCCGTGGCTTCGCCGCAATGGAAAAATGAAGTTACTGGTTGGAGGCTCATATAACAAAGTAAAATCTCCTACTGTCTGGCTCATCGTTTACAGTTTGTTCTTGTACTTTTAAAGCCACACTGTAAATAAATAAACAGATTTGCAAACAAGATCGCCGACATAAATTCCATCGAACATTTATGGGCCATATTCGAGAGGTCGGTTCGTGTACAAAATACTGCAGCGTCAATACTTTCGTAGTTATGTACAGCTATAGAGCCAGCATGGGTCTATATTTATGCAGGGGACTTCCAAAGACTTTTTGAGTTCATGCCACGTTGTTTTGCTGCACTACACCGGGCAAAACGAGGTGTAACACGGTATTAGGCGATATCCCACGATCTGTCTCACCTCAGTGTAGGATGTATTGCATTAAACGTCACAGTACCTAAAACATGGTCAGAGCTTCATTACATGTGTACTAATGCAGTTAACATATAAAACTCAAGCGATAATGTATAACAAGATACATATGTGAAGCATTAATGTTTATGTAAACCAGCATTATAAAACTGATAATCTTCAAATTTAAGCAACTTATCGTTTTATTAGCGGGCATATTAACTAATACAGTTAACTGGCATGATATATTGTGATACTGGTGCTACAACAAATTATGTGCAATTCGCAACGTATAGATATGTTCACTAAATGTGTACCAATCAGCCAAACATTTATTTAATAATGTCATCTATCATGTACTTATAAATTTTATTTTTGTTCTCCATTTGTGTAGCAAAATTAAAATCTCAAAATGTATTACGTAGACACACATTATCTTCCACAGTTACTCTTAAAGTATACATGTAGTAATCATGTTGTCATAATTACTTCTTTACAACACTATGCCAGCAAATATCATCAATTTTGTTTACAGAATAACATGTTAGCTGTTATATAACTGATTCTACGGATCATAACAGGTTATTTGGTTTAATAATGTTGTAAATAAGGAAGGTTGTTCCACAGTAGTAAAACAAAAACCACTACGGATTTTTGTGACTATTTTACAACAAAGTAAACTGACTTCCACCTCTTACATCATCTTTCCTTTAAGCATCTGTCATTCAACGTATGTATGGAACATACTTATTCCGTTGTATATAGTGCCATTAGTCACAGAAAACATCTTGACCAGACACTTGCTTCTGTAATGACCATTTACTTCTAGTGATAGCTATACACCATTTAACCTATACTAACGTGCATCATGAAACTTTCTAGCTTATCTATAAGTTGTAGTTTGCCTATAACTTACTGTACCTATAACTGTGACTGAGGAACTTGCGCTCGCAAATTCGTGTCTAACGCAAGTATTTCCGCGATTAACATTACATTCAGTAAACAAATATACCACCTATTCGACCATATTAATACGACAATAAAACCATATAAAACTTTAGTACAACAGTTGTCCATAGTGTAAAATACTCCCTATATATTCAGTATTTGTTCTACTTAATCATCTGAATGCATGTTGTTTCTTTTGGTGTGAGTATGTAGTTTATTATATCTTCCTTTGCTTTCTGAGTCCTTGCAAACTGCAACTTTGAAGGGTTCAACTTATTCAGTTCTCTGACAGAGTATCAGGTATAAGTTTAAAAGTAACATCTGCACTCTGTATTTAATATCTTCGATTTTAAATTAATATAAAGATTTTAAATATATGTATTATCATATTCGTTATATATTCTCAAATTACAAGTAAAAATTGTCAATTATTCTTAAATTTTGGAGAATACCAGAATTCTGTAGTCTTTTAAAGCCATTAATAGTTCTTAACTCTCGTTTACTGCAGATTCGTCTTCCAAATTTTGTTTCAATTGAAGCAGTAGTAGCAGATAATGGAATAGGGAGACTCACATCAGAGATTTCATATTTGTTAATTTGCTTTGTATCTTACCGAATTATGATATTTCGTTAGTCATTGTCACATGATTATTACTCCATATGTTCACAATTTTCGAGGGCGGGAAACGCCTGATTTACTCTAACTGCAAACTGAATAGCACTTATTAGCACATTCGCCTACCTTTTTCATCATAAGAATTACAGCTACGCTGGTCACATTCACAAATAATTTGCAGCATCACTTGAAGCTTGCGAGTATGTGCTGCATCAAAACCGTTTCCGATACACCATGTGAAGAAGACGATCTACAAATGCAGATGTCTGTCCTTTATAGGTAGTAGTGAAGACAAAACAAAGAAACCTTTCACAGATATGGTTGCATTTCTCTAACGAAGGCTTCGTCAAAAATACTGCATAATGTAAATTTATTTGAAACACTCTGAAGTTATATGAATTTCTGCATTAATTTAAGTGTAATTTTGGTATCACCAAATGCAATCTGTGAGCTGTAGTGACATAGTAGCTGTATATGTGTGGTTGGGTCGGCTGCTTTGGACTTCAGTCTGCGTGTAGAAATGTTGTGAGGGATGACGATGTTCATACATGGTATGCTCTGGATTCTCGGTGGGTGGATGCTAAATATATAGCTGAGTTATGCTCCTTTTTCGTACAGATCAAGTTAATTTCATAAGAATATGTGAGCTGGTGGATTGATGTTGTTGTTGTTGTGGTCTTCAGTCCTGAGACTGGTTTGATGCAGCTCTCCATGCTACTCTATCCTGTGCAAGCTTCTTCATCTCCCAGTACCTACTGCAACCTACATCCTTCTGAATCTGCTTAGTGTATTGATCTCTTGGTCACCCTCTACAATTTTTACCCTCCACGCTGCCCTCCAATGCTAAATTTGTGATCTCTTGATGCCTCAGAACATGTCCTACCAACCGATCCCTTCTTCTAGTCAAGTTGTGCCACAAACTTCCCTTCTCCCCAATCCTATTCAATACCTCCTCATTAGTTACGTGATCTACCCACCTTATCTTCAGCATTCTTCTGTAGCACCACATTTCGAAAGCTTCTATTCTCTTCTTGTCCAAACTGGTTATCGTCCATGTTTCACTTCCATACATGGCTACACTCCATACAAATACTTTCAGAAACGACTTCCTGACACTTAAATCTATACTCGATGTTAACAAATTTCTCTTCTTCAGAAACGATTTCCTTCCCATTGCCTACATTTTATATCCTCTCTACTTCGACCATCATCAGTTATTTTACTCCCTAAATAGCAAAACTCCTTTACTACTTTAAGTGTCTCATTTTCTCATCTAATTCCCTCAGCATCACCCGATTTAATTTGACTACACTCCATTATCCTCGTTTTGCTTTTGTTGATGTTCATCTTATATCCTCCTTTCAAGACACTGTCCATTCCGTTCAACTGCTCTTCCAAGTCCTTTGCTGTCTCTGACAGAATTACAATGTCATCGGCAAACCTCAAAGTTTTTACTTCTTCTCCATGAATTTTAATACCTACTCCGAATGTTTCTTTTGTTTCCTTTACTGCTTGCTCAATATACTGATTGAATAACATCGGGGAGAGGCTACAACCCTGTCTCACTCCTTTCCCAACCACTGCTTCCCTTTCATGCCCCTCGACTCTTATAACTGCCATCTGGTTTCTGTACAAATTGTAAATAGCCTTTCGTTCCCTGTATTTTACCACTGCCACCTTCAGAATTTGAAGGAGAGTATTCCAGTTAATGTTGTCAAAAGCTTTCTCTAAGTCTACAAATGATTTGCCTTTTCTTAATCTTTCTTCTAAGATAAGTCGTAAGGTTAGTATTGCCTCACGTGTTGATATGCACGTATTGATATGCACGATATATTCGTGGCGACGTGTTGTAAAGAGCTTACTTGATTGTTTTTCGATAATGACTTAAAAGCCGAAATTGTCCAATAGCAGATATTTGAATACTTACGGCCTATTTTGGAAAAAATTTAACTGCAATTGTATTTTAGACTGTCACGACTTTAATATCTGTCTATATGGAAAACCTTAATCTCTGCTGTTAATTTCCCTTGACCTATTATGTACACTCGAAACGAAACGAGTTTCAGGTCAGGGGTAACTGATATGTGCCACAACAATATAAGATCGGATACGTTAATTCACAAAGAACTAGCAACATCCAGCACGGTCAGTAACATTACTCTTCCTAGAGCTTCATCACAGATTGCGTAGCGTTATTACCAGGAAATTCTCCATTGTTCTTCTCGAGAAATCCAGAATTGTAACTGTGTCAGTTACTTTACGTTTAACTTCTCTCCTGCGATTTCCTCCCCACACTTTCATTTGTTGTTTGTTCCAGACACCGTTAATTACTGTTTTCCCTTTGATAAATTTGCAGCTGAGACAGCTGTCCATCGATATAAGTTGTCGCAAGCAAGGCGTAGCACATTCATAATTCACTGAGTATAAGGCTTGCCGCAATACGTGAGCCTGCTTTGCCAAAGAGTTGCACTGAGAACATTCCGATTACGTTTCGTCACACCACAATAGTCAATACCACAACAGTGATGGCTTTACTAGAAAACTTCAGTTTATGGTTTGGGGAGCATGACAAATTTTAATACCTAGAAAATGTATGCTCTAGCTGTAGCTTAGCTGAATTTACTGTTTTTCTTTAATTCTGTGGTAACTTAATAATGCTGATATGTATGGTTGTAACCTATCATAGCTGTTATTTTGTCTGGTGATGGGATCTGTGAAGATAGAGAAATTGCACATGTGTACATAGTGACTGACAAAGGAAACATGAAATATAAAATTTAGTATCCCTGCACAAAGTTTCAAGAATGATTAGCAACACCTTTAAATATCAGTAGAATAAATGTAATGGCAAAAGAATGTAACGGCGTATACATTTTGTGTTACTGAAGAATAGTATTTAACGGAAAAATTACTTTCAGTTTACTCTTTTAAATTACTATAATAATTAATATTAAGGATTATTCAGTAGCTTCAGAGAGGCCTCTATCTAAGGTGACATGAATAATAACAATCAGAAGTTTAATAAAATCGCTAAAATAATTATACATATGTCATTAAAACTGTTTTCTAACAGATCTACAACAGGAATTCTTCTTTACAATGGAAAAGTTCTATTTAAAACAGATAGCTGTCGGAAACGGTACATCGTTATCCTACGCTGACCGCCCATAAATCGTATTGTGCAATCCACATTAAGATCAGCAAGCTTAATTGTACCATTAAAATCGGTACATATATCACGATAAAGTAGAATATCCTTTGTTGACAGTCTCCTTGGTGACTGGCGTAGCTGTACTTGTCGATTCAGAACGAACGTTATCCACTGTTGTTACAAATAGTTTTCACTGGTGTTCGTAGTAGCCCTCATGTTATTAACTGTGATACTACAAGTCTATGAACAAAAGCACTTATTATTCACAGCAGCTGCTTAATGCCAAAACAAGTACACCTAGTAAATTTTTGGTTTCAGTGTAGGAACGTTATAGCCAGCATATTACTTCCTGATACAAAAACGCTTCAGAACGTTTATATTAGAAGTTCTCAGTCACCGCTATGCACCAAAAGCAGCACACTTTGAAGGCCTATCTCTTCAGTGTTCTTATGTAGCTATCATGTGATTTCCTGAGACAGTAGTATATGACAAGTAATATAAGTATATACACACGTGAAGTCCATAGTTAGCGCTAAACACTGTGAACAGCAGCTGCTTCACAGAAATAATTTCTCGCTCACTGACCAACAACAGCCACTCTGTACTACGGTACTCACTTTGTTATTAAGTAATGCGGCAATTTATCTATACAATAATAAACCTCTGATTCGCAGAATATTTATAAAATCACACCTTTCTTAACATTTTAAACCTAGCTCCAATTTTGAAATATATAAATAACGTTCTATTATGAATAAGAAAACACTGTGAACGATTTATTTTTATTTTTTATTGAGTCGTTAGTCTGTTGATTGGATTGATGCTGCATCTAACGTATTACTCCTATGCCAACCTCTCCATCTCGGAGTAGCACCTGCTTCCAGCGACTTCAGTTATTTGGTGGATACATTCCAGTCTCTCTTATCTCTCAGTTTTCATTCCCTACAGCTGAGCACCAAGGACGTTGCTTGCTCATAAGATTGGTAACCTCATTTTAAAAATCCTACATTTCCTCCACGTTTTCTTTAAGGAGAACAATGCCATTAGTAAATAATATCGGTGATATTCTTTCATTCAGAATTTTAATACGATTCATGAACTTTACTTTTAAGTCCATAATTGCCTCATCGATGTGTAGGTCGAAAACTAGGAAGGGAAACTACAGACATGTCTTACATTGGTTTTAATCCGACCACTTAGTTTTGGACTTTCATTCCTACATTCCCCCCTTCCTTATTACATGTAGTGCATATTATACTTCTCTCCCTATAGTTAATTCCTTTTTCCCTTGGAATTTCGAGTATCTTCCACCATTTTACAGTGTCTAGCGTTGTTCATCCATACACATTATAAAAGTGGATATGTATGTTTCCCACCTCCTCCTTAATGGACCCATTTCGACTAAACTTGGTAGAGATATCCGTTACTGTTAGGCAACAACCGATATTTGGGTAAGAACCACCTACCTTTCATAGTTCAGGAGATATGATGTCACAAACAATGAGATGCGTGAAAAACTGCCGCACTGTGCATGAAGTTTTAATACGCATCTTATTTACTGCTAAGACACACCTACACTCGAGTAAACTTAAGGAAATCCCCGACAGGTGGCAGCGCTTTTTGACAAATTTCAACTTGGAACCACAGACGGCTCTAGGCCAAAACAGTAACCGTGCATTGAGCTATGGAGAGGAGTTGCAGTAGATATGTTTACAAAATAGTGTTATAGACACGTTATATCATTCCCTGTAAATGGAATAAGTGCTAAATAAATATTTCCTTGCGTGAGAAAAGACAGGAAGTGACGGCAGCACAAAATCCGGTAAACTAAGACTGTAGTCGTATCTCCGATGCAACAAAATGAAAGAAAATAAAACTTTCATTTATAACGTTATTTGTCTAAAGTCTGTGATACTATTAACAGTTACTTCAGTTAGAGTCCTTCTGGAACAATAAGACGCAAACTTCTGCACTAATATTTTATACGTTGATAGAAATGTCTGTGATGTAATAATTTCTGTTCGTTATCACGGAATATAATTGTTTTTCGTTAAGATAAAATAACTAATTTTATTTAATGTCCAAATGCATGTAAAGCACCTTTCGTCCGGTTTATTGCCATTTTCAGTATAGCAGATATACGTTGATTGTGGGGCAGCCATTGCTGCAATATTCTCTAAATTCAACTAATACTGGGCGTGGTGCCCACACATTCACTTCATTAATGAAGAGAAGTAAAATGTGCCAACAATACAAGCACATATAGTCAGAATTTTAAATTACTTCAGGTACATTAGGACGCAGCCAGCCGTGTTTGTTTAACAACGACTTAGCTCATATTGTTTTACTATTTTCAGCTACTTGCAAATATTTTCTAGGTATTCAGCAGCCGTACATTCAGAAACACGCTTAGCATGTAAATAACGTCCTCATGTACTCCTATTCAATCTGCTGTTTAAGAGAATAGACTTCATCATACATTTATGAAGGTAGCCACATCTTTACGCAAATAGTAATTATTGTGAGAAGTTCGACTTTAACTACGTCTACTATTACGTCAAATGGACATCATTCTCTTATCAGTTTATATGAACTTTGTATGAAACATAAATAACTTTCAAAGCAAAGATTTAAAGTATAACGATAACCACTCACCTTTTATATCTTTCACGATGTTTAGGGAAATTAAAGTGCAGCATTTTTCCCCTCATTCATCACGTACATTTAAAAAGCTAGGGTTTAATACAACGTGATCAACTGAGCCCCTATAACTTCAAGAGACTGCAGATTCCAGCATGTCTTGCATTTTCCATTATAGTTAACGAGACACAGGGACAATTTATTACATACTACCGAGTGAATTTGACATCGTCAAGTTTTTCTCATGGACAACTATATGTCGCTTTCTGAAGGATGGGCTCACCCAATAATTTATTCATCGCCGCTCCTGGACGTATACCTATAAATCTTGTTGATAATCAAGTTATGAGTTAATTGCATATTATAAAGAATTTTTATATTGCATAGTACGTTTTATAATTTGGATTGTGTACCTACAATTTTGCACTTTATGTATTTTTCTTTGTATGACATTTTCACATTTTCGTAAGTGGTTTCACGAGTACATGGACATAAAATTTTTTCGATATTACGCTGTAAGCACAGTTTGCTTTTTGTTTTCATTCTGACAGAAAACTGGCAAAATGACTACCTGGGCAACACCAGGTTTCTCAGATAGTGGGTCTACAAATCCTATGAGCATGTTTTGGTTTTTTCTCAACAGTGCTTCAGTTATCAAGTGCCATTCCAAATCCATCGTCATCTGTCAGATTTTGAATTTTCTTTTTCGTTTTTGTGTATATTATCCTTGTCAACATATTGGACGCATGTCCTGTTAAACTAATAGCATAACACTTCTCACGCGCTGTCTGCGGAACTGTGTGGATGATTTTATTTTATTTTATTTTTTGCGCCTGTGAATGAGTATCTCGACATTAGTAAATTCTAAAGACGAAAATGAAAAGTCATTTTGTTGTATCTTATCCCATGCTTTTAGAAATTCCAAAATAATGTTACCTGTGTTCTTCCTCCTTCTTTGATCGCAGGTATTCCACAGCCCTGATCGACTCTGATCCGCTATGTATCCCACATTCAGATTTCATCTTCTGTTGCGTCGTCAGATCCTCCTTTTCTACAGGCTTTCATGGCAGACTTTCCACTGATTTGCTCTCTGCTCTGTGTTTAACAATGTAAATTCTCTTGTATTATCAACATTGACGTCTGATGTTAAAATTTCACTGAAGTTTATAATGTTATGCAATCCAATGCTGCACGTCCTAAGGATCCGAAGTAGTAGCTGTAAGGATAATCGTTACATTTTTTTCTTTTTTTCTTAGCACACAGTCGTTAATATTAGGAATATAATCCTCGGGTCGCGTTTCGGGAGTCACACTTCCGTCAATCGGTTGTTAGTGTTAAACCCAAATAACATACAAAGCATATATTTACGTAGAGTTAACACAGACGCAGATGACGGGTGTTTGACTCCCGAAACGCGTTGCTGAGGAGTATGTTCGTAACATTAGTGGTTGTACGCTAACGTAATTATAACGTTTACGATAGGTTGTTATAACCTTTCAATATGGTGAATCTATCCTTCAGACTTCAATTTCCTTGCAAATTTCTTCGTTATTTTCCTGCAGGCCTTTCATCTTGGTCACCGTGCAAGTCACACTTGTTTTATTCCAAACTGTCTTAGTTATCTGCATTCCAGTCTTTCCCTGACGGTTTTTCTACTTCTTTGATGGGTCTATAAATTTAAGTATATCTTCTGTTACTCAAGGTTTCATCCCAGTTACTTTCTTTGTGCTTATCAGTATAACTTACGTGATCAAACTTTTAGAGGTGTTCATTCCAAATGAGCAGATTTGTGATATTCATTATCGCAATATCTCAGACTTAGAGCATTTCAAACGCATCTCCTCGTTCCTTAGTACTATGATATCTCACTTCTTCCCATAGTGATTCTGCCAGACTGATCAGTCTCCTCCTCATATCGTAGTAACTACATCGTGTTTAAAAAAACGCCTAATGAGGAAGGACATGAATTCGTTTTACATAATCGAGTACTGCGTACTACAAACAGTTCGAAAAGGATAAATATTTGTATCAAGATGGTTGTACATCCTGTTATAAAGCTGCACATGTGTCGCAATGGATTTTGGACAGTAATATCCCTGAAATGGGCTGATCTGGCCCCAGTCCCTTAACCTACCGGAACACCTTTGCTTTGGGCTCTTGAGGGAAACTGCTTGCCTTTCCACCAAAGATATCAGACACCACATTGAAAAAGTCCTCATCAGAGTTAAAGCCGTCATAAAGGCGAAGAGTGTAGACGTTCCACATTAATGTCCAGTAATAGGTGTGCTTCTGGGTAGGCCTCTTAATCCAATGTCTGATTTCGAGATCTCTGTTTGACCATGATTTATATTTTTCAAAGTGTACATACTGCTGTTGTGATTTCTGAACAGCAATTACTAACTGCAATTTACGGCAGAAATCAATAATTCTTTAACCTACAGAGTTTATGTTCTCCTAGTCTTCTACTTCCTCTTCTACTACGTTTCAGTCACCTATATTTACCAAATTTCTATTTCCCTTTGCATTCTGAACTATACGATAAATATTCTCGTCGTACATTTTCTCTATTTTTTTTCATTTTCTGTTGTGTCATCGGCTTGATTGACTGAATTATTGTTGTTGACGTCAACTTGCTATCGATGCCGATGAGAATAATTGCTTAACTGTTCACAGGTAAGTCACTCTCTACCTCACCCCACCCCCCACCCCACCCCTCCCACCCTACTGATGACAAATCCTACTCCCTTTACAGGATCTTCTGCTGCTATCGATATTATTTCGCATTCGTCACACTGGTTTCCCATATCTACTTGACTTCTCTATGCATTACCCTTTTCATATTATGTAGCTTTCCTGTACCCGCCAGGGTAGCCGAGAGCGTTAACCTGCTGCTTCCTGGACTCGGGTAGAAACGCCGGCCCTGGATCGAATCCGCTTGGCGGGTTAACGACGACGGCCGGTGTGCCGGCCAGCCTGGATGTGGTTTTTAGGCGGTTTTCCACATCCTCCTAGGTGAATACCGGGCTGGTCCCCACGTCCCGCCTCAGTTACACGACTCGCAGACATTTTAAACACCTTCCCACTATTTCACGATTTACACTAGACGCAGACATCTGGGTTACACTAATTCCGCCCTGGGGGACTTGGGGGGGGGGGGGGGGTGGCGGCAGGAAGGGCATCCGGCCACCCCTTCCAATTAACCACGCCAATTCCGTACATAACCCTGCCGACCCTGCGCACACTGAGGGATAAAGCGGTAGCAAAAGAAAGAAAGAAATGAAAAGATTTTGTAGCTTTCCTATCACACTTAGGCATCTGTCATTCCACGGTCCTTACGTCGTTATTCAGTCTTAATCTCACACGTTTTATCATCGATTCAAGGCAATTTAAACATAATCTGGAGGGGGGGCGGGCGGCAGGAAGGGCATCCGGCCACCCCTTCCAACTAACCATGCCAATTCCGTACATAACCCTGCCGACCCTGCGCACACTGAGGGATAAAGCGGTAGCAAAAGAAAGAAAGAAATGAAAAGATTTTGTAGCTTCCCTATCACACTTTGGCATCTGTCATTCCATGGTCCTTACGTCGTTATTCAGTCTTAATCTCACACGTTTTATCATCGATTCAAGGTAATTTAAACATAATCTTACTTGTTTTGTGATCGAATCAAGGTTAATCAGTCATAGGAAGACGAAACTGTAATAAGTTACCGAAACGAAATATAGCTTAATGTTGCAGCGTAAGTGTGATATATATTACACGTAAGCGATTTTTGTATCATGAAAACACCCTTAAATATTTTTCAAACGAAAATCTACAAGACAGGTTTTTAACAGTAATCCACAAAAGTTAAGCCCCATTAGTGAAGGTTTATTTTAAAACGAGCTGGATGAACTGCTACTACTGGACCCCACATTAATATTGTGCAGCGAAGATCTTTCTCAAAACGAAGTCGATTAATTACTACTACTAGACCCTACAAGAATATTGTATAGAGTGACCCAAAAGTCCGTTACCGTTTGACAGTGCTATACTACAGATAATAATGTAGGTAGAAAGATAACAATTGACTCACATGCCTGAAATGACATGGGGGTTTATTCAAACCAACCGAAGTGTACATAAAGACCAACACATGGGGATAAATACGATACAAAAGCAATAATTAGGATAACAATAGATTTTATTAAATACGACTTTCTTTATAACAAATCAGTAAACACTTCCGGGCTAAGTTGTCGTGGTCGATCTGTAGAACTTCTTCTCCCTGACGTTTCGTTCTCAACTACGGAGAACATCTTCCGAGGTGAGTCGACGACTGGCTGCTAGGAGCTGGGGCCGCCGCTTATACAGAGATCGTAGAGGGCGCCACCGCACGTCACGTGGCGTCGATGTGTAGCTATCTCTGGCTATCGTCTGTTCTCTCGATTGCAGGCAATCGAATGTCACGTGATTGAAGCAACGTCGACCGCCATATCTTGTCCAATTTTAATACTTTTTCTTTACGATTAAAATTGTATTGATGTTTGTGGATTTCAATTGCCTCTCTATACATACGTGTATAATAATGCGATGTCCTCGCTAGCACGCTTGTCTCATCAAATTTTTTTTCGTGATCTCCACCCTTAAAAACATGTTCCGCTACTGCCTGTTTGTCGATATGTCCCAAGCGACAGTTTCTTTTGCGCTCCGTCAACCATGTATGGATGCTTCTTTTTGTAGTTCCTATGTAAACCCTGCCACAACTACACGGAATTTTATACACCCCTGGGGTGGCTAGGGGGTGACGAGCATCTTTTGTTGATCTTAGGCATTCACTAATTTTCTTAGTAGGTCTGAAAATAGTCTCCACCTGAAACTTTGCTAGTACTTTCCCAGTGTGATCCGTGATGTTATGGATGAACGTAAGAAATACTTTTCCAGCTAATGGTTGTTGCTGTCTCCTATTTTTAGGCATTTTTCTACTTGGGTGAAGTGCTCGGTTAATCTCGTTTTTCGTATAACCATTTTTCGCAAAAGCCATTCGTAAATGATTTAGTTCTTCTTGTAAGTAGCCTGGTTCACAAATATTATTGGCCGTATCCACTAGTGTTTTTATGACCCCCCCCTCTTTTGCCGAGGGTGGTGGTTTGAGTTCTTATGGAGGTAGTGATCAGTATGTGTACCTTTCCTGTAGACCTTATGGCCTAAGGCCCCATCCGCCCATTTAATAACTGATACATCCAAACTAAATTTACTATGGAGAAAGAGAAGAATGGACAACTTAACTTTTTGGATCTATCAGTTGTCAAAGATCAACAAAAGATGCTCGTCACCCCATAGCCACCCCAGGGGTATATAAAATTCCGTGTAGTTGTGGCAGGGTTTACATAGGAACTACAAAAAGAAGCATCAATACACGGTTGACGGAGCACAAAAGAAACTGTCACTTGGGACATATCGACAAATCGGCAGTAGCGGAACGTTTTTTAAGGATGGAGATCACGAAATAAAATTTGGTGAGACAAGCGTGCTAGCGAGGACGTCGCATTATTATACACGTATGTATAGAGAGGCAATTGAAATCCACAAACATCAATACAATTTTAATCGTAAAGAAGAAGGATTAAAATTGGACAAGATATGGCGGTCGACGTTGCATCAATCACGTGACAATCGATTGCCTGCAATCGAGAGAACAGACGATAGCCAGAGATAGCTGCACATCGACGCCACGTGACGTGCGGTGGCGCCCTCTACGATCTCCATATAAGCGGCGGCCCCAGCTCCTAGCAGCCAGTCGTCGACTCACCTCGGAAGATGTTCTCCGTAGTTGAGAACGAAACGTCAGGGAGAAGAAGTTCTACAGATCGACCACGGCAACTTAGCCCGGAAGTGTTTACTGATGAAGACGCCGGCCGTGAAAGCCTACATGGGATGTTTTATAACAAATGTTCAACGCGCTGGCCGTCATTATCAACGCTATCTGTAGTCAAGCAACAATGTTGTGTACTGTATCAGTAGGTATGGTGAGAAACTCCTGTCGCTTGCTGTCTTTTAGCATGTCTTTTAGCATGTCTTTTAGCATGTCGGACGATCGCGGTACGCTTGTGACCTCAAGTAACCACACGACTAATAATGACACGGATTGAGGTCTGGGGACCGGGAGACCAAGCATGGTGGAAGCGGAGGCTCAGAACGCGATCCTCACTGTGCGGTGAGCGCAAGGGACCATTCACACATACAGCAATATGGTATGGAGCGCCATCCTGCATAAAAGTCCTACCTTCCAGCAGGCATTTATCAGCCAGGCGAGGGTTGATGTCATTCTGCAACATACCGGCACATCTCGCATCCGTCTCGCTGACGTCACCGACGTGTTGCTGTCCAACGCAATGTATTGACCGGTTTTTGCACTCACTTTTGGTTTGAATAAAAGCTCTTGTCATTTCTGACTTTAGTGTCAGCTGCTACCTCTCCACCTACACTATTCCGTGACTTACTGCATTTTATATATTCACACGCTCTTGGGTCAATCTGTAGATCAATTGGCTGACTGCAATGCAATGAACTGTAAAGAACGTAAGAGTTGAAAATATTGAGTACATTAACATATTTTTCTCGTTTACGATGTCGTTATTCTAACAATGTGAGTCGAGAAGCACGAAAGGCTATTCTTGTAAAAAGTTATTCAGACATGTTCGCACCTGACTCATCAACCTTAAATTCATTTTTCCATGATTTCCTCGAATCATCTGAGCCAAATCCTTGGATGTCTCCGACTGGATGCTCATGGCCGACACCTTTCACTTTTTATTAATCTTGTTAACAAGAAGCAACTTGGCACAGTACGTGTTGGTTAGTATTGTTGGCAATATGATTGTTTTTGTGGTTCATTTCCCGTGAAGGCATTCCGCAGTACTCTACTTTGTTGTTGTACATAGTCTTTTTATAGGTACAGGACGTAAAGATCACACTGTGCTTGTATGTCGCCGCAACAGAGTGCCAACGACATAACATTAAAAATTCAAATTTAGAAATATTAGTGAGATATTGCCATTTAAGATACCAATCGGTTACTACACTCTAGTCTATTTGTCAGACTGTCTAGAAATTACGACTAGTAATGATTCGATTTTTGTCGTAAGTAATAAAGTGAAATTGTGTTGTAACAGGAAGTAGGTATAACAGCTATCATGACTCCGTAACCTATTTAGCAGGGAACCAAGGTTTTGATATCTAAAAAATTATCATCTTCGGAAAAACTGACAACGCATGGTAAAACAAAAAGGGAGAAACAGGGCGAACCACGAACGGGCCGTACCTCGACAGTCAAATTAGTAATACCTGTATGACTCTTTCACTGCAATTTATTTCTTATTTCATAGTTAACTAAGGTCAGGTAAAGAAGGTTGAGCTGGTACCTGCAATTTAGACAATAGAGGGTACTTAGAAATCAATAAGAATGTTGGACAAATACATATTTCACTGAATACATACTTAATGAATAGCAGTTTGATTTAGTAGAATTTATGCTACGTTGAGCAAGTGGAACAGTTCTCAGCTAAAAAGAATCGACTCGTCAAAACAAGAAATCGAAACAGCAGTGGCTTGACATTCAGAAGGAAGAATAACGACAGAGAGGAAAGCAGCTAACCGGCGGCAGTGTAGTATCATGAAGATTCCGTCAGTGGCGCCTTACAAGTGGTTGGTCAAACCCTGACAGGCACTAGCGCCCAGTAAAGCATTTCCATATTACGTAAGAAACGGTTCCGGTTTAACACTGAAAATTAGCTTCTAGCTTCCCTTGCTATTTAGGAACACGAGGAGTTGGTGAACCGTACTAATTTCACATCTGATGAAAGTTTCTCTGTCTAGCTGAATCTTCGGTGTTGAAACCACATTCTGAGAACTGAATGTGGAAGGTGATTTGAGCTGAAACAGATACCGAAGTACAGATTCTTACTCTTATAGCGTAGTTTCTAGAGGACTGACGTACGAAGCCTTCCCTTTCGCCATGTTCCGATGATAACAGAATTGAAGGGTAGTTAGAAATGGCACTCTTGCCGGCTTCTATAGGGTCAGTGCAATTGATCTACCCTTTTTTCTTTTATTTTCGGTAACTGCCTGGATATCATCTGTATAATACTCAACTGTAATTTCTGGCATTTCCTGGCCTGTCAAGGAGTGACAAATGTTCTGAAATAGATTGTCCAGTATCTTAGATTATTTCTTAAATTAATGTGAGGTGATTCCTGTCCACAAACCGGTAACATAGTCTCCTGGTTAATTCTTTCAGCTGATAACGGAAATAACCAATCAATTTTGATCAATAATAAGTTAACCCTCGCAATACGAGGGGTGAGAGGTGGGGAGGGGGCTATCTGGTCAGGTGCTTTACATTTTAAAACTTCAAAAACAGTGTTAATTGTTTTTAATCACCTCTTAAATCAGATTCCGTAATTTTTTGAATTTTTCGGTAAAACATTAACGGAAACTTTAGCTCTTTGTATCGAATGTGACTTTTCGCAACAAATATCTTATTAATATTTTCAAGTTCAGCTGCTTGCTTGCTCCTCTACATACCTTTAAAATGTATATTGTGAAGAAAACTTAACAACAATTAGCAAAATTTGTATATTTTTTAATTTTTTTATTTGATACTTGAAGTACCTTCCTAACTGTGCACACATTACGAAAAATGCGTTGGTATTGCTGAGATTGTGTTGAAAGATATTTTAAGGTTACGGGTTCCACTTTGACGTCAATAACTATTTAAGAAGATTATTTTAATAAAAATTAACAACACTCAACAAAATCTGTTTTTGTTCCTTATTGCTCTCGCAGAGGGCACAATGTACCACCTTGCCATTGTAGAACGTGTAATGGAAAATGCGTTGTTACTTCTAGGCTTAAACAAGTAATCAAAAGTTTAATATGGGTGATCTGTTCCGTGTTTATTCCGCAATGAATCTTTTCGACTATCGTCTTCGAGTCATAAACCGTTCTACACATTTCTCAAAAAATGAGGCTCCACAAAATAGAAATTTCCACATTATTACATTTTCTAGTATTTCACATCCCAAGTTTCCGTGAATTCGACACGTTGCCCATAATCCTGAAAGTAAGTGAAAGATACACGCCATTATCTGCAACGCTACATTTTTTCGTTACTACTCAGAGATCGGCAGTCGATTCAAATCGACACGTCGCGCTGTGGCTGCCAAACATCGCTGTCGCCTGTGCCAACTGGCAATCCGAGCGCCGCTGTAATCTAAAGTGATCCGCTCCAAGCGGCTCGAAACCTGTCACTGTGTTTATTAAATTTCTGATAAACGACACCTCCCAACAGGCCGCGTGCTAATGTCACGGGCGGTGTCGGCTGGCCGGCGCCATCCCATGGGCAGACATCGACCCCGCGGACCTCCTCGGTCCACTTCACACACACACACACACACACACACACACACACACACACACACACCCTCTTCTGCCCTGGTGCCGGGTCACGGCTCGTGGGTGTGATACGGCTCTCCGGTCGTTACGTCGACGCCTCCCAGTGGCTGATAATGCGGCGCCACTGACAGCACCATCGACAGGTCGCGGGGAGGCGATTACACGGGCGGCGCGTTGTTGGCGGTGTGCCTCCAGGCGACCCGTCTACACCCCGGGCCGGCCGGAGCCGCGTGTTCCGTGACGTCAGCACGTGTAAACCCGCCGTCCCGCGCTTGTCACGGCGTATCGACTCCGTGGCGGAAATGGTGTGCCGCCGCCGTGGGGAAAGGCGTAATTTACGTACCTGTGGAATGGAGTGCCTCCCCTGGCTATTCGCCTACGAATCCCAGGATAGAAACGTAATGTCCGGTAAATTAATACGAAGTGAGCGCAACATTGCAACATGACTGAGATGCTAAAAAGTAATAGGATAGATGGCATAGACCTCCGGATCATAACCTACTTTGTAATCGCTGTGCTTCTGTGAGGGTGCAAAATGAGAAATCTTACACTGGCGACTGAGACAGTGCTGAATTTTGACACCACTGATACGTAATACTTCTGAGGAATGTGTCGTCAAAGATTTCCTTTAAAATATTGAATAAGGTATCAGCTAGAATAAAGAGAGGCTAAGCAATATCCTAAACACTGATGATACTTTAATATTTGCCGTCCTCAGCACTTTGTGTCCCGAATCAGTGCAAAGTAGTGAGCACTGTGGCCTAGAAGTCAACATCGAAATTAATGGTCATGAGCTAGCAAGATGGGCCAAACTGACATCTAAATATTAATGGTAAACTTATAGAAGAAGTAAAAAGGTTTATTAGCCCTGTACCATCAAATACCTTCATCAAATGGCGACAATGACACACTAACTGACAGACTCACACGAAAAAGGAAAAAATTCTATATTAAATAAACTTTCACGTAGAAAATGGAAAAGACACCCGTTGCTTGTATTCGTTTCACAGGAAACCTCTCTTGCAAATTAGAAAACGTTTTCAGACTACACAACATCAAAATTACCTTCATAAAACACATTGAGGCACAATTTTAACACCCTTGCAGATAAACACACACAATCAGGTATTTGTACAATAATATGTAGTACTTGCAAAGACCTGTATGTAGGCCACACTGAGCTATATACAACGAACGTATACTTACCATACTAACAACTATAGTAAATCGTCAATAACCACCCACATAAGAAACACAGGGCACCCCTTGCATGATATTGTGCATGATCTTCATATATTACATAAAATGGCAACGGACACCAAATGGCCTTATGTGAAGACTTGGAATTATTCACTTGTGGCGCAGAACATGGAGACATGTATCTAAATTATAAACTTGAAAGTAAAAGTGTTAACATCTTTGATAACTACTCCAGTGTTGAATACCTATTTCACTGGGTAAAGAATTGTCTTTACCACCTACTGCCCAAATATGTACAACGGCCAAATTACATCTAGAGATAAATATTTCCTCTTCACTGCATACTACTGTTTTAAGAACCGAAAATAGTTTACTTCAGCTTTTAATATGTTCTAACAAATTTTTGTGAAGGTATTAAGTTTGCCAGGTGCCGGGGCTAACAGTGTATTTAAATTCTTGTAGAATCTTCATGTGGAAATATATGCTCCCGACTTCTGCTGTTCTAATGGATTAAGAAGAAACGCGAAGTGACCGTAATCGCCCCTGCAAGTGGAGTAGAAAAAGGGTTTGGCACCTGCAGTAATTTAATGTGATAAAGGAAAGTTTCATTAACTAAGTAAGAAATGAAAGGGTTACTCTAACAATCAACAGAATGAAAGTTCTGTCCAAAATAACAATTTGATTTATTATGACTAAACTCAAAACAATAAGCAACACCAATGAAACATTTACAATATGTCAAATTGAATACTCAAATAAATGCTATGAAGGTGAAGTTGTCCATAAACTAGATTGTGACATTTATGACCAAGTGGTATGTGGAGCCAATTACTTGCAACTCAAATCTTAAGAGAAACACCCAGTGAACCCAACATTAATTGCTGCTACTGTAGTGAGAACTCAGACAATGAACACCCAAGACATAACCACATTAGAAAAGACGGATACAGGCGCGCTCTTCTGAGCTCTGATTGTCCTTAATCTGCCGGTGCTGCGGACATACATTACCAAGCTGTCTTCTTAACTGCAAGGACATGATCTGGCATACCGGAGGCGATGGCTGGTTGCTTCAACATCCCGTCGTGGTGATGATAATGTCGCGAGTATAACCCGAAACAAATTATCGTGGTCTGGTTGTTCCAGACTAAAGACATCCTAGCAACATAAATACGCCTCTGAGGGAGACGAAGAAGGCTCGCTACAAAATCACTGACGGTACAGTGATTGATTTTAACATGCGAAGTCACACAGTAGCTCTGATACAGTCAACTTTAGCCAAAACTGCTCAAGACGGACAACATAGGCCGCTTGTACGCAGAACGCTCAGTTGCCAACTGTACTCAGAAAGTTACGTTGAAGTCGAAACTTCAGCAACTTCATCAGGCAGTTATAATTAAATGAAAATATATTAGACAGCCAACGGAAGGTGGGCTGTCCAAAGCATCAAGAACTCAGTTTTGTAACCTACTCCGACCGAAAGCCAAGATCCGTCTCCCTCAAGAGCACCGTGTTTAAACGTTCCAATCAGTAACTCGAAAACCGGCGGAAAATTCCACTCTATTGCCGACGTACTAATATTCCACCAATGGAGATACTTGGTGCCAATTTCTGCGCCGATTTTGCTACGTCACGGAGGTATCCCCTGAGCAAGCCAATCACAGTTATGATTTTGCAGAAAACGCGGGAATTTGCCCGCCAAGACTGCCTCGGAACACATTCCCACACCTCGCTGGTAGCCCGCCAAAAAGTGTTTTCACTAAGCTTCTGCGGAGTAGCGGAATCTCTAGCCCAGTCGTACTGTCAGGCCCCTGTGGGCGTGTCGCCACCGCTCTTATGACAATGTCGGCGTCTGGAAAGCATCTACTCGAGTCCCTCACACCCGTCGGCTTAACCCTTTCAAAATCAGCAGAACCCGCCTGTCACCGGACCATCCGGATGACCAGAGGCGCTTCATGGAAAGTCCATGTGTGAAGGAATAGCAACTCTTCACCGCATGCAATTAGAGAGGAAAATCGAATTACTCAGAGTAAGATAGAAATATGAGAGGGGCTCATGCTAGCTCTCAAGTTTTGAGGTGCTTGTTACTGTATCTGTGTGTCAGAAAACAAAATTACCACCAAAAATGTAAGTAAATGCCCTAACAAAATGAGTTAATCATGCCTGCCACTTAATTTGCAAAGTATAGCTTATTTATCTTATCAAACAGGCGTCTTTTTCAACAGATAACCTCATTGCCACACGCAACATAGAAAACTAACCTCACTTCAGTCTAATTTTAAAGGCAACAGTAAATCCACCTGATAAGACCAGCATGCTGCCGAAATGGGTTGTACTAATAAAATATTAGTAACCATTGACTGTTGTATTATATTATTTCATAAAAATATTTCTTACAAATAAAAAATACGCGTATCTGAAAAATACCAGTGGAATAGTTCGCAAAGTAATAAAGTCTATATTGAAGAAATCAGAGCCTCGTTGTATAAAATGGGTTTCATAGCCATCACCTCACGATTGTAACAAATTATTATTCTTATGTTGCTACATATTTCCCATATATTTCTGCAGAGCTGGGACCTGGACAATGACCTGTACAAAGGGCAAGCGGATTGAGGCAATTGCGATGTGACCGTACAGAAGCATGCTAAGAGTTTCATGGACTGTTAGAATTGGTAATAACGGTCTCCTTCAGATTTCTGCAAAGGTTTACTGGAAGCAATCTCAAGGGTACTTGGGCTGCCCTATATCTGCCATATTAAATTTAATGAACATTTTCTGTTACACTATATACAGTATAAGGAGAATGAGTAGCTTTGTATGTTTTACACATTTTCCAAAGGGATATGAGTCATTGGTAGTTAATTTTTAAAACAATTGTATATCTCATGAACGAAATTTTCACCTACCCTGGTAACAACCTTTTATTTTGAGACAATTGCGAAACGGCTAGGACAAATTGTGCAATATATATGCAGAAAATGGTTCAAATTGCTCTAAGCACTGTGGGACTTAACATCTGAGGTCATCCGTCCCCTAGACTTAGAACTACTTTAACATAACTAAACTATGGACTTCACACACATCCTTGCCCGAGGCAGGATTCGAACCTGCGACCGTAGCAGCAGCGCGGTTCCAGACTGAAGCTCCTAGAACCGCTCGGCCACACCGGCCCACCCGGATGCTCGTGAGTGTGGTTTTTTAGGACTACTGTAAATGACGAAACGTTATGTAACATAAAGGCCAAAAGGAGAGTGATACTGTGTGTGGTGGCATACCTGGATCCAGAAACAAATCTCGTGGAAATGTGTGATCAGTTAAGAAACTGCGAGATACGCTTCTGTAGACAACAGTAAGAATAATGCTGAAAGCAAAGTGGAGTATCGGAAGAGACAAACTACATAATGAGAAAAAGCTGCTAGAAGCAGCATATACGAACTCTCCAGATCGGGAATTCATTGAAATGTTACCGAAACACTGTCTGTCGTATCATATTTTGTTACCATGTGAAGAATATTGTAAGGTTATTATTCGCTCTAAGGCGAAAAAGCAAAAAAACTACGTTCCACAACGTGATTAATTGTTTGCAGGGCAGCTCCACAGTCACAATCTGGAGATGTTTACCAGCCCCATTTGTGCTTTAGATATCCGCAGTTCCCTTGTCCTGTGCGGATGCTGATGGTTCTCCAATGGCGTCTGGGGACTGTGAAACCTGGAACTCGCATGGAACGCTTTTCAAGCAGATGGCCGTTGAACACTGACGATTCTTCCCACTGACTTCTCCATACTTCCCTGCCAGAGTGGCCGAGCGGTTCTAGGTGCTACAATCTGGAACCGCGCGACCGCTACGGTCGCAGGTTCGAATCCTGCCTTGGGCATGGATGTGTGTGATGTCCTTAGGTTAGTTAGGTTTAAGTAGTTCTAAGTTCCAGTGGACTGATGACCTCAGAATTTAAGTCCCATAGTGCTCAGAGACATTTGACCCATTTTCTCCATACTTCGTTGATGTTAAAGTCGGAGGCTTCAAGATGTATTGCAGTTTGCCAAGGTGGTTTTCTTGACTTCCGACGCCGATGTTCTGCTATTAATATGTCGGTGTGTACGGGTAGCTGGGGGTTCTTCTGAATGTTTCTCCAGATCTTCAGGAGAGCATCTGATCTTCGTAGAGCTGGAGGTTGGATGTTACTTAAAACTGGTAGCCATGCAGTTTGAGTGCTACGTATGTAGCCTGTGATAAGTCGCATTGTCTCGTTGAGTTGCGCATCTATTTTGCTACAGTGAGCACTGTTCATCCAAGTTGAACAACAGTATTCAGCGACAGAGTATGATAGTGCCAAAGCAGTTGATCTTAGGGTCTGAGCGCTGCAACCCCAGGAGGTAGCAGCAAGCTTCTGAATGATATTATTACGGGTCTTCACTTTTGCGACCACGTTGGAGAGATGTCGGAAAGTTGGGGACTTATCGAGTGTTATTCCGAGGTACTTCGGTGTGCTGTTGTACTTCAAGGTTTGGCCTCGGAGTTCAACTTCTCGTTTATAGTCAGAGTGTCTGTTCCGTAGATGGAATGCTGAAGTAACAGTTTTCTGAGGGATTAGGCCGTGATGACTGGGTGTTGTGTGATGTCCTTAGGGTAGTTCGGTTTAAGTAGTTCTAAGTTCTAGGGGACTGATGACCATAGATGTTAAGTCCCATAGTGCTCAGAGCCATTTGAACCATTTGAAGGGTTTAGGCGGAGGCACCACTTCCTGAAGTATGTGTCCAGGATTTGCAAATGGTTCCAATGGCTCTGAGCACTATGGAACTCAACTTATGAGGTCATCAGTCCCCTAGAACTTAGAACTACGTAAACCTAACTAACCTAAGGACATCAGGATTCGAACCTGCGACCGTAGCGGTCGTGCGATACCAGATTGTAGCGTCTAGAACCGCTCGGCCACTCCGGCCGGTTCAGGATTTCCATGTCGGCAGTTAATGTGCTTTCAACAGTGGTGAAACTGGAGCTCTGGGCTAACAAACAGATGTCATCAGCATATATGAATTTCATTGAGGTTGTGGCTGGCAGGTCATAAATGTATAAATTGAAGTGATGAAAAGTACAAAATATAAACATAATTTTTCAGCAAACAAAAGCCATCTAAACTACTAAGAACTGGCTAACGTACTATAGCTCTTAATGCAACTGCTATCATAAAGCACATTGTGAGTAACCAACATGGGAAAACTGCGAACAGGGAATTGTGAAGGTGTTCAAAGGGTGCCCAATGCACTACCAACATGATATACAACCACTACAAAATTGACCTCTGTGCACCCCTGTGGCCTAACTAAAAAAGTCTGAGATCTCAGCAAATAGGTGTCTCATAGAATAACATCACTATAGTACACTAAGGAAAAGAATAATCACCACGCTAGTTAAAAGATACAAAAAATTCCTAATAACGGAAGGCAGCAGTTTTAATATCCTACAAAAGCAGCCTGTCAGAAGACTGCGTGAGCAGTCATTCATAAAAAAGCGTTTATTACGAACTAGTATTAGGAAGTACGCTAAACATCACTCACGATTAATTAAAATACGGAAATATAGTTAAACTAATATGCATTAGTGACTGATTTGACATCTGAAATAAAAACGTGCACGTGTTTCACACTCGACACCACAGTTAACAGCTTGGCATATTATATATCATTCCACTCATAGTTCGTTCACTGCGCGCAATGGAAACATCATGACATTGAAACAACGTCTCAACATATTCCTGGCTATATTTGCTAAATCAGAGTCACTTGGTCATGGCACAAGTTGTAGCAAGTAGATTTCATAAATGGAAGTATATTTCAAAATAACAAAATAATTATTTAAAATTAAACATAGCTTTTGAAGTAACAAGACACAGAAATCTAAGATGAAATGCTAAAGCTAATTATGTGGGACTTTGGTTAACGTCCATAGGAAGACTGAAGGACGAAGAGACTCTTTGTTTACGGCAGTAACAGAAGCTAAAGAAATGAATTAAAATTTGTGCTACAACAAGTGCTGGAACCCAAGTCTCCTCTCTTACTAGACAGGTGTGCTAGCCTTTACACCACTGTAACAGCATAAGCAAAACAGCTGCCCGGAGCAAACTTGTCTAATGCCCTTCGTAACACACACTGCAGTTTATATCTTCAGCTTATTTTTCTCTTTTTAAACCGTCACTATTGCCATGGCTGAGCACTTTATCTGAGAAACTCATATTTTCAAATTAACGAGAGAAAATAACCCAATGAATCTTCATTAAATAAGGGCAAAGAAACAGTTCAGTGTGAACTGCTCATAATATGGACTCTGAAATATGAAACTTACAATTTGCAAAAGGTGACTTACTTGTTTAAACTGCACAGTCAGCTCGTGACAAAAGCCAGGAGCCGAATCATAAGAATTCAAAGTCCTCCATTTTCCAACGGCATATTTGTAGCCAATTTGAGGAAAATAATAGTGTGCCAGAAAATTAAAATAGTGTTGAAGACTACATACGTTTCCCTGATATGGCGAACAAATAGGCATAAGTAATTTATTAAGTTGGTATGGAGTTTGAAAGTCTTTTGAATATTGGGTGATATAGCATACACAGTGTCTAAGAAACAAACAGAAGTGGTCAGATAGATATTCTGTTGAGATGGTACAAAATTTCTCACGTTTCATGGGAAACAAAATGATGGTTTTCCTGTTAACATATATGCTGAACAGATACTTGCCACATCTCATGTGGACCCATATGGCTGAGGCACCTTTGCGACGGAGCATCAGGTACCCAAGACCTGAGTAAAGCTTTTCTGCCAGAACTCGATAATAATCACGGTATGCACCCTCCCCCTACAATTATGTATTGCCCGCTTTCATTTACGAAATAAAATGTAACTGAACTGATACAAAATTCTGAAGCGACTTGTAACAGTCATGTTGTAATAGCTGTTCCATAGATGAGTGAGTAATAACTTACGATCCAGTGGCACTGTCAAAAATTCAAAAGTAATGTTCTCTAGAGAAGTCTGAGTTCGCAAATTCAGTTATGTAGCCACAATTGTATTAAAATTTGTGGAATGTGGACAATGAGAAAGGAGGAAGAACAATTAGAAAATGTAGATTCTCTGTAGGATTGCAACCCAAACCTTTGAGTGATTAATACTCACTCACCGACGCAGGCACCTACGTCCGTACCTGTGAAGATTTGGGACCTTCGTCGTTTGCTATAGGCTCCAGTACATTCAGCTAAATTAATCTTTTTACTACTATTACTCCTGTAATGGAGAAATAGAGAGAAGTTTGGAAGCAGAATTAGGACAAATTACACGGGAAAAAATGGGAACAGCTGTGATGAAGATGAATGGGGGGAAAGCCCCAGGACCTGATGAAGTATCAGTGGACATGATAAGAGCAGCAGGTCCAGTGGGAATGCAGTGGCTGTATAGAGTACTATCAAGCGTGTGGAGAAAAAGTAAAATACCTGACGACTGGAGAACATTAGACATTGTTCCCATCTTCAAGAAAGGCAATAAAAGACTTTGTAAAAACTACAGAGGAATAACCCTCATGAGCCATACAGCCAAGATTTTTGAAAGAATTTTACTAAATCGAATAAGTGAAAAGACAGAAAAGGAGCTGAGTGAATAACAGCATGGGTTTAGGAAAGGAAGGAGCACGATCGACCTGATATTTTCTATCCGTCAACTGATGGAGAAAAGTTGGGAGTATAACAAGAGGGTGATAATGGTTTTTATAGACATAGAAAAGGCATATGACTCAGTTAACAGGTAAAGACTCTGAGACGAACTGAAGTAGATAGATATAGAAGATGGATAGATTAATGTTATAAAGACAATGTACAGAGGCCACAATTGTAGAATTAGAACACCACTGGGGAACTCTGAATACTTCGAAATAAGACAAGGACTTAAGCAAGGAAGTATTCTATCTCCTGCGCTTTTTAATGTTGTGATGGATAGAATGAATAGGGCAGTTAAAGATATAGTAAAAGAAAAAGACAAAAAGATGATTTTTGCAGATCATATGGTAATATGGGGTGATAAAGAGGTAGATGTACAGTTACAGCTTGATGCGTGGAAGGAAATAATGAAAAGGTATGGATTAAAAATAAATAAAGATAATAGTGAAGTAATGGTATTTGGAAGGGAGAAAGGAATCAACGAAATATTACCTTGAATGGAGAACCCCTCAAAGTGGTAGAAAGTTTCACTTATTTAGGGAGTGAAACACACTCCTGGAAATGGAAAAAAGAACACATTGACACCGGTGTGTCAGACCCACCATACTTGCTCCGGACACTGCGAGAGGGCTGTACAAGCAATGATCACACGCACGGCACAGCGGACACACCAGGAACCGCGGTGTTGGCCGTCGATTGGCGCTAGCTGCGCAGCATTTGTGCACCGCCGCCGTCAGTGTCAGCCAGTTTGCCGTGGCATACGGAGCTCCATCGCAGTCTTTAACACTGGTAGCATGCCGCGACAGCGTGGACGTGAACCGTATGTGCAGTTGACGGACTTTGAGCGAGGGCGTATAGTGGGCATGCGGGAGGCCGGGTGGACGTACCGCCGAATTGCTCAACACGTGGGGCGTGAGGTCTCCACAGTACATCGATGTTGTCGCCAGTGGTCGGCGGAAGGTGCACGTGCCCGTCGACCTGGGACCGGACCGCAGCGACGCACGGATGCACGCCAAGACCGTAGGATCCTACGCAGTGCCGTAGGGGACCGCACCGCCACTTCCCAGCAAATTACGGACACTGTTGCTCCTGGGGTATCGGCGAGGACCATTCGCAACCGTCTCCATGAAGCTGGGCTACGGTCCCGCACACCGTTAGGCCGTCTTCCGCTCACGCCCCAACATCGTGCAGCCCGCCTCCAGTGGTGTCGCGACAGGCGTGAATGGAGGGACGAATGGAGACGTGTCGTCTTCAGCGATGAGAGTCGATTCTGCCTTGGTGCCAATGATGGTCGTTTGCGTGTTTGGCGCCGTGCAGGTGAGCGCCACAATCAGGACTGCATACGACCGAGGCACACAGGGCCAACACCCGGCATCATGGTGTGGGGAGCGATCTCCTACACTGGCCGTACACCACTGGTGATCGTCGAGGGGACACTGAATAGTGCACGGTACATCCAAACCGTCATCGAACCCATCGTTCTACCATTCCTAGACCGGCAAGGGAACTTGCTGTTCCAACAGGACAATACACGTCCGCATGTATCCCGTGCCACCCAACGTGCTCTAGAAGGTGTAAGTCAACTACCCTGGCCAGCAAGATCTCCGGATCTGTCCCCCATTGAGCATGTTTGGGACTGGATGAAGCGTCGTCTCACGCGGTCTGCACGTCCAGCACGAACGCTGGTCCAACTGAGGCGCCAGGTGGAAATGGCATGGCAAGCCGTTCCACAGGACTACATCCAGCATCTCTACGATCGTCTCCATGGGAGAATAGCAGCCTGCATTGCTGCGAAAGGTGGATATACACTGTACTAGTGCCGACATTGTGCATGCTCTGTTGCCTGTGTCTATGTGCCTGTGGTTCTGTCAGTGTGATCATGTGATGTATCTGACCCCAGGAATGTGTCAATAAAGTTTCCCCTTCCTGGGACAATGAATTCACGGTGTTCTTATTTCAATTTCCAGGAGTGTATCTAGGGATGGAAGAAAAACTAACGAAATTAATAGGAGGTTCCAGAAGGGAGGCAATTTCTACCTAACAATAAAACATCCGATTTGGAATAATGAAGTTTCAGAAAGAGCAAAACTCCTTATGTATAAGAATTATTACATCCCTATTGTCACCTATGGTGGAGAAACATGTACAATGACAGAAAGGGACTGGAGCAGACTGCAAGCAGGGGAAATGAAATTTCTCAGAGCAGTTAAGGGAAAAACAAGAATGGACAGAGTAAGGAATGTAGAGATTAGAAAGGACCTCAAACAAAAAAGTATGAGAGAAGAAATTGAAAGGAAGAGATTAAGATGGTATGGGCATGTTAAGAGGATGCATGGGCAGAGACTCCCCAAAATTATGGAAGAACTAAAGATGGATGGAAAAGACCTAGAGGGCGCCCAAGAACACGGTGGAAAATGGGAGTGAGAATATCTGTTGAAAGGAGAGGTGTGACCTGGCAGCAAGTGGAGGAAGAAAAGTGGTGGGAGGACCGAGCCAAATGGAGAGGACTCGTCAGCACCCAGACCCGGCAGTAGCTGGAGCGGGATTCGGATATAGATAGATAGATTATTCGCTCTAAGGCGAAAAAGCAAAAAAACTACGTTCCACGAAGTAGCTATGCAAATTTGTCACAAATTGGTACTTTTACAGGTATCGATGAGAAATGCAAAACTGTAAACTTGGGAGGCTGGTGAATTTCGTCCTGTACCTGGCAAACATAGTAAACAGGGGACATGTCGGTACTAGGGCAGTCTTCCCAAATTAAATTTCCTGTACTCAGTTGGAAACTATGCCTTGCAGACAGGCGCGTGAACAATATACGCATATATCATCCTTTCAGACAGGACGTGTAGTTGGGCTCAAAGAATCCGGTTACAATTATCGGCGAATATCTCGACATTTGAATAAGAGCAGTGCCACATGTCCGAAATATATATACTAAGATACCATCTTAGTATATATATAGTTAAGGCTCACCGGCCACTTGAACATCTTCTCCTTCTGTGCGAATGCACAAACAGTGCCCGTACTCTTACGGGAATCGGCAACGCGCAGTGAGTAATGAGTATAATGGGCGGGGCCACTACGAATGTAGTGCTGGACAATACGTTGAGAATGTGGGTTTTGCGGGAGGCGTGCCAGAGATAAATCCCTGCAGTCGCGCTATCCTCTGTGTCCTCGGTGTCTCAGATGGATAGAGCGTCTGCCATGTAAGCAGGAGATCCCGGGTGCGAGTCCCGATCGGGGCACACATTTTCATCTGTCCCCATTGACGTATGTCAACGCCTGTAAGCAGCTAAGGGTGTTCATTTCATTATAATTTTATTTATTTATTTACTTTTTTGAGCATAAATAATTCAAGGCATCAATCTGTTATTCATTTTGGTAGCTAGTAGCATCCTGATGTGAACGGTTGGTTTGATGTGCTAAACTGTACTGAAGTAAAACTACAACACAATAGTTCGTTTTATGGAAATCGCTAGGTGTAATTTTTCAAGGGCTGGATCATTTTAATCATTTGCAGGCGTGAGAATTTCATTGTGGAGACAACATTAGGCAACCATACATGCTTACCTATATGTTACATACACCATGGGGGAGTTTACACACATTCATTCTTAAACGCGACTAATGCAATCCAAAGATGGTTAAATTGCTAGAGACTTTGGTCTTAGTAGTCTATATTTTGACTGTATAGCAAATGGTACGATCAGCCTTGAAAATCACCTAGTCATCTTTCTGGAAATGCCTGGCACGCAGTAATTTCTTCAGTCATGGGAAGAAGGAGAAGTTACCGCGTACTGTGTCAGCAGAATACGAGTTGTCAGGCTAAATTTAGCAGCCAAATGAACCAGCATGTACGACAGTATTCTGTCAGAATGAGCTGGAACCTCAACAGAAGATGACGGTAGAATGCTCCTCCGATGATATGCCTCTTACAAGGTTAATGTGTTAGCGCAACATCACTAGAGTCATACACCTTGCCCGATGATGGTTAGTTCTTCGTCTTTTTTACTAGTGGTGAAACCACATGTTACCATTACTTGCTTTGCTCGTTTGATTTTGCGAAATCACAAAGAGATCATCTCTCTACACTTCATAACATAGATAAGTATTACCTATACCAAATACCGTGATTGAATAGCAGGAATTCGAAATATGGCTCTAAGGTATCTACAAACGTACTCTGTGACGGTGCAAAAGCGTGGAGCCCTGCGACGTCACCCTCGGGCTCGACACTTCAAACAGTAAGGTGTCGACTTATGCAAGAAACCGGCCAGAGTTCAGAAGTTTATGTGAGGTGTAAGATAGGTTACAGAAGTTACACTGGCACCACATTTTACCACTATCTTCCCAACCTCACCGTGGACTAATTTATTTCCGCTGTGATCGAGCGGTTCTAGGCGATTCAATCGGGAACCACGCGGCTACTACGGTCGCAGGTTCGAATCCTGCCTCGGGGATGGATGTGTGTGATGTCTTTAGGTTAGTTAGGTTCAAGTAGTTCTAAGTCTATGGGACTGATGACCTCAGCTGTTAAGTCCCATAGTGCTTAGAGTCATTTGAACCATTTTTGAAATAATTTATTTGTTATTTTAGTTAGTCTGTTATCTATATACAAGAATGGACAGAATGTTGGACATGCACTGGCATGAATACAGGACATAATATGTTAGCATAATTTACAAACAACTTTCTGGAAAGGGCAACCACAGCTCACACACTTTTTTAATTCTTGTAATTTTTCTGATAATTTGTACGGTTACTGAGTGTTGAGTGCTGTTATTCTTATTCATTAACATAATTTCACGCTCTATGCAGCGCAGATGACCAATTTTGTAATTTATATCTCTGGACTACGCTACCACACAGCACTACATTACACAACGCTACAATTCCCAAAACTATACTTCATTATAATTCTGTACTTGGTACCAAACCGAGCTGGATTTCTCACTTATTGACGCCTCTGCGATGGAGGTGACAATCGTGGCGGCCAGCGTTGAAACGACTGTTCAGAAGTGACAAGAAAACAACCACAGTTGGTGGTAGAAATAGCATTAGCGAATTCCCCCTTCCCTTGGGATGTTGATTCCGACATGTTTCGCGGTCGAAAACGACAGTTCACCGTATGACAAGTTATAGGGAAACATTGTTGAAAACGTTTGATACTCGACACAATCCAGTCCCTTTCTAAGAAAGTCATGGGGCTGTAGCCCCATTGAACGTGGTCCGACACCTTTGGACTGTACACTGACGGCAATTTTTGCTCTAATGGAACCACTACAGGACCAATCAACACCATTCGAGGAATTAATGTAAACGTAAGCTGAAGTGCAAATGATGATTTCGATTTTCAGGCCTACTGTTTCGCGCTCTCATGTGATGCCACAAGAGAACACAAAACCGGAACATTGGGGAAGCATAAACATCCTGTTCTGCTTCAGATCACGGTCATATTTCATGGAAGTGTTTTGAAAAGTCCATAGTATTATAATTCTGTATACCAAAGCAAAAAATGAGTTTGCCCTTATTACAAAGTGGTCCATCACGTTCAGTGGTTGCTTGGAGAAGATGTCAGTATTCGGTGAAATTGTCATTAATGTCAAAGCTACGAAACAGGAGACTTGAAGAAGCATAAACATTCCGTGCTGCTTCAGATCACGGTCAGATTTCGTGTAACTGTTTTGAAAAGTCGATAGTGGTATAACTTTGCATACCAAAGCAAAAAATGCGTTCACGATACGCTTCAAAGCGGTCACATAACTGTAGAGGGTATGTTGGAAGAGGATGGGCTGTCAGGATGCGCCGTATTAAAACTCGGCCGAGTTTCCCAAGTGATTTATTATTTCCAGCTACAGTGCCCCTGTTCCTCTCGGTCTGCGGCACTGGGTCCTGCAATGCTGAGGGTGCCACTTCCCTGTCTGTGAAATGGCTTGCCACGGAATGGCTGCCTGAGTGACCCGTGCAACACATAGCTGTGTGTTGGCCTTGTACAGCTGCAGAGTTGTGACAAGGTCAAGATGCGTCTGCGGTCCACCTAGCGGTCTTCGCTCCTGTTGCCTCAGCTCCGCCCTTTGGGAGCAGTAAGGCGCCCACGGCGTGCTTCCTCACCATTGTAGCTAAGAACGTAGCAACAACAAGCACCCATGATCTGACGTCCGAATCTGTGGCCCTCGCCTCAGGATGCCTCCAGCTTGTGTTGGGAGCCAACAACACTGCCCACAATAGCAAGCCATGGTGTGGCCCACTGCTAGCTGGCTATGGACCCCCATTGCCCTCAGAGGGTCGAACCAGCGACCTACCATGGACTGGAACGCTGGGGCCAAATCTGCTGCTGCGTGTAGCTGGTAGTGTGACACGCCCCGCTGTCCAGGAGAGCTGTCGCACTTGAATGCCTTGTTAATGAACTGGCACCTATTTATACGTGGCTGTGTGCTTATGTTTTGCTAACATGCCACTATGAGTATGTACTCATAACACCTAGGTAGGCTAGTGGGCCCCTTCTGCCTGTAACTTGCGCCATGCAAACCGCTGTGTTTACTCTTTTCAGCGGGTCCTCAGCCCTGTAGCCTCTATTCTACTTCGTAACCGCTGGTAGCGTAACTTACTGTCAACAGGCCTGCACGTGGCTGTAACTTGTGCACTCAGAAATATTGCTCCGAAGCTAACCTTTTCCTATCTTAAATGGTGATGCCATGATCAGTAAGGCTACAGTCCCACGATATCGTTGGAGAAGGGGGGAATATTATATTTGGGTAGGGGGGGGGGGCAGGTGGGGGGATTTTCATTAGTGTTAAAGCTGGTGAAGAACGTTGTCCTGTTGCGCTGGACTGTCGCTCTCGACAGCTAAATTTGTGGGAATCAACGTCCCAAGGCAATGGATAGTTTCTTTGACTCACTTTATGCCTCCCTCCCCTTTTCCCGAGCCCCGTTCGTGTCACTTCTGAGAGGTGGCATGTCTAAATTGTTTTCCTAGCCTGCCCACAGGAAAACAGGGTGATTTCAATGCAAGGTGTCGCAGTTATAATCACAGAGGCGTCAAGAGAAACGGCGAAACGTGGCTAAGACCTTCACATGACTCGCATGTCCAAGACGCCGTTCGGCAGAATTGTGCTCAAATTTGGCAAAAATGTGACGCCATTGACACACGTTACACCTCATACCAACTTTTGAGGTCTGGCCTTTATCTCACATGTATCGACACCTTGCTGTTTGACACGTCGCCGAACCCCAGGGTAATGTCGCAGGGTGCCACGATTTTCTGCTACTTCAGAGGAAGTCAGTAAGCAGCTTCGAGCCAAACTTCGAATTTCTGCATGGCAATGGGTCAAAATGATCCTTCAATCGTATTGAGCAGTACTGCGTTTCTTAGGTCTTCATAGTGAATTTGGTGAGTCATTTCGTTCTTCGTCATTCAGGCGTCTTCAACGGCAGTGGAAGTGTCTGTGCCACCTGAGGACTACCTCATACGATGGTGAAGCCAGCACGGATCATCGATTCATGTTCTCAGTCACAGCGAGAAAAAGATTTATCTCATGCCACAAATTTTTTAAAATGGTTTGTGCCACTTTCATTTGGTTGCTCCAGTGACGTGGTACTGTAATTTGGCGCTGGGAAGTCAGTATGTAACGGGACACAAACATGAACCCTCAAATGAACAATGATTAGTTTTTTAAAATATGATTTCTTGCGGCGTTACTTACGACTAAAACCTTAGGTTCTCGATGATTACCACTATCATCAGTAGCATCTGTCTGCACCTGACGACACGATGGTGATAATCGTCTAAAACATGAGTTTTACCCATAACAGACACACTAAGATGCCCTAGAAAATTTTTGTAATAGACCGTCGTCGCACAGAAACTTCATTCGCAAACTATTAATTACATATGATTATTCGAGATGATGATTAAAATCTTATGACTACCCCTTCTATATAAAAAGCCTTGAAATTAACGTCTGCTTCCGACAGCCTGTCCAGAAAATGTGCCCTAATATGTTGATCGTGCTTACGTCATGAAGAATATTGTCGACGAAGCACCTTAAGCGGTTAGCTCTGGTCGGTGTGTGGGAATTAGAAGCTAAAGCTGGGAGAAAAGGAGATGGAGGCAGAAAAGCAGAGAGAGAGAAGGCAAAGCAGTTTGTGCGACTGGACTGCAGTTAGCGGCTGGTAATCTTAGAGCCGGCCAAACTGCCGCAGCTCGCGTTAGTGCGTCGCGCAGCGTCGGCTTGGCAGGTGGTCCGCCATGCCCCCCCCCCCCCCTCCCCCCGGGGCCTTATCGCTGCCGCCACTCGCTGTTACGGGTCGCGATAGCGCCTCCAGGCCCGCCGCCTCCAGGGACGTCCGTGGCCAATCAGCAGCCGTCACGAGCTACAGGCGCCCCGGGCCTTAGCGTTCACAGGCAGCGTACGCGGCGTTACCGTGCTACCTGTCGTTGGACGCTATCAAATCGGACTATGTCGTCCTAGCATGTTATACAGAAAAACCAAGGCCAGGTTCTTCACCTGTTAGCACCATTGCGACTGGTAGAGGACAGGTATGTCAGAGTTTATGAAGGAAGTAATGACTGTTACGACCAGGCGAAACTACATTCGTCAGGCCATAACTGCGGGTTCTTTGACTGCTCTGAGAGACCGCTCGTTGGATCCAAAACATGTAAAATATTAGTTCACTTTATTAGATGAACGAATATGAAGATTTACTTAAATTGACACAAACCATTGTCACAGGAGTGCCTGATTTACAACTGTCATTGAGTGTTAACACAACACTTGAAGCACTAATTAACAAACGAGTCTCTTTGAAGTATAGTCTAATAGACCTGAATAAGTGTTCAGTCCGACTCGATGGTACTGAGTGCTTCAGCTGAGATCACGACCTGCGGCAGACCTCTTTCCAGCCTTATTCCATATTACCTCCGTGCGAGCGCACTCCGGTACAGAAAGATTTTGCACGTCACCAGGGCGAGCGTCATCCATTCGTCGTTGTGGGCTGTAGCGAGATCTCGGTAACGTCTCTGTTATCGACGTGTATTGCCGACATCGGTGTGGCTTTGAAATTTTTCGACAATATCACAATAACACCAATTAAAAAAAAATATTTACAATATTGGGACGAATTATTTACTAAACAATGGAAAATCTGGAAGAAAAATGGCTCTGAGCACTATGTGACTTAACATCGGAGGCCATCATTTCCCTAGAACTTAGAACTACTTAAGCCAAATTAACCTAAGGACTGGATAAAGTCGTTGCTTGATCTTTGATTCAGATTTCCTCATGCAGTGTGCCGAAGTGTTATTTTCCTGTTACGTCTTTGCTGTTTTCTTGTATGTCATAACTGACGTTTTTTTTACGTTACAGAATGTATCTCTGTGTAAATCAGATAAATATGTAACTTCATCTTATTATTATTAGTGCTTACGTTATGCCTGAATCAGCTTCATTACAATTTCATGTGTCTGATTTTGAATGTACAGTAGCCTAGTTGTTTCTGCGGCTACTAGATGGCGCTCGTAGCAACACCATGTTTACTTGCCCACACTTTCTAACGTGGGCACCTCAGTTTTGTTGCGGCCCTTGTTCACTCAGGTACGAGCAGCCCTTAGCGGCTCGCCATCTTATCTCATATACACCTTTTCATGACGTCGCCTTTCCGGCTTAGATTTTTTTTTTTTTGGAATGTGACTTGTAAGTACTGTATCTCTTTCCATCAGTACACACTTTAGTTTATTAAAGTCTTATATACCTATTTTAGAAAAAATGGTTCAAATGGCTCTGAGCACTATGGGACTCAACTTCTGAGGTCATTAGTCCTCTAGAACTTAGAACTAGTTAAACCTAACTAACCTAAAGACATCACACACATCCATGCCCGAGGCAGGATTCGAACCTGCGACCTTAGCGGTCTCGCGGTTCCAGACTGCAGCGCCTAGAACCGCACGGCCACCTCGGCCGGCTATGTTTTAGAACAGTTAGTTTAATTCTGAAGACTACGCTCATAGTAGCGTCGAAACCTGATCAATTTTGAATTAATATTTGTGACCGAGGGCTTATTTGTTCTAATATTAACCTAAGGACATCACCCACATCCATGCCCGAGCCAGGATTCGAACCTGCGACCGTTGAGGCCGCGCGGTTCCAGACTGAAGCGCCTAGAACCGCTCGGCCACACCGCCCGGTGGAAAATCTAGAAAACTCCAGACTCGGGGCAGACGATTTTGGTATAAAACTTTTCCAACTGCGTCAGGTGGTTGGTATGGCAATCAACCACATAAAAATTATGAAGAAAAACAGTCTTGGTTGCAATAATTATTGTTTAATATCGCGCTTCGCCTTTATATTGCTTTATCAGATTGTGTTGAGTCTTGTGCTGTAAAATAAGCATACGTCGTGATCGCGCTGCACTAGATGGGAAAAGAAAGCTTGGGTTCCAGAGAAATACAAAAAAATCGTTAAAATGACTCTGAGCACTATGGGACTTAACTTCTGTGGTCATCAGTCCCTTAGAACTTAGAACTACTTAAATCTAACCAACCTAAAGACATCACACACATCCATGCCCGAGGCAGGATTCGAACCTGCGACCGTAGCGGTCGCGCGGTTCCAGACTGTAGCGCCTAGAACCGCTCGGCCACTCCGTCCGGCAGAGAAATACAGATGTGAAGGAGAACTACGAGTCGTCTTAGAAGGTAGCTGAAGGAAGGACAAACCGACATTTATAGCATTATTGGACTTAACGAAACGTTTGAACAATGTCGAATTTCTGAAGGCCGATCAGGGAATGGCGACCAGGGCGCCTGACCTATAATAAGTCGGAGAGGGGTGAAGAGAAAGTAGAAGAGAAGGAATACGAAGAATGGAAAACATCAAATGGCAATAAAGTGGAAACGGAGGGAATATGTATAAAAGGAAAGAATGTGAAGATTCAGAATGGCCTGTGCTGTGGAACAGCTCCACAGTAGTATCCTGTCCCAGATATGGAGATGCTTGTGTCTTACTATTAGCTACTGTATAGGACCATTTTATTCCAAGAGACCGAATGTAACGCCAGTGCAAAGGATATATATTGTGTTTATTGTCCAATGTGTGACAGCTTTACGTTGGTCGCTAATGAAGAAAATAATAAGAAATCGCCTTACTGTGTTGTAACAATGCAGCTTTGGACTTCGTGTTTTCCATCTTTTAAATTTTGTATTTAGAAAAAAAAATGATTCTTGAAATAAGTGTCCTTATACTATCAAAACGCCTTCGGTCCCGGGTTCGATCCCCGCCGCTGCCTAAATTTTGATAAATAATCAGCATTGGCGGCCGAAGACTTCCGGCATAAGAAGTCAGCCTTATTCTGCCAACGGCCTTGTCAAAGAGGGCGGAGGAGCGGATGGAGGTTCAGGGCACTCTCTTGTCCTAGGGATGGGAAATTGCCCCTAAATGCGGAAGAATCAGCAATGATCAACGACATGAGGATGCAGAAGGCAATGGAAACCACTGCATTAAAGACACGTAACGTGTATCCACAGGACATGTGGCCTGTAATTGAAGAAGTGTCATGATGATCTCTCCATTGGCAAAAGATTCCGGAATAGTCCCCCATTCGGATCTCCGGGAGGGGACTGCCAAGAGGGAGGTTACCATGAGAAAAAGATTGAACAATCTACGAAAGGATAACGTTCTACGAGTCAGGGCGTGGAATGTCAGAAGCTTGAACGTGGTAGGGAAACTAGAAAATCTGAAAAGGGAAATGCAAAGGCTCAATCTAGATATAGTAGGGGTCAGTGAAGTGAAGTGGAAGGAAGACAAGGATTTCTGGTCAGATGAGTATCGGGTAATATCAACAGCAGCAGAAAATGGTATAACAGGTGTAGCATTCGTTATGAATAGGACGGTAGGGCAGAGTGTGTGTTACTATGAACAGTTCAGTGACCGGGTTGTTCTAATCAGAATCGACAGCAGACCAACACCGACAACGATAGTTCAGGTATACATGCCGACGTCGCAAGCTGAAGATGAACAGATAGAGAAAGTGTATGAGGATATTGAAAGGGTAATGCAGTACGTAAAGGGGGACGAGAATCTAATAGCCATGGGCGACTGGAATGCAGTTGTAGGGGAAGGAGTAGAGGATAAGGTTACAGGAGAATATGGGCTTGGGACGAGGAATGAAAGAGGAGAAAGACTAATTGAGTTCTGTAACAAGTTTCAGCTAGTAATAGCGAATACCCTGTTCAAGAATCACAAGAGGAGGAGGTATACTTGGAAAAGACCGGGAGATACGGGAAGATTTCAATTAGATTACATCATGGTAAAACAGAGATTCCGAAATCAGATACTGGATTGTAAGGCGTACCCAGGAGCAGATATAGACTCAGATCACAATATAATAGTGATGAAGGGTAGGCTGAAGTTCAAGACATTAGTCAGGAAGAATCAATACGCAAAGAAGTGGGATAAGGAAGTACTAAGGAATGACGAGATACGTTTGAAGTTCTCTAACGCTATAGATACAGCAATAAGGAATAGCGCAGTAGCCGGCCGCGGTGGTCTAGTGGTTCTAGGCGCGCAGTCCGGAACTGCGCGACCGCTACGGTCGCAGGTTCGAATCCTGCCTCGGGCATGGATGTGTGTGATTTCCTTAGGTTAGTTAGGTTTAAGTAGTCCTAAGTTCTAGGGGACTGATGACCACAGATGTTAAGTCCCATAGTGCTCAAGAGCCATTTGAACCATTTGAATAGCGCAGTAGGCAGTACAGTTGAAGAGGAATGGACATCTCTAAAAAGGGCCATCACAGAAGTTGGGAAGGAAAACATAGGTACAAAGAAGGTAGCTGCGAAGAAACCATGGGTAACAGAAGAAATACTTCAGTTGATTGATGAAAGGAGGAAGTACAATCATGTTCCGGGAAAATCAGGAATACAGAAACACAAGTCGCTGAGGAATGAAATAAATTGGAAGTGCAGGGAAGCTAAGACGAAATGGCTGCAGGAAAAATGTGAAGACATCGAAAAAGATATGATTGTCGGAAGGACAGACTCAGCATACAGGAAAGTCAAAACAACCTTTGGTGACATTAAAAGCAACGGTGGTAACATTAAGAGTGCAACGGGAATCCCACTGCTAAATGCAGAGGAGAGAGTAGATAGGTGGAAAGAATACATTGAAAGCCTCTATGAGGGTGAAGATTTGTCTGATGTGATAGAAGAAGAAAGAGGAGTCGATTTAGAAGAGATAGGGGATCCAGTATTAGACTCGGAATTTAAAAGAGCTTTGGAGGACTTGCGGTCCAATAAGGCAGAAGGGATAGATAACATTCCATTAGAATTTCTAAAATCATTGGGGGAAGTGGCAACAAAACGACTATTCACGTTGCTGTGTAGAACATATGAGTCTGGCGACATACCATCTGACATTCGGAAAAGCATCATCCACACAATTCCGAAGACGGCAAGAGCTGACAAGTGCGAGAATAATCGCACAATCAGCTTAACAGCTCATGCATCGAAGCTGCTTACAAGAATAATATACAGAAGAATGGAAAATAAAATTGAGAATGCGCTAGGTGACGATCAGTTTAGCTTTAGGAAAAGTAAAGGAACGAGAGAGGCAATTCTGACGTTACGGCTAATAATGGAAGCAAGGCTAAAGAAAAATCAAGACACTTTCATGGGATTTGTCGACCTGGAAAAAGCGTTTGGCAATATAAAATGGTGCAAGCTGTTCGAGATTCTGAAAAAAGTAGGGGTAAGTTATAGGGGGAGACGGGTCATATACAATATGTACAACAACCAAGAGGGAATAATAAGAGTGGACGACCAAGAACGAAGTGCTCGTATTAAGAAGGGAGTAAGACAATGCTGTAGCCTTTCACCCCTACTCTTCAATCTGTACATCGAGGAAGCAATGATGGAAATAAAAGAAAGGTTCGGGAGTGGAATTAAAATACAAGGTGAAAGGATATCAATGATACGATTCGCTGATGGCATTGCTATCCTGAGTGGAAGTGAAGAAGAATTAAATGATCTGCTGAACGGAATGAACAGTCTAATGAGTAAACAGTATGGTTTGAGAGTAAATCGGAGAAAGACGAAGGTAATGAGAAGTAGTAGAAATGAGAACAGCGAGAAACTTAACATCAGGATTGATGGTCACGAAGTCAATGAAGTTAAGGAATTCTGCTACCTAGGCAGTGAAATAACCAATGATGGACGGAGCACGGTGGACATCAAAAGCAGACTCTCTATGGCAAAAAAGGCATTTCTGGCCAAGAGAAGTCTACAAATATCAAATACCGGCCTTAATTTGAGGAAGAAATTTCTGAGGATGTACATCTGGAGTACAGCATTGTATGGTAGTGAAACATGGACTGTGGGAAAACCGGAACAGAAGAGAATCGAAGCATTTGAGATGTGGTGCTATAGACGAATGTAGAAAATTAGGTGGACTGATAAGGTAAGGAATGAGGAGGTTCTACGCAGAATCGGAGAGGAAAGGAATATATGGAAAACACTGATAAGGAGAAGGGACAGGATGATAGGACATCTGCTAAGACATGAGGGAATGACTTCCACGGTACTAGAGGGAGCTGTAGAGGGCAAAAACTGTAGAGGAAGACAGAGATTAGAAAACGTCAAGCAAATAATTGAGGACGTAGGTTGCAAGTGCTACTCTGAGATGAAGAGGTTAGCACAGGAAAGAAATTCGTGGCGGGCCGCATCAAACCAGTCAGTAGACTGATGACCAAAAAAAAAAAAATACTAAGGTAAGTCAGTTATTATCCGCAATTTAGTTATATTTTTGTTTATCTTGTTAGTACTGTCGTTTTACGTTGATGACGCATGCATTATTTATTTGTTGTTATATCTTTGTAATTTTCAAGCTCCTAGGTTAGTTTCGCTATAGCTGCTATGCTGTTAATCATGGCTGCTCCGCTGTTTATTTGCACCAAAGAAGAGCAACGCTCAGTGATCCTTTTCTTGTGGTCGGAAGACGTATCAGGGGCCTAGGTTCATCGAAGAAATCCGGTACAGTACGGGAACAGTGTTTTGCCACAACGGAGTGTCTATGAATGGATTGAAAAATTCCGAAATTGTCGCACAAGTGTTATGCACCATGAAGGAGCCGGATGACCGTTTACGGCCACAAATGAAGAAACCATTGAGCGTTCACGTGAAATAATTCTCTTAGACAGGCGATTAACTATTGAGGAAGTGGCACAAAGTCTGCAAATTAGACACGGTTCTGCCTACGAAATCAGCCACAACAGACTTGGGTTTCGTAAAGTTTGTGCAAGATGGGTCCCAAAACAACTCACACAGTTGCGTAAACAAACGCGCTTTGACATCTGCAAAAAACATTTGGATCGCTAGTGTAAGGAAGGAGAAAACTTCTTAGACAGAATCATTACTCGTGACGAAACATAGATCCATCCTTACAAGCCGGAGAGTAAACGGTGGAGTATGGAATGGAAACAGCCAAATTCGCCAAGCAAGAAAAAGTTCAAGACCGAACCGTCCGCAGGAAAACTGATGCTTACGGTTTTTTGGGACGCACAAGGTCTACTACTGAAACATTACGAGGAAAGGGCACAACAATAAACAGTGTACGTTACAGTGAGATGCCTTCTGCCAGGCTAAAGCCTGCAATTCGAGTCAAATTCAGAGGACTGCTGTCAAAAGCTGTGTTGTTGCACGACAATGGCCGTCCGCATAGTGCTGCCCACACTGCTGAAACGCTCCAGAAACTCAAATGTGAAGTACTGGATCATCCCCCATATAGTCCCGATCTTGCCCCTTCTAACTATCACTTGTTTGGTCCACTCAAACAGGCATTAAGGGGCCGTCGATTTGCCTCGGACGAAGCAGTTGAAGAAACGGTGCCTTCGTAGCTCAGCCGAGAACTTTATTTTATGACATCAGCCAGCTTGTACGACGATGGGCCAAGTGCGTTGAAACACAAGGAGACTATGTCGAAAAAAGATGTTTTCGTAAGTTTCCTATTTGATTACAATAATATTTTATAACTACTTTGAGGATAAAAATCGACTTAACCTGGTGATTTATTATGTAATTCTGATGATATCAATAAACGAATATGTACACTAAGTAGCACTGAAGATAATGCGAAATCCACTGACATAACAGGCTTTGGCAAAGGGCAAATTATGACCATGCGCCTGGGAAAGCAAATGGAAAACCTGGTAGACTGTTCGGGTGCTGCTGCTTTTAGCATATATGGAGAAGACAGTGAACAAGGGGTTGAGGGTCCACGCCCCATTACAGAACGTGTAAGTCGCAGCTTTACACGTGGAAACATGTTACCTGGTCGGATGAATAATGTTCATTGACACATCACGCCTGTGGTCGCGTTCGGATACGGCGTCGTCAAGGCAAATAATTGCTCGAAACTTGTACCGTACCACAGACAAAGGCCGGCGGTGAGCAGTTTTCATTGGATCTGTGGCAGCAATCGAAGGCCCGATGACGGCTGGATGCTAGGGTAACATTATTGTGGCAATTCAGATGGTAAGATACACGTGTCACTCGACGCTGACACCATTCCGTAACAAGAGCGGCACATGACGAAATTACGCCGCAATCCAGACCACTGGCTGCTTACTGGCGTTGGTAAATATCAATGGGGGCAGTTGAAAATGTGTTCCTCGACCAGGACGCGAAACCGGGATCTCCTGCTTACATGGCCGACGCTCTATCCGACTGAGCCAGCGAGAACAGAGACGATAGTGCGACTGCAGGGACTTATGTCTGGCACGCTCCCCGTGAGACCCACACTTCCAACTTACTGTCAACACACTATATTTGTAGTGGCCCTGCCCACTACACTCATTACTTATGGCAGTCAATCTACCGATTCCCGTAAGAGTTTGAGCAATGTGAGTGCATCCGCACTGAAGAATATCATTGGTCAGTAAGCCTTATCCATATTAAGATGGTATCAGTTCTTTCGGACATGTCCGAAAGTGCAGATACCATCTTTACATTGAGTGGCACACCGTCTGAATGTAACAGATGTTCCGGGATTCCTGTCAACATAGTTCTGTGGCCGTTGCACTCGATTTTGTACACAGAACGTCTAAACTGCGCAAACATTCACAGTAAAATTCCGGCGGTTTATGGATCATCTGCAATTTCGCGTCGAGCCGTAGTGAAATGGAGTCAATATACGACGAAGGTCGCACAGATGTGGGTGATGGTGATCAGGAAGTCCAGATCTTGCACCATGCGAATTCCATGTTTTCGGCAAGCTGAAATGCATTTCCCAACGATTAGAACGCTGATACACGAGTTCACGAACGGCTCCGTGAACACCGAGATCTCTGTCGTCGAGGAAATGAACAACAGGTAGAATGTTCCGACCGTTGTTTACATACTTGGTGACTGCATTGAAACACATGATAATGTTTCTGCATAACTTCGAAGTATATTGCAGCATTCAATAAAGTTTACTTGGCCTGACGTAATAGAGTGTAGCATACTTTTTGGAGTTTCCACATACATATCTTACTGCTTGATGAAGACATCATTCGTCAAGATAACTGTCGGTGTCGTAAGTGATTTGAGGAGATCGATAGTTGTCTCACTTCTTGGACTGAAGTTTCCGCCATCAATTTCTTCTGATATGAACCCAATAGAACACAGCTGGGACAACAACGGACGTCAGCTGCGAAAATCGACTAAGAATTTGTCGCGTCTAAGCCAAGAAGTATCCCTGTTGTGTTACATTCGCTGATAACGAGGTAGGCGAAAGATTTTGGCACATTAGTGCATATAGGATTATCTGTATGTAGAGTGGCAAAAAATAACAGGCTGAACGCCAAAAGACTGATACCGAGGTATTCAGATTACTGTCTCGAAAAAAAACCAAGATTATCTATTTGTTGTCTATAGTCACACAACCATTGCAACTTTTTTAAGTTCCTTTCCCTTTAACAACGAAAATTAATGTGTTCCTAAAAAACGCAGAACATGCAAAATGCCATACAGGTACCGGCAAAAAGGAGGTAAGAGCCAATGAAATATATCTCAAGTACTTATCATTTTTGTTAATAATAAACATTTCACACATCTGTTTTTAATTTCATAGAAAAGGAAGCAACTTTAGTTAATTAACTGTTCGAAAATTGTTCTATTGGCTATTTCCAAAGACGGCAGCATCTGTTGGAGATCCTCTTTCTTTTCAGATGAAAAATTGTGTTTACATCGCTGTGACGGTAAAACAAAGTCCTTTATTATGTCTGTGGTAACAACTCTCTTGAAAACCTTGTAGGTGCTCCACTCTTCAAGTTCTTTAAACGTTGTTCTCATCTTGAAGACACCAGGTGTAAGTTCTTTCACTTGAATCGAACTACATTTCGAAATATTGGTTTTCTTTATATTAATATTTTATTTTTATTTTTATTTACACATCAAATTCTGTAGGACCAAATTGAGGAGCAAATCTCCGAGGTCATGGGACCTGTCAGTACATGAGATTAGAGCATAAAAGTAATAACAGATAAAAATAAAATGTGTATGAACCCGAAAAAGTCAAGCCATAGATTTGAGTAAACACAATCAACAATACAACAAGAATCAGCTTAATTTTTCAAGGAACTCCTCGACAGAATAAAAAGAATGACCCATGAGGAAACTCTTCACATTCGTTTTGAAAGCTCGTGGATTACTGCTAAGAGTTTTTAATTCTAATGGTAGCTTACTGAAATTGGATGCAGCAGTATACTGCACACCTTTCTGCACAACAGTTAAGGAAGGCCGATCCCAATGCAGGTTTGATTTCTGCCGAGTTTTACCTGAGTCAAAGATGCTGATGCTTATTCTTGGGAATAGGCTAATATTGTTAACAAGAAATGACAGTAAGGAATATTATACTCAGAGGCCAATGTCAAAATATTGAAACTCGTGAACAGGGTTCGACAAAAGGTTCATGAACTTATTACACAACTTATTGCCCGAACCGCCGTTTCTGAGCCAAAAATAACATTTTAGAATGGGAAGAGTTACCCCAAAATATAATACCATATGACATAAGCGAATGAAAATAAGCAAAGTAATTTTCGTGTCGAACGATCACACACTTCAGATACCGTTGGAATAGTAAAAATCGCAGCACTAAGTCTCTGAACAAGTTCCTGACCGTGGGCTTTCCACGACAGTTTACTATCCATCTGAACACCTAGAAATTTGGACAGTTCAGTTTCACTAATCATATGCCCAATCCGTGACATTAAAAAGTCAGGCTATGTTGAATTGTGTGTTAGAAACTGTAAAAACGGAGTCTTACTGTGATTTAGCGTTAGTTTGTTTTCTACAAGCCATGAAATTTTTCATGAACTGCACTGCGGAGTCTTACTGTGATTTAGCGTTAGTTTGTTTTCTACAAGCCATGAAATTTTTCATGAACTGCACTATCTGAAACCGAGCCAGTGTTGCACACAACATCCTTTACTGTCAAGCTAGGCTCATCAGCAAATAGAAATATTTTATAGTTACCCACAATGCTAGAGGGCATATCTTATATAAGTAAGGAACAGGAGTGGCCCAAAACTGATCCCTGAGGCACCCCATTCCCCCCCCCCCCCCCCCATTTTACCGTACCACACTCTGAGACCCCACATCATAGCCATTCTCAACACTGTGATTAATGACCTTTCGATGTCTGTTGGTAAAGTAAGAGGTGAACCATTTGCTAGCTACTCCCCGTATTCCGTAACAGTCCAACTTCTGGAGTAATATTTTGTGATCAACACGATGAAATTCCTTAGGTAAATCAAGAAATATGCCTAGCGTTCGAAACCTTTTGTTTAACCCGTCCAGTACCTCACAGAGAAAAGAGAATATAGCATTTTCAGATGTTAAACGACTTGTAAAGCCGAACTGTACATTTGATGGCAAATCGTGTGATATAAAATGATAAATTATGGTTACATACACAGTTTTTCAATAACTTTAGCGAACACTGATAGCATAGAAACAGTTCTAAAATTGTCTACATTAACCCTTTCTCCTTTTTAACAAAGCGACCATACTACCGAGTACTTTAATCGTCGAGGAAACTGACCATTCCTAAAGGAAAAATTACAAATATGCCTAAATACAGGGCTAACATGTACAGCACAGTCCTTTAATATTCTGCTAGGCACTCCATCATATCCATGAGAGTCCTTAGTCTTCAGCCATTAAATTATTCACTGTATCTCCTCCTTGTCTGTGTATTTCGGACATCAATCTCGTAAAGACATTTGACAAGAGAGTTATATGATTCCCTGTAAAAACTAAATTTTAATTTAATTCACCGGAAATTTTCACAAAATGATTGTTAAATACTGTGCATTTATCTGATTTACCAAGAACAGAATTATTTTTACTATGAACTGACGATATCGTCGACCTTGTGCTGCTGACCAGACACTTCCTTCACAACTGACCATATGATTTTAATTTTATCCTGTGAATTGGCTTATCTATTTACATACCACATACTATTTGCCTTCCTATTAACATTTTAAGCACCTTACAGTACTGTTAGTAATGGGCTACTGTACCTTGATTGTGACTGCTAACATTTTGATATATTTCCCACTTTGTTCTTCATGATATCCTTATCCCACTAAATAGCCACCTGGGCTGCCTTTTACTGCTAGTACCCCGTTTAGAACGTGTTAATGGAAAGCAACTCTCAAAGAACATGAGAAATGTGTTGAGGAAAGCATTATATTTATGATCTAGGTCATCGGCACTACGAACATCCTGCCACTCTTGTTCATTGACGAGGTTTAAAAAACTCTCTATTGCTGTTGGATTAACTTTCCTATGTAGTTTGTAAATTTATGTGACGTTTGTTTGAGTACAAAAGCCTTTTAGCTTTAAAATTTTTGCATCATGGTCTGAAAGACCATTCACCCTTTTACTAACGGTATGCCCATCTAGTAATGAAGAATGAATAAAAATATTGTCTACGGCTGTGCTACTGTTCCCCTGCACCCTAGTTGGAAAAAAAGACACTCTGCATCAGATCATATCAATATACCAGATCTACCAACGTCATTTTTCTTGCACTGTCATATACAAAATTTATATTGGAGTTACCACATATAACAATTTCCTGATACTTCCTATAAAGTGAATCAAGAACTCCCTCTAGCTTGAGCAGAAATGCTCTAAAGTCAGAGTTAAGGGACCTGTAAACAACAACAAATAGGAGTTTAGTTTCACTAAATTCAACTGCCCCTGCACAACATTCAAATATCTGCTCAGTGCAGTGCCGTGATACGTTTGTGGACTCAAATGGAATACTGTTTTTTACATATAAAGCCACTCCCCCACCCCGCAAGGAACTGCTTTTATAAAATAAAAAGATCCTCAGGCTGGAGCACAGTAACCACAAACAAATTGTTAGGTTACTCATTTTTCATAATTTTACAACTTTCTTAGGTTCTTAGCGCTGGCATGCTTCCAGCCTATTGCGTTTTCCAATCTGGGTAAAATCTCGACTACACGCCGCAAACAATCACTAAGTCTTGTGGCACTTAGCCCGCTTTAGCCTCACATGTAGGCTGACACATATCGCTCACGCTGTCTTTTTAATCTCATATACACTGTTTGATATGATCGTAACCCTTCACCATTTTTCATGTTCCAGAATGAGATTTTCACTCTGCAGCGGAGTGTGCGCTGATATGCGCCAGGAAGTTTCATTGTTCGTGTTGTTGGAAACGGCACTTAGCTTGGTTTTTCGGGTCTGAATTTTTTTTATCACTTGCCCGTTATTGATTTATAATCTATATATTTTAAAAGATGTAGTGGGGAGTAAAATATAGCACAATTTTAGTTTCTAAAATAGATATTAAATTAGAAATACGCTATACACATTCTTCAATGCAATATATAATGTAAACTATACAGTGGAAGAGAAAAGCTAAAAGTTAGATAGAGGAAAAGATAGATCAAGAAGAAGAAGGAAGAGGGAGCGAGGAGAAGATGAACTGAACGAAAAAGAAGAAGACGAGGAAGATGAAGAACAGAGGGAAGAAGAAGAAGAATGTAGCAAACTATGATGACATACACTAAAGGACATTATGTCGAAATTAAAGATGATTTAATGTAATTATAAAAGTAAAATATGGACGAACGAGGAGATTCTGCACAGAGTCGGAGAGAAGAGGAATATGTGCAAAACACTGCAAGGAGAAGGAACAGGGCGATAGGACATCTGTTAAGAGATCAGGTACCGACTTACATGGTACTAAAGGGAGCTGTAGAGGGCAAAATCTGTAGAGTAAGACAGAGATTGGAATACATCCAGCAGATAGTTGAGGACGTAGGTTGCAAGTTCTTCTCTGAGATAATGAGGTTGGAACTTGTATTGTTCACATAGAGAGTTCAGGTAATTGTATTTTTTGGTAGTACAGAATTGGAATTCATCTAATGTTCTGAGTAGAAAGCCGTTGGTTCTCAGTGTAGTGTTTTTAAATAACAAAATACAAAATTTTTGATCTCTGAAGCTGGAATGAATTCTTAAATGTGATAGGTAACCTCACTCATGCTCGGCTTTATGTTCGACTACACAGTTATATGAACATTATGACGATATTTGTTGCCAAATTGTGTTGATTAAAAGGAGATTCGAATTCTCACGTATCGCGTAGAGCCGTTGATTATCCATTTCCTATGTTTAAGAGGGTGCGACTGTGCTTGGCTCCGCTCCCCGATACAATCAAAATCCAAACAGTTTACCCGTCACCCACTGTTTAATAATCTTGATGTTATGATCAGAAAATTTAATCTTCAGTTGGCGCTGAGACAAAACATTTCTGCCCCTGAGCTCGCAATACTGTCGATTTCCTTCTCCGTCCTTCTGCGAGCCTGTGTTCCATCTTTAATGACATCATCGTCAATTGGCGCTAAATCTTAATAATTTTTCTTCCCATTTCCTTTCATTTGTAAGTAAACATTAAATTTTCTAACGCAAACAAAATGTAAAGTAACAAAATCGAACCATACTTGACAGTTAATATATTGTAGAAACCAAGATGGCTATTAGAATCTCAAACAAACGCAAATACTTCCATTACTTCGCTTACAAATTTCTTAGACGGTAGGGTGGGTCTTCGTTACCCTATCTACACAATTTATCTACTGTTATATTGTGTTCCAAGAACTATTTTCTTGCAATTTGAAACAGTATATCAGATTTGTGTTTAAAGTTGTGAGAATGTGAACAAGCCGTCTAATTATACACTACTCGGTGCACGTAGACGACAGAATACCACATACGAAGACAGAGAGCAAACACTCGCTAATGGGTCAACAGTTAGCCAGTTAGAGACCTGCAAGTCTCAACAGAGATGTCAGCAGGCTCCAGGTAAACACGCGACCGATGCCGTTCGGCATAACCACACACATGCGCATTTGCATATGCACACACAACAGTATGATGTGTCAATCATACGAGCGTTCAAGGCGGCAGAGGAGGCAATCAGAACATTTGAAGTTGTATAGTGGGTACTGCTACAGCTACGAGGAAATCTTGCAACACAGACCTTAAGAATCAAAAACTACACTTGACGAAGGAATTCTGTAGTACTTTTTCAGGATCGTTCCCATTAGATTCAGAGCAAATCAGTCGCCTGTAAACGCATTCGTCAAACTTTTATTTCTGAGAGTACCCTAAGGTTTAATTCATTTATCGTATTTTGCCTCTGAATTATTCACGTGCTGTGAACCGTCGTGTATTCAGCAGAATTTTCGTTTTTAGGAAGAAAGCAAAGTCCCATGTGGCAAACTCGGAGTTACATGGAGGTTTTTTAGGAACTTTGATGCTTGGTTGATGCAGTTAGATATTCCATATACGTACAGTCAGAACTGATAAGCTGCAACTATGCTTTCATTGTGAATTCGTGGCCTTTAGAAAATGGGAACTAACTGAGTGAAAATACACTCCTGGAAATTGAAATAAGAACACCGTGAATTCATTGTCCCAGGAAGGGGAAACTTTATTGACACATTCCTGGGGTCAGATACATCACATGATCACACTGACACAACCACAGGCACATAGACACAGGCAACAGAGCATGCACAATGTCGGCACTAGTACAGTGTATATCCACCTTTCGCAGCAATGCAGGCCGCTATTCTCCCATGGAGACGATCGTAGAGATGCTGGATGTAGTCCTGTGGAACGGCTTGCCATGCCATTTCCACCTGGCGCCTCAGTTGGACCAGCGTTCGTGCTGGACGTGCAGACCGCGTGAGACGACGCTTCATCCAGTCCCAAACATGCTCAATGGGGGACAGATCCGGAGATCTTGCCGGCCAGGGTAGTTGACTTACACCTTCTAGAGCACGTTGGGTGGCACGGGATACATGCGGACGTGCATTGTCCTGTTGGAACAGCAAGTTCCCTTGCCGGTCTAGGAATGGTAGAACGATGGGTTCGATGACGGTTTGGATGTAGCGTGCACTATTCAGTGTCCCCTCGACGATCACCAGTGGTGTACGGCACTGCGTAGGATCCTACGGTCTTGGCGTGCATCCGTGCGTCGCTGCGGTCCGGTCCCAGGTCGACGGGCACGTGCACCTTCCGCCGACCACTGGCGACAACATCGATGTACTGTGGAGACCTCACGCCCCACGTGTTGAGCAATTCGGCGGTACGTCCACCCGGCCTCCCGCATGCCCACTATACGCCCTCGCTCAAAGTTCGTCAACTGCACATACGGTTCACGTCCACGCTGTCGCGGCATGCTACCAGTGTTAAAGACTGCGATGGAGCTCCGTATGCCACGGCAAACTGGCTGACACTGACGGCGGCGGTGCACAAATGCTGCGCAGCTAGCGCCATTCGACGGCCAACACCGCGGTTCCTGGTGTGTCCGCTGTGCCGTGCGTGTGATCATTGCTTGTACAGCCCTCTCGCAGTGTCCGGAGCAAGTATGGTGGGTCTGACACACCGGTGTCAATGTGTTCTTTTTTCCATTTCCAGGAGTGTAAGTAACTGCAAATCAGCAAGTGAAAAGGTAAAAACTCACTTACCGTCTTGATGCATCTTTCCAAGAAAAAATGGATGTTGAAAATGTATTGGGAAGACTTGATAATTTTGATCTCCAAAGTAAATCAGAGAGGTATTATCAGACTGAAGAAACGACAAGAAATTTTGAAACGTTATGGAAAAGACAAACACTATGAACAAATTGTAATATTCGTGTGTGATATATCTAGTGATCACAAGCTCACCGGAACACGGGCTGCTTCTTCAAACTGCTTCCATTTTTTTCTGTTTCATGCTCATTTTCTCCGGGTGTCTTCCATCCCCAGGTCTGTCAGGTCCTGCGTCAGGTCATCCGTCCAGCAGTACCCTGGTCATCCTATGCGGCGTCTGTTGTTCAATTTCCCGCTCAAATGCTTTCTTCACGGTCTTTATTCTGGTATACGGGCTACATAACCTGCACACTAGATTCTTTTGACTTCAACATTATGACTGTTGGTTGTCGCATCAAGAGGTAGATTTCTTCATTCGATTTTCTCGGCTATTGTAGTTTACTTAAGATCGGTCCCAACACCTTCCTTATTTCTCTTCATTTTAATATTGATAGTTTTTCCTTTTTTAGTTTAGCCATGCTCCAGGTTTATGAATCCCACATGACTTCTGAGCATATCACTATGTTATACAGGGTGTTACAAAAAGGTACGGCCAAACTTTCAGGAAACATTCCTCACACACAAAGAAAGAAAATATGTTATGTGGACATGTGTCCGGAAACGCTTACTTTCCATGTTAGAGCTCATTTTACTACTTCAAATCACATTAATGATAGAATGGAAACACACAGCAACAGAAAGTACCAGCGTGACTTCAAACACTTTGTTACAGGAAATGTTCAAAATGTCCTCCGTTAGCGAGCATACATGCATCCACCCTCAGTCGCATGGAATCCCTAATGCGCTGATGCAGCCCTGGAGAATGGCGTATTGTATCACAGCCGTCCACAATACGAGCACGAAGAGTCTCTACATTTGGTACCGGGGTTGTGTAGACGAGAGCTTTCAAACGCCCCCATAAATGAAAGTCAAGAGGGTTGAGGTCAGGAGAGCGTGGAGGCCATGGAATTGGTCCGCCTCTACCAATCCATTGGTCACCGAATCTGTTGTTGAGAAGCGTACGAACACTTCGACTGAAATGTGCACGAGCTCCATCGTGCATGAACCACATGTTGTGTCTTACTTGTAAAGGCACATGTTCTAGCAACATAGGTAGAGTATCCCGTATGAAATCACAGCGGTGAATCGAGGAAGCACAGTACATACTGACGAAACTAAAATGAGCTCTAACATGGAGATTAAGCGTTTCCGGACACATGTCCACATAACATCTTTTCTTTATTTGTGTGTGAAGAATGTTTCCTGAAAGTTTGGCCGTACCTTTTTGTAACACTCTGTATAGATTCTCACCCTAGTGTTCGCTAATATTTATTTTGAGCTCAGCATCTCCCAAAAGGAATACTTACGTTTCATTCCCACTGCTGTTCTTTCCTTGATGTGCATTTCTATACTGTTGTCGCTGGTAGACCAAGACTCCAAGCATATGGACTGATGAACTTTATCGAACTTCATGCCACTTATCTCTTGAAATTATTCCTGCTCTTCTCCCTAAATGCATGAACTTCATTCTGCCTTGGTTCACCACCAGCCTAGCCTTCTGTGCATAGTTGTCTATTTTCTGGTATATTTCTTTCTACTCGCAGAGCAAAAAGAAAAAAAAATGGAATTTCCTCCTTCCAGATTGCAAAATAAGTTAAATAATGACTTGCGAAACTTCCGCCCTACATTCAAGAGTATACTGAAGAGGTATCGGTAAACAGCCATTTGATTTAGGAACAAAAACTGACAAATTGGCTTAAAAATGCTGCTAACTGTGGAATACACAGAAAGTACGAGTATCGTCTTCTGACCAGCACATTACCGAACAGTAAGTTAGCGTTTTCACACTTATATAAAACAACCTAATGGAGTAGTCCATTTAGCTTTTTTGTTGTCATCATCAAAAAATCATTAAATGAAATATAATTTGTGAGTTTTCAGAAAATGTAGGTCATAATTTAATGCTTACAATTCGTTGTACAGAAGTGTTACACCCAAATACCTTTAAATTCATTTACCTGGTAAAGCTTCATTAATTATTTTAAAAAATGAAATTAAATTTGCAACTATCATATTCTCCCTATCAGTGAATTTCTCCGAAGATTCGGCATGAATCCCAACTCACCCCTTTTACAGAATGCATCGTAGTGAAAGTTGAATAAGAAACAAGTTATCGAAAAAGATGCATTACTTCGTACTTATTTCTTGCAGTGGCCGTTGCATAAAAAAATTTTAAAAAGGTGTTTTACTCATTAGCAGAGTGTCTGCTAACATACGGTTAACACCTGGATCATTACCTTTACTTCGTCATGTATCACTCATATTATATCACTTCACCACAACCATGTTTCTGCTGTTCCTCGATTTTGCGTTGTTCTTTTTTCGGTCTCTCTGTCCTTGTTTGTGTAAGGGGAAGTCATGAAATTATTTTTTGTACACACAAGTTATTAGTAAATTCAATCTCTTAGAAGATCAGGGAAGGTATCAGCGTACCTCAAGATTGAGGGAGCCCTTTCCAGGGAATCTATATGGCCTTAAAGTCGCATTAACATTGGGGCCATCTTGCTTGCAAGGTCTTGGGACAAAAGTTGTCCATGAGTAACTTCCTCCAATGAACAAATCTTGTTACTGTAACCTCCCCACCGTAATTTTTAAAAGAAATGAAATGACAATACTTAATACAAATGGGAGCCGAGTGTAACCTCCCCACAAAAATTTGAAAGAAAGAAATATGACAATATTTAATTATGAATCCTAATGGACATTGCGCTAAGCGTAACCTGCCCACAATGAAATGTACCGACAATGGCAACAAAAATGTGAAATTCGCAATCTGACTCAAATATAAATTCTTCACCAAAAAATTAAAGTCCATTCAGTGATAAGAAAATTCAATTAAACCGAAATATCGGTCTTTGGCCCTGTGTAAAACAATCAGAATTAAAGTCTTACCTCAGAATAAATGGATGTCACATTTCTGCTCTTGTTGTTGCGCACCGCTTGGAGGAACTGCATTGCAAATAATAATATTCTCTTTTTTTGTGATTTTAGTGAAATTTTTCTTCAAAAGAAGTGGAATGAAATGGGAAGTGCAACGAAATCTTTAGTTCAATAAAAAATTAAATTTTTGAGAAAATGCTTTTGAAATAAAAATTATTATTGGGGGACTTGTTGGAGAATAATTACAATAAATAAATTTTTACATTATCTAATGATTATATTAATTAATAGTATACCTTATTCACCATCTTGACCAGTGTTGCCGACCGCCTACATCACACAACCGCACTGGGCTGCTACTCCTGACCGACCGCTCTGCATGACGACTATTAGCGTACTGCACTGCACGACTACTACTAGAGTACTGCTCTCAACTAGACAGAGCTACAGACTCGCAACGACTGACTGACAGAGTACTCTACCCAACTAAACAGAGCTACAGACTCGCAACGACTAACCGACTGACTCGCAACGACTAACCGACTGACTCGCAACGACTGACTGACAGACTGAGAACCGCTCGCAACACTCGCGCGGTCAAGCGCAAACTCTCTGGTCACAGATGCTACAATGCCTCGCCATCGCTGCTATGTTACATACGTGTTTCATAACCCTCCACTGGGGGGGCAAAAATTTGGCAGCGATGGTGAGTCATTTGGACTTGCCAAGCGCGGCAAAATTTTTCTTTAATTAATAAAATTCTTCAACTTACAGAATATTTAAATGTTGTGCACACGCACTAAGTACAATATATATCAAACAAAGACAAAATGTGAGTACAAAACATAGTAGCAAATCAGAAAAATGCATATACAAATTATTTGACAGATAACAAAGTGCAGAGGCACTGAAAAAATTCTTTAGCATTTTCAGAATAAATAAACTGACTGGAAAAAATATTATGTTGACAAGTGACATGAGTGCACATGCACTGCAGTTGAGAACATATCAGTAATTGATGAAATGTATGTACAATTAGTAACAAATGACATAAGTGCATACGCATTGAAGTATTGAATATACAGTATAGTACAAATCATATTGAAAAATGAGAAAAGTGCACAGGCACTGAAGTTCAGTAGAAAACATATTAACACCTAACAGAAGTGCACATGCACTGTAGTTCAGAACATATCATAAAAATAAAAATGTATATACAATATAAAAGACAAGAGTGTACATACGTATACTGTATACTGTACTTCAGAACAAATCGAAAAATTTCTTTAGCATTTTCGCCATAAATAAACATAATGGCAAAAAAATCATGTCCAAAGTGCACACGCACTCGAGAAATGTCTTTAGCATTTTCACAACAAATAAACATAATGGCAAAACATCATGTCGACCAGTGACATAAGTGTACTCGCACTGGAGTTCAGCGAATCGAAAAAAATGTATAACCTACGAACAGAAATGATGTTACCAAAAAATGATTTTCATTATGTGACAAGAATTAGGATAGGAAAGGGAAGGATTGCATCATGGTTGTAGCACTTTAGATTGCACACAGCTGTTCTGAAAGTCCATATCTTTCCACAGAAGTGCAACACCAAGTGACACAAATTGAAGTTCTTTTCCCATCAGAATTTATCAGTGTAGCCAAGACACTGAACTGTCGTAGTAATGTTCCATATTTTCATTTTGGCAGTACATTAGGTACACCAAACAGTGGGACCATAATAATGTCTTCATCGCTCATGGTGGTGGACAGCATGTCGTGTCAACACCACGCTCTTACAAGGCGCACCAACGTAGAATTAGTGCAAAACCAAAGATAGTGCTCCATGATCACTAGGATAAACAGGACAAATGGACATTGCAATAATTCAGGGTAGTCAGCTTATGAGGTGAAGGACATCAAGTCACATAATATTGACAATTAGAGACTTAATTAGTTTGTGGCATTCATAGCCCAGTTATTGAACATTTCTGTACCAAGTATGTAGTATTACAGAAAAATGTTCATTAATTGTTTTACATGGAATCAGTAGCCTTCTTTTCCTGGTTACAAAGCATTATTAAATAATCGCATTCTTTTCAGTTACAGAGTGTAATTTAGAATCATTAACCTTCTCCTAATTACAGTTAATTAATCATTTGTCATTCCAATAATGATCATTAGCCTTTTCCTAATTACAGTTAATTAATCATTTGTCGTTAATTAATCATTTGTCTAATTACAGTTAATTAATCATTTGTCGATAATTAATCATTTGTCATTCCAATAGTAAGAATTATTAGTCTTCTCCTAATTACAAAGCATTATTAAACAGTACCATAGTTAATTAATTATGTGTCATTCCAATCTATTAAGAATCACTAGCTGGCATCATGGGTAATCGTATTACAATAAACAGTGGCGGTCCTTGGCCAGTTACAAAGTATATTTAGTATGACAGAATAATGTTCATCAGAAGTCTTAGTTGAAAAGGAGAGTCAATTATTGGCCTAGCATTAACATAATACATTGAGTGATACAAATTATTGGTACTCATTGGCCATTAGCCAAAACATGAAAACTCAACATGGGAAAAAAAGGGCTAATTAATGGCATAATTAATAACAATTCTTCAAGTGACATTAATTATTGGCACTCAGTGGCCAGCAAGTATTGAATAGAATCATCTTTCAGTATTATTCAGATTATTACGAAGTCATTATTAAAAATCAGTTAATTACAGTCATAGCATTAATAATCATAGGCATTATAAGTAGTCTCATTACAATAAACAGTGGCAGTTATTAACTAGTGACAAAGCATTATTTTAAATATATACTTTTTTTTGTATCATTAAGAAGTCATTACTCAAGCGACATACTATTCAGAGCTAATCAGTATTATTCAGAATTTTCATAAACTAGTGACATTATGTGGGACTGGTAATACACTTTTTTTTTTTTTTTTTTGTTAGCAATGCATTGCGTTGGGATCGATAATTGATTGCTGAGGCATAACACTATTTGTTTTTGACCTATTGCTGCAAATGAGGATAGGTAACGTCATTCGTCATGAGTCAGCTGTAGCAAGGTTATGCAACAAGGCAGTATATGTGATCACATTCATAAATGATAAACACAAATGGGTAAAAAAAAAAATGAAATGCAAGTACTAGAACAGGTATAATAACTAACAGGTTTAGTAAGTATAATGAAAAACTTCTCCTGAAAAAAATATACAAAATGGATTATTGACCTGAAAGAAGAAACGCACACTATGCTGAAAAGTAGTGAACTTCGAATTAACAGGTAGTGAAATGTGTATAAAATGTGTTCCATAGCTGTCCTTTCCAAAACTTTCCGTCATCCTACTATGCAATATAATACTTGCTGTCAAAACAAACTGCAACAAATACTTAAATAACTACGTAGCATAAATACATAACTTCAACATTATCCTCATCTGTAAAGAAAAAACTTCATTATCAATATCATCATAACTTCACTATTATCATCACCTGTAAAGAAAAACTTCATTATTCATAATACCATTTCCTTCATCATTATTCATCAGTATTCATTATCATCTGCAAAAAATCACTTCATTACTCATTACATAACTATTCCTTATCTCTAGCATATTTCATCACTAAAACTAAGATGTGTAGTTCTGTCTGACAGCCTGCATCAATTACCTTGTATTCTGAAAGAAAAAATTAGTTAAGACTGCTATTCTATGATGAGTATTGTATATTCTTGTTAATGCTTGTTAATCCTGATCCATTTACTCTTCCTCATAAAGTTATTGCTTCTTCTTTTGTTTATTCCCTAGGTGAAATTCCCATTTATGCTAAATTTATTTCTTAGAATCATCATTCCTTTCTGAAATTCATGAACAAAAATTAATGTCTTGCATTTAAATCATATACCCACTAAATAATGACTGGTTTATGGTGACACAATTAAGCATACAGCATAACATGACAGAAAACGTAATATGTCAAAGACATTGACAGTGTTCAGATGCAAAATTGTACACAGAATATCACAATGCAGCAGCAAAAAAATGTAAAACAGTCACGATGTTGAGATGTCGTAAGGCAAAAAAAAAATGTCAAAGTCAACTGGTGCGTGTTCTATCTTAACTATTTCACAGTGCATACAAACAAAACTGGAATACAATCGTACATAAAAAGACAAAATGTGACGTTCGTTGTGTTCAGCTTGTATAGAGTGTAGTTAATAGAGGCGAGAATTAAAGCCTTTAATGGAAAAAAAACGTAATGAAATTAACATGTCATTAGCTAACATTGCATAATTAGTCATAAAATACGTAAGTGTGTCTGAAAAAATATGCACGGTCTGATGTGTAACGACAAGAAAAGCGACCTGCTAACCTTACCTTGCCGGGCACTTGCCAAGAAAAAGTACGATAATCATCAGTAATTAGTCAGGTGAATATAATTGCATTAGTAAATGTCATCAGTAATTAGTCAGGTGAATATAATTGCATTAGTAAATGGCATCATAGTGTGTTGAATCATAAAGTGTCTTCATTCAATAAACGGTTTAATGTTTGAGATATGGTGATTGCCTTTCGATTTTCTGGTTCTCAAAGTTTCGACGTGTACAACATTGGGGTGAGAAATGCTGCGAATCCGATATGGACCTGCGTATAGAAGTTCAAATTTACTGCACTTACCTTTTAATTTACTGGATAAATAGTGTGTACGTACTAGTATCTTCTGTCCAACGTGAACGTCACGGCGTGTACAAACCTGTTTTTGCTGTCTTCTCCGGCGCTCTGCGGCACGTTTGATGTTGTTCAGCGCAATGTCAATTATTTCGTGGTGTCGTAATCGACGAGATGTAGGAAATGTTATTAATTCTTTAATTTTGTTAGGTGGTTCAGCATTTTTCAGTATAACAGACGGAGATAGCATAGTGGATTCATTTGGAATGGAATTAATTACATCTTGGAATGAGAGTATGTGTGTATCCCAATCAATATGTCTTTTGTGGCAGTATATTCGGCACAGTTTACCAATTTCTTTCATTAATCTTTCACAGGGGTTCGAAGAAGCGTGGTACTTGGATATATAGATCGGAGAAATGTTTCTGGCTCGTAACATGCGTGTCCATACGCTACTACGAAATTGAGATCCATTGTCAGAAATTACTTTCATTACATGCCCTACATGAGATAGAAAATGTTTTACAAATGCTTTCGAAACAGTTTTAGCAGTAGCTTTGCGTAATGGAGTGAAAGTAACAAATTTTGAAGTGAGCTCAACAGCGACAAATATGTAGCAAAAACCTCTGTTAGTTCTCGGAATCGGACCAAAAATGTCTACTGCGGCCATGTGTCTTAATTTAACAGGTATAATGGGATATAAAGGAGGAATATGTGAAGTGGTGTCTGATTTAGCTTTCTGGCAAATTTTACAAGACGCTAAAACTCGTCGTATACGTTTCTCCATGTTGGTAAAATAACAGTTCTGTCTCAGTACAAGAAAACATTTTCGTGCTCCGTAATATGCGTAACTTAAATGAGTGTACCAAATTAATTTGTTAACCAGTTCGTCAGGTATGCATAATAACCAATTGTTGCTGTCAGGATGAGAGCGACGAAACAGAATGTCATTGCGCACAGTGTAATGGTTTCTAATCGTAACATTATTCTTATCTTGCCAAAGGTGTTTAATTTCTTTCCACACGTTGTCTTTATTTTGCTCTTTTGCTATGTCCTGTAATGACGATGAAATAAAGTTTTCAAATGCAACTTGCTGAATGTACATGACACTGAAATTTGTTTTGCAGAAGTTGGTTGCTACGTTTTGCTGATTATTGCCGAGAGAACGCGATAGTGCATCTGCTATAACATTTTGCGTGCCGGGAATGTGAACTATTGTAAAATTAAATTCCTGTAAATACAGTTTCCATCTACTTAATCTATCGTGAATGAATTTGGCCGAAAGTAAAAATTGTATCGCTCTGTGGTCTGTGTAAACAGTGGTATGTCTGCCATAAAGAAAGTGCCTAAATCTCGTGAAAGCCCATACAACACATAATGTTTCAAGTTCTGTAACAGAATAATTTCGTTCAGCGGGTGACAAAATGCGACTTGCAAATGCGATGTTTTTAATTACTGTTGAACCATCTTCTTCTATTTCCTGGAAAATATGTACACCTAAAGCGGTGTTGGAACTGTCGGTGGCAATGGAAAAATTTCTAGTAAGATCTGGGTGCGATAAAAGTGGAGCATTCAACAGAGCATGTTTCAGGTTCATGAATTCAGAATGTGCTTGCTTATCCCAAGACCAAATAGTGTTTTTACCTGTTAATTGGCATAGTCTAGGCGTGTCTAAAGCAGAATGGTGAATAAATTTACGAAAAAAGTTAATTAAGCCCAAAAAACTGCGTAATTGTTTCTTTGTCGTCGGAACAGTAGTATCACGTAGAGCTTGAAGTTTTTCTGGATCAGGTGCAATGCCTTCTGCTGAAATTACGTGTCCAAGAAATTTTATAGAAGTTTTGCCAAAGTGCGGTTTACTAAGATTAACTGTAAGTCCTTGTGCATAAAAAGTTTGTAACAGTTGTTCAAGAATCAGATTGTGTTCAGACCAGTTAGCTTCTGCGATAAGAATGTCGTCTACATACGTCGTAATTCTGTCCTTAATGCAAACGTGTGTCGGATGGCGTCAAAATTAATAACATTTTCGTGAAGAAGATTCCGCGTGTCAAAATTGTTGCTTACGTTACTGGAATATGCAATCTGTGCTGTATCTGGTTAAAATCTATCGTACGTGTTATTATTTACGGGAGAATGTTGTGGCATATCCACTATATGAACTGTTCTTTTATTTCTTACTGACGTGTTACGCTATGGATGACACCTATTGTCTGTTTCATTCATGATTATTCGTTGTTGCTGATGTTGTTGCTGCTCATAAGATCGACTGTTATTAAATGTACGCTGAAAATTGTGCTCATCATTTTTACGTCTGTCAAGATAGTAATTTCTATACGGCGTATTGCTATGCGAGTTGAAATAGTGTGTTGTCTGTACGTAGTTATTTCTTTGCTGCCATGCGTTACTATTTGCTGGGGCTGGGACTATACGTGCACGCGGCGAAACATTAAAGTTTAGTTGACCTTGTAGACTGCATTGTTGGTTACGTATGCTAAGCGGCTGACTTTCATGCTGTTGTGGTGAAAAACATCTATTGTTACAAAAATGTGGTTCCGATTGCTCAAAATTTTATACATACTGATGATTACGATTTTATCTGTAATTAAAATTACGCTGGTTTTGGAGTGCCTAAAGAATGTTGTCACTTTCAGGAAAAATTTGTCACATCGGGTTTTCTTTAGTCATTTTTCTTAATTCTAGGTAGAGCAATAGTTAAAGAGCAGTTTTGATAGATATAAAGGATAGTAGAAGAGAAGGCAGCAGTGCAGAAAACTAAAGATGAAACAGCACTACTACAGCTCGGGGCCCTATGCTCGCTACGGCACATATTCATTAAAGCGTAATGAATCCCCTGAGGTCTATTACGCACTGCAACTAAATTTTACCTTTTGCGTTGCACGCAATAGCGGTAAAAATTCAAAAGCAAATAGTTGTATCCATGTTAATTCTAGTTTCTGCATTATAGGGAATGCTGATGAAAATGCAAAAATAAACTGTCGCATCTGGTTCAAAGCTAGTTTCTGCATTACACGCAATAGCGGTGAATGTACTAAGATAAATTGTCGTATACAGTGCAAAGCGTGTATCTGTGTTCTGTCATTATTAGATTCTTTACATTTTAATGCGGATAAAAATTGCTCGTAATCTACGTTCTCGTCATTGAATTTGAAAACACGTTCGGGTTTGTGTGTGAATCTGTTCGTCTGTGTCATTTCGGATTTCAAGTTACATAGCTTTTCAGATTTTAAGTCGCGTGGCTTTTCGGATTTTAATTCGCGTAGTCTCTGTAAATTGCTCACATTATACGCGCTGCGTGAGTCAGACAAATGTTCGCAAAGTGGCGTCTGTTGTGGTATGTTATTAACTGAAATGTTTTTCATCTCTGTTACTTCTTGTTGTAAACTTGACAACTTCCTACGTAACGTGTTGTTAGAAGAATCGATCTCATTAATTGTCTGTTGTAAGTTTTGAAATTCAGGTGTTTGGTTAAATGAAATCGGTGCAGTATCGTCTGATTTATTATCATTAGCACTTTCGATAGCATCAATACGACTGGCCAATTCATCATATTTTTCAGTCAGTATTTTTGCCTGATCGTCAGTTTTAGCGTCAGTAGCATTAATCTGTTTTTGCAATTTACGCGTAGTTTCATTCAGTTTTTTAACGTCAGATTTGACGACATCAGAATCCTGTGCTAGTTCTAATTGTTCTAGTCTGTCGGTCACTGTTTGAAAATCGGTTGTGTATGTGTCTGTATTCGCCTTAAGATTGGAAATTTCGTCACGTAATTCTGTGTTCGACTGTTTGATGGAATTAATTTCGTCGGACACTGTAGCAATATTATTGTCTACATACGTTTTTGCCTTCGCAAACATTTTACGTTTGTCTTCTTGTCTCTGAGCCGTGATTGTTTCCATGACTTGTCGTTTTACTTTGTTTTGATCCTGAATAAATTTGCGGAAACGCGTATCACTGTTTTGTATGTGAAGATTAAAGCGTTCGTCAATCTGAGTGTTCTGTTGGTCGAATTTCGCGTCGATCTTTTGATCCATTGTGCGCGAAAGTTCTATCGTCATTGCTTTAAACTCGTCCCGTAATTGTGTAGCTTTTTCAGAGCATTGTTTAGCGACTTCGCTAATTTCGTCTCTGAGTGTTTCTGTTGCGGCTGTTTGCATTTCCCTTAATTCTTGCGCAACAGACTTAATTTCTTCGCTATTTTTTCGTGAACAAGCCTCAATTTCGGTGCGCAACTGTTCCTTAGTGTCATGGCACTGCGCGGCAACGTCTCTAATTTGTTCACTAAGCTGTCTGGAATTGTCGTCTAATTTTTTATTAAGTTGTTTGAGATTTTCGTCATTATTGTCAAGTTTCTCATTAATTTTATTAAATTTTTTATCCTGTTCGCTAAATTGTTGTTTGATATCTTCACTCTGTTGTTTGGAATTTGCAGTAAGGTCGTTCTTAAACTGTAGCATTATTGCCATAAATTGATTGACATCAAAAGTAACAGTTGCATTCTCAGTGCTCTGTGATGGAGTACATGCAATTGTCACGTTCTGTGTGACCATTTGGTCATTCCGTAACTTACAAAAAGGATTATCAGTCGGACCTACATTGTCACTCACTATTTCGGAATTAAATAAATCCGTCGTACTTTGTGTATCCTGTTCATTTTCATTAGACAAATTTGTCTGTACATTACTTGGATTTTCTAAATCGGGTGTGTTAAGCTCGGCAGCGCTCATTACTATGGAGCGTCCCGCGTCATCAATTGTCGTCAAATTAACAGACGAGACAATTGAGTTCGTTTGTTCATCATTAAGGTGAAAGTCATCATTAGTGGTTGGAATGCACTGATTGTTAGTGGACGCAGGATTGTCATGATTACACTGCGTGTCACTAGTATTATTGGTGAAGTTATTTAATTCGCTTCTTTCGTTCATAATACCTCGCGATACACTATTCACAGTCTTTCGCGGCATTTTAACAACAGTCACAATTATTCACAAAACAATAAGCACAAATGCAAAAGCAACACACAAATACAATAGAGCAACGAATTGCCGTTGACCTGTAGAAAGAAAGTCACAAGATTAATAAAAGCGTTGCGCCAAATCATAATTATATCTAAGCAAATAAGAGCAGATATCTGACTGTCGCTCAAAAGACTCTCAACGAAATACGATCCTGGCAGGGTCGCCAAGTGTAACCTCCCCACCGTAATTTTTAAAAGAAATGAAATGACAATACTTAATACAAATGGGAGCCGAGTGTAACCTCCCCACAAAAATTTGAAAGAAAGAAATATGACAATATTTAATTATGAATCCTAATGGACATTGCGCTAAGCGTAACCTGCCCACAATGAAATGTACCGACAATGGCAACAAAAATGTGAAATTCGCAATCTGACTCAAATATAAATTCTTCACCAAAAAATTAAAGTCCATTCAGTGATAAGAAAATTCAATTAAACCGAAATATCGGTCTTTGGCCCTGTGTAAAACAATCAGAATTAAAGTCTTACCTCAGAATAAATGGATGTCACATTTCTGCTCTTGTTGTTGCGCACCGCTTGGAGGAACTGCATTGCAAATAATAATATTCTCTTTTTTTGTGATTTTAGTGAAATTTTTCTTCAAAAGAAGTGGAATGAAATGGGAAGTGCAACGAAATCTTTAGTTCAATAAAAAATTAAATTTTTGAGAAAATGCTTTTGAAATAAAAATTATTATTGGGGGACTTGTTGGAGAATAATTACAATAAATAAATTTTTACATTATCTAATGATTATATTAATTAATAGTATACCTTATTCACCATCTTGACCAGTGTTGCCGACCGCCTACATCACACAACCGCACTGGGCTGCTACTCCTGACCGACCGCTCTGCATGACGACTATTAGCGTACTGCACTGCACGACTACTACTAGAGTACTGCTCTCAACTAGACAGAGCTACAGACTCGCAACGACTGACTGACAGAGTACTCTACCCAACTAAACAGAGCTACAGACTCGCAACGACTAACCGACTGACTCGCAACGACTAACCGACTGACTCGCAACGACTGACTGACAGACTGAGAACCGCTCGCAACACTCGCGCGGTCAAGCGCAAACTCTCTGGTCACAGATGCTACAATGCCTCGCCATCGCTGCTATGTTACATACGTGTTTCATTACACATGACATTTTAATTCTAAAAAGTGTTTTCCAGATTAAAGTGTATAGCTGCAGTGGTCCCTATATATGTTAAAACTTTTTAATGTCTCCTATTCTATATAAATACTTGATTATGATATCAAATTAACCACGCATGTTTAGTGATCGAATATGTCAGAAAGTGAAAAGGAACCGATAGTTGAGTAGGATATAACTCCTGAAATTGTTTGACTTAATCTGTGGAAAATATAATCTGAACTAGAAATAACTTGTCATGTTTACCTTCAATTAGCAACAAATTATTAACACTTGACTAGTTTTTATTATCTGCTGCTAAACTGATCACACTACCCTTAGACAGTAACGACGCTGCAGAGTTGCACAATAATTTCAAAGCTACTTTGTTCAAAGCTAATGAAAATAACTGCAGCAGGTTTCCTCCTATACTTCCCAACCAAGATGAGCCGCGTTGGCTCGATCTATATTTTACATCGTTGTCTAGTGGCCCGATCTGCCTCTGTCTAGTCGCCTGGTGGTGCCTTGGTGGCCCCTTAGTACAGTCTTCGGTTGTAGTCCCTTGGGCAGCTTGTTCACCACATTGGTACACAGAAATGCTGTTGAATGTTATTTTATTATTTCTCCACGACAGTCTCTTTTCTACGCCAAAGAGCCTGCCCTGATTGAGCAAATATGTTTTCACGATGATGTGATTCACCTTTGCCAGCGTTACAAGAGTTTCTCTTTTTACTTATTTATATTTAACGTAAATCTGTGGTGTTTATGTGTAAATCTGACTTGAAGAGTTTCCATTTTTAATGTATGTTTGAAAAAATGCTCCATACTTATGGTGGTAAGATGGAATAAGAGACGACAGTGGAAATATGTTCGTTAAACAGCGGAATTATAAGATTTATCTATGGAATAAAATATTGTTGAACTTTTGTGAAGTAAAAAATGACTTGCGATAAATGACTTGCGCCCCTTCATGCCGGTTTAATTGGTCTTTTATCCCGAGGCGTTCACTGATATTTCAGTGGTACCCTCAGAGAGTGGTTCTCCTCTGACAAGTCATTTGTTGCTGGTTATTTTCTATATTGTGCCTAATACGTTGCACTGTATTTATTCCAGATTCGAATCGGCGTGATGGAGAGCAGGGCTTTTGTTGTGAGGAGGGGAGGGGGGGGGAGGATGATGCGGGGTTTGGTCCAGTCCAGCTAACATCACAGCAGACACTACTGGTGAGGTAGATGTTGCAGTTTCTACCTGTTCTTCTGCCTTACAAGAACTTGATCGGAAATGACCTTCCTCAGGGATAGCAACCCCACCCATAAACAGTTGCTCAGGATACAATCTCAAATTGGCCATTGGAAAATTCGTTTGGCAAATTTAGGGCGTTTCCAACTTAGTCTGTCGCAGCAGGAAGTGGCCGATAAATTGCAGCGTGAGGTCAGAAACTGTTAATCTCAACTAGTACTTTAAGATTGGAATAGAGCCCCTTGACAACCGAGTCGCTAGTTCAGCGTCGTCTAACTTATACCAAGGGACTCGACCTGGGGGTCTATTTTAACTAAATTGCCTAATCCCATCGTGTATTTCTTAATATATGTATCAGGACTGTCAGTCGATCAGTTTATCAGGCGGATAGTGTATTGTGATTAACTGTCCGTCTCGCACGTCATGCTGACGCTTTTAAGGTTTTTGACGTAGTTTTTCTTAGTTTGGTTTACCCGATAGCCCGTGATGGAGACTCTTCTGAGTCGCATTAGTTTGACTGATCTGAGACGGCGTATTCTCCAAGAGAACTTATCGCTGCGTGCCCGCAATGAATTAGAACGGACACATTGTTGTCTCAAACCGTCTAAAATGGCAGAAACAATCTCCAGTTCCTCAATGGGCATCCGTAAGGCGGTGACTGCGGTGCGAGCACGTTCTATATAGGGAAGCAAGGCCTCATTCGACGCCTCTTAAACTATTACTTATATAACTTAGACAAAAACTCTGTAAAACGTTCTATAATACATTATTGTGATTACACCAATTAATTGTCCTCATCCTACTAAGTTCATCGGTTCTTCGATTGATTTTTGAAGATATCTGTAAAACATAGTAAGAGTGATTTGAAAGAGACAGATTCTGCTCAGAACAGACAATTCACTTGAAATTCTTAATCCGTCACCTACTGTAACGTGCCAAAATGTTGTGTTAACGTCCACAGCTTTTAAAAAGGGTTTTATTTTAGTAGAAAGGAACAGATATTAAGTTGCAGTATTAATTTAACAGCTGCTAAAGTAACATTTGTACCTGAATTATAAAACACAGTGAAGTGAATAAACGGCTCAAAGATTTTTCTCTAATCTTTTCAAACTGCATTCCACGTAAGAAGATACACACACATCTGAAGTAACTCTTAACACAATTAAATATTAACTGAATTATTTGCACAAATAATGCTGGCGGAAAGAAAGAAGGTTTTTAAAATAAAAATTTTGCATGTTGCTAATGCTGTCGCTGCGCTTCCTGAAGTTCTAACATTTAATGATGTATAGTTCAGCCTCTTAGAAGAGGGAAGTAATTAAAACGAAAAGAAAATTTGTCTAAGACAAAAGAGATACTGTGGCTAAGAGATTAGGTAGACAGGATATTTTGCAGAATTCGGATATAACTATGAGTACTGTAATTTTGTTGAGATGGTCGTAAGCCATAATCTTTACGCTTTATGTCCTGGAGGAGAACGTAAAAGTGGACAAAATAAATGTGTAAATGTGAGTTACAGCAGTCAGTCGGATGTGTTCTGTTGTGCTATCAATCTTCATAACTCCGATCACTTCGCACCAGCTAATGTTCAAATGGTTCAAATGGCTCTGAGCACTATGGGACTTAACTTCTGAGGTCATCAGTCCCCTAGAACTTAGAACTACATAAACCTAACTAACCTAAGGACATCACAAACATCCATGCCCGAAGCAGGATTCGAACCTGCGACTGTAGCTGTCGCACCGTTCCAGACTGCAGCGTCTAGAACCGCTCGGCCACCCCGGCACGCTCCAACTTACGTTATCAGTCTCCTTGGTCCACAAGTTAAAACGACTCCTATCAAAAACGGAGTATAAAAATTTTACCATCTTCACGTTCTTGAATAACAGTGGTGGGGTTAAGATAAAACGGGTTACTTGTGTACTGAAACATGCAGACAGACAATTTTCCTGCGCTTCATCCGATGTGGAACAGCATTACCCTTTGCTATGCACGGAGCAGCGGCCTGTAGAGCACATGCGCGGATGTAGCTGTACTCTGCAGAGATGAAAACATGGGGCAGAGCGGTATTCGGAGGCTGGGAATTGAATTACTGCGTCCTGGTCTGCCTGAGTGTGGAGAGAAGTCAGCGAGTACTCTGCGACTCGCCCTTAATTCGGGAAGGTCGTCGCAGGCGCGCAGTACAGCGCCGACGTTGCCGGGACAAAACGGTTACTGCAGGGCTAGACGCGACCCGCTGCAATATGCAGTCGTCTGGCCCTGCAGCGCTGCAGGCGGTAGGGAGGTACGTGGCGCATCAAGGTGGGTCCGCCGGGATTACCCCTGGGAGGATGGCTGCACGCGGTGCGCACCGGCCGGACACCAACCTCAGCCGCGGAGAGCTGTGGTGCCCGAAGAGCCCTACTGATGAGACAGTGAAACACAGTTACCATGATTTCGTCATAACTTGAGGGCTGCTCTAAGATTAACAATGCTGCCTCGATCGGTATTTTATCATGTTTCTTCACCTAAGCTCTGCAAATTACTATGAGGGGGACACAGGTGGTGGAAAATATGGAAACACCAAAAATACAACACACTACCATAACTAATAGGGTGTAAGAAAATCGTTGGTATTCAAAACAACTTGCAGTCGTCTCGAATGGTTACTCTGGCAATCTTGCACCACTCTTCCTGCGAACTAGTGGGAGGTGCAAGTAACGATTATGAAAGTGTATAGCAACCAAGCACCTTTCTCTCCAAAGTACATCTACATATCTACATATACACTCCTCTAGCCACCAAGCGGTGTGTGGCGGAGGGCACAATTCACGCCAAAGTCATATTTCACCTCCTCTCTTCCACTCGCGGATCGCACGAGAGAAAAACGACTGTCTGAACGACTCTGTACGAGCTCTTATTTCCCTTATCTTTGATTGATGTTCATTACGCGTGGTAGAGGCTTATCTCACTAGGGGTAAGACAGATACTGCCTACAAGATAATTAAAGAGACCTTTGGAGAAAAGAGAACCACTTGTATGAATATCAAGAGCTCAGATGGAAACCCAGTTCTAAGCAAAGAAGGGAAAGCAGAAAGGTGGAAGGAGTATATAGAGGGTCCATACAAGGACGATGTACTTGAGGACAATATTATGGAAATGGAAGAGGATGTAGATGAAGATGAAATGGGAGATATTATACTGCGTGTAGAGCTTGACAGAGCACTGAAACACCTGAGACGAAACAAGGCCCCGGGAGTAGACAACATTCCATTCGAACTACTGACAGCCGTGGGAGAGTCAATCATGACAAAACTCTATCATCTGGTGAGCAACACGTATGAGACAGGCGAAATAACCTCAGGCTTCAAGAAGAATATAATAATTCCAATCCCAAAGAAAGAAGGTGTTGACAGATGTGAAAATTACCGAACTATCAGTTTAATAAGTCACAGATGCAAAATACTAACTCGAATTCTTTATAGATGAATGGAAAAACTGGTAGAAGTCGACCTCCGGGAAGATCAGTTTGGATTCCGTAGAAATGTTGGAAAACGTGAGGCAATACTGACCTTACGCCTTATCTTAGAAGAAAGATTAAGGAAAGGCAAACCTACGTTTGTAGCATTTGTAGACTTAGAGAAGGCTTTTGACAATGTTGACTGGAATACGCTCATTCAAATTCTAAAGGTGGCAGGGGTAAAATACCGGGAGCGAAAGGCTATTTACAATTTGTACAGAAACCAGATGGCAGTTATAAGAGTCGAGGGGCATGAAAGGGAAGCAGTGGTTGGGAAGGGAGTGAGACAGGGTTGTAGCCTCTCCCCGATGTTATTGAATCTGTATATTGAGCAAGCACTAAAGGAAACAAAAGAAAAATTCGGAGTAGGTATTAAAATCCATGGAGAAGAAATAAAAACTTTGAGGTTCGCCGATGACATTTTAATTCTATTAGAGACAGCAAAGGACTTGGGAGAGCAGTTGAACGGAATGGGCAGTGACTTGAAAGGAGGATATAAGATGAACATCAACAAAAGCAAAACGAGGAAAATGGAATGCAGTCGAATTAAGTCGTGTGGTGGTGAGGCAATTAGATTAGGAAATGAGACGCTTAAAGTAATAAATGAGTTTTGCTATTTGGAAAGCAAAATAACTGATGATGGTCGAAGTAGAGAGGATATAAAATGTAGACTGGCAATGACAGGGAAAGCGTTTCTCAAAACGAGGAATTTGTTAACATCGAGTATAGATTTAAGTGTCAGGAAGTCGTTTCTGAAAGTATTTGTGTGGAGTGTAGCCATGTATGGAAGTGAAACATGGACAATAAATAGTTTGGTCAAGAAGAGAATAGAAGCTTCCGGAATGTGGTGCTACAGAAGAATGCTGAAGATTAGATGGGTAGATCACATAACTAATGAGGAGGTATTGAATAAAATAGGGGAGAAGAGGAGTTTGTGGCACAACTTGACAGGAAGAAGTGACCGGTTGGTAGGGCATGTTCTGTGGCATCAAGGGATCACAAATTTTGCATTGGAGGGCAGCGTGGAGGGTAAAAATCGTATAGGGAGACCAAGAGATGAATACATTAAGCAGATTCAGAAGGATGTAGGTTACAGTATGTACTGGAAGATGAAGCAGCTTGCACAGGATACAGTAGCATGGAGAGCTGCATCAAACCAGTCTCAGGACTGAAGATCACAACAACAACAACAACAACGCGATTTGAAAGCTGGTGGTAATAATATATTCTCTACATCTTGGGTGAAGATTGGATTTCGGAACTTAGTTAGCAGCCCCTGTAACGTGCGCGTGGGGCACACAATACTCTTTAAAGCCTGTACTATGGTAAGTGAGTGGGGTTTACCTTACGAGACAGGATTTTTGTATGGATATTGACCGAGTGTACCTGAATGGGGGCAAATCGGACTTACACCCACTCTGCAATAACAATGATACGTCAAATAAGTCCGAAATTCAACTACACGTCAGTACGGACAAAAGGCAACACAGCAGATGCTACCTATTTGTTAATAATACGGTCGCCAGCCTAATTAGGCATTAACTGAGTTTCTTCTCTGTACAAGTTGATGTAGATTCATGCAAAACAACACGTAGTAACACTGCATAATATAGTAAATTTTAGAACCAGAAAATCTAGTGAACTGATAGTTTCACTTTCTGTACTGATATGGAAAAACAATGAATACATAACACTACACTATAATGTATACTACCAAACTTCGTGCTGTCTATTGATCTGATTAAAATCGGGCATAGGTTACCCTAGGAATAGCACCTTGGGGCCACACACAAAATGTCATTTTTTGATAAAGATAAAACACTGATAACGTTTGACATATATATTGACTTTAACTTTTGCTGGTCAAATCAAAAATCAATTTAGAGCACTTCAGAATGCAAATGAATAAAAAAAGGGGGGGGGGAACCTGAAACTGTTGTGATCACTGTATAAAAAAATTTGATTACTGAAATTATTATGCGCTCAAGATTTCCAGTATATGAGTTACTACTCTTTTTATCGCATTTACTGCTCATTTAAATACCTTTATATCTGTCTCAAAATAATTAAACTTCATTACTATATCAATATTAAAGTTATCTTCCAACTCCGTCAGACCTTTTTTATTCATTTACTGGTTCATTAACAATACAGTTCTTTAAACACCATTCTAACATAGCTAGGTCTGCAGGTAATTATTATTAAGACAAAATTTAATTTTTCATTTCAGGACACTCGGATTGCACAACATTTGGAAAGGACCCTGTCTAGGTTAGTTGTGAGGATAATTAAATGATAGGAAAGTTCTGGTAAAATTTAAGTTGTTATTGAACAGTATGGAACAAAAGTGACACTGGTCCATACGAATACAGTACTAAAAGTTTCAATCTGTTTGTATCGATGCGGCGGTTGGCAGGCGGCGAGATGGCGAGGCACAGAGCACACATACAACCACAGCTATGGCTCTTCACGTACCGGCACTTTATTTCTTCATAGTGTCGCAATACTTTTCCATTTAGTGCCTATGTAATATTGCCATGCTGTATGGGCGTTGGAACGGCATACCCGAGGCTCAATGAAACTCTACGTCTTCCAGGAGAGCCTCCTCGCTCCAGAACGTGTTGCTCAGACCAATGCCAAACTCCAACTACTACTGCTCAGCCCGTTGTGCCGTGCAGCGCCCGTGCGCATTTTCCCGCGCTCGCCTGCCATCCACCTTCTACCGCTCCCTTACAGACAGGGTATTCACCCGAAGTTTTGCATTCTACATATTCTAACACATTGCCTACGTATGGATCAGACGCACAGTTACAATTTTAAACATCTTACAACAGTCTCAACACTTGTTACATTTCAATTCTATTACAATATTGCTTGACATTTGACATAAACATTGATATTCACATAGAAAATTGTTTACAGTTTTCCTAACACAATGACATGAAACAAAAAAGAAATGAAATCAGAACATCAATTACACTACGTTATCGAAAATTCAGAAGAAAAAAATTACTTATATGTACAATAGTACAGCGTCGTTGTTGTTACACCCCTTCTGTTCTGCGCGTCGTCTATCTGCAAGTGTGTCCCACTTCAAACTCTCTATGAGATCTGTAACGCTCTCGCAATGGCTAAATGTACCAGTCAAGAATCTTGCCGCTCTTCTTTGGACCTTCGCAATTTCTTGAATCAGACCCAACTGGGAAGGGTCCCACAGAGACGACCAGTACTCCAAGACTGGACGAACTAACATATTGTAAGCTATTTCCTTTGTTGAAGGACTGCATCGCTTCAGGATTCTACCAATAATCCGCAATCTAGAGTTCGCCTTACCCGTTACATGTGTAATCTGATCATTACATTTAGGATCATTTCGATTAGTCACACCCAGATACTTGACTGATGTTACCGCTTCCAAGGACTGATCATTTATTTTGTACTCATACATTAATGGGAATTTTCGCCTTGTTATACGCAGTAAGTTATACTTACTAATAGCCCGCATCTCGTGGTCGTGCGGTAGCGTTCTCGCTTCCCACGCCCAGGTTCCCGGGTTCGATTCCTGGCGGGGTCAGGGATTTTTCTCTGCCTCGTGATGGCTGGGTGTTGTGTGATGTTCTTAGGTTAGTTAGGTTTAAGTAGTTCTAAGTTCTAGGGGACTGATGACCATAGATGTTAAGTCCCGTAGTGCACAGAGCCATTTGAACAATTTTGAACACTTACTAATATTGAAAGATAACTGCCAGTCATTACACCACGCATTTATTTTCTGCAAATGCTCATTGATTTGTTCACAACATTCGTGTGATACTACTTTCCTGTAGATTACAGCATCATCAGCAAACAGTCTAAGGCCGCTGCCAATACCATCAACCAGATCGTTTTTGTAAATCGTAAAAGGCAAAGGACCTATAAACTGCCCTGGGGCACACCTGTAGTTACTCTTGTTTCTGTTGAAGTTACCCGTTCAGGACGACATACTGCTTCCTGCCTTTTAGAAAACTTTCTATCCAACCGCATATGTCACTGGATAGACCGTAAGCGCGCACTTTTTGTAGCAAGCGACAGTGTGGAACTGAGTCGAACGCTTTTCGAAAGTCGAGAAATATGGCAACAACCTGCGAGCCGGTATCTAGAGCCTGTTGTATATTATGCACAAAGAGGGCCAGCTGTGTCTCGCATGACCGCTGTTTCCTAAACCCGTGCTCTTTTCTGCAGATGAGCTTCTCAGAGTCTAGAAAGGTCATTATGTCTGAACACAAAATATTCCGTGACTACAACAAATCGTTGTCAGTGAAATTGGCCGGTAATTATGTGCATCCGATTTTATACCCTTTTTATAGATTGCTATGGCCTGGGCCTTCTTCCAGTCTCGTGGAACTTTCCGCCATTCCAATGATCTCTGATAGATGACGGATAAGAATGGTGCTATATTTGTAGCATAGTCAAAATAAAATCTTACGAGGATGCTGTATGGGCCAGATGCCTTTCTGGCGTGGCGTCTAAGGATCTTAACTGTTTTACAATCCCAGATACACTAAACACTATGTCAGCCGTCCTTTCGTTGGTTCGATAATTGATAGGGGGAGTGGTGCTGCAGTCCTCTATCGTAAACGAGTTTTTGAAAGCTAGGTTTAGAATTTTGGCCTTCTGTATATCATCATCAGTTACGTTACCCGTACTGTCAGCAAGAGAAGGTACTGAATTATTTGTAACGTTCATAGATTTTACGTACGACCAAAATTTTTTTGGGGTTATTTTTAGAATCTGCTTTCAAATTTATGAAAAGAGTCTCAAAAGCTCAATAATATTATGTTCTGGCGACTGTTGTGGTCAGGAAGGATGTGACATTTTATCTTCGTGCTCAAAAAACTTGTCGTGAATGACGTGAACTATGTAACAGGGGCCCTGTCGTGTTGGAACACAGTATCGCTATTTGGGAACGAAAATTGCGCCATGGTATGATACTCATGAGCTAAAACGGTCAGATAATCCTTACTGGGTAACCGCGGTGCCTTCGTAATACCACGATGTGGCTGCGAAAGTCACCAGCGCACTCCCACCATGATTCATTGTCGGTATGTAAACATAGATAGATGTTGGAACAGAGAACACAGTGAAACACGGCTCATCCGACCAAATGGGTTTCTTCCATTAATATAGGTAGCATAGCGTTGTTAGTGCTGTTGTGTCACCTTATGATATATATATCGATAGTATGTTGACGTAGTAAATGTTCTAGTCCTATCTAAAGGCCGCTTACAACACTCACGGTTTCTGCTCTTACAATTACAGATGTTATTCTAGCTTCGGTAATTGAAGCACTTGAACACCACAACCACCTTAACAACCGCTAGTGACCTCGGGTGCCACGTAATGGATAAATCTTCATCTACATCTGCATCTACATTTATATTCCGCAAGCCACCCAAAGGTGTATGGTGGAGGGCACTTTACGTGCCACTGTCATTAACTCCCTTTTCTGTTCCAGTCGCGTATGTTTCGCGGGAAGAACGACTGCCGGAAAGCCTCCGTGTTCGCTCGAATCTCTTTAATTTTACATTCGTGATCTCCGCGGGAGGTATAAGTAGGGGGAAGCCGATACCTCATCCAGAAACGCACTCTCTCGAAACCTGGACCGCAAGCTACACCGCGATGCAGAGCGCCTCTCTTGCAGAGTCTGCCACTTGAGCTTGCTAAACTGCGTAACGCTATCACGCTTGCCAAATAACCCTGTGACGAAACGCGCCGCTCTTCTTCGGATCTTCTCTATCTACTCTGTCAACCCGACCTGGTACGGATCCCACACTGATGAGCAATACTCAAGTATAGGTGGAACGAGTGTTTTGTAAGCTACCTCCTCTGCTGATGGACTTCATTTTCTAAGGACTCTCCCAATGAATCTCAACCTGGTACCCGCCTTACCAATAATTAATTTTATATAATCATTCCACTTCAAATCGTTCCGTACGCATACTGCCATATGTTTTACAGAAGTAACCGCTACCAGTGTTTGTTCCGCTATCATATAATCATACTATAAAGGATTCTTCTTTGTATGTTTTCCCAATACATTACATTTTTCTATGTTAAGGGTCAGTTGCCACTCCCTGGACCAAGTGCCTATCCGCTGCAGATCTTCCTGCATTTCGCTGCAATTTTCTAATGCTGCGACTTCTCTGTATGCTACAGCATCATCCGCGAAAAGCCGCATGGAGCTTCCGACACTATCTACTAGGTCATTTATATACATTGTGAAAAACAATGGTCCCGTAACACTCCCCTGTGGCACTCCAGAGGTTACTTTAACGTCTGTAGACGTCTCTCCATTGAGAACAATATGCTGTGTTCTGTTTGCTAAAAACTCTTCAATCCAGCTATACGGCTGGTCTGATATTCCGTCAAATGTGAAGTTATCGTATAGTCTTGGATGCACCTTCTCTATTTTGTAAAACTACTACTTCTTGCGAGTGATAATATTACCGAAAAACACGGTCGCCAGCCAAAATGACGAATCGATTGACGTTAGTCAACAAATTCACTAAATTTTGTCTTTGCTATATTTTGGTTCTTATTAAAAGTTTTTCTCTTTTAATAATTTATATCAGTGAAGCAACAGGCTAATGCACTCAGATAGCTGAATGACGACTGCTTTCACAAATGGTAACATGCACAAACTAAGAAAGTTTTGGCCCCTGAAAACAGCGCCGGAACGACAATATTGGCTACTTACGTTTCTGAAGGTAAGATCAGCAACACTGCCTCTGAAAACATGTATTATACACAAGAAATACTTATACGATACTTTTGTTAGTATCGAAATGATTGAAAAAGGTTTTATACTTGGTTTTTCTCAGTTTTATTTAAGTAGTTACTTTACGTAATTTCTTGGGCAAAAGGTCCCAGTAACCAAGTTCACACACTAGGTGAATTGTTATTTACTTTACTTACTTTCAAGACAATCTGCAATTCTACATATTTACATTAATTGATGTAATTGAGTGATAATTTAAATTTACATTGCAAGAAACCATTCAGTTACGCAATAATGTTTCACACCAATGGATTCTCGGTTTCATTCTCTTTAGTATAGGAAAGGAGCCGTACTTGGAACACTGTACGTTAAATGAGTAGTTTTGCGTAAAAAAATGAACAATTAAGTAATTATTGAACAAAATAAGCAAAACTTGTCAACACAGCTCGTATACAGATCTATTTACGGTTAATTTCAGTAGTGTCGTTGTGAGCAGAGTTGCTGGAGATTTAGGTTCTTTGAAGGCACGTACTGTTTTGCAGCATCGAAGATTATTACTGTCTTCGTGGTGTCGAGTTATGCGACTTATACCGTCGCAAATATTAATTTGGCTTTCCTGGGGATCTGCGTCAGTGTAAGTAATGGATGCCTTAGACCATTTCACATGCAGGAACCAACACTCGTTGCACACGAAATTTTGTATCTCCTCTAAAGCGTTGCAAACTTGAACCTTAGCACTTCCCCTTCACTCACATCTATTAAGCAGTTAAAATTTAGCTTTGTTTAAACAATACTACGGAGTACTGCGCGCATAAGCTTTCGTCACCTTCCTCAACAATGTCTTGCATCTGTCTGACTCGCTCCACTTCTCTCCTCTTCTACCTGCTTCCGTTACCAGAAAAAAATCTCCACCTTTTCCGACCTTCCAGAACGTCGGTAAATCCCTACTGGTTCTCACCTATATTTAGCTTTAGCCCTGAGATTGTGTTGACTTCACTTTACAAACAATCGTTCATAGTTAAATAAAATATACTTATTGTTACTTACATAACATTATAAACATTTGTTAATTACCTATAAACATTAAACTTCACACAATCAAATAATATTTTCTTCTGCAGACCCTCTTATACTCTGCATACTGCACAAATCTCATTCTTTGCTTCATGAGTGCGAAGTCTCTCGACTCTAAAAAGGTCGATAGTGTTACACATCGCTCCATAGCCTGTAACGCCGGAAATGCATATCCTCCTATTTCCATCTATTGTACTATAATTTTTTTCCTTATTTTGTTACCTGAATATATGACATTTCTGTGCCTCTATATATTGTAATTGTTTTACTATTTGTATATATATATATATATATATATATATATATATATATATATATATATATATATTTATGCATCTATGTCGATGTATAATTGGTTTGTTTTGTAAATATTGTTTGTATTTTACGCTGGGTCTTGCCTAGGGTTCAAAATGGCTCTGAGCACTATGGGACTCAACTGCTGTGGTCATCAGTCCCCTAGAACTTAGAACTAATTAAACCTAACTAACCTAAGGGCATCACACACATCCATGCCCGAGGCAGGATTCGAACCTGCGACCGTAGCAGCAGCGCGGCTCCGGACTGGAGCGCCTAGACCCGCACGACCACCGCGGCCGGCTCTTGCCTAGGGAAAACTATGTTGTCGAACGAATACATCGATAGGTCGTGTGGAGAACCAAAGTGTTTAGGGTCTTTGGTAGTGTGAACTCGACCGCGTGGAGTGCGGGCAAAGCAGAGTCTGGCTGGAGTAGTGCAGTGGACCCAGGTGTGTTGTGTGACGCTCCCGCGAGTTGCCGCGCTTTCGGGGTTTGGCAGCATGTATTTGCGCTCGACTTGCTATGATAGTTTCTGACACGGTGTCGCGGACGGGAAGCATTAGCTGGCGCACATCAAGAGCCCGTTTCGCCTGGTGACTGTCGAGAAGAAGGCGCGCCAACATCCAGCTTCTGCAACAGCGACGGCCGACAATGAGTGACTGTCGCCACCTCCTCGATCGACGGTTTCAAACAATCACCCAACAAGGAAGACTGGAAGCACGTAAAGTTTTAGAACTGTATGGCAGACCTCAGCTTTTCAAACTGGTCAATTTGTGTCACCAAATTACAGCAACGCAGCATGAACCTTTGTTGCTCATTGTCCCAATTGCTTTACCAGGCAGGGTCCTTTCCTTTTCCGGAATGAACCCGAGTGTCATTGAAATTCAAACGCCAGCATTAAAGTAGTATCATTCCATTTCACTGCTTTAATTTCAAAATTCAGTTAAAGTATTCATAGCTGGCTACAATATTTAGATTACACAAGCACAAATTAACAGTGCGAGTTTTGTTACCATATTTTAGCTTACCTGTGACTGCAGCTCAGCTTGGTACGTACTAAATTTTACTATTGTTAGTTGTTCAGAATCATTTAATTCAAGTTCAAAGTTAAATCTCTTATTTCTAAATTGCGTAGATTCAAGTAGCTTTTGAATTGATTGTTGAGGTAGCCCAAGACTAACCTTATTTTATTGAATTTCGTAGTGCTTCAGAAACAAAGTTCACTATTAATTTCAGTTACTAAATTAACTTTCAATTTTCCGGTTTTATTAATTCTTTTGCTAAATTAAGTCAGAGTGTAGCGAAATTTATTACTTCTGACAAACTTTCAGTTTTCACACTACACGTGTCAACCTTCAGTTGCCACGCTTCTAGTGCTAATTATATGTGCAATAACCTTTCTTTTTCAGTTATTATAGTAGTTGCCCATAGGACTGGTGACCGTAATTTTCCCCAAATCTCAAATATCTAATTAACGCCAATTAATTGTTAACGTAAGGACCGCACATTTTATTTCTTTGTTAATTTTACCCTTTTCTCAAAATTAGTTTCCACCAGTTTCATTTCCATTTTTCCTTTCATTTAGATGTAACCCTTTCCTCTCTCTTTACCGACAGATTAACTTCTGTGACGGTTGCTTTTCCCAAACTTCCATTAGGTACACGCGGTTTAATTTTTCACTGTCATTAGGGTCGATAAGTGAGGGAGAGGTTACAAGCCCAGGTTCTATTGCTTCCCGTTACGGGCATTTGAATCACTGATGAGGGCCAGAGGCTGAAAATACCGCTACAGTTGTGAGTTTCTTTTATTAGGAACGACTGGTTTCGGGCTCTTATACGCCCATCTTCAGGTGTCGGAACGAGCACAAGACACGTCTTGTCTGCGGCGACGCTCGTAGTCACAGCACCAAGTTACGACACCTGAAGATGGGCGTATATGAGTCTGTAACGGGTCGTGTTCTAAACAAAAGAACCTCACAACTGTAGCGGTATTTTCAATCTCTGGTATAATGCTCAGTTGCGGATATTCCTTCGCCAGGATTGTTAGCTCTGATGAGGGGTGATGGAATTTCATCTCTCCCTGCAATTCCCTGTTTATGGAGCATCCTTCAGGTTGTTTTGGGTGCTGACGGTGTTCACAAGTGCAACATTCAGTTCTGAAGTGACTTTTTCGGATGCCATCCCTTCATTTTTCGTCACAATGTTCTTCTGCGACCGTCTGTCATGATCACTTGCCACACATTTTCATCGGCGTTCTTACTTACAAGATAATAGTTGTAGGAGTAGTAATAGTACATTTATTCATCCGTAGATCGCGACACGTCACACGTTCAGAATTCCTGCAGAGTGGCTCCAGGAACACTCCTCTGAGTTTAAATACTTCCACAGGCCACCAAACTCCCCAGAGATTAACATTATTGAGCATATGTGGGTGCCTTGCAACGTGCTATTTAGAAGAGATATCCACCACCTCGTACTCTTACGGATTTTTGGACAGCTCTGCAGGTTTCATTGTGTCAGTTCCCTCCAGCACTGCTTCAAACATTAGCCGATTCCATGCCACGTCGTATTGCGGCACTACTGCATGCTCGCGGTGCCTCTACACGATATTATGAGGTGTACCAGTTTCTCTGGCTCTTTAGTGTAGTTCAAAGACTTTTGATGCAGCTCCCAATGTTACTCTATCCTTTGCAAGCTTGTTTATCTCACAATAACTAATGGAACGTACATATGTCTGTATCAGCTTAATTTATTCATCTCTTGGACTCCCTCTACGATTATTACCCCCAAACATACAACCCTCCACTACTAAATTGGTAATCCCTTCATGTTTCAGAATGAGTCGTAACAACCATCCCTTTTTTAATCGTGTCACGAGTTTCTTGTCTCTCCAATTCTATGCAGTAACTCTCATTAGTTACGCGATATAAACATCTAATTTTCAACATTTTTTGTTGTCTTACACTTCAGAAACGTTCTTGTTTCAACTGTTCCTCGTCCGTGTTTCACTGCCACTCACTTCAGACAAACAACTCCAGAAAAGACTTCCTAACACTTAAATCTATATTAGATTTCAAAAAATTTCTCTTATTCACAAATACTTCTGTCGCCATTGTCGATCTACCTTTTATATGATCTCTGCTTACTGAGTTCTTTTACTTAAATTATATTCAAGCCACTCTTGTCTGAGAATGTACACGACATGCTTGGACCTTCGTTAACAGCCTGCAGTGTAACTGATTCACCTTGCCGTCGCAGCTGGCTGTGAGATCGAGGACTACAGCTTTCGCGAAACTAGTAATGCCCTAGTTGAATGACGACTTTCTGTTCATGCGTCACACGAGGCATACGCCCACGACACACTGGTAACGCACCAGTGATCTGGACGGTTCACATTCGACGCACACAGCGAATCACTGACAGCCGATTTGCACCGCCCGGGCCGAACCCTGTTTTCCATAGAGCCTGCTAGCAACGGGATAATCGAGTGCGTTTAGCAGCCGAGTGGAGAGTCGTCATATTTATTTTTATTTTATTTATTTTTTCATTCATAGTGGTTTTCTGTCTTGGACGAATAAAAGAACGTAATGAAACTGGTCTCTGCGACCACTTCAGCTTTGTGAATGATGTTCACTCTCCGGTTTCGAGTGGTTAAACTTAATGTGGGACAGTCGACTGACACAAGTCTCCCAGAAGTACGGCAGTTACGTTAGTGTTTCCATTCAGTTTCTGGGTTTCTGTAATCTCACTTACACACTTCTAAGTTTTTGAGTTGCATAAGAACCATGGCTAAGGACGCAAGTTTATATAATGACAAATAACGTATCTCATTTCGAGGAGAAGTGAATAAAATTTTTATCTAAAAGTCATATGTTTTCAAAACCAACGCATTTATTTACTCATCTACGAATTTTTCGTACTCCTGGCATTAGAAATGAATTTTTGGTTTGTTTTAAAAGGTTAATACCTATTTCTATCTTACAAATTTATCTTTAAACAAATAAAGAATTGCTATTTAATTAAGTTTATTGAAATCTCGTCTCTCTCTTTTCGCTGGTTTGCAGCAACTGATGTGTCTGCCGCTTACAGGTACAAGTAAACAGTCCAGGTATAGGGAAGAAACAAAAAGTTTATTGAATACAATTATCACAAAAATATTCTCCACAATTAAACAAAACAGAGGATGGTTCTTCAATAGGTAAAGAAAGTGATGCTAGTCCCTGAACAAGTGAAACAAAGTAAATAATGGTGCATAAGAAACAGAGCCGCTCAGACCTCCAGAATCACAAAGTAAATAAATTATTTCCCTGATATTTGAAATAGCTTACACCCTTCAATGAACACAACCTTAAAATATTAAGTGCTTAATGTTACAAACAGTGAATTAACTTTCTGTAATCATACTCTCTTCAGAAAGGACAGGCCTGAAGTGCTAATTACTTTAGGTTAAAACGGAAAAATAAGTTTCTCACTTCATGTTAAGATCTAAGCTTCAGTCAAGAAGAATAAACACTTAACAACTCGTATGGTTAACTTCGAAAACGGAAATAGTGAGAGTCTACAGTAATGAGATATCCTAGTCTGACAAGGACGGAACTTTTCATTCTGACAATAAGGTAGGAACTTCCTGTCTCACGGTCTCTTATCGTGTAGGAGAACAACACTATAATCGTATCAAGCTTCAACGAGCTTATCACTGAACACTTAAAGTCCCAGTTGTGGAAGTGGCGAGCTTTCGAGAAGTCGATCACCCAGCCCTTGGCACACTGTAGCGGAGATCTTCAGGTTGTTGTCTGCAAAGGAACTGCGGAACGAGCTCTTGGCATGGCGTGATGGAGCTGCAACAGAACTGCTCATTGGAACCAATGTCCCAGCCTAGGTATCTGCCTTATGGACGGATATGTGGTTGCCTATTTTTGGCATGTGCTATGGCGTATGCAAGAAGAGGCGCAGTTTGCCAACGGACTGCCACAAATGCCGCCTAGTCACCTGGCTGGAAAGCTGTTGATGCCGTCTGCTGGTCAGGCCAGAGGTTTCTGGGGTCGCGAAGTTGTATGTAGTCTGCACTGTAGGGGCTGAGCTCACTGCTCCCACATGACGAATATAACATACAATTTTTGAAATTGGTTGGTGACGTAATCACTGCTTTTTAAGCATACCATAGTTGGGTGTGTTTTGCTTCATAAGATATATTAGTTGTCATTCGTCAATTTTCTTTAAATTTCTTCAATTAATACACCATCATAATATGAATCATACTTACAGATACTGTACATCGCATTAAATATATCTTGAGGATCAGTTTTTATCCAGTCAAATGATTTCTTCAATTCCCACACAACTGAACAGTTCTGCATTTTGAGCGTGACGAAGATCCCTAGTAAATTCTCGCCTATTCATCATCACTGACGGAAAACTAAACTATCGACACTCAACAGAAAGCAAATAACGGGATATAACAGGAATAACAGAATGCAGTGTACAATGATGATTTAACAATGTCAAGAGGATCGAATGTTTTCATCAGGCTGGTCTCGTAGACTGGTTTCTCGCGAAAGAAACGAACGAATAATAAAGCGTGCATTCCGTAAAACTATAACTGACTGAATCGATGATTTCATTCGGTAGCTATCACAGTCTGATATTTTCCAACAACCGACTGAATCGGTTGTTTTTATTCGGTTGGTTCCATCACGTCGTGTTGTTCCAGGGCCAGCCTGCTATCGCACCGTCGAACAAATGCCGACCGCCAGTGTTCGCCAGCAACGGCAGGCCCCCGACAGTAAATTAATATCTGCGCATGTTCATTGCATTAATTTATTCACGGCGTTATCTCGCATCGGTCAGCTGCAAATGGTTTTAATTACGAACACAGTTAGTCGCCAGATATTAAACAGCGTAATTAGGAGCGGGGGAAGCCGCTTTTGCTTCCACCCGCTTCTCCCCTTCCTATCCCCGCCACCACCCCTTTTCGTGAAACCTGGTGAACGGCGTGACGTACCAGTGAATAAGTTGCTTGCATGCGCTCCGGTGTTGCCTTCACCCTTTCAATGCGCCGCTATAAGCAGAACTGAGCGTTTGCATCGCTAATAATGTTTTCTTCATTAACGGGATTTAAACAGATGAACGGAATTAATTACTGAACTCAAGAGTTATCGCAGTTCCAATCCCTCCAAACACCACCAAGTACTTCAACGACAGTTGCTTCTGTTATAGTGAAGCAAGTGTATGAAAATTGCACCAAAGTGCATTTCATAGCTGAACGAAGTGGCCGAAGATGTATTATTTTATCTAGTTGCTCAAATATTGAGATATAGAAGAGGGCTCGGCAGTTTACACCACGTATCATTAAGGCTCGTGAAGACAGAAAAAGGAACAGAAATATTAATGTTTCGTCACGAAGTACACCATGTTTCTTTGCTTCACAAATATGAGAATCAATTGAAATGTCCGATATGTAACAGTATTATTGTACATTACTGCAGTGTTAGAAATGTCATACGTGGTGCAAATTACTTGTATAATATTCCTGAGCTTAGTCACTGTAAGAAGTGCATGACATTTAGATATCTTGTTACTTCCCTGCATTTACTCGCTCATTTGATTGTGGGGGTTTCACGGAGAATATGTGCATTTCCAGCAATATTTCTTGCTGATAGTACCGCGGATGAAGCCCAAAAAGATGGATAATTAATTAATTAGCACACCGACAACGCAAAACCACTCTAACAAATCAGGGAATGGAACGTACTGTGAATTGTACTGATTTATGTTAGAATATCGTATTGTTTTACATTACAACCCTCACTGCTTTCTGTACTAATTGCTCCCACATTTGAAGTTCTCATATGGCTAGCAATTTTTTTTTAATGAACGAATACATGTAGGGCCAATGAGCGGATTTAGGTGATAGCATATCATTTACCGAACCAAAGGGACTCTGCTCATAATGGATACTGACGATTTATTTGCAAAAAATAGAGCAAATACTTGGGATCGTCACCAACAGCATCTAAATCCACGTTTAACAGAAAAGTGCTAACGTTAAGTAAGAGCACATAAATATAAAGTTATTATTGCTTGGAGGTCCCTTAAAGTATTATTTTGAATGAACTACAAGAGAGTACGGAACGTAGTTTTGATTCAGACACGTATCAGAGAGCTAGGATTCAACACTGAATCACCACAAAGAATCAAATAATTCTTGCACACTCGCATAATTTGGGAAGGCAAGCAACTTTTTATTCTACACCCAACTACTATTGAAACAAGATACTGGAAATATGCGCAGATTCCATCTTTTCGTTAAAAAATCTGAAAAAATGCTTAATGGCAATAATTCATTATTGATAATGGGATTCGTTCTGTATAGAATCTCGCGTGCTACAAGATAACGTGGTATCACTATGCAAAAGATACAAGACTATGCAATATTGGTGTTGTGTTGGACAGACGCCATGACGTTAAACACAAGAATGATCACTTAAAAACGGGCCTAACGTCACGGAAAATTCTCCACACGACACTGAATGTATTAAGCAAACGGATATAACATAAAATCGAGCTCACATTGCTGAAGATCAACGTCGCGAATCCGAGGATTATAAAACAATTCTGGTTGAATCGTTTTAATAACTGCAATTTCCTCAAGCTTAGAATGTTATGCGCATTGTTACAATAAGACAAGGAGGACATGCTGCGCAAGAAACAACTTGATGACAAGGTACACTCAGATCGTTGAAACTCACACATTAAAGAGAGATGTGCTCTAGATTTACGTAGTTTGTCAGCACGATTAAGAGTGGTATGAAGGGATTTCATTTCATTTTCATTTAACTCTCGGCAGACATAATCTTCTTTGCTCAAACGGTTTCGAGACATGATATAGATTTCACAAAGCACTTGTCAACCGGGAAACTTACACCCATAGTGAATTATGAGAACAATGAAACCTGTCTTTCGAGATAAATCTCTTGATTAATGCATCGTCATGAAAGCCGTGTAAATACTCTGAAGAGCCAAAGAAGTGCCGCAACACGACGTTGCATGGACTCTACTAATGTCTGAAGTAGGGCTGGAGGCAACTGACGCCATGAATACTGCATGGCTGTACATAAATCCGTAAGAGTACGAGGGGGTGGAGATCTTTTCTGAACAGCATGTTGCAAGGCATCCCAGATATGCTCATTAATGTTCATGTCTAAGGAGACTGGTGGCCAGCGGAAGTGTTTGAATTCAGAAGAGTGTTCCTGGAGCCACACTGTAACAATTATGGACCTGTTGGGTGTCGCGTTGTCCTGCTGGAATTTCCCAAGTCCGTCGTAATGCACAACGGACATGAATGGATGAAGGTGACCAGACAGAATGCTTACGTACGTGTCACCTGTTAGCGTCGTATGTAGTCATGTCAGAGGTCCCAAGTCACCCCAACTGCACACGTCCCACGCCATTACAGAGCCTCCGCCATCTTGAAAGTCCCCTGATGATATGCAGGGTCCATGGATTCATGAGGTTGTCTACATACACGTAGACGTCCATCTGCTCGATACAATTCGAAACAAGCCTAGTCCGTCCAGGCAACATGTTTCCTGTCATCAACAGTAAAATATCAGTGTTGGCGGGCCCAGGCGAGACGTAAAGCTTTGCGTCATGGAGTCATCAAGGATAGACGAGTGGGCCTTCGGCTCCGAAAGTCCAGATCGACGTTGTTTCGTTGAATGGTTCGCACGTTGACGCTTGTTGATGACCCAGAATTGAAACCTGCAGCAATTTGTGGGAGGATTGCATTTCTGTCACGCTGAACGATTCTTTCCAGTCGTCGTTGATCTCATTCTTACAGGATCTTTATCCGGCCGCAGCGATGATGGAGATTTGATGTTTTACTGGATTCCTGATATTCGCGGTACAGTCATGAAATGGTGGTACGGGAAAATTCCCACTTCATCGCCACTCGGAGATGCTCTGTCCCATCGCTCATGCGCTGACTATAACACCACTTTAAAACGCACTTAGGTCTTGATAACTTGCCATCGTAGCAACAGTAACCGATCTAACAACGGCGCCAGACACGTATTGTGTGATATAGTCGTTGCCGACCGCAGCGCCGTGTTCTTCCTGTTTACATATCTCTGTTTTGGAATACAGATGACTGTACTAGTTTCTTTGGCGCTTCAGTATATATAGTTAACCCTGTGTCCTCGGAATCTGCAGCGGCGTTTTGTCTGTGTGAAATCGACACCGTACTACAGGTGCGTCATTTTTAATAAAGTTCTAGAGCTTTCGTCGTTTCCGCCAACACTTTTAGGCGTAAAACTACTGAAAACCGGAACTGGTATGCTATTATTCTAATAGAAATAAGGCAGCTGCACGTTTATAAATGGTACCCACCGTGCAAATTTGAGTTTGGATGTAACTGATACGGATTAATGAGGACTATCGCAGCCCATCAGTGGATGAAAAATACTATGAAACTGTGCAGGTGCATTAACGTACTAGGTAACTGAACGAGTACAGCTGTTGTCTGACACAATAACACTAAAGTCTAATTGAATAGAAAATGTTTGTGATTGGAACAAAGAATGGTAGAACATATTCAGAACCTTCTTCGCAGTTTCAAACTGAGTGCCGAACCGGGTCTCGCTCCTGAGACTTCCACGTCCAGTCCAGGTCTTAATCTGTTGGGAAGATTCAAATCAGTGCGCACTCCACTGCAGGGTTAAAACTCATTTTGGCACATTTTACTCACTTGAATAACCTCTGTATTTCCAGTTTATAAGCCGCTTTGCTGAAAGCTGTACAGTAATTACTGTAAGATTCATTCTCTGCATTCGCCACAATGTAGGCCGCGTCATGGCACAAAAACTATTACTTGGAAAGTGACATTTTACCGTATCATACCTATTCAGCACAAAATTTTCCACCTCTTCAAATACACTCATGCTCATAAATTAAGGATAGTGCTGACACATGGTGACAACGCTCTGGTGGGCGGTTTGCGGGTTTAAATCACCTCGGGGTATGACCATGCAGTGCATTTGACCTGCGGTCGTCGCACGGTGGCGCTGGCAGTAGTCTACATACGGAGAGGTGTGTTGGTGCATGTAAGAGTACGGTGCAGCGAGGAAGTGTGCAGACGTTTTCAGACGTTCTGATGGTGACTGTGTGTTGAAAATGGCTCAAAGAACACATATTGATGACGTTATGAGGGGTGGAATACTAGGACGACCGGAGGCTGTTCAAACACAGTAGGCCGTAGCACGGGCCCCCCCGTGAGCCACGAAGTGTCATCTCAACATTATGGCAAGGATTCCAGCATATAGGAAACTTGTCCAGGCGCTACTTGGGGACGTCCACAGTGTACAACACCACAAGAGGACCGATATCTCACCATCAGTACCCGCAGACGGCCACGGAGTACTGCGGGTAGCCTTACCGCAGCCACTGGAACAGATGTCTCCAGACACACAGTCTACAGACGACTGAACAGACATGGTTTATTCGCCCGGAGACCTGCAAGTTGCATTCCACTGAATCCTGGTCACAGGAGAGCCCTTAAAGCCTGATGTCAAGAACACAGTACATGGTCATTGGAACAGTGATCCCAGGTTATGTTCACGGACGAGTCCAGGTATAGTCTGAACAGTGATTCTCGACGGGTTTTCATTTGGCGTGAACCAGGAACCAGATACCAACCCCTAAATGTCCTTGAAAGGGACCTGTATGGAGGTCGTGGTTTGATGGTGTGGGGTGAGATTATGATTGGTGCACGTACACCCCTGCATGTATTTGACAGAGGAACTGAAACAGGTCAGGTGTAACGGGACATGCTTTTGCACCAGTACGTCCGCCTTTTCAGGGGTGTAGTGGGTCCCACCTTCCTCCTGATCGATGATAACGCACGGCCCCACCGAGCTGCCAACGTGGAGGAGTATCTTGAAACAGAAGATATCAGGCGAACAGAGTGGCGTGCCTGTTCTCCAGACCTAAACCCCATTGAGCACGTCTGAGATGCTCTGGGCCGACGTATCGCTGCACGTCTTCAAACCCCTAAGACACTTCAGGAGCTCCGAGAGGCACTGGTGCAGGAATGGGAGGCTATACCCCAACAGCTACTCGACCACCTGATCCAGAGTATGCGAACCCGTTGTGCGGCCTGTGCACATCTGCATGGTGATCATATCCCATACTGATGTCGGGGTACATGCGGAGGAAACAGTGGCGTATTGTAGCACATGTGTTTCGGGACGGTTATCTCAACTTATCACCAATACCGTGGACTTACAGACCTGTGTCGTGTGGGTTCCCTATGTGCCTATGCCATTAGTGCCAATTTTGTGTAGTGCCACGTTGTCTGGCACCACGTTCTGCAATTATCCTTCATTTATGAGCATGAGTGTAACACGATAACGCCGGACATCACTCGCCAAGAAATTACAAGGCCAATGGGAAACGTGAAAATATCTAACTAATTTGAAGAACAACGAAGTTCCAGCTTCAGTCAAATCAGTAGATCTGCTGGTACATTAATCACATAAGAGTAATTTTACTGTTTGCATAGTTCGAAAAGAAGTTACGTCAAATTCATTTTGTACTTAAAGACACGACTTAACTTTTCCCTTAGACTTCAGATTAATTAGAGATCTCAGTAGCGCCGTTTCACCTTCGGTCACTTTCATATAGGACTCCTTACTTTCGGCGTTTACATGAGTTAGTTGTACTGCACATTCGAGTAAGTCGACGAATCTACTCACATATGTAACCACGTACTTAGACACGCAATTGGTCTTCGTATTTTTCCGTGGAGAAATTTTCCCCTGAAGAGAAGGTGACTCGAATCTCAGGATTCTGACCAAGGATTTTTGTGGGCTTCTCTTGGTTGTAAGGCAAGTACTGAACTTGGAAATCTTCTCTCAAATACATTGCCCGATCAAAGAGTTTTAGAACTTCGTACACCTACACACCATCAGTGGTTATATAGATGATTAGAGCTAAAATTCCCTGTGACGAGTAGAATTGCCAGCGGAGTTCATTTGTGTTGTTCGTGGTTAGTGTTGAAACCAGGGGCGTGATCTGCGTCAGATGTTGCGTGATCAATGTGAAGGACACAGGGATCACGCCTACTTGTTTGAGACAGAATTATCAGCACCTGATGCACTGGGATTTCGTCGAGTGTCTCCATTTGACCGGCTAGTCGAATCGTGCACATCTAGATATGTGTGTCATTTGGGTTTAACACTGGCGCAATGCTGGATTCTACAGAGGTGTGAGGCCAGAAGAACTCGTAGTAAGGTCTCTGGTCAATGAGTCCACCACAGGGGAGGATCACCGGACTCTGCACCAAACACATCGTAACCCAAAGTTTTGAACATGTCCGCGTGGTCAGCAACCGTGTAAATAGTAAAATTAACAGCAATAGCAGCCCTCAGTCGCAAAAAAGAAGCCTTTTGACATAGGTTTCGGCACTGCTATGAATGCCTTCATCAGAAATAAAACTCTCAAATTGGCCTATAAAATGCTTACAAAATTACCGGAAAGTAAACATTTTTAAGTGTATGTACCGACTAGTAGTACAAAAAAGAAGCGGTACTTACATGTCAAGCATTAAATTAGAAATCGAGCGATAAATGTTTTGTCACAAAGGTTATAAAACAGCCGATTTGGCGCGAAATGGAAACCACTGTGAAAATCAGATGGAACTTCACACAAATGCGTTGGGCAGTGTCATTAGTGTGCATGTCGATCGCTCCAGGTCGCTCTTTTCAGTTCAGAGTGCAAAGTGATAACGTAGAAAGGTCTAAAAAAAAACATTGTCTCTCACCAAATCTGTGGATCTGGTGAGAGATTTCGCCTGAAGCTATGCAGCCCAAATAACATAAATGTCATGACTATTTTCAGCTGCATTCTGCAGGGGCAATGAACACGCTCTGGCAGCGTTTTCAGTGGGAAGTATTTGACCATCCACAATACCGCCCATAATTGTCCCCCTCCGTCGTTCATCACTGCTCACATGAACCTCTGGCTGCGATGACAACATTTTGGCACAAACAATGAAAGGTAGTGTAGTGGCCCCGGGTGTCCCGGTCCCTACAGTGGACTGGAAGCCGAGCGGTACCTCTCCAGTTGTCAGGATGCTAGGAAATGACTGTGGACCCGTCAGAAACGCCAAAGAAACATTATTAATTCATAGCACCTTTATTACTGTCGAGTAAAATGTGGCCCGTGTAACACAGACTGGCTGAGCTTGGCGATATCAACGACCTTCCCCGAGTCCTCACTAACTCTAGCGATGACACCAGCTCCGGGCCACACCAGTCTTGCTAGCGCAGCGCCGCGTGCTGTGACGTAGCGGAGGAATGTCCTTACTTCGTACTTCGGCCACCCGTGGCTGGTGGCGCCCGGCTGGCCGCTGTGTGTGGAGGCTCCGGGTTGGAGTCCCGGCTCTGTCGGCACGAGAAGCGTTCTCGTAGTGTGGAGTGTACTCTATCCCACCCCGTCTTCTTCCCCGTGTTGCAATTCCCCAGCGTCGTCGGCTCACCCGGCTGTGACGGCGGATGCACAGGGCCTAGGCCCCGCACGATCTCGACGACGGCTCACTGATGTGGTCAGCATTGGCGGGGAGCGAGTTTGCCGCGATGTCTGCTAATCCTGGGTTGATGATTGACAGCGGCAGCAGAGAGGACCAGAGCTGGTACTGTCCCATCACGTCTGCTGCTGGATGGGCCGCCCTTACTGCAATATCTCCTTAATAAAGATTAACATGTCGATCACCGAGCTGACCGCTACGCAGCGACCCCGCACACATCTAACTGCAAGTCTGACTGCGAGTGCCTTGTTGCTATCAAAGCTGGCGTATTTAAAGGAGGCACGAGCGACGTCCTGACGTCATTCTCGTTTGTAATGAATGCATTCGTTACACTTATACTGCTGATTCGTCTGTCGTACTCGTCCCTTAGGTGTTCTTGCGACAGAGTTACGTGTTGTTGCGGCAGACGTACGCTAAATTGTGAAATGCAGTACAGCTGACGCTATACCTCTGTCTTACACTCTACGGAAGTCTCCGTCTAACACAAACCCGTGTGCTAAGCAATTCTCTCTCGCCTGTTGTGTGTAACCAGGCCATTGCCCTGCGTGACGACACATTCAGATAGATGCGCAATCCTCTTACCTCTTGGCTAATTTACTGCCTCTGGCTCTCGGCGTAGGCAACGAAACTTTGACAACATTCCGGGTGTCCAACTCTTTACTATTCCGCGACACTACAGTAGACCGCCGTAGAGAATTGGCGGAAAGCTCAGGCGCCTGCTTTCTGTGATGAGGGTACCGACATGTTTGTACAAAACCACGACAAATGTGTAAGTCGGAGCGGCGACTACTCAGAGAGGTAGCTGCCAGGTGTGGCTAACTGTTGCGAATACAAAAATTTTGATTTTCACTTTGGTTTTCACTTCGCGGGGCCAGCCGCGGTGGCCGAGCGGTTCAAGGCGCTTCAGTCCGTGACCGTGCGATGCTACAGTCGCAGGTTCGAATCCTGCGTCGTGCATGGATGTGTGTTATGTCCTTAGATTAGTTAGGTTTAAGTAGTTCTAAGTTTTAGGGGACTGGTATCATAATGCTCAGAGCCATTTGAACGATTTTTCATTTCGCGACCGACTGCACCTTATTTTCCGAACAGCCCTTGTACTTCGTACGCACAAGCGAATATGACATGCTTACAGGCAGAACCTGCTTTCTTCGCTGAAGACCTCAGTGCAACATTGCATCTTCGAAGTGAACCTCAGACGACACCAGTCAAGCCATGCACGTCGATGCTGTGGTGTGAGTGAAAGACTTCCTGGTGGAGTGTGTGCCTGTAGTCCCACAGCTAGAAACCAGTTTGCAACAGTTCGTGTTTACACGTTTGTACTTACAAGCCCTCTTACCTGTGATGAGGTAACTGTAAGATCTGCCACTGCTGCCCTTACAATACCACCATCCTGTGCTGCGTGGACATCGAGAACATCATCTACGCGTGTGAAAATGTGCACCTGACCACTGTTACTAGCATCGTTGCACAACTGACTTGTTACGTTCACCATAGCAAGTCCACCTCGTGTGACATTTCTATAAGAGAACCATCCTGCCACTCGGAAGGCCATACTCGCACATTTGGCTGTAGGAAGCACAAGTGCATCTCCTTGACGTCGTTACCTGCTTGCTTCCCGCGTCTGCACCACACTGAGCCTTCTAGCTGTTAGCATTCCTTATTAAACGGTAGACGATATTGTGCACTGGTAGCTATGCCACTGCGCTATTTGTTGAAACCATTATTACTAAATCTACTATCCCAGGTGGCATATGCCATCGTCTACATCTACATCTGCATCCGTACTCCGCAAGCCACCTGAAGGTGTGTGGTGGAGGGTACCTTGAGTACCTCTATCGGTTCTCCCTTCAATTCCAGTCTCTTATTGTTCGTAGAAAGAAGGATTGTCCGTATGCCTCTGTGTGGGCTCTAATCTCTCTGATTTTATCCTCATGGTCTCTTCGCGAGATATACGTAGGAGGGAGCAATATACTGCTTGACTCTTCGATGAAGGTATGTTCTCGAAACTTCAACAAAAGCCCGTACCGAGCTACTGAGCGTCTCTCCTGCAGAGTCTTCCACTGGAATTTATCTATCATTTCCGTAACGCTTTCGCGATTACTAAATGATCCTGTAACGAAGCGCGCTGCTCTCTGTTGGATCTTCTCCATCTCTTCTATCAACGCAATCTGTTACGGATCCCACACTGCTGAGCAGTATTCAAGCAGTGTGCGAACAAGCGTACTGTAACCTACTTCCTTTGTTTTCGGATTGCATTTCAGGGTTCTTGCAATGAATCTCAGTCTGGCATCTGTTTTACCAACGATCAACTTTATGTGATCATTCCATTTTAAATCACTCCTAATGCATAGTCCCAGATAATTTATGGAATTAACTGCTTCCAGTTGCTGACCTGCTATATTGTAGCTAAATGATCTTGCTATGTATTCGCAGCACATTACACTTGTCTACATTGAGATGCAATTGCCATTCCCTGCACCATGCTTCAATTCGCTTCAGATCCTCCTGCATTTCGGTACAATTTTCCATTGTTACAACCTCTCGATATACCACAGCATCATCCGCAAAAAGCCTCAGTGAACTTCCGATGTCATCAACAAGGTCATTTATATATATATTGAATCAAAATCAACGTAGTCCTTCCACGTGTGCTAATTCTTCCAGCAGTATATAGTCGATTAATTATGACGTACAGCAAAACCGATACTGTAGTGAGGCGTCTCTTGGGATTTCTTATTCCGCTCGTGTCACTCTCTCACGAAAGAAAACAGAGTACCGCTTATGTTCCCAACAATGGCCACGAGGCGTTATTATGTCGTTACCTGGGACGGCTGGTGAGCTGGCGTGGTTCTCCCTCGGGGCTGGGATCGTTTCCATAAATTCGGCGCGCTGCCGGACAGGTGGATGGGTAGGGGGATGGGGGCCGGTAGCACTTGTTGTCCGGCCGAAGACGCAGAGGGGGCGCTGGATTGAGACATGCAAGATGCAGCAGCGGCCGGCAGCCGGCTACCGGCCGCCCCTGGGACCCGCCACCCCTCGCGTTCCATAATGCATCGCCTCTCCGCCTCTCCGCCTCCCCGCCTCCCGCCTGCCGCCTCCCTGGCGACGCGGCGCGACGGTCAGCAGATGTGTTTCTCCGCCGCCCGTTTCTCGCCCGCGCTTTTCCACCGCGCGGCGCTTCGTGAAAGGGAAGGGTCCTACAGGGTGCGCCGACAGTCTTGAACACGACTCGAAAAATATTATGTGGTATCTCCGCCGTACTCGTGGTTTTATATCTTCTCTGAAGCCCACTGCTGGTCCCATAATTCCTGAAACACTTCTTTATCAATTACACACTAGGATGTTCCAACGATGGCTGTAGGTGCTGGGACATTACTTGGAGTTACAAGAGGAGATCAAGGCGTGACATTTCCAGCGATGTGAGCAGTAAAGAGTGTACGGAAGATCAGTAACACATGAACTAGTATAATACAATTATTAAGAGCATAACTGAGGGTGCAGTGTGACGTGTCCGGTGCTATGTTCTTCAAGGATATTCCGGGACAAATGGCTTTTGATACATCAATGGGGATGCGGTGATCCATGTTGGCACAGCGCTACTCTTTGTATGTAAATCCTCTGATGTATTACCGGGAAAAGCTTTCCAGAGGTCGCAGAAAAGAAAAACTCCTTCTTGCCAGAAGGACAGGATAATGTAACGGCGGAGTAAACTATTGGTAGTCTGTTTGAAGTAAAATAGCATAGTTTTACAGTAAGTAGTGGCACGCAGTTTTTACCTAAATGGCTGAACTCAGAGTGTGTGTACCACAGCACAATTTACTCCAGAAATACTAGGTTTTAAATCCAGTATAAAATGACGGGTATGGGTGTTCTCTGATTGAAGATGATTGGTCAGTGTGAGTCATCGTCAGAACGATGACCGTGGAAACTCTTTACTTATTTTAGAACGGTCTATGATGGTAACTCGTGCACTCAGCAAGCTGTTCACGCCGCGTGGTGGTGACGCAGTCGGCTGCTGCTATGCCTAGCTCAAGTAAACCTTCTGCCGGCCGCGGTGGTCTCGCGGTTCTAGGCGCGCAGTCCGGAACCGTGCGACTGCTACGGTCGCAGGTTCGAATCCTGCCTCGGGCATGGATGTGTGTGGTGTCATTAGGTTTAAGTCGTTTTAAGTTCTAGGGGACTGATAACCACAGCAGTTAAGTCCCATAGTGCTCAGAGCCATTTGAACCATTTTTTCAAGTAAACCTTGCGTAGTATGTGTGCCTTAAGCGTACGCCGGCGTTGGTTCAACAGTGGAGGGAGACAACATGGCCAACTCGGCTAGTGGCGAGTCTAACTGGCTGTTCAGCGGCCTGGCTTTGAGGCAGCGGTGGCCACATGGTACGAACTCTGTACCTACATTTAGCTAGCCTCTTCTGGCGATGAAGCTGGCGCCATGATACGAGCTTTCAATATCCATCTTAGCTGGACGCCCATTATTTATAGTTGAAGCTGATTTCTTGTGGTGTAGCTATGATAGGGTCACATGCGTGCTGAAATGTCCCTGATTAGATAATCTGCTGGTCAGAGAGAGGCAGGTAGGCTGTGGCGCCCAAGAGGTCACCATGGTGAAATGCCACGGCAGCATGTTACGGAAATTGGCTTGGCTGTGAAAATGATCACCTTGCATTAGGCTCTCATCATTACAGATAATCGTAAAATGACAATCTGTTGCGAGACAACCTACATTAGATTATAAGACTGCAGATTTTGCTTGTTAACAGGAATAAATAAATTAAACTATCCAAAAGTTTCTAATGAGGATTTACTAATTAATAATGTCCTTGTTAGGAATGTGGGCTGAGACGTAGATAGGACACACGAGACATGTTACGAATATCATGAGAGTCTGTGACGTAGGGTTATTAAACAACCAAATAACTGTTTCTCTGTTCATAACATCGTACATTGTAATCTGTTTACCAGGAATTGGCATGTTAATTTTAAACTTCTTTAAATTTGCTGCCGAATGCCCTTTCTTACATCATGGCCATCGGTCAGACTAAGGAAAGGGAGTCTGTAATGGTGTGAAGATTATTTGTGATACAGCTCAGTAGTCATTTCAGGTGAAGAGGAATGGACATCTCTAAAGAGAGCAATCACAAAAATTCGAAAGAAAAACATAGCTACAGGGAAGGTAATTGCGAGAAAACCATGGGTATCACAATAAATAAGTTGATAAATGAAAGAAAGAAGCACAAAAATGTTCAGGGAAATTCAGGAATACAGAATCACGGTCACTTAAGAACGAAATAAATAGTGCAGGGAAGCGAAGGTGAAATGGCTGCTTGAAAAACCTAAAGAAATCGAAAAAGAAATATTTGTCGGAAGGACTGACTCAGCACATAGAAGAGTCAAAACATTCTTCGGCGAAATTACAGGCGAGGACTGTAACATTAAGAGCGCAATAGGAATTCCATTGTTAAATGCAGAGGAGAGAGCGGATAGATGGAAAGAGTATATTGAAGGCCTCTACGAGGGGGAAGACATATCTGATGTGATGATGAAGAAATAGGAGTCGATAGGGAAGAGATAGGGGATCCAATATTAGAATCTGAATTTAAAAGAGCTTTGAAAGACTCAAGATCGAATGAAGCATAAGGGATATATTACATCCCATCGGAATTTCTAAAATCATGGGAGAATTTGCAAGAAAACTACTGTCCACGTTGGTGTCTGGAACATATGAGTCTGGCGATATACCATCCGACTCGCGGAAAAATATCATCCACACAAAAGCTAACAACTGCGGAAATTGTCACACAGTCATCTTAACAGCTCATGCATCCAAATTACTGAAAGAATATTGTTCTTCAGAATGGAAAAGAAAACTGAAAATGTCTTAGATGACAATCAGTTTGGCGTTAGGAAAGATAAAGGCCCCAGAGAAGCGGTTCTGACGTTGCAGTTGATAATGAAAGAAGACTTGAGAAAAACCGTTCGACAGTCTCAAACGGTGCAAGCTGTTTGAAATTCTGAGGAAAACAGGGGTAAGCTACAGGGAGAGACAGGTAATATACAACACGTACGTGAGGCAAGAACGATTAATTAGAGTGGAAGACTATGGAACAAGTGCCTGGATTAAAAGAGTGTAAAACAGGGATGTAGCCTTCCGCCCCTACTGCTCAATCTGTACATCGAAGAAGCAATGATGAAAATAAAAGAAAGATTTAAGAGTGGAATTAAACTTCAAGGTGAAAGGATATCAATGTTAAGATCCGCTTGCGACATTGCTATCATCAGTAAAAGTCAAGAAGAATTACAGGATCTGCTGAAAGGATTGAGCTGTTTACTAAGAGCTGAATATGGATTCAGAGTAAATCGAAGAAAGAGGAAAGTAATGGGAAATAGCACAAATGAGAATAGCGATAAACTTAAGATCGGAATTGATAGTCATGGAGTAGATGAAATTAAGGAATTCTGCTGCCTAGGCAGCAAAATAACCCATGATGGACGGAGTAAGGAGGACGTCAAAAGCAGATTAGCTACGGAAAATAGGGCATTTCTAAACAAGAGAAGTCTACTAGTGTCAAATATAGGCCATAGTGTGAGGAAGGAATTTCTGAGAATCTACGTTTGGAGCACAGTATTGTTCGGCAGTGAAACATGGACTATGGCAAAACCGGAGCAGAGGAGAATCGAAGCATCAGAGATGTGATGCTACAGACGGATGTTGAAAATTAGGTGTACTGATAATGCAAGAAACGAAGGGGCTCTTCGCAGAGTCGGAGAGGTAAGGAATTTACGGAAAACACTGACACGAAGAAGGGACAGGGTCGTAGGACATCTGTTAAGCCATAATGGAATAACTTCCATAGTACTAGAGGGAGCTGAAGGGGGCAAAAACCGTAGATCCCCCAAAAAAAGAGAGAGAGGGAGAGAACAGTATTTCAACTACTTGACTATTATTTTATGAGACTGTTTGGGGACCAACCCAACATTTGCCGAATCTACTAGACCGTGCCGGAAAGTAATGCCTCCACATATTTTATATAAAAACTGATAAAAACTTTTAAATAAAACACATTTTATTAACATTCTACAGCACAATACTTCATGTCCACATATTTATTTGCCAGCATAGCCACCCTACCGTCGAACACATTTCACTCAACGGTACCTTCATTGTAAAACGTTTGACTTTATTGATGGAGTCAGAACTTCACCTCTGTTTACCACCGTTCATCACCACCAAAGTGAATTATGGGTTCTTCAAGGTTTGGGAACACACTTTGAGGATGGCATGAGCGTTTCCTTCATTCGGAGCATGAGCAACAAACGTCACACATTGCTGATGCCGACATGTTCGTCACCAAACACAGCTTTCATTCTTCTATGTATTTCGGTTGGAGGCACTTTTCGTACGGTCAGAAGCTCGATTACAGCACGCTCTTTCCCACGCACCGACGCAGTTACGCTACACACGGCCATGTTACGCGCTGCAATTCAGAGCCCTCTAGCGGCAGGGGGTTGCTACGTGAGTCAGCGAAACGGGAAACTCGACCGAATCATATGCATGGCATTTCATAAAACAGAGAATTTGGAGGCATTATTACTGAGCACACCTTCTCAGTATGGAAAACTGCCTAGAGTATACTCATTCCCGAAATTGTGTCAGACCATCATTAGTTAAGTCACCGCGAGAGCTGGTCTAGATAGCTCACCTCCCTGTATCGTAAGGTGGCATGCTTCTCTTAAAGCTATATGAGGAACCAACTGTACAGCCAAAAACAGAGGCTCAATATAATAGCTGACGATACAAGTGTCGACAGTGATGTGAATGATGACTGCTAATCACGTGCACACTATGTGAGCAGCCTACAGATCCTACACAGAATACCAGATCACGCTATATTCCAAAATCGCAGAAAATAAAACAGTAAGTAATTAAAAATATAGTACTCAGGCACACAAATTCACAAACCGTTTACAAATAAACTTGGCAGTGTATCTCCTTTGTAAGCCAACTGCTCTTCTGTGCATTATTGTATGCCTTCAGAAGAATGCCCTGAATAAATGTTCACTGTCTACATAAAGTTTGGACACTAGAAATTATTTATAACGCAACTCGGTGATATTTCGGAAAACATAATCGTGAGTTTCGTGAGTTGTTAACGCTTACGGCGCGAAAGGGAAGGGACAAAGTACCTGTCGTCTGACGTGGGTTGTTAATCAGTCAAAGCGTGTGATACCATTAGTAACTGCCTAACTTGCTACATAACATATTTACAATATGTTTGCAATTCACAGTATGTGGAAGAGACTAGTTTCTACAAAAAGTTGATACTGCCACAAACAGATCTAAGCTCCTATATCTACACCTGTATCTGTAATCTAAAAGCTTCAGGGAAATGAGTGGCGGAGGGTAGTTTCCATTGTACCATGTATTGTCTTCCGGTTCCATTTGTATATAATGAACATGGAATGAGTGATTGCTTTGTGGGTGATGTAATTAGTGTAATCTTCCTCACGGTCGCTGTGGGATCGTTCTATGGAGCGATGAACTACGCACACTGGACAAAAGATTATTCATACTCAGGAAACACCGCCTGTAGACACGTTAATGACGTCCTTTCTCCGACATTGCCTCTAAGGGCATCTATAACGTTTTAATAATTTATTTGGTTTGGAGCAATGTCACAAGTGGCAGTGACGAAACTAATGGCCCTGAATGACTCCATAGGTGTTTCCTTTGCAGGCTAAGGTGGGTGGTCTCTAGGGGACTGGTGGAAGTGGACTAGTGCATGTCAGAAAACCAGTAATCTACCATCCTGGGCGTGATATGAGTCGAGTGGTGAGTGGGTGCCTGATAGTCGTCCAGAGGGTTGTCATGAAAGTTTCATTATCATGACATAAATATATTGTTCAGCAACTACACCACTCATGATGGCACTCGAAGAGATCAAGCCACCGGACATGAGCTTTGTATGACATGCGACGGGGAGCTCAGTCGCTGGGTGGCCTGACAGCTTGCAGCGTTGGACGACTTGTGGGTGATGGCGACAACGGGTCTGAAAGGACGATGACCACAGCAGCGAGCGGAAGCTCGCAGTACAGGCCAGAAGCCCAGTGGCAGCCAAGCACGAGACACGCAGAGTCGCGCAGAATCACGTGAGTGAACGAAATGAAATGTCTCACTGCAGCAGTGGTGTATGTCCAAATAAGCTGAGGCCGGCAGCCAAGAGTTTCCCTGGATGAGCAATGGCTGCTTAATGGCTGCTAGGCCCCGAGCTCGAACTGTAGACCCCCAAAGTAGCAGGCTGGCAGCGAATGAGGTAGGCCCCTAGATTGTCTGCTGGTTGGAGGGCCCTACGTTCACAGCATCGGATTTGGTGCAAATATCAGGGCCACAGCTAACAGCGGCTGAGCACAAAGGTGGTGGCTAATCGGTCTATGTGAACTAGCAGACAAGAGACCGGCAGACTGTCATACCTGTGAGCAAAAATGAGTATTTGTACGGACTCGGACTGTACTCGTTTTGTTACATTATTGGTTTTTCTCAAGTAAACCATAGCAAAACTGGGGTTTGGATTTGGAGCAATGAGGTCACCGACACTGTGGTGGCTTTGTCTCTTTGATGCATTGCTGATATTATAATTTGGCTCCCTTGGCAGCCCCGAGGATGTGACAATCTCCCAGGATCGTAGCGGCTGTTCATGCTTCATCCGCAGGCACCCCCTGATGTAACGCCGTCTAGTCGACACCGGTGTGACTTGCTGCCGTGGCCTTTTGCATTACCGGTGGTAGGGGTCCCAGTTTTACTGAGCTGTGACCAGTAAACTGTTTGCTGTGCAAGACAACAGCGAATAGCTTCTTCCGGGTTTGTAGTTACTGAGACGTCACGTGTACCTGTGGTCATCAGCAGCAGCTGTGCTCAAGTAAGCGAGTGTCTGTTTTGTGGACCTTATCATCTTACAGACGTGTACCTGACGTGAAGTTAACTTGAGGCAGCACTGAAGTGTATCTGCATTTCCGTTTTCTTCAAAGCATATTTCACGCGTTTTTTTCTGGAAGAACACTGGTTTTCGTGATGACCAAAAGGATTCCCGTTGTGCCTAAGAACCGTTGTATATTCTAAAACATACGTGAGCATGCAGCCGGATTTTTTTGTCAGTACTAGATTTTCGGAAATAATTTCTCGCTTAAATTTATAGTACACTTAATACTTCAGTGGAGGCGAGCCACAACGTGACCTACGCTATTATTGAAATTGTTTGCTGCGTGCGATATAAACATATATCGTCTGATAACCGGCGGATAGTTAGTATTCGTTCGTAGTGTAGTTACATTCTCCTGTGTAAATTACTTCGTTACTCCTTGGTGCTGTAGCCTGTGTAGGGCCTTGGCGACCTGGGCAACCTCCGCCCACTCTTCTCTGCTAGCTGCCTTGGTTCTCTTCTAACTCCCATTCTTCTCAAGCCCTGTGTAAATTCCCGTCTTAAATTTTATGTTTTATACGCTGATAATTTATTCTATCTACGTCATTGCATTTCTTTGTTCAGAACTCCTTTGACTGCTTCTGACTGAAAAAAAAAACGAGTCGTTGAAATTAACATTTCTAATTCGCATATCTTGATGTTTCCGTGATTTCCTTTGTTTCATGGTTTCTGTAGAGAGTGTGTGTTACAGACGATAGTGTGAGACACGATTTCTGTTTGAATTCTGTTATGCGTTTGCTTGAAGGTTAGGTTAGATCCTTTGATACACGCTTGTACTATCTCATGCAGGCCGAACTGGTGTTCCTGTTTGTGCGCTAGAATATATTTAACTGCATTTTCCGCTATGTCATTGTCCATGTTACAAGCTAGCATAACGGTAAAATTCAAATTTCAGTGTTTTAGGATAAAGGTGGAGCATAAATTACGAAGTTTCACGTAGGACCAGTGTGTGAAGTTCGGTATTGCGGGATGTGTTGTGGTCATAGTTCGATAGGATTTGTTTTAAGTCCTTTGTGTTTTCTATCCGCATTCAGGTGAGGCTATGGTGATGATATGAGAGAGCATGAGCCTTCAGCTCCTTGTTGTGACTACCAGTAAGTATTATGTCTGCCCCATATTGTGAAATAGGCCATGTACGTTTGGTTGAGCGGCCAGGACACTGGTAAACACACTTCTGTACTCGTGAATATTTACGAAAATTTTATATTCAGACTGCCACACTTCTTACTTCAGAAAGACGAGTATTACCAATGTTTCCCTATCCTCTAGACATGACCTTTGACTTTCGAGATTCATTATTTCCCATATCTTGCACTTTTTAGTTACACCTTCGATATTTCACAGGGTACCAGCGCAACTGTAATCATATGTGCAGTACAGAAAAGCAAGACACTTTCTGATATCAATTTATGAATCATTTATATAATCTCCAAGACTGTTTAATCACATTTCCCTTGCCTCTGATTATGGCGTGAATGTAATGAATCGAACTTACTGAGTAGTGTTAAAATCTAATACGAGCTTACTTTGCAAGAGAAAGTGTTGTACCTTGAGAATAATATTTCTAGGAAAACGTAATGTTTGTTGGTGTGTTTTTCAGTGTAATGATCGATTTAAAATCACATTATACAATGCGCAGTAGAGACCGTCAAAAGCAATTACTCGCATTTTACACTAGTTTTCGTTGTTGTGACACATTAGATTTCTGTTTTGTGAGGCATTTGTAAATATTTTTATTCGTACACATTTAAGCACTCTATTGCTTTTTGGAAGATATTTTGAATTCCACTGACACAAAATTTTATGGTGAGTAAAATGCTGTATATTTTTAATACTAGGTTAAATAACATGTGGATAGTTAAGCTATATTTCGACAGCCGTGCAGCATCTTTCACCTTGAAACGGAAGAAGGTCATCTATCAGGTCATCATACTGGCATGAAATCAAATGTGCATACCGCATATTTGACGTTGAGACGCATTCCGGGGTGCTCAACATCCTGGTGCAACTCTTTTCATTTGGCGCCACTTCGGTGACTTTCACATAGATGATGATCTCAACTGTGGTGACAACACACACACCCAGTCTCGAGCAGAAAAAATCCCCGACTTGGCCGGGTATCGAACCTAGGGTCCTGGAATCGAGAGTCAGCAGAGCTAACCACAATACGAGAAGCTGCTGACGTAATATTTGCAAATGAATCGAGATTCCTTATGTCTTTACAGTTTTAGCCTGTCTTGAAAATGAAAAATTTGTGTTATTTTTCAATAACGTCTATTTAACAATGTCTAACTTGTAACTGGTTTTTGACAATACTTCTTCTAAATTTTGATTTCATCTGCTGACTACTGACGTGTATCGGAGTAATAATTTAACAGATATACTATTAAGCACGGTACTGACAAGGTTATTTTACCGACAGCAATACCCTCAGGTTTCTGTAGATATTTGTTCCTACGTACATGGCCGTGTTGTACCCGTGAACATTTTTCCACATTTAAATGAACCTAACTTTTCCGGAATAGTTTTTATGATTTAACACAAAAATTAATGAATAAAAATGATTTCACAAAGAAAGAAATAAAAAATAAAAAACTGCATTCCTCACAAAGTGAATGCTGCATTTAAAAATGGAGTAGTAAGATATTTTAAACTTCTGTTACAGACTTGGTTAGAGGTAAAAGTCTTAAAAGTGTTCTAGTATTCAATGTTATACCCCTTATCATCAACGACACATAAACAGTGGGCTCCTCTGAGCGTCGTTAGAGCCAACGTCTTGCTGCATCAAGTACCTCCGTGTCATAAGCGCACTGCTTCTCAAGGAATGCATCTTTCATCGGGCAGGTGGCCCTTCGTTTCTCTTTATTATCTTCCGTTAGGCGACGGGGAACCCATCGGGCGCACATCTTTGAGCACACCAACTAGTGGACGACATTGTCAGAACTACCAGCGGAGATGTCCAGTTGGGCAGTGAGGTCGCTGATTGTGATCAGTCGATCACTTCCAATCGTAGTGTCGACAGGTTCCAACATCGCAGGAGTGACATTTGTGTGCGGCCGTCTGGCACGTGAGAGATCGAACAGGTCTGCACGACCTTGTTACGAAGATGACAGACGCCTCACTTAGCGACTCACCGTGCTTTTGTTCGCTTCCAGATCTTCGCAAACATTTTGCAAGTGCCTATGAACTTGTCGAATGCTCTGGTTTTCCGCCTAGAGAAACTGAACGGCAGCTGTCTGCTTGAGACGCACCTCCGTCACGGACGGTATGTTTAAGGCAGCGTACAGCGACGCCACCTATCGGAACTGCAAGAAACTATAGGGGCTCAAGTTGAAATGTTCCACGCTGTCCCACCACAAATTCCGCCTTTTTCCAACCGAAACTGGTCGAGAAAGAAAATTTGTAGCACTACTAATTGAACGCAACTGGTAAATATATCCGACAAATACTGAAGAGAATTACAGATTAACAAGGAAAAAGCAATGGCAAAAAAATCCGTACTGAAGAAGAGAAATTTTTTGCATCGAATAACCGATTTAAGTCTTAGGAGTCTTCTCTGAAGGTATTTGTCTGGAGGGTTAGCGTTGTATAGAGGTGGAACGTGGCCAGCAAACAATTTAGAGAAATAGAAAGTGTAGGCTTTCGAAATGTGGTGCTACAAAAGGATACTGAAGATTAGAAGGGTCGATCACGTAACTATGATGACGAACCGAGTAGAACTGGGGAGACAAGGATTTTGTGGCACAACTTGACCAAGAGAAGGGATCGGTTGATAGGACGCATTCTGAGACATCAAGGGTTCACTGGTTTAGTATAGCATGGAAGTATGGGGGTAACAATCGTAAATGGAGACCAAGAGATGAATGCAGTAAGCAGATTCATAACGATGTAGGGTGTAGTAGTTCCAGAATGAGATTTTCACTCTGCAGCGCTGCACTTGCCCGCGAAAGGGAAAGGTCCCGACTTCCAGTCTCTGTCCGGCGCAGAGGAAGTTTCATATCAGCGCACACTCCGCTGCAGAGTGAAAATCTCGTTCTGGGAACATCCCCCAGGCTGTGGCTAAGCCATGTCTCCGCAATATCCTTTCTTTCAGGAGTGCTAGTTCTGCAAGGTTCGCAGGAGGGCTTCTGCAAAGTTTGGAAGGTAGGAGACGAGGTACTGGCAGAAGTAAACCTGTGAAGACGGGTCGTGAGTCGTGCTTCGGTATCTCAGATGGTAGAGCACTTGCCAGCGAAGGGCAAAGGTATCGAGTAAGAGTCTCGGTCCGGCACACAGTTTTAATGCCAGGAAGTTTCGGTGCAGTAGTTATTCGTAGATGAAGAGGCTCGCATGAGGTAGAGGATGACGGAGACCTGCATCAACCCATTCTTCCGACTGAAGACCACAACAGCAAAATGGAAAAGGAAATCGTGTAAGGACGCAAAGAAGCAGGAGACTGATGTGCACTACAATAAAAGGCAACAAAAAGAATGCACGATGATCATTATTTCTTAAGCCTCCTGTGAGTATTGCTTAGTTTTCCTTTTAGCCTCAGATGGAATCAGAGAGAATAGTTTGTTTTAGAAGCCCGAAGACACTGAATCTCTAATACCTTTGTCGCACCTAAGGATTGTCGACATGAAAGAGCGATGACACATTGTTTGTTATTCAAATTATAAAAAGTAACGAAGTAGCAAAAATCAATGACAACATTAAAGTACTTGCGATTATTCTGGAATTTTCTCTTAGGGACAAATGGGGACTCTAATAACTGCACTATCTACACTACTCACCTTTAATATTGCTACACCACGAAGATGACGTGCTACAGACGCGAAATTTAAACGACAGGAAGATGGTGCTGTGATATGCAAATGATGGTCTTATCAGAGCATTCAGTCAAGGTTGGCACCGGTGGCGACACCTACAACGTGCTGACATGAGGAAAGTTTCCAACACATTTCTCATACACAAACAGCAGTTGACCAGCGTTGCCTGGTGAAACGTTGTAGTGATGCCTCGTGTAACGAGGACAAATGCGTACCATCACGTTTCCGACTTTGACAACGGTCGGATTGTAGCCTATCGCGATTGCGGTTTATCGTATCGCGACATTGCTGCTCGCGTTGATGGAGATCCAATGACTGTTAGCAGAATATGGAATCGGTGGGTTCAGGAGGGTAATACGGAACGCCGTGCTGCATCCCAACGGCCTCGTATCAATAGCAGTCGAGGCATCCTATCCGCATGGCTGTAACGGATCGTGCAGCCACGTCTCGATCCCTGAGTCAACAGATAGGAACGTTTGAAAGACAACAACCATCTGCACGAACAGTTCGACGACGTTTGCAGCAGCATGCACTATCAGCTCGGAGACCATGGCTGCGGTTACCTTTGACGCTGCATCACAGATAGGAGTGCCTGCGATAGTGTACTCAACGACGAACCTGGGTGCACGAATGGCAAAACTTCATTTTTTCGTATAAATCCAGGTTCTGTTTAGAGCATCATGATGGTCGCATCCGTGTTTGGCGACATCGCGGTGAACGCACGTTGGAAGCGTGTATTCGTCATCGCCATAATGGCGTATCACCCGGCGTGATGGTATAGTGTGCCATTGGTTACACGTCTCGGTCACCTCTTGTTCGCATTGACGGCTCTTTGAACAGTGGACGTTACATTTCAGATGTGTTACGACCCGTGGCTCTACTCTTCATTCGATCCCTGCAAAACCCTACATTTCAGCAGGATAATGCACGACCGCATGTTGCTGGTCCTGTACAGGCCATTCTGGATACAGAAAATGTTCGACTGCTGCCCTGGCCAACACATTCTCCAGATCTCTCACCAATTGTAAACGTCTGGTCAATGGTGGCCGAGCGTGTTGAAGCTGCATGGGCAGCTGTACCTGTACACGCCATACAACCTCTGTTGGACTCAATGCCCAGGCGTATCAAGCCTGTTATCACGGCCGGAGGTGGTTGTTCTGGCTACTGACTTCTCAGGATCTATGCACCCAAATTGCGTAAAAATGTAATCACATGTCAGTTCTAGTATAATATATTTGTCCAATGAATACCCGTTTACCATCTGCATTTCTTCTTGGTGTAGCAATTTTAATGGCCAGTATTGTATGTTAACGAATCTTCAGTGGCCGGTTAAGATTCCTCCGCCTGTATTCCAAAGGGAACTGGCGGCGAAGGATGCCGGCGACCTGTGGCGCGCGCAGTCCGCCAGAAAGTCCGCGCCGGCTGCCGTGTGAAACGCCACTCGCGAGCGGACACGCCCCTTCGCGTGATCGACTCCGCCCACAACGGTCTACGCGTTTCGTGTCTTCCGTGGCCGCCAATTTGGGTAGTTAAGTTCTTTGGCTCGAATATGCAGGCCGTGTATACTTTATGAGGCGCTCTGATGGAGCTTGAACGTAATTTGCTGCTCCCCCTCCACTGCGATAGGTGGCGTTTTAAATAGTGCATGAGCTGTTAAACTTCGCTGGAGACGCAAATGAAACCCTGCACGCAGTAACTTCGTTGTTTGCACGCGTACACGACGGTAAATTTGGATACCGCTTCTGTGGACTTAAGCGGTATCGTCATATTACAGGAGAATATTCACAAGGTGACGACCGTCTCAGGATGCCGTCTTAACTGCTATTATCTATGGGCACTGACTATCCCAAATCGCTATCGAATTTATCGCACAAAGTAGGCCACATTTAGAAACCTTTTATGTTTTATGTGTACATTTTTCATTTTATATTAACTGTACTTCTTTCGTGTATAAGCAACTAGCGTCAACTTTGGCTTTTATGGTGTAACATATACTGCAACAGTCATTTGTTGCTAATATTTTATTAGCACGACACATTATGGCAGCATGCTGCCATCATCAGATCCATTTACAATTACTTTTACATTGTGATTAATATGAAATGATGTTAGTATCCTTTGCTATGTGTACTAGTGTGGTTATGTGTCGAGAAAGATGCCTGTTGAGGTAGACAAAAATGTTACAGTTTGTACATTATGCCATAAGCACCATTAGTCATTTTGTTGGTGCATTTACTTACATTTTTATTGGTAATTTCGTTGTCTGGCACACAGTTCTTAGTAAAAAATACTCACAATTTAAGATTTTCAGCCGGCCATTGCGGCCGAGCGGTTCTAGGCGCTGCAGTCTGGAACCTCGCTACCCCTACGGTCGCAGGTTCGAATCCTGCCTCGGGCATGGATGTGTGTGACGTCCATATGTTAGTTAGGTTAAAGTAGTTGTAAGTTCTAGGGGACTGATTTACCTCAGATGTTCAGTCCCATAGTGCTCAGAGCCATTTGATCCATTTTTTTAAGACTTTCAGAATCATATGTTTACATCAATTAAAAGCTAAGATAATCTGGTCTCTATTTCTTAAACCGTAGTATACGGTCAAAATGAAACACTTGTACCTAGATGTATTTATTTCATGGCAGATGCTACGTAAGTAGTTGGTAAAGATATTTTTTTTTTTTTGCAAAAAAATAGGCATTCAACAACTGTAAAGTTTATCGTGAATATTGCCATTTCTTCGTATAAATCCATTTGGTGTCCCTTACTCATTTCATATAAAATATGAAAATCATGCACAGTATCATGTAATGGGTGGCCTATGTTTTTATGTGGCTGATTTATTATAGTTGTTAGTGTTGTAGACGTTCGTATGTTCGTTGAGTCTTTTTGGATGTCTCGACTGGTCTGGCCTACATAGATGGCTTTTAGGTATTACATACGGTTTTATAACAGCCTGATTCTAAGTTTTTATCTGCAGGTGTGTGTGTGTGTGTGTGTGTGTGTGTGTGTGTGTGTGTGTGTGTGTGTGTGTGTGTTTTAATATTGTGTCCCTGTGTGTGTTGCTATTGCAAGCACCGAGGTTATTTTTCATTTCCCCTTGTGAATGTTGGTTTAAAATAGTTTTCTGTGAGGCTCTCAGTCCCATAAACGTTTTTTCTAGTACACTGCTGATTTAGCCATAGGAACCAGTTTACCTTGGCTTCTAAGAAACTTTTGATTCATGTAAACAAATAACTGTGAAAGTCTTACATTGTCATGTACTGGTTACTGTACTCATTGTACCAGACAACGAAATAACCAACAACAATATAAATAACAGCACTAACAAAATGACAAATCATGTTTACTAAATATATTTCACGCTGTAACATGTTTACCTTTCTGAGGTATGTGAAAAATTGGAAATATTCACTTATGGCACAGTACATGGAGACGTGATTAATTATAAGCTTGAAAATAAAAATATTAACATTTTCAAAAACTTCTGCAGTGCTGAACACCTGTTTCACTGGGAAAATAGTTGTCTTTGCCGAATACTCACCTAATGTGTACAATGACCAAATTACATCTAGAGATAAATGTTTAGTCGTCACTGTATGTTGCTGTTTAAGAACAGGAACTAGTTTTCCTCAGATCTTAAGTTGAAGTAAACAAATAACTGTGAAATTGTTAATTTTGATGTGTCAGTTACTGTATCTGTGTGTCAGACAAACAATATCACAAACAAAAATATAAGCAAATGCACTAACCAAATGAACTAATCATGCCTGTCACTTATTACTTACAGTAAAACATATTTATCTTTCAGAACAGGTGCCTTTTTCGACACATAACCTCACTGTCACACTGTGTGTGTAAAAGAAACTAACCTCACCTCATATTAATTCCAATGTAAAAGTAACAGTAAATGCACCTGATAATGGCACCACGCTGTCAAAACTCGTCATCTTAATTAAATATTAGAAATAAGTAACTGTTGCAGTATATATTACTTCATAAAAATCTTAGAATACAGTCGTAGCCCACTAATAACATCCATACAGCATGGATAAACTTAAAATCAGCTTTGATGCTATTTCAATTTCTTGTGTAAATCTATGAAGGAAGGAAGGAAGATTGGTTTCAAATTCCCGTGTACGTCGAGGTTACTAGAGACGGGAATTGTGTCAAGGATGGGGAGGGAAATCGGCCGTGCCCTTTTGAAGCAACCATCCCAGAATTTATCTGGAGTAATTTAGGGTAACCACGGAAGATCTAAATCTGGATGGCTGGAACCTTCGTCTTCCAAATGTGGGTTCATTGTCCTAACTACTGCACCACCAAGGTCGGTTTGTGTGTGAATAACTAAGGGACCAAATAGCTGAGGTCATCGGTCCCTAGATTTACACACTACTTAAACTAACTTAAACCAACTTATGCTAAGAACTACACACACACACACACCCATGTCAGAGGCAGGACTCGAAGCTCCGGCGGGAGTGGCCGCGCAGTCCGTGACGTTGCGCCTCTAACCGCACGGCTACTCCTCCTGGTTTACGTAAACCATGTTCTTTATTAAATACGCAGATTAAGTAATTTGACTTATTGTTAAACATAAACTACTCCTTTCACTGGTGCTTACTTAATAACACAGAATTGTAAATTTCATCATATCAGTATCTTTTTCTTTACGTTATTATCTAAATCATACATGTCTGACTGGAAATGTGCTGGATGGAAACACGATAAGTTAAGTATTAACCAAAGTGTCACATATGCACAATTTCGGATTTGTAATATGTGGTTGGTTCTGCCTAAGTGAAACCCTTTTATAACAAACTTTTTGAAAAGCGTTTGTCAACAACCCCATAAATTACACAGAGTTTTGTTTTCTACAATACTGGACTGACAATAAGAAATTGATACGTATCGACTCTAAAACCTGCATTCTCGGAGTAGTCCAACAGAATGCACGGTGCTTCCAATTGTGAACAGGATAATAAGATTTACAAACACTGTTCAGTCATTCAGCATGGCTCCAAAGCTCATCTTAAGCTTGTACCTTGCATGTACTGTCGCTTAACAGAATAAAGGATCGTCAGCGCGGGGATGTGTCCATCAGATTAGTGTTCATGACACCAACGTTAGTCAAACGTTCATAGAGTCATGATGCAGGCATACTGTTGTGAGAGAAACTGTAATAACGGAAGAGCTCCAGAAATTCTAAGCTATGCACATTAATGTAAGTAATGTAATTAAAGAAAAATAACGTCATCAAATTATTAGGAGATTGGGTAATCAATTCAGGTCCTGCTACTATGTGAACACCACATTACCCAAAGGGTTAGAGAAGTTAATACGAAAGATTTCGCTCCGGAATCTTATTTATGTGTATATAACATGGGAAGAGGAGGAGTTAGTTTGAACAGATAGAATACATGTTGAGAAACAATGAAGCGAGTAGATTCTGTAGAGATCAACAAACAGAGCTTGTGATTATGAATGAATACAGAAAAACAGTTCAATTTTAATTGTAACTATTTATATAATTCCACTGGTAAATTTTAAACTTTTTTGAGGTATATGGATTTCTCACTATGCTAGCTGTCAGGTAACAACAAGCCTGAGGTAATTTCAGTACGTGTTTTCTAAAGGGTTCTCATAGGAATAATGAGCTGGAAACAATATTTGGATCTTACAATTGGATCTGAGTAATTAAGGAAGGATTGATACATACTCCCAGTAGACCTATGAGTGATAAACGGTACCCATTAACATATACTCTCTACGATCGTGACAAACAGTCAGGTTAAGTAAGATAATGTCGCACAGCATAGGTTTCCTCAGGGGAAGTGTCTACCTCGTAACAAATACAAAATGCTATTTATTTTTAAAAAATATTATCAAATTTTGATGTACCTAATGACACATAATTTGGGTTTAACGTATTGTCAGCATTGAAGTGATTAGAGGAATTACTGAGAATGCTTGAGAAACTACTCATTATGATATTGTGACCGACATCCTAGTGCATCAAGTACAAAATCATAAATTAGGTTATCATTTTGAGATTAAGCAACAAACATTCAATTTAAATGATCTCGCACCAAAAGCTACGAGGTGCGACAATGAAGTAACGAGATTGATTTTATTTGCAGGATGTGACAACCCTGCAGGCTTGTGTAAGCACAATATCTTTGGCCTTAATCTATAAACTGCTTCTAGTCCAAGCGGCGCATCGATGCAACTGCTCAGTTGAGAGTTGTACTGTAATAAGTTAACACATACCTGTGTCTCTTGTCACGGAAATGGAACCGCATAATATTGCACAACGGCATGCCATTTTTTTTTTTTTAATTGGATGAAAGTGCGACAACAACTTAGGGTATGCTTCAGAAGGCTTTTGGAGAGGAGTTTATGTCAGGAGCTCAAGTTTTTCGCTGGCATAAAATGTTTAGTGAAGGCAGAACGAATATTGAAGATGAAGACCGCAGTGGACGACCATCAACCTCACGGACGGATGTCAACTTGGCCAGGGTGCGTGAACTCCTACGATCCGATCAAAGATCGTGAAAATGATTGCAGAAGAACTGAACATCAATCGAGAAACGGTTCATCTAATTATAACTGAAGATCTTGGTATGAGAAAGATTTGTGGAAAAATAGTCCCAAAAAAACCTCAACCACAACAGCGAGAAACACCAAAAATTGTGGCAGCCGATCACTTAAAGCAAACGGAAATCAATCTAGAATTGCTGAGCCGCGTTGTCACTGGTGATGAAAGTTGGTTTTTTGACTACAGTCCAGAGACAAAACGCCAAAGTTCGCGATGGTGCTCAATGGTATCACCTAGACCAATAGAAGCTCGCGTGTCAAAGTCAAAAGTGAAATGCATGCTTTTGTGCTTCTTTGATTTCAAGCGAATTGTTCATCAAGAGTGGGTGCATCCTGGACAAACAGTTAACCATTATTACTACAAAGAAGTTTTAGAAAGATTTCGTAAAAGAGTTCTTCGTGTCCGTACCAACATAACTGGATTCTGCATCACGATAATGCGCCACCCCATACTGCTCTGTCAGTACAGCAATTCTTAACCTCAAAACAGATTTCAGTACTACCACAGCAACCTTATTCACCAGATATCGCTCCGTGTGACTGTTTTCTATTTCCAAGAATTAAAACGAAGGACAAGGGACACCATTTTCAAACAACACAAGATGTTCAAAAAGCTGTTACAAGGATCTTGGAGCATATTACAGAAGACGAGTTCCAGAAATGTTACCATGAATGGCAGTAGCACTGGAAAAAGTGTGTGCAATCAGAAGGGAACTACTGTGATGGAGACAACACTAAACTTTACTAAAAGAGTAAGCAACATTTTTTTTCACATTGCACCTTATATACTCCCTTTTTTCATAGCAATTACAATATGCTAATTCAAATTTTTTTCTGCTTTAGATGAATGTTTGATTAGTATTTTTTTCCTGTCAGTTAGATGTGGGCACATGAAACAACTTATTTTTATCAGTCTTCCAGTTTCATTAACTGGCTACTATGACTTGAAGATCTCTCTTTGGGAGGCGTAGGTTGTTGACAGTCGTCTCCTACTGGGCTCATTTTCCTTGCCGTGATTCCTGGAGGAAAATTATTCTATTATAAGATCTGCCTTCTTGGTTACTGAAATGAAACTGTGAAAATCGATAATGTAATGGAGAGATGGCAGTAACTTCCCCAATACGGCTGTCCGCACAGAGACACGTTCTACAACATCACACGACTGCATATAACTGAAAGCCAGAGATAGGTTCGCTGTACTTTGGGCGCCTCTGCACTGTATGCTTCCATGGTAGATGAATAGCTCCAGGGCGGTGGAGCAGGTCGGACGTTCGAAATTAAGGTAAATTACAAAAATGTTTAGCCACCTCGAGTAGATAACAATCCATGCAGGAGTAACATCAGTGCTGTTTATCGATCAAAGAAATTAGTCTCGGTATTCAAACTGGTTGATTTAATTAGTGAGTTTTTTAATTATAAAATTAATACATTTGAATTTAGTAATAATAAATTCGTCATCATTATGAATCTGTAATCGGACTTTTCTGGATTAGTCTTATTTCATTCCCCCTCTCTTTGTTTCCTGTACTGCAAAGGGCAGTCTGGATAACTTCGCACTTCCTGTGATTGTCCACAAAAAGTCTGTGTGTTACATTTGAATTGCCAGAAAACGAGAAAGTGATCAAATACATATTTCTTAAAACACTGTCTCTATACATTACTGGGTAGATGGCATACATTATAAAACATTGAAATGTTGGTGACTTGTGTGAGTTGACTAAGCAACAACCTCCATATCATTCATCGCAAAATATGTGTCAGCATACAGTGTACCGAAAACGCTGCTTCGTCTGTATAGCATGTCCATATGAGCAGCATTTTGAATAAAAAACTGGAAAGAAAGGTACGCTAGCTAGTTCAAAACCATACTTAACGAGATTATTCACGTATGAAATGCACATACATCATTGTTACATTGAATAACTTACCAAAGTTGAGAAATGTTTACATGTGAAGTCAGTCTGAGTTGATCGTGACCAACTCATAGCTGTAACAAGGCTAACTACTCATAATTACAAAAAAGTTTAATAACTTTTTATATTTCAAGAGAAGTCAACGGGTTAAAAGATAATGTCAGCTAGCGGGGGTGTAGGGGGTATAGTTACTGGGTGAAACTGTATTTCTATTATTGCTTCAGCAATACACTATAATGTTGTTGCCTAATTGAAGTAAGCACAGCAGAGAGGTAGAGAGGTGTTTTATTTATGAGGATCATATGAACCCCCATGAACCAAGGTGGTGGGATGGCTTGCATGCCTCAGTTATGCAGATAGCCGTACAGCAGCTGCAACCACAATAGAGGGGTAACTTTTGAGAAGTCAGACTAACCTGTGGTTCCTGAAGAGGGTCAACAGCCTTTTCAGTCATTGCAGAGGTCACAGCCTGGATGATTGAATCAGCTGGACTTGCAGCTTCAGTCAAAACGGCCTTGCTGTGCTGGTACTGTAAACAGCTGAAGGCAATTAGATATTACAGTCGTAATTTTTCCCGAGGACATGCAGCTCTACTGTGTGGTTAAATGATTATGGCGTCCTATTGGCTAAAATATTGTGAAATATTGCTCCATTCTTGGGGGGGGGGGGGGGGAGGACTATTCAGGAGGGTGTCGGAAGGAACAAAACTGGCGTTCTACTGATCGTAGATTGAAATGTTAGCTTTCTTAATCGCGCTGGCAGGTTAGAAAAATCAAAAACGGAAATATTTAGCTTGAAGTTAGGTACATTGTGATTTAGTGACGTTCGGTGCAGGGGGGACAGTATTTCTGATAAGACGAATACAGTGCTACAAACACAAAATCAAATAGGGCTACTGCAGGGGCAGGATTAATAGTGAATAAGATAATGGGAATGCGGGTAAGCTTCTTTTAACAGCATAATGAACATATTATTGTAGCTAAGACAGACATGATGTCCACACTCACCGCAGTAGTACTAGTGTGCATGCCGACTAGCTCCACAGATGATGAAGAGGTCGAAGAGTTTTATGATGAAATAAAATAAATTACTCATAGAGTTAAGGAAGACGAAAACGTATCTGTAAGGGGAGACTGGAATTCGATAGCAGGAAAAGGAAAAGAAGAAAATACTGTAGCGAAAACTGGCTGTGGGAAGGGAATGAAAGTGGAAGCCACGTGACAAGAGTTTGCACAGAGCATAATTTAATCATCGTTAACTACATGTGACCATTAACGTCTACATTTGGTGCAAACACTTCATGTCTGGTAGCCGGAAATTGCATAATACGTCCTTGTCAGTGTAAGATTTTAGATGTGTGTCTTTAAGTAGTTGTAGATCTGTTCACCTATCATCTTAGAACTGTCTTGCACGTTTGAGTCTGGACCTAAATTCACACGCTTGCATCATGTATAAACATTACTAGTTCACAACCATCTTTTATCATTGGAAGAATATTTATGTCGATTAAAAAGCAAGAATGGGTCCAAAACCGATCCTGTTATTTCCACCGATTTATTTTGTAGTTTTTAGTTACGGAAATACTTAGCAAAAGTTAAGACTCCTTGACTGTATGAGCGATACATGGTAGGACGATGGACCTAAACGATTTTTAACTAATAAGGAAAAAACAAAGTTCGTCACATCCAAGGATATCTAGCGGAATAAAAATATATTAATGAAATATGTTCTCAGAATAGAATTTCTTGGGTAAACTGTTGATTATAGGCATTGTCTTTCTTATAACTGAAATTTCTCATACAAAAGCTATGCTTAGAGTGACTAAGAGCACGAAAGTAATGCAACATACGTATCAAATGTTAAGACTTCTAAAGAGGAAACGGCGTTGAAGCTAATCGCACAGTGAGTGTGTAAAAAAAGTGCTGCTACCGACTGCGAATGGTGGACACAATGGAATCGCTAGGGAGCCTCTCTGCGGTCCGCACTCTGTTCCAGCCGCTCCAGTTGTTTATCGACTTCGTGACACTTCTTGGAAGTCCTGCGGCTCTTGGAGTGCAAGTTGCGTCCAACTGAGGTCGTTTGCGCCGCATGCTTCACAGCTCTTAGCCGTAGCGGCTGCTGCCAGTGGCGGGTTGCAGCTCCGATAGTTAAAAAATTTAGCACAGTAGTTCTCCGAGAGTTCAACTCAGATTTATCGCTTTCGCTTCCCTGGATCCTCTCTAAGTAAGCCTTCGAGGGTTTTAATGGTCTTCTTTAAGAACGTAGTTGGTCTTGGGTGGAAGACTTACTTGCTAGGGTGCTACAAGTAAGGCAACGAACTTAAGAGGTAAAATCAGGTACGTACTAACTGAATGCGAAAAGAATGCTTGATACGTCTGGTAAGAGACTGGAAAAGATACTGAAAGAGGTAATGGGTGTGAGAGAGAATTCTTAACTGAATCCTTGAAGGTGACGATTATTCTTACTGGCATTACCTGTTCTTAGAAAGCGAAAATGATGGGACGTAGCCCATTCTAGAATTAATAGTTTCTTTTGTTACAGAATGACGTTTTGTGAAGCGTAAGATTAGTCATGAAACATTTGTATCGGTTAAGTAAAGCATTTAATTTACGATAAAACACGTCTTAACGTATTACTATGGTGTGACAATTTATTTTTAGTTGCTCATGACTCATATTTCTAAAGGCATGCTATCTCCCATACTAAAGAAGATCATATTCGTTAGATTAACAACTCGTCCATAACTTTTAAACATTAATTAAGTTGGAAAAGAAATTTACTTACGTTCTCTTTGTTCAAGTAAGCTCTCATTTATAGTACTGTAATTACTCACACCAAAATCAATCATCTTCGACGTGGACTAACTTAAATATATTTCTGGCACTTACAGCCAAAGCTACTTCATTATTACTCAAAGAATACTCCATGCTGTAATAGGCAGCTAACCTCAGTTCAATGTAAGGATCAGTGTATGCAGTCACGAAATACGAGTACAACACGTGTCGTTTGCACACTGTACCTATGTATGCTTTGTGCCATTATTTGGCTGCGCCAGTCGGGCAATCTATCATATGTTCTGACACCAACTTGCCAAAATCTCTAACCTATTCATATATTATTGTTAAATTAACTATCAGTTAGAATCAGTTAGAATCCTGTATATGTATGAAGAGTCAGTAGGAAATAGTGATGAAAATAATCCTACATCAAATTTGAAAGTTAAGAAAATTTATGAACAACCCCAGTCACTTCACTTCATTGCAGTGTTATTAATGATGCCCTGTTAAAGTGACCCACGATTTAGGTTAGAGATTCCAAGCCTTTTCAGCTGCAAATGAAGTTCAGTGCTGGCTGTCTAGGCAGTAACACTTCAGATTTGACTGTCGACCTGAAGAGATACATTTTAGATCTCATGTCTGAAAGCGGTGCAAGTGTGCTTGGAAAGATTTTATCTATTGTTCCTTAGTCTGTGTTCATCGTTTTACGTGTGGATTTGTAGATCACCTAACGATGTTAACAATTATTTTTAATAGCAATGGTTTGGTTATTTTATTCAAAGATTATTTCACATATGGAACATACGCAATCCCTTTTGATATCTAGACAAAGTAACTTAATGGCTCAATGAGCCTACACATCCGAGCAATGTGTATTAGCAACTCATTGCTAAAAAAACTAAACTTCACCCGAACAGGCATGAAGGCCCAACGGTACCGCCTAGTCTCCGTGTCATCCTCAGCCCACAGGCGTCACTGGATGCAAATATGGAGGGCAATTGGTCTGCACACCGATATAGTGGCTGTATGTCAATATACGAGACCACAGCCACTACTTCCCATCCAAGTAGCCCCTCAGTTTGCCACACATGGGCTGAGTGCACGCTGCTTGCCAACAGCGCTAGGCAGACCAGATGGTCACCCACCCAAGTGGTAGCCCAGCCCAACAGCACTTAACTTTGGTGATGCAACCGGAACCAGTGTTACCACTGCGGAAACCAGTGAATGGTATTACTTTGAGTGAACACCCCACGTAAGTAACAATTACGGAATTTTGGGATATTTTCCGACATGTTTTGAACCAATTTCAACAGTCAGATGCTGAAAAGAGAGAGAGAGAGAGTACGAGTGCTTCTGGACTGAACATCTGTTTTTTGATGTATTTTGATCTGTATAATTCTTCTTTGGTGATTTATTAGAGAGAGGATTATATATCAGGTGAAAAAATGCATGTCGTTTTGTGAAACTTCCTGGCAGATTAAAACTGTGTGCCCGACCGAGACTCGAACTGGGGACCTTTGCCTTTCGCGGGCAAGTGCTCTACCAACTGAGATACCGAAGCACGACTCACGCCCGGTCCTCACAGCTTTACTTCTGCCAGTATCTCGTCTCCTACCTTCCACGTGCCCGCGAAAGGCAAAGGTCCCGAGTTGGAGTCTCGGTCGGGCACACAGTTTTAATCTGCCAGGAAGTTTCATATCAGCGCACACTCCGCTGCAGAGTGAAAATCTCATTCTGGAAGTCGTTTTGTCATTGTTGTTCTGAGAAATAGTTTTGAGATTCTGAATTACATGGTAACTCACACCAACACTTTATTTTACCTCTTAAAGTAACTAATAAATTAATAAAATCATAGCACGAAGCCTCATACGATAGATACAAGGTATAGCAATACATTTCTTTGCACCTGTAAATGACGCTCACTGATGTCTCAGTTAGGTGTCTACAGCAGTAATCATGTGAGAAGGCTTACGTCTTTGATACGTTCGTTTTATGAAGTTTGCTTATCAAGGCTCACCTGATACGTGTTAAATAACTGCCACGTAATGATTGTGATTTCTTCGAATACTATTACCTTATTTAATGCTGAGTTACTAGTCCTTCACTTCTCTGTAAACGACTAAAACTGTTGGTTAAGTTGTTCGTTTGGTTTCAGTCACTTTATACTGATTTTCAAAGGAAATTCACGAGACCAAGAAATACAGTATTACAGCCACTTTCCTATTTTTACCATCCCTTGAAATTTGAGGCCGTACGTAAATACTCTATGTGATCAAAAGTATCCGGACACTTACAAGTTCGTGGCGCCCTCCATCGGTAATACTGGAATGAAACACAGCTTTGGCCCAACCTTAGACTTGATGACAGCTTCCACTCTCGCAGCCTTGCGTTCAGTCAGGTGCTGGAAGATTTCTTGGGGAATGGAAGCCCATTCTTCACGGAGTGCTGCACTGAAGAGAGGCATCCATGTCGGTCGGTGAGGCCTGCCACGAAGTCGGCGCTCCAAAACATGCCAAAGGTATTCTATAGGATTCCGGTCAGGACTCAGTGCAGGCCAATCCATTACAGGGATGTTATTGTCGTGTAACTAGTCCGTCACAGGCAGTGCATTATGAACAGGTGCTCGATAATGTTGAAAGATGCAATCGCCATACCCGAATTGATCTTCAACAGCGGGAAGCAAGAAGGTGATTAAAACCTCAGTGTAGGCCTGTGCTGTGATAGTGCCACGCAAAACAACAAGGGGTACAAGTTCCCTAAATGAAATACACGACCACACTATAACACCAACGCCTCCGAATTTTACTGTTGGCGCTACAAATGCTGACAGATGACGTTCACCTACTGTTGGCGCTACAAATGCTGACAGATGACGATCACCAAACATTCACCATACCCATACCATGCCATCGGATCGCCACATTGTGTACCGTGATTCGTCCAATGTTTACGCTCCATACACCAAGCGAGGCGTCGTTTGGCATTTACTGCCGTGATGTGTGGCTTATGAACAGCCGCTTGATCGTGAAATCCAAGTTTTCTCACCTCCCGCCTAACTGTCATAGTACTTGTAGTGAATCCTGATGCAGTTGGGAATTCCTACGTGAGGGTTTGAAAAGATGCCTGCCCATTACACATTACGACCCTCTTCAACTGCTGGCGGTCTCCGTCAGTCAACAGACGAAGTCGGCCTGTAAGCTTTTGTGGTGTACAGTATAGACATAAAAACTGACCGCCGGCCTGCCTCCATAGAGAGTAAGTCCGAGTCGTTCACTTAAGGTGGCCAATAAAACTGACCGCCCCTGACAACTCTAAGTCCGGCCATCTGCACAATCTGGCAACACTGTAAGATGCGGAAATGTTAGGAGGAAGTGTTATCAACTTCCGAGATGATATGTCTGCAGTGAGCCCGTGGTCTTGCGGTAATCGTCGTGCATTCTAAACTTAGAGTCGCATGTTCGGGTCCAAATGTTTTTTTGTTTTTTTTTAACCACATTTCGGTCTAAAGTTATGAGTCTGATTGAACATCGAAGACAATTCGCTTAACATTCTACCCACCCGCAATAAAAAGTATTCCAGAAACAATTCCGCAGGACAGTTCGTGGCTGCGTCGCGATCATAACAGCTTACGCTCGAGCGTTTCCTCGCGCTGTAGCAGCTACCGGCCACCGGCCAGACGCCACCCGCCGCCTGAAATCCGGCGCCGCCCATGTGAAGGCGGCGCCCCGCTGTCACTGTATGTATCAATGCCATTTTCGAATTTGAAGTTCTAGTTATTATCTTGCAGTTAGGCATTGGATTTTGTATACTTGAACTGTGTTTGGAGCGAGTGCGTTTGGGAAATGAATGATTTTCCACATTAAGGAAGTCTCGAATACTGATATATGTGACAGATTACCATTTTGCCATCATGAGACATTTGCATCCAACAGGCAAAGTTCAGAAGTCTGGTGTACGAGTATTGCATGCTCTAATTCGAAACAACACAAATCAACGGAGTGACTATTATTGAACGTCATCAGGTTGCTCATTGAGCATTCCTATGCAGTACTGTTACTGGTGACGTGTTATGATGCCTTTATCGTCAACTTCCTAAGAAGAAATCAAAGGCTGAACCACACCAAGAGACGTAGACTAGAGCAAAGAGTAGTGTGAACATAATAGTTTACATCTGATAGCTCCAAAAGTGTGTTTTGGGCTACGAATTCTTTCCCAAGGGGTGTGTACAACACAGCTGGAACTTGTTGTCAACAACTGAGACACCTTTCGGTCGCAGAGTTAGAAAATCGAGCAACAAAACTACATCACCTATGCTACTGCATGATAACTCACTCTGTTGATTTGAGAGACAAAACTATCCAGGAGATTGATAGGAAAGTCGTCTCTGAGGCACTTGTATTGATAGGGAAGTCCTCTCTCAAGCACTTGTCCCTCTCGTCATATATTCGTAAAATTTTACCTTCCCGCTCTTGATCGATCAACCGTCAACGCAATTCATTTCTAGACGAAAATACTTTTAAAAGTGCACTGGTTTAATGACATCGTTAAGCCCAGTGCGTTTCTACAGGCGTATAATTTGCAAACAACTTTAGCATTGTCAGATTGTTTTAGATATCGTGAAAGAAAATTCAGCTGCTGAATAATTTCTCTTTGATGATTATTGTTGCGATTAGTAAACTAATGGAAAATGCAATTAAAATATTCACTGTACTAATACAAATTAAATTCAGTTTACTACAGAAACATCATGACAACAGTCTATCTTAATAAAGCATTAATTGTCTGTAAGGCGATCGAGCTTATTTTAACACGAATTAGTAGGATATTCCCGACTTTTGACTTCGAAAAGATCTGTATTCACTTCATTTTCTGTATCATTCGGAAGTATTATGAAAATGTGGCATTTCATAGATAAAATTATGTACTCACAACAACAAAAAATATGTTGGCAGAAAAGAAAAGTGGAATTATGAAATTGGCAGTACCGTAAGGTTTTCGCTCTGACAGTAGGGGATACTGAAAGTCCAAAACGAATTTTGTTCGAGCGCTGTCTTACGATTCCCTTATTGAGTTTGTATCTGCCTGCTTGTAGCTCTACTACAAAAGTAATAAAAATCTGGCTTTCGGCGAGTCTAGAAAGGCGAACGACAGCAGCTTGCACCTGGTAGCCAAGCATGTTACCTGAGAAATGGAACTGATGATAGATCTGTGTTCGATAAATGCCATGTCAGAGATTGGTACGCCATTCGCTACTTTTTGTTGCATTTTGCTCTTGAAGATGCAATGGTTTCCGTAATGCAAGGTTTCATTGTCAGTTAGTCGTGGTTTTTGAAGAACAAATGTTTGTCGATCGATTTATTATGTGAGATTATTTAGTTTTCGTATTTGGATCAATGAATCGATGTTTAGTTATAAAAAAAAAGTTCTTATGTGTAACTGCTAAGGTATCAGTCCCTAAGCTTACACACTACTTAACCTAAACTATCCTAAGGACAAACACACACACACCCATGCCCGAGGGAGGACTCGAACAACCGCCGGGGCCAGCCGAATAGTCCATGACTCCCCAGAATACGATAATCCAACTGCCGCCTGTCGACAGCCGGGTTGTGTACCACTCAGACGTGCGTGGATTTTGGATTCAGCGGATTGAGTAGCCGTTCAGGATTGTGTTAGTGTTTGGTTCACCCCAAGTATTTGATTTCCTCGGTACCATCCATATGGTGGAGGCTTTCCCCTATCGGCCTCACGGGGTTTTTATTATTATTATTATTATTATTATTATAACACAACAACAACAACATTATTATTTTCATTATGTCATCAGCAAATCCTATATGGTGCATCTTCCCACCACTGAAATAGATGTGCATTGTTCGATTCAGTATTTCCATCACATAAATATGTGTTATAATTGGTTCAAATGGCTCTGAGCACTATGGGACTTAACTTCTGAGGTCATCAGTCCCCTACAACTTAGAACTACTTAAACCTAACTAACCTAAGGACACCACACACATCCATGTCCGAGGCAGGATTCGAACCTGCGACCGCAGCGGTCTCGCGGTTCTAGACTGTAGCGCCTAGAACCGCACGGCCACTCCGGCCGGCTGGGTTATAATTATGTTACACTGCTGCTAGTAGACATATTTCTCACTTTTTCTTAGGCAGTTGCTACCTGTTACTCCATCATAGGAATTTATGGTTGGTTGGTTTTGGGGAAGGAGACCAGACAGCGTGGTCATCGGTCTCATCGGATTAGAGAAGGATGGGGAAGGAAGTCGGCCGTGCCCTTTCAGAGGAACCATCCCGGCATTTGCCTGGAGTGATTTAGGGAAATCACGGAAAACCTAAATCAGGATGGCCGGACGCGGGATTGAACCGTCGTCCTCCCGAATGCGAGTCCAGTGTCGAACCACTGCGCCACCTCGCTCGGTAGGAATTTATGTGCATAGCATTGTTGCAATACAGACGTTCAAATTATCCGATTTCTGTAACTTCAATGCGATACCAGATCGTTCTAATCGGATTCAGCCAGTCAGGCTTAATGTGGATATCCGAATACGACTCTCTTCATTTGACAGACTGGGTAAACCACATTCTTAATCGGACGGTTGAATCTAGATCACTTATTTATGACAGGACCTGATATCTTAAACACTGTGGAAAATAATAATGTGCTTATTACTAATATATTATTTAAATATCAATATATGAACGAACCAAATAACAGTTTATTTACAGGAGCAGAGCCCCATCCATCATAGCAGAGCAGTGCGAGATTGGTTTCAGGGCCGAGAGAGGATAAAGCTGTTGCCGTTTGTTCCACGATCACCGAACACCAACCAGATAGAGAATATGTGGGCAGAGGTAACAAGGTCATTGCCATGAGGACCTACAAATGCAAGCGGCCTTTGGACGAATATAGAAAACGTATGGTGGGAAGTAAACCATCACGCTACACTGTCGACGACGTAATGAAATCATTGCCCCTACGCCTTAGAGATATATTATGTAATGATCGAGCCCGCATCTCGTGGTCGTGCGGTAGCGTTCTCGCTTCCCACGCCCGGGTTCCCGGGTTCGATTCCCGGCGGGGTCAGGGATTTTCTCTGCCTCGTGATGGCTGGGTGTTGTGTGATGTCCTTAGGTTAGTTAGGTTTAAGTAGTTCTAAGTTCTAGGGGACTGATGAGCATAGATGTTAAGTCCCATAGTGCTCAGAGCCATTTGAACCATTTTTGTAATGATCGCGGGTGGGTTGGTTACTAAAAGTATACTCGTCCACAAAACCCATGTGGACAATTATCTGATAGTCGGTCAAGCTTTGCTTTGTCGCAGCTCTTTAGATACAAATCCATTTACTTTCAGTCTCTTCCTTACAATTCTTGCAATGCAAGGCAATTGAAAAATCTCATCCACTCGACGCCAACTGAGGAATTGACTGGTGCATGAGTTGTTCAACACACAGTAGTTGTCACCATCACTGGAATCAGTGACTGTTTGTGTGTTTGTTTGTGTGTGTGTGTGTGTGTGTGTGTGTGTCTTTTCGTGTTCACGCACAATCTGAATCAATACTATTAACATTAGAGAGACAACTAACAATAAATATTGCATCAAATATGACTGTAAAGTACTTTAATGCGATGGGAGGTTACAAACTGAATTTTTACCCAACCCACGACCTGCATATTACGTTAAGTAAGATGTATTAACTCCACAGTGTCGTTAGCAGAGACAGTGCGCTCTTGTTGTCGAGGCTCGCGACAAGAGCAGCGACTAGCAGTGCCCAATGCCGCCGCGATTTGTTTATGTTGGCTGAATGTGGACACTGCAGCAGACGCTTCGCCATAAACAGAAAGAAATCACCTTGGTTCTGACTGCAGTGAGCGGATATCATTGCCTGCGTGTTCTTATAGTAACCAACGTGAGACTCTACTCACAGGTGCCATGGAGCAATTGCAACGGGTATCATGTCATTAGCCATCAGAATATTAACCAGTGATGAAATGTCCACTCTATTTGAATCCCAAGAAAATAAGAACTTACTTACAAAGGAATGTGAGGTGATATCGATATTTATCCAACGTACAGAAACTAACTGCAGGGCTTTCATGTATGCAGTAGTAACACACAAGGAAATATTATGTCTTGGAAGCGTATATTTCATTTCCTCTTCTCATATTAACGCCCTTGTTTTAGTATGAAGTGAGAAAATAAACACGAAACCTAAAGTTCCTGAGAAGCATATCGGTCATTTTCTCTTCTAGTATCATTGCTTTTGTTTTAGTATGAAGTATAAAAATAAACAGTTTAAGGTTGTGAAGCATAATGTGACACCAGATTCGTATCGTAGGCGCTATCGGAAACGCAAAAAGCAGGGAGCAGTCCATTCTTTTGTCCAACAGTCTGTCTCCTTTCATGCATTACTCCCGCTAGGACATTATTATTTAAGGACTTGTGGGTATCAAGTTCTTCATCAGAACAAGCCTTATGTTATTGTGCTAATTATTGTATGGAAAAATGCAACAAAGACGATTTACCCTAAAGCAGTGGGGATATTTGCAAATGTCTGCATTCAGCAATGACTGCCAGCTGCCACAACGCATCACAGAATCCATGCGGCAGGCAACACAACTGTGCGTGCACTTCAGACTTCATTCAGTAAGACGTCAGGAGATGAATGGAAACGTCAAATTGACATCGCTTTCCGAGTCGTATTCAATCCAGAATGGGGTGTTATTAAGATAGTTGAGCGTTCTAGCAATTACACTTTTATAATTCCCATATGAGTATTCCGATAGCCGAAAGAACCAGTTAGTGTGAAACTATCGGGAACTGCATTAATATCAAACTGCAAGAACTTGAGACAATACGTGGACTCTTCTCTTCGCTGGGTGACCTATTACTGTTATTTAGGATCCTCTCCGTCCTAGACGCAATGCAAATGGAACATCAGAGGCGCGTACCGCTATTCTTGACAAACATCAGCAACTTGTAATCACTGCGAGTTACAACTGCGTATTGATATGGCTCAGGTTGTCAGTAGTTGTGGTGGTGTTATGCTGTCAAACTGCTTACAGTAACGTTAATGGTGGCACACATAATTTAGCGCTGACTACCTACTTAAGTAAAGACAGTGTTGTGGCGTCGTCGCTTCTCTTTATTTGCATATGAGGTCTGTAAGGAAGCAATATATTTTTCAAAAACTGAAAAAAATTTCGGAGCCGGAGTGGTTTTGCCAAGTTAGAACCGTTCTGATTTTAGAACCAACGTAAAAGAATATTCCAGGAATAAAAACAAGTGAAAGAATAGTATTGCGCTTCTAATAAAAAAAACTGTCCACCTCTTCGTAGCCCACATAAAGCAATATATATAAAAAAATTGAAACCATTCCTTGTATTTGTTATTCTTCTTCAGCTGAAAATGTTCTTCTGCAATATAAAACATGTACTCTTCTAAGTTCAGTTTGTTACGACGTAAAACACAAACTGTCCCAGAAGCCACGAATAACTGTTATTCTTTGAGGACGGGTAACATTTCAAGTCGGTTTGTAAAGCTTCAGTTATCGGTATATGACTTTCTGCAGGTCTGTTGATAGTGCTAATTTCTTCCTAGTCCATTTCCAAATCCTGGTGCTATTTTCACATAAGAAGATGTACGCTACAGTTTCTACAAGCCGACATTTGTCGCAGTATGGTAGAATTTTATTGTTGATATTTTTCCAGACGTTCCTCCAGTTTTTTGTAGGTTAATTTACCGGAATTGGTTTGTGAAGACGATGTCTGCTAATATAAGCATAGACGGTTCTAGTGTTGGTTTGTGCTGGTGGAAGCCTTATACAGCTCCAATCGACATAGTACTTTCGGACGTAATCTAGGCTGGCATGCTACATTAACACGAGCGTTCTTATCCCCAGGATCTAACGAGAGGAACAGAAGTTTCGTGATGCCTGTCTTAGTGGCAAGCATCAGTTTAAAAGCACGTCTTTAATTCCAAGTCCTCCGTTTTGCCTCTGCAAAGTCGCCGTGTGGAGGGATACTCATCATCATCATCATCATTAAGACTGATTATGCGTTTCAGCGTTCAGTCTGGAGCATAGCCCCCTTATAAAATTCCTCCATGATCCCCTATTCAGTGCTAACATTGGTGCCTCTTCTGATGTTAAGCCTGTTACTTCAAAATCATTCTTAACCGAATCCAGTTACCTTCTCCTTGGTCTGCCCCGACTCCTCCTACTCTCTACTGCTGAACCCATGAGTCTCTTGGGTAACCTTGCTTCTCCCATGCGTGTAACATGACCCCACCATCTAAGCCTGTTCGCCCTGACTATAGATGTAGAGTTCATTCCCAGTTTTTCTTTGATTTCGTCATTGTGGACACCCTCCTGCCATTGTTCCCATCTACTAGTACCTGCAATCATCCTAACTACTTTCGTATCCGTAACCTCAACCTTGTTGATAAGCTAACCAGAATCCACTCAGCTTCCGCTCCCATACAACAAAGTTGGTCGAAAGATTGAACGGTGCACGGATAACTTAGTCTTGGTACTGACTTCCTTCTTGCAGAAGAGAGTAGATCGTAGCTGAGCGCTCACTGCATTAGCTTTGCTACACCTCGCTTCCAGTTCTATCACTATGTTGCCATCCTGTGAGAATATGCATCCTAAGTACTTAAAACCGTCCACCTGTTCTAACTTTGTTCCTCCTATTTGGCACTCAATCCGTTTATATTTCTTTCCCACTGACACTACTTTCGTTTTTGAGATGCTAATCTTCATACCATAGTCCTTACATTTCTGATCTAGCTCTGAAATATTACTTTGCAAACTTTCAATCGAATCTGCCATCACAACTAAGTCATCCGCATATGTAGGACTGCTTATTTTGTGTTCACATATCTTAATCTCACCTAGCCAGTCTATTGTTTTCAACATAAGATCCATAAATAATATGAACAACAGTGGAGACAGGTTGCAGCCTTGTCTTACCCCTGAAACTACTCTGAACAGTCAGTGTGCTCCCTGCCGCCGTTGGATAAGCAGCTGAGCAGCAAGTCGTATACTCCTAGCTCACTCATTTGTTACATAGTTTAATTCTTAATTTCTTTGCGTGTTTTTGGTACTTGCATTGTTTAATTCATAGATTTCGGGCGTATTATAGTATTTGAGAGTGTAGTATCGCGTTTTAGTACCTGAGTAGTGTAAATTCGCGTAGTCGTTTGTCTTCTGTTTTTGTTTTGAACGACCAGTGTCGGTTGGTCACAGTCAGTGTGCTTCCTGCCGCCGTTGGATAAGCAGCTGAGCAGCAAGTCGTATACTCCTAGCTCACTCATTTGTTACATAGTTTAATTCTTAATTTCTTTGCGTGTTTTTGGTACTTGCATTGTTTAATTCATAAATTTCGGGCGTATTATAGTATTTGAGTGTAGCATCGCGTTTTAGTACCTGAATAGTGTAAATTCGCGTAGTCTCCTTCCGCCGCCGTGCAGTGTCAGCAGTGCGCAAGTAGCAACATTACTGCATTTACTAGGCAATCTTGTATTTTAATAACCGTTTAAATTTTGTTGATTTGTTTGCGCTCTCTGTAGATTAGTTCAGACGTTCTTTGCAAAACAGTTTTTAGCATGGATAGGGACTGCAACTGCTGTGTTCGGATGCAGGCTGAGTTGGCATCCCTTCGCTCCCAGCTTCAGGCAGTGTTGGCTTCGGTCACGCAGCTTGAGGCTGTTGCCAATGGGCATCACTGTGGGGGTCCGGATGGGGGTTTGTCGGGGACGGCCAGCTCGTCCCACGCATCCCCTGATCGGACAACGACTGTGGTTGCCCGGGATACTGCCCGCATTGAGGCTGATCCCTCACCTGTGGTAGAGTGGGAGGTCGTCTCAAGGTGTGGCAGGGGGCGAAAGAAATTCCGGAGGGCTGAACGGAAAGCCTCTCCAGTTTGTCTGACGAACCGGTTTCAGGCTCTGTCTCAGGCTGATACTGATCTTCGGCCTGACATGGCTGCTTGTCCTGTTCCAGAAGTTGCCCCTCAGTCTGCAAGATCCGGGCAGTCGCAGAGGGTGGGCTTACTGGTAGTTGGGAGCTCCAACGTCAGGCGCGTAATGGGGCCCCTTAGGGAAATGGCAGTAAGAGAGGGGAAGAAAACCAATGTGCACTCCGTGTGCATACCGGGGGGAGTCATTCCTGATGTGGAAAGGGTCCTTCCTGATGCCATGAAGGGTACAGGGTGCACCCATCTGCAGGTGGTCGCTCATGTCGGCACCAATGATGTGTGTCGCTATGGATCGGAGGAAATCCTCTCTGGCTTCCGGCGGCTATCTGATTTGGTGAAGACTGCCAGTCTCGCTAGCGGGATGAAAGCAGAGCTCACCATCTGCAGCATCGTCGACAGGACTGACTGCGGACCTTTGGTACAGAGCCGAGTGGAGGGTCTGAATCAGAGGCTGAGACGGTTCTGCGACCGTGTGGGCTGCAGATTCCTTGACTTGCGCCATAGGGTGGTGGGGTTTCGGGTTCCGCTGGATAGGTCAGGAGTCCACTACACGCAACAAGCGGCTACACGGGTAGCAGGGGTTGTGTGGCGTGGGCTGGGCGGTTTTTTAGGTTAGATGGCCTTGCGCAAGTACAGAAAGGGCAACAGCCTCAACGGGTGCGGGGCAAAGTCAGGACATGCGGGGACCAAGCAGCAATCGGTATTGTAATTGTCAACTGTCGAAGCTGCGTTGGTAAAGTACCAGAACTTCAAGCGCTGATAGAAAGCACCGAAGCTGAAATCGTTATAGGTACAGAAAGCTGGCTTATGCCAGAGATAAATTCTGCCGAAATTTTTACAAAGGTACAGACGGTGTTTAGAAAGGATAGATTGCATGCAACCGGTGGTGGAGTGTTCGTCGCTGTTAGTAGTAGTTTATCCTGTAGTGAAGTAGAAGTGGATAGTTCCTGTGAATTATTATGGGTGGAGGTTACACTCAACAACCGAACTAGGTTAATAATTGGCTCCTTTTACCGACCTCCCGACTCAGCAGCATTAGTGGCAGAACAACTGAGAGAAAATTTGGAATACATTTCACATAAATTTTCTCAGCATGTTATAGTCTTAGGTGGAGATTTCAATTTACCAGATATAGACTGGGACACTCAGATGTTTAGGACGAGTGGTAGGGACAGAGCATCGAGTGACATTATACTGAGTGCACTATCCGAAAATTACCTCGAGCAATTAAACAGAGAACCGACTCGTGGAGATAACATCTTGGACCTACTGATAACAAACAGACCCGAACTTTTCGACTCTGTATGTACAGAACAGGGAATCAGTGATCATAAGGCCGTTGCAGCATCCCTGAATATGGAAGTTAATAGGAGTATAAAAAAAGGGAGGAAGGTTTATCTGTTTAGCAAGAGTAATAGAAGGCAGATTTCAGACTACCTAACAGATCAAGACGAAAATTTCTGTTCCGACACTGACAATGTTGAGTGTTTATGGAAAAAGTTCAAGGCAATCGTAAAATGCGTTTTAGACAGGTACGTGCCGAGTAAATCTGTGAGGGACGGGAAAAACCCACCGTGGTACAACAACAAAGTTAGGAAACTACTGCGAAAGCAAAGAGAGCTCCACTCCAAGTTTAAACGCAGCCAAAACCTCTCAGACAAACAGAAGCTAAACGATGTCAAAGTTAGCGTAAGGAGGGCTATGCGTGAAGCGTTCAGTGAATTCGAAAGTAAAATTCTATGTACCGACTTGACAGAAAATCCTAGGAAGTTCTGGTCTTACGTTAAATCAGTAAGTGGCTCGAAACAGCATATCCAGACACTACGGGATGATGATGGCATTGAAACAGAGGATGACACGCGTAAAGCTGAAATACTAAACACCTTTTTCCAAAGCTGTTTCACAGAGGAAGACCGTACTGCAGTTCCTTCTCTAAATCCTCGCACAAACGAAAAAATGGCTGACATCGAAATAAGTGTCCAAGGAATAGAAAAGCAACTGGAATCACTCAATAGAGGAAAGTCCACTGGACCTGACGGGATACCAATTCGATTCTACACAGAGTACGCGAAAGAACTTGCCCCCCTTCTAACAGCCGTGTACCGCAAGTCTCTAGAGGAACGGAGGGTTCCAAATGACTGGAAAAGAGCACAGATAGTCCCAGTCTTCAAGAAGGGTCGTCGAGCAGATGTGCAAAACTATAGACCCATATCTCTGACGTCGATCTGTTGTAGAATTTTGGAGCATGTTTTTTGCTCGAGTATCATGTCGTTTTTGGAAACCCAGAATCTACTATGTAGGAATCAACATGGATTCCGGAAACAGCGATCGTGTTAGACCCAACTCGCTTTATTTGTTCATGAGACCCAGAAAATATTAGATACAGGCTCCCAGGTAGATGCTATTTTTCTTGACTTCCGGAAGGCGTTCGATACAGTTCCGCACTGTCGCCTGATAAACAAAGTAAGAGCCTACGGAATATCAGACCAGCTGTGTGGCTGGATTGAAGAGTTTTTATCAAACAGAACACAGCATGTTGTTATCAATGGAGAGACGTCTACAGACGTTAAAGTAACCTCTGGCGTGCCACAGGAGAGTGTTATGGGACCATTGCTTTTCACAATATATATAAATGACCTAGTAGATAGTGTCGGAAGTTCCATGCGGCTTTTCGCGGATGATGCTGTAGTATACAGAGAAGTTGCAGCATTAGAAAATTGTAGCGAAATGCAGGAAGATCTGCGGCGGATAGGCACTTGGTGCAGGGAGTGGCAACTGACCCTTAACATAGACAAATGTAATGTATTGCGAATACATAGATAGAAGGATCCTTTATTGTATGATTATATGATAGCGGAACAAACACTGGTAGCAGTTACTTCTGTAAAATATCTGGGAGTATGCGTGCGGAACGATTTGAAGTGGAATGATCATATAAAATTAATTGTTGGTAAGGCGGGTACCAGGTTGAGATTCATTGGGAGAGTGCTTAGAAAATGTAGTCCATCAACAAAGGAGGTGGCTTACAAAACACTCGTTCGACCTATACTTGAGTATTGCTCATCAGTGTGGGATCTGTACCAGATCGGTTTGACGGAGGAAATAGAGAAGATCCAAAGAAGAGCGGCGCGTTTCGTCACAGGGTTATTTGGTAACCGTGATAGCGTTACGGAGATGTTTAATAAACTCAAGTGGCAGACTCTGCAAGAGAGGCGCTCTGCATCGCGGTGTAGCTTGCTCGCCAGGTTTCGAGAGGGTGCGTTTCTGGATGAGGTATCGAATATATTGCTTCCCCCTACTTATACTTCCCGAGGAGATCACGAATGTAAAATTAGAGAGATTAGAGCACGCACGGAGGCTTTCAGACAGTCGTTCTTCCCGCGAACCATACGCGACTGGAACAGGAAAGGGAGGTAATGACAGTGGCACGTAAAGTGCCCTCCGCCACACACCGTTGGGTGGCTTGAGGAGTATAAATGTAGATGTAGATGTATATGTAGAACCATGAGCTCAATTTACCGTCAACTCCAACTGCTGCCTGACTATCCATGTAAAGACCTTTAATTGCTTGCAAAAGTTTGCCTCCTATTCCATAATCTCGTAGAACAGACACTAACTTCCTCCTAGGAACCCGGTCATATGCCTTTTCTAGATCTATAAAGCATAGATACAATTCCCTGATCCACTCATAACACTTCTCCATTATTTGCCGTAAGCTAAAGATCTGTTCCTGGCAACCTCTAAGAGGCCTAAACCCACACTGATTTTCATCCAATTGGTCCTCAACTAATACTCGCACTTTCCTTTCAACAATACCTGAGAAGAGTTTACCCACAACGCTGATTAAAGAGATACCTCTGTAGTTGTTACAATCTCTTCTGTTTCCATGTTTAAAGATTGGTGTGATTACTGATTTTGTCCAGTCTGATGGAACCTGTCCCGACTCCCAGGCCATTTCAATTATCCTGTGTAGCCATTTAAGACCTGACATTCCACTGTATTTGATGAGTTCCGAGTTAATTTCATCCACCCCAGATGCTTTATTACACTGCAATCTATTGACCATTTTCTCCACTTCCTCAAATGTGATCCTATTTCCATCATCATTCCTATCCCATTCTACCTCGAAATCTGCAACATTACTGATCGCATTTTCACCTACATTAAGCAACTCTTCAAAATATTCCCTCCAACTGCCCAAGGCATCCACAGGATTCACCAGCAGTTTTCCTGACCTGTCCAAAATACTTGTCTTTTCCTTCTTATCTCCCTTTCGAAGACTGCTAATTACACTCCAGAATGGTTTTCCAGCAGCTTGACCCATAGTCTCCAACCTGTTTCCAAAGTCTTCCCAAGATTTCTTCTTGGATGCTGCAATTATCTGTTTGGCTTTGTTTCTTTCTTCAACATAACTTTCTCTGTCTACCTGAGTTCTAGTATGTAGCCATTTTTGATACGCCTTCTTTTTCCTTTTACAGGCTGCCTTGACTGTGTCATTCCACCAAGCTGCTTGCTTTATCCTACTTTTACACACTACTGTTCCAAGACATTCTTTAACCACTTCTAGTACTGTGACCCTGTACCTCGTCCATTCCTTTTCCAATGACTGTAATTGACTGCATTCAACTAACTGGTACCTTTCTGAGATCGCTGTTATGTACTTGTGCCTGATTTCCTTATTCTGAAGTTTCTCCAATCCTATCCTCCTACATATGAACCTGACCTCCTGCACTTTCGGCCTCACAATCCCAATTTCACTTCAGATTAAATAATGATCAGTGTCATCAAAGCATCCCCTGAATACACGTGTGTCCCTCACAGCCTTCCTGAATTCCTGATCTGTTATTATATAGTCAATGACAGATCTGGTTCCCCTGCCTTCCCAAGTATACCGGTGAATGTTCTTATGCTTAAAAAAGGAGTTTGTGATTACTAAGCCCATACTGGCACAGAAATCCAAGAGTTGTTTCCCGTTCCTGTTGGCCTCCATATCCTCTCCAAATTTACCCATAATCTTTTCATACCGTTCTGTTCGATTTCCAATCCTGGCATTAAAATCACCCATGAGCAGAACACTGTCCTTGTCCTTTAACAACTACGTCACTGAGTGCCTCATAAAAACTATCCATCTTATCTTGATCTGTCCCTTCACAATGCGAATATACTGACACAATCCTAATTTTCTTGCTAGACACTGTCAAATCTATCCACATCAGTCGTTCGTTTACATACCTTATTGCAACTACGCTGGGTTCCATTTCTTTCCTGATGTAAAGCCCTACACCCCATTGTGCTATTCCTGCTTTGACTCCTGGCAGGTAGACCTTGTATTCTCCCACTTCCTCTTCTTTCACACCCGGTACCCGAATGTCACTAACAGCTAAAATGTCCAGCCCCATCTTACTTGCAGCCTCTGCCAGCTCTACCTTCTTGCCAGAGTAGCCCGCATTGATATTAATAGCTCGCCATCTGATTACCATTTGTTTGCCAAGTCGTATCTTAGGAGTCCCTGGTTTGTCAGTTAGAGGTGGGACTCCGTCACCTCCAAAGGTCCGAGGCATTTTGCTCTGATTGTTGCCAGCATCATATTTAAAGTACCAGGGAAGCAGGTTGCTAGCCTTACTTGCCCCGAGTCCCATTGGGTTTTGCCCCTAACGATTGAGGTACTAACCGGTGGATTTGGTAGTCTTTGCTGTATGAGCACAAGGGTGACCACGACTCAGCTCGCCCTATTTGCCCAAGAAATTCACAGTGCCGTAGACACTGGCGAGCAGATTGATGCCGTATTCCTGGACTTCAGGAAGGCATTTGATACGGTTCCGCACTTACGTTTAGTGAAAAAAATACGAGCTTACGGAATATCGGACCAGGTTTGTGATTGGATTCAGGATTTCCTAGAAGAAAGAACACAACATGTCATTCTTAACGGTTCAAAATCTGCAGATGTAGAGGTAATTTCGGGAGTACCGCAGGGAAGCGTGATAGGACCTTTATTGTTTACAATATACATAAATGACTTAGTTGACAACATCGGTAGCTCCGTGAGGCTATTTGCAGATGACACGGTTGTCTACAAGAAAGTAGCAACATCAGAAGACTCGTACGTACTCCAGGAGGACCTGCAGAGGATTAATGCATGGTGCGACAGCTGGCAGCTTCCCTAAACGTAGATAAATGTAATATAATGCGCATACATAGGGGCAGAAATCCATTCCAGTACGATTATGCCATAGGTGGTAAATCATTGGAAGCGGTAACGACCGTAAAATACTTAGGAGTTACTATCCGGAGCGATCTGAAGTGGAATGATCACATAAAACAAATAGTGGGAAAAGCAGGCGCCAGGTTGAGATTCATAGGAAGAATTCTAAGAAAATGTGACTCATCGACGAAAGAAGTAGCTTACAAAACGCTTGTTCGTCCGATTCTTGAGTATTGCTCATCAGTATGGGACCCTTACCAGGTTGGATTAATAGAAGAGATAGACATGATCCAGCGAAAAGCAGCGCGATTCGTCATGGGGACATTTAGTCAGCGCGAGAGCGTTACGGAGATGCTGAACAAGCTCCAGTGGCGGACACTTCAAGAAAGGCGTTACGCAATACGGAGAGGTTTATTATCGAAATTACGAGAGAGCACATTCCGGGAAGAGATGGGCAACATATTACTACCGCCCACATATATCTCGCGTAATGATCACAACGAAAAGATCCGAGAAATTAGAGCAAATACGGAGACTTACAAGCAGTCGTTCTTCCCACGCACAATTCGTGAATGGAACAGGGAAGGGGGGATCAGATAGTGGTACAATAAGTACCCTCCGCCACACACCGTAAGGTGGCTCGCGGAGTATAGATGTAGATGTAGATGTAGATGTCCGAGTTGCATTATTCCAAAGTAACTGGTATCCCGACTGTCGGGACCAATTACTTGGCCACTCATACGTTGCCCATGGTTCGTGAACTAGGACATGAGTACAGGAACCCACACCATGAACTTTGAAGATATTTTGTTTCCACACATACCAAGAGGCTACAGCTAATATTTTATGTGCAGTGACCTGCAATATCGGTAAGACTGCTGCGACATGATATATTTTGCTAAGTATGTATGTATTTATAAAGTGAACTTTCTGCAGTCGGTCTAACAATCGCATGTCATGGTCCTTCAACAAGGTTCTGATGACATAAAGTTTTCGCTCCCAATTGTTCGTGGCCATGCGCTTGGGATTCGCCCTTAACCTCAAGCCGAGTTGGAGTCTCTCTTCAGTTGCATCTAACCAGTCCGCACCTGTTGCACTATTGTAAGAACCAAGAATGCGTATGTTCCTCCAGCATGACGGGGCTCCTGCACATTCTAGTCGTCAGTTGACACATTATCCAAACCTAACAATTCCCGGAAGGTGGATCATTAGATATGGGCACTTTTCTTGGCCTTCAAGGTCCTCGGACATTACCTCTTTGGATTTTTGGCTGCGGGGATGGTTAAAGGCGAAGTCCACAAATAAAAAGTAAACCCAAGAGCCGATTTGATAGTTCGGGTTATGAATAGTGCAGCCCTCATAAAAGAACGCAAAGACGCCATCAGTAGAGCTACACGTGGTGTTATCAAGAGAAGTCAAATGTGAATTGAAGTTGGTTGGTGAATTTTTGAAACTCAACTTTGAATGTCCTCATTTGCCTTTGCTTTGAGTTTGTTAGCGTTACGTACTAACAGCTGTATCTCTGTACTCATTAAAAAGTGGACGCATTTATATGGAATTTTTTTCGTCTGTACTACCACCTGCTAAAATATCTACTATTCCTCCTGAAACACCCTGTATATGGATATATGTGTGGTGTCTTCTTTCGGACATGTCCGAAAGAAAATACTTCATGGCATTCTGCAACGACCTTCGATCCAGTTGCAGTGGCTGATACAGATTTAAGAGCTGCTTGGCTGTCTGAATAAAAGTAGATGCTACGATTTTTGTAGGGTCTACTCTAATTTTCCTTCGTGCACATGCTGAATGAAAAAAAAAACGTGTAATACTGTGGCCATCTTCCCTAAAGAGATTCTAGGCAGTACACCAGACATGGAACTTTCATTTGTTTTCGACCTTTCAGTAAGCCACAATATTATGTCTCTTGCACGGTGTTTTGGTTCGTTTTTCCACTGCTCCCTACTTCCAACTGTTACATGGCAAAGTTTATTGAAACAGCTAGAAGTTACTGTGTAGTTAGTCGCCATTTCCCCAGCCATCGCCTTTCTGATTTGGGATTCCGTATATTCTAACTATATCCAGTTATTTCCAATTTTTAGCCTTTATGTCCCTGCCGCTGCCTCCATTTTAAGCAACAGGTTTAAGGCGGGCATGTCTAGCATACTATCCATTCCAAGAGTGGATATCCTGTTAATTCTATCTGTTTGTGAAAGCAGGCCAGTCTCTGCACTTTGCCAGACTCCCTAGCAGCCACCTTCTGTACGACTTTGTTCATATTGTAGGCCAATAAATTATCATTGGTCTTTTTGCAGGGACGTATGTCCAGTACGTACTGGGCTTAGACCCCAGTTTACCCTACAGCAGCTTCTAGTGCTTATAAGATTATCTTTCGCAATGGAAAATATTCTTTATGTGATGTGTTCATAATAGTTTTCCATCCAGGGCTACTCTAGATACACTACAACCCTCTCTAAAGTTTCATCGAGAAACATAATTTTTCAGTATGTGTGCTGGACATGCTTCCCCATAAATAATACTACACCAATTTTCGTGGGGCTCGTCTTTAAATACTTTTTCACAATGTTCAGTGCACATAGGTTTAAAGTACCAGCAAATTTTCTTACTGTGAATAGAGCGTCTACTTATTCTTTTCAACAGTAGTCTCCCGCATTCAGCTCATCTATGAGTTCATTCACCACTAGGTTCTTCATCTCTAACCATTTACTCAAAGGTCGTATTACTCGACATCCAGGAAGATACAGAGAGCGTCCAGAAAGGGTAGTGCTTTTCCACCTTCCCAACAAGTTGGTGAAGTGTTACTTCACATGATTTGCTTCGCAAGTATTATTAAAATGTGGCAGTTCATACATAAAATTATGTATACACAACAACAAAAAATATGTCGGCAGGAAACAAAAACGTGGCATTATGAATTTGGCAGTACCTCAAGGTTTTCGCTTTGACACTAAGGGTTACTAAAAGAAGCAAGACGAATTTTGCTAGAGCGTTGTCTTACGATTCCCTCACTGAATTTGTATCTGCCTGCTTGTAGCTCTGCTACAGAGCAATTAAAAATTTGGCTTTCGGCGAGGCTCGAAAGGCGAACAGAGGCAGCAAGCACCTGTCAGGCAAGCACGTTGCCTAGGAGCTAGCGAATAGTCGCGGTGTTTGCTACTTACTTATGGACTCAGTAAGCACTATGGGAGATAAACCGCAACATAAGAGGCGACAGTAGTTGTATTTCCCATGTGGAACGACTTTCGTGGACTCAAAAGGGTTAACTGATATTCTTATGTCACATCTCAAGGGAAAATCACTCAGTATTAAATTGAAATGACACGATAATATCAAGTGAATTTAGCAGGATAGTTCTGTGCCATCAAGGAAGTAACTCGTCGGTCACAGAGTTGCCAAACATATTCTGCGCTGTTGCCAAGTTTCAGTTATACCCCCAGGAAGGATACCAGCTGATGCGTTCTGTGAGTGACCTCGGAAGTGACTATAGCTTCGTTTCAAAGTTGCGGGTGGCAAGGACCGCAAGATCCTCATTATATGTCAATGAGTGTTATTCGCATTTCTGTAACTAGGTTTAGGGGCTAGAGTGCAATTACTTGTAATACATCAATGCACTGAATGCAAAATAAATGTCATAAATTAATAACTGCGGCAATTATTTGTGTTTTACTGACTTAATCGGACCGAAACCTTCAGAGCGTATTCACCAGACGCGATTCACAGTTTTGGAGCTTCTCCAGCGGTTGAGTTGGCAATGTATATTTGCTGTACATTATCGCTATTGAGATCACTGTCATTGGCACACCCACCAGAAGACAGGCATGGCCAGGCTTATTGTTGTCAGCTTTCCTGACGGATGTTCTGACTTTGTTCGTAACGTGAAGACTTTGGGTGAATTCGAACATTCCATATGGCGAAAATTTGATGTTTCTATTCTTCCAGCTCTAACATTCAAATAACAGTTCCAATAAGCGCCTGTGAATCAACAGTTAATAATGCAATCATAATTAGTGGAATCTGGCAAATTCCACCTCTCATCTGATAATGGTGAAAAACTACTTTTTTCATCTTCACAGCACCACAGTATGAACTCAAGGGTTTCATAGGATACCTACACTTAATTTAGTTGTGATCGTTTTCAATGACAGTGCGGGAGGAGCAAAACCATTTGACTTGAAACATACTTTTCCAGCAGGATTTGAATCTTTGGCTACAGTTGCAGTAACACATCCAGTGAGGTATCAAGAATGTGAGCAATCACTCATTGCTATAGTATAGGCTAGGGCAGAGAGAAGCAGGTTCCGACAAAGTAAACGATGAGAGACACTGTCGCCGTCACTTATTAAACAGGAATTGTTCAGAAAATTACAACTATATCCAGTGAAATGAGTAAGTTGATGCAGCTCCAGTCCGGCACTATCACTGAGTTACCAAACATTTTCCGAATAACACTTAAAATCAAAATGTGTATGTGTGTATGTGTGAGTTTATGTGTTGAAACGCGTATGTATTTAGTACAGCGATGGCGAGCCATGACAGAATCTCTGACCAGAGAGTTATTTATTGTTGCTAGTCTGCGCTTGACCGCGCGAGAGTTCAGTTGCATGTAGGGAGTAGTAGTTGCTAGTTGCACTCAGTCAGTGCTAGTAGCGCGCGAGAGACAGTCGGGTTGTGTGTGAGGACTCGGCGGGCGTCGACATGGGACTCTGGTCAAGATTCAGGACGAGGTATATTTTTTAAATAAGGTAATGAAGCAGCATTGCGCTCATCTGATAATGTAATGCATCTTAAGTGTAATTAATTTGTTCAAGAATCGCCCCAATAATAATTTTGTTTTCAAACCAAGCATTTTAACAAAACAAACATTTTATTGAAAGAAAATTTCCTATGCATTTCCTTAAAGAAAAAATTTACTTAAGTTCAAAGAATTTTTGCGATGCATTTCCTCCAAGCTATGCCGAAAAATAAGAGCAGATGCAATTTTACTGAGGTAAGAACAGGGCCTAAGATCGACATTTCGGTCTATTTGCGTTTTCATTGTCACTGAGATTTCATTTTCATTGAATTGTCTTACATTTTTGTGGGCAGCTTACATTTGGGTCAGATTGCTAATTCACACATTTATTGTCATTGACTAACATTTATTTGCTGGGAGGTTACTCTAGGTTCTATTCTCGTTAACATTTAATTATTGTTCTTACAAATTTCTCTGGGGAGGTTACACTTGGCGACATCCAGCCAGTATCGTACTTCCTTGGGAATCTTCTAAGAAACAGTCAGATATCTGCTCTTATTTGCTTAAATATAATTAGCATTTGGCGCAACGCTTTTACTAATTTTGTGAATTTCTTTCCTCAGATAATCGGCAATTTTTTGCTCTGTTGTATTTGTGTTTGTTGTTTTGTGCATTGTGCTTATTTCATTTGTGAACAATTGTCACTATTGTAAAAATGCCGCGAAAGACTGTGAATAGTGTATCGCGAGGTATTATGAATGAATTTACCCACTTAAACAACGTGATCGATAGTAATTGTGACACGCAGTGTAATGATAACAATCCTGCGTTCACTGACAATCAGTGCGTTCCAACCACTAATGATGATTTTTATCTTACTAATGAACAAACGAACTCAATTGTCTCCTCTGTTAATTTGATGACAATTGATGACGCGAGGCGCCCTATTGTAATGAGCGCTGCCCAGCTTAACACACCCGGGTTGGAAAATTCAAATAACGTACAAACTAATTTCTCTAATGAAAATGGACAGTGTACTGAAAGTACGATGAATCTATTTAATTCCGAAATAGTGAGTGATAGTGTACATTTGACTGGCAAACCTTTTTGTAAATCTCAGAATAACCAAATGGTTACAGAAAGCGAGACAATTCCAGATCCACCATTAAACAGCACAGAGAACAGAAATGCTAATTTTGTGTCGGATCCAATTATGGCATTGTTGCTACAAATGAGTAAACAACTTAATGAAAATACCGAAGTTAACAAACAACTTAGTGAACAGGTCAAACAACAGAATGAAAAACAAGACAGTCTTAAAGAAGATCTCAAACAACAACTTAGTGAACAGAACGAACAGTTAAATGAAAAATTAGACAACAATTCCAGACAGCTTAGCGAACAGATTGCAGCCGTTGCCGCGCAGTGTCATGATACTAAGGAACAGTTACGCGAGGAAACTGAGGCTTGTTCAAAGAAAAGTAGCGAAGAAATTAGATCTGTTGCTCAAGAATTAAGGGATATGCAAACAGTTACAACAGAAACACTTAGGGAAGAAATTAGCGCAGTCGGTAAACAATGCTCTGAAAAGGCTACACAATTACGCGACGAGTTTAAAGCAATGACAGCAGAACTTTCGTGTACAATGGACGCAAAGATAGACGCGAAATTCGACCAACACAACTCGCAAATTGACGAACGTTTTAATCACCACATACAAAACAGTGATACGCGTTTCCGCAAATTTTTTCAGGATCAAAATAAAGTAAAACGTCAAGTAATGGAAACAATCACTGCACAGAGACAAGAAGACAAACGTAAAATGTTTGCGAAAGCAAAAACATACGTAGACAACAATATTGCTTCAGAGTCCGACGAAATTAATACCATCAAACGGTCGAACACAGAATTACGTGACGAAATTTCCGATCTTAAATCGAAAACAGACACATACACAACCGATTTTCAAACAGTGACCGACAGACTCGAACAGTTAGAACTAACACAGGATTCAGTCGTCGTCAAAGCTGACGTTAAAAAACTGAACGAAACTACACGTAAATTGCAAAAACAGATTAATGCCTCTGACACTAAAACCGATGATCAGGTAAAAATACTGACTGAAAAAGTGATGAACTGGCCAGTCGTATTGACGTTATTGAAAGTAATAATGACAGCAAATCAGACGATACTTCACCGGTTTCATTTAACCAAACACCTGAATTTCAAAATTTACAGCAGACAATTAATGAGATTGATTCATCTAATAACACATTACGTAGAAAATTGTCAAATTTACAGCAAGAAGTAACAGAGATAAAAAATGTATCTGGGTTTAATTCATCACAGCAGACGCCACTTTGCGAACATTTGTCAGACTCAGGCAGCGCGTATAATTTGGGTAATCTACAGAGAATACGGGACTTAGATTCCGAACAACCACAGTTCAACAGATTCTCTTACAATCCTGAACCTGTTCCATCACACAGAGACGATAATTTCTGTCAGTGACAAAATTTAAAGTGTTTAAAAATGACAGAACTCAGATTCACCCACTGGATTGGATTCAACAATTTAGCCTTGCCTTTCCACCGACTTGGCCCGTTACGCATAAACTTGAATTTATTTGCAGTTTTTTGGAAGGCGAACCGGCAACTCGTATGAGACCGATCGCGAGGCAATGCTATTCGGTAGAAGAGTTTCAGAATGCTTTTCTATCAGCATACTGGTCGAAGACGACACAGCGCGGAATTAAAGATCAATTAATTAGTTTACCAAATTACGAGAACTCCAATTTTTCCACTGTCACGCAATTTTTTGAGCACATGGTCCAACAAATCCAGTACTTAAGTGAATCTTATAGTGAATCTGCACTTATTCAGTTATGTATTTCTAAATTGCCACAGTCATTAAGAGTGTCACTTTTAACAGGTCAGCAAAAAGAAAATATTTCTGCATTCAGGGATCTGCTGCAGCTTTTAGAAGTGCAGCAATCAGATTATTCCTTCGTGAACAAAAATTTTTCATATAATAACCAAGGTCAACAAACTTACAGTAATTACGATCAACCACGTAATTTCAATAGTAAAAGTAATAGACGTTTTAGGAATGACAACCAACCGAAGTTTAATAACAGACCAAATTCTAATTATCAATATCGTCAAAAGTTTCAGCAACAGGAACCACATTTTTGTAACAATAGAGGTTTTTCACAACAACAGCATCAAAACCAGTCGGTTAGCATACCTAACCAACAATGTAATGCACAAGGTCAACATAACTTTAATGTTTCGCCACGTGATACAACAAATAGTAACGCACGGCAGCAAAGGAGCAACTACGTAGAGAAAACACAGTATTTTAATTCCTATCGCAATGCACCGTATAGGAATGACTATTACGACAGACGTAAAAGTAATGAGCACAATTATCAGCGTACGTATAATAACAGTCGGTCTTACCAGCAACAAAATGATCAACAACAACATATTCTTGTGAATGAACCCGACAGTAGGTATCATCCAGAGCGTAATACGTCTGGAAGAAGTAATAGAACAGTTCAAATTGTAGAAATGCCACAACATCCTCCAGATAATAACAACACGTCAGATAGAATCTGACTAGATACTATACAGGTCGCATCTTCCGGTAACACAGGCACTACCTTTGACACGCAGAACATTGTTCACGAAAATGTAATTACTTTTGACGACATACGAGACACTATTTTGCAGGAAAGACCAGTTGTTCAAAAAACCATTTCACAACCTGTCATCGAAATTAAAATTGGTTCATCGAAATTTTCAGCAGTAATCGATTCCGGATCACCTACGTCAGTAATAAATGAAGAAGCTTTCAACGGGTGCAACAAAGAGAATACACATCCTACATTACCATTAGGCAAAACGAAAGTAAAAGGAGCAGTATCGAGTAAAGGAGTAGACGTTAAATTACAGACACATTTATCATTTTGTATTGCAGGTCACACATTTCACTCAAATTTTTAGATTGTTCCTTTATTGACAACAGACGTCATTTTAGGTACGAATTTTCTCGTACAACACGACGCAGTGGTTGATTTTCAGAATTCTTATTTAATGTTTAAGGATGAAAATGTGCAGTTGGCTTTAGAGTTTCAGCATTCTTTATCTGCGGAAGAACAAGCAATTAATCGTACAGAGGTCATTTCCGCAACACGTAACATAGACTGTAATTCCACAGTGTTCACTGATACGTACGTACATAACTATAATACTCCAGACGAAGCTGACTAAGACGTAATGCAGATGATTTCTGACAAAGTTAAACAGAGTAGTGCAAATACAGACGACGAACGCGCGCAACTACACAAAATTCTTTTACAGCAAGCTCCAGTTTTCGACAACATTCCTGGTACCATGTCCGGATTTATGTATGAATTTCAAGTCAAACAGCACGATACATTTAAAGCAAAGCATTATCCCATTCCATACATCCACAGAGAACAAGTTAAAAAAGAATTGCAAGATATGTTCGACCAAGGAATTATTGAACCGGCAGTTAGTCCGTACATAAACCTGTTACATATTGTTAAGAAAAAAGATGGCTCACTTCGCCTCGTACTTGATTCACGTCACATTAATGACATTATTATTAATGAAACCGATCGACCACAGACACTAGAAGAACTTCTACAAAAATTTCATGGTACTGCTATTTATTCCACATTAGATTTGAAATTGGGATTTTGGCAAATTCAGCTTCATCCGAATTGCAGAAAGTACACAGCATTTCTCTGTTTTGGCGACTGTTATCAATTTTGCAAATTACCATTCGGTTTAACTATTTCTTCTGCAGCTTTCATTCGCGGTTTGAACACAATACTTCCGACAGAACTTAAAGACAGAATTACGACGTACGTAGACGACATTCTTATCGCAGAAGCTAACTGGTCTGAGCACAATATGATTCTTGAACGACTGTTACAAACTTTTCATGCACAAGGACTCACAGTTAATCTCAGTAAATCGCACTTTGGCAAAACTTCCATAAAATTTCTTGGACACGTAATTTCAGCAGAAGGCACTGCGCCTGATCCGGAAAAACTTCAAGCTCTACGTGACACTACTGTTCCTACGACGAAGAAACAATTACGCAGTTTTTTGGGCTTAATTAATTTTTTTCGTAAATTTATTCATCGCTCTGCTTTAGACACACCTAGATTATGCCAATTAACAGGTCAAAATGCTATTTGGTCATGGGATAAGTAAGCACATTCTGAATTCATGAACCTGAAAGAAGCCTTGTTGAATGCTCCACTCTTATCGCACCCAGATCTAACCAGAAATTTTTCCATTGCCACCGACAGTTCTAACACCGCTTTAGGCGAGCATATTTTCCAGGAAATTGAAGAAGATAGCTCTACAGTAATTAAAAACATCGCATTTGCAAGTCGCATTCTGTCACCTGCTGAACGAAATTATTCCGTTACAGAACTGGAAACATTATGTGTTGTATGGGCTTTTACGAGATTTCGGCACTTTCTTTATGGCAGACATACCACCGTCTACACAGACCATAGAGCTATACAATTCTTACTTTCGGCTAAATTCACTCACGACAGATTAAGCAGATGGAAACTTTATTTACAGGAATTTAATTTTACGATTGTTCACATTCCCGGCACACAAAATGTTATAGCAGATGCACTATCGCGTTCTCTCAGCAACAATCAGCAAGACGTAGCAACCAACTTCTGCAAAGCAAATTTCGGTGTCATGTACACTCAGCAAGTTGCATTTGAAAATTTTATTTCGTCGTCATTACAGGACATAGCAAAAGAGCAAAATAAAGACAATGTGTGGAAAGAAATTAAACACCTCTGGCAAAATAAGAATAATGTTACGATTAGAAACCACTACACTGTACGCAATGACATTCTATTTCGCCGCTCTCATCCTGACAGCAACAATTGGTTATTATGCATTCCTGACGAACTGGTTAACAAATTAATATGATACATTCATTTAAGTTACGCACATTATGGAGCCAGAAAATGTTTTCTTATACTGAGACAGACCTGTTATTTTACCAACATGGAGAAACGTATTCGACGAGTTTTAGCGTCATGTAAAATTTACCAGAAAGCTAAGTCAGACACAACTTCACATATTCCTCCATTATATCCCATTGCACCTGTTAAATTAAGACACATGGCCGCAGTAGACATTTTTGGTCCAATTCCGAGAACTAACAGAGGTGTCTGCTACATCTTTGTCGCTGTTGAACTCACTTCAAAATTTGTTACCTTCACTCCGTTACGAAAAGCTACTACTAAACCTGTTTCGAAAGCATTTGTAAAACATTTTTTATTTCATGTAGGGCATGTGTTGAAAGTAATTTTCGACAATGGATCACAGTTTCGTTCTGCTAGAAACATTTCTCCGATCTATATATCCAAGTACCATGCTTCTTCGAACCCCTGTGGACGATTGATGAAAGAATTTGGTAAACTGTGTAGCATATACTGCCACAAAAGACATATTGATTGGGACACACACATATTCTCATTCCAAGATGTAATTAATTCCATTCCGAATTAATCCACTATGCTATCTCCGTCTGTTAAACTGAAAAACGTTGAACCACCAAACAAAATTAAAGAATTAGTAAACTTTCCTACATCTCGTCGACTACGACACCATGAAATCATTAACATTGCGCTGAGCAACATCAAACGTGCCGCAGAGCGCCGGAGAAGACAGCAAAAACAGGTTTGTATACGCCGTGACTTTCACATTGGACAGAAGATATTAGTACGTACACATCATTTATCTAATAAAATAAAAGGTAAGTGCAGTAAATTTGAACTTCTATACGCAGGTCCATATCGGATTCGCAGCATTCCTCACCCCAATGTTGTACACGTCGAAACTCTGAGAACCAGAAAATCGAAAGGAAACCACCACTTATCCAACATAAAACCCTTTATTGAGTGAACATACTTTATGATTTATCACACTGTAATGCTATTTACTAATTTTTATGATAATTTCTGCAATTATATTCACATGAACAATTACTGATGATTATCATATTTTTTCTTGACAAGTGCCCGGCAAGGTAAGGTTAGCAGGTCGCTTTTCTTGTCGTTACACATCAGACCGTGCACATTTTCCCTTTTTTATGTATGTACGATTGTTTTCATGTTTTGTTTGTATGCACTGTGAAATAGTTAAGGTACAACACACACCAGTTGACTTTGACATTTTTTGCCCTATGATATCTCAACATCGTGACTGTTTTACATTTTTCTTTTTTTTGCTGCTGCATTGTGATATTCTCTGTACATTTTTGCCTTTGAACACTGTCTATGCTTTTGACATATTACGTTTTCTGTCATGTTATGCTGTACGCTTAATTATGTCACCATAAATCAGTCATTATTTAGTGGGTATATGATTTAAATGCAAGACATTAATCTTTGTTCATCAATTTCAGAAAGAAATGATGCGTAAAGGAAATAAATTAAACAGAAATGGAAATTTGAACTACGGAATAAGCGAAAGAAGATACAAAAACCTAATGAGGAATAGTAAATGGATCAGAATTAACGAGCATTAACAAGAATATACTATACACATCGTAGAATAGCAGTCTTAACTAATTTTTTCTTTCAGAATACAAGGCGATTGATGCAGGCTGTCAGACAGAACTACACATCTTAGTTTTAGTGATGAAATGTGCTAGAGATAAGGAATAGTTGTGTAATGAGTAATGAAGTGATTTTTTGCAGATGATAATGAATGCTGATGAAGAGTGATGATGAAGAATATGCTACTATGAATAATGAAGTTTTTCTTTACAGGTGATGATAATAATGAAGTTACGATAATATGGATAATGAAGTTTTTTCTTTACAGATGAGGATGATGTTGAAGTTTATGTATTTATGCTATGTAGTTATTTAAGTATTTGTTGCAGTTTGTTTTGACAGTATGTTCTATATCGTATGGTATGATGACTGAAGGTTTTGGAAAGGATAGCTATGGTACACATTTTTTATACACATTTCACTACCTGTTAATTCGAAGTTCACTACTTTTCAGCATAGTATGCGGTTCTTCTTTCAGCTCAATAATCCATTTTGTATTTTTTTTCCAGAAGAAGTCTTTCATGATACTTACTAAACTTGTTACTTATTAAACCTATACTAGTACTTGCATTTTTTTTTTACCCAGTTGTGTCACAACCTTGCTACAGCTGACTCATGACGAATGACGTTACACATTTTTCATTTACAGGAACAAACCAGAAGCAAATTTTTTTCTTTTTCTCTTCTTGCTTTCCCTTATAATTACCCAAAGCAATGCATTGCTAACAAAAAAAAAAAAAGAAAGTGTGTATCACCAGTTCCAAATAATGCTACTCATTTAAGAGAGTTCTGAATAATACTGAATGATGAACAATGTTTTGTACTATTCAATACTTGCTGGCCATTGAGTGCCAATAATTAGTGTAACTAAATGAACTATGTTAATACTATACCATTCATTAGCTCCTGTTTTCAATGATGACTTTTGACGTTTGTAACTGGCCGATAAGTGGCAATATTGATTGTAATCAGATGATTTATGAACATTATTCTGTAATACTAAATACATGGTACAGAAATGTTCAATAACTGGGCTATAAATGCCGCAAACTACTAATGTAATTCTCAATGAAGACTAGTATGTGTCTTAATGTCCTTCAACTACTGACCTAACTACCATGAATTACTGCAATGTCCATTTGTCCTGTCCATCCTCATGATCATGGAGCACTATATTTGGTTTTTGCACTAATTCTACGTTGGTGTGCCTTGTAAGAGCGTGGTGTTGACACGACATGCTGTCCACCACCGTGAGCGATGGAGACGTTATTATGGTCACACTGTTTGGTGTACCTGATGTACTGCCAAAATGATAATATGGAATATTAATACGACATTTCAGTGTCTTGGATACGCTGATAAATAATTCTGGGAAAAGAACTGCAAATTGTCTCACTTGGTGTTGTACTTCTCTTGGAAAGATATGGACTTTCAGTGCAGCTGCGTGCAACCTAAGTGCTACAACCATGACGCAATCCTTCCTATTCCTTCCCTAATTCTTGTAAAATGAAAAAGTCATATACAGTACGTGTGCACTTCCTTTCATTTGTTAATAAGATCAGTTATCCTGAAATTACTAAAGACTTCTATAGTGCATGTGCACTTTATTACACTCCTTGATTTGTTTGTTTGTTGTAGAAAAATACTAGAGAGTACTACAGTGCATGTGCACTTTTGTCATTTGTCAATATGATTTATACTCATTAGGTTTATTTGTCGTAAAAATATTAGAGAGTTTTTCAATGCATGTGCGCTTTATGCCATTTGTACTCATTACGTATATATATTTTGTGGTTTTCTGATATGTTCTGTACTACAGTGCGTGTGCACTTTTGCCATTTATTAATACATTTTTTGATTTGATGATATGTTCTAAACTACAGTACATGTGCACTTATGTCATGTGTTAATATGTTTTCTACTGAACTTCAGTGCCTGTGCACTTTTCTCATTTTTCAATATGATCTGTACATTTTGTGATTTCCTGATATGTTCAATACTTCAGTGCGAATGCACTTATGGCATTTGTTACTCATTGTAGATACATTTCCTCATTTGCTGATATGTTCTGAACTATAGTGCATGTGCACTCATGTCACTTGTCAATATGATTTTTTGCCATTCTGTTCTGAAAATGCTAAAGAGTTTTTCAGTGTGTGTGCACTTTTGTTATCTATCAAATAATTTGTATACACATTTTTCTGATTTGCTAATATGTTTTATACTCACACTTTGTTATTGTCTAATATGTTTTGTACTTGAGGCATGTGCACCACATTTAATTCATGTACTACATTTGAATATTCTGTAAACTGTAAAAGTTAATTAATTGAAAAAAAAATTTGTTGCTCATGGCAAGTCCAAATGACTCACCATCGCTGCCAAATTTTTGCACCCCCAGTGGAGGGTTATGAAACGCGTATGTATTTAGTACAGCGATGGCGAGCCATGACAGAATCTCTGACCAGAGAGTTATTTATTGTTGCTGGTCTGCGCTTGACCGCGCGAGAGTTCAGTTGCATGTAGGGAGTAGTGGTTGCTAGTTGCACTCAGTCAGTGCTAGTAGCGCGCGAGAGACAGTCGGGTTGTGTTTGAGGACTCGGCGGGCGTCGACATGGGACTCTGGTCAAGATTCAGGACGAGGTATATTTTTTAAATAAGGTAATGAAGCAGCATTGCGCTCATCTGATAGTGTAATGCATCTTAAGTGTAATTAATTTGTTCAAGAATCGCCCCAATAATAATTTTGTTTTCAAACCAAGCATTTTGATAAAACAAACATTTTATTGAAAGAAAATTTCCCATGCATTTCCTTAAAGAAAAAAATTCAAAGAATTTTTGCGATGCATTTCCTCCAAGCTATGCCGAAAAATAAGAGCAGATGCAATTTTACTGAGGTAAGAACAGGGCCTAAGATCGACATTTCGGTCTATTTGCGTTTTCATTGTCACTGAGATTTCATTTTCATTGAATTGTCTTACATTTTTGTGGGCAGCTTACATTTGGGTCAGATTGCTAATTCACACATTTATTATCATTGACTAACATTTATTTGATGGGAGGTTACACTAGGTTCTATTCTCGTTAACATTTCATTATTGTCCTTACAAATTTCTCTGGGGAGGTTACAGTGTGTGTGTGTGTGTGTGTGTGTGTGTGTGTGTGTGTGTGTGTGCGTGTCTGTCCTTTCGGACATTTCCGAAAGAACAGACACTACGAATCGAATCGAAATAGACAGCCTTGTTAATCAATTAAAGATTGAAGGAGAAAGTCCAGGCTGTCATGCGCATTAAAGTAGACCAACGGCGTCAGATGAAAGTTTGTGCCTGACCAGGTTCGAACTCGGATTCGTAGTGAGTTTTCTTTCGGACATTCCCGAAAGAACAGACACCACACATATATCCATATACAGGGGGTTATATGGCATTTTTGCTGCAATTTGTTTATACCACCACCTCCTACAATATTTACTATTCCTCCTCAAACATCCCGTATATTTATTTGGGTCTCGACGGGTGTAGACAGGTGCTGAAGAGAGGTTGGCTGCTGTGTCCCGACAGTGCCCACCGTCGGAGGTTCGAGTCCTCCCTTCGGCATGGGTGTGTGTGTTGTCCATAGAGTAAGTTAGTTTAAGTTAGATTGATTAGTGTGCAAGCTTAGAGTCCGATGACCTAAGCAGCTTGGTCCCATAAGTTCTTACAACGAATTTACAAAATTTTAAATCCAAAATACTGCATCTCGGTTCTTACAATAGTGCAATAGGTGCGCACTGGTTAGCTGTAACTGAAGAGAGATTCCAACTCGGATTGTGGTTAAATGCATAATAACTTAAATTGTGCATATATTTCTGGATGAATGTTTGTTATATTGGAGGTGGAAATCTGTAATTTATATTACCTTAGTTACTACTTCAATTTTGTTCCTCAATTTAAAGGTATATATGGGTGCAAACATGGAATACATGGGAATAATGCATCTGCTCAGTGACAGGTATGGGGGAGGCATTGTGGCTAGGCCTCGGATCTTCGACCCCTGCCCTCTTTGCCTCCTCCTACCTGGTGCTGAAAGTCTTCTCAAACTTTTTAAAAAAATAATAGTGCATGCCTGTCTAGTAAGCAGGAGGTCCAGGTTCGAAGCCCAGTCGGTCACAAATATTCATCTGCCGTCTTAGCTGTATTTCAACGCGCTGTGACAGTGTGGACGTCGGTCCTTCGATATTTAAGATGCAATTGTTTTTTAAGGCAACAGAGGTGATTTGCGACCATTTGTCTTGCCATCAGTGTAACGGGACTTCAACGACATCCAACCCTTAGTCATTTCTTTGTGCTGGCGCTAACCCATGTCATATATATGCGAATCAGATTGTAGTTCATATTCAGTCAAATAACGAATGGTCAGTATACAAGTATGCCGGCCGAGGTGGCCGAGTGGTTCTAGGCGCTACAGTCTGGAACCGTGCGACCGCTACGGTCGCAGGTTCGAATCCTGTATGTGCCTGATGTCATTAGGTTAGTTAGGTTTAAGTAGTTCTAAGTTCTAGTGGACTGATGACCTCAGAAATTAAGTCCCATAGTGCTCAGTCATTTGAACCATTTATGAAGTATACAAGTATTTACGAACAGTAGAAGGAGGATTGCAGCGAACTGATCCCTTAACCAAGTGCAACATACAGTACCTGCGTAATGAGTCATTCCAGCTGCACAGCTGAGGGTAATATTTGTTAAGCAATTCATTGCAGAATTAACGTAATAGCCGCACGATGATCTCTGTAGTCATACTGTATCATTAGCAGCCCGCGAATGGAGTACTATGTTCGTTAAATCGGATTACTCAAGCTGAGACCAAATAAAGAGAAGCGACGACGCCACAACACTACCTTTACTTAAGTAGGTAGTCAGCGCTAAATTATGTGTCCCACCATTAGCGTTACTATAAGCAGTTTGACAGCATAACACCACCACAACTACTGACAACCTGAGCCATATCAATACGCAGTTGTAGCTCGCAGTGATTACAAGTTGCTGATGTTTGTCAGGAATAGAGGTACGCGCCTCTGAAGTTCCATTTTCATTACGTCTAGGACCGAGAGGATCCTAAATAACAGTAATAGGTCACCCAGCGAAGAGAAGAGTCCACGTATTGTCTCAAGTTCTTGCAGTTTGATATTAATGCAGATCCCGATAGTTTCACACTAACGGGTTCTTTTGGCTATCGGAATACTCATATGGGAATTATAAAAGTGTAATTGCTAGAACGCTTAACTATCTTAATAACACCTCATTCTAGACTGAATACGACTCGGAAAACGACGTCAATTTGACGTTTCCATCCATCTCCTGACGTCTTACTGAATGAAGTCTGAAGTGCACGCACAGTTGTGTAGCCTGCCGCATGGATTCTGTGATGCGTTGTGGCAGCGGGCAGTCATTGCTGAATGCAGACATTTGCAAATATCCCCACTGCTTAAGGTGAAATCGTCTTTGTTGCATTTTTCCATACCGTAATTAGCACAATAACATAAGGCTTGTTCTGATGGAGAACTTGATGCACACAAGTCCTTAAAAAATTATGTCCTAGCGGGAGTAATGCATGAAAGGAGACAGACTGTTGAACAAAAGAATGGACTGCTCCTGCTTTTTGCGTTTCCGATAGCGCCTACGATAAGAATCTGGTGTCACATTATGCTTCACAACCCTAAACTGTTTATTTTTTTACTTCATACTAAAACAAAAGTTATGATACGAGAAGAGAAAATGACTGATATGCTTCTCAGGAACTTTAGTTTTCGTGTTTATTTTCTCACTTCATACTAAAACAAGGGCGTTAATATGAGAAGAGGAAATGAAATATACGCTTCCAAGACATAATATTTCCTTGTGTGCTACTACTGCATACATGAAAGCCCTGCAGTTAGTTTCTGTACGTTGGATAAATTTCGATATCACCTCACATTCCTTTGTGAGAAAGTTCCTATTTTCTTGGGATTCAAATAGAGTGGACATTTCATCACTGGTTAATATTCTGATGACTAATGACATGATACCCGTTGCAATTGCTCCATGGCACCTGTGAGTAGAGTCTCACGTTGGTTACTATAAGAACACGCAGGCAGTGATATCCGCTCACTGCAGTCAGAACCAAGGTGTTTTCTTTCTGTTTATGGCGAAGCGTCTGCTGCAGTGTCCACATTCAGCCAACATAAACAAATCGCGGCGGCATTGGGCACTGCTAATCGCTGCTCTTGTCGCGAGCCTCGACAACAAGAGCGCACTGTCTCTGCTAACGATACTATGGAGTTAATACATCTTACTTAACGTAATATGCAGGTCGTGGGTTGGGTAAAAATTCAGTTTGTAACCTCCCATCGCATTAAAGTACTTTACAGTCATATTTGATGCAATATTTATTGTTAGTTGTCTCTCTAATGTTAATAGTATTGATTCAGATTGTGCGTGAACACGAAAAGACACACACACACACACACACACACACACAAACACACAAACAGTCATTAATTCCAGTGATGGTGACAACTACTGTGTGTTGAACAACTCATGCACCAGTCAATTCCTCAGTTGGCGTCGAGTGGATGAGATTTTTCAATTGCCTTGCATTGCAAGAATTGTAAGGAAGAGACTGAAAGTACATGGACTTGTATCTAAAGAGCTGCGACAAAGCAAAGCTTGACCGACTATCAGATAATTGTCCACATGGGTTTTGTGGACGAGTATACTTTTAGTAACCAACCCACCCACGATCATTACGTAAGATTTCTCGAAGGCGTAGGGGCATTGATTTCATTAAGTCGTCGACAGTGTAGCGTGATGGTTTACTTCCCACCATACGTTTTCTATATTCGTCCAAAGGTCGCTTGCATTTGTAGGTCCTCATGGCAATGACCTTGTTACCTCTGCCCACATATTCTCTATCTGGTTGATGTTCGGTGATCGTGGAACAAACGGCAACAGCTTTATCCTCTCTCGGCCCTGAAACCAATCTCGCACTGCTCTGCTATGATATTTAGATAACATATTAGTAATAAGCACGTTATTATTTTCCACAGTGTTTAAGATTTCAGGCCCTGTCATAAATAAGTGATCTAGATTCAACCGTCCGATTAAGAATGTGGTTTACCCAGTCTATCAAATGATGAGAGTCGTATTCGGATATCCACATTAAGCCTGACTGACTGAATCCGATTAGAACGATCTGGTATCGAAATGAAGTTACAGAAATCGGATAATTTGAACGTCTGTATTGCAACAATGCTGCGCACGTAAATTCCTATGATGGAGTAACTGGTAGCAACTGCCTAAGAAAAATTGAGAAATATGTCTACTAGCAGCAATGTAACGTAATTATAACCTAGCCGGCCGGAGTGGCCGTGCGGTTCTAGGCGCTACAGTCTGGAACCGCGAGACCGCTGCGGTCGCAGGTTCGAATCCTGCCTCGGGCATGGATGTGTGTGGTGTCCTTAGGTTAGTTAGGTTTAAGTAGTTCTAAGTTGTAGGGGACTGATGACCTCAGAAGTTAAGTCTCATAGTGCTCAGAGCCATTTGAACCAATTATAACACATATTTATGTGATGGAAATACTGATTCGAACAATGCACATCTATTTCAGTGGTGGGAAATGCACCATATAGGATTTCCTGATGACATAATGACAATAATAATAATAATAGTAATAAGAATAATAAAAATCCCGTGAGGCCGATAGGGGAAACCCTCCACCATATGGGTGGTACCGAGGAAATCAAATACTTGGGGTGAACCAAATACTAACACAATCCTGAACGGCTACTCAATCCGCTGAAACCAAAATCCACGAACGTCTGAGTGGTACACAACCCGGCTGTCGATAGGCGGCAGTTGGATTATCGTATTCTGGGGAGTCATGGACTGTTCGGGTGGCCCCGGCGGTTGTTCGAGTCCTCCCTCGGGCATGGGTGTGTGTGTGTTTGTCCTTAGGATAGTTTAGGTTAAGTAGTGTGTAAGCTTAGGGACTGATACCTCAGCAGTTACACATAAGAACTTTTTTTTATAACTAAACATCGATCAACTGATCCAAATACGAAAACTAAATAATCTCACATAATAAATAGCCCGACAAAAATTTGTTCTTCAGAACCACGACTAACTGACAATGAAACCTTGCATTACAGAAACCATTGCATCTTCAAGAGCAACATGCAACAAAAGGTAGCGAAAGGTGTACCAATCTCGGAAATGGCATTTATCGAACACAGATCTATCATCAGTTCCATTTCTCAGGTAACATGATTGGCTACCAGGTGCAAGCTGCTGTCGTTCGCCTTTCTAGATTCGCTGAAAGCCAGATTCTTAATTCTTTTGTAGTAGAGCTACAAGCAGGCAGATACAAACTCAATAAGGGAATCGTAAGACAGCGCCCGAGCAAAATTCGTCTTGGTACTTTCAATAACCCTTACTGTCAGAGCGAAAACCTTCAGGTACTGCCAATTTCATAATGCCACTTTTGTTTTCTGCCAACATATTTTTTGTTGTTGTGAATACATAATTTTATCTATGAAATGCCACATTTTCATAATACTTCCGAATGATGCAGAAAATGAAGTAAATACAGATCTTTTCGAAGTCAAAAGTCGGGAATATCCTATTAATTCGTGTTAAAATATACTCAATCGCCTTACAGACACTTAATGCTTTATTAAGATAGACTGCCGTCATGATATTTCTGTAGTAAACTGAATTTAATTTGTATTAGTACAGTGAATATTTTAATTGCATTTTCCATTAGTTTACTGATCGCAACAATAATCATCAAAGAGAAATTATTCAGCAGCTGAATTTTCTTTCACGATATCTAAAACAATCTGACAATGCTAAAGTTGTTTGCAAATTATACGCCTGTAGAAACCCACTGGGCTTAACGATGTCATTAAACCAGTGTAGTTTTAAAAGTATTTTCGTCTAGAAATGAATTGCGTTGACGGTTGATCGATCAAGAGCGGGAAGGTAAAATTTTACGAATATATGACGAGAGGGACAAGTGCTTGAGAGAGGACTTCCCTATCAATACAAGTGCCTCAGAGACGACTTTCCTATCAATCTCCTGGATAGTTTTGTCTCTCAAATCAACAGAGTGAGTTATCATGCAGTAGCATAGGTGATGTAGTTTTGTTGCTCGATTTTCTTACTCTGCGACCGAAAGGCGTCTCAGTTGTTGACAACAAATTCCAGCTGTGTTGCACACACCCCTTGGGAAAGAATTCGTAGCCCAAAACACACTTTTGGAGCTATCAGATGTAAAATATTATGTTCACACTACTCTTTGCTCTAGTCTACGTCTTTTGGTGGGGCTCAGCCTTTCATTTCTTCTTGGGAAGTTGACGATAAAGGCATCATAACACGTCACCAGTAACAGTACTGTATAGGAATGCTCAATGAGCAACCTGATGACGTTCAATAATAGTCACTCCGTTGATTTGTGTAGTTTCGAATTAGAGCATGCAATACTCCTACACCAGACTTCTGAACTTTGCCTGTTGAATGCAAATGTCGCATAATGGTAAAATGGTAATCTGTCACATATATCAGTATTCGAGACTTCCTTAATGTGGAAAATCATTCATGCCAGAACGATCTTTGTTGAAACAAGAATATCTTTTTCTGGCGTATTTTTCCCAAAAGCACTCGCTCCAAACACAGTTCAAATCTTTCTAGCTGCCTCCTCTACATTCATCCCTCTGTTATAGAAAAGTAAATGTTGTGTTGCAGATGTTACACCTTTTTCCACTTGCGACTCAATTTTACAATGCTTAACTGTAGTTCACGATTTTCAAGTATGCAAAATCCAATGCTTAACTGCAAGATAATAACTGGAACTTCAAATTCGAAAATGGCATTGATACTTACAGTGACAGCGGGGCGCCGCCTTCACATGGGCGGCGCCGGATTTCAGGCGGCGGGTGGCGTCTGGCCGGTGGCCGGTAGCTGCTACAGCGCGAGGAAACGCTCGAGCGTAAGCTGTTATGATCGCGACGCAGCCACGAACTGTCCTGCGGAATTGTTTCTGGATATTGCTGGTGGATAGAATGTTAAGCGAATTGTCTTCGATGTTCAATCACACTCATAACTTTAGACCGAAATGTGGTTAAAAAAAAATAAATAAAAAAAGACACATTTGGACGCGAACATGCGACTCGAAGTTTAGAATGCACGACGATTACCGCAAGACCACGGGCTCACTGCAGCCATATCATCTCGGAAGTAGATAACACTTCCTCCTAACACTTCCACATCTTACAGTGTTGCCAGATTGTGCAGATGGCCGGACTTACAGTTGTCAGGGGCGGTCAGTTTTATTGGCCACCTTAAGTGAACGACTCGGACTTACTCTCTATGGAGGCCGGCAGTTTTTATGTCTAAGACTGTACATGTCCCTTCACCTTTCCACTTCACTATCACATCGGAAGCAATGGACCTAGGGATGTTTAGGAGTGAGGAAATCTCGCGTACAGAAGTATGAGACAAGTGGGACAGAGTCACCTGACCAAGTTCGAAGTCAGTTAGTTTCGCGGAACGCCCCATTCTGCTTTCTCACGCTGTCTAATGACTACTGAGAAACAACAATATCAGAAACTGAGCAGGCCTTGATGCAAAACACCTTGTTATTCTTTTATTTCCTTATTTCCGCAAACTAGTTTTGACGACAAAAATCACCATCATCAGTGGTTTTTCTAAAATCTAAAACATTACAACCATGTTCACAAACATACCCACAGAAGAAACAATAAACATTGTAGAATAACAGCTAAAACGCAAGAAATTCCCAGAGATACAAATGAATGAAATCTCATCCATTCTTAGGCTTATTGCAGAACAAAACTACTTCACTTTCAACAACAACTTCTGTTGGCAACACTAGGGGCTACCCATGGGGTCCCCCATCAGTAGAACCTTAGCCAACATTTTCTTGAACGATATAGAGAACACAATACTCAATAACATTGTAAAACAAGGAGGGTACAAAATAATCTACTAGTACCTATCTTATCTTACAGCTGTGTTGCATTACGAACAATGGTCCAAATCGTTCAAATGGCTCTGAGCACTATGGGACTTAGCATCTGAGGTCATCAGTCCCCTAGAACTTCGAACTACTTAAACATAACTAACCTAAGGACATCACACACATCCATGTCCGAGGCAGGATTCAAACCTGCGACCGTAGCGGTCGCGCGGTTCCAGATTGAAGCGCCAAGAACCGCTCGGTCACCACGGCCGGCAACAATGGTCCACTCTGGCTTATGGTAGCCGCCGTATTTGTATCATAAACTGTGTCGTAAGAGACCACAGCCATCTTGCAGAACGGCCAGTAGTAAATTCTGTACAATGGTCCGAAGCGTTTAATACCTGCTATGTTTCTGGCTAAATTGTTCCAGCATCTGTTTCGTAAAGACAATTGAAGTGCCTAAAATGTGTCTAGACAATCTGGTTAGCCTATAACCGTTCACATAGCAACGGTTAAGGTGCTTGGTGGCTTCTGGGGGTTATTTCTTTGAAGGCTGCTTTTACGTTTGTTAAGGTGGTTTTTATAATTGTTGGCTTAGGTTGTGGCCGTACTTTTATTTTCATTAAGTGTTAAGTCACTGGGGAAGGCCAAAGGTTTATGGCTACATCCTTGCAGCTTGTGGGGACTATTTTCTGTGACCTACATTTACATTTGTTAAGGTGGCTTTAATACTTTCTACATTTAACACTTTAATTACTTTTTAAATTCTGATGTGTCCGCATTTGTATTTGCTTTGAATATGGTGTGCTTGGGGCGGGACAAAGATATATTGTTGTTTCACTGCATAGTTTAAGAGAGCTTTGCTATGTCTGCTGCAGTTACATCACTGCTTTGTTTGTCTCGTTGGGGCCGGGGACTGGTGCCCGAGGTGTACCTCTGAGTCTACTGTACTGCCTGCGGGCTTACACCAGGATCCGACATTGGTCTGATTAATTGTTGTTTATTCATGTTTGATATACTTCCTTCTTGTGACAGGAAAATCCTGAAACATAGTTACAGATTACAGTGAGCCTCGAGTAAAACTCTGTTACTTGAAGTTTGTTGCTCCTAAAGAAAAGAAACTTGTACGCTGGGTATCCTTTAAGGTTTAGTTTGTTCTAAAGGAAAGAGACAGTTATGCATGGACCTTCTTTAAATCGATTATAGAGTCACAAGAGTTGCACAGTAAATTTCCAGTTCTTCCTCTAGGACCTGACTGTTGATGTCCTTTATCTTGGTATCCAAAGGACTTGCAATAGGCGTCCGAACTCCACCGAATGGGGTTTTCCTGCCAAGAATATAATGCGATCATTTCATTTCCTTGTATACTGTCTCGAAGAGAACAACTGCCATAAAACTGCAATGGGCTGGCCATGTAATCAGAAGAAAGGATGACGGATGGCCCAAAGTGGTGCTGCAACAAAGTCCAGGAGGCATAGACAGACCTCGAGGAAGGCCACTAGACCTGTGAAAGTACGCTGGAGTTAACTTGATGAATATCATCCAAGATGTTTCCTACTGGAAGAAGAATTTACAGACGTACCTGAAACCCCCCCCCCCCCCCCCCACTCATGAACCATGGATCCTGCCGTCGGTGGGGATGCTTGCGTGCCTCAGCGATACAGATGGCCGTACCGTAGGTGCAACCACAACGGAGGGGTATCTGTTGAGAGGCCAGACAAACGTGTGGTTCCTGAAGAGGGACAGCAGCCTTTTCAGTAGTTGCAAGGGCAACAGTCTGGATGATTGACTGATCTGGCCTTGTAACACTAACCAAAACGGCCTTGCTGAGCTGGTACTGCGAACGCCTGAAAGAAGGGGAAACTACGGCCGTAATTTTTCCTGAGGGCATGCAGCTTTACTGTATGGTTAAATGATGATGGCGTCCTCTTGGATAAGATATTCCAGAGGTAAAATAGTCCCCCATTCGGATCTCCGGGCGGGGACTACTCAAAAGGACGTCATTATCAGGAAAAAGAAAACTGGCGTTCTACGGATCGGAGCGTGGAATGTCAGATAACTTAATCGGGCAGGTAGTATGATGTATCATGCAGCGTAACTTGCTGTGACAGTGCGAGAGAGAGAGAGAGAGAGAGAGACAAAGATATTGTTTATTACTCTGTGGCGGTCAGCGCTCACATAATTATTCTTAGGAGTTAGAGCTTTTGTTCTTCTTAAGAGTGAAAATTTTAGGAGAGGAGAGCCATTCTTGTGATGTAAAAATCGACAACATTGCGAGTTTTTGATTCACATTGTAAAATGTATGTGTATATGGAAGGAAATCAGTTAATAGAACAATAAAATGTTGTTCATTTCAAGAAGGTACGTGTTATTATAAACCAAGCGATATACTTCTATTGTGATTTACTAATAAACACCAGCTTGAGAATAGTTCCGACGGGAGCGTTCACTTCTAGTGAAATAGTTCGATGTATTCTTCGGAAAAGAAGTCTTTTCATGGATCATTCAAATTCACAATAGTACCTGGACATTTCTCAGAACTGAAAGCAATCTGATTGTTATGCAACACAGCCCTGGAGAATATTTCTCCGTACTTTGGTTACCACTTTCAGCTCAACACGGTATCTGCAGCATCTGGAGCAGATTTCTACAATAGCGGAACCGTGTAATCGCTATCAGTTTCACACATCGCCCTGTGTACGCTGTATGTATTTACCCACAACAGTGAACATACAGTTACTCACACACATAGAAAGACAATACAAGGTGGTGTGGGGGAACATTTCAGTATAAAGGTCCTGTAGAGCTAAACAGTAATTAGCCTAGTAGTAGTAGTGGTAAACAAAACTTTTTTTCTTTTTTTTTCAAAGGAGTCTTTATATATGTCTACCGTTAGGCAGGACACGATCCTGATACAACACTCATAGTGAACCTGCAATATAACTATGTTAGTAATTTAGTAATTAATGTTTCATTGTGTGCATATGTGTCTAGTTTTATAGAGTAACTATATTATGGTCCTTTGTATGTTTCATGCTAACGGAACGTGCGGGAGTATCTTGTGAAGAGAACGAGTACGCCGTCCCAGCAGCCGAGCAGAAACTTCAAAAAGGCCAGAACATTTGAATTACTACCTTTCTTGAGCATTTATGCATTGTAGTGACCATTAATGTATTAATTTTCTAAGTATAAATAGTGCTGCTACATTACTTTTACTAGAATTCCAGTATTTCAATAGATATAGTAAGACAATATTTCATGTGTTATCTATGTACTGTGTTTGTGTCACATTGTAAAGTGTACATTAACAGCATTAGGACATTAAGGTTTTTTGCGTGTGTAAAATTTAATAGTCACTTTTGTAAGACTTATTTAGAGGAGAAACTGTCAATTGCTTATTTACATGGTGATAACTAGATCTATGTTCAAAGCCAATAAACAAGCACGCATCACAATGCCACAAAAATTAATTAAATAGTGCGAATGCATCGTCAACTAGTGCCACAGAATTTAATACCGCCGTAGTTAGCGATATGTCGATTACGGCTGAGCAACCAGCAGTAATTAATGCGCTCACGCCGTCGACACAAACGGTTGCTAGTTACGGCATTCATATGTCGAAAGAAGTTCAGAGAAATATGCAGCAACCAACAAACAACATGAATTTCATCTCTGACACAGACGCGTGCGAAAACGAAATGACGGTACCGAAAATTGTGTCGGTACAATCCTCATTAAGCCCAATACAATCGTCAATTGTTGAGAATACCGATTTGTTATCCCAGCTGATGTCAAGTTTGACGGTCATAACACAAGGGATTAAAGCATTAGAAACCACACAATCCACGTTTGCAACGATATGAATCGCAGATTCCAGGCACTGGAAACCACGCAATCCACGTTTGCAAATGACATGAATCGTAGATTCCAGGTATTGGAGAGTGCGCAATTTAATTTGGATCAGGAGCAATCTAATAAACTAAAAGAAATAAATGATGAGATTACTGAAAAATTCCAGAGTTTGGAAAGAAAGCAGAGTCACTTGATTGCCAGTCAGGCACAACTCATAGTTACACAAGAACAACAGTATCAGGAATTAACAAACAAATACAAAGACATCTTATGTCGTCAAGATAGACTAAATCATCAAGTGCAAGAAGTTATTCATGTACAGAACACTATTGCGCAAGACGTGAATACAATTAAGCACGATAACGAGCAAGCTGTCATTGAGCTACTCGGAGGATAGACATTCTCTGTCTCGAAGGCGAGAAACACATAGAGAAACTTTTCAATGAACATAAGATTGCATTCTCTAAGGACATTGAAGATTGGGCGAAAGAGCAAACCGAGACAGTGCGAAATTATGTTGACAAAACATTGAAAGAAACGGTTTCTAACGTGCAAGTTAACAACGAAGCTGCACAAGAACAACTTAAATTAGAAGTTAAAGAGATTAAGGAGAATATAGGAGATGAATTTCCTGCTTGGAAAGCAAAGATAGAAAATACATTAAAAGAACGCCGGCAGGGTCTAGTTAATACTAGAGGGACAAATACTACTTGCAGTTTATCAAAAGCAGACATTATTCCTGATGAAACCAGTGAAACCGAATCCAGGCAACAATATCCATGTATTGGTGCATATTCACGTAATCAACCAGAAACAAATTATCGAGATTATCATTCACTGCGAAGTAGCCACCAGAATACACCTATGCTATGAATGAAGAAAAAATGCTTAAATATCGTCAATTCCAGATATTTATTCCCGAAAGAAAGTCGATCAATCCCGTGGTATTTATCAAGCAATTTAAAGGGATATTGCCGCGAATGTGGACTGAGCAACAAAAAATTATGTACGTTGCAGGATTCATACATGGAGATGGATCGATGTGGGCGTCAGAAGCATCCGGTTGGTGTCAAGATTATGACCAATTTGTACGCGCTATCCTGCACAAATACTGGAATAAGGGAGTACAAGAAAGACTACGTAAGGAAGTTTCTGACCCACAACCTTTTTCTTTCAAAATTGGATCTTTAAGAAAGTATTTCGAGAAGTATATAAATAAAAGCAAATACTGGAATGAATCAATCCCGACGCAGGATATCATTCGAATATTAAAGGGCAAACTGCCACTTGAAGCTAAGGAAAAACTTCTACATGTGCCTGAACAACATTTGGGAGATTTTCTAGTCACATTGGATTCAATAGACATTCTGTTCGAAGAATCACGTGTGCGCTATAACCAACCAAGTTACCAACCTAACAAATACAATAGTAACAACAACAAGATTGGAAACAAACTTTTTGCACACAATTCACCAAACCCACAGGTGAATTATTTCCAGAAAAACGTGAAATTTGCTAACGAAAATCCCGACCAGTGTAATCATGACCAACAATGTGAACAGACATATAAACGGAAATGGAGGAAGAATAATAAGAAGAGGAAAGGATACTATCAAGAAAGGAATTATCAGCAAAAGCGCCGATATCAGCAACCAAACCAAGAATATCACAATCAACCACAAACTTCAGGTTGGGTACCAAATGCTGAATGGAGAAATCAACCACCTATAATAACTGACGTAACGGAGCAGACATCTACTAATAATAGACAATCGTTAAACTAAACTCGACTGTCAGAAACCCCGACGGTGCAGTCGAGGAAGTCTTGAAGGGCGAAAATTCAAGCGTAATTTTTTTCCGGTATAATGATTGCAGATTGCTACTAGAAGAACTTCAGCAGGATATGATGCCTTGTCAAGAGGAACATATCACTGAACCTGTTGCGAAAATTCAGGCGGCAACTGAAGGCATTACTGTGCAAGTTACTTTAGATACAGGAGCAACAGTAAATGTCGTTTCTGAGAAGTTATTTCAAAGAATACTGCAGAAAGCAAATCCACCGATTTTTCCTGTTCAATGTTTTAGAATTGTAGGTCCTACTGGTCATAAGTCTTCTCAGGTTATAGTGCAGACTCAACTCCAGTCAGATATAGGAAATGTAGCTATAAATTGCACGTTCATTGTAACAGAAAAATTGGTTAACGACTGTATCCTAGGTATAGATGAATTTAGAGAGAGAAATTGGCATATCGATTTTTCTCTAGCCCGTGCCAGTTTTACAATAATGGATCAGAAACATCAAGTGAATCTTCTCAGGGAATATAGTACCCATGGAAAGTATTGTCAGGGACGAAAGCTGCAAATAAAGTGGATACATAGCAAACCTGCACGATATTACCAAATTAATTACTTGCAACCAGTCTTAAACCCTGAAGATATGGTACATGAAAAGGTGCAAGAACCTGAATATTTGCAACAACACCAAAGAAAACAATTACATGATCTTCTACAGGAATATCATGAAGTCTTTTAAGAAAGACCTGGTGTAATCAAGGGACACACATGCCATTTAGATATGATGCCACACCAATTTTTCTGCCGTATTTTTTATCCAGTACCGTGGCACCAATGAAAGGCAGTTGATGCGGAAATCCACCAGATCCTTGAATGGGATCTGATCGAACCTTCGACGAGTCCATACTGTAGTCCGCTTCATGTTGTCTCGAAAAATGGAGGAAAAGTTCGTCTCGTGCTAGACGCACGGCAGATAAATAAGATTATTGTGCCCGTGCGAACACTGCCGGAAAATATCGATGAGCTAATTCAAAAGTTTTAGGGGATAAAATACTTAACAAATATTGATCTGAGAAGTTCATTTTAGCAGGTGGCTCTAGACGAACCATCAAAAAAGTAAACCGCGTTTGTACATGCAGGTAGAAGCTCTCAATTTCAGGTTTTACCTTTCGGGCTAAACGTGAGCTCAGGAGTTTTTATAAATGCTCTAGATTAGGCATTGGGACCTGCACTTTGAAGCAATTTAACTTTGTTTGTGGACGACATGCTCGTAGCTACGGCCACATGGAAGGAGCACGATGATTTACTGAGAAGAGTGTTAGAACGTTTCAAGGAAGCAGGCATAACCGCAAATCTGCAAAAGTCCCATTTTGCTCGAGATAAAATCAAATTTTTGGGTCATCTTATAAATGGAAAAGGCATCTTACCGGACTCCGAGAAACTAAAGGCAATCAAAAACTTTGGCGTTCCAACAACAAAAAGGCAATTAAAGGGCTTCCTCGGAGTTGTCTCTTCTTTCAGATTCAAGCATATTGCTACTTCCCAAATATTCGCAGGAAAGTACACAGAGTTCGGTTTAATAGCAGATGCTTCGGAAATTGGAATAGGTTAATGCCTCTTCCAAGTAAAGATGATAGATATAAAATCAACTTTCCGTCCAATAGCTTTTGCTAGCCGACTCTTAACTGCTTGTGAAAGAACATATACGACTACCGAAAGGGAATCATTGGCCGTAGTCTGAACATTTAAGAAATTTTACTATTACTTATACGGAGCGAAGACAACAGTATACTGTGACCACAAAGCGTTAAGTTTTTTCACAAACATGTAAATTATTACATCCAAGATTAGCAAGATGGACACTCTCACTCCAAGAGTTTCAATTTGAAATTAAATACATAAGCGGACAGGATAATTTCATCGCCGATGCGCTGTCTAGAATGCCAGATGGAGATTTGTCAACTATCAACATCACGGACAATCCGTCCAAATTTAATGTTCTTATAATGACTGATAGAATATATAGGAAACATTTTCTTGACATGTGTAAGAACATGGAAAAACTACAGAATGAAGATCCCCATGGCATTCAATAAAGGAAACTTTAGCAAAGCCTGGAAACGATGATCTGAAGAGACTGTACAAAGTTGAGGACGACGTCTTATTTTTGAAAGGGCATCTTGATTCAGATAATTGGAAGGTGTGTAATCCCGAGAAGAATGAGAATGACTTAATTTTGCACACGCACATCACTTGGCGACATTTTGGAGTATTAAAATGTGCTCGGAAGATTCAAGCATATTGCTACTTCCCAAATATTCGCAGGAAAATACACAGACAGTTAAGGAAATGTAAAATTTGTCAGCTAGCCAAACTAGGACATTTTTGTGTGAAAGATTTCATACATCCTATTATACCCACTAAACCGCTGTCAATCATTTCGGTCGACGTCTGTGATCCTCTACCATCATCAAGGGGACGATGCAAATATATTGTAGCTTTTCTTGATATATTCACTAAGTATGTCAAACTTTACCATTAAAATCAGCTACTGCTGCATCCATAGCCAAGAAGCTGTCAAGGATTATATAGTCAATGTAGGAAAACCAGAGGCTATTCTTTCTGACAATGGGTCAATGTTCACTGGATTTCGTTGGAGGCAAACATTAACCAGTTGTGGTATAAAACAAATTCTAACATCGGTGTACCACCCTATGGCGAATCCCGTGGAACGAATTTTTCGTCAATTAAACCGGTTCACGAGAACATATTGCCACAACCAGCAACCCAAATGGATCGATTATCTTCACGATTTTCAGGAAATTGTAAACAATATGCCACATACTACGACAGAATACACCCCATACGAACTGATGTTTGGAAAACAGGAACAGAATGACTGGATGCGACCAATTCCTAAAGTAGCTATTAACAAAATAGACCTACAAAATAAAGTACGACAATCCTTACTTAATATAATGGACAAGGCAAGAAAAAGGAAAATATATTTTGACAATCGACTTGGAAAAATAAAAACATATTAAGTGAAAGACCAAGTTTTAGTAAAAACTCGTCCTAAGGCTTCACTTATACAGATGAAGAACACAAAATGGCAATTATTGTATCAAGGACCATTTGTGATTACCAAAATACCCCATCCAGGAACTTATGTTTTGAAGGATGTGAAGAATGGAAAGGTGAAAGGAATGTATCCTCATCACTTGTTAAAGCAATTTCATGATGACTGTAGATTCTGAAGATTGAAGATACTATTCTTATCAAATAATATTGATTAGAGAATTTTCATTAAACCTATGAATCATACTTAGGACAGGTTCTTTCTTTTTGCAATTTAGTAGTTAGTTTTTCTTTTCAGGCATAATGTACGAGAGGTATGCAGACATTATGTATTTGTTTTCCACTGTAAAGATAAGTTTTCTTTTCAGTATGCAGAGAATTTAGCTATAGTATGAATAGTTTCTTTTAAAAATTTTTTTATTTAGTTGATAGTAACTTCAATCAGGTTTCACAATGCATAATGGTCATGGGTTAGTGACTCAAATGAATCTAGTCTATGGCAAGATATTTTTTCTTATGTCAATTTAACAATGTCAGTGTATGTTTGCATTTGCTTCTTTACTCGCTGAGCTGAAGTCATGCTGTTCGGAAGGGGTAACCCGTTCGCAGTTTTAAAAGGACGCCCATTGCTTTGTTTCAATCTTTTGTGATGGACATTGTCTTTATAACTGTACAACTGTTGTAACATACCTGTGTATGTAAATTATGTTATGTCAATTGTTGCTCGCGAAGTTACCAACTGAGCGAATGCCTTTCAGTTATAAGCACATCAACAAGTGTTAAAGTCCATCTGAAGGATGACGAGCATAAGTTGACACGGCAGCACCAGTTGGATTTGTGTATAGTGCATTCTAGGGTTGTTGACAGAAATGAAGAACACCTTACGACTTCCGAATATTTCGAATTCAGGACAGAGAATTAGAAAGAACTTCAGATTAGATTCTATTTCAGCTCAGCATAGATCAAACACTTTTTCCACGGAACTTACACTGACTCTTATTTTCATGTTAACCATACGCGTAAAACCATAATACCCACGAGGAGACGGTGAAATGGGAATAGAATTCAATCAGTTACCCGGAGATGACAGATAGAAGGGAATCGTAGATGGACGTAAACCAACGCGTCGACGGTTCACTTCAAGACACAGAAGATTAACAGTGTTGTGTTTCTTTTGTGAACACTCTTTAAATTCATTCAAAAAAACATATTGTAAATATTTTTTTTTTCCCATTGTAATTCAATTAATTTTCTTTGCAAATGAGAAATACGAAGATAGTAAATCTACCCCGAGGTTTTCCTTGGTTTTCCTTTGTGGGGCTTGGCCGAATGGCTAGATTATCCATTTGAGACATCCCAAGGCGAGTGACAGAAGCTTTGAGTGATGATGAAAAAGGTTTCTGATCACATCTCATGCCATCCTCGACAAATGAATAAAAGCAAGCATGTAAGCTATGCATATAATCTGCATCAGGAATTATCAAGCAGCACAAACTTTGTCAGCAGTATGTGCACCCAAATCTATATTTTCCATTTAGATAGTCATTCACTAATACAAAAATATCATAAGTAATATAGTGGACATTAATACTCTAGTGGACATTAATACAGCGTCATAAACAATCACCGATATAGTGTTGTGTGAACGCTCGTGTTTGTTTTTGCCCAAAAACGTTCGTCCACAAGAGGGACATATATGATGCATCATGCAGCGTAACTTGCTGTGACAGTGCGAGAGACAAAGATATTGTTTATTACTCTGTGTCGATCAGCGCTCACATAATTATTCTTAGGAGTTAGAGCTTTTGTTCTTCTTAAGAGTGAAAATTTTAGGAGAGGAGAGCCATTCTTGTGATGTAAAAATCGACGCCATTGTGAGTTTTTGATTCACATTGTACAATGTATGTGTATATGGAAGGAAATCAGTTAATAGAACAATAAAATATTGTTCATTTCAAGAAGGCACGTGTTATTATAAACCCAGCGATATATTTCTATTGTGATTTACTAATAAACACCAGCTTGAGAATAGTTCTGACGGGAGCGTTCACTTCTAGTGAAATAGTTCAATGTTTTCTTCGGAAAAGAAGTCACTTCATGGATCATTCAAATCCACAATAGTACCTGGACATTTCTCAGAACTGAAAGCAATCTGATTGCTATGCAACAGACCCCGAAGAATATTTCTCCGTACTTTGGTTACCACTTTCAGCTCTGCAGTATTTGGAGCAGGTTTCTACAATAGCGGAAGCGTGTAATCGCTATCAGTTTCACACATCGCCCTGTGTCCGCTGTATGTATTTACCCACAACAGTGAACATACAGTTACTCACACACATAGAAAGACAATACAAGGTGGTGTGGGGGAACATATCAGTATAAAGGTCCTGTAGAGCTAAACTGTAATTAGCCTAGTAGTAGTAGTGGTAAACAAAAAATTCTTTCTTCCGTACCGTAGGTGCAACCACAACGGAGGGGTATCTGTTGAGAGGCCAGACAAACGTGTGGTTCCTGAAGAGGGGCAGCAGCCTTTTCAGTAGTTGCAGGGGCAACAGTCTGGATGATTGACTGATCTGGCGTTGTAACACTAACCAAAACGGCCTTGCTGTGCTGGTACTGTGAACGCCTGAAAGCAAGGGGAAACTACGGCCGTAATTTTTCCTGAGGGCATGCAGCTTTACTGTATGGTTAAATGATGATGGTGTCCTCTTGGGTAAGATATTCCAGAGGTAAAATATTCCCCCATTCGGATCTCTGGGCTTGGACTACTCAAGAGGACGTCATTATCAGGAAAAAGGAAACTGGCGTTCTACGGATCGGAGCGTGGAATGTCAGATACCTTAGTCGGGCAGGTAGGTTAGAAAATTTAAAAAGGGAAGTGGATAGGTTAAAGTTAGATATAGTGGGAATTAGTGAAGTTCGGTGGCAGGAGGAACAAGACTTTTGGTCAGGTGAATACAGGGTCATAAATTCAAAATCAAATAGGGGTAATGCAGCGGTAGGTTAAATAATGATTAAAAAAATAGGAGTACAGGTGAGATACTACAAACAGCATAGTGAACGCATTATTGTGGGCAGGATAGACACGAACCCCATGCCTACTACTAGCTCTTCAGATGATGAAGGAATTGATGAAATGTATGATGAGATAAAAGAAATTATTCAGGTAGTGAAGGGAGACGAAAATTTAACAGTCATGGGTGACTGGAATTCGAGTGTAGTAAAAGGGAGAGAAGGAAACATAGTAGGTGAACATGGATTGGGGCTAAGAAATGAAAGAGGAAGCCGTATGGTAGAGTTTTGCACAGAGCATAACTTAATCATAGCTAACACTTTGTACAAGAATCATGAAAGTAGGTTGTATACATGGCAGAATCCTGGAGGTACTAGAAGGTATCAGACAGATTACATAATGGTAAGACAGAGATTTAGGAACCAGGTTTTAAATTGTAATACATTTCCTGGGGCAGATGTGGACTCTGACCACAATCTGTTGGTTATGAACTGTAAATTAAAACTGAAGAAACTGCGGAAAGGTGGGATTTTAAGGAGATGGGACCTGGATAAACTGAAAAAACAAGAGGTTGTACAGATTACCAGGGAGATCATAAGGGAACAATTGACAGGAATGGAGGAAAGAAGAACAGTGGAAGAAGAATGGGTAGCTCTGAGAGATGAAGTAGTGAAGGCAACAGAGGATCAAGTAGGTAAAAAGACGAGGGCTAGTAGAAATCCTTGAGTAACAGAAGAAATATTGGATGTAATTGATGAAAGGAGAAAATATAAAAATGCAGTAAATGAAGCAGGAAAAAAGGAATACAAACGTCTCAAAAATGAGATCGACAGGAAGTGCAAAATGGCTAAGCAGGAATGGCTAGAGGACAAATGTTGAGGCGTATCTCACTAGGGGTAAGATAGATACTGCCTACAGGAAAATTAAAGAGACCTTTGAAGAAAAGAGAACAACTTGTATGAATATCAAGAGCTCAGATGGAAACCCAGTTCTAAGCACAGAAGGGAAAGCAGAAAGGTGGAGGGAGTATATAGAGTGACTATGCAAGGGCAACGTACTTGAGGACAATATTATGGAAATGGAAGAGGATGTAGATGAAGATGAAATGGGAGATACGATACTGCGTGAAGAGTTTGACAGAGCACTGAAAGACCTGTGTCGAAACAAGGCCCTGGGAGTAGACAACATTCCATTAGAACTACTGACAGCCTTGGGAGAGCCAGTCCTGACAAAACTATACCATCTGGTGAGCAAGATGTATGAGACAGACGAAATACCCTCAGACTTCAAGAAGAATATAATAATTCCAATCCCAAAGAAAGCAGGTGTTGACAGATGTGAAAATTAACGAACTATCAGTTTAATAAGTCACAGTTACAAAATACTAACACGAATTCATTACAGACGAATGGAAAAACTGCTAGAACCCGACCTTGGGGAAGATCATTTTGGATTCTGTAGAAATATTGGAACACGTGAGGCAAAATTGACCTTACGACTTATCTTAGAAGAAAGATTAAGGAAAGTCAAACCTACGTTTGTAGCATTTGTAGACTTAGAGAAAGCTTTTGACAATGTTGACTGGAATACTCTCTTTCAAATTCTAAAGGTGGCAGGGGTAAAATACAGGGAGCGAAAGGCTATTTACAGATAACCAGATGGCGGTTATAAGAGTCGAGGGACATAAAAGGGAAGGAGTGATTGGGATGGGAGTGAGACAGGGTTGTAGCCTCTCCCCAATGTTATTCAATCTGTATATTGAGCAAGCAGGAAAGGAAACAAAATAAGAATTCGGAGTAGGTATTAAAATCCATGGAGAAGAAATAAAAACTTTGAGGTTCGCCGATGACATTGTAATTCTATCAGAGGCAGCAAAGGACTTGGTAGAGCAGTTAAACGGAATGGACAGTGTCTTGAAAGGAGGGTATTAGATGAGCATCAACAGAAGCAAAACGAGGATAATGGAATGTAGTCTAATTAAGTCGGGTGATGCTGAGGGAATTAGATTAGGAAATGAAACACTTAAAGTAGTAAAGGAATTTTGCTATTTGGGGAGCAAAATAACTGATGATGGTCGAAGTAGAGAAGATATAAAATGTAGACTGGCAATGGCAAGGAAAGCGTTTCTGAAGAAGAGAAATTTGTTAACATCGAGTATAGATTTAAGTGTCAGGAAGTCGTTTCTGGAAGTATTTGTATGGAGTGTAGCCATGTATGGAGGTGAAACATGAACAATAAACAGTTTGGACAAGAAGAGAATAGAAGCTTTCGAAATATGGTGCTGCAGAAGAATGCTGAAGATTAGATGGATAGATCACATAACTAATGATGAAGTATTGAATATAATTGGGAGGAGAGGAGTTTGTGTAACAACTTGACAAAAAGAAGGGACTGTGTAGTAGGACATGTTCTGAGGCATCAAGGGATCACAAATTTTGCTTTGGAGGGCAGCGTGGAGGGAGAGAGAGACCAAGAGATGAATACACTAAGCAGATTCAGAATGATGTAGGTTGCAGTAAGTGCTGGGAGATGAAGAAGCTTGCACAGGATAGGGTGGCATGGAGAGCTGCATCAAACAAGTATCAGGACTGAAGACCACAACAACAACAACGTGAACTCAGTACTTGAAGAGTCCATACCATTCAATGATGGAAACGGCAGATATTTAGAACGATTTTCATATCACACAGACACGTGGGGGTATAAATCCTGACCCGGAATTTATCTTTCATGTTTCGAACAGTGTTCTGGCTGTTTCAACTTTTATCTTCTCCCATGCCAGTTTAAGCGGCGCCGAGAGCTTTGTTTAAAATTAACGCCGGTTGGCGCCTCCTTCACAGGCTATTTGCTCGCCGAATCTGCCCAATGGCGTGCAGACATTTCTTCCAGTGGCTAACGGCCCTGCTGTCGAAGCGGAGGCCGTGAATATTGGTTCCCAGTTATCGGCGCCGTAATAAGGGGAAACCACCGCCGAAGCAGGGGAGCGTGTTTATGGGGGAGGGCATTTGCGTTAACACCTCCGTCATCTGCACACGCCTCAGATCCGGAAAGGTGCTAGCGCAGCGGAAAAGCAAAGGAAGAAATTGTCGCGCGTGGGCGAAATGGGGTGGTGGGGGTACGGGAAAGGAGCGAAGGAGAACGGCGGGCATTCGGAGAAACTGCGGCAGTTAGGCGTGTACACACAAATTCTCATTTCAGTGGGCGCCCGGCTAGCAGCCGAGAGGGCCGTAATGCCGTTAAGTGTTACGATGGTATGGGAGAAGAGGGGGGGGGGGGGGGGGGGGGAGGGAGCCACTGGCTACCCCGCTTCGGAATTCGCGTCACGCCCAGTGGTGCCGTGTTCTGAGCCAGTCCGCCACGAGACCGGAGAGCGGACGGCGGCGGTCGGCGCTCAGCAAGTAGCGGAGGACGACGCCGGAGCTCGGCGCCGGGACTGTGCTTGTCCCAGCCAAGCTGTTCGTCCGCAATCGCTTTACTGCTCCTCCCTTAATGGGCGCCGCGCCGTCGCGCACAGGGTCGGCTGGATGGAGTCTCTGCCTCCCGCACTTCCATGCACTGCACTGCGCCTGGAGGCTATCACGGCAAATACTGTGCATGCGCGGCGCTAGTCGCAGGCAGTGTTTTGGCGGGGCTGAATTGCTGATACACTACTCATACACTGACGCCGAGGCATCGGAAAGCAAAGCTGTCAGTATTCAGGCTTTGCAGGATTGTGGCAGTTAGGGTGTGTGGCTCTATAGGCTGCACTTTTTTTTCAGGCTGTGTAATGGCTACTAGGGTCTGTCATCTTATTACGTCATGGGAGCCGTAGTGCATCCACAAAGACCACTTAGCCAGCACCGGCGGACCCCACCATGCAGCACAACTTTGCTAGACGTCTTTTCAGAGTAGCAGCCCAAGGGCAGTGTAGCTCGTACAGCGTCTTTTGCGTGTGCCCTCACCACTGCACGTGACATTTACACTGTCCTGTCAGAAATTCACATTTTTTTAACGTCTAAAGTGCCTTCTCTAAATAAACAATTTTTGTCATCAGAAAAAGACGCAAGATAACATACACTGCCCTTGGTCTGACACTAACAAGAGGTCAGTACTCTTCACCAACACCAGCCATGTAAATAAATAATTCTCCATCTGGATATGAAGGTGTGAACCAACGCGACGCTTAGTCGAAAAATAAACAAGTGACTGATCCAGAAACTGTTTTATTTTTATTTACCAAGAGTCGCGGACCTGCTGAAACAGCCCCTTATGGGCGAAAAATTCATGTGCGCTACGAAGATCGCGGGCGCTGTTGCACACGAAGCACCACGTGGTAGTGGGGCTGTCTGCTCTTTGCTATTATCCTTTATTTACTTACAACAACAATTTTTGTAAAAAAAATACGTGAATTCAATAGTAGGACATTAAAAATTTACAATATATTTTAAGAAGAGAGAAAAAAAACAAGAAACAGTAGGTATTGACGATCCTTGTCGCACCGCCCGGGAAATGAGAATTCATATTCTCACGTCCACCGTACCCGTGTGCTGATACCCGTGTTCTCATTATTTGCACAGACATGATTCCTCAGAAAAACTCGAACTCTTCAGTGGCGTTATGAGGACAAGGCGCGTGCATTGTAAACCATGACAAAAGTTACAGTACCAACAACCATTTATTTCGTAACTATATAGGCTTCTGCCGCCGTTAACGAGATGATTAAACCATAAAGTCGACATTTTGGCAGTATTATAACGACTTTCCTCAGGGTAGCACTGGTTTTACTGGAGGAAAGGTATCGCTAGTTATTGCAAGCTATCGGTGTCAATACGACATACACTATGTGATCAAAAGTATCCGGACACCCACAAAAACTTACGTTTTTCATATTAAGTGCATTGTGCTGCCACCTATTGCCATCTACTCCATTTCAGTGACCTCAGTAGTCATTAGACATCGTGAGAGAGCAGAATGGGCTCGCTCAGCGGAACTCAGGGACTTCGAACGAGTTGAGGTGACTGGGCGCCACTTGTGTCATACATCTGTAGGCGAGATTTCCACACTCCTAAACATCCCTAGGTCCACTGTTTCCGCTGTGATAGTAAAGTGGGATCGTAAAGGGACACGTACAGCACAAAAGCGTACACTCGTCTGTTCACTGACAGATATCACCGACAGCTGAAGAGGGTCACAATGTCTATCCAGCCCATCACACAGGTATTCCAGGCTGCAATAGGATCCACTGCGGTTCTAGGCGCTTCAATCTGGAACCCCGTGACCGCTACGATCACAGGTTCGAATACTGCCACGGGCATGGATGTGTGTGATGTCCTTAGGTTAGTTAGGTTTAAGTAGTTCTAAGTTCTAGGGGACTGATGACCACAGATGTTACGTCCCATAGTGCTCAGAGCCATTTGAACCATTTGATCCACTGCAAGTACTGTGACAGTTAGGCGGGAAGTGAGAAAACTTGGATTTAATGGTCGAGTGGCTGCTCATAAGCGACACATCACGTCGGTAAATGACAAACAACGCCTCGCCTGGTGTAAGAAACGTAAACATTGGACCATTGGACAGTGGAAAAACGTTGTGTGTAGTGACGAATCACGGTACACAATGCGGGCATCCGATGGCAGGATGTGGGTATGGCGAATGCCCGGTGAACGTCATCTGCCAGCGTTTGTAGTGCCAACAGTAAAATTCGGAGGCGGTGGTGTTATGGTTTGGTCGTGTTTTTCATGAAGGGTGCCTGCACTCTTCGTTGTTTTGCGTGGCACTATCACAGCACAGGTCTACATTGATGTCTTAAGCACCTTCTTGCTCCCCAATTTTGAAGAGCGCATTTGTTGTAACCGCGACTGGAACGGTCGCGGGGTGGCGGAGAAAGCGCGGCGGGAGCAAACGAAGAGCGGCCCGCGAACAAACAAACTAACGGAATAGACGGACATGAAACAACGACGGACGATCGAGAGAGACCTTACGACGACAAAACGCAAGAAGCAGCGGGGTGACAGAGACAACGAAATGAATCTAAGACGTCCACTAATAATGAAAACAAGGAAAGGTAAACACGCTGGCTGTTGTCGAAGCGATATATCAAGAGGCACGCAACGATTAGACTCACTGGCTCAGCGAGAGGTGGGCGCTTACGATGGGGGCGCCGCTATTGGCCGCTGGGCCCACGGGTTCCACTGTGGCGCCCTCACACTTAATGTGAGCCAGGAGGCGCCCGCCGCCACGCCTTACAGCACGATGGTGCAGAGACGTCTGGGGTCTTCGACGTCCATGACGTCTGACGCGGATTCAAATTCCGCGGGGCGCGGTACCATACAATTCGGGGAGGTCGATTGCATTTTTCAACACGATCGAGCACATGTTCAATGCACGGCCTGTGGCGGAGTGTTTACACGACAGTAACATCCCTGTAATGGACTTGCCTGCACAGAGTCCTGAGCTGATCCTATAGAACACCTTTGGAATATTTTGTATCGCCGACTTCGTGCCAGACCTCACCGAACGACATCGATGCCTCTCCTATGTGCAGCACTCCGTGAAGAATGGGCCGCCATTCCCCAGCAAACGTTCCACCACCTGATTGAACATGTGCCTGCGGGAGTGGAAGCTACCATCAATGCTAAGGGTGAGCCAACACCATATTGAATTCCAGCATTACCGATGGAGGGCGCCACTAACTTGTAAGTCATTTTCAGCCAGGTGTCCGGATACTTTTGATCACATAGTGTATGTGACTCCTAGAATATAATAGGCTCGTCATGAGAGTAGGAAGGAAGCTACTAGTGAAATAGTATATGATCTTCATTTTGATTGCGGAGCTGCCTTCATAGAAGCACATGGAGGCCAGTCAATAGATGCGAGGATTCAGAACGTGAACGCTACTTGACATTAGAGCAGCACAGCAAATCAGCGATAGCTGAACTCCAGTGTGGTTGAGGACAAACTATCATGTTCCAGGTAGGCCGTGTACTGGCAGAAAAGTCGTGGATGCACCAACACAAAATACGAGATGTGATGGTAACTATAACGCAGTCTGACAACATTAGTAGAGGACTGTTACAAACGTCTAGTGATCTGTCTGCCAGCTACCCCTTTCCGACGGGCCGCGAGTATTCGAGGAACGGAAGCCTCACCGTAATGGAAATTAGCGTTTGGCGCCATTGGCCGGGAGGCCCCTTGCGGGGCAGGTTCGGCCGCCTTGGTGCAGGCCTTTTTACATTCGACGCCACATTGGGCGACCTGTGCGCCGGATGGGGATGAAATGATGATGAAGACAGCAGAGCACCTAGGCCCTGCGCGGAGAAAATCCCCGACATAGCCGGGAATCGAACCCGGGCCTGTAGGACGGCAACCGCTCAGCTGTCGGGGCAGACAGCCTCACCGTGAAAAGAGGTGACAGCCTTAACAAACAGCTACATGGAAAAAAACTGCAGTGTATTTCTGAGCACACCAGGAAGAAAATTTACCTACCAAAAGCAAACACTGACTTGCAGACAGGCGTCGATCACTGACAAGCCGGTTAGTCCACCAACGACATCCTTTCTACAATCTCCCTCTCGTCCCGAATACGCTATTACGTCGTAGGGCCAACAAAGTTCCAGGAAAATGACGTATTTAGACACATAATTTGTAATAAGTAGGGGCATCTTTCCTCGAATAGTCCCAGTCTTGCCCAAACGAATGTCGTTGTAATACAGCCGAAACGTCGGTTTTGTAGGCTGTATAATTCAAAGTATTTTATATTTTACACAATGATGCGGTACATCTCCCGGAAGAATTTCAATCATCAATCATTTCGTTCATCCATCTCCTAACAGTTTTCCTGATGTCCTCCTTCTAGTGCTACATTCAGTGCTAAATCAAGACACAGTCACAGTCATATGTTTCGTCGAGCCATAAAATGCGTTTTAAATGTAAAAATCGGTAGAAAATATGTGTACGTTACAGGGAAGGCCGATAATATGCAATACATACAAGAACCAAGAAAAATAAATGAGACTGGAAAACCAAAACCGAACTCTTCAGACTAGAAAATCTCTAAGATATAGGTGTAGTCTTTCGCTCCTAACGTTCAACATATACATTTCATAAGCAATTACAGAAATGAAATAAACGTGCAGCTGTGGGATTAAAATTCAGAATGAGAGGAAATAAGTGATAAAATTCCCTGATGACATTACTGTCCTGTGAAAGTGAGGAATAACAGCAGGACTTGTCGAATGGAATGAGAAGGCTAATGAGCACCCACTGTGAACTGAGAGTAAACCGAAGAAAGACGAAAGTAATGAGGAGTAGCAGAAACGAGATTAGCGATAAAATAAAGGATAACGAGGTAGAAGAAATCCTTCTACCTTGAGAGCAAAATTACTCATTATGGACGAATCAAGGACGACTTAAAAAGTAGGCTAGCACTGGAAAATAGAGCATGCGTGACCAAAAGTAATAAGACATCGACCTTGGTTTTAAGAAGAAATTTCTAGGAATAAACGTTTGAAGCACACCGTTGCGAAGAGACTGTGAGAAAACAGGAAGAAAGGAATCGAAGCGTTTGGTATGAGATGCTACAGAAGGATGTTGAAAATTAGGTGTACTGGTAAGATAAGAAATGAGGAAGTTCTCCGCAGAACCGGTGAGGAATGAAACGAACATTGACACAACGTACGGATAGAATAACAGAATATCTGTTAAGAGAGTAAGGAATAATTTCCATGTTATTTGAGGGAGCTGTAAATATCAGAAACTATAATGAAATAGAAAGATTGAAATATATACAAAAAATAATAGAGGACGTAGAATGTAAGTGCAACACTGAGATGTCGGATGCAGGAGCTACACTGAGATGAAGAGGTTGGCGTAGATGAGGAATTAATGACTGGCCGCGTCCAACTGCAGAAGTCTTATAGTCCAACAAAAAAGAAGAAAAAGTACAACATCTTTATTATGTTATCAATTCGAGATTGGCAGACACAATTACTCGGTCTCCATTTTTCAGTATCTTTGGTAAGTCTCTTCTATTCGGAGTATGTTGTCAGTTTTAGTTCTTGCTTTATCTTCCTGATCTACAGACGTCTTCCTCTTCCTCGTGCATTCTTCAGAGGTGTCTTCTTTCTTCTAATTGCACGATCAAAGGGCAGTGTCTCCATAGGAGTCCGATACATTGGTGTTTCTGTTCCTTGACAGTTCTGCAAAAAATCTCATCTCTCGTATGCTGTTAAAAACATTCTCATTGATTTTGCTTCTGTCCATGATTTCTGCACGTCTCTTTACCGACACCACCCGTTTCGTCTTTTCCGTTCAACCCCCCCCCCCTCTTCGCCCCCCCCTTTCTTCACCGCCCGCCCTAATTCAGTTTCTCCTAGTCATACAGTGTAACGATCCTAACAAAAGACTCTTCACAGCGTTCCCTGGCGTTTCAACAAATATTTTTCGAATATATGACGTCACTCAACGATGGGATCGATCTAGAATAATACGAAGTACATAATTAAAAACATCAAAAGCCAAAATGGCTAATTATAATTTTATCTACGACGATTGTCAGCAAATCTAAGTTGCCATCAACTAATCTATGAAGCAAAGAGATCGGAAATTACAAGTGTCATCATCTAGATACAATAAGGTGGCTTACAATTTTTCATATATATATATATATATATATATATATATATATATATATATATATATATATATATAGGACTAAACTACGTGGCCAGTTCCTTTTGCTGCCTTCCTTGCTGCCCAAACTTCCCTCATTCGCTCAGTGTGTTTCTGTTTCCGGTCCTCTGTCCATGCTTCTTGTCGGCTTTGTGTCTTCGGCTTCATCTTGATTGCCTTTTTGGTTGCCCATATTTCTTTCATCTTCCGGCTGTGATCTTGCTTGCGTTCTTCGGTCCATTTTACGCCTGTTCGTTTGTCACATTGTATCTCATGTAGTTTACTTTTCTTAATGATGTTTCTGAATTTTATTCTGTCGTTTATTGTGTCTGCTGTTATGTTGAGTTGGTTCACGTCGTTTTTTACCCCTGCCACCCATTTGTTGTTTCTAGTGGTTACCCAGTCAAAGATCTGTTTGGTCAGTCTGTGAAATGGTATTCTGTATAGGTGTCCATAGAATTGTAGTCTGCGTTTTCTAATCTTTTCTGTGATTGTCTCCGTATGTTTGTATAGTTCCTCTGTAGGTTTCTTGATCCATATTCCATTGTTGTTAGTTGCGCCAAATATTTTCCTAAGTATTTACCGTTCTACTTTTTCTAGTTGTCTGATACGTGTATGCCCTAGGATTAGCGTGGTCTCTGCTGCATATAGTGCCTCGGGGAGTACCACCGTGTCGTAGTGGCGTAATTTGGCTTTTTGTGAGATAGACCTCTTGTTGTAATGATTCCACACTAGTTTGTATGCCTTGTCCAGTTTAGTTTTTCTTTCTTCGTTTGAGTCTCTGTTATATCCACTCATTTGTAGTATTTCACCAAGGTATTTGAAGTTTGCCGTTTTGTAAATCGTGCCACACTTTGTGTTCAGAGATGAGAGTTTCTTTGTGCTCATAAACTATGTCTCTTCGTAAGAGATCTGTAGTCCAGTTTTGGAAGAGATTTCGTGCAGTTTTTCAATAGCGTCTTTTGTTTCTTTTATACCTTTCGTGATAATCGCCAAATCGTCTGCCAAAGCCAGGCATTTAATCTGTAGATTTCATAAGGTTATCCCCTGTTGTGATGTTTCCCATTCTTTTATTACCTTATCTAACACCAGATCGAAAAGGAGAGGTGAGAGGCCATCGCCTTGTCGGACACCTGTGCGAATTTCTAAGGGCTCTAATACTTCCCCACAGAACTTTACTTTGGAGGTCGTGTTGGTTAAAGTATGCTCTATGATAGCCAGTGTTTTGTTGTCTACCTTGTATTCTGCTACAACTTTGAAGACAGTTTTCCGGTCGATAGAGTCGTACGCCCATTTGAAGTCGACAAAGGTAATGATCAGGTTCTGTTTGTGTTGTACAATCATTTTCAGGTTCCAAATTTGTTCCGCACAAGACCGCCCTTTACGGAAGCCTGCTTGGTATTCCCCAGACAAGTGGTCGGTCTGGCATTCTAGTCTGTTTAGTAAAGCTTTAGAGAGGATCTTGTATGTGACCGGTAGTGGGGATATTCCTCTGTAGTTGTTCGGGTCAGTCTTGTCACCTTTTTTGTGTAGTAGGTGCATCAGGGCAGTTTTCCAGTCGTCAGGAATTTTCGTGGTCTTCCAGATATCTTCCAAGATCCTGTGGATGTCTTTGGTGAGCTCTGGGTCTTGTAACTTCCAGATTTCCGCGATGATGCCGTCTTCTCCTGGTGCTCTGCGATTCTTGAGTGACTTGATTATTTTTTTAACTTCTTCTAGAGTTGGAAGTCCACTGTCTGGATTGTACGTGCTCGTTTCTGCCATCATTTCTTCCATAGGGGGATCCGTGTTGAGCAGTTTTTCAAAGTACTTTGCCAGAATGTCACAATTGTTTTAGGTATTGGTTTCTAGGGTTCCATCCGGTCTTCTGAAGCACAAGTTGGTTGGTTGATATCCAGTCACATTTTCTCTGAACGTTCTGTACAAGTTTCTTGTATTGTTCTTCATGAAGTCCGATTCGATCTCTGTCAGTCGCCATTTATCATACTGTCGGTTTCTCTGCGAATGATTTTGCTTGATTGCTTCTGTGTTTTCAGGATTTTCATACAATTCTCTTGGGATTTATGGCTACTAAATGTTTTCCATGCACTGATTCGTTGGTCAATAGCTTGGTCGCATGTGTTTCCTTGTGCGTGGTGCTTGTGCTAGTTTCATGGCCTCTCGGATTCTTCCTGAAAGTTGTGTCCAGTCTGTCGTATCCTCCATTTTAATTTTCTCTAATATTTGTGTCTGGTTTAAAGTAAGGTATTCTGGATCTGGTCTAACATTTTTGTTCTTCTGGAGATTTTTCTTGGGCAAAAGACGAGTCCTGATCCGAAGCAGGTGGTGGTCTGAGTCGAAGTAGCCTTTACGTGTGTCTATGTTCAAAATTTCTTTTTGTGAGTCTTTCTGGACTATTACGTGGTCCATTTGTAGTTCTTGCTTTCCACTGGGGAATTTCCATGTGGTAAGTATATATATATATATATACTGTAGGCAAATACACATGTCTCCATCATATTTATAATACAAAACCAAAGCTGTTACGAACTACCAGAAGGTGGCACTGTGTTAGTACACATACAGAAATACAATAGCAACATTCAAAGTCTAAGGGAGAAGTTGCATCCAAGGAGTACACAAAACAAGGCAGTACATATATTTCTCTACGTAATTAGAGAAAACTAGTAAGACAAACCAGAGGAGACTGGAATAACAAAATTCCTAAACATGTTTTCTAATTTTAAAAATTTATTTTTACTTCTTTATTTCTTTGTTTTAAACAATTTTTAATTTTTAGAGAAAATTTAAAAAAAAATGTAAAAGATAGTACTTCATATCAATTATACTAACCCACACACATACAATCCAAATACTGATGTCAACTACATTACGGAAAATGTTTGACCTGTGAATAAAGTTACAGAATTACTTAAAAGTCTGAGAGATAACCAACAAAATTTAAAAAGAAATGAAAAGAATTTCCGAATGGCTACTCGTTCCACTCAACAGGTGAATTTTTTAGATATGAGATAGTAACTGTAAAAGAAAAAATGAGCTAATTATTTTGTGTAAAGGAAACTTATGTTAAACGTGACACATTCCATGTTATTACGAAATGTCGTACTCATGGTCTATGGAACAAGTATGAATGTATGACATCGCTCGAAGTCCAAATGAATACTGAAACAATGAATGAAGCAAATGTCGTAATGTATTTAGGTAACAAAAGGAAACAACTAAATTACTGCCTTCATAAAATACCACATGCAAATCACACTATAATGGATCAACAACATATGTCTAGGTGCTAATGTAACATTGTGCTTGTAGTCTACATTTGGTGTAATAATAATCTTATTTAACACTATATTGCAAATTATTTACATACAGTTACTCATTGCTTTTATTTTTGGTCTGATGCTAGTAGCTCATTACGTTAAACACACACTTTGAGCAGCGTACCATGTTAGCACCTACACTGCGTTTTGTACTTTTCATCTCTCATTATATGGTTGGGTTATTTCTTTGTTTCATTTTATCTCAGTTGAATTCTGCATTGCTGTACATGTTATCATTATACGTCACATTATTGCTACTGATGCCCTTCCTCGTGATATTGCCTCTATATATTCTGTACCTAGGCCTAGAGATACCATTACCTTCTTTGTCTGTTTTGTAGTATCTGTATTAACATTTCATTTCACAACCACAGTTATGTTAATAAGCCATAACTGATGTACATTTATTTTGGTTTTGTCAAAAAACTTTTTTATATTTTTCGGTTTGTAGTGACTTCTTAAAAAGCATATCATACTACTATTTGTTTTTAATTTTCTGTATTTTACTGTTCTTTTAATTTTATTTGTTTTTCAGATGAATATTACCATCAGTTAGATATTGGGTTATGACCACTAGTCACATAAACATCCAGCTATAACACTGACTCATGTAGACATCAGGCTATACATTAAAATTGAAGGGCATATCCATTTACATACTTATATGTAGAATGATATATTTACATACAGCAAATTATTTTTATGTACAATTATTCATTACTTAATTTCTGGTCTCATGATATATGCTTCTTACACCAAACGTATAACTCGAGTACCATGTCACATTAGCACCTAGACTTCCTGTTGTACCATGGATCTTGTGTTGCAGTGTTGTGCACTACCCGTTTTTTGATTTTATGTCAACTGAACACTGTAATCTGTAAATGTTATCAGTGTATTTTATATTAAAAATAGCTGTATATATATTCAGCACCTAGACCTTCAGCTACTGGTATCTTTAATGTTTAGCTGTATAAAATCGAATTAGTTTCTCTCCTAGTGTACATATATCACTATATTGTTACTGGTTCTGTACTCTTATTCAATATTTATTTCTGTTGTTATGCTACACTAGCGAACCCAGCATTGCTTTGTATTTGCTAAGTATGTTTGTGAACTGGATATTCATCACAACTCCTTCTCGCCCCCCCCCCCCCTTTTGACTTAACCCATGTTCTCCTCCCACCTCCCCTTGTTCATTACTTCCTTCTCCCCCTGTCCATGCCTTCCTCGTTCATTCTCTGTCTCTCCTCCTCCTCCTCCTCCTCCTCCTGTCTATACCTGTCCACTCTCTATGTCGACACTCTCCTCTAACTCACCCTCTCTGCCCTCTTACCTCTCTCTCTGACTTTCGTTGATTATTGTTATTTAAAACGAAACCTTGATTGGGAATTATAGTCGCTTAAACTGTATAGGTAAATCAGATGGGTTCATTGATATACAGATTATGAGAGACACCTCTTCTGCTGTTGGATATGTGAAGATAGTATCTTCAATGACAATAGTCGGCACAGTTTTAATCTGTGAATTGTTAGGACTACGAAGTTCTGGTCTATACAGATCCTACAGGAACACTGTAATCATAAGCCAATAAGCTATAAATACCACTTTCAAGACTTCTTTTAAAACTGTCTGTAGGGAAGAAAACAAAACAGCACATGGTTCTATATACAACTTCTCTCTCTCTCTCTCTCTATATATATATATATATATATATATATATATATATATATATATATATATAAGGAGAAGGAATATACAGGGAGAAACTCTTCCACCAGCGGTTTAAATGACCTATCGTAATTAAAGCTCTCAGTAAGAAAAGAAATAAAATCACAGCAGAGCACCACAAATGATATTCTTTCTTGAATTCGGTTTTAGCAGAAAACCTGTACATTGTCACTTAAAAAGGTATGTATCCTGTATCTTATGAATACATGTTAGAGTGTCCTGCAAAAATTTTAAGTAAAATTGCCGAGCACTTCTCGTGAATTTTGGTAACGACGTTTTCCCTGTATATGTTACACATTTATTTATCTATCTAAACAATATGTATCATTTGTCTGTCCAAATGTTTATTGGAATGCTGTGTAACCATTTGGAGTAAATCCGTCAAGCACTTTTCGATATTTTTGGTAACAACATTAAACTAAGACTTCTGTTTGTGTGGTAGTACAAGTACATGTATTTATTCTCCATGTAGGAAAAAAAATACATCGCCTATGTCAGTGAGAACATTTATTCGAGTATCACGTAAAAATTTGAAGTAAATCGTTAAAGAGTTTTTTGGGCTTCCTGTATACATTTATCCCTTATACATATATATATATATATATATATATATATATATATATATATATATATATATATATATATACAGCCTGTTTCTGTCCAAACGTTCGTTAGAGTGTCAGGCAAATATGTGAAAGAAATCGATTGACAACTTTTCGAGATATTTCGTAAGTGTATTTATTAACACTACATATTTATAAATGTGCATCTATTTTCTGTCCGTACGTTTACTAAATTATCGCTTAAGAAAGGGGAGCAAATCAGTCAAGTGTTTTCCAAGATTTTTAGTAAAGACGTTAAACAACAACTTGTCTTTATACTGCAGTACAGATGTTTACTGCCCCAAATGTACACCTAAAGTAAATATCATGTTACGATAGCACTGACGACTTTTTATGTGCTACACTCTTTTGTTACAGTATATATATTCTTTTAGCTACCATGATCTTTTATGATTGTTTTGTAACATCTGTACCTAATTTGATCAAGGTTAATTTGAGGTCGTATTTATATCACTATAATGCAAATTATTTGTATACACCCATTCATGACTTAGCTTCTGGCCTTACACTATATACTCATTACATCAAACTTGGACTTCGAGTACTAAGTTACGTTTGCACCTAGACATTATGTTGTGCTCTTGTTGGTATATATTTCTGTGATTTGTATGTGGTATTTAAAAAAAAAGGTAATATTTTTGTTGTTTCCTTTTGTTACCTAAATATTTTACGGCATTTCCGGATCTAGTAGACGGGACCGACCGTCGCTGTACAGTGCGGATGATGAAGAAAAAGTGTCACAAATTATTGTGGAGGACTGAAAAATAAGCACTACGTCTCTCGCCACTGCCGTCGGAATATCACACTCTGCTGTTACGCGGGTACTGCATGGGTATCATTACCATCCCTTTCACACGCAGAAGGTAAGTACATGTATTGTTGCAGGGACTCTACCAGCAGAAGATTTAATTCCGGGTAATCATCCTCCGGCATCAGAGGCATGACCAGCAATTTTCACATTCCCGTGTAGTTCACCATCGGGCCAGTGTCACTTCCGAATACCCCATAAACCTGGGTATTGCAGAGTCGACTAGTCTGTCAGATAGGCACCCACAACGAAGCCACTTTCAAACTCTGTCAGGTGTTGATAACGCTATCCCAGAGGAGATCGCGGCAAATCCTTGTCGTTTCGCGTAATCACCCGACATCTGATTCCGTTCACACCCCTTATATACCCCACCATTCTTGATAACAGCGATAAACAGGTATAGCACAGGTGCACTCTGGTGACCCTCCACTCAGTCACTGAAACTTGCTACTCTACGGTCATATGGTGCGTATGTGTACGAAGTTACACTAAGATCGGATAATAGCATTCGATTGTTTCCGTTTTTTTTCTTTCAGGCACTGTATGTTGGTAACTGCTCCACGATATTTACAAAGCTGTTGTACTTCTTTCCTGTCTCGTTGATAAATCTTAAGAAAGGCTTAATTGCGCTGCACCCGTCGTCCTCAATACTGGAGAACGGACCTTCCATCCAACAACGAAGTGTACGTCATTTTTAAAATTCCTGCCAGGTTATGGAATGGAACACTTTTCTTTGGTAATGTTCTTAAGGACCACCTGGACCGCTTTACTTCCGCCAACCACTCTCTCCTACTTTAGGAATGACTTGAATGACTTGTGGGACTAGCACTCTTGCAAGAAAGTATCTTCCGGAGAAACTGCTCAATTACAGCGTAGGGGATTTCTTCCTGATAAATCTTTCACTCTGTAGCGGAGTATGTAGATGTTTTGAAGCAACCCCCCGCGACTACAGTCAACTGATGATAATTTGCTTCGATAATTTTAATGAGATCTCACAAAATTCACGTAAATATCACGTACAAGTAAGCTAGAAAGTTCTAAAGTACATCACAAATATCAACATAACTGCACCTGATGGCAGTACTCGTGTAAAAGAGGGATTATTTTCAATGTAAATTAGGGATCCGAAGGAAAACTGAAAAGCAGTTGGAAAAGTACATGCAACACAACAGAATTCGCCACGGTGAGCCCAGCATGGTACGATGTGGGAAGTGACCGCCGACTAACTATAAACTTTACAGCGGTGGGATGACTTTCATGCAGCTACATAGCGGACAGATGTACCAACGGCATCGGACGGTTGCCGGCGAATATCCCATACTAACATACGGTTCTTGATGAAGGACGGTCATGTTTACACTAAAACGAAACAGTTCTATACCAGCGATCATACTACTGATGTTATTTTATTAGGCAATCAGTTTCGACGATCCAGTCACGTCATCTTCAGGACTGTCACATGAATGACACCAAGTAACACTCGTGCACGTATAAGACAAGGCACCAATACTCGTGTCTGGTTCCGTAGATATCCGAACTTTATTAGCACGTGTGCTTTTCACACATGTGACGGCAACTATCAAACGAACAGTGGTTACAGGGTCAACAGTATGGATGGTTAATTAATCTGGCCTTGTAACATTAGCTTACATGGTTAAATACATTGGTATGTGGGTCAGCTTAAAGCAATGGCGAAATACAGCCATTGTATTTCCAGAGTACATAGGGCTCTACTGAATGATTTAATGATGGTAACATCATGTAGGTGGACTACTGCGGAGATAAAACTGTCCTCTAGTCGGACATCCAGCCACGAACTACTCAGGAGGATGTTGCCACAATGAAATTAAAAAAAAAAAATTATCGGATATTCTATGGGTCCGACAGTGGAATTTTACACTGCTTAATCAGGTACACAGTTTACAAAAACTGAAAATAACAATCCAAAACAATTTTAGGTAGTTAATGAAGAGCCGGGACAGAAAGAACGAGATTTTTTGTGTGAGTGACTGCAGGACTGTGAACGGAGAGTTATGCAGGCATAACAAAGACACCCGAACTAATAATGAATCATAACATAGGAGCGCGAATGTACTATGACCATTATGTTGAACCCATCATCATGGCAAAGTAATACGGGGTGATTACGTGACGATATTACAAACTTTCGGTTAAGGGGGCCGACTTAGAGCAGGAGAGGCACTACAGGACATTTTAATTTCCAGTGTCTATACTTTTACAAATAAATTCATAAAACTTTGTCAGCATCACCAGGAAGGATACAGAGGAAATTAAAATGTCCTGTGGTGCCTCTCCTGTTCCAAGTCGGCCCGTTTGACGTCCTACCCCCCGTAGGTTTGTAAAGTGTGTCAATTTCAGTTCAGGGACTCCGGCCTGGAGACAACCGAGTCAAAAGCTATAAGTGAAAATCATTCTTATACCTCTGACAGCCAAATTCATGTACCGGTGCTGTTGTTGCTACGATTGTAGGGCAGGTACCTTTCAGGGCATGTAGTTTGGACCAAAATAAGAAAGTCTGAGGTCAACATGGGCTCAAAAACGCATACACTAAGAACAATAAGCACTCATTCATCTCCGATACTGTGAAAAGTATCACTTCTACCGTAAGCTCTTTGGTTCCCATGTTTTTGTAGGAGGTAGGACTGACCAAAAATAGAAAAAAATGACCCTTAAATAAGGGCTCCGCAACGTATACACTACGATCTATGGGCACTTGTTCGGCGGAAGATATGTGTTTCACTGCGGTGAAGATGAACAAGTGCTCCTAAGGTATGAATTTTACAATGTGTACCAGGAGTATTTGCTTGTACTGGTCCATACTACCACCTCTGAAAGCTGCCAACCATACAGTCTTAGCAACAATAGTGTCGTACATGTAGGAGAGAGACTTGTACCTTGAATCAATAAATAACCTACCTTGAACTAATATAAGATTTCTGGCCTTTACTCTCTAACCAAAGGTTGCCTGCAATGTTATGAGTACAGCCAGCTGTTGTTGAAGGAGCAATTATTTCAATTTCCTACGTATATCGTTGTGTTTTTTTTTTTTTTTTTTCACCAAAGTGCTTCTCTATTCTTAACTCATTGTTATTCTAGCTATACAACCACGAATAAAATTAAATTTCAGTTGTTAATTATTGTGATTGACATTTATTTTAATTCACATGCTGTGAATTTTCCAGCCATTTTATTATTTTGTGCTATGGTAACCATTTATTGAAGTGGGGATAAAATTGTACCTTGAGCCAGTTGATGATACTGCACCAAGAATACTGCCCAAGGTACTTTGTAGTATATGCAATATGTCAGTAGAGATTAACAATATAGACACGCTAGATAGGCTTAAAACAAGAAATATAATTTGTTGCTCTTAAATGTTTGTTTTTAGGCCTAATCTGCTAACCAGGAAAACTACTTTTACGTTTGTTTATTTGGATGTTGAGTTTATTAGCTCTGTGTTTATGTTCAATAAAGTCTATTCATAATGAATGAACTGTCCATTTATCCTAAGCTGTCGCACATGGTACGGGACTACATTGTATTTTATATCAAATACAACATTTTGAAAATTTCATATATCCTAATACACTGATTATGTACTGCGATTAGTTTGATAGCAAATAAGACAAATAATGAAATAGTTACACAGCCACATCGAAAGTCCAGTTACTGTGTCTGCTATGACAGTTCGAAATCCACATGCCCAAGTCACAAGCCTTCCCTTATCCACTGTCAGAGGTACCATGCAAAGTGATGCGGTTTGTCGTCAGACCACAGGCGTGAGTTGCGAGACGTTCCATCTTAGTACCAAAGATCTCTCTTGCTTCTGCGAATTTCAGCGTAGCCTGCCATGAGAGCCCTGGGACTTGCACAAGAAGAGCCGACTCTGGCCACCGCACCTTCCAATTGTAGCAATGTGTTTTACAGATCTTTAGAATGTCCTTAACAACGTTCCAATTCTAAAAAAAATCCTTGCGTCAGTAAATCGACTGACACAGGGCTTCATTTAACAAAATTACGTGCCACTCTGCATACTGTCATCTCCCGAATCTTCGTTTCGATATCTTGAACCGGCCAGTAAATAAAAGGAGGATGAGTTTTCGGAGGTTCAATCACCGTAGACAATGGAGACGAAGCCCTCTGAATTCAGGAGCTGTCTTTGTCTCGCACCAGGAATCTGGACGAGGAGGCTTCTCCAGGGACGGTCCGCGCTCCCGTGTTATAAGAAACAGAGGCGGAACCGCTGTCAAATTAGTTTCGCCAAATTGGCACTCTCCGCGTTGACGGAGGAAACGCAGCTCTGCGAAATTGCTTGTCCGCCCGGCGGGAACTTATATTCCCGGATTTCAGCGGACGTGCCGTCGACGACGAATGGTGCGTGTCTGGCGTCTGGTGAGCAGACGTATCTGGCCAGTGGCAAAGCTTCTCATTCGTCAAGAAATGTATCTCGTGTCTTGTTTTCAGCGCACAATTCATTTCAGTATGAGTACGCACCATCAGCAACATGCAGGCGTTTGATTGAAATTAATCATTTAATTATTGACCGGAAACTGACGTTGGTAGATTAATAGTGGAGTACACATCCCAGTTTCACCCAGAAACTTGTAGAAGTTACGATATTTATTCATACAAGTGAAACCTTCCCGTCTTTTCTATATCTCTTTTGTTACCCAACCTTCCCTTCTACAATAACCTATGAAACCTTCCCTTAGGATTTCTCTCTTGCTTAATAATAACAAATGAAATCTTCCCTTTGAAATTAATTCACTTTCTCAATAACAGTAAGTGCAATCTTCGCATACAAATTTAAATGCTGCTTATAAAAAGTGATTTTCTGATTATTTCGACGAAGCATACAATGTGTCGTCGTCGTGGCCCTCAGTCGTTATCTGCAATAACCCAAAACTGTTCCTTACCTGTTTTACTGTTACTGGATCGCTATCGGACTGCTACATCGAATTCCGATATGAATTTACTTACTCTGTTTTACTAAACTCTATTAGCAGCTAGTGGTCTGTCATAATAAGTGGCTGTATTTATTACCAAAGCTGACGTTCTTCTTTAATAGCAAAGCTGAAGGTATTCTTTAATTAATTTGACTGACGTTACGTAATTCATAGTTAAACTTTTTCTTGACAACAATAAAATTTTGAAAAGTTTTACGTTGATGGTTTTTGGGATGGATTATAATCGGTAATGCAATATTACTGGCAAAAATTAATTATATTCTGAATTAAATGATTTTACAAACGTTCAAAGGGGACTTACTGTTTACAATAATCTTACAACTAGCACTGCGCAAACATACTTTCAGTAGTCTTAAGTTTCTCAAAAAAAATAATTTCATAATATTAGTTCCTCTTATTATAATAGTTACCTGATGTCTCTGTACATCCGTTTATAATCTCTTCTAAATCATAGCTGGTTGCTGGCAGGCACACCGCTCCTCTCAAACTCTCGCTTCAGACCTGCTACCGACTCGCTTCACTTCTCGCTTACTACTGACTCCCTACGAACGCTAAAGTGCAGTCCTTCCCGCCAACAATGCTTTCTGGTGCAGACAATCCCTACTACCATTACAAAATGTATCAATGCGCTGCCTTTCCCGCTATTTTCTTAAAATTTATCCATACGTGGTCTCTCCCGCCCTTTTTTAAAATTATATCAATGTGCGGTCTCTCCTACCAACAATACTTTGGTGCAGACATTCCCTGCTACCACAATTATTTCCAGCATGACAAATATTAATTATTTCTACTTAATCCTATTAATAAAATACAAACATCTTTCATAAATTGTGGTTTGACAATAGACAATAGAAATATACTCGTCTTACACAAGTTACTACCTTTTATTCGTATTTTATACTGACGTGTAATTTCTTGCATTATCAGAATAGTTGCCTAACGCAATTAGAAATCTCCAGTGGAATAGAAGAAATGGAACTAACACTCTGAGTATGCGTGTCGCGTGGTTTTGGAATGGAGGATTTATCAGAAAAACATCATTCGTACCTGCAGAACGTGATGCACGTAAGAATGGTATCAATAATAGTTGCAGACCACGATCGATGTCTGTAGTTCGAAATAGTTGTCTACACAGAGAACCAAAATCGATACTGTGATGGAGGTTAGTCTCAAAGAAAAGACAGTTAATTAGCAGGTCTGGACAGTAACTGCGGATATTTGAAACATGGTGTTACGCGAAGACTTACCGAGGTCGCGTATGATGAATCGTTTCACTCTGAGCTCCACACGCTTGAATTCTAAGATAGGCTTGAGAAGACGGCACGAATCAAAACATGTGAAGAATGACCAGGAATACATTTCTTTTCGATCTAGAGGAATAGTAGATTTTAATGAGTAAGAACCTCATTCGTTCATTAATAAAAAACTGTCACATTTTCAGAGTCGCCAATGAGAAAGAGCCGTAAGTAGTTTCGAAACAATTATAAGTCCGAATCCTCTTCTTTGTATGCGTCACATAGTATACCCGTAAATGAAGGATATTTCCCTGCAGGATAAGTACTTGCCTTCAGGAAGAGTAGGAAAGCTAGAGAAGCTGTTCCACCTCACAGATATAAGAGGGAACATATATTGACAAACTGACTGTTGGCTTCTGTCTCGGGTTCTGCGGCCGACGTTCATCTAATGATTTTTCCGACGTTTCGCCAGCACGAGTGGCTGGCATTGTCAAAGCTTCACCCTCCATTGCCGGTGGTGAACTGGAGCCGAGCTCGCGGGCGCAGACTATATGTACCTGGCGCGCCAACGTCCGAGGGCTTCTCCGCGGTCATTTCCGGTGCGGTTCTCCTCTTGCTACCTGCGACGGTCGTTCGCTGCAGTACGGGAAGCCAGGATCCGTTTACCTTAAGGCTTTCCTCTTTCTTGTTCTGAACAACCGCGTGTGATAGTGGTTCTCTACAGCCAGAACTTCCGTGTCGGCGAATTTTATTACGTGGAAGTTCTGGCTGTAGAGAACCACTATCACACGCGCTTGTTCAGAGAAGCTGTAGAAATACAAAAACACGCGAACAGTTCACCACCGGCAGTGGAGGGTGAAGCTTTGACAATGCCAGCCACTCGTGCTGGCGAAACGTCAGAAAAATCATTAGATGAACGTCGGCCGAAGAACCCGAGACAGAAGCCAACAGGCAGTTTGTCAACAAGTGGCCACGCAAGCCTCAACAATTTTGATCATATATTAACAAAATCAGCATACGGTCGAGGACATCTGCAGGGGATTTTCGAAGGAGAGATGTATGAACCAACAATAACCAGAGTAATGCACACATCCAGCTGTTTCGTAATGTGATAAACGGATTCAAACAATTGTGGCAAGAAATTCATATTTGTACTTTGTAGTAGACGGATAATTCTGATGCGTTATGGTGGTCAGGCCGGCCGGAGTGGCCGAGCGGTTCTAGGCGCTACAGTCTGGAACCACGCGACCGCTACGGTCGCAGGTTCGAATCCTGCATCGGGCATGGTTGTGTGTGATGACCTTAGGTTAGTTAGGTTTAAGTAGTTCTAAGTTCTAGGGGACTGATAACCTCAGAAGTTAAGTCCCATAGTGCCCAGAGCCATTTGAACCATTTCGTTATGGTGGTCAGTGCTAGCCAACAAGAGTATTGAGACCAAAAATAATGACAGCGGAAAATACAAAAAAATGGTTCAAATGGCTCTGGGACTCAACTGCTGTGGTCATAAGTCCCCTAGAACTTAGAACTGCTTAAACCTAACTAACCTAAGGACAGCACACAACACCCAGCCATCACGAGGCAGAGAAAATCCCTGACCCCGCCGGGAATCGAACCCGGGAACCCGGGCGTGGGAAGCGAGAACGCTACCGCACGACCACGAGATGCGGACGGAAAATACAATTAAAGCTACTTTTGTGTGGGTCTATTACCACATGATAGGCACATTGACATCCATAAATCAATTAAAAATTCTAAATAACTAAAATTAAAAATGTATGTCAGAATGCGAGTAGATCTGGCCGAATGTGAAGCAAAGGCGTTCCATGAGTATAGCGCGAGATAAAAGCCACAAAAGCGCACAAACGAACTCTAGACGTGCTAGAAATGCCTAAAATTAATATGCATGACACAACATCTGTATTGCGTCTGCATAGTGCAACGGGCAATACAGTGCAAACAGCGACGAATGTTCATGTTAGCGATGGTGTCTACGAGTACGTAACGAATCTAGCGTGTCAGTACCGATAACAGCAGTACGGTACCTGAGAACATCCGAAGGGTGTTCAGTGGTATACAAGATGCCACAAACAGCTGACCGTTTCATGAACTGAAAATACTGTAATTGAAACTATTCGTCCAGAAGTCGAAGTCATCATTACAAACATGAAGCCTGTTTTTGTAAAATCTGAGAGCTTAATTTATGGTATCACTGTCGTAAGGAATTTGATATCAAATAAATATGTAATAGCCGGTAAAAAAATAGTATAAGAGGCATACACAGTGTCAAAAGTGATAGCTAGATTGTGTTTATGGGCTGTAACAACGTGGAATCTTTGTGGCCGCCCTGCATTTATCAGAACAATCTAAATTTTGATCTTAATTCGATAGACAAGTTTTCACTAGAACCAGACATGAAGATTGTTGAAATGAAAAGGTTAGATACATCGCAATAGCCAATCCGATTGAAATGTTCATATGCCTCTGTAGGATAATGTAGTGAGACTTCTAGAGAGGTGAATGTTGCTTCGTCATCTCCCCCTAAAAATTAGAAGCTGTGCCTTCTGCAGGCAAGGCGATGCTCACCGTCTTGTTCGATGCCCAAGGTCTGATACTCATCGAATAGGAATTTTGGAATTTGTGGTAGGCTCATATTGGAGCAAACTGCTGAGATCATCGGTCCCTAAGCTTACACACCACTTAATCTAACTTAAACTAACTTACGCTAAGGACAACACACACACCCATGCCCGAGGGAGGACTCGGAACTTGCGATGGGAAGAGCCGCGCGAACCGTGACCAGGCGCCGAAGACCACGCGGCTACCCGAGCGGCCTCATCGAATTCCCCGAAATCGGAAAAATCATTAACAGTAGTAACGTGTACTGTGAGATACCCCGCAGCCTACCTAAGTCCATCAAAAGCAAACGGCCGGAGCTGCTCACGGAGGGAGTGATTCCGCTCCATGATACCGTGAATCCACACGTCTCCAAGGAAATAGTCAAGTTGAAGTGGGAGCAGCTTGACCATTCGCCCTACGGCCCGGACATGTCACCATGCGACTTCCACGTGTCTGGTCCACTAAAAAATATCTCGGAGAGAAGCGCTTCAACTTGGACGACGAAGTAAAGGACACAGAGGCGGAAAAACCGCTATCACAGCCACAGGAATTCTCCGAACAGTGAATCCTTCGGCTCGTAAAAGGTGGGATAGTTGTGCTGAGACCTCCAGTGATTACTTTTCTGTAAAGACTTCAGTTACACTCGCGAAGTTTTGTTTCATATCTTCCCTCCTGTACACCCCCACACCTTTCTTACATAGAAAATGTAATTAGTGTTATGAAGAACAAACAAGGCAATGGACGAGACGCTGTAACGCAGAAAATCGCTCTGCAGACCATTGTGTTGTCGCTTTTGATGGCATTAGGACAGCATTCACAGTCGTCTCAAGGGACGGCATGGGACGCACAAATTTGACGTATTCGGTAGACACGATGTAGGAAAGGAACCAGGAAATATCGACGACGTAGCTATCTGCTGGAGTTCAAGACTGTTCTAGGTCACTGACGTGGGTAAGTACACTTGAAAGTAGGCTGTTTAGGTTTTTATGTTGGTAACACCACGTAGCGCTCTGCATGAAAATCACTGACTGTGCTGTGTGCAGTCCGTGGTTGGTTGGCATTGTTGGAATATTCACTATTGTAGTGTTGGGCAGTTGGATGTGAACAGCTCGTAGCGTTGCGCAGTTGGAGGTGAGCCGCCAGCAGTGGTGGATGTGGGGAGAGAGATGGCAGAATTTTGAGAGCGGACGATCTGGACGTGTGTCCGTCAGAAAAAGGAAATTTGTAAGACTGGATGTCATGAACTGATATATATGTTATGACTTTTGAACACTATTAAGGTAAACACATTGTTTGTTCTCCACCAAAATCTTTCATTTGCTAACTACGCCTATCAGCAGTTAGTGCCTTCAGTAGTTAGAATCTTTTGTTTAGCTGGCAGTATTGGCGCTCGCTGTATTGCAGTAGTTCTAGTAACGAAGATTTTTGTGAGGTAAGTGATTCAGGAAAGGTATAGGTTATTGTCAGTCAGGGCCATTCTTTTGTAGGGATTATTGAATGTGAGATTGCGTTGCGCTAAAAAAAGTATTGTGTGTCAGTTTACTGCTGATCAGATAATTAAAGAGACAAATGTCTGAGTACGTTCAGCTTTGCTCAGCTGTTTGAAAATCAAGTAACGTAAGAGGTTTACCAGCACTGTCATTCTTAAATTTTCTAAGGGGATGTTACACAGTGTTTCCTGAAATGTGCGAAAACATACTACAGCATAGGCAGTCGACTCATCCATCTGAGTTCAGTGGGCAAGGGAAAAAAATAAGTACAGTACCAAGAGAATAATTTTGACAGAGGAAGATAATAACTTCAAATACCGCGACGCCTCAGTGAAGTTTAACGCCTGAGAGAGACTTCGGTGACGTCGTCTTCAATCCTAAGAATGGTTTGATGCAGCTCTCCACGCAACTCTACTCTGTACAAGCCCTTCATCCCTGCACAACTAAAGTAAATGATATCCACCTAAACCGGCTTATCGTGGTCAGGCCTTAGTCGCCTCTTTAATTTTCTGGCCACCTCTCATTCACCCCTTCCCCCCCCCCCCCCCCAAAAAAAAATCAACACTTTCTTCCATTTTCAGCACCAACAAGAATGTAGCGACCCACTCAACCATGGCTCACAACAAAGTTCGCAGGTAAAGCACTATTCGCACATTCTGGTGGACACTTCTTCATATGTAAAAGACAGACATGACATTCTTTGAATATAAAATCTGTGGAATGACTATTACATGTCACAAACTCTTTCACTGACATTTCTTTCTGCCGTCGGATTACACCATATATAAATTAGAATAACTAAACAAATAAACAGATATAGACATTAATAGTGCTCTTCTATTAGCTAACAGTGCATTCATCAGTTTTGTTTAATGGCCCGCGTGGCAGGAAAGGTCTTTAGCGTTGTATTTTCACGAGCAAGTTTTGCCGTTAACAGCTGTTGCGATTACGTGTTTCATGGTTTCCATAAGGTAACCTAGAACTCTTAAGGAAGACATGTTCGGCATTTATGGTTCTCCGTGTTCTTCTCTCAAGGACAGCTATGTATTAGAGACCATCGCGTTTGTGAACTTGTTTGTAGGTTAAACAAATTCCTCCCTTGGCCAATTTTATTGTGGTTTCTCCATGTAATACACCTGCGTCAATTGCCAGCATTGTTCGTCTATGAAGGTAAGAAGATAAGCTTACATAAAATGGCACTTTAGATCGGCGTAATACAGCTATCCGGTGAGTATTACAGTACTCTGAGTCTGGTTCTCGTACCAGAAAGAAGTATTTGGCAGTTCACGTAAACTGTAACAAACTATAACATGTATGACATTTCTATGAGACTCTCTTATAATACCTGCAGCGGACACGGATTTTCAGTTTACCAACCCTCCTCGAGGCGAACATAATTTTTTAAGTTACACAAATTAGAAAATTAACAGTACACAGAACTTATAACTGTTCTAGAAGCAGCCTAATAAAGAATGAACACGAACTGGTTAACATTGGGGAATGTAACGGCATACTCAATTTCCAACAAATGATGTACGAATGACTGGCTTATAAGAACACCACATAGATCCTATAGAAATAAAATCAACAAAGAACGTAGATATGGCACTACGATATTACATACAACACGTACCCAATAGGTATGCTGCCGATGATCGGAACAAAACCAGCTTCTGCCACAAGAGCTTTACAAGGTACTAACTTTGATTATATTTTTTCTTTTACAACACTTCCTCAATCCCGTTCGGTTTTATTTTAGTACTAGTGAAATGTGGATAGCAATTGCGGCCCTGTAGATTGTTTAAGCATGTGGTGCATTAGAAAGGTTTTAGTAGTGAAGCATTTCATTATGTTTTACTTCAAAATGAGATCAGAGAAGAAAGTAGGAGCGTAAGGCTGAATCCGAGACGAAAACATAGTCAGCGCCATATTGTGGCCACTTGAAATATGAAAACTGACTTATAACGGAAAGAGAGCTACTTTCCGAAGCTATATTGTAAAATAAAAAAAGTGCCCCATGATGGAATTATTCGAAAGAAACGGAAATCGTTAGATGTGATGTACATGTACTGTGAAACGAATGATTACAATTTCAGAAAAATGGATCATTCATTCAAGAGAAAGAGTTTCACAGTTTCATCAAGTTAATAATGCGCTGGTGCAACTCTGTCACTTATCCAAGCAGTTATTCGGCTTGGCATTGATTATACAGTTGTTGGATGTGCTCCTGAGTGATATTGGACAAATTCTGTCCAATTAGTGCGTTACTATTAAAGGCTACTGTTTAAGAATTAAGGGTCATTAATGAAAGTATCTCAGCAAACAAAACTCCTGATGTTTTTACTAGTAAGGGGGCATCTATAGATATTCATGCTAATTCAGTTACTATTTATGGCAGTGAGAGTAAGTTGCTTAATATTATGAAAGAAAATGAATCTTTCTTTATGTAGTATGTGGTTAAATAGTGATGCTATTGATAAAGATGAAAGCTTCAAAACATGATTAAAAATCTGTGTTCAACTCTGTATCCAGACTAGTGGCATTAAATTAAATATGTTATTGTAAAACAAAGATAAGTACCATAGCGCTGATCTATGTGAAACAATTAAGTGTACATGGATTGATGAAATTCTCAGTGACAGTGATAATAATGTCTGTGTTACTTTTATGAAAGTGTGCCAAAGCAATGAAAATAGGAATAACAACGGCGTTAATTTGGAAGAGATAGAAGAAGACCTGTTATGTGAAGCTGTTAAGGTTGATAAATGAATTGGTATTTGTTATCCATTCATTAAATTCAGAATAGGATCATGGGAAGTCTTGTTGACACAGGTACCCAAATGTCAGGAGTGACTAAATCCTTAAATAAAAAATTAAAACATTGTAAAGACTATGTAGAATTACCTGTAATGACAGTCAGGCTTTAATAACTTTTGCAACTGAGTGAGAAATTTTCACGCAGGAATGCTGAATAATTCAATATCACAGTCAGGATCCTATCTTCAGCATGTCATCAGTAGTTTGCGTGAATGCAGGTTTTGACTGAATGGGGGTGGGGGGAACCGAAATTGATTATCAATGCATCTGATGGAGATTGTATTTATATCAATTTTATAAAGTCAGCTGTATCTTATAGGGAGGGTAAAATAAATAGTATACAATTTTTAAAAGAAAGTGGATTTAAAGTCAAAGATACGCCAGAATTAGATACAGACGAAGCAGAATTTAAAGAACTTGACTGATAATCATAAATGGTCACTGGAATCTTTGTTGTGGGAGTACAGTAATGTGTTTCACAATACGCCAGGTAGAGTGAGAGGGCATCAGAGTATTTTACAGCTAAAACCAAACCAACGTATTTTCGTAAGACAACGTTGTGTGCCTATAGCGAAGAGAGCAGCAGCTGAGAAAGAGTTGCATAAGATGGAAATGTGTGATATCACTGACGGAAGTCTTAGCCTGTATAACAACCCATTAGTCATTGTTTCGAAAAGAGATGCAGGAATGAGATTGGTTCTAGATTCAAGGCATTTGAAGAAGTTTTTGCAAAGAGAAATTGGTCACCCTGAAAACGTAAATGAACTTTTACAGAAAATTAAAATCAGGCAGATCATTGCTAATTCAGATTTAACTTCTGGATGTCGTCAGGGAACTTCAGCTTCTGAATCTCATAAATATACTGTCTTTGTTTACAGTAACGGATGTTACCAATATTCTGTTGTACCTTTTGGTCTCAACTCTTCTGTTGATGAATTATATAACGCTGGTTGGAGGGACCTCTCCATAATGTTCCCGACTTTCTCAGCAGGGGAGAAATGAGGTTACCTTGATGGCAAAGGTACGATTTGGCAAACACGAAGACATGCAGCAGAAACTCTTGCCATGTGGGGACGGGTATTATTTCCGTGCAACGTGAGCCAAGCACCGTTTGCCATAAGGGAAACAAAACGGGAGATACTGTATTGTCGATGTATGTTGCACTGTAAGAGCCGTATGGTTGGCGACAGTAAGGCTGGTGTGCCATCGCTCTCCGTTTTCGGCCTGAAATCTCAATGAATGGAGTAGAATTGTCTTCAGTGATGAATCACGCTTCGGAGTTAGCCCCGATGACCATCGAAGACATGTCTGGAGTCGGTCCGCACAGCAGTGAAGTATTACCCGACTGTAGCCCACCACTCGCCCCCACAACAATTGATGATCTGGCTTGACATTCTTTTTATAGAAGGACACCTTTGGTTTTCATCTGCGGCACCCTTGCAGGGAGGCGGTACATCGACAATATAGTACGCCCCAATTTGTTGCCCTTCATCGCAGGCGATCCTGGGCTTACGTTTCACCAAGACAGTGCCCGCCCGAACACGGCGGGAGTTTCTACTGGTTGACCTCGTGACTACCAAGGCCTATCTTCGCCAGAAAGTCCGCCGGCTCTCTGCCCAGTTAGCGTGTCGACTGTTAGGTGCAGGGGCCTTCAATCATTTCGGGATGGACATAATCCAGCACAATATACCTCAGGAGAACATCCAACGACTGTATCAGTCAATGCCAAGCCGAATAACTGCTTGCATAGAGGCTAGAAGTGGACCAACAATCGCAGGTTCGAATCTTGCCTCGGGCATGGATGTGTGTGATGACCTTAGGTTAGTTAGGTTTAAGTAGTTCTAAGTTCTAGGTGACTGATGACCTCAGCAGTTAAGTCCCATAGTGCTCAGAGCCATCTGAACCATTTTTTTGGACCAACAAATTACTGATCCTCTCAATTGGTGAAGCTCTTTCTCTTGAATAAATCATCGACTTTTTTTTTAATTGCAGTCCTTTAATGTTTGCCTGTACATGTACATCAAAATTTTGGAAGTTTGCGATAAGGTCTTATGGGATCAAACTGCTGAGGTCATCGGTCCTTAAGCTTACGCACTACTTAATCAAACTTAAACCAACTTATGCTAAGGACGACACACACACCCATGCCCGAGGGAGGACTCGAACCTCCGACGGGGGGAGCCGCACAGACCGTGCAAGCCTCCTGAGACCGCGCGGCCACCCCGCGCGGCCATGTATATCATATCTACGGATTTCCGTCCCATTGGGATGATTCTCTCTTGGTTGATTCCTTTTTTTAACTAGAGTGTATATGAGAATTTGTGGTAGCCTGTGTCCAGTCACATTATATAATCAAAAAGTGAGAAAACTGAAATACATTGGCATCTAAAGATTGGTAAATGAAATATTTAAAAGCAATAATTTACGTATATATGCATGTTTCCGAGTATTGTCAGCAAGATAATCTAGTCGCTTCGGAATGTAAGCATTAAACTAAAAACGCCATTATTCTCTTTTTCTGCCTTCGATTGTTTTCTTCAGCTGCATGCATAACCGCTTTGCAGTTAATGTCCGTCTATTTACCATTCGGGTTTCTATTGTACCGGTATTCTTTTGTCAATTCGCGCCAACTGACAGAGTTTTAAGTATTTAATTATTTTATACTCCTTGTCAAATGAGTTGGCCTTTTACTTTTTACTTCTTTATCTATTAACTTTTTTGAAATTTTGACTTGGAAGGTAAATGATTAAAACGAGCAGGTATAGCTACATGTTCTGAATAATTTTCCATTGAACTGAATTACTCTCCCCCCACAAATAAACGTTGTTCGTACTTACCATAGTGCTCAGAGCCATTCGAACCATTTCTGTGTTAGGTACATACACAACTTTCGATTGCAAAACTACGAGCATCACTTGCAACCCAAACTCGTAATAAAATCACGGTATGCGGATAATTTTTAGTTTCGAACCGTCTAACTACAACTGAATGAAACACAAATTTCGTGCCACAAGCTTTTCCCTTTTATTCTCTCCAAGGCTTCTTCAGTGGCATGTTGCGTGGGCGATTTTCTTCATTTTATGTTTCTGTTCCATTTTTTATGCTGTTCCTCGTCTTATAATTGCCACTTGGAATTTTATTTTTCCACGTTTCACAGCCCTAGGAACTGAACACTTTAAAGCCACTGAGGCTAATTAATAATGTAATGTGTTCATGAATATAATTTTATTTTTGCATGTCGTTGAACACAGGAACAATACCAAAGCCAAGATATATAAAAAAAAGATGGCGTAGGGCTAGAAAAGAACCAAAGAATAAACACATCATACATAACATTCTTCACAGAATAACCGCCAGAGTTCACTGTGCGATTTAGTTGTGCCGCCAGGCGGTTCCCACACGACCACTTCCCCCCCCCCTCCCCCCCCCCCCCCCCACACTTCACACTTCGTGATGTGGAGTTCTGGGCACATAATGATACTTGTATTTTATAAGTGTGCTAGCCCTAGAGCGCTTCTCTGAGAACGGTGGGTCTTCACGTGTGGTTTCCTGCTTCTGGCTGGGCATGTTGCTCTCTGCGTGCAACACCTCTTCGTCGTATTGTGCAGGCGGCGGTTCTTCACTGGTGTCTTGATTTTCTCCGTCAGCTGGTGGCCACATGTGCGCCGGCTTAACTCTCTCAATGGGAACTGTTTGTCGCTTCCCGTCATGATTTGTCTGCAGCGTATGTTCATCTCTCGCTAGTACTTTATACGGCCCAGTATATGGAGCCTGAAGAGGTGTTCGTACAGCGTCTGTGCTCAGACACACATAAGGGCAATCGGTAAGCTTCCTGTGAACGAATGACGTATTGGTGCCATGTCGAGTACCAGGTCTCGGTCGTAGCTGTGCCATGTGGTTGCGGACTTGTTGTAAGACGTAAGGCATGTCGCCCTCTGTCGCTTTCGTCGGTTTAACGAAAAATTCAGTCTGCAGCCTGAGGTTCTCTGCGTAAACCAGTTCAGATATGGATGCACCTAGGTCTGATTTGCAGGCAGTTCGGAGACCTAGCAGCACCACTGGCAACGCTGAAATCCAGCTGTCCTTATGGCACATCAATGCTGTCTTTAATGCCCTGTGCCACCGCTCAACCATGCCATTACTCGCTGGGTGATAAGCATTGGTGCGGTGACGGCGGAATACGCAGAGCTTGGCTAATTGTTGCAATAAAGTGGATTCAAATTGTCGTCCTTGATCGGTTGTCACGTATACTGGACATCCAAAAGGGGAGATCCAAGAAGCCCAAAATATTCGAGCTACCGTCTCTGCCCATCTTGTATATCGGTCCACAGATGTCATCAAATACTTGTAGCCTTCTGAAGGTGGTAGAGGGCCCACAATGTCGAAATGAACGTGGTAGAACGTCTTTTGTTACCGGGGGAAAATCTCAAACTGCTTTATGTACATGCCGCCCAATCTTGCTTCTTTGTCACAAATGGTTCAAATGGCTCTGAGCACTATGGGACTTAATTTCTAAGGTCATCAGTCCCCTAGAACTTAGAACTACTTAAACCTAACTAACCTAAGCACATCACACATCCATTCCCGAGACAGGATTCGAACCTGCGACCATAACGGTCGCGCGGTTCCACACTGTAGCGCCTAGAACCGCTCGGCACTCCGGCTGGCTCTTTGTCACAGAGTGCATGTTGTTACCCAACCGTGGAAATCCTTCCTTATACTTGGCCAGGCAAAACGTTCCGTGATTAGTTTGATAGTTGCTCTGCTACCCGGATGACTGAGTCCGTGTATGCTGTCGAAAACATCTTTCCGTAATTTCCTTGGGATGAAAGGCCTGGGTTTGTTCGTAGCTATATTGCACCACATCTTCACATTCGCGCCCGCACGCTGGATTAATTTTGTTGTTACGTCCTTGTAACTACTGTTGGAGTTGTGCGTCATTAGCTTGTGCTGCGGCTAATTTATCATAGTCTGTGGTTTATGAAATAACCGAGACCCGCGACAGGAAATCGGCGACTATGTTTTCGACTCCCTTGATATGCCTGATACCTGTAGTAAATTGACTCATGTATTCTAAGTGGCGAAATTGACGTGGAGAACAGTTATCCTGCGACTTACTGAATGCAAAGGTTATTGAATTATGGAAGGTGTATACAGAAAATGCTCTTGCCACTACATACGGGCGAAAGCACCGGATAGCTTCATATATCCTTAATAGTCCTCTGTCATATGTGCTCCATTTCCTTTATGGGTCTGTAAGTTTTCGTGAGTAAGAACCCAAAGGTTGCCATTTGTCGTTTACTTTCTGGTGCAGTGCAGCTCCCAACGCGTATTGGCTCGCATCGACTACTATTGACAGAGGTGCTTTTGGTACCTGATGAGTAATGAGTACTGCTTTTCCTAAATCGGCCTTTATATGTTGAAATGCTCTCTTCATGTCCACGTTCCATTGCAAAGGTAGTTTGCCATTTGTATCTTTACCTGTGAGAGCGTCTGTCAAGTAGTAGTGCAGCTCGCGGCAAGTGCTGTCTATAGAAATTTACCGCGCCTAAAAATTTTCTGAGTTGATGGTAAGTCTCGGGGTGGTTCATGTTGCGATTACTGCTACCTTGCCCTCTCGCGTGCTGTGCTCTCAGCCGAAACTTCTTATCCTAGAAATGTCGCTTGCCGCTTTCGCAGTTCGTTGACTATTATCCCGTACTGGTTTATGCGGGCGAACACTGTAGACAGTTGCTTCTCGTGTGCTTCTGCCGTCGTAGATGAGATTAATATGTCATCAAGCTACGCGAAGCATCCTATCACCCCGCGCAACACTTCATCAATAAGTCGTTGCCATGTATGAGCTGCGTTCTTTAACCTGAAAGGCATTCGGATATATTCGAATAAACCGATAGGTGTTGTAACTGCTGTTTTCGGCATGTCTTCTTCTGCGACCGGTATCTTGTAATAAGCTTTTTTACAATCAATAATGCTAAAGATCGTTGCCTCAGCTAATTGATTTGTTAAATTGCGAATACTAGGCCCTGGGTAACGATCTGATATAGTACGTGCGTTTAACTTCCTGTAATCGCCACATGGTCAATCGCCACAGTATCGATACTAGGAATAAGAAAAATATACATAAAGATTTAAAATCACTTTCTCTTGCCCAGAAAGGAGTCCAGAATTCAGTAACACATATTTTCAATAAGTTACCAGCAAACATTAAGAGTTTAATCTCAGACAAGGCACAATTTGAACATAATTTAAAAGAATTTTTGGTGGCCAACTCCTTCTATTCCATCCATGAGTTTCTCAACAAGTGCAGTAGACCATTTTAATGAAAATTTATTACACTTAAATTTTGTACGGCCGCCAGCGTGTTTGACGTTGGAGTAATAGGCGTCTCTTTCTGAAGTCGCTGAATGCTCTCGTTTGTACATGGTAATTTTCTTTATGTTCAGTGTTTGGGGTCACCACTTGTAACCTCCCCCTCACTTATCGACCTTAATGACAGTGAAAGATTAAACCGCGTGTACCTAATGGAAATTTGGGAAAATCAATCGTCACCGAAGTTAATCTGTCGGTAAAGAGGGAGGAAAGGGTTACATCTAAATGAAAGGAAAAATGCAAATGAAATTGGTGGAAATTAATTTTGAGAAGGGGTAAAATTAATAAAGAAAGTAAATATGCGGTCGTCACGTTAACAATTAATTGGCGTTAATTAGATATTTGAGATTTGCTGAAAATTACGGTCGCCAGTCCTATGGACAACTACTATAATAACTGAAAAAGAAAGGTTATTGCATATATAATTAGCACTAAAGGCGTGGTAACTGAAGGATGACACGTGTTGTGTGAAAACTGGAAGTTTGTCAGAAGAAATAAATTTCGCTACATTCTGACTTAATTTAGCAAAACAATTAATAAAACCGGAAAATTGAAAGTTGATTTAGCGACTGAAATTAATAGTGAACTTTGTTTCTGAAGCACTACGAAATTCAATAAAATAACGTTAGTCTTGGGCGGCCTCGACAATCATTTCAAGAGCTACTTGAATCTACGTAATTTAGAAATAAGAGATTTAACTTTGAACTTGAATTAAATGGTAAGCTAAAATACGGTAACAAAATTCGCACTCTTAATTTGTGCTAGTGTAATCTAAACAATGTAGCCAGCTATAAATACTTTAACTGAACTTTAAAATTAAAGCAGTCAAATGGAATGATATTACTTTAATGCTGGCTTTTGAATTTCAACGACACTCGGGTTCATTTCGGAAAAGGAAGGGACGCTGCTTGGTAATGCAATTGGGACAATGAGCAACAAAGTTTCATGCTAAGTTGCTGTAATTTTGCCAGGCTAATTGAACAGTTTGAAAAGCTGAGGTCTGCCATACAGTTCTAGAACTATACGTGTTTCCAGTCTTCCTTGCTGGTTGATTGAAGGTTTGAAGTCGTCGGTCGAGGAGGTGGCGACAGTCACTCGTTGTCGGCCGTCACTGTTGCAGAAGCTGGATGGTGGCGCGCCTTCTTCTCAACAGGGTCACCAGACGAAACGGGCTCTTGATGTGCGCCAGCTAATGCTTCCCATCCGCGACACCGTGTCAGAAAGTATCATAGCAAGTCGAGCGCAATTACATGCTGCCAAATCCCGAAAGCGCGGCAACTCGCGGGAGCGTCACACAACACACCTGCTCAACCGCACTACTCCAGCCAGACTCCGCTCTGCCCGCACTCCACGCGGCCGAGTTCACACTACCAAAGATCCTAAACACTTTGGTTCTCCACACGACCTGTCGATGTATTCGTTCGATAGCATAGTTTTCCCTAGGCAAGACCCAGAGTAAAAATACAAATAATACTTACAAAACAAACCAATTATACATCGACATAAACGCATAAACATTTATATACAAATAGTAAAACAATTACAATATATAAATACATAGAAATGTCATACAAACAACAGAGAAAAAAAATTATAGTACAATAGATTGAAATAGGAGGATATGCATTTCCGGCGTTACACGTGCCCCACATTGTGTGAGGATGTTCGTGTAACCTAAACAGACACAGAAAATGTCCCAAAAATGTAAAAAAGCAACGGAAATGCATATGCTCAAAATATCAAGTAAATTTAGTATTAGGCGAATTGACCATAAACCAATTTTTAGACCATAGTAATTGAGTGGAGACACTCCTAACCTTATCCCACTCTGTTATCTTATACAAAAGAAAACAGGTTGACAACATGTTAAAATTCATAGAAAACATAGAAAATGGTTTAGCTATTCTAAAATAAGCAAAATTCAAGAAATGGAATACTATTAACAAAATCAATCAGAGTACATGGTCATAAAAACAGGTAAATCAAAATACGCAAATTAATAATTAATTACATAGACTACACATTTTTATATAACCTTTTCATAATTAATATTCTTGTCATGAGAGTCCACTTAACGCTAAACAAGAAAATTATACACAGCAGATAAAAAAAACATAAATATTGACAGCAGAATTCTTTCACATCAGCTGTCCGGGAAGAAAAATAACGCCGCCTTCCGTACTCACAAGTACAAAGAATGCCGACAGCGGCACAAGTGCCGACAGCGGCTCCGCCTCGCCAGTATTGTTGATCCCGCCTGTGCGGCACGCCTGATCTCACTCGCCTGTGTAACGGCATTTCCAGAACGTCCGTTTCATTGAATTCTTTCGGAAAAACTCACTCCCGAGTAATCTCAAGGAGTCCATTAACATTATCACAGTGGATAAGTTAAAACAGCGTCTAAGTACATCGGCAATGACTAGTAAAGCACACATTCATGAAATCTTACAGCTAGTTACAAAATCATATTTACATTCCTTAATCTACTGTGACTCAGCTGAAAATGTAAACTAGCAGCTTGGATTTTTCAATTGATTCATAATCAGTTACTCTTAAATCATTTAGTCAAAATTAATTACTTATTAATTACAACTTCTTTAATGACCTCTTGGTCAGGCAATAGCATGGCAATCTAGCAAATCGTAAATATTACACTCTATATTTACATACTGTACAAATTACCCATTCTGTGGTATTAATAAACCCTAGGTTGGTACAATTTCAAGTCTACAATGCTTGGATACTCTAAGCCCTAAGCATTTGTGTGAGGTATACCTATGACTTTATATGGTCCACTATAAACAAACTTAAATTTAGAGATTTCATTGTCTATCTCGCTCGATTTCTCACGAACTTTTACAAGTACTAAGTCTCCGATTGCAAACTTGGCAAAACGCGCTTTAGCGTCATGATGACGTATGCGAGCATCGGCGTTTAGCTTCATTATTTCTCGCAAACGATCTTTTTTCACACCAATACTAATGTCAATCCGTGGAGGGAATTTGATTATCTCTTCCACGAGTCCCGGTTTGTCTGAAAACCCACTCTCACTCCTCATTATTATTTCATACTGGCCTCGTCTTTGTTCCTGTGTTACGTTTGACACACCGTCTACAATACTTTCCAATTCACTTTCTACACTATTGTCAATACCGAGATTCCTCACGTTACAGTCGTTCAAATTCATGCCTACGTCGATGGCATCGTGCCAGTTGACAATGTGTATAGGCTGGTATTGCCTACGCACACCATCTCCTGCCTCGTCAAAACTAACTACTATTGTTTTATCTTGTGACGTACATGTCAAAGTTTTGCTTTCGCAATTAATCACTGCATGGTACTTTAATAGCCAATCTAACCCGATAATTACTTCCGTTGTGAAGTCTGGCACGACGACAAATTCTTGTTCAAATCGTGCCCCACATATCTTGAAGATGACAAAAATCTGTTTTGTGACCGGTTTACTGGCCTTCCCAGTAGCACAGATAATTTTCACTCCTGTTACTGGCATAACTACGATACCAGGTCTGTCTTTCAGTAACTCAAATATTTTCCCAAATACAGCACTCAATTCTGCACCGGAGTCAATCAACACGTTACTTGTAGGTCGTGCATATTAACAGACACTACTATCTGTCTACACTTGTCCTCGACTGTTTCTTTATTTTCCCACAGTAGATCCTCGTCTATATCCAGGTCATTCCAGAAAAAACCATCTGGCTTTGATCCTAAATCCGGCTTATCTGGCGGCTTTTTCAGCCTCTGTTCGCATACAGTTTTAATTTCAACACGTTTGTCCTGAGGCTTAGTCTGTAGCTTCGCCTCCAACACCGAAACCTTTTCCTGTAACTCGTCAACTAGTGAGTGTTACTTTGCTGTCAATTCACTAATTGTCACCTTCGTTGATTCCCCTTTGGTCAGATTGATCTCATCTGCCAATTTACCAGGAGGAATGTGCCCAGTAGTATCTGCAATTACTTCCTCTGGATCTGCGCAACCCACACTCCTATCGTCCGACCGTATAACGTCAGCTCTAACCTCATACACGCCGTAATCTACGTGCTTTTCTACCAATCGTGTCCGGCTATCACTAAAATTTTCGTAATCTTTCTCGTTAATACTCTCGCAATGTTTAAACTGGAGTTTTGAGTCGGATGGGTCGGCTACTTCTACCACTATAGCTTTCGGTAAAGTCTGTCAGTTAGGGCCAGAACTTTCCGTTACTACTTCAACATCTAACTCTTGCGGGACGAAACACGACAAATCTTGCTCGTGTTCCCCATTAACATCAATTATTTCTGGTAAGGGGGAGGTTACCATGAGAAAAAGATTGAATAATCAACGAAAGGATAACGTTCTACGAGTCGGGGCGTGGAATGTCAGAAGCTTGAACGTGGTAGGGAAACTAGAAAATCTGAAAAGGGAAATGCAAAGGCTCAATCTAGATATAGTAGGGGTCAGTGAAGTGAAGTGGAAGGAAGACAAGGATTTCTGGTCAGATGAGTATCGGGTAATATCAACAGCAGCAGAAAATGGTATAACAGGTGTAGGATTCGCTATGAATAGGAAGGTAGGGCAGAGGGTGTGTTACTGTGAACAGTTCAGTGACCGGGTTCTTCTAATCAGAATCGACAGCGGACCAACACCGACAACGATAGTTCAGGTATACATGCCGACGTCGCAAGCTGAAGATGAACAGACAGAGAAAGTGTATGAGGATATTGAAAGGGTAATGCAGTATGTAAAGTGGGACGAAAATCTAATAGTCATGGGCGACTGGAATGCAATTGTAGGGGAAGGAGTAGAAGAAAAGGTTACAGGAGAATATGGGCTTGGGACAAGGAATGAAAGAGGAGAAAGACTAATTGAGTTCTGTAACAAGTTTCAGCTAGTAATAGCGAATACTCTGTTCAAGAATCACAAGAGCAGGAGGTATACTTGGAAAAGACCGGGAGATACGGGAAGATTTCAATCAGATTACATCATGGTCAGACAGAGATTCCGAAATCAGATACTGGGTTGTAAGGCGTACCCAGGAGCAGATAGAGACTCAGATCACAATGTAGTAGTGATGAAGAGTAGGTTGAAGTTCAAGACATTAGTCAGGAAGAATCAATACGCAAAGAAGTGGGATACGGAAGTACTAAGGAATGACGGGATACGTTTGAAGTTCTCTGACGCTATAGATACAGCAATAAGGAATAGCGCAGTAGGCAATACAGTTGAAGAGGAATGGACATCTCTAAAAAGGGCCATCACAGAAGTTGGGAAGGAAAACATAGGTACAAAGAAGGTAGCTGCGAAAAAACCATGAGTAACAGAAGAAATACTTCAGTTGATTGATGAAAGGAGGAAGTACAAACATGTTCCAGGAAAATCAGGAATACAGAAATACAAGTCGCTGAGGAATGAAATAAATAGGAAGTGCACGGAAGCTAAGAAGAAATAGCTGCAGAAAAAATGTGAAGACATCGAAAAAGATATGGTTGTCGGAAGGACGGACTCAGCATACAGGAAAGTCAAAACAACCTTTGCTGACATTAAAAGCAACGGTGGTAACATTAAGAGTGCAACTGGAATTCCACTGTTAAATGCAGAGGAGAGAGCAGATAGGTGGAAAGAATACATTGAAAGCCTCTATGAGGGTGAAGATTTGTCTGATGTGATAGAAGAAGAAACAGAAGTCGATTTAGAAGAGATAGGGGATCCAGTATTAGAATCGGAATTTAAAAGAGCTGTGGAGGACTTACGGTCAAATAAGGCACAAGGGATAGATAACATTCCATCAGAATTTCTAAAATCATTGGGGGAAGTGGCCACAAAACGACTATTCACGTTGGTGTGTAGAATATATGAGTGTGGCGATATACCATCTGACTTTCGGAAAAGCATCATCCACACAATTCCGAAGACGGCAAGAGCTGACAAGTGCGAGAATTATCGCACTATCAGCTTAACAGCACATGCATCGAAGCTGCTTACAAGAATAATATACAGAAGAATGGAAAAGAAAATTGAGAATGCGCTAGGTGACGATCAGTTTGGCTTTAGGAAAAGTAAAGGGGCGGGAGAGGCAATTCTGACGTTACGGCTAATAATGGAAGCAAGGCTAAAGAAAAATCAAGACACTTTCATAGGATTTGTCGACCTGGAAAAAGCGTTCGACCATATAAAATGGTGCAAGCTGTTCGAGATTCTGAAAAAGTAGGGGTAAGCTATAGGGAGAGACGGGTCATATACAATATGTACAACAACCAAGAGGGAATAGTGAGAGTGGACGATCAAGAACGAAGTGCTCGTATTAAGAAGGGTGTAAGAGAAGGCTGTAGCCTTTCGCCCCTACTCTTCAATCTGTACATCGAGGAAGCAATGATGGAAATAAAAGAAAGCTTCAGGAGTGGAATTAAAATACAAGGTGAAAGGATATCAATGATACGATTCGCTGATGACATTGCTATCCTGAGTGAAAGTGAAGAAGAATTAAATGATCCGCTGAACGGAATGAACAGTCTAATGAGTACACAGTATGGTTTGAGAGTAAATCGGAGAAAGACGAAGGTAATGAGAAGTTGTAGAAATGAGAACAGCGAGAAACTTAACATCAGGATTGATGGTCACGAAGTCAATGAAGTTAAGGAATTCTGCTACCTAGGCAGTAAAATAACCAATGACGGACGGAGCAAGGAGGACATCAAAAGCAGACTCGCTATGGCAAAAAAGGCTTTTCTGGCTAAGAGAAGTCTACTAATACCAAATACCGGCCTTAATTTGAGGAAGAAATTTCTGAGGACGTACATCTGGAGTGCAGCATTGTATGGTAGTGAAACATGGACTGTGGCAAAACCGGAACAGAAGAGAATCGAAGCATTTGAGATGTGGTGCTATAGACGAATGCTATGATAAGGAGAAGGGACAGGATGATAGGACATCTGCTAAGACATGAGGGAATGACTTCCATGGTACTAGAGGGTGCTGTAGAGGGCAAAAACTGTAGAGGAAGACAGAGATTGGAATACGTCAAGCAAATAATTGAGGACGTAGGTTGCAAGTGCTACTCTGAGATGAAGAGGTTAGCACAGGAAAGGAATTCGTGGCGGGCCGCATCAAGCCAGTCAGTAGACTGTAGACAAAAAAAAAAATTCTGCTTAAGTCTGCCGGTTAGGGCCAGAACTTTGTATCATCTCACAAACACTATCTTCCTGCGGGACGAGACGTGGCAAATCCTGCACGCGCTCCCCATAAACACTTCTCCCGTACAGGCCCTTATAATCTCTTAGTTTGTCGTATAAGCGACCGAACTGCCTTAACCAGACCTCGTCCCTCTCTGCATCCCCTCGCTCGATGATGGACGTGTTATCCGAGATCTGATCTTCTCTCAACAATTGCGAATCATTCTTAAACTCAATCTCTATTTCCGCTGTGGTTGTTACAGCTGCCACTTTATAATCGATTTCCGGAACACTACTTAAATTGTTCTCACTGACAGTGAATGTATTTTCTACTGCCGTGTCTACAGCTGATCTAGTACTTGTGGGCGCACGCCTTTCTCTTAACACTGGCACACTCTCCGGCCGTTGAATATTCCATACGGAATTTTCATAACGACGACAACTGGGTTTTCTCCTGCTATTGGGCCTCCAAAATTTCTCCCCGCCCGGTCGGCCCCTCACCGGCGCGGCTAATGGTTTCCCTGTCTCATCCCAGCAGATCTGCTCCCCGGATGCTGCTGAGGCGGCTTATCGCATCGTCTGGCGTTATTCGTATTCTGTGAAGCCCGTATCACGTTAGTATGATACTGGTTTCCGTCATTCCTGTTATTAATTGCATTGTACCGATTGTTATTACGGTCCGAACCATTATTGTTATTGCTGCCATGGTTGCGGTATGCATTATTCCCATGGTTATCGTTGTTGTGGTTCCCGTTGTTGTAACCATGGCCTCTACCACTGTCGCGATTATTGCGCCAATTGTCCTCGGCCTCAATTCTTTCCAGGAAATCATTGACTGTCTTGTAATTGCTTCCTACGTAGCGTTTTGTATCATCTGGAAGCTTCTTGTAGAGTTCCCAGACTGTTTCGGATTCCGTGCGGCTATCACGCAAATATTCCAACTTGTGGATTCAACCCTCACAAAACTCCTTCATCGAGCTGCGGGAATTCGCATCGACAGGCCTCGATACGACAAATTCGCGCCAGACACTTTGTTGTTTTTGCTCTGACCAGTATTCAGGCAGAAACAAATTTTTAAACTCGTTAAAAGTCAGGTATGTGATGTTGAGGTTTAAGCCCCAACGCTTGGCATCACCAGCCAACACGTCAATAACCGCATTAATTTTTCTATCATTAGTCCACAATTTTTAATGAAATCCGTCGCGTGTATACCGCCTTTTTTCAAGGGGTCGAACCGCTCCTCTTTCGCCAACAATTCCGACCTATGTGCACAGATTGGCACGTAGCTCTGTTTTTCGTCAAGTTTCTTTTCTAATTCCGAAACTCTCGTAATTACTTGGCAAGTGGTTGTCGCAAGCGTTTCCACTTTCCTCTTTTTCTCTTCGCAGGTATTAGCCTGCTTCCTCACTTTAGTATCTACTTCGGACACTAAAGCCTTTAAAGTTTCCACTTTATGTTTATCTTCTTTTTTCACTAATTGAATATGTTCCGTCACCTTATTCTCGATGATCGGAGCAACTGCTTCTCCTACACTTTTCTCGATTCTGCTAATTTCGGAATCAAAACGAGTATTTATGCTCGCAATTTCCGCCTGAACGCCTGTCATTTCCTGTTTAAGATTACCGATTTCGGTATTAAATACAACAATATCTTCTTTGATTTTATCAACTTTTGTGTTAACAACTTCGACATTGTCGTTAACAACATTAATAGCTTTGTTCTGATTGTCTAGCTTCCTGTCAGTTTTTTCAAACTGAGCTTCTTGCTTGGCAGACTGAACTTCCTGCTTGGCAGACAGAGCTTTAGTTTCTGGCGATTGAGTTTCTATCTTGCTAGACTGAGCCTTGATTTCGTTAATCAAAACATTCAATAAATCAGTTAAATTTCCGAAAACAAGCGGTTTTACTTCCGCAGCGGGTGCTTCTTTAATTGTCCCTCCGTATTCGTCATCAAGGGGTTCAGATTTGATTATCACTTCCGATTCCGAAACATTTTCTAAGGTTTGTAATTCCATTTCTGCTCTATTTTGCGTTTCAGCGGTCGCGTCTTTCATGCTAGCCGCCTGCCCCTGAACAATGGGTTCCGCGGTGCGTGTTTCCCACTGTTCGACCGATTGTTCCGTGTCCAAGTCTACCAAATTTTGGTAATTGTTGCCTTCACTCATTTTAATAATTATCAGAGTAAATGGCAAATCTCAAGTCTAATTAGGATTCCTCCCGCTACTTATTCTCGCTGACGTAACGGCCTGTTCGTAACCAGTACTTTGTTATGAGATTTGCACAAAAAAAAATTCGTGTCCAGAACAACCTCAAATCTGAAGATTGTCACCAGGTCGCCACGTGTAACCTCCTCCTCACTTATCGACCTTAATGACAGTGAAAAATTAAACCGCATGTACCTAATGGAATTTTGGGAAAATCAATCATCACCGAAGTTAATCTGTCGGTAAAGATGGAGGAAAGGGTTACGTCTAAATGAAAGGAAAAATGCAAATGAAATTGGTGGAAATTAATTTTGAGAAAAGGGTAAAATTATTAAAGAAAGTAAATGTGCGGTCGTCACGTTAACAGTTAATTGGCGTTAATTAGATATTTGAGATTTGCTGAAAATTACGGTCGCCAGTCCTATGGACAACTACTATAATAACTGAAAAAGAAAGATTATTGCACATATAATTAGCACTAAAAGCGTGGCAACTGAAGGATGACACGTGTTGTGTGAAAACTGAAAGTTTGTCAGAAGAAATAAATTTCACTACACTCTGACTTAATTTAGCACAACATTTAATAAAACAGGAAAATTGGAAGTTAATTTAGTGACTGAAATTAAGAGTGAACTTTGTTTCTGAAGCACTACGAAATTCAATAAAATAACGTTAGTCTTGGGCGACCTCGACAATCATTTCAAGAGCTACTTGAATCTACGCAATTTAGAAATAAGAGACTTAACTTTGAACTTGAATTAAATGATTCTGAACAATTAACAATAGTAAAATTTAGTACGTACTAAGCTAAGCTGCAGTCACAGGTAAGCTAAAATATGGTACCAAAACCCGCACTCTCCATTTGTGCTTGTGTAATCTAAATATTGTAGCCAGCTATGAATACTTTAACTGAACTTTGAAATTAAAGCAGTGTAATGGAATGATATTACTTTAATGCTGGCGTTTGAATTTCAACGACACTCGGATTCATTCCGGAAAAGGAAGGGACCCTGCTTGGTAATGCAATTGGGACAATGAGCAACAAAGTTTCATGCTAAGTTGCTGTAATTTTGCCAGGCTAATTGAACAGTTTGAAAAGCTGAGGTCTGCCATACAGTTCTAGAACTATACGTGTTTCCAGTCTTCCTTGCTGGTTGATTGAAGGTTTGAAGTCGTCGGTCGAGGAGGTGGCGACAGTCACTCGTTGTCGGCCGTCACTGTTGCAGAAGCTGGATGGTGGCGCGCCTTCTTCTCAACAGGGTCACCAGACGAAACGGGCTCTTGATGTGCGCCAGCTAATGCTTCCCATCCGCGACACCGTGTCAGAAAGTATCATAGCAAGTCGAGCGCAATTACATGCTGCCAAATCCCGAAAGCGCGGCAACTCGCGGGAGCGTCACACAACACACCTGCTCAACCGCACTTTATATATATATATATATATATATATATATATATATATATATATATGTTGTTGTGGTCTTCAGTCCTGAGACTGGTTTGATGCAGCTCTCCATGCTACTCTATCCTGTGCAAGCTTCTTCATCTCCCAGTACCTACTGCAACCTACATCCTTCTGAATCTGCTTAGTGTATTCATCTCTTGGTCTCCCCCTATGATTTTTACCCTCCACGCTGCCCTCCAATACTAAATTGGTGATCCCTTGACGCCTCAGAACATGTCCTACCAACCGATCCCTTCATCTGGTCAAGTTGTGCCACAAACTTCTCTTCTCCCCAATCCTATTCAATACTTCCTCATTAGTTATGTGATCTACCCATCTAATCTTCAGCATTCTTCTGTAGCACCACATTTCAAAAGCTTCTATTCTCTTCTTGTCCAAACTATTTACCGTCCATGTTTCACTTACATACATGGCTACACTCCATACAAATGCTTTCAGAAATAACTTCCTGACACTTATATATATATATACACTCCTGGAAATTGAAATAAGAACACCGTGAATTCATTGTCCCAGGAAGGGGAAACTTTATTGACACATTCCTGGGGTCAGATACATCACATGATCACACTGACAGAACCACAGGCACATAGACACAGGCAACAGAGCATGCACAATGTCGGCACGAGTACAGTGTATATCCACCTTTCGCAGCAATGCAGGCTGCTATTCTCCCATGGAGACGATCGTAGAGATGCTGGATGTAGTCCTGTGGAACGGCTTGCCATGCCATTTCCACCTGGCGCCTCAGTTGGACCAGCGTTCGTGCTGGACGTGCAGACCGCGTGAGACGACGCTTCATCCAGTCCCAAACATGCTCAATGGGGGACAGATCCGGAGATCTTGCTGGCCAGGGTAGTTGACTTACACCTTCTAGAGCACGTTGGGTGGCACGGGATACATGCGGACGTGCATTGTCCTGTTGGAACAGCAAGTTCCCTTGCCGGTCTAGGAATGGTGGAACGATGGGTTCGATGACGGTTTGGATGTACCGTGCACTATTCAGTGTCCCCTCGACGATCACCAGTGGTGTACGGCCAGTGTAGGAGATCGCTCCCCACACCATGATGCCGGGTGTTGACCCTGTGTGCCTCGGTCGTATGCAGTCCTGATTGTGGCGCTCACCTGCACGGCGCCAAACACGCATACGACCATCACTGGCACCAAGACAGAAGCGACTCTCATCGCTGAAGACGACACGTCTCCATTCGTCCCTCCATTCACGCCTGTCGCGACACCACTGGAGGCGGGCTGAACGATGTTGGGGCGTGAGCGGAAGACGGCCTAACGGTGTGCGGGACCGTAGCCCAGCTTCATGGAGACGGTTGCGAATGGTCCTCGCCGATACCCCAGGAGCAACAGTGTCCCTAGTTTGCTGGGAAGTGGCGGTGCGGTCCCCTACGGCACTGCGTAGGATCCTACGGTCTTGGCGTGCATCCGTGCGTCGCTGCGGTCCGGTCCCAGGTCGACGGGCACGTGCACCTTCCGCCGACCACTGGCGACAACATCGATGTACTGTGGAGACCTCACGCCCCACGTGTTGAGCAATTCGGCGGTACGTCCACCCGGCCTCCCGCATGCCCACTATACGCCCTCGCTCAAAGTCCGTCAGCTGCACATACGGTTCACGTCCACGCTGTCGCGGCATGCTACCAGTGTTAAAGACTGCGATGGAGCTCCGTATGCCACGGCAAACTGGCTGACATTGACGGCGGCGGTGCACAAATGCTGCGCAGCTAGCGCCATTCGACGGCCAACGCCGCGGTTCCTGGTGTGTCCGCTGTGCCGTGCGTGTGATCATTGCTTGTACAGCCCTCTCACAGTGTCCGGAGCAAGTATGGTGGGTCTGACACACCGGTGTCAATGTGTTCTTTTTTCCATTTCCAGGAATATATATATATATATATATATATATATATATATATATATATATATATATATATATATATACACAAATAGTAAAACAATTACAATATATGAAGACATAGAAATGTCATATCTTGAGGTAACAAAACAAGGAAAAAAATTATAGTACAATAGATGGAAATAGGAGGATATGCATTTCCTGCGTTACACACTAAAGGCACTGAGGCTAATTAATAATTATTTTTGAGAGAAAGTAATGCGTTCAAGAACGTAACTTTATTTATGCATGTCGTTGAACACAGGAACGATACCAAAGCGAAGATATATATAAAAAAATTGCATAGCGCTAGAACAAAACCGAAGAATAAACACATCGTAAATAACATTCTTCAGAAAATAAACGCCAGAGACCACTTTGCGATTTCGTTGTGTCACCAGGCGGTTCCTACAACTTGTTTTGATGCGGCAAAACGCGTATGGCACGAAAATTGCATTTCATTTACTTGTAGTTAGACAGTCCAAATGTAAAAATTATCAAGAAACCGTAATACACTACTGGCCATTATATTTGCTACACAAAGAGGAAATGCTGATGATAAACGGGTATTCATTGGACAAATATATTATACTATAACCGACATGTGATTACATTTTCACGCAATTTGGGTGCATAGATCCTGAGAAATCAGCACCCAGAACAACACCCTCTGGCCGTAAAAACGGCCTTGATGCGCCTGGGCATTGAGTCAAACAGAGCTTGGATGGCGTGTACAGGTTCAGCTGCTCATGCAGCTTCAACACGATACCACAGTTCATCGAGAGTAGTGACTGGCGTATTGTGACGAGCCAGTGGCTCGGCCACCATTGACCAGACGTTTTCAATTGGTGATAGATCTGGAGAATGTGATGGCCAGGGCTGCAGTCGAACATTTTCTGTATCCAGAAAGGCCCTCACAGGACCTGCAACATGCGGTCGAGCATTATCCTGCTGAAATGTAGGGTTTCGCAGGGATCGAATGAAGGGTAGAGCCACTGGTCGTAACGCATCTGAAATGTAACGTCCTCTGTTCAAAGTGCCGTCAATGCGAACAAGAGGTGACCGAGACGTGTAACCAATGGCGATGACGAATACACGCTTCCAATGTACGTTCGCAACGACATCGCCAAACACGGATGCGACCATCATCATGCTGTAAACAGAACCTGGATTCATCCGAGTAAATGACGTTCTGCCATTCGTGCACCCAGGTTTGTCGTTAAGTACACTATCGCAGGCGCTCCTGAGTGGTTCAAATGGCTCTGAGCACTCTGGGACTTTACACCTATGGTCATCAGTTCCCTAGAACATAGAACTACTTAAATCTAACTAACCTAAGGAAATCACACACATCCATGGCCGAGGCAGAATTCGAACCTGCGACCGTAGCGGCCACGCGGTTCCAGACTGAAGCGCCCAGAACAGCACGGCCACATCGGCCGGCGCAGGTGCTCCTGTCTGTGATGCAGCGTCAAGTGTAACCACAGCCACGGTCTTCCAGCTGATAGGCCATGCTGCTGCAAACTTCGTCGAACTGTTCGTGCAGATGGTTGTTGTCTTGCAAACGTCCCCATTTGCTGGCTCAGGGATCGAGACGTGGCTGCACGATCCGTTACAGCCATGCGGATAAGATGCCTGTCTTCTCGACTGCTAGTGATACGAGGACGTTGGGATCCGGCACGGCGTTCCGTATTGCCCTCTGAACCCAACGATTCCATATTCTGCTAACAGTCATTGGATTTCGACCAACGCGAGCAGCAATGTCGCGATACGATAAACCGCAATCGCGATAGGCTACAATCCGACCTTTATCAAAGTCGGAAACGTGATGGTACGCATTTCTGCTCCTTACACGAGGCATCACAACAGCGTTTCACCAGGCAACGCCGGTCAACTGCTGTTTGTGTATGAGAAATTGGTTGGAAACTTTAATCATGTCAGTACGTTGTAGGTGTTGCCACCGGCGCCAACCTTGTGTGAATGCTCTGAAAAGCTAATAATTTGCATATCACAGCATCTTCTTCCTCTCGGTTAAATTTCGCGTCTGTAGCACGTCATCTTCATGGTGTAGCAATTTTAATGGCCAGCAGTGTATTTCATGAACTGAGAAAGACGGGACTATAAAAGTTGAAGATCGTAATTAAATCATTTGATTCGATGAAAAGTCACATTATTTCGTTTTGTGTGGAATTGTTAGTCATCTTTAGTGACTGTAATTTTAATGTGTTGACAGTGAGTGTAATTCCTCTCACCACAGTTTAGTCAAGTGATTAGGCTGACTGTGAATCAGTGTGAAAGTATCGATACAGTTAACAACACTGAAAGTGGAAAAAGAGGCGAAAACTGTCATTCTCTGAGAAAGAGGATTAGTACTCTTTGAAATAATTACTGGTAACCAAAACTAAAAACAGTCTGATCTGTTGACATCATTCCCAGCTTTCTTTCCTTGAAAGCCCACGAACTAAGATTGCGTAAATACAGTACACACTCGAAACACTGCATTCGCAGTTCCGTGTAAGTTGTAATGGATTAACATTATCTAATCCAATAGATATGAACAATGTTAAGCTGAAAGTATGAATTGGGAGTCTGCGTACTGAATATAAATCAGAATGTTCTGTAAGCAGTCTAATTGTGTGGATTACGAATTTGTCGCCCACCTACTTTGCATGTACCATCATAGCAATTTATCTGCCATCATTATTAATATTATTACTAGTTTGTTTACCGATTTCTCACAATAACAGGAAATATGATGACAGAAATTATTCCTCTGGATTTAATCTCAGGCAAATGACGCAGTCCTGTACAATGTGTACCAGCAGCTTTAGAAAATTGTAGAAGACTGTAATGGCTTCGAATGCAGTAATGGAACAGTGTGGTGCATTGATTTTGTGTAACGCGCCTGTTAATCAGCTCTTTCATTTATTCACATTAAATTTTACTTTTTTGGTCTCTTTTAATATTTATTGCTGTGTTAGAGATTGTACAGTAACCAGTTCCAAGATATAAAGTTACAGACAATTTCTCAAACTCTCTGCTAAGATACTGAGTCGACTGGCTTTTAGCCAATAGCATTCGATGACGGTCTCCGAGCCATGTGGTATCCTTGTTCAGAGGGAGTCAGCTATTCCATTGCAGCACAGTTCTTTGGAGTGTTTTGTAGAGACTTGAGGAAGAGCTATTTTTCGAGATCACATGCTGTCTTCATGAATACATCTCCATGAACCCAAGAACACCTAAATTACATGGCCATCCTAAGTCCCACAAACTTCGGGCTACAACACATCCTACAGTCAATTTTATGGATAGGAAACGTTTCTTATTAGTGGCAAGTCAAACAGTCTACTAAAAAAACGCTACACTTACCGAATATTTTATGCAATAAAAAACTCCAGAACCTTAGCTAACAACCCCACATACATAAAAATATCGATAAAAATTAAATCTGTATCCTTCGATTTTACGAACCTATGTACCATCGTCAAAATAAATGAAACAATTGATATCATAACAAAAAGACTACTACAAAATCGAAAACTGCCAATCTCAGGAGTCCAAGGAATAATGGAACTACGGTCCCGCACACCGTTAGGCCGTCTTCCGCTCACGCCCCAACATCGTGCAGCCCGCCTCCAGTGGTGTCGCGACAGGCGTGAATGGAGGGACGAATAGAGACGTGTCGTCTTCAGCGATGAGAGTCGCTTCTGCCTTGGTGCCAATGATGGTCGTATGCGTGTTTGGCGCCGTGCAGGTGAGCACCACAATCAGGACTGCATACGACCGAAGCACACAGGGCCAACACCCGGCATCATGGTGTGGGGAGCGATCTCCTACACTGGCCGTACACCACTGGTGATCGTCGAGGGGACACTGAATAGTGCACGGTACATCCAAACCGTCATCGAACCCATCGTTCCACCATTCCTAGACCGGCAAGGGAACTTGCTGTTCCAACAGGACAATGCACGTCCGCATGTATCCCGTGCCACCCAACGTGCTCTAGAAGGTGTAAGTCAACTACCCTGGCCAGCAAGATCTCCGGATCTGTCCCCCATTGAGCATGTTTGGGACTGGATGAAGCGTCATCTCACACGCTCTGCACGTCCAGCACGAACGCTGGTCCAACTGAGGCGCCAGGTGGAAATGGCATGGCAAGCCGTTCCACAGGACTACATCCAGCATCTCTACGATCGTCTCCATGGGAGAATAGCAGCCTGCATTGCTGCGAAAGGTGGATATGCACTGTACTAGTGCCGACATTGTGCATGCTCTGTTGCCTGTGTCTATGTGCCTGTGGTTCTGTCAGTGTGATCATGTGATGTATCTGACCCCAGGAATGTGTCAATAAAGTTTCCCCTTCCTGGGACAATGAATTCACGGTGTTCTTATTTCAATTTCCAGGAGTGTATTTCGAATTCAACAACGAACTGTACAACGAGAAAGATGGAGTCGGAATTGGGTGTAGTATACGAGGTACCAACACCGACATTTTTCTCGATCCCTTTAAAGAAAAGTTATTGAGCCCTACAAACAAGTTAGTAAGGAAATTGCAAACTACTTTCGTTAAGTAGATGATACACTGCTTCTAATAAATGGAAACTACACTGACGTACGGCATATGCACAATATACAAAGAAATCGACGCCCAGACAAGTAATTCACCATAGAGTTGGAAAATAACAAGTCAACTTCCTACACATAACAGTAAAAAACGTACATAACAAGTCTGAATTTGAAATTTGCTGTAGGAAAACATACTGCAACAGAGAACACTATAAACGCACACTGATACCATCCAATAACACACAGCTATAAATATTTCCACACCATGATAAACAGATTATTAAACCTTCCACTACAAAATCCCGCAATACAAAAAGAGCTGACAAATCTAAAATACGTACCATACCAAACAACTTTTACAGTTCTAACCTCAATATAATCGACCAGCTATGTGAAAAGCACACAAAGCCAGCGCAGAACAAAATACAAAATGACACAACATTGACAAGGGAAACAAACACCAAGCAAAAATTCATTTACGTACAACAAACGTGTAGAGAATCCGTATCATACAAACTTAACGCAGTATGAAAGATAACCTCAGTACGGTTTGCGGTCCGTAGCTCACAAAATACCAAAATACAAATCCAATTTGGAACAACAAAACGACCAGGATTATATAACATAAACTATAAAGAGTGTGAAAAATTCTACAAAGCCCAAGCGGTCGGGAACTTCAACATCGGATATCATGAACATATAAGAAACGTCGTTACAAATGAATCCTCATTCTTTCATCACATCAAAACAGTAAATTACAACGTAAACCGAACAGAACGTACTATAGAATCCTTGCATATAACACGAAAGGGCACTAAACTAAATTTTCTGGAAGAAATAGAAATTTACATTCACAGGCGCACATGCTCGAACGAAATGTTAAATGAACGAACATAATAAAAATATAAAAAATATATCGGCAACTTTACTGAAAACATGCCAAATGATCAAAGATAAATAATTTACGCGAAGGCAATACCAATGGTAACCAGTACAAAGATAATAATATTACACAGATCCATAGGTTAATAAACCAGAGATATAAGCATAGTACATTTTGGTCCATAGGTAAAGATATTACTGCCAGTAAACAATACCAAGATGATAATACCACAGAAATCCATAGATTAATAAACCAGAGATGTAACCGCAGTACCTCATTACCAAGGTATCAACAGAGTCTATCAATTAAAAATAAAAATAAAAAAAATAAAAACTGGGTCTCAAAAGTAGTGTTCAGCTGCAGCGCGAGCGGTAACGAGGTGCTAACGACTTAAGTATTTCCAAATTGTAAAGTAAAATTTATAACTTAATTTATAACTACTGAAACCGTGCAAGAATTTTATACCAACGTCTTATATATTTTGCAAATGTCTTGAAAATTACCTTATTGTCGAAATGAAATCATAGCCGCAAGAACTGCTGAATAGAATGCTGTTACAGCAGCGTTTTCGTTAAAGTTATTTAATGCCGTTACAAGAGATTTACAACGTTGCAACTTCACGAGAAATATAAAGACTTTACCTTCCTTCGTTGGACAGCCATGTTGTCAGACAGCACTTATTATAACGTACATGATGTCTCGTAAGATGAATTCAATTTATAATCAGTGCTTAAATATATTTATCGTTGAAGTTATCAGAGTTTTTTTAGTATTACTGCTCCGCGCTAGTATTCGGTGGAGTGTCTACGCGTAGTACAACGGATTCGAAGACGGTACGAAACTATATTTAGGGTAAATCAGGGTGATATGGTGACCAGAAAACTTGGGCCTCGTAGAAGACAAGAAATTGTTTATTTAAACAAAATAGAAACACTCTCCTTTCACAAAATACATAAATAACACATTAGCAGTACCACATCCTTTTTAAGACACTACAAAAGTAAAAAAAAATACTTATTTTTATCAGTTTCACCATTTCACCCATGTATATGGATGAAATGGCGAATACCCTTTGGCGAATACCCTTTCGTGAACATATTTCCCCTGCTTTTTGCCACATACGTCACACATAGATTCATATTTTGAACAGTCTTCATTCAGCCAACGTTGTCAGCTAATACATTTGATCCAATCCACATCGTTTTTAGTGCAACTGCACAGTTCACCGCACCCTACACAACAACACTTCATCAGCCACCCCGTCATCATCGTCTTGCAACTGGATATCCAGCGACGAGTCGGATTCGGTGTCAGTGGTAGACGCTTTTCGTTTCTGAGGCTGCTTCTTTTTGATAAATCCTTTGGTAGTCTCTTTGGTTACGTTTTTCCTTTGATTACGGATTTTCCTTTGGTTACGGTTTCTCCTTTGGTCCGCTTTCTGCATTTCCTCTACTCTCCACTGACTCATTTTGTCGTTTTCTGTTTCGCAGGTTGTCGATGTTTTCTGGAGAAGTCAAAACCTCAGCTACAGCTCTGGACTCCTTCCTTGCAGATGCAACTTTATATAGGAGAGGTATCGGCGACATATGGTCCAAGAGTTTGCCAGGGATTATTTGAGATTCTTCTGTCTACATCTGCAGCTGCTTCTTCCGATGGATTAGGTATCTCCTGTCAGTGCGAACAACTTGGTGGAGGTGAAGTAGGTCGGCTTTCATGTCGTTCGTTGTTTTCCTGATGCTGATCGGACACTGATGTTAAAAACGTGTATGGATGACATCAGGATTAAACGGGATGATCCCTGTGCTCCTGAACCCCGATATTGCATTCTCTGTCGTAGCTGCTTGTACCCATGCCCCTGTAAGTAGTCCTCCGAACACTAGTCTGGCAATTTTTCTATTTGGATTCATTTTAATGTACGAATTGCAAGCATTGTAATTATAGGGTTTCAGAGCTTTAAGAAATGCTCTGTCTAGCGGCTGCAGGTAGTGTGTGGTGTGGATGGGTGGACAGAGCAAAATTATGTTTCTTTTTCTTCTGCAAACTCTAATGTATCCACGCTGCTGCAATGAGAGCTCTATCCATGCAAAATAAGCACGACTGCTCCCTCAGGCTTTCTCGGTGCAATATGGTTTGTAATATTTCTGGCTTAGTCAGCTATCATATTAGGCTCCAACAAGCTGTTCCCAGAGCAGTTGAGATGCAAGAAGTATATAGATGACGAAATGTGGTGTGAGATTCGGTACCATTCCCATGAGAAATACCGCCTGCATAATGCTACTGCTGTGTGATTGGCTGCTGTGTTCGGAGCAAGAGCGCCAAAACATTAAAGTATAGTTATTATTATTAGTTAAACTACTCATTGTAATGACTTCACTTTTTAATACAAATATCTCTCAACAGCTGACTATCAATCAGTCATTTTAAAATTATTAAAAACCATTTAAATCGAAAACAAAAGACTGACGAAATCGCAGACGAAGCACTTCGGAAGCGTTCGGGTCACCCCTTTTCTGGTATGGCGCGCGAAATTGTTTCGGGCTGTTCGTCGCTCTGGATTAGGCAGTCGAGAAGAACAGACGTGTTGTCTGTCGTAGGATGTGCTTCCAATTTTTATTTAAGTTCCTGTTCGTCACTCTGGATTAGGCAGTAGAGATGCACAGTCATGTTGTCTGTGGCACGATGTGTTTGCCAGTATTCAGTATTAAAAGATTCACTCCGGTGGTCATGAGACACAGACACGTGCCACAAATAGTGTAAAGTTACATTTTCGTAAACATTGTGTTTGATCATGTACTTTGCGGTATCAGAAGGTGTTGTATTAAGATCATGAAGTCTTCTAGTGTGGCTATATTAAAATACGCGAGTATTTAGTTGCTGTAAATTATATAACTCCGCGAATTATTTGTGAGCTGCTAGGGAATCCCAGACGATTTATGTGGTTAGTGAGTGGGATGTCCGGCTGTTCTTGACATTTCTTCGGCGGATTCTCCCACATGGAAAAATCTGATTCCATGTTTATCTAACGTAGACAATTGTTCGACTTTTTGTCGCAAATACGGAATACTACTGGACGAAGAAAGACTGTGGCGGTGCGAAGTGTGTAAAACTTCGTAAGAATAGTTTCGATGCTGAAATACCGTTTACAATTTCATTGTGAACAGTGCGGAAAACAAACGAGTATCAGGAAGAATAAATGGTTCGACTCTTCCAAATTATCCATCAAGACCACCGTAATGGACTTTCACATGATTCCACCACCGACAACGAGTAAGGTAAGTCGCCTCCTTTGCAATTAAAAGTATTTTTGTAATGCTCTTCTTTTGTCGTTGCTGTAGCGACCGCCGTAAACATGCTTATAACGCCCGCCATCAAAGTCGCATGTTCGATTTACGATCGCACGTTCGATATGTCTCGTTTTGACACCGCAACTTCAATAGGCAATTGTTCTTGGAAATTACCCAAGTTTGTAGGGATACTTTTGTCCTGATGATTTAGAACACTTACGGAAAAATCTTTGTTTTTGTAGCGAGAAGCAGGGGTTAAAAACTCACTATGAGATTTTAAAAGAGACAGTCACCCTTAAAAGTTGATACCTCACTTCCTAAAATCAAGTATTGGGAATTTATTTAGCTGAAACATATTATCCTACTTACATACTTTACTGAAGTTGTCGCTTTCCAGAGGCGCCATCTTAACTTACTGTGTAATACAAGGATGTAGTAGCCACTCACTTTCAAGAATCTGGATTCAACTAACGAGATGACTAATTGTTATTAGTTACAAATGCTTCACCTCCTTCCATCCTCATTAGTTTCTAGGAATTGAATAAGGTAGGGTTATGTATGATCTTGCATGGCTGGAAGCTGATATGAAACATGCGGTAGCATTGTGCCATTGAACTCTTATGACAATGAGTCCGATAGGAATTTAAGCCCTTGTTAAATAATTTTTCAGCTAGAACAAATTATTCATCCTGCAACGGAGTGCATACTGATATAAAACTTCCTGGCTGATTAAAACTGTGTAACAGACAGAGACTCGGGACCAATGCCTTTCGCGGGAATGTGCTATTGCAGTTTGTCTCTTTTCGTTTAGTTGAATTTATAAAACCGTGTGCTGAGTGAGTACTTCATTGATGTTTTTGAGCCATGTAGCTCTGTAAACTTATTCTTTCGCTATTACATTTTCATTCTGCATACCAATAAAATATTCATGGCGTATTTGTCACTGCCTATGACACTATTCGATGCTTCTTTACCCACCCACACACACACACACACACACACACACACACACACACACACACACAAACGCGCGCCCGCGTGTGCTCTAAGCTTTCAACGAGCATCCAGAAGAACTTGGGTATAAGACGAAGTTGAATGAGAAAACATTAAAACGTTTTTGCCTAAATCATTTAGTGGGAGTGACAGAATAATTATTCTAAAGAAGTTACAGCTTATTTACGTCCCAAACAACAGCCTTTTTCTACGTATCTAACCATATCGGCGTCGACGGACACTAGTGATAGAAATAGAAATGGAGGGCTGCAGAGAGTTATTGATGTCACTGGGTTGGACGATGGGGCCACTTATGACGTGTTTGTATTCGCCCTTATACTAGTCAATCATGAACTACTGACCGTGGTGTGGAACACCTGATGTGTTCGATACATATGTTATTAATATCCCGCAGTACATAAGGAGAACAGAACTGATATAGGCAAGACCACTCATTGTAATACGTTTTACAATTTTTTGAAGTTATTGTACTAAGTTGACTCCAGTTAGGTTACTTATGTATAGTGGGCACTAATAAAGGCATTTTGTGTTGTATGTTGCTGGGAAACCTGAACAGAATTCGTACTTAAAGTCACAAATAAATTTTGATATATCAACTCACAACAAATGCATAGTGTCTTACATTTGAAACACAAAGGGACATGCAACTGGCCAGAAATGAATAAACGCTCCATTTGATGAGATCCGAGATACAATATACACTGGGCAAGCATCCACAGTTTCATTAGATCAAAGACTGAATGAATGGCTGAAAGAAACTGTTGTCCCGTGTTTACACGCACACATTCTTTATGTTCTGAATGAGATAACCAAATAACCAATGTAAAAAAAGAGACAGGTAGGTGAATGTTCTATGTTCTTGCAGCCCAAAGGTTGATTCGATGCAATTCTCTGTCCACACTAGACAACAGATTTTACTAAATTATGACAATGTGAGGTTTCCCTATAGCTTTCAACGCCTACAGGTAACTGCCGCACCTGTTTCCTTCGTTTTCGTCAACCTTGTCTACAGCTGGATTTCAAGGTGTGTGCTGTACTGGCTCAATCCAAAGTGTGAAGTGAAGCAAATCCATTACTGGTAACAGTGGCAGTATGAGAGGTATTCAACAAGTAATGCAACACCTTTGTTTCTGAAAGCAAGTTGGCTCTATTCAGGGTTCCAATACACCATATCATTCCCCATTATTATGGTTACAAAATTCTATTTTCCAACAAAATCTCCTGTATGATGGTAAGTTACCTCTCTACGTCGGAGACAGGGTCTTACTGCATGAATAACGTTCCCAGTACTCAAGTACTGCGTCCCGTGGTGTGCAATCTTTGTTGGACCAAACAGAGGGAAGTCGGAAGGTGCAAGACGTGGCTGTAGTGTGGATGAGGAAAAAGAGTCCGGTGACGTTTTCTGAGTTCCTCCAGGGTGCGTAGACTTTTGTGAGTCCTTGTGCTGTCATGCAATTTGTGGAGACGAACACGGTGATGTTGTGGTTTCATTTACAAGTGAACCACTCTTTCCTAAAATTCTCCCAATAAACCAAAGTAGAACATTCGCCTTCCGTGCACCGTTACACTTCATATCTATTTACAACATTACACGAAGACATTCAAACGACTTTACTGTGTCAAGCAAGACAGTATTACGACTTTATCCGAACATTACAGGTTTGCCGCATACAAATTCAGCATTTTTCGTACCAATACTGGCCTAGAAAAAAATTGTGTTGTGTTACATACTGAACCACCCCGTACTAGGCCATCTAGAAAGGCAAACAAACGATAGAAATAAACAATCAGATGAAACAAGTCGAAAGACTACCGTAAGGTACTATCATCACTTCAGTGTGAAACGAGTCAACAGCACATTTTGTAATACCTCATTTCCTTTTCAGTAGTCACAGCTCACGTGAGAAACTTTTGTTCTTCAAAATGGAAGTACTGCATCTCCTTCGAATGAAATGGGTAGCGTCCCAGGACGCATTCGCTGCTCCACAGCACTCCTTTTAATGAAGGTCTGGTACCTGTCGTCTGCAAGACGGCGAAAACAGCACCGGCATTTCATATTTTTCGCGTTAAGAGTGAGAACGCCTGCTGAGGTGTACTGAGAATGCTTATTACAATATCACTGCCTTTTCAAATCCAGTGACCCATATTGCAATTGTAACGTTCATATTAGTTTCGTTATCTATTAAAATTTTCTGTTAGTTCAAAGCGTATTTCAGCTTGACATATATACCCAAACGGCTGTGTCTCTCACTTTTTATGATCGCAGTTTAACTCTTTAGAAAGTTTCGCTCTTGCGATACCCAACCTGCTCTTTTCTCAGATGACATTCATTTCAAAGAACAGTACTGATAGAGAACCATAATTTGAAGCTGACAGCAGAAGGGTCCTGCTGCCGCCAACAAACATTTCACTTGGGGACCATGAAGATAAAAGAAGAGAAGTTAGAATTCATACGGAGGCATATAGATAGTCGTTTTTCCCACGCTCTGTCTGAGATAGGAACAGTTTACCACCCGCCACGCACCGAACGGTGCCTTGCGGAGTATGTACATAGATGTACAACCTCAACGGTAAAGTTACGTTGCTGCCTCATAATAAAACGCAATAATTTTTTAATGCACAGTATTCGAACATGCTGGAGATTACCACTTTTGGTTCGACAGCTACCGTCAGGCGCGATAGAGAAAATTCGTGTGTATCCAGCAGAGATGGGAAAAACCCACCGATTAAAAGCAAAACTGGTATTTTAGTTCTGAATCACCGATATTTTTCGGTATTCGTTTGATATCGGTGATAACAGATGTTCTCATTTTTACTCACAACCGAATTAAAACACGGCGATATCATTTTGCCTCAGCGACAATGCTAATTTTTTTTATTTTTAAGTAAGACTTTTTATGAATGCGTAATTTAAACAGTGTATTAAAAATGCTGGAAGGTCACTCAGTGAAATGACATCAGTTGATGAACAAATGACTTTAATATAACGCGTTTCGGGTTTACTCATCAGATATTCTGAAAATAGAGGATACATTGTCATGAAATGAAAAATTAGCATCAGCGACTTGCCTTATGAGAAAGCACAAAGATTTGTTACAACATAATGAAAACGTACCAATACAGCACGTCGTTCAGATGAACTGGTAGCACACGTTGAGTACATAACTGTCAGAGGCAGACCGTTAGCGCTATTAAGATGACATAACCATTATTTACTGCTTTACTGGATTCCTGAAGGCACGACGTCAGCAGATATATGGTTTAGCAAATTATGCAATGAATTGCAAGAATCTGGCCAGTTGCGAATACGGCTCGCCCACTGCCGGTTCCATGCAAACTTAATTATGTATACTTAATTATGTATTCCATTCCTGAAATCGAGAGCTCCACCGATTTTGCCTTTTATGTACATTGATACCGCCAAGATATCGGTCTCAGGGCTATTACAAATGTTACATAAAGCCATGTAGGAGGCAGGCGAGCATTGCGGTAACTATCAGTAGTTCTACATTCAGGCTGATCGGGCCGTGATGGTAAAAGCCAAACATTAGGCAAGATATGACTATATTGCTAATAAGACGCTTTTCGGAATTTATCCATCGTCAGATATCCAGGAGGGATTACTGCACGCAGATAAAGCGTTTGAAGCTCTATCTCAAACAAGCATTCGCCCGCGAAGTTAGTTTCACATACAACTGGAAACGCCGTATATACAAAGAGTAATTGATCCTGGATATCTTAGTAGTAAAAAAGTCATTTTTTACTGATGTCTGTCTTTTACCATTGGGATACAGTCCCCCTGAATGAGAACTACCGAATGTCTTAAGTTCAAGTTCGGTGTCGAATAACAAAGAACAAAAAATGATGTGACATAATTACAAATTAACAATTTCCGAAATTTTGTCTTTTGTTATACTGTGGAACATTACTTCTTACCGTATATCATCACTGTAGATCAACGAGAAGTACCTTATAGGTTATGATGAATGAGTCTGCGAGTCTCAAAATATGTGATCTAAATGGCTGCACATTCTGGTTGCTTAGAAGCTTGCATTTATGACACCAGCACGAGTCTATAGAGCTCAGTGATACAGATTTCAACTTCGTGTGTCTAACCGTTCCTGAGAAAAAGAGGTCTCAACAGACGGTAGAACAGACACTCAGATAGGAAATGATAATTTTTTTTCGTGGGGCATAATTACAAATTTTCGAATTTTTTACCTTTGGTTTTATTGTGTAATCTTCCGTTTTGCCAAATTTCATGATTCTAGGCCTACTAAAAGTACCCGATAGGTTTTGATGAGTGCATTTGTGAGTATCAAAGTATGTGACATAAATAACCGTATCTTTTGAGTGAACTGACTTGGGTAGTGCAATGGTTTACATCGGTAAGCGCCCTAGACCTTAGTATGTGACACATATATCAACTTGATACGCCTACCCTGCCCTGAGAAAAAATTATCTTCACGGACGAAGCAACAGATAAGAAAGAGTCATATTTCTTCTTATGCCAAAAAAATTTCTTGTGTTATAATACAAATTTTACAGTTCTAGCATTATACCCTTCGATTGTATTGTGAGACCCTTCTTCTTACTAAATTTCATTATTCTAGTTCAAAGGCGAGTACGCTATAGTTTTTGTAAGTTTGCGAGTATTGAAGTATATTACATTAATAAGCGTATGTTTTGATTTCATTGATTTAGAAGCAACTCTTTTCTACATATCCGAGCGCCCAGAGGCCTTAGTATGTGATATACAGTTTAACTTCATAAGTCTATCAGGTCCTGTGGAAAGGGTTTTCAGCAATCGGACAGACAGACAGAGAGTCAGAAAAGGAGAAAATTTTTTTTAGAATTTTTCCCTTTCGTCGCTCAGTTAAGCCCTCATTTTTGACAAATTTCATTACTCTATGCCAACAGCGAGAGCGAGTTGGCGAGTAATAAATTTGTGACATAAATGGCGGTATTTTTTGATTTCATCGGCTTAGAACGTTCAATTACTTGCACTGTCTTGGGACGATAGAATTCAATATGTGACATAATTTTTTAATTGATAGAACTACCCGGTCCTGAGGAAAAGGGTTTTTAGTAATCGGACAGACAGACAGACGAACAATGAAACGATCTTGAAAGTGTTCCGTTCCTGAGGCACGGAACCCTAAAAACCGTCGAAGTTGCAATATGAATTTTGTTGTTGATCTAATTTAGGGCTTATACTCATTTACAAATTATCTTAAAACACAAAAAATGTTAATCCTTTGTATATTACAAAAATGTACTACAGTACAAAGATAACTCACGATACCTGGTGAACATTTTATAAAAAACATTACAAAGAAGTGCTACACTTCAAAGATAACTCTTGATAATGGGTAAACAGTTTAAAAAATGCACATCATAAGAAAATAATGAGTACTCTGTGTATTACAAAGAAGTGTTACAGTACAAAGATAATTCGTGAGAATTGGTGAACACGTCATAAAAAGAACCTAAAAAAGAAAGGAAAAAAGAGAATATTTAAAACAAAGTTGCTTCTAGACAGGGCAGTTCCAATAAGCACCCCTCGTACCAGCCTTCCTAATTCCATCCACAATGCGAGATCTTAGGTGAATGAGGTTCAGTCCTGCACTGTTTAACTAGAATGAACAGTCATGTAGCTGTCAGGATGATCCAAATTATAATGCTGGATGATTTGAACAATGAAAAACAATTTTTTCTGGTAATACTACTAATATACCTATTAAGTTTGAAGGAGATTATACACTATCTAAAGCTCCAGTTATTGTATGTTCAAATTGTGATTATTTTGAAGGTGAGGTATGGAACAAAAGGATTGAAAAATAATATTGGAAATCATGGAATACAAGAATTGTAAAAGAATTAAATCATTATACATTGTATAATTTGTTTATTGAATATGAATTGTTACAATGAAAATATACAATAAATGTATTTAATTACATCAACGATGAGTGTCTTTATTTAAATCTTCCATTTCTATACTTTCCACATCTCTATTTTCATGTACCTGTCTCTTCTTCTTTGATGCATCTAATACAATATTGATATTACCAGTGGTACCTGCATTTACAGCAGTTGCTACTGCTGTACCAGAATCAAATGATATACCACCGTAAATAGAAGTTACAGTATCACTACCACCTTTCATATAAAGTTCTCCAGAGTGATCTAATGTTTCTACAAAAGTATTGTACGTTTCTACAGAAAATCCTATTTCAGTTGCTGTAGTCATTTTTACAATCATTTTACAACTGCCATAACTATTTGAATCTGCTGGTGCATTATTAGGAACTGGATTTATACCCAATGTAAAAGAAGGCATTAATTTAATACTTGTAGGTCTATTTAAACGACCAAGAAGATGAGATTTCTCAATACCTTGATCATAATTAAAATAATTAAAATGAACAGACAAAGGCTTTACACATTGTTGTGGAACTTTTTTTAATACTTTACTATCAGTATTACAAAAGCGTCCTGGATAACCATGAGTTCCTAAATAGTATTGTGTTCCATTACCAGCAAATCAATGAGCACGTTTTCTACTCTTAATAATACCAATAGTTGGTTCATATTCATAATTAAATGAAAAATTTTGATCAACAGCTTTTGAAGCAATAGTTACTTCATACAACTAATGTAAATGATGTACTCCGAATACTTCATCAGTAGCAAATTAATTTCGATTATAATCAGATTTACCATGTGGTATTATAAAAGAATCGTAAAAAGGCCAATTACGCCGAACAGTTAAACATGCAGGACTCCGCTTATATACCTGCTCGTGGCCTCACTTGCAATGCAAATGAAGAAATTTCCATAACTGATTAGTTGCCAACGACCCCCAGCCACCCACTGACCCTCGGCCGTGACGTCACGGCCGCCACATAGTGCCACTTCGTGCCTTCGGCAGCGGCGGCCATGACGTCACGGCCGAGGGTCGGTGGGTGGCTGGGGGTCGTTGGCAAGTGAGTAATATTAACACTCAAAATTTTCATTGCTGTTATATATTGGATTATTATAACGAACAATACAATCCATAAGTGCTGTTTAAACAACCCCCACCAGATAACAGAAAGTAGCAACTGACATATATGAGATCTGAATCTCTATAGCAGCCCTGAGACAACACTGTACCTGTTGCTATGTGGGTGGCCTACTGGACGATAAACCCGTAAGTGCGGTGTGTAACACGTGCCCCCACCTGGTGTGTACGGTAGTTTCTCCCTGTTTTCTCGCTGTCGTCCTAGGACTTCGGTTTTTTGCAGGGTGGCCCAATTCCTAGCCTGGAAGTATTTTACGAAGTGCGATAGGTATGTAGTATGATTCTCCGATTCATTTAATACGTGAAAAACGTGATGCGGCACCACAAACTTGCAACATCAGATAAGCAGAAAATATCTACAATAACTGTGAAAGAGAGGGTAAATTTGATTGATATAGGCAAGCTACAATTTCATTGATGCGCTATAGAATGGGATAATAGCTGAACCCTAAATTTTGTGAATGCTTCAGAGTGAAAAACTGACGCCATTTGTTGCCTTTCATTCCAGCTGTCGCCGCAACCGTCTCCTTCACCTTCGCAATTTTTACTAGGGACAAAGAGACCGATTTCTGCCACAGCCCCCCCCCCCCTCATATCTCCTTCCTGCACCTTCACCTTCATTACAATTGTCCAATCTTTGTTCAAAGCCTCTACGTTTATTAATGCAAACAACAGAAACGAAAAACCGAAATCAGTTATATCACATACCAGTTTTTTTTAGCGATTTTAACATTCAGATCAAACTGGAGACGAAAAAAATCGCTGTAACCAAGAAGCGATTGTTCCGGCTACAACGGTCATCCCCATATCCAAGTGCGCATAGAATTAAATGTACGAGGCCTGTTCAGAAAGTAAGCTCCGATTGATTGCCAAATTGAAACCACAGTGAACATCAGAAATGTTTTACTTGTAACAATTAGCTACACCTTTCAGCTACTTCTCTACGTAGTCGCCGTTCTGACTTAGACTTTTGTCATAGCGTTGTACCAACTTTTCAATAGCCTCATCAAAGAAGGCAGCCGCCAGTGTTTTCCGCCAATTCTCCACGCTGGCCTACACCTCGTTGTCTGTGTCAAAATTTTCTCTTCAAAGACAGCGGTTCATGTGACCAGAGATGAAACTCAGGGGGAGACAATTGCGGACTGTATTGTGGGTAATCTCACATTTCCATTTGAAAACGATGCAGGAGCATCTTCATTGCCCCTGCAGAATGCGGCTGAGAATTGTCTTCATGAAGAAACAGCACGACAGTTATGTAATGTTAGCTGCATAGCTTCAGGCGAAATTTCTCACCAGGCCCTCGTACTTGGCGGCAGACACTATTTTCTAGACATCTTTACGCACTGCGAGCTCAGAAATGAGAAGAGCGACGTGATGCTAACTGGGGTTATACTAGAGACACTACCCAACACATCTGTGCAAAGCTTTATCGGATTTTCATAGTCGTTTCCATTTCGCGACCGATCGGAGCTTACCTTCTGAACGCCCCTCGTATCAACCATCGGAAGAAGGAAGTTATGGGCTTGACACGGAGCTGACAATTGACCATTAGAGATGGATTTCCGTCAAGCGATGCAAGGAAACCTCGAAAGCTCTACTTCGCGATGGTCGGACGGGTATATAAAACTCGATCTGCATAGCTTTGTGCACTCTAGAGCCCGGATACGATCGCTCTTACTGGTCACTGGGTAAGTAATGCAGGGTAGGTTCTTTCAATTATGTGGAAGTATAATTCTTAATTTTCGTCTACTTGTAGAGTCAATGTGAGTGGTATTTGCTGCCCTGCTGTTCTGCAAGTCGAAGCCAATTTCTCTCTACACAATTCCCATACAACACTGTTTTCTCCACAGACGTAGCTGTGTACATCGGCACAACAGCGGTACATGACGTGGCGACTGCGTCGAGAGTGACAAATTCAGGAAATTTTATCGTCACGATAAAGATAACGCTACCCTCGTGTGAACTAAGACTTAGCGTTGCCTTCCCATGAAACCCTGGCTACCTTATGTTTGTTCCTTCAGACTGTGTTTATTCATGATCAGAAAAATTGTATTCTATCTCCTTCTCTTCACCACAATAGTGAGTTAACTTAAAGGAAGGAACTCGAGCTCTCCACTTGATTGTGAACCAGGAAAACTTTGTTCTATGTGTTATCGTATTTTATCTATTGTTGTATTGTATTTTAATATGTGGATTTCGGGAACCCGCTCAGCGTTTATTCAAACGAGCATAGAAAACCACCTAAACACCACACTCAGCCTGACTGGTGTTACAGACCAATGTTAGTCAATCTGCCTCGTGCATTCGATCCGAGTCTGTTTCACCTGCCCGTGTCGAAAGCTAGTGTGGTGTGCGTTGTACTGTACGAGCAGGCCACTGTTATGAAAACCTCATTAGAACAAATCAACTACAAGGTTAGGATCTTGAGGTGGACAAACATTATTAAAGAAGAAACATGTTATCGCATAAAATAGATTTCCACATTTTTCAATTATTTTTTGTTCACTGAATGTAAACAAAAAGTGACAGTTCATTCGCGCTGGAGACGTTACATGATTTTGAACTACTTTTAAAAATGAGTTATTATTCGTCCCAGTCACATTTGTTTTTCAACAACAAATTTCTGCCTTCGACCGTCACCAGCAATATATACAATTCGCGAGAGGTCAACGTTCTATTCTCAAGCACACTGAGAACTACATTGCTAATCGCTTTGGCATGAATTTTTGAATTTTTCACCGAAATAGTACGTTGAACGAATATTTAGGGCTTGCAGCCGGTAGTCGTCTACTGCACGCCATGGTGTTTAGACTTGACGCCTGCCAGTCATCCTCAGCAGTATTCCACGCTTCCGTCACGAGCAGCGCCCTTGGTGGTCGAATTGCTGAACTTTGTTTCGTTGATGTTGCCGCTCGTAAGCGGAACTTTGTCTTCCTTGATTAGAGAAAATCGTGGAAATGATAAGGTTCCACGCTTTATTCAATTGTTAGCCTCTGCAAGGTTCCATTAAATATTCCGCAGTGCGTATTTCAACGGATTCTTAGCATGAGAAACCAAAAAGAGATGTTACTGTTACCAATTTATTATTTTAACGTACCCTACTGAATAACAGGTGTCGATACAATGTTCAGGAATGGCAGACTTGATTGGCTGCGAAAGATAAATGCAGCGTTGATGGGTGTAGCGTTGATCCTCTATGTAAATTAATAGTTTTGGATAGCATTTTAGGAACAGCAGAGCTTTATATTTTGCGTTAATGAAAATAATTAGTCACTATCGCAAACCATGTTTCATTTCATTACTGGCGATGGATTTCATTCTTAGTAGACTGCTTCACACCACAGGGTGACACCATTGGTGACCCGCATAAGCAATGAGTTGAGCCAAGGTGTGTACTACGAGGCGTCAGTCCACACTTACAAACTGGTGACTTCACTGGTGCTTCTCAGTACATAACCACAGTTCTGCTCATCATCTACGCAGGTTACCAATGGTATCACTGTTTGGTCTTACGATGTTCTACTAAGCCTGAAACAGATCCCTAGGCCGCGCGGGATTAGCAGAGCGGTCTTAGGCGCTGCAGTCATGGACTGTGCGGCTGGACCCGGCGGAGGTTCGAGTCTTCCCTCGGGCATGGGTGTGTGTGTTTGTCCTTAGGAGAATGTAGGTTAAGTAGTGTGTAAGCTTAGGGACTGATGACCTTAGTTGTTAAGTCCCATCAGATTTCCCACACACAGATCCCCAGTAGCCGAATAAAATATTATTTTCGATCGCGACTGATTACTATTATAAATTTTATATAAATTACAGCTTTTTATATTAAAAAAACGCCGATAGTTCTGACTAGGACTCACACCCGAGGTCCCATACAAACTTAACTGTGTATATAGAGAGTTCATCCACTACGTGAACAGAGAATTTGGACTATTTTTGCCTGCTAGCGATATCCATACCGCCAAGATACCAAAAAAAGTGAAACAAATGCCCGTATCTGTTGATTGGATTCATACAGAAGCTTAAATTTATACACGACGAAGGGACCTTAGGGTTAGTATGTGACATAAATTTCACCTTCATAACTTGATACGTCTACCTGGTCCTGAGAAACAGAGGTCTTAACAGACGGATGGCCAGACAGACAGTCGAAAAAGAAATGATAAAAAATATTTTTCATGCGATATAATTATAACAGTTAACAATTTTCTGATTTTTTCTCTAGTTGTACTCTGAAACCTTGCTTCTTGCCAAATTTTATGATTGCAGGCCAACGGGAAATACCCTATAAGTTTTGATGAGTGAGTTTGCGAGTGTCAAAACATGTGACATAAATAGTCGTACCTTTTGATTGCAGTGACTTGCAATCTTTAATTTTTTACATCGTCAGGGAACGTAGGCCTTTGTATGCGACTTCATTTCCTACTCCATACGTGTAACCTTCCTGGCTAGAAAGGATTTTTAACAATAGGACAGACAGAAAGACAGAAGGACAGATAACAATGTTGTCCTACAAGGGTTCCATTTATACCGACTGACTGTTCATTCCATTTAACAGACCGTGTAATTCTTCTTCACTTTCACTGAGGATAGCTATGTCATTAGCGGATCTTGTCATTGATATCCTTACGCCATGAATTTAAACCATGCTTAATCTGTTCTTTTATTTCCGTCGTTGCTTCTTCGATGTATAGATTGAGCCGTAGGGGCGAATGATTTCACCTCTGTCTTACATGCGTACACCCTTTTAAATCTGAGCACTTTGTTATCGGTCTTCCTGCCTCGCTGATCCCTCTTGGTTCTTCCAAGCATTGTGTACTACCCGTCGTTCCCTCTAGCTTACTTCTATTTTTCTGAGAATTTTGAATCTCTTGCATCATTTTACGCCGTCAAACGCTTTTTCTAGATCGAGAAATCCTATGATCATGCCCTGCCTTTTCCGTCGTTGCTTCTTCGATGTATAGATTGAGCCGTAGGGGCGAATGATTTCACCTCTGCCTTACATCCGTACACCCTTTTAAATCTGAGCACTTTGTTATCGGTCTTCCTGCCTCGCTGATCCCTCTTGGTTCTTGCAAGCATTGTGTACTACCCGTCGTTCCCTCTAGCTTACTTTTATTTTTCTGAGAATTTTGAATCTCTTGCATCATTTTACGCCGTCAAACGCTTTTTCTAGATCGAGAAATCCTATGATCATGCCCTGCCTTTTCTTCAGCTGTTCTGCATTATCAACGGCAAGGCCAGAACTACCTCTCTAGTGCCTGTACCTTTCCTAGAACCAAACTGACCGTCATCTAGCAGATCTTCAATTTTCTTTCCCATTATTCTGTATATAATTCTTGTCAGCAGCCTGGTTGTATGAGCCGTTGAAGTGATTGTCCGGTACTTGTCCACTCTTGCTACCTTAGAAATTGTGTGCATGTTTCTGCAAAAGTTTGATGGTATATAGCCATTCTCGTATATTCTACACACCAACATTAATAGTCGTTTTGTTGCCACTTCTCCCATTGATTTTAGATGACTGTAAAAGTTAACAAAAAAAACAGTAACCGCATCATGTAACCAAAAAACTGTGCAATGTGTTGAGTGTAGGTCAAGAGGGGGTTACGGCTAGTAGAGTGAGTGAACCCACACCCCTCTTGGACTAGCACGGGGTGATAAGCTATGCGGAAAAGGTGGGGTAGGGGTGGTGGAGGGGGCAGGGGGAGGAAGAGAAAGACCTGCCTACCACCCGCAATGCAGTTGTCTTAACCTGTGCTTCATGCTACTGCGAAGTAGAAATTATACCGGAAGTAAAAATTCCTTAAAAGTTATTCATAACCTACGCTAATATATTCTTATGTACTGACATATTCAATAAAGATCCTCACTGCATTAGTTACGTGCAGTCACCACAAGAAAATGAAAAAGTATAGAATAGCTTAAAGTACTGGGTTAGTGCATACGTTCGTAGCGCTTTTCCATAGGTTAACAAGCACAGTAGATACACATGACACAGACTTCAGTCATCAATAACGTATTCTCCTAGTTACAACAGTCTGGCAACAATGGGGTAACTTTTCATTCCGCGATTGTAGAAGTCAGTTCACGTGATTCTGAAGTGAAGAAGATCAGATTAATATGTATCGTGTATAGCGTTATTTGTCTGTCTAGCAGAATAAGAGCGGATGTTATCGTGGAGTAGCATCAATAGTTCACGCAGTCTGCCCGGTCGTTATTATTGGATTCTGTTTGCAAGACGTCCCTGTTGGTGACAGTAAATGTCAACAGTGGTGGCTACACCTCGAGAAAGCTATCTGTACTATATCACACCGCCGCTTTTCCGCTTGTTGCATAAAATTTCCTTTTGTGGATGCGTACAACGGGGATCTGCTGCTTTGTTTGGACTCAATCATTCCTTTCTTTTCCTTATACTAGCATAAAGACACCATTTCAATAACGATACATGAGAGGAACAATCGCTGTTGTTCGAAAGCCAACTGATGGCGAGCAAGCAGAGATGCACATATGGCCACTTGCAGATTTTTGTAATTTTGGCTTAGAGCATGCGGTACCCATACATCAGATTTCTGAACCTTCCCCATTGCATGCAAGTGCTGTACGATGGTGGTATGATCACGGTTCATCACTTTCGCCACTTCCAGAGAACACTGATGTGGGTCGTTGTGGATTAATGCGTTTAAACGATCTTCGTCAAATCCTTGAATGTCTTCTTGAAGATGGAGAGTCACTAATGTCAAAACTGTCCTCCTCAAAACGAGAAAACCGTTTTCTTGTCGTGCTCTGTCCAGTGGCAGCATCCCCATACACAGCGCAAATGTTTCTGGCTGCTGCCGCTGCTGTCACCCCTCAATTGAACTCTAACAGAAGAATATGTCGGAAACGTTCACATTTCTGCACTTGGCACGCAATTTTATAGCGTTCACAGTTCCACTCTCCCTCTCCAGTTAACAAAATTAGAATGGTTAAATTCAAATAGCAATAGTGATCTACAAATAAAAAAGGATGATCGATGAATAGACCAATCGCTTCCGAAATGCCAACATGAAAATAAAAAAATTGAGGCAGCAGCAGCCTGCCGATACAAAAGCAACAACACGGAAGTAACAGATTTTGACGAATTCCTAGCCAGGAGCGAACTGTATAGTTTCATCTGTGTGCTTTGATTAATTTCTTGAGTTTCTGCGTGTTAATTTAATATTTAGTAGCCATATTTCTCGCGTTTTCGTTTGGGTCGGAAAGTAAACCGACTTTGTGACATATTACAAGTTCCTAACCAGAGAAAATTATTTAGTTTAGCCTGAAAGCTTTGGTATTTTAGTTTTCGAATACCTGCGTGTTAATCTAATTTATTAGCCACAGTTCTTGTGTTTTCCTCCTGGTCTCCAGTAGAGTTCCGCTGCTTGAGTCGATAGTCCTTTTGCGTCTATGTAGCGTAGTTTTCCACGGTCTTTAGGATGTATAAAGACTCTGATTGTTGTGTGTGGATGTGAGTCGAGTTAGTGACACTTCGTTCTCAGCTCCATGCTGTGACAGCTTCGGTTGCACAGCTTTAAGCTGGGGTGGATGTACATCACTGTTGTAGGCCGGCCGTGGGGATTCAAGAGACGTCCAGCACGTCTGCGTCCACCGATCGGTCCGCACCAGTGGCCAGGGTACCTATTCTGTATTGTTCATACCGATTGGTGTAGAAGGTTAGTCTCGGTAGAAACGTCATTTTCGGTTCTTTATCGAAATATGCTATTCAGTAAGCTTCTGAGACTTGTTATCAAACGGTCCTCCCAGCGATTTTACGACAATTGTACCGAGAGGTTTTGGATTTCGTTCGGACCCTGTCGATTGGTGACCTGTGGTTTATGTACACCTATAATTTGTTATTTTAAACATATTTAGCGGTTTTAGCTTTGGATTTAGTGATTGTGTTACAAAAGAATCGCCAGAGGACGCACCTGGTTGGAAAGTGAGTTCGTAATAGACTATTTTTCCTTTGTTAGAAATATGGTTAGGTTAGGTTGTTACTGTGAATGATTACATAAAAAAACTGTTTTCGGTCAATATTCTCTCAGAATATCGAGACATCAGCTCTGCTTACGTATATTACATGAGTGAGAACTGACGTTACTGCTGCTTTTTTGTACTTTTTCCCACAAATGGGTTAGTTTGTAATTATCGAAACGTGTTTACAACTTTCAAGTAACAATGGAAAGCAATTATGTGAAGCCTGATATTGGAAACCATCCAAACTATCACGCATTTATGAGTTAAGCAGCACCGTTTGGCAACGAAGTCAGCCTACGTTCCTCTAGTACAAGATTTAAGTACTGTGTGTCTTTTGTTAGACGTGGCTAAGTGGTTAGCGAGCGTGAATGCAGTATGAAAAGTCACGGGTTCACACATGGGTGGATGTAAAATTATTTTTTTTTCCTCTTCATATATTCAACACGCTCTGAGGCATTGTTATTCGTGTAAGTTAAGATTTTTCTGCAATATTCGTTATTACTTACATGTAAGAGCGCACTTTCTCAGTAATTATTTCGTGATTTCTGTGTGTTTAAAATGCGAAATATGAAATTGCTGTGAGTGAAACAACCGACAGTGACCTTTATATTTTTTCTTGTCAGAAATAATTCACCATTTTTTCCGAATGTGTAGCGATTTCCGAGTATGCGCTTAGACATGAATCTAAGAGCACAACTTAAATTACTGGGAATGTAACTATCAGAAGTCATCTTCATAATCTTGCTTGTCACAAGTATTTATCTGCGATCAAATCGTCAACCACAGTACACAGAGATGAAAGATCTCTGCCGTAATATTTTTAGACTGTAGCAGCATATAAGAAACATTTTCATACATGAGATGCTTGTTATAAACTTCGACGAACTGCAGAAGCTCTCGAAATTGCGTTTTCTTTTTTTTTTCGATTTTGTTTTTAAGACCCAAATCGTTGACGCATCATATAGGGAAGTGGGCTACTTAATCATCTGGATCTCTAGCAGCGTGTTACAACCACATTCTGTCTATCTTCTTATTCTTTGAAACTCACAGATTCAATTTTTCGGGTGTTTTTATAGATGTATTAGTACAATGTGGTACTACACACTATTCCTAACTCATTTTCCGAAACGTAAAATCCAAAACACGATGTAAGTGTGAACGAGCATAAGATGACATAATGCGGCATTTACGACAATCTGCAGAATACATTCAAATACGCTATAGTTATCATGCATGCATGGAAACATGCGGTCAGAGAAACTGTAAAAATTTTTATGCATTTCTACTGAGAATCATGGAAATGGATATACTGTGCCTGATACTGTTAAGGAGGTGGGAAGGGCGATGAAGGCGGGCACGTCGGCTCGATGGAATGCGGCGGCATGCGTTATGGCAACGTAAACGCAATTTTCGGTACTTGGAAGAATAGCGCTCTTGTGTCGTCTGCTAGGCCCTTTGTGTTCATGGCGCTGTGCGCGCTGCAGTGCGCATGCGCGGATCTGCGGCCATTTGCTTTAGATTGGCTTGCACGACACGAACCGACAAACAGCCCTTCTGTTCTCTAGACCCGAACGGTATTGCTACCGAAATGCATACTGAATAATGCAGGGACTCTATTTCGAGTACTAGACCATTCGGTGCTCTTGAGTACCGAGACGATCGGCACAATGGCGGAAAGATGAAGAATAGGCACCCAGCCCAGTTACTGCTCGCTATGAGGTTGACCTCCCACCAGTGGCCGACTGGGAGGTCGTCTCAGGGTGTGGCAGGCGGCGAAAGACTTCCCAGTGAACCGCAAGTAAGGCCTCCCCAGTCAGTCCGGCAAAACTTTTCCAGGTGCTGTCTGTGGTTGACACTGTCCTTCAGCGAAGTGCAAACGCTGGTCCTGTTTCAGGGGAAACCTCTCAGCCTGCAAGATCCGGGCAATCACAGCGAGTGGGATTATTGGTAATTGGGAGCTCCTATACTACGCGCGTTATGGGCCCCCATAGGGACTTGGGTACCAAGAAGGGGAGGAAGACCAATGGTCACTACGTGTGTGTACTGGTTGGAGTCATTCCAGACGTGGAAAGGGTTCTTCCGGATACACAGCTAGCTGCAGGTAGTGGATCACGTCGGTATTAAAGATGTGTGTCGCTATGAATCGGAAAAGATTCTCTCTGGTTTCGAGCGGCTAAATCAGGTGGTAAGGGCTACCAGTCTTGCTTGCAAGATGAAAGCAGAGCTCACCATTTGCAGCATACTTGACAGGACCAATTGCGGACCTCTGGTACAAAGTTGCGTGGAGGGTCTGAATCAATGGCTTAGACGGTTCTGCGACCAAGTAGTCTGCCAATTCCTCGATTTGCGGCATAGGATGGTTGGGTTGCGTGTTCCGCTGAGTATATCAGGAGTCCATTACACGCAGGAGGCAGCCACAGTGGTAGCAGGGGCTCCGTGGCATGGACTGGCCGGCTTTTTAGGTTACAGGATCTCGGGGAAACAAAAAGGGCTTCAGTTTCAAAGGGTGTAGGTCTTATACGGGAAGAACGTAGACCCAGGAACCATCAGTGTAACAGATGTAAATCGTTGTACTGTGTTGGGGAAGTACAAGAGCTTCAAGCGCTAATAGAAAGCTCTGATGCTAAAATCATTATAGACACTGGAAGCTGGCTAAAGACGGAGATAAATTCAGCCGAAATTTTTGTGAAGAACCTTTGAGGAACCATTTGCACTCGAGCCCAGACGATATTTAATTTACTGAACTTAGATTATATGCATCGATTTTTTAAGCCAAGAGAACGCAAAACAAAGGAATTAACACCGCACTCTTGCCGCATCCAGTAGGCATCAGCTTACTCGTATGTCATTAGTTGTCCTAGAAGGACGTAATATTTTGTGTGGCTCCACAGTTAGCCATATTGATACTTATTTGCAGAAAAGAGGCGCAGAATTAATAAGTCGCTCTCATTTGTGAATTATCTGCAATTATTTACCTAGAATTTTACGTAAGTGTCGTTCATATCGTAATGTATATGTTGATATGAATACATGTCCTATTTAATCGTATGCTTTTCTCTGTTTTAGTAGTTTTAGTCACCCTATTGTCATGATTGAAGCCGAGGTCAGACATCAGACTTTGTCTACAAAAAATATATAATGAGCCCTGGCTACGTTCCGTACATCTTCGGACGTGCGAAGCTCGATAAATTCACGGCGTAAATTGCATTTACTTTATTGTGTGACCTCAATGAACACTGCTACGTAAGAATTTATGAAACATTAAGGAATTCAATTACAATCTTAAAGGCGAAACAAACTGTAATCTCTCAATTACTTATCCAAACAACAATAATTATTACTATTACAAATTATTTTTATTATTATTGTTATTATTTTATTTTTATTTGTTAAAAACATGACGTTTTTTCGAAAGGATAGGCTAAATACAGTAGGCGGTGACGTGTTTCTTGCTGTGACAAATAGTTTATCTCGTAGAGAAGTTGAAGAAGATAGTTCCTGTGAGTTATTATGGGGATAGGGCATTCTTGGCAACCGGAATAAAGTCATAATTGGATCCGTTTACCGCCCTCCCTACTCAGATTATACAATTCCTGAAAGGTTCCAAGAAAATTTGACTTTAATTTCAAACACGTACCCGTTTCATAGAATTGTAGCTGGTGGCAACTTAATTTACCCTCGATATGTTGGCAAAAATAAGTGTTTAAATCAGAATGTACGCTAAAACGTCATCCGAAATTGTGCTAACCGTGTTCTCTGAAAATTATTTAGAGCAGCTAGTTCATGTGTCCACGCGAACAGTAAACGGTTGTGATAACACACTTGACCTCCTAGCAAAAAATAAACGTGAGCGAACAAAGAGAATCAAACCGAATGCAGGAGTTAGTGAACACAAGGTTCTCGTAGCGAGACCGAATATTGTTAACCCCAAATCCTCCAAAAATAAACTTAAAATAAACCTATACAAAAAAGCAGATAAAAACTCACTTTACGCCTTTCTGAGAGACCATCTCCATTCCTTCCAAATTAACAATGTATGCGTAACCAGATGTGGCTGGAATTCAGAGAAATAGTATCGATAGCAGTTGAGAGATTCATAATAGATAAATTAACGAACGACGGAGCTGATTCCCCTTGGTACACAAAACCGGTCAGAACACTGTTGCAGAAGAAACAAAAAAAGCACGCCAGATTTAAAGGAACGCAAAAACTCCGAGATTGCCGATCTTTTACAGAAGTTCGCAGTTTAGTGCGGACCTCAGTGAGAGATGCTTATAATAGTTCCCACAACGTAACTTTGTGCCGAAACATGGCAGAAAATCCAACGAGATTCTCGTCGTATGTTAAGTATGCTAGCAGCGGACATAATCAACGCCTTCTCTCTGCGATAGCAATGAAATATCGTCTCAAGTTTTCTGACTGGATTCTTGATTTCATGTCAGAGATGTCACAGTTCGTAATAACTAACGGAAAGTCATCGAGCGAAACAGTTGTGATTTATGGCGTTCCCCAAGGCAATGTTATAGATTCTCTGCTGTTCCTTACGTGTGTAAGCGATTTAGGAGAGATTCTGAGTAGTAGTCTTACGTTGTTTCCAGACGATACTGTCGTTTATTGTCTAGTAAAATCATCAGAAGAGCAAAACAAATTGCATAACGGCTTAGAAGTGATATCTATGTGGTGCGAAAATTGGTAGTTGACCCCAAATAATGAAAAGTGTGAGGTCATCCACATGAGTGTTTAAAAGAAATCTGTTAAACTTTGGTTACACTATAAATCAGTCAAATATAAAGGCCGCAAATGCAAATTGGCTCTGAGCACTATGGGACATAACATCTGAGGTCATCAGTCCCCCTAGACTTAGAACTACTTAAACCTAACTAACCTAAGGACATCACACACTTGCATGCCTGGGGCAGGATTCGAACCTGCGACAGAAGCAGCAGCGCGGTTCCGGACTGAAGCGCCTAGAACCGCTCGGCCACGAAGACCGACGCCGCAAAAGCAACTACATACCTCAGAATTACAATTACGAACAACTTACATTGGAAAGAGCAGATAGAAAATGTTGTGGGAAGGCAAACAAAAGACTGTTTTATTGGCAGAAGAATAAGAAAATGTAACAGATGGACTAAAGAGTCTGGCTGCATTACGCTTGTTCGTCCTCTTTTGGAGATCTGTTGCGCCGACTGGAATCTTTACCAGAGAGCAATAATGGAGTACACCGGGAAAGTTCAAAGAAGAGCACCACGTTTTGCATTATCGCGAAATAATGTCACTGACTGGATACAGGACTTGGTGTGGACATCATCAAAACAAATTTAAGTGGTCGTTTCCCCCGCGTGCCGTTTGAGAGTGGAACGGTAGAGAGACAGCTTGAAGGTGGTTCATTGAACCCTCAGCCAGGCACTTCATAGTGACTAGCACAGTAATCACGTAGGTGTAGATGTAGATGTAGAAGGCGTTTTTCGCTTCGACGGGATCTTCTCACGAAATTTCAATCACCAACTTTCTCCTTCGAGTGAGAAAATACTCTGTTGAAACCGACCTACATACGGAGAAACGATCATTATAAGAAAATAATGGAAACCAAAGCTAGCTTGGAAAGCTATAGGTATTCGTTTTTTTCCGCGCGCCATTCGCGATTGGAGTAATAGAGAATTATCGTGAAGGCGGTTCGATGAACCCTCTGCCAGGCACTTAAATGTGATTTGCGGAGTACCATTGTAGATGTATATGGACCTATCCACCAACACACAACAGTGATTACCTAACGCAATACTGTCAGCAAGGTAACGTCAGCTGCAACCAAAAAGATTGACTAGCGGAGGAAGCCTTCCTAGTTTTACCGACTTCTACCGATTCATATATAGCTAGCTTGTCGATCAGCTTATAGTTAACGCACTGTACTTGAAATGTAGCAAATTACTCCGAGTCTTCACGCCTTACAGTGAAGTAAGTGATCTCAGATTGTGTCTTGCATTGTAGCAAGTAAGAGAGCAACTTTTTTTAAAAAAATTATTTTACTCATTCATTTACATTACATCATCGCAGCTGACGCTGTGAGAGCTGAGTCAGTGTTTTAGCCTTGCATCAGAAGTTTATTGATCTTTTACATACTCCATATAAAGACCCGTATTCGTACTACAACAGTACTGTAAGAATCTCATTTCATTACTTGCATTACATTTGGAGATATAAAACCATAATAACTTTTCTAGTCTTACAGAAGAGAGTTATGAGTAGTAATGTATTCATTTAATATATAGTTTGAAACTACAAAAATAAATATCAGTTTACACAAATTATTTTACTGGAATTTTCTTTGCTTTCATTACAATAGCCTGCTGACATCATAGTAACCATTTTAAAGTTATTGTTTTATTATGCTTTGCTGCGTGAATGTTGAAGAGAGATTGAGAGAATGCATGAACGACATGCGATACGTGCAGATGTTTTATTCTATTAAATATAATGTAAAATGTATGCGTGGGTTTGTTCTTGTGTAATAAGAAATCATGTGGCATACGTCCATGCCTTTGTATAAAACCGGCCAGAAGAATAATTGCGTTTTAAATTTAGTTCTTTTCTGGGGATAATTCGTAATATGTTTTATTCAAACTAAATTTTGTTTCGTATTTTCAGAGTTTCTTTTATGAATTTATATCTGTAATTCTGTTGGGAGAGTTAGGAATTACCGCGAATATTGGAGTGCTGAAGTTTATCTGGCTGGCTGCCGAAATCGTCAGACAATAGGAACTGATTAGTTCCAGAGCTTTGTGTTATACACTCCTGGAAATGGAAAAAAGAACACATTGACACCGGTGTGTCAGACCCACCATACTTGCGCTGGACACTGCGAGAGGGCTGTACAAGCAATGATCACACGCACGGCACAGCGGACACACCAGAAACCGCGGTGTTGGCCGTCGAATGGCGCTAGCTGCACAGCATTTGTGCACCGCCGCCGTCAGTGTCAGGCAGTTTGCCGTGGCATACGGAGCTCCATCGCAGTCTTTAACACTGGTAGCATGCCGCGACAGTGTGGACGTGAACCGTATGTGCAGTTGACGGACTTTGAGCGAGGGCGTATAGTGGGCATGCGGGAGGCCGGGTGGACGTACCGCCGAATTGCTCAACACGTGGGGCGTGAGGTCTCCACAGTACACCGATGTTGTCGCCAGTGGTCGGCGGAAGGTGCACGTGCCCGTCGACCTGGGACCGGACCGCAGCGACGCACGGATGCACGCCAAGACCGTAGGATCCTACGCAGTGCCGTAGGGGACCGCACCGCCACTTCCCAGCAAATTAGGGACACTGTTGCTCCTGGGGTATCGGCGAGGACCATTCGCAACCGTCTCCATGAAGCTGGGCTACGGTCCCGCACACCGTTAGGACGTCTTCCGCTCACGCCCCAACATCGTGCAGCCCGCCTCCAGTGGTGTCGCGACACGCGTGAATGGAGGGACGAATGGAGACGTGTCGTCTTCAGCGATGAGAGTCGCTTCTGCCTTGGTGCCAATGATGGTCGTATGCGTGTTTGGCGCCGTGCAGGTGAGCGCCACAATCAGGACTGCATACGACCGAGGCACACAGGGCCAACACCCGGCATCATGGTGTGGGGAGCGATCTCCTACACTGGCCGTACACCACTGGTGATCGTCGAGGGGACACTGAATAGTGCACGGTACATCCAAACCGTCATCGAACCCATCGTTCTACCATTCCTAGACCGGCAAGGGAACTTGCTGTTCCAACAGGACGATGCACGTTCGCATGTATCCCGTGACACCCAACGTGCTCTAGAAGGTGTAAGTCAACTACCCTGGCCAGCAAGGTCTCCGGATCTGTCCCCCATTGAGCTTGTCTGGGACTGGATGAAGCGTCGTCTCACGCGGTCTGCACGTCCAGCACGAACGCTGGTCCAACTGAGGCGCCAGGTGGAAATGGCATGGCAAGCCGTTCCACAGGACTACATCCAGCATCTCTACGATCGTCTCCATGGGAGAATAGCAGCCTGCATTGCTGCGAAAGGTGGATATACACTGTACTAGTGCCGACATTGTGCATGCTCTGTTGCCTGTGTCTATGTGCCTGTGGTTCTGTCAATGTGATCATGTGATGTATCTGACCCCAGGAATGTGTCAATAAAGTTTTCCCTTCCTGGGACAATGAATTCACGGTGTTGTTATTTCAATTTCCAGGAGTGTAGTTCTGTGTCTCTATGAGTTGCTCGTAAACCGTCTTGCTATGCGGGTCATTGTGGAACCGCGTTAAACAGATTTTTGCTAAGATGACGAAAATTTTACGTTCTGTCTGTTCTTTCATTGCAATGGTAAAACGACTACAGTACTAAAGTTTTTGTGAACGTTTGGACGTTTTTAGTATCTCAGTTTGGGAGTTATTTGCGTGTGTTCTTTCTTGTTATACTTCAGACTCCGTGTGACGTGTTCCGCGAACATCTCGGAATATTTGCACGGGCACTTGTTTCTAAGAAGACCAATGATAACTTGATGCAGTAATTCGAGAGCAGGTATGGGTCAGTATACAAACTGAAACATTTTCTTGTCGGACTTGTGAATTTCTGGCTGCTTTCGTGTGCAACCTTGCAGTAAAAGCAGTAACAAATTTGTACCAATAAGAGTTCTGTGAGTAAATATAGACTTTGTTGCCATTTACAACTTCTTTCGGAGGCAAAAAGCCCGGCTAACGAAACTTTAAACCCTATTACACAAATTTCTTAAAATCCAGAAGGCTTGACATTTTTACAAAGTTAGACACGTTGGGTCCAAGTTCAAGTTTTGCAGCCTTTGCTTGGTGGGTATTTACGAATTTTCTTCAAGGCTGGTTTCGTCAGGTGAACCAGTTCCTACCAACGCAGAGTGAAGGGGGGAGATGTCATGAAATCTGTCAAGGTCGGTGGACTGAACTGCTAGGGGTTCGAAGCACATACCTGCCTCGCTGCATGGTCTTCACTACCAGTCTTGTGAAACAAAAGTAGACAGCGAATACAGCGTCAGCAGTGGTAAATGTGTCTCCACAGCGGTGAAAGGCTGCTCTAATTATCTCGGAGAGGAACTTATAGCTTCCAGTATAGACAGAAACTTGGCAGAGCACTCGTGCCTACTCCGGCGCCGCGGTCGCAGTCGAGAGAAGTCGGCGCAAACTCCTCCGAGAAACAAGTTCCCGCGAGGCCCGCCAGGGGGCTTAAAGTAGCACAAACAAAGCGCCGGCTCGGGCTAATCGCGGATGTGCAATCTCCAGGCGGCAGCTCCCCTGGCGCTCCGCGTCTCCGGAGGGCCTGCCGAAGAGGACTGCGCTGCGCGTCGGCGAACACCGCTGCCGCCGCTAACATGCGCCTCGCAAGGCTCAGACAACCGCAAATGTGGTGACCTCATCACACGCCGTTCTAGCACTGGGAAGACCTCAGACACGGGAAAGCGGTGTGGCACATGTTTGCTTGGGTACCATCTGAAACGGAGGATTTTAGCATATTATGGACCTTCTCCCCCATCATCCCCCGCTCGCTAATCCTGCTTCGCCACTACGAAAGCTAAACGCAGCGGAAAGGCAGTTCCCACGTTGCTGTCGGTAATGGAAGCAAGACTGAAGAAAAACCAAGACACGTCCATAGGATATCTTGTGACGTTTCATTTTGTCTCAGCTCGATGGTGATGGTTGTCAAAGTCGAGATGTGCAACGGCGTCCGTCGACCCCGACAACGCCAATCTGTAACAAAAAACCAAACTCCTCGCGTGGTTTGGTTATTTTTCAGATGCTGTCACTCAAAACTGATATCAACGTCTCGATGGAGCAGCTCGCCGGAGTGTGTGCGCCGCCCTTGCTTGTAATTAAAGCAGTGGTGTTCGATGTCTATCGATCTTCTCCACTTATATAGCGACTGCACCACTCGATAACGTGATGACTCCCTTGATCTGAAATGATAACCAAAAGTCCTTTGGGTCACGACCGGATTTTCAGTTTACGCCAACTTTCTGACTGTAGTTCTTATGCCTGATTTGAGAATGGGTATTTAAACGTTGAACAAATAATGTCTTGAATCATCAATCCATCACCCAAGCCGATGTCACATCATGATTTTGAGAGGATATTGAGTTGTTAATTATTATTGCGTCGTCAAGGCGTCGCTGCGTCGTGTATTCAACAACTACACGACGTAATTCCAGAGATACCACACCCTCGAGCAATGTTCAGAATGTATGCGACACGAAGAACTGAAGTTGAATTAAAGTTTATTCTTTTTCGTAATTATTTGCCCCCTACACAGAGCACAGACACTGATTTTTCATTCAGGGACTTGCATCTGCTAGCATCAGCAATTCTGACTTTGACGATAGCTTCTAACAACACTGCGCAATTGTAAGTTCTTCGTGATTGCTTTTATCTGTTGCCTACTCAAGTCTAATAATTCAGTTTATGTCAGCGATCAGTCTCCTTCTGTGTCCTTTGACGTTCGTGACTATTGAGTATCAAGAAGGCTAAGTCCCATCACACATCAGCTATCACACCAGTTACTTTCCTGTCGCATATATCAACTATCCCGTTATCTGTCTAAACGGTAAAGATGATTTTACTTCAGTCCAACTACTGACTAATACACTGCTGGCCACCGTAAATGCAACACCAAGAGAGACAAGAGGTAGCACAATAAAATTTATTTGTAGATAACATGTTGACCAAGTATCAAATGATTACGTTTACAGACGTCTGTGACATGTGGTTCCTGCCAGAATCAGTAGCCAGAGTAGCCGCCATTGTTGGAGATCACCGCTGCCACACATCTCGGCATTGAGTCAAAGAGATGTTGGATGTGTTCCTGGGGTACAGCAGCCCAAGCAGCTTCCACACGTTGCCAAAGATCATCTGGTGTGGCAGCTGGGGATGTAATCTGGGTCACTCGTTGAGCAACCATGGACCACATGTTTTCTACCGGCGAAAGATCCGGAGAGCGAGCCGGCCAGGGAAGCACTTCAATCTGGTTATTGACGAAGAACCTTTGGACAATGCGTGCCACGTGTGGTCGCTCATTATCCTGTTGAAATATGGCTGTGGCCGAGCCCTGAAGGTAAGGAAGGACAACTGGCTCCAGCACCTCGGATATGTAGCGCCGGCTATTTAAAGTACCGGCAATGCGTACTAGAGGCGTGCGAGAGTAATATCCGATACCGCCCCATACCATAATACCCGGTGCAAGACCAGTGTGGCGGTGCATAATGCAGCTGTCCAGCATCCTCTCTTCACGGTGTCTCCACACTCGAATCCGACCATCGTGGTGCTGCAGACAGAAGCGTGCCTCATCAGTAAAGACAACGTCATTCCATTCTTCCGTCCACATCCGTCTGTCATCACACCATTGCCGACGGAGACGTCTGTGGTTCAGCGTCAATGGTAGACGAAGCAATGGACGTCTTGCGGACAGACCACTCTGCTGTAAACGGCGTCGAATGGTACGTGCAGACACTGGATGATGCGTTACAGACGCAATGTGCTGTGCTATGGTTCGGGATGTCACTGAGCGATCCGTCACTGCCATGCGCACAATTTGCCTATCAGCACGTGCAGTGGTGCACCGAGGTGAATGCGATCGACCACGTCGGTCCGTCGTACCCTCCTGCATCCAACGGTCACATATCCGTATTACAGTTGTTTGGTTTCATCCAACACGACTAGCGATTTCTCTGTATGATAATCCACAATCTCGGTAAACCACCTCTGTCGAACTCGGATACTTGATCAAACGATGTTCGCTGTTGTCTACGAGGCATAACTGATCGTCTTGTGAAACAACCACAAGGTAAACACACGTGCCGAACGTACACTCGTCGAAATCCCCAAGCCTTAAATGGCGCTATGAGATGGCGCCACAGGCGCGCGTGATGTGCGTCTGCGCTGAAATTCTAATCAGTTGCATATCTCATCGCTGCAAACCCATGGTGTAAATTTCACTTGATTCGGATGCTTCCTTCAGGGTGTTGCATTTACGGTGGCCAGCAGTGTACTTCCAACCGTAAAATTTTTAAACTTCAAATGGTTCAAATGGCTCTGAGCACTATGGGACTCAACTGCTGAGGTCATAAGTCCCCTAGAACTTAGAACTACTTAAACCTAACTAACCTAAGGACAACACACACATCCATGCCCGAGGCAGGATTCGAACCTGCGATCGTAGCGGTCGCGCGGTTCTAGACTGTAGCGCCAGAACCGCTCGGCCACCAGCGGCCGGCTTTTAAACTTCAGGTCGGTTTTAAAACAATCTAGTAGCGCTTAGCATGCGAACTACTACTGCAAGAGTAAAAGAGAGAAGTGAAGTTAACATCTCCATTGCCGAGTTACATTGTAGTCACAGCGAACATACAGCTCGATGCGGCTACAACTCTCTTCTGGGATAAATGTTATCTTTAGTCAATTTAAGGTCTGGGCTTTAACCTTCGCGAATAATAATTTTTTGAATTCTTTGTTTAAAGTTTGTTTCGTATCCTATGGCATTCTTTCATTCAATCCTTTCTTTATGATAAGCATTAGTATTTTCATAACATTTTTGTTAATCAAACTGTCAAGAGTGTATAATTTTGTTGTCAGTAGCTGTCATCACTGTCAGGATGACTGATATTTCTGTTTCTTTTTGCAACAAAAGGGTGTTCATTATGTGTTCTGTAATTGGGGTGTTAATTTCGACCTGGAAATAGCGTTTAACAGTGCAAAGTGTTCGAAAATCTGAGAAATAAATGGTAAGCGATAGGTAGACACACGTAAAGTACAACTTGCACAAGAGCTAAGCGGGAACTACAAGACTGGAAAACAAAGAACGAAGAGCTCGGATTAAAAAGGTGTAAGACAGGGATGTAGTCTCTCATCCCTGTTGTTCAACCTATACATTGTAAAAACAATGGCAAAAATAAAGGAGGTGTTGAAGAGCGGGATTAAAATTCAAGCGGATAGGTTATCGATGATATGGAGTCGCTTAGGACTTTGCTATAGTGAGTGAAACTCAAGAAGAATTACAGGATCTGCTGTATACAATGAACAGTTTACTGAGTACAGAATATGGATTGAGAATAAATAGGCGAAAGACTACAGTCACGAGATGTAGTAGAAGCGAAATCGGCGAGATATTTAACATCGGATTTGGAGATCACGATGTAGACGACAATGAGGAATTCTGAAACCTACGAAGTAAATTATACTATGATGGACGGAGCAAGTCGGACATAAAAAGCAGACTAGCACCGAGAAAGAGTGGATTCCTGGCCGAGAGAAGCCTACTACTTTCAAACATAGGCTTTAATTTGAAGAAGAAATTTCTGAGAATGTACGTTTGGAGCACAGTATAATACGGTAGCGAAACGTGAACTGCGGGAAAACTGAAATAGAAGAGAGTCGTTGCGTTTGAGATGAAGTTGAAACTTAGCTCGACTGATCAGTTAAGGAATGAGGAGGTTCTCCAGACAACCGGCAAGGAAGGGAATATATGCAAAACCCAGACAAGAAGAAAGGAAAGGACAGTAGCACATCTGTTATGACATAGGCAAATAGCTTCCATTGTTCTAGAGGGAGCTGTAGAGTGTAAAAACTGTAGAGGAAGACAGAAATTTATTCCAGTAAATAACTGAAGACGCAGGTTGCAATTGCTATTCTCAGACGAAAAGTTTTGCACAGGGGAGGAATTCGTGCATCAAATCAAGAGGAATCAACCCACTTCCCTTCCAGTGTCGGAAAGCCGAGTGATCACTACTAAAGTTTATGAGACACAATGAGCTGTAATTGCCATAATCGATTTTTTATTAAATACTGATTTTTTCATCATCATATATGTGTACGTTAAAGCATATTTAAAAAAAACTGTACATGCGGCGCTGTCGCAGTGAGGTAGATAACAGCCTGGGGAGCCGAGAAAAATTGTACACATCCCACCAACATCTTGCGTTTCTCTTAAATATGTATTATCCTCCGCGTCGACATTGGTTGGACGTGATACTCTGCAAACTCCCTGAAGGTGTGTGGCGAAGGGTACTTCTAGCACTACTAACTGATCTCACCTTCCCGGTGCCATTCGCGAATGTTGCTTGGGAAGAATGATTGTGCGGTACACCCTTGTATTAGCAATAAATTCTGCAGTTTTCTCATCATGGTCATTTCGATAGATGTAAGTTTCCGAAACTTCCCGTAAAGTTCTCTCTAGAAATTTCGATAATGAAGTATCAAGATGCATAACGGCTCCCTTGTAACGCCTGCCTCTGGATTTTGTTGAGTATTTCTGTAAAACTCTCGGGCGTACAAAATGATCCAGAGACGAAGCGCGCCGGTCTTCGACGGACCTCTATATTTTTTGTCAGTCTTACCTCCTGAGGATACTAGATTGATGAACAACACTTAAGAAGCGGCTGCAAACCACCTTGTAAGCAACTTCTTTCATCGATGAATTACATTTCCTTGCGATTCTTCCTATGAATCTAACTGTGGTGTCTGCTGTTCCTAAAATTTGTTCTGTGTGGTCATTCCACTTAAGGTCGCTCTGGATAATTACTCCTAGAGATTTTGCAGTAGCTGCTGCTTCTAGAAGTTCCTCATCAATAGTGTAGTCGAACAGTAGTGGGTTTCTTTTCCTAAGTATGCGCAGTATATTAAATTTACTTACGTTCAGGGTCAACTACCAGAGGCTGTACCGTTTTTCCGTTCTTTGTAGGTCATTATGCACATCGATACTGTCTTTTGGCGTTGCTACTTTATTATATACAGTTTAAAGAGCTCCCTATGCTTTCTACTAAATCATTTATGTACACTGTAGGACATAACTGTTCTATCACACTTCCTTGGGATACTCCGGAAATTCAGATCCGTCGATTTTGTTCAGTTAAGAGCAACGTATTGCGTTCTGTCTGCAAGGAAGCTGTGAATCTAGTCACAAATCTAGTTGGATACTCAATAGGCTAGTATTTTTTTCACTAAGCGACAGTGCGGCACGGTGTGGGAACAGAGCGAGCTGAGTTTCGCAGGATCTCTGTTTTAGGAATCCATGTTGATTTTTATAAAAGAGATTTTCGTTTTTCAAAAATGTCGTAACTCTTCAACATAAAACATATTTCATAACACTACAACACATCGACGTTACGATATAGACCATTAATTACGTGCATCTGGCCTACAACGCTTTTTGAGAACTGGAATGGCCTGCCCTGCACTTTTTTCCAGTTTCTAGGTAGTCGTCGTTGCTCCAGTGAACTATGATAAACTGCTTTTAGAATGAGAGCACGATCTTTCGCATAAACTTTATACAATCTTAGAGGTGTCTCATCTAGTCCTGACGCCTTTCCACTAGAAAGCGATTGCAGCTACTTTTCTGTTCCGCTGTCGCTTATCTCAATATCTCTCATATCGACGTCCGTACGATCAGTGAAAGGGGGGACCGTATTCCTGTCTTCCGCAGTGAGACAATTCCGGATGACCAGATGTATTATTTCGGCCTTCTCTCTGTTATGTTTCTATTCGGTGCCTGTATAGTCACTGAGTGACTCAATAGAGGAGCTCGAAGCGCTAAATGAGTTTACGTAAGACAAAGACCTCATGGATTTTTAGTCAGATGGGTTGACAAAATTTTACTTTCAATCTCATTATTCTCCTTACCCTCATTCGTTCAGCAGTTGTCTGTCTGCTATGTTTGGCTTCTCTTGAATCTGACATGAAGCTCCCTACGCTTACATAGCAATTTTCTAATATCTCTATTAAACCACGGAGGCTCCTTCCACCCCTTCAGAACTTTCTTGGAATATATTTGTGTAGGGCATACTATCGTGTGACTAGGGCCTCCCGTCGGATAGACCGTTCGCCGGGTGCAAGTCTTTCACTTCGGCGACTTACGTGTCGATGGGGACGAAATGATGATGATTAGGACAACACAAGACCCAGTCCCTGAGCGGAGAAAATCTCCGACCCAGCCAGGAATCGAGCCCAGGCTCCTAGGATTGACATTCTGTGGCGCTGACCACTCAGCTACCGGGATTGGACGTAGGGCATACTGAACGACGCCTTTCCATTTTTTCCTCATGCATTCCACATTTTCGTCCTCATCACCAAATATTTGATTTTGACTCTTTGGTATTCTGTAATTTCTATCCTACCACTCTTACAAGGCAAAAATATTTTCCTACCATTCTTAACATTTCTTGTAATACCCGTAGTCATAGACGTTATCACAGCCCAACGGTCACAGATACCTTCCTATGTGTTAACTGATTTTGTAAGTTCAGGTGCGTTTGTTGCTAGTTGGTGTAAAATGTTCTCCAACTGCTGCACAACGACCAGAATTAATACTTTAATTCTTTATTAGTGCAAGTTTATCGAGAAAATTATAAGAAGAGGTAATATGGTTCTCATTCGAAGCCCACACTAAACCCTTGTCTATTTGTCGACACTTATAGACTAATGAACAAAAATGTTATGACCACCTGCTTAATAGCTTGTTTTTCCGTCTTTGGAGCAAAATACATAACTGATTCTGCGTATCAGGAGCTCGGCAGTTGGTTGGCAGGTTTGTGGAGGTATTTGGCTCTGGATGTCTGCGCACAGGTTATATAATTCGTGTAAATATCGGGCCGCCGACATGCGTAAGCGATGAAGGCGCCCTGCAGGGACCCAGGTGAGGTCCATACGATTTACATCAGGCGAATTTGGTCCCCAAGATCACCATAATGCTCCTCAAACCACCGTAGCACGGTTCTCGCTCCGACACAACGAAAATTAGACTGCTGACAGAAGACACTGCCGTCAGGGAAGACATCTACCATGAAAGGATGCAGGTGGTTTGCAGCTGTCTTCGATTACTGTCACAGAACATACGCAAGCGCAGGAGAATGTCTACTATAGCATAATATTTCTCCCATCATCCTGCGCCCGTGTGCGCTGCCCGTTTCGAGCCGCTGTTCATCTCGAAGACGGCGTTTTTGGAGTCGACCATTGACCTAGGGAAGCAAAAACATGATTCGCCCGAAGAGCGGACACGTTTCCATTGATCGACGGTCGAATCCTGATGGTCCCGTGCCCAGTGCAATCGTAATTGACGATGTTGTTTGGTCAACATGTGAACATGTAGGGGTGGTCTGGTGCAGAGCTCCATGTTCAAAAATGTACGATGAACGGTGAGGTCCGAAACACTTGTGCGCGCACCCGCATTGTGCTCTTGCGGGAGAGGTGCCACAGATCACCATTTATCCTACTTTACAGAGCAGACAAGCCTCCGAACCCCACATCCTGTGAAGATTAGTGGACGTTCAACCATTGCTCGCCATTGGTAGTTTCACTGTCCTTCTACTTCTTTCCATAGATGCTCACGACAGTTGACGTGACCATTCGACCAGTTCCACCATTTTCGAAATACTCATTCACAGTCTCTGCTTAATAATAGTTCACCCTTTGTCAAAGCCGCTTATCTCAATGGTTTTCCCCATTTGCAGCCCATATCTTCGCTAGGGTGATCCCCCGTCCGTGTGTGCTCCACTTACATGCTATTGTTGCCGCGTCACGGGCCAGAAACGCCACCATGCAGCATTTAGCGTCGCAGTGGGCAGTGGTCATAAAGTTTTGGCTTATCAGTGTATACCTGCATATGAGTCGCGGTGGGTTGCATATATGCAGCAGTAACGTCCGCCAAACTGAAACTTTTTCTGATGGCCCCTTATATTTATCTTTACTGCTAATATTATTTATTGATTTTCTTATTCACCGTTCAATTCAATCAGCATCAATTTCGACACGGAGAAAACTGCATATGAAAAAAGAAAAACATATCTGCGGAAACAAAATGATTGAGGGGCATTGTTATCCGGGGGGCCCCTATTCGCGGAAGTTCGGCAGCCGAGTGCAAGTCTTATTTCAGTCGACGCCACATTGGGCAACTTGCCTGCCGGTGATGAGGGTGAAATGATGATGAGGACAACACGACAGCCAGTCCATCAGCGGAGAAAATCTCCAACACGCCTCGGAATGAAACCCGGGCCGCTGCATAGGAGGCAAGCTCGTTACCGCTCAGATAATGAGGCGGACGCATCCGCGGAATGCAATAGGAACTGAACACAAGTCTTCCGCTCTCTTTCCAGTTGCCTTGTTCGCTCGACCGGCGCTGCTGTTGTTGAACTTCGTTAACCTTATGGGTACAAAAACGCCCCTCATAAACGTTTCTTTTCTCAGTTACTCGGAACATATGCGTTTCCTCAGCTTCCATGCACGTAACGAATTTTGGAGGGTTTTTTTCAAGAACGTGGGAGGAGGAGGCGTGGGGGGGGGGGGGGGTTGGGGTGGGGACGCAGGGGATGCTGGGATAGTGAACAAAACAAGAGTTGAATCAATTAGTCGTTTCTGAGGTGTTCCCTTGTTAGCGGTAGAACTCGAAGTGTAATTTTTCGTGGTCTAGATGTTATTAAGACTGTCCTCAAGCCAGTTCTTGCGAGTAGAATATTGCAGTAACGAATCTTCTAGCTCTACGTTGCGAAAATACTTTCTTTAGTTATATATGACGGTAGTATCTGTTCCTGAAAGGACAGTTACCGTGGATGACCATGCAGCTTCGCTAGAAATGAAATGATAATTAAATGGACACCCTAGCTGCAAACAGGCGTTGATGTACTTCATTGGGGACATGCTGAAAATGTGTGCTCCGACCGGGACTCGAACCCGGGATCTCTTGCCTACATGGCAGACGCTCTATCCATCTGAGCCACGGTGGGCAAGAGGATAGTGCGTCTGCAGGGACTTATCCCTTGCACGCTCCCCGTGGGCAAACATCTTTTAGGCGCACTACGAATGTAGTGGTGTCTACATGTTGGGAATGTGGGTCTCTTTTCATTTCTAGCGAAGCTGCATGGTCATCCACGGTAACTGTTCTTTCAGGAACAGATACTACCGTCATATATAGTTAAAATATGGCTTCCCGGCCATTGACCTTCTTGTGCGAACGCACCCGCTATGCCCCAACTCGTACGGGACTTGGTAGATTAATCTGCCACGAGTAATGAGTATGATGGGCAAACATCTATTAGGCGCACTACGAATGTAGTGGTGTGGACATGTTGGGAATGTGGATCTCACGGGGAGCGTGCAAGGGATAAGTCCCTGCAGACGCACTATCCTTTGTGCCCACGGTGGCTCAGATGGATAGAGCGTCTGCCATGTAAGCAGCAGACACTGGGTTCGAGTCCTGGTCGGGGCACACATTTTCAACATGTCACCAATGAAGTACATCAACGCCTGTTTGCAGCTAGGGTGTCTATTTAATTATCTTTTCACTTTATTTAGTCATATTACGTGAAGTTCAGTGTAACCTCCATCCTACTCATTGTAACGAGTATTTCTTTTTCTTTTAATGTGGAGAAAGATTAGTATCTAATGTTCCGTCGACAATAAGGTCATTAGCGACGGAGTACAAGCTCGAATTAAGGAAGTATAGAGAAGGAAATCTGCCGAGCCCCTTCAGTGAAACCAACCCGTAATTTGTCTCGAGTGATTTATGAGCCGGCCGGTGTGACCGTGCGGTTCTGGGCGCTACAGCTGGAGCCGAGCGACAGCTACGGTCACAGGTTCGAATCCTGCCTCGGGCATGGATGTGTGTGATGTCCGTAGGTTAGTTAGGTTTAATTAGTTCTAAGTTCTAGGCGACTGATGACCTCAGAAGTTAAGTCCCATAGTGCTCAGATCCATTTGAACGATCTGATTTATGAAAATCACGGCAATGCTAAATCAGGATGGCCAGACACGGGTTTGAACCGTCGTCATCCTGAATGCGAGTCCAGTGTGCTAAGTTACATTTTCTACCGTAGCTTCCTCCCTACACTGCAACACACTAAACTTGGCGTAGAGAGCCTTAAGCGTCTCATGCATCAATGTTCATCAATAATCACCACCACGTGGTTCCCATAAGGAATTTTCTATCTGCAACGAAATGTGCATTGATATGAAACTTCCTGTTCGCTTCCATCAGGATCTCTCTTCTACCTATCCGCGTTACGGGATCGACTTCCAGTCCAGCGTACACTTGTAAACTGTGTAAACCGGGATGTAGAGTGAATATTCGTATTGAAAACTGTGAAGATAACACTACAATGCTATATAGATTTTTTCCCCCTTTTCCTGTACTTTCTTTTTCGTTTCTTATGTTTTGTTTCGTGATACATTGAAAGAATTATTTCAGGATAAGTTTTGTAAAGCTATATCTCAAGTATCTCCGTTTCTCTTTATGCCAGGAAGTTGTCCTTAACGTAATTGCTACACTCCTGGAAATGGAAAAAAGAACACATTGACACCGGTGTGTCAGACCCACAATACTTGCTCCGGACACTGCGAGAGGGCTGTACAAGCAATGATCACACGCACGGCACAGCGGACACACCAGGAACCGCGGTGTTGGCCGTCGAATGGCGCTAGCTGCGCAGCATTTGTGCGCCGCCGCCGTCAGTGTCAGCCAGTTTGCCGTGGCATACGGAGCTCCATTGCAGTCTTTAACACTGGTACCATGCCGCGACAGCGTGGACGTGCAGTTGACGGACTTTGAGCGAGGGCGTATAGTGGGCATGCGGGAGGCCGGGTGGACGTACCGCCGAATTGCTCAACACGTGGGTCGTGAGGTCTCCACAGTACATCGATGTTATCGCCAGTGGTCGGCGGAAGGTGCACGTGCCCGTCGACCTGGGACCGGACCGCAGCGACGCACGGATGCACGCCAAGACCGTAGGATCCTACGCAGTGCCGTAGGGGACCGCACCGCCACTTCCCAGCAAATTAGGGACATTGTTGCTCCTGGGGTATCGGCGAGGACCATTCGCAACCGTCTCCATGAAGCTGGGCTACGGTCCCGCACACCGTTAGGCCGTCTTCCGCTCACGCCCCAACATCGTGCAGCCCGCCTCCAGTGGTGTCGCGACAGGCGTGAATGGAGGGACGAATGGAGACGTGTCGTCTTCAGCGATGAGAGTCGCTTCTGCCTTGGTGCCAATGATGGTCGTATGCGTGTTTGGCGCCGTGCAGGTGAGCGCCACAATCAGGACTGCATACGACCGAGGCACACAGGGCCAACACCCGGCATCATGGTGTGGGGAGCGATCTCCTACACTGGCCGTACACCACTGGTGATCGTCGAGGGGACACTGAATAGTGCACGGTACATCCAAACCGTCATCGAACCCATCGTTCTACCATTCCTAGACCGGCAAGAGAACTTGCTGTTCCAACAGGACAATGCACGTTCGCATGTATCCCGTGCCACCCAACGTGCTCTAGAAGGTGTAAGTCAACTACCCTGGCCAGCAAGATCTCCGGATCTGTCCCCCATTGACCATGTTTGGGACTGGATGAAGCGTCGTCTCACGCGGTCTGCACGTCCAGCACGAACGCTGGTCCAACTAAGGCGCCAGGTGGAAATGGCATGGCAAGCCGTTCCACAGGACTACATCCAGCATCTCTACGATCGTCTCCATGGGAGAATAGCAGCCTGCATTGCTGCGAAAGGTGGATATACACTGTACTAGTGCCGACATTGTGCATGCTCTGTTGCCTGTGTCTATGTGCCTGTGGTTCTGTCAGTGTGATCATGTGATGTATCTGACCCCAGGAATGTGTCAATAAAGTTTCCCCTTCCTGGGACAATGAATTCACGGTGCTCTTATTTCAATTTCCAGGAGTGTATTTTCATTTGTTTTATTGCTCTGTGTTTTCAAGTGAATTAACATGTTGTTTCAATTCTTTTTTCATGAACAGAACAACATTAAGCTGTAATATGATGCACTTAGAATTTTGAAAATGTAATGTGAAGCGATTTGGGTTGAGCGGTGTAGAAACAGTCCGATAGGTTGACAGAGAAAGCGTCAGTAAAGACTCCGCAGTTAATGTGATTTACGTGCTGCGTGAGTGCTAATGTCTGCACTGTGTCGGTGACCGATGTAGACATCTGTTGGAACAATAATTTTGGCCTGTATTGCGGACAAAGAACTAATTACATGTCTTGTTGCTTATACGTCTGAACTGCAGTTTGGAACACGAAGCTTAAAAACCTGCTATTTGCAGACCGTTGAGCTGCGGGAACGCTGTTATGTGCACTGTTTTGATTGTAGACAGCATAGACGTATACCGCGGACTGTTGATTCAAGTTACAAGAAATTTAATGTACTTTCTTAATGCAAACTGTTGAACTGTGAAATGTGTCGAGCCTCGATCTAACCGAAGGCCGTAAATTTCAAACTCTGAATAATGACGTCGGTATACGTCACGCATAAACTGAATGAAGTATGTCTTCCTTTCGTAGTTGCATACAGATACGCTAATTACGATAATTCTACGAACATCGCGCGTTCCTGCAACACTCGCAGTAGGTGGCTACAATCTGCATGGCAGAGGGTACGTCCCATTGTACCAGTCATTAGTGTTTCCTCCCATTCCATTCACGTATGGAGCGCGGGAAGAACGATTGTTTGAATGCGTCTGTGCGTGCAGTAATTATTCTAATCTTATCTTCACGAGCCCTGTGTGTGCGGTACGTAGGGGACAGTAGCATAATATTCCTAGAGTCGTCATTTGAAGCCGGTTCTTGAAATATTGTTAAGAGACATTCTCTGGATAGTTCACGTCTGTCTTCAAGAACCTTCCTATTCAGTTCCTTCAGTATCTCTGTGACACTCTCCCACGAATTAAACAAACCTGTGATCATTGGTGCTGCCCTTTCTGTATACGTTCAACGTCCCCTGTTAGTCCTGTTTGTTTTGGGTCCCACACACTCGAGCCATATTCTAGAACCGGTCGCACAAATGACTTGTAACCAATCACCTTTGTAGATTGATTGCACTTCCTCGATACTCCACCAATAAATCGAAGTCTACCACCTGTGCTGGTAACTGCTGGATTACGTGCTGAAGGATTGTGGACCAACAACGCGGAAGTCGACGACTCGCCGACAGCACCAGCTAAGTGAAGGCCGACTTTTAACAAAAAGTCTCAACCCACGGGAACTATTGCTGAAAAGAATTTTATCCTCAACTTATTAATTGTGTGAAAGATAAATTATTTCTTTATGGTCAATATCTTTCGAATAACTGAACTTGCACTTAACACTGAGTTGTAGATTTTTTTATTTGCGTTCCAAACTAAGAATTTAGTTCACTTTTGTTCAGTAAATCAATTGGGTTTGCAGATGTCACTTCTTTGCAAGCACAGCTTTCCTTCCCTGCGTCATCGTCCTCGTTATTGGAAATAACTGCTGCCATAATCAGTGAGTCTAAAGTTATCCAGTCTTCATTTTTCATTTACTTTTAACTGCTTATGAATAATTATTTCTGTTGTTTGCTAGCGTTATCATTTTTATTTGCATCTTCCTTTGATTTTGCGCCAATTCAAGTGCGGATTATTGTGAGCTTAGCAGTTGCGCATTGTCCGCCATTACGTTAGCAAACAGTGGCCTACCGCGACACACCCAGCCTGTGTACTGAATATATTTGGTAAGAGGAAAAATTTTTCGTTTTCGGTAGATGTGGGAATACTCATGATGCTATAGTTTTATGAGTCTTGCTTGCCTGTGTGTGGAAGTAATATTCCGTACCTCTACTCCCGGGGAAAGTTAAATATTTTTGCTTTCACTTCGCTTAAAACTACTGTGCTCGAGAAATTAGAGGAGAAAGATCAGGGTTTCGCAGTCTTAGCAGCGGAACGCGGTTGGTTCTAGAACAATCAGTACTCGAGGATATACTGTTGCGGATTATGTAGATAAACTTTGTGACACCACAGATCTGTTGCCGTCACAGAGCATCTCTCACGCTGTAGCTAAGCAGTTTCTCCGAATTATCCTTCCTTCCAGTAGAGCTACCCCCACTTGCTGTGATGGAGAACTTCCGTGAAGCTTTGAAGGTAGGACAGCAGTAGTGGTGTAAGTTGAGCTTTGTGTTCGGGTCCACTGGCTTGCCTAGAGACCTCAGTCGTTAGAGCGTTTTTCCATGACAGTCATGGTTTCTAAGTTAGAGTACCTGTAGAGCACACAGTTTCAATTTGTCATAAGTTTCAGGCCACGTGGTTTGTTCCTGATGCAACGCGTCCGGAGTGCATGCGAGGCTTCTGCCGAGACTTCAGCACGGTATTTCGATGACTTGCTCATTCAAATTTTGGTAATTTCTGAGGATGTTTGCCTATCGAAGTCGCGGGCTGCAAACGATATATATCGAATGTGCGATTCTAAATCCATCACGTGACTATGGCGGCGAGCATTATGAGCATGTTTATAGTGGTCACTACAACACCGACAAAAGAAGAGCATTACTAAAATAGTCGTAATTGCAAAGGAATAGACTTACCTCACTCGTCGTCGGCGCTGTCGTCATGAGACAGTCAGTTTGATGTGTATGCTACGAGAAGTGTTCCATTTTGCCCTAACCTGGGTAGGCTCTGCCAATATCACGCAAAAATATGGGTAGAGTATCACATTTCTGACAAAAATTCAATCAATTTTCTACATTGCTTAAGCATGGAATTAGATTCTTCCACGTGAGGCAATCGGCCGAAGAAACGTCTATAATACCAGACATGCCACTCACTACCGTCATAAATCGTTTGGGTTTTCCTACCATCTCGCAAATGATTTATCATCACGCCCGGCGCCACAGTCACGTGATCAATACAGAATCGCACGTTCGATATATATCGTGTGCATCCTGCGGCGAACATACTTGGAAATTACCCAAATTTTCTGCATTACACTTCGTGGACCGATTTAGTCGTCGTATTGCGACCGGTGTTATTCTGGGTAATCACTGTGTGGTCTCCAAGCAGACTACGAAGGATTGTTCGTCAAGCACTCTTATTTATAACTAAGTTCGATTTCTGGTATCAGCCACGCCCTTTGATGCTCGTTTGTCTTTAGGAGCCCGCAGTTGTTCCATGGAACGTACATTCTCAAAGGGTTTTGTAGCCGAGAGTAACGCACATTCTCAAAGCGTTTTGTACGAGGTGCATTCAAGTTCTAAGGCGTCCGATTTTTTTTTTCCGGACTGGAAAGAGATAGAAACATACGCATTGTTTTAAAATGAGGCCGCGTTCATTGTCAATACGTCCCAGAGATGGCAGCACTGTACGGCAGATGGAATTTTACCGCCAGCGGCGAGAATGAGAACTGTTTTAAATACTTAAAATGGCGACGTTTTCCTTACTTGAACAGCGTGCAATCATTCATTTTCTGAATTTGCGTGGTGTGAAACCAATTGAAATTCATCGACAGTTGAAGGAGACATGTGGTGATGGAGTTATGGATGTGTCGAAAGTGTGTTTGTGGGTGCGACAGTTTAATGAAGGCAGAACATCGTGTGACAACAAACCGAAACAACCTCGGGCTCGCACAAGCCGGTCTGACGACATGATCGAGAAAGTGGAGAGAATTGTTTTGGGGGATCGCCGAATGACTGTTGAACAGATCACCTTCAGAGTTGGTTTTTCTGTGGGTTCTGTGCACACAACCCTGCATGCCGACCTGAAAATGCGAAAAGTGTCATCCAGGTAGGTGCCACGAATGCTGACGGACGACCATGTGGCTGCCCGTGTGGCATGTTGCCAAGCAATGTTGACGCGCAACGACAGCATGAATGGGACTTTCTTTTCATCGGTTGTGACAATGTATGAGACGTGGATGCCAGTTTTTAATCCAGAAACAAAGCGCCAGTCAGCTCAATGGAAGCACACAGATTCACCGCCACCAAAAAAACTTCGGGTAACCGCCAGTGCTGAAAAAATGATGGTGTCCATGTTCTGGGACAGCGAGGGCGTAATCCTTACCCATTGCGTTTCAAAGGGCACTACGGTAACAGGTGCATCCTACGAAAATGTTTTGAAGAACAAATTCCTTCCTGCGCTGCAACAAAAACGTCCAGGAAGGGCTGCGCGTGTGCTGTTTCACCAAGACAACGCACCCGCACATCGAGCTAATGTTACGCAACAGTTTCTTCGTGATAACAACTTTGAAGTGATTGCTCATGCTCCCTACTCACCTGACCTGGCTCCTAGTGACTTTTGGCTTTTTCCAACAATGAAAGACCCTCTCCGTGGCCGCACATTCACCAGCCGTGCTGCTATTGCCTCAGCGATTTTCCAGTGGTCAAAACAGACTGCCATGGAATCATGGCATCAGCGTTGTGAAAAATGTGTAGGTCTGCAGGGCGATTACGTCGAGAAGTAACGCCAGTTTCATCGATTTCGGGTGAGTAGTTAATCAGAAAAAAAAAAAATCGGAGGCCTTAGAACTTGAATGCACCTCGTAATGGAGAGTGATTGAATGGTGAGCGTCAAGGTGCGTATCGGGCACCGGGAATCGAACTCGGCTATAAATACTGGCATTATATGAAAAAAACATGATAGGCTGGTTGGAGTCGATATAGCGAGGACGCATAATGACAAAGCTCGCGACAAAAAGACGACTGGATCGGTCGACGAAATATAGTGCAGAAAAATGGGAGAATAGAGACTGGATTCTATCGATCGTTCGGTGGGTGCAAGTGGTTCACTGGGACGAAGACATTTGCAAAGGAGAAAAAATCGTGGCGGATTGCATCAAACCAATGAGAAAAGTGATAAGAGAAGAAACAGAGAGAGAGTGCCACAAACCGAACAATTCTACTTCCATCCCTTCTTATAAGTGTCTGGCTCTAAGCTTGAGTTCTTCCCCGATACCTTGGGACAGCGCTTTCTTTGATAAACAAATAGTAGTAAGTGGAGAAACAACCATGTTGTGTGCGCACCCATGGTGTATTATCCAGAACTTGAAACCAACCTAGAAGCAGCCCTGACTACGGTAGAGAGGCTTTAGACTGCTGCCCAAGTCTGCATCCGGCCTGTAAGGCGAGAGCTGTGGCCTAACGGGTACCACTGCAGTCCCTTACGTCACTACATCTGAACTAAGCAGTTGACCATTATAACAGAGTGAGCGAGGGATAGCAGCAGAATCGCGAATCTCCGCGCACCAGCGAATGGGTGAAACGTCTGCACTTTCGTTGTTCCTTAGGAACACACAGTATCCATTGATAAAAAGAGAACCGAACCATGTAGATACACTTCGACCACAGTTAATCGTTCGTAAAAGGTCGGACTAACTCAAATGCTTTACGGGCACGAAACTGGCGACCCGTGGAAATGTGTGAAATATGTGGCAGATTAGATTCTTCCATGATGTCTCAGAATATGCTATATCAAACGATCATTCCTTTTAGTCAAGCTGTGCTACAGATTTATTTTCTCCACAGCTGTATTCAGTATCTCATCATTTATTATTCGGTCTACATATCTAATACCCAGACTTTTTCTGTACCAAGACATTTCAAAAGCTTATAGTCTCTTCTTGTGTGCAGTGCGTATCGTTCACGTTTCACTTCCAGACAAACCAACACCAGAAAAATACCTTCAGGAAAGTCTTCATAACACTTACATCTATATTCGTCATTAACAATGTTTCTCCGTCTTCTGCTTTTATTTCCATTTTCCATTTTATATCGTCTCTCTTTCGGCCATCATCAGTGATTTTACTGACCAAATAGCAGAAATCATGTACTACCTCTAGTGGTTCATTTCCTAATCTAAGCCCTGAGCGTCCCCGGATTTAATTCGCCTACATTCCATTACCCTTGTTCTCCTGTTTTTAATGTTCGTCTTTATTTTCCTTTCAAGATTCTGTCCATTTCGATCAACGGATCTTCCAAATTCTTTGTTGTCTCTATCAGAATAACAGTATCACTGCCTAACCTCTCTGCTCGCAACGCGACAGAGACTGAGCAAAGGTATACAACGGCACAACTACTGCCATTTCGTCATCGGTCTCGCTACATTTAAATAAAGTTCCCTTGTCTGTACAAGCAATTTCCAATATTTTCATTATAATTACAATCAATTACATACAGTCAGAAATAAATACAGTATTGCATCGATTACGAACTTAATATAGTTTACGTAACAAAGCTTACAGCTTCAGAAACAAAAGTACAGTACGTGTTATCAACGGACAGTAAACGCGAAAATGTTGGATGTTGCAGATGGTATTTTATCTCCATTTTCGGTGTTACATGTGCCCCACATTCCATGAGTTTTTTCCTGAAGGGAAACAAAATAAGGGAATGCCCGAAGAAATGCAAACAGAAATGCAGTTGCACAAATGCGTTCAGTTTTGGATACATAAATTTTGTTACTCATTCATTAGGTTTCTCATTGATTATCATAATTATGTGTGGGCACGTAATAGCATGACAATACTGCATCATTATAACTCAACTCATCATATCGTACTGTAACATGTTTTAAACAACAAACTTTCAAAAACTATTAAATTTGAAATGAAAATTTCATGCCAGTACCGTACAAGATAACGTAAGTAATGTAGTTAAAGGTACATAAAAATGAGTAAGAGGATAAGAAGCGAGATAAGAAATCACTAGTTACATTGTTTACTTTAGATAGTTTTTCATAAACATCATAATCATTAACATTTTCCATTTCTCATTAAGAGAGTTTGTGTGTTTGAAGCAAGTGTCCCGATAAAACTTAAATGTCTATAACAAATCTTAACTCTGCTGTGTTGAAAAGAAATTCGCCGCGTTCCAAACGCCTGCCGGCCGGTGTGGCCGTGCGGTTCTAGGCGCTTCAGTCTGGAACCGCGCGGACGCTACGGTCGCAGGTTCTAATCCTGCATCGGGCATGGATGTGTGTGATGTCCTTAGGTTAGTTAGGTTTAAGTAGTTCTAAGTTCTAGGGGACTGATGACCTCAGATGTTAAGTCCCATACTGCTCAGAGCCATTTGAACCAAACGCCTATTAACAAAGGTCGCTTCAGCCTTCTGAGCCCCAGAGGCTCAGTCCCGGCGTGGAATTGTTGCATGTGCCACAGCGGAACACTTTATCTCTCTGTTTGTGCAGTGGCATCGCAGAAAGTCCACCTGCCTAGCATGCTTCGAAAACTCTCTCCCGAGTTATCTATTGGAGTCGTTATATTTCTGTCACTGTGGACAACTCAACAATTTCCATATTCACACACGTACACAGACCCAAGCTTGTGCATTGTCTCAGTGCATCGGTATTCCTTACATAATACATGGTATAAAAAAAATTTCAGAACATATTATTTACAAAATTACGAATGATATATATACCAGAGTGACATTTACACACACTGGTCATGACCTTTCATTTCAGCTGCTTCCTGAACATTTACTCTTTAACCCAATTTTACTTTTTGCAAATTCGATAGTGAGCGTCCAGTCCAAGATACACATTTAGAATAAATTTTGAAATTTACGCTACTAATTAAGTCAATACTGGAAATTCTTTTGTATTATCTAACTTCATTATTCCAACATAAATAGACTCATCAAATTCACATAGCTCTGTTAACAAATCTTAAAAGAATTACAAAAATGAAATAGTTAACAAGACCTTTTCTCAGAACAGCCAACTCATCTATATTAACGTGCTGGCAAAAACAGAAATGATAATAATTTAAATCCTTACCTTGCTTACGCGAAGACTTACGCTTCCTAGTTCAAAAATATTGACATCGGTATATTAATCTAACTCTTGGTAGCTTCACACAGTACACCACATAAACTGCCCACTCCATCGTCTTCCCCCCACAGACAGCTACCTACAACTGTGCACACTGCGTTCTTTTACTCCAACAAAGCAGTATCTTTGACTATGCAATCGCGGACAGTCAGCGATCCGCATTATCGAGCCTATCAGAGACATTCATCGCTTATAGTATATAGTTACATTTTAATATATTAATATACTTATCTTATTCTGGTGCCACATACGAGTGCGCCCCAGTGTAATCCTTTCATTTTCTCAGATTAATCAGTTCTCGATTGATACAACTTCAAATCAACAGTGTTACGTACATCTAACAGGTTGCCAGAAATAGGAAAGCTAAAGAGTAAGCGTTAGTGTAAGGTATGCTAACAATCTTGAATGGTCCATTATAAATGAATTTAAATTCTGAAATGACATTATCGATTCCGCTTGATTTCTCGTTCGCTTTAACGAGAAAAAGGTCGCAAATTGACAATTTTAGCAAACCGTGCTTTCGCGTCATGTCGCCGTATACGCACCTCCGCTTTCTTCTTCACTATCTCTTCCTCCAAACTCTTAGAGGTACAGTCTAATAGGTTTCCTTACGGTGTGAATCCTGTAGATTCGTGCGTCATGTCACAGATTGCGCGGCCCCTCCCGCTGGAGGTTCGAGTCCTCCCTCGGGCATGGGTTTGTGTCTTTTTCTTAACATAAGTTGGTTTAAGTAGTGTGTAAGTCTAGGGACCGATGATCTCAGCAGTTTGCTCCATTAGGAATTCACACTTATTTAAACATTTGACTCGTGCGTCAAAGCATTCATATCTTTTCAAAATCGGTTATATATTCGTCCCACGTTCCGTGGTGACAATACGGTCGGCAAAGTCGTCCCAGCTCACGCACGCATCTTTCCACTGGATTTCCAGCCGGGCTATACGCCGAGATGTTTATCACTTAAACGCCATTGCTTTCCGTACTATTGTATTACATACACTGTCAGTCTGAATCGCGTCTAGCACTTTATCAAGTGCCCTAATAAAGACAGACACTGATATGTTAAGTCTGAATGACTTGATCATAAATTGTACATTATGAAACCTTTGCAGAATCTCTTCCATACTTTCTGGTCTGTCCGTTTCACGTTAAACATCTTTGATCAACGATTCTGACACTGCTATCACTTTTTCCTGCTATGATGAAGGAATTGATATAGGGACTGGTACTCCTATCTATAACATTCCATTCCAGCATTCGACCCATTTTTTGTTGTACGGCGTCCTTTCTGTACAGTAGTACGGCGTACGGTCGTACAAAGAATGGTTCGTGGGGCATTACATTTAAATTCCACTAATATCCAGTAATAAGTCCCGGTTTATTCGAAAACATGTTTTTATTTCACATAATTATATCATACAAGTCTTGTTTCTGGTCAGGTTTAACATTTAGCACACCTTCCACAATATTCTCTAACTCGCCTTCCAAGCTATTGTCAACATTTCAATTTTGCGTATGTGGTATTCTATATTTGTGCCTAAACCAATCTCATCAGGAGAAGTAATAATGTGAATAGTTTGTTACTGACTACTCGCATGACAACCTGTTTCATTAAAACTCACACTAATTTCAGTATTACCTTTTGAAATGCACATCATTATTTTATTGTTGCAGTCAATTACCGCATGGTATTTCAATAAGCAATCTAAGCCCATTATTATCTCGGTGTTCAAATCTGACACGGCGATAAATTCATGTTCAAATTGTTACTCTTGAATTTCTAAATGGGCAAATATTTGATAGGATATACGTCTGATGCTCTTTCCGGTAGCACCGATTATTTTAACTCCCATTACGGTCATTACTATTGCTCTTGGTCTTTCCTTTAAGAAATCGAAAATTTTTTCCGGATCTAGCACTTAGCTCTGCCTCGGTATCTATTAAAACTTGCATTTGTAGCCGTACGTATCAACGGGCAGTGTTATTTGTCTACACTTATCTGTGTCTAGATCATGGTTTTCGCAAACAAGACCTCATCCACATCGAGCTCATTCCAGAAAACCCGTCTGGCTCCGACACCGATAGCGGCTTATCTCGTGTTTTTTTTTTTTAATTTATTTCCTGTTCATAGACAGTCATAACTTCTATATACCTGTCCTGTGGTTTTTGAAGCCGTTTTGAACCCAACATTGAAATCCGGTCATCAATTTCTTTGGTTAACGAAAGATGTATTACCAACTATTCGCTGTCAGTCAGATAATTTTCTTCGGAAAGATGGCTATCATCTTTCAAATTGATTGTAGAAATGTGCTCTGTTTCTGCTTCTAGTTCTCCTCCCGAGCTCATGCAACCCATACCACTCTCGTCTGACTGTATGACGTCAGCCTTAAATTCTCAATGTCGTAATATATGTGGCCGTCAATTAGTCGTACCCTGTCATCAGCGGCAAACTCGTCTTGCCCCTCTTCAGAAATTTCTCCTCGGTTTCATTTAGGACCAGGGTCGTTGGGGTTGGCTACTTAAATTACTACAACGTTTGGACAAGCCTGCATCTTCGCTACAGAGCCTTCCGTTTCTTCATAAACGCTAATTTCATGCTGCTAGAGAAGCGTCAAATATTTCTCCCTATCGTCTTTTCGCTCTAATTCTACCTTTTTAATTACTTTCCTTCCAATAACGGGATGAACAGTCTGTTCTACTTTCTGTTCAGTCCTTTGTACTTCCATCTCAAAACAGTTATTTATGCTTCCTATTTTTCACTGTATCTCTATCATGTCCTGTTTAACACTACCCATTTCGGTATTTATTGCAATTATTTCTTTCTTGATTTCATCTACTTTCGTGTTAATAATTCCAGTATTACTTCTTACAATCTTGATTGCTTTGGATTGAACATTAATTGATTCGGAGTGAGCTCCTATTGATGGGGATTGAGCTTTTATTGATACGGACAGAGCATTAATTTAAGCAGTAATTGATTTGGACTGAGCATTTATTGATTAGGACTGAGCGTTAATTGTAATGAACAAGATGCTCAACATATCGTTTATAATTTCAGCTGTTACTGGTTTTGACTTTAATTTTCTTCCAAATACCGTAGCATCTGTCAAGCCGGGAATTTCATTTTCCTCTCCTCTTGTGGTTTAGCGGTAGCGTCAGTGATGCTCTCCGCCGCTTCCTCAACAATGGGTTCCGTTGCCAGGGTTTCCCCTTGTTCCACCGATTGTTTCCCGTTAAGTACAATCAAATTATCAGTTTCATTTGTACCTATCATGCTGCCTGTTCTACTAATTAATGCAAATTTCGATATCTTGTGGCTTATTTCCACCACATACTACTACCGAGGGTGAGTGACTGTATTCGTAGTGAAATGGTTTGATTCGATGCTAATCTGCACAGTGCAAAATTCGTGCCAAGATCAATACCAGATTGATACTGTCCTGTCAGTAGCTTCGCTACGTGTAACCTCCCCCTTCCTAATCGGCCTACTAGTTTGCGATATAACTGACCATGATCGCATATGCCTAGTGAAATTTTGCAATAAGGCTATCGTTACTGAAGGAAAATAACACCGCTTAGTTGGAAGAAAATGTGCAACAGACACTTTTGAAGGAAGAATCTATTCTAAACTTATGCCAAATACTGATGATAATTTTGGAATTGTTGGAATATGGAGCAATCGCTCACGAACCACACAGTGAGGCAAAGGGTATCACGTAATATTTGATACAAAAAACCACTGACGATACAAGAAAAACATTGATTAGTTAAAAAGGGGATAACTAAACGGTCGCCATCCCGCTAGGGCTATGATTCTCCAAAATCTTAAGAAAGATAACAACAAATACATTGAAGCCAATAATCACTGGCGTGGCAACATAAGGTTGTAACGCTTTTCCGCAACACGACAGTACACGAGAAAATAAATGAATCAGAAAGCAATGAGTTTGCAATTACTTGACGGCCGCGGTGGCCGAGCGGTTCTAGGCACTTCGGTCCGGAACCGCGCGACTGCTACGGTCGGAGGTTCGAATCCTGCCTCGGACATGGATGTGTGTGATGTCCTTAGGTTGGTTAGGTTTAAGTAGTTCTAAGATCTAGGGGACTGGTAATCTCAGATGTTAAGTGCCATAGTGCTCAGAGCCATTTTTTGCAAATTACTTATCCCGAAACACTAAATTTTCGAAGTAAATTTAAATGGAGTTACTGGTTAAGTAAATGTAACTAAAACTTTATTACGTAAAAATAAATTACTTTCAGTAACCTCACTGTAACGCAATGCAAAATTTAGAAAAAGGCAAGTAATTTACTTCTGATTATTGAAAGACCGAATTCAATTTACTTTAAGCAAATGAGCAACTTTTAAAATATCAACATTAAGATACATACCAAACCAACAGAAGTTACTCGCTAAGCTAAATACAGAATAAATGAGACTGCAAGCTCTTAATTTGAGCTGTATCTTTAATTATTAGTTTTGCCAATGAAATTTTATGTTAATTTAAGTGAATGAATTTAATACTCAAAATTGCAAATCAGTTAAGCATCTGTTATGAGATATAAGAATGAACAGTTACTGAGGCCGAAAATTTAGACTGAAACTGGTCATTAGCACACACAAAAAACTGTCTATATTCAGTTAATCAGTTTTCATATTCTTACGACACTCGGTGATATCATGGGAAGGAAAGGGACCCTGCTTAGTAATAATGTCTGATGACAATGACAATACAGGAGGCCTACAAGTTTCAACTATTGCAGGTTATTTTTCAAGTTAGTCATACTCTGTGAAAGAAATGCAGCTGGGTTATACCTCTACACTACTATATCTGTCAGTTAACAGTCCTACGATGTTGTAGCTGTGCGCACAACAAAGTATGTAGCCGACGACAATGGCGAGCTGCCGCTGTTGCTGCTGCTGCTATTTGAGAATACCGAGTCGTCTCTACTAGAGATGGGCAAATTGAAACACGTAACTGTTTCGAAACAAATGAAACAGTACAATGTAATGTTTCGATACGCTGTTTCGAAACAGTGAAACAGTTTGTGTTTTATAATTTTATAAACCTACACATTTTATCATCTTGAATGTCTACTGTACAAGTATGTCCATATAAACACAAATGAGGCGCGAGAGCGCTAATCATATCGCAGAAAGTATGAGACTATCACTTAGGCGTTTTGGCAGTTCCGTATTTCATGCAGCAAATGCGCTGCTTTCGTGTTGAGTCACTTTCATACTTTGCAATTGGCTGAGGACAGCCGTAGCTGAAGACAAGAACCACCACGAACGGAACTGGAGGTGGGAGCAAACTGCAGAAACAACGGACATTCTACTGGGATTCCCACATTCCGTTAGTATGGGTAATATACTCATCCTGTTAATTTCCATGCACACAAAGGGAATCATTGTGGATAATAGGCACAGTGATTAGAGACTCACAAATAATGCCAAATAATTCGAATAAATAACAAAATATAACAGAAAAAATTTTGTCTTTCAAGGTGTTTCGAACCGTTACTATAAATGCACCATGCTTCCCATCCCTTCCTGTTCACCATTACACTATCAGTGATATGTCAAACAGATTGCTTGCAATTATACCTACATCAAATTTGTATATATGTCTAATAACTGTCACTCTACGCCTTTTTTTTGTTCAAAATGTTGTAGGCTTACTTGCGTTTCTTAATATGATTACTGTACATGAACAGAGAAGCGTATGTTATAAAAAAAAGTGTAATTTAACTGAATGATTTTCACATATTTATTATTTTGAATGTGAATAGTATGCATCGCTTTATTGTTTGGTTAGTGTTGATAAAGCAGATGTTACGTCATTTCGGAATAGGACAGTCAGCTAGAAACGAAGCTTTATTTTCGGATATCTTAAGCTTCATGCTATTGGTTGTCAAAAAGATTTCGACACTCTTGTAAGTGTTTCACGAAGTGGTATGTTGTGTTTCAGTACCTGTGCCGAGCCCGAATCTCGTCCGACACAGAGTGGAATGAAACATCACTGTTTCGATACAATTAGTCCGTTCCAAGTACAGGTGGACTGAAACAGCCTTATTTTGAAACAACGATACAGCTTCTGTGTCTGGCTCGAGATCGAATCTGGTCCGGTTATCCGAGACAAGGGCGGAATGAAACACTACTGTTTCGAAACAGTGAACCACAGCCGTTCCGAAACACTGAAACAGTTCCACGTATCGATACACTGTATCGAAACATAGAAACAGTGGCCAAGTCTAGTCTCTACAGCCACTGAGGACTATGGACAGGCAGTAGTTAGAATTGCAGATTCCTCCGCATGTCCACTCCTGTGATCTCAGTACTCGCGGGTTATCGACTCAGGCGCGTCTACACTGGCACAAGCATAGCTGTACACTGCGTATGCGGGAGCGCCCAACAAACATTCTGCATTCTCTCAGCTCGCAACGCGACAGAGACTACACAAACAACGGCACAACTGCTGCCATTTCGTCGTTGGTATCGATACATTTAAATAAAGTTCCCTCGGCTATAACTCAGCAATTTACACTATTTTCCTTATAATTACAATCAATTACATACAGTCAGAAATAAATACAGTATTATATCTATTACGAACTAAATATAGTTGCCAGAATGAAATTTTCAGTCTGCAGCGGAGAGTGCGCTGATTTGAAACTTCTTGGCAGATTAAAACTGTGTGCCCGACCGAGACTCGAACTCGGGATATTTGCCTTTGGCGGGCAACTGCTCTACTTGCCCACGAAAGGCCAAGGTCTCGAGTTCGAATCTCGGTACGGACACAGTTTTAATTGCCAGGAAGTTTTAAATATAGTTTCTGTAATAATGCTTACAGATTCAGAACCAGAAGTACAGTACAAGCTATCAACGGACATTAAACGCGAAAATTTTGGATGGTGCAAAAGGTGTTTCATCTGCATTTTCGAGTTTACAAGCTCCAGAATTTTGAGGTAGAATTTCATTTCAGAGCTAAAATTCGTTTTTTCTTTCTTTTCTGAAAAGGACATGGTGAATTTTCTTGCCATCATGGGAATCTTCAAACTGACTTTTTCCTCTTCTGCACAATGAGAGGAATTATCCTATTGATGATTGATATTTGGTGTGGAGTATTTTTCCGTCTGTTACGCCGATAAATTATAAAGTTCGAAAACTTCAAGAACGCTATTTTTCCAGAATCACTAGTTTTCTCATTTGGTGTCTCATTATCAGATGAAAAACCCTCCTGTAGTAAACGCAGCATCACCTTCCCTGTCAACTTTCTTGCCATGGACTGCCATGCAAGAACATCTAGCTATAGGCGTGACAGGTCTTTAAAGAGCACAATTACTACAGAATATTTTCAATAAATCTTCCATGTTGTGTGTCATTTATAGTATAAACAAACTTAGGGCGGAATGGGGAAAAATATAAAGACCGGAATATTGCAGTAAATATAAGAAATTAAGCAACAGTGACCCACTTCCAACTACAAACAATCAAACAGCGCGAGTACTGCGTGCGCTGCCTTTCAAACTGCTCTGGAACCATAGATAATAAATCGCTTCAAGTTCTGCGATGTATTAACGGAGTATCTACCTGAGAACAATCTGGATGTCCCAGGATTGTGAGGCTTCAGACGATAGAGAATATTGTATGTTCTCTTTTTTAGAGTGGTGTGACTCTGAAGTCCCACCAGATCTTAACGGGTTAATCACCCTTTATATCTGTACAATAAATGAGGATACATGTAGACGCTAGAGATGAAAGCTGGCACAAGATAGCAAATCGTGGCGGCTCATACCAAACCAGGCAGATGACTGACGGCCACCTGCCTCCCCCCAAATGAAAGAAAGACACGTCATTTATGTGGTGTTGTGAAGACGCATTAACACAGTTGTAAATCGAGTATGTAAGCGGACATGATTAGTTTTGGTTAACAGGGCTCTGTCTTCATTCTCTCCACTGCTCCACTGTGAGTTTCTGAGAGAATTTCTCTCAGCTTTATAGTTAACTCACATAATTTAGATGCATGTACGGAGATACACTATAATGGACCTCCCACTCAGTTTTAACGTCTTGCTCGAGGACAATTGCATTAGACGTACTCAGAAAGTGAAAAAGAAAGAGGATCTGGTCACATTTCGTGGTGAGCTAGTTCACTCCATCTGACACCATTTAACATTCTCCCATGGGGGCGTGTGAATAGTATTGTGTAGAGTTTTCGACCAAGATTAGTATTTTTCGAACGTTTAGACAGAGCTGTGTACGAGTTCTTCCATGCACAGAAACTGGGGAACAGCCCTTCGAGCAAACGCTGAGCTGGTAGATATTATTTTTAAACAATGATGTCTACCTGGATTTCAGGCTTCGTCAATAACTGTGATGTGAGTGTAGATATCCCCACTGTCCTTTGTAAATTACGTTTCACTAGTTAACCGGACCACAGATCACGTCAAGATACATCTGGTCCTCACCAACCCTGAATGTTTCTGTTACACTTTTAGTAACTCCCTTTGATAAAATGCTTTCTACTTAGCAGTCTCTTCAGCAAGTGCGTCACAGAAGCGATGACGGAATTAAAAGAAATTTCCCGTACTAAGGCTGAAATTCGGGTTGAAAGATAGCAATGACAAGATTAGCTTATGAAACTTCTATCCTCAGTTAAAGCGAGGAATAACTACACAGGTTGTGGAATGGAATGAACAGTCTAACGAGCAGAGAATGTTAACTGGGAATAAGCCATAGACTAAAGTAAAGAGGAATATCTGAATCGAGATCAGCGACGACCTTAAGGTAATAACTAGCGACCGCTTAATAGACGTTGTGAAGGACTTAACGCTATCCAGAAGGCAAATATGCCACCCTGGTGCATGTTCGATATTGCTGAAACTTTCAGCATGTAGCAAACTGCGGAACGGTTGACTCTCAGTGCAAAACATCAGCGCGCCGTATTTCAGTCTGATGGTTACGGACTTTAACGATTGAAAATACGTCATTATCAGCATTTTGGAGCGCCATCCAGGCTTCGTCATCCCCAGGTATTTATTCTCTGACATCTCTCTCGTCTTTGACGAAACTTACCATTGTAAACAAAAGAACGTTTATTTATGAGAACGAAATTTATAGATACTAAAGTAGAATCACAATTAAAGCTATTAAAAGGGAAATGGTTATCTCTTTCGAGAAAGAAACCACAAACGTTGAAGTAAACTCATTTACTGCGGAGGTATACGTAGTGTAACCAATCAACATACAGAGAGCGGGGAAGTATTTGATTGACTGCTTGGCGACAATATTCGAATAAACATTCAAACTGAATAACAATGCAATATTATTTATAATTTTAAACAGACAGCTAAAACAGAGTAGAAAACAGTTAATGTTTGTCATGTAAAAACTACTGGTAACATTTCAGTATCATTTATTATTTTAAGGAGATAGCTAAAATAGAGTGGAAAATAGTTAATGTTTATCAAGTAGTTTTGAAGTGCGAGATGTTAAATGTCATCCAGAACTATTTCTCGCAGTCGCTTGCTATTACCAGCTGTTAGACAAACAATCGGCGCAATTACTATATAGGTGGCAAATAGCTCGCATCGCAGCTCAATTTTGACGTAATGTTTTGTAAACCTGATATGTTTGGTGATTATCTTAATTTTAGTGTGAATGAAGCTGATAGGTAGCTTGCGTCGCAGCTTAATTTTCATCTGATGTTTTAAAGCCGTGGTATGTTAGGTGAGTATCTTAATTTATAGTATGAGTGAGACGGTGCTTATATGTTGTGCATGGGTCAGTTACGTGCACCTGTGACAAAGACTATATTTAGCGGGGACAACGCCGCTTCTGGCCATCAGTAATATACTGTTCTATGCTATTCATGTTTTATCACAACTTGTTTGGAGTAAGCTTTACTTGAATTGTACAAAAAAGTACAAAAACAAAGCCTAGATTCTTAGCAACTACGACAAGAATACGGTAACTACACTGAAGAGTTGAATGTGAGGAGTTGTTGACTGGAATCAGCAGGTTCATGATCACAGTCTACGACTGAGAGCGAATCAAGCATAGAGAACGGTAATGAGGGTACCTGAAACGAGAACTGCGACAAAATTCTCGTCACAAGTAGACATAGTGACACACGTCTGCTACCGAGGAGGCAGAGTAACACATGACGTAAGAATCGCGGATACGTAAGAGGCCGACAGGGCATACGTTGCTAAAATAACTGTACTAGTATCAAAAATATACAGTAACACGAAGAAGAAAACTCCGAGTATGTACGTCTGGAGCTCGAGCACGCAGTAAACAACGATATTCGATCGGTACACTGAGCAACCAGTAAGAAAAACTTAAGATACATTAGGAGAAGGAATTAAAGTTCAGAGAGAAGAAATGAAAACTTAACGGTTTGCCGATGCCAGTGTAATTCTGTCAGAGACATCAAAGGACTTCGAACAGCAGCTGAACAGAATGAACAGTGTCTTGAAAGGAGGACTTAAGACGAATATCAAGAACGTCAAAACAAGCGTAATGGAACGTAGACGAATTAAATCAGGCGAAGCTAAGGGACTTAGAGTAGAAAATGACACACTAAAAGCAGCACATGAGTTTAGTTATTTGGGCAGTAAAGCCGGTGATGGCGGAGGTAGAGAGGACATATTATGTAGATTGGCAATGGCAACAAAATCGTTTCTGAAGAAGAAATGGTTGTTAACATCGAATATAAATTTATGTGTCAGGAAGTCTTTCCTGTAGGTAATTATCTGGAGTGTAGCCTTGAATGGAAGTGAGACGTTACGCAGTTCACACAAGAAGAGACTAGAAGCCACTGAAATGTGGTACTCCGGAAAATACTGAATATTAGATGGATATTCTGTGATGCTACTAAGCAGCAACAGAATAGAATTGGGACAAGAGAAATCGGTAGCACAACCTGAGCAAAAGTATGTATCGATTGATAAGACACGTTCTGAGATATCAAGAGATTATCAATATAGTGCTTGAGAGTAGTTGGCGTGTGTGTATGGTGGGGGGGGGGAGGGGGGGGCGGGGGGTGTAAAAATCTGAGAGAGGGAGACCAAATATGAATTTCAACCGGATGTAGGTTGCAGTAGTTATTCGGAGATGAAAAGGCTTGCACAGGGTAGAGCTGCATCAAACCAGTCCTCGGACTGAAGACGACGGCAATAACAACAACACATATGGAGCACAGTATTGTATGTAAATGAATTACTGTGAGAGTCCTGAAAAAGATTACTATTACAACGTTTGAGATCGGTTGCAGCAGATGAATGTTGAACATCACATGCATTGTTAAATAAGAACTGTGGAAGCCCATTGCACAATCGTCGGCGAAATATACAGTCAGCCACTATAGGCAAAGCTGCAGAAAAATCGGACCATTTCGCAGTACCAGCATAAAAACCGGGTCAGGGACTGATGTCATAACGACGAAGCAGGTCATTGATGCAGTAAATGCGAGTTAAACGACGCTCATTCTATATTCACCTATGTCCAACGTGCTAATAATTGTTTATTTTACGACATCGACATAGATTATGGACGAGGCTGAATGTTCGAATCGCAGCAACAATACCTGGATGTCAATAAATATGCGGCACCGGCTGTAAATCCTCTAAGAATGTCGTATAAGGTCTCACTGTGATTCAGAGAAAATAAGAACTGAAGATCGATATTACCAACGTACCTTTATTTTCTACAGCCTCTCATATTGGTCTTTTGAAATTTCAAATTATAACTATCCACGTTTTCGAACGAAGATTAAAGTCAAAAAATTACCTTTCACTAGCATATGGAGTCATGTGTTCAAAGAGACTAATCACATATCTGTTCCTTGTGGCATGGTGGATAGAACAGTGGACTGGTAAACCGAAGGTTAGTAGTTCATAGCGACATGTTACCATTTTCTTTATCGTCTGTGCGATTCTCTAGAAAGAAAAGACGGCACTATTTCTCACAGTGATAACCCAGATTGTGAAATAGAGTGCGAGAAAAATGAAATAGCTGCACTTACCGCATATCGGCTTCGCTGTAATTCAAATATGTTTCTTTAGATAGCTAACGTCGTGAAAGCTGTGTTATATTACGCCAGAGAAAATATCCAACCACTAAAGAAACATTTGGAGTGCTATTCTTAAAAGACTGAATGGGACATGAAACAATTACCAATTCAGTGGAAGAGTTATATTACGAATTACGTTACAAATTAATGGAGTTACACATAATACAAACTACCCCCACTTGTTTAAAGCAGTGGTTACAATTTCGCAGTCAACTAACGGCATAATAGTTCAAGAACGATTGAAGAGTAAGGATGTAAGCACATGTGCGCCTGCATACAGCCGTTGAAGCTCTGATGAACGGGTGGTATTATCAGAGTAGTAACACAACTACACAGGATCATATAACTGTCAAAAAAAATTAACTGTAACCTATTAAGACTGCTACATATTAGTAGAAACAAAGTATGCACACAATTATAAGCTTGCAGTTAATGGGATTTAAGCTCGGTATAGTTTGTTGAACACAAACCACAAGAATGAAAACAGTAAAACTCGTGATTCACAGCCGGCCGGTGTGGCCGTGCGGTTCTAGGTGCTTCAGTCCGGAACCGCGTGACCGCTACGGTCCCAGGTTCGAATCCTGCCTCGGGCGCGGCTGTGTGTGATGTCCTTAGGTTAGATAGGTTTAAGCATTTCTAAGTTCTAGGGGACTGATGACCACTGATGTTAAGTCCCATAGTGCTCAGAGCCTCGTGATTCACTGTATAATCCAGTCGCTGGTCTAGCTAAGCAGAATGTTGCATCACAATGCTCAATTACGTAGCAACAAATCTCATCTACACATGTGCCGTACTATTATTTCACTTTCAGTCGCCACACTATTGTACGATCCAGTACAATGTCGATGCTGTGAAGTGCAGTTCCACAAACTTTTCTATGGCAAAAAATGTCTCCAATTTCCTCACAGGGCTTAAACTATTAATCAGGTTTTCGTCATACACGGTTTGTGTTTCGAACGCAAATTCTGGGACTCTGCATATCATGTGGATGCCCCTGAGGCTAATTACATACAAATTAACAACAGACTAACTTGTAAGCAAAGAGTTTTATTGTTGACCATCGATAGTCGCCTCTCTGCCGAGCGCGGAGCAACAGAGGGGAGTCGTGGCGTAGCTTTCGTGGAGCGCGGGCGGAGTGTTGTGTTGATGCCGTGGCTTTGATGCCGTGGCTGCAACCCGTACCTTACAAGTTACGGTGAAATATCTGAAACCGTTTGCCACACAAGTTTTGCACTTAAGTTCAGTGTTCATGACGCAGTATCAATGTTTATCCAAAAGGTGTTGTTTCTCGGTTTCGTGTGTCGTATCGGGAGAACAACAATCAACTACGTCGCGACGGTTACGGAAAATTAATGTGGACTGGTATGATCCTAACTGCAAGCTCTAAGTGATAGAAACACATATCGTTTTGACTGGCTGAATATCACGAGTGCAGTTACTTTCTCGTTCGTACATCGTTCCCGAAATTTCATGGAGCGACTCGGTCACGGGCACGCTCGTGTTATAAGCTACAGCAATGTTTAGTGCTGTTGGAAAAAAAGGTGCCAATCGTGGACAGATAAAACATCCGGTGAACAGCGATTATTTTGTTTTCTATGCACCATGCTATTGCATTGGACGCCATAATTTAGACAGCAACCTTATACGTCACAAGGGACACGTACTTGGATCACAAATACTGTGGAATAACATTATTTGTGAATAGTGTTTAACAGAATACAGTGGATTCTACCAGATCAGCTTGGTATTGTTGGTGTGAGTGGCTCCTCTTCCTGCTAGACAGTAGTTATTACAGGACACATCATAGCGGGCAGTGCACAGAGCAGCAGATCAACTGCCGCGGGAAGGACCAGGTACGCGCGTTTAGACACACGGTCGTTAAATGACCAGCCCCGTTCCTGTGTTTAGGAATACTGTACAGTCTCGGGTACTTTACTAGTACTGTATATCGATCCCCTTTTCTCCCAGGGGGGTTGCAAACTGACACATAAGCGAACAACGGAGAAGGGGAAGACGGGAAAAAGTTGGCGGAACGAGCAGCAGTTTTGTGAGGGACCATGGTGGCAACAATTGTAGGGGACTCTAGAGTTGTGGAAGAAATCGTGGGAGGTCTGTGAACAACAGCGGAACTCTAACTGCAAGTAACAAAACATAACACATAAACATAAATAAACAAACTAATACACCACTCGAAGTCATTGCTCGTGCCGTGGGTTCATCACGAATTGTTGACCTCTGCTTAACTATAATATGCTTCTGGTGTTGCTTGTGGTGGATGACTGTAAATGAGGTGGTGTCAAAGGTGTTTATGACTGACGTCAGATACAGCATATTGATCCGATGTTGATTCATTTCTCTTGTCGTGCAGATGATGTCGAAGATGCTAGAGAGAAATTTTCTTCGACTAAACGGCCTGTCCTCCAATAAGCCTAGCTGCAACTGCACGGTATTCAGCAAACATCTGTAAGACTCACATGAACTGACTTACCATCTACACGCGTCACATATCTGTCACATCCTTGAGTTTTTAGGTATCCTGCATTCGCATGACATCATTAAGCGGTAGTAAAATATATTACTAAAGCTATATAAATTCACTTCAAGGATGAATTTGGGAATGGCATTTGCCCATGTTCCGGAAACTGTGCAGTAAATATCAACCCGTGTGTTGGATGGAAACTCAGAATGTCCAAAGTCTGTACTTTGACTCGATCTCTGGAGCCAATAAATGCATAGTACTCAGGACAAACCAAAAGTAACCTGACCACATTACGTTTTCGTGTGCTGTAGAAATTTCCAGTACTCCTGATTCTTTTTTGCTTTTGCATAATAATTCGACGTTGGACTCATTCATTTTACAACAGTTCAGCCATGGACCAAAGTCTAACTAGCGACTACGGCCCTTCTGCCTTAGATCCACATGCAACAGAAAGTCGGCCAGACAGACTTTTTCCCTTTACTTGTGTATTTACCTTTTAAAGACGTCAAACTCGTACACACCTGCCACAGGCGATAACTACCGGAATTTAGCAACTTTACAGGACAACTATCAATTATTTGTTTAAATTCAAGCACGTTCCTTAAGTAGTAGTTGGCAAACTTTTATTCATGGGCGAACGCAGACATGCATAGACATATGTAAACTCAAGACAAAGTCGTCCATGTCATGCGTGGGATTGGAAGCCACGATTCCGAAACAAGCGTCTTTGTCCGGCCCTACGCGGACTTCACAGCTTGTAGCCACATAGTTTTACGGACAGACTTAAAGTACCGTGATCTCTGCCACTGCTCTTGACGGTCGCATGTTTACTTTCTCCACAGGTGACAGCATATGAGCGGCAAGCAGAAATAACATCATGGGCAGTCAGTTGCAATGACTCTGTGGGATCGTTCAGTTCGAGACAACATAGTCGTCGCTCCGACTGAAGAAGGCATGTCGTCAATTACAAACACTTGCAGGAGGTACGGTGTCTCACCCACTACTGTCACGAGACGGTTAAACAATTTTGTTAAAAGGGACACTACACGCAGAATTCCCGGCTCAGGCGGGAAAAGACTGAGCACACAGCAGGAGAACACATACCTTATGCTTAAGAGCCAACAACTTCCCCTCCTAAACGCGAAGCAGTTACGGCGAGCGACTAACTTCCACGGTTTCGGTTACACAGTTCGTCGAAGGACGACGGAAGTTGGACTGCAAGCACGAAGATCCGGTGCAAAACAAGCAATTCAGCGAGGATGTATTGTACCTGCTGGCATTCGCTGTTCTGCATCTGAATGCGGCATGGAGGAACGTAATTTTCACAGATGAGACAGTGTTTTGCACAAGGAACGACGGCCCAGTAGTGGTTTATCGGCCGTGAGGGACAAGACATCGCGAAGAATATGTAGAGATGACAAGAAGAAGTTTCCGGCTTTCTATTTCCTGCTGGGATTGGATTTCTGACAGAGGAGCAAGAATGCTTCATGGAATTAAGGGAACCCTTGATAGTAGGCAGTGCGCCCACATATTGAAGAACTTGATGGTGCCTTCACAGCGAATGTGGTGAAGGAGAATTCACGCATACGTTCACCCTCAGCTATCCACCGCCACGGGTTGCTGATATGTACCTAGTGGAAAATACGTGAGCGGAGGTAGCAGAGAACTGGCGAAGAAACCAATAGGTTACAGCTGACGCCCTTTGAGATTCCGCTCGTGAATTCTGGGAGAAAGTTGCCTCTTCTGGCTATTATGTCTATCACCTCATAGATTCCATGCCAAGAGCATGATTGAAGGAAGAAATAATGGGGGATTCTAAACTAAATATTAGAACAGTGAAAGGATATTATTTTCTTCACTTGTTCTTCAGCTCAATTTTCTGTCAGCGAGAATCAGTGGAAGATCATTTGCTGGTGGAAAAATATCGAATACGAGATAAGAAAATATGAGTTAGTTTTCGTTTACGTCACCCTTTTAACTGAAATAAATTTCTTTTACTTTTATGTTTTAAATATTAAATTATCGTTATTTTTTCCATGTCTACATTCGTAAAACGTAATAAATCAAGAGGGCATTCTAAAGGCTATGTTTAGTTATTTTAGTTCGTCTCTTTCTCCCCTCTATTGCTACTGCTGGAGTCTCTCAAAAATAGGTAAAACGTTTCCCCTATTATGCATTCACCTTTAATTTTCTCTCCCACCTCACTTTCTCTCTTCATCTCTCTCTTTCAGTCTGGTCTCACTGGACTTTTACTCCATTCTACAAAAATAATAAGAAGATCAGGTTGTTTTCATTAAATTACTAGCTTTTTTTAAATGTCTTTCTTTACCTCACCCCTTTCTTACTGTCCTCTCATATTATTACTCACAAAACTTATGAAACAGTTACCTTTTAAATCCTCTACCTCATTATCTATCCTTAGATCTGAAAACATGTTTGCTTTATCGATTTTCTCTCACTCCAACGATAAAAGTAACTAGACATACTTTTCTATATGGTCCATTTTTCTTGCCTCGTTACCACCTCCCTATTCCATGCTCTCTGTGTCGCTCCCTTCCTACCACTCACATCTCTCTCTCTTTCACCCATCTTCTGTCTCATGCACATGCTTATGCTCTTATAAACACACCCATACAAACAAACAGATAGAAAGAGAAGTAGAGAGTGAGAGAGTGATATTATCAACCACAGAGTCGCAGGACACAGCGGCTTATTTCAGTAGCGTATAGTTTTCTCCAGAAGCTACTTGGGATACATGGCGATTGGACAAGCTACATGCCGAGTACGGAAGGTCAGAAAGACTCTTTATGTCCTTGTGCCCAGGTGTAGCCAGGTGCAGAAGTAGCAGTTCCGGACGTCTGAAGGTTTGTTTTGATTAAGTGCATATATGCTAGGCAGTTCAGTTGTTCAAAGTAGAGACATGAAAAGTAGAGACGTAAAAGAAGCTAGTGTCGTTAATCGAAGGCGGTACAACGTCAAAATCACTAGCTGTCGCCGGCTTCTTAAAAGGAGAATGAACTACACTCCTGGAAATGGAAAAAAGAACACATTGACACCGGTGTTTCAGACCCACCATACTTGCTCCGGACACTGCGAGAGGGCTGTACAAGCAATGATCACACGCACGGCACAGCGGACACACCAGGAACCGCGGTGTTGGCCGTCGAATGGCGCTAGCTGCGCAGCATTTGTGCACCGCCGCCGTCAGTGTCAGTGTCAGCCAGTTTGCCGCGGTCTTTAACACTGGTAGCATGCCGCGACAGCATGGACGTGAACCGTATGTGCAGTTGACGGACTTTGAGCGAGGGCGTATAGTGCGCATGCGGCAGGCCGGGTGGACGTACCGCCGAATTGCTCAACACGTGGGGCGTGAGGTGTCCACAGTACATCGATGTTGTCGCCAGTGGTCGGCGGAAGGTGCACGTGCCCGTCGACCTGGGACCGGACCGCAGCGACGCACGGATGCACGCCAAGAGCGTAGGATCCTACGCAGTGCCGTAGGGGACCGCACCGCCACTTCCCAGCAAATTAGGGACACTGTTGCTCCTGGGGTATCGGCGAGGACCATTCGCAACTGTCTCCATGAAGCTGGGCTACGGTCCCGCACACCGTTAGGCCGTCTTCCGCTCACGCCCCAACATCGTGCAGCCCGCCTCCAGTGGTGTCGCGACAGGCGTGAATGGAGGGACGAATGGAGACGTGTCGTCTTCAGCGATGAGAGTCGCTTCTGCCTTTGTGCCAATGATGGTCGTATGCGTGTTTGGCGCCGTGCAGGTGAGCGCCACAATCAGGACTGCATACGACCGAGGCACACAGCGCCAACACCCGGCATCATGGTGTGGGGAGCGATCTCCTACACTGGCCGTACACCACTGGTGATCGTCGAGGGGACACTGAATAGTGCACGGTACATCCAAACCGTCATCGAACCCATCGTTCTACCATTCCTAGACCGGCAAGGGAACTTGCTGTTCCAACAGCACAATGCACGTCCGCATGTATCCCGTGCCACCCAACGTGCTCTAGAAGGTATAAGTCAACTACCCTGGCCAGCAAGGTCTCCGGATCTGTCTCCCATTGAGCTTGTCTGGGACTGGATGAAGCGTCGTCTCACGCGGTCTGCACGTCCAGCACGAACGCTGGTCCAACTGAGGCGCCAGGTGGAAATGGCATGGCAAGCCGTTCCACAGGACTACATCCAGCATCTCTACGATCGTCTCCATGGGAGAATAGCAGCCTGCATTGCTGCGAAAGGTGGATATACACTGTACTAGTGCCGACATTGTGCATGCTCTGTTGCCTGTGTCTATGTGCCTGTGGTTCTGTCAGTGTGATCATGTGATGTATCTGACCCCAGGAATGTGTGAATAAAGTTTCCCCTTCCTGGGACAATGAATTCACGGTGTTCTTATTTCAATTTCCAGGAGTGTATATTGTTTCCGTGAGAACTGATGTATTTGAATTCTTGTGATTGTTGGATCTCACTAGCGGTCTTCTTTTGAACATTGGTCTATAGAATTTTTGTTTTCTCAAGTACTGATGACATTTCGGTATTCAAGTTCGGATTTAAGGGGCGTCCAGCAGACCAAATATCTAGCAATGAGAGTAGATTTTTTTTATGAGCGTCATTAAATTGGCACAACAATATATTAGTTTGTTTCACCGTTTTTTTTGTTTTACTGAATGTTTATTTGTTATGTTTGTTGCTAGTAGTTAGAGTTCCGTACTATTGTTGCCGTGGTGGTCCATTACAATATTGCAGCTCATCTCCCCGTCTTTCCCTTCTCGTTGTTCCTTTTTGGTTCAGTTAGTCTGTTGCTAATTTGTATGTAAATAATCGCAGGAGCGTCCACACGATAATAGCAGTGGCCCAGAATTCGCGTTCAAGACGTAAATCTTATATGGCGAAAGTATGAATAATACTATGCGACCTGTGAAGAAATTTGACAATTCTTAGTGATAGAAACGTTTGTGGAGCCACATCTCACAGCGTCGACATTGTACTAGATAGTACACAAGCATGGTAATGGAATGTGAAGAAATAGTTCATCACTTGTGACGCATAAGATTTGTTGGTAGATAATCGAGCACTGTGATGCAACATTTTGCTTAAATAGGCCAGTGACTGGAAGATACAGCGGATCACGAGTTTTACTGTTTTCATTCTTTACCATGGTGTTTGGTTTGCGTTCAACGGACTATACCGAGCTAAAACCAATTAACTGCATTTACGTCACTTTTCGAGATGCAAACGCCTGAGTTCAGAGTTCTCTGAGAACTTTTAATTTTGTGCTTTCCGGTACCTTTCTTCTAGTATTCTGTAACAATCTTAATAGATTACAGTTAATATTTTCCGACAGTCAGCTGATCCAGTAACGTCGTATTACTAATTTGATAACGCTGGCCATACATAAGGGCCTTAATAGCTGTATGTAGGTGCACAAGTACTTCTTACATCCTCACTCGTTCGCTCTTCCTCGCAGTATTCTTGCGGTTAATTTATTGCGAAATTACAACCACTGATTTAAACGTTTAGAGATAGTAAGTATTAGGTGCAAAAATTTATATCATGATTTATAATTTTTCCGCTGAATTGGTAATGATTTCGTATTCCATTCTAAGAATAGCACTCAAAATGTTGCTTATGTGGTTGGATATTTTCTCTGGCATTAGACAACGCATCTTTCGCGACTTTAGCTATTGAAAGAAACATATTTGAATTATAGCGAGGTCGATAAGCAGTAAGCGCAGCTTTTTCATCTCAAACACTCTCGATGTCATAATTTTGGTAAACATTGTCATACACATCGCCATCTTTTTCTTTCTAGTAAATACACACAAACTATAAAAAAAATGGAAACATGCACCTTCAGGATACCATTTCAGTGTTCTTCTCTTTGAACACGTGAGTTCATATGCCCACAGTAGGTAATGATATGGCTTTAATAATCGTTCCCAAATGTGCGAATCATAATTTCAAGTTGCAAAAGACAAATATGAGATGATTTAGACAATAAGAAACTTGTTTGTAATGTCAGTCTTTCTTTCTTAGTTAGCCTCATTGGTAAATAGTGAGCCCTCACAACACATTCTTAGAAGATTTATAGCGTGTGTTACGCATATTTATTGGCATCTAGGTGTTGTCGCTGCGATTCGAACATTCGGTCTGCCTCAAAATCTGTGTCGTACAGTAAGCAATCCTTAGCATGTGGGGCGTAGGTGAACACAGAGTGAGTGCCGGATGTCTCGCATTTACTGAATCAATGAGCCGCTTCGCCTCTATGATGTCAAGACTTGACGGACTTTTTGCTTCTATTTCGAAATGGTCCGATTTTTCTGTCTTTTGTTTAGAATGGCTCAACTTTTTTTCTTTTTCTTGTATACGTACAGTGAGGAAAGCTCTGACTCGAAGATATCTTAGGCTAAGGCTCATAAAATGCTTAGTAAGACCTATGTTGCGCAAACTATTAATGACAGAACGTGCATAAAATGGTTTCAACACTTCACGAAAGGTGGTTTTGACGTCCAAAACCGGAATGGCGATGGAAGAGAGGTTTTCGAAGATTCGAAACTGGAGGCATTACTGGATCACGGCAATTATTAAACGCGGCAGGCATTTGCACATTCGCTGGAAGAAAGTCAACAAGTCACTTTCAAACGCCTCAAAGCCATGGGAATGACAGAGAAGCGAGAACTTGAGTGCCTTACGAGATGGAACCAAAAGATATTGAGCGGCGTTTGTCTGCTTGTGAAAAACTGCTTGCCAGATAAATGCGTATTAAGACTGCGCGCATAAAATGGGTTTCATGGGATAATCCCAAGCGCAAGAAATCTTGGGGACATCTCGGCCATTTTTTCACGTCGTCTACGAAATCGAATATTCACGAACGTAAGCTACGGTCGCAGGTTCGAATCCTGCCTCGGGCATGGATGTGTGTGATGTCCTTAGGTTAGTTACGTTAGTAGTTCTAAGTTCCAGGGGACTGATGACCTCAGAAGTTGAGTCCCATAGTGCTAAGAGCCATTTGAACCACGAACGTATTTGGTGGGACCAGCTCGGCATAGCGTATTAAGAGCTGTTGAAACCGACGGAAACAATCACACTAGATCGTTATCGAAAGCAATTGAAGTGTCTGAAGCGAGCACTGACAGACAAACGGTCACAACAAAGCGGTAGACGGCAAAAGATCATTTTACTGCATAGTAAGCTTGATCCCGTGTCGGAAAACCCTCAAAATGTACTAGAAAACTTTGAAATCGGAAGTCGTATCCCACCTGCCTAATTCTAAGCGCATTGCTCCCTCTGACTACCATCTTTTTCGGTCAGTGGCACACGGCTTGGCTTACTGAAACTTCCGGTCATATGAACTAGTGCAAAATTGCATCGACTCATCGATCTCCTCAAACTACAGCCAGTTGTTCCGCCGTGGGATACGTATGCCCCCGAAAGATGGGAGAAACTAGTAGCTAGTAGCAGCCTATATTTTGAATCGTAGTTTATTTGTAGGTTTTTCACAATAATGGTGCAGCGGAAGCAAATTTGTAGACATAATTAGTAAAGTGATCATTATTTCAAAAGAAATAGCCTGACTGTTAATACATTTATTCCACTGTCAGACAATATGGCCAATGCCTTAGTGGAAAAATGTTTTCGGTTGCCTACGCTATCATGCTTGTAACCAGGCGTCGACTTCTCCACCTGAAGCAACTTGGTGGCGACGAATGTCATCTTTCAGAGCTTCAAAAATTTCGAAATCGTGAGGGTAGGGGGGTGGGGTTGGGGGGCGTGGGGGGGGGGGGGGGAGAGGGGGAAGTGGGTCTGTATGGAGGATGTGTGAGGGCTTCCCAAGGAAACTTCTGCAGCGTAGTCAAAACAACCTTGGCAACATGTTAAAAGCTGTTATTGCGATTACTTTTGAAATAATAAATACTTTGCTTTTTTTCATCTGTCTCGTATTCAGTTTGACTGCACTTTATACAAGGTGTTTCACAGTTCATGTTACACACTTCTCGAGGTTGTAGAGGGGACGTAGTTGATCAAGTTTTACATACAAACCCATGTCCGGGCACGTCATACAATGACGCTAGAGAGAGTCAAAATTGTAGGCGTCGGTGTCTGTAAATGTATGAATGTGTAGGATGATTCCGTGATAATGTTACAAATTTTTCAAGGATGATGGAGAAGGATACATGTATCAATTTGAGATAAGGTTCCCTCTATCGGAAGAGAATGAGTCGAAAGTTATAAGGCAAAATTGTTCTGATACTGCTGTCAGTGGAATGCATGTACTGGTACTATTTTTGAGATAAGACTGTAGGGTAGGCAACTTTCAGAGTTGTTTATATTGACCAGAAGAAGAAAAGAATCTAGTAAACATGAGCTCTAAAACGCGTATCTTAAGAGCTATATGCACTTGTTCAATAGAGAAGATGTGTTTCATAGTAGTGAAGATGAGCAAGTGCTCAAAACTTCTGATATGCATTTTGGAGGCTTTGTTTACTGGAAATTTTTTTCTTGTCTTGGTTCATACTGGGCAACGGCCTTGCCGCAGTGGATACACCGGATCCCGTGAGATCACCGAAGTTAAGCACTGTCGGGCGTGGTCGGCACTTGGATCGGTCACCATCCAGGCCGCCATGCGCTGTTGCCATTTTTCGGGGTGCACTCAGCCTCGTGATGCCAATTGAGGGGGTACTCGACCGAATAGTAGCGGCCTCGGTCAAGAATACCATCTTATGATCGGGAGAGCGGTGTGCTGACCCCACGCCCCTCCTATCCGCATCCTCCACCGAGGATGACACGGCGGTCGGATGGTCCCGGTAGGCCACTCGTGACCTGAAGACGGAGTGCTTGGTTCATAGTACCACTCCTGAAAGTTAACTACCCTACAATGTTAGCAACAACAATACGAGTACCTGTATTCCATTGCCACAGGTATCAGAACGGTTTTCCCTTATAGCTTTGGACTAGTTCGTTTCCGGTTCCGTGACGCTTACCTCACATTGATACGTTTATCCTTCTACAACATTTTATAAATTTTGTAACATCATCACGGAATCACCCTGTATAAACACACATTTACAGGAGCCGGCGCCTGAAGTTTGACACTCTGTAGTGTCGTTGGATGTTGTTTCCGGACATGGTCTTCCAACGTCAAACTTAAACTACGAAGTCCTTTCTACAGAGTCTAGAAGAGTGTATCATGTATTGTAAAACAGCCTATAATCCAGGAAATAATAGTGGATCTGAGAGCAACCAACTTCGGATTACAAACAAGTCGTCTCCATCTGTATCGTCATTGCAAAGTAAATCCTTAATTTAGGAGCCAAACAACCTCCATATGTTAAAGGGACATCCCGTAACAGTGACAGTTACCATATTTCTTCCCTTCCTGACAACGGTAGCTACAGTCCATTACTTCTTTAACTTGCAGATCCCTCTTCAGTTCAGTTGTCTTCACATAATGACATGTGGGCTTATCACGCCGAAGTGCTCTTAAACGGCGTCGCTGTCGGGAGTTACGTCGCTAAATAAGAAATCCTCCTCGACGCCTGCTACTCTTCCATTGCCCCCATTCAAGCGACTATCCCAGTGTGGCATTGTCTGCGGCGCTCAGCGTCGCCTGGCGCTCTGCAAACTCCATGTTAAAATGGTCTCATTTACGCGGCGGGCCTAATTTGCATGACAATGGAGCAAGTGCAGCGGTTTGCAGTGAAAATGCTGTAGGAAGCAATATAGCAGCTCGGCGCTACGCAGGCATCCTCTACCCGCATGACCAACAAAGAAGGGGAATTTAAAAAAAAGGAAAAAAAGTGCGAGGTGGGACGTCGGGTCCGTTCGTTAATTTTACATAGCTGACACTCAACCCTAGAAATACTTTTTGGTGTATAGTGTGCCATGGAAGGTACGATACAGGTCACATCTAACGAGGCTGCCGTTCTCACAAATATTTTGCACAGCTTTTCGAATTCTGTAGGAAGAAGCTTAGAACTCGTACAGCTTTTTTTCTTTTTTTCGTCCTGTAATTAAATTCAGTGAGTCAGCATACACGGTATGTAGAAAGACATTTTGATAGTGAGGTCAGTTTAGAAAGGGATAAGATGATCTTTGTTTGATATGAGATTTAAATTTACGTCGTCCATTATTGCGGTATTGTGTCACTTATCGATGTCATGCAGTACAACTTTTGCAGTGCAGAATGTTCTTCAGGTATCAAGTTTCGTATCATCCTATATTTACGCTATTGATAGCTAGTGCTGTATCAGGTGAATTAAAGCATATGCTTGTTTTGAGAAAAGGGTTCAAATTTTGCGTTCTGCTTTATTCACATTCTAACAAACCTACCACAACAAAGGTCAGAATTTAATAACGATTGTGGTGTTGCTCACGCTGCTAAATACTGCATTTTCGGGCAACAACTAAGTTATTATGTGGCAGGTGTTATCAGAGCACAGTTAATAAAGTCATTTCATGTAATAATGAAAAAAAACTAGGCACTCATCTTTTCGTGTGCCCACGCTGGTCCCGTCATAAAATCGTGGCTCAATCGTTGAAAATCTTAGTGGTTATGACACCAAGCTCGGATGCAAAGAGGCCTAGATTTTATCCTGCTATATTCAAAAGTTTTGTAGATGCGCTTCACAAAACATTCTTAAAGATTAAACCTTTCAAAGTTAGTACAATGGTGATGTAAAAAAAAATAATCAACACTCCGAATTTAAGTTACACTTCCTTTTAATTGCAATATCACGTAAACACAAAACATCACTTCACAATACAAAACATACTTGAAAACATCTTCCTCACAGTCACTGTTAAAGTTCACATTTTGTAAGCGGACGACAATATTCGTCTTTCCAACATGACGTCCACGACTTGACTTTCTCAAGGTCCGACTCTCTAACAAGTTAACAACTAACTAACAATCGTTTACGTGCCCAAAAATCAGAGTTACAAGTACGTCAAAGATCATAGTGACAAAAGAAAAAATACGCATAAGAATAATATCATTGCAATATAAACATATCGATGTATCAAAAATGAAATCAAATCTGAATGTTGTCTCAGAAATATGTCAACTACTTTGCAGAAACACAGTAGAATATTACTGGTATCGAGAGGTTCAGGTGAGGTGCCGTAATGGTTGCGTAATTCAAGTGCCATTACACCATGCATGTAAACATTTTTGTTACGAATCGAAGATGGCCACTGTGCGGCTTACGTTGACCCTCACATCTCTTTAAAACTGCACAAAGTGGCAGCGCGTCACAAGAAGCCGCAACGGCTACCTCAGTGGGATTAAAGAGATAACAAGAGCCACTTTGACCAGATCACTGTTACCATTACTGTAGCAGGTTTGTGACGAAGGTGAAAATAGAGGCTGGTAAATCATCATATTATTTCTTGACGTAACACAATTAATTAAATTGTTTTATAAATACCTTCATTGTATTTTGGGATTATAACAATGCACATGAGCGGGGAGAGGGAACAAGGTTGTTACGTCTGGCTTATGGCTACTACGTACAGGAGGGCGAGTGGTCCAGACCTGAAATGCAGGAGGATCTGCAGCGAATTGACGCATGGTGCAGGGAATGGCAATTAATCTCAATGTAGACAAGTGTAACGTGCTGCGAATACATAGAAAGAAAGATCCCTTATTATTTAGCTACTGGAAGCAGTTAATTCCAGAAATTATCTTGGTGTACGCATTAGGAGTGATTTAAAATGGAATGATCATATAAAGTAGATTGTCGGTAAAGCAGATACCAGACTGAGATTCATTGGAAGAACCCTAAGGAAATGCAGTCCCAAAACAAAGGAAGTAGGATACAGTACGCTTGTTTGCCCACTGCTTGAATACTGCTCTGCAGTGTGGGATCCGTACCAGATAGGGTTGATAGAAGATATAGAGAAGATCCAACGGAGAGCAGCACGCTTCGTTACAGGATCATTTAGTAATCGCGAAAGCGTTACGGAGATGATAGATAAACTCCAGTGGAAGACTCTGCAGGAGAGACGCTCAGTAGCTCGGTACGGGCTTTTGTTGAAGTTTCGAGAACAAACCTTCACCCAGGAGTCAAGCAGTATATTGCTCCCTCCTACGTATATCTCGCAAAGAGACCATGAGGATAAAATCAAAGAGATTAGAGCCAACACAGAGGCATACCCACAATCCTTCTTTCCACGAACAATACGAGACTGGAATAGAAGGGAGAACCGATAGAGGTACTCGAGGTACCCTCCGCCACACACCGTCAGGTGGTTTGCGGAGTATGGATGTAGATGTGGATGTAGATGTAGACCTGTGACTGGGCATCCAGCGCTGCCTTTAAGTGACATGACAGAAAATTAGGTAAAGTAAAGAGAATATATTTCGGTGTACGGAATACAAGGGGCGCGCGTAGGGAGGAGATTACCACATTTAGGCCAGCCTAGGAGAACGAAAAACTAAATAAGTGGACAACGGAAGGCAAGGCTAGTCACGTTAATTTCCGTCGGCGGCTCGTCATGGAACACAGAGCCGGAGGCTCTGCCTCTCAAGAAATACGCCTGTTCTGCTCGACGTCTGAATCATAAGAGAGAGAGAAGCAACTGTATTCTGCACCGAATTATCGTCCAGCGTTCACGTATGTGACCTTAATCCCACGCACGCTATTATGTATTATCGCGAAATAGGTGGGATAGAGCCACAGATATTATACGTGAATTCAATTGGCACTCATTAAAACAAAGGCGTTTTTCGTTGCAACGTGATCTTCTCATGAAATTTCAATCATCAGTTTTCTCCTCCGATTGAGAAGAAATTCTGTTGACATTCACCTACATCGAGAGAAAAGACCATCACGATGTTGTTGTTGTGGTCTTCAGTCCAGAGACTGGTTTGATGCAGCTCTCCATGCTATTCTATCCTATGCAAGCTTCTCCATCTCCCAGTAACCTACTGTAAACTACATCCTTCTGAATCTGTTTAGTGAATTCATCTCTTGGTCTCCCTCTGCGATTTTTACCCTCTACGCTGCCCTCCAGTACTAAATTGGTGATCCCATGATACTTCAGAATATATCTTACCAACCGAACCCTTCTTCTAGTCAAGTTGTGTCACAAATTCCTCTTCTCCCCAATTCTATTCTGTACTTCCTCATTAGTTATGTGATCTGCCCATCTAATCTTCAGCATTCTTCTGTAGCCCCACATTTCGAAAGCTTCTATTCTCTTCTTGTCTAAACTATTATCGTCCACGTTTCAGTTCCATACATCGCTACACTACATACAAATACTTTCAGAAACGACTTACTTACACTTAAATCTATACTCAATGTTAACAAATTTCTCTTCTTCAGAAACACTTTCCTTGCCATTTCCAATCTACATTTTATATCCTCTCTACTTCGACTATCATCAGTTACTTTGCTCCCCAAATAGCAAAACGCATTTACTACCTTAAGTGTCTCCTTTCCTAATCCAATTCCGTCAGCATCACCTGACTTGATTCGACTACATTCCATTATCCTCGTTTTGCTTTTGTTTATGTTCATCTTATATCCTCCATTCAAAACACTGTCCATTCCGTTCAACTGCTCTTCTAAGTCCTTTGCTGTCTCTGACACAATTACAATGCCGTCGGCAAACATCAAAGTTTTTATTTCATCTCCAAATTTTTCTTTTGTTTCCTTTACTGTTTGCTCAGTATACAGATTGAATAACGTCGGTGATAAGCTACAACCCTGTCTCAATCCCCTCCAAAGCAGTGCTTCCATTTCGTGCACCTCGCGACTCTTATTACTGCATTCTGGTTTCTGTACAAATCGTAAATAGCCTTTCGCTCCCTGCATTTGACCCCTGCCCCCTTCACAATTTGAAAGAGAGTATTTCAGTCAACATTGTCAAAAGCTTTCCGTAAGTCTGCAAATGCTAGAGACGTAGCTCTGCCTTTCCTTAATCTATCTTGAAAGATAAGTCGTAGGGTCAGTATCGCCTCACGCTGTCCAACATTTCTACGGAATCCAAACTTATCTTCCCTGAGGTCGGATTGTACCAGTTTTTTCATTCGTCTGTAAAGAATTCGTGTTAGTATTTTGCAGCCGTGGCTTATTAATCCGATTGGTCGGTAATTTTCACACCTATCAACACATGCTTTCTTTGGGATTGGAATTATTATGTTCTTCTTGAAGTCTGAGGGTATTTCGCCTGTCAGGTACATCTTACTCACCAGATGGTAGAGTTGTGTCAGGGCTGGCTCTCCCAAGGCTATCAGTAGCTCTAGCGGAATGTTGTCTACTCCCGGAGCCTTGTTTCGCCTTAGGTCCTTCAGTGCTCTGTCAAATTCTTCGCGTCTTCCATCTCATCTTCATCTACGTCCTCTTCCATTTCAATAATATTGCCCTCAAGTACATCGCTCTCTATATACTCCTTCCACCTTTCTGCCTTCCCTTCTTTGCTTCGAACTGGTTTTTCATCTGAGCTCTTGATATTCATACAAGTGGTTCTCTTTTCTCCAAAGGTCTCTTTAATTTTCCTGTAGGCAGTATCTATCTTACCCCTAGTGATATATTCCTCTCCATCCCTGTATTTGTCCTCTAGCCATCCTGCTTAGCCATTTTGCACTTCCTGTCGATCTCATTTTTGAGACGTTTGTATTCCTTTTTCCTTGCTTCATATACTGCGTTTTTATATTTTCTCCTTTCATCAATTAAATTCAATATCTCTTCTGTTACTTGATCCTCTGCTGCCTTCACTATTTTATCTCTCAAGGCTATTCATTCTTCATCTACTGTATTTCTTTCCCCCATTCTTATCAATCGTTCCCTAATGCTCTCCCTGAAGCTCTCGGCAACCTCTGGTTCTATCAGATTATTCAGGTCCCATCTCCTTAAATTGCTACCTTTTTGCAGTTTCTTCAGTTTTAGTCTACAGTTCATAACCAACAGATTTTGGTCAGAGTCGGCATCTGCTCCTGGAAATGTCTTACAATTTAAGACCTTGTTCCTAAATCTCTGTCTTACCATTATACAGTCCATAGGAAATCTTCCAGTGTCTCCAGACCTCTTCCACGTATACGACCTTCCTCTGTGATTCTTGAACCAAGTGTTAGCTATGATTAAGTCATGCTCTGTGCAAAATTTTACCAGGCGGTTTCCTTCACTTCATTTTCCTACTATCGAATTTCTGAGCCCCATGACTGTTAATATCTTAATAATTTACTTTAACTCATCATACATTTCTTCAGTCTGTTAGTCATCTGCGGAACTAGTTGGCATATAAACTTGTACTAGTGTCGTAGGCGTGTGCTTCATGTCTATCTTAACTACAATTATGCGTAAACTACGCTGATCGTTGCAGGGCTCCTACTTTGTTATTCATTATTAAACCTACTCCTGCATTACCCCGACTTGATTTTATATTTATAACCCTGTATTCACCTAACCAGAAGTCTGGATCTTCCTGCCACCGAACTTCACTAAATCCCACTGTATCAGGCTTTACCTATACATTTCCCTTTTTAAATTATGTAACGTACCTACCCGTTTAAGGAGTTTGACATACCACGCTTCGATCCGTAGAACGCCAGTTTTCTTTCTCCTGATAATGACATTCCCCTAAGTAGTTCCCTATCGGAGATCCGAATAGAGGACTATTTTACCTTCGGAATATTTTACCCAAGAAGACGCCATCATCATTTATCCATACAGTAAAGCTGCATGCCCTCGGGAAGAATTATGGCTGTAGTTTCCCCTTGCTTTCAGCCGTTGGCAGTACCAGCACAGCAAGGCCCTTTTGGTTAGTGTTACAAGGCCAGATCGGTCAGTCATCCAGACTGTTGCCCCTGCAACTACAGAGTAGGCTGCTATCCCTCTTCAGGAATATAATATAATAAAACATAAAAATTTCAAAACGCAAAAGCAATTCTACATGTTACCACTCTTTATTTCTTGATATCCTGATGGTTACTATAGGTGGCATAAACAACAGCATTGTGGGTACTTACTGTAAGTAAAACAGAAACGGCATGTTCCGCTTACCCGCATTCCTAATTTCTTATTCATTACTGAACCTGTTCCTGCTTTACTCCTATTTGACAGTTTACTTCTAAATCTGTACTCACACTTCCAGAAGCCCTGTTCTTCCTGGCACCACACTTCACTGAGCCCCACCTCACCTTAACCTCAATGACAATATGGGATGCAAAACACGTTTGGTATTAATTTATTTATTTCTTCCCCAAGTCTAGTTTCAGGGACAAATATCGCCATAGTCAGAGGGATCTTTGATTCTAAAATGTGCCGAATTAGCACACTTATAAAATATTGTAAAAGATTATTATATGTGTATGGTTAAGTTCGGGATATTGTTTCTGTGAATAATTTCATAATACTTTATTTTCTATACGTCACTGCGTGACTTTACAACTGATGCAGTTGTTTCCAGCACATTTTCTATGTTTTTCTGTTGCCGGTTTTCTCGGGGTACGTCATGTCATCTGCACCTTGAGAAGGCGCGCTACGAGCATTTCTTTCACTCGAAAATTTATTTCGATTGTTGTGTATGTTATTAACACCATAGCGCGGCGATCGTCTCAGTACCTTCCTAAGCATTCATCCCCTCCCCGCGCACCTCGCTTTCGCGTCGCTTAGTGTGCTTGTGACCTTGCAGTGAATCGGTTGTGCCACCGCGCCCTATGCTCGTCGCGCTCCTATCCGTGTAAATATTTTTTTCTTGTTATGTAAATGTTTATTTCGAGCTTTATTACATTTTAACAACCCGAAAGTTATTTTATTTTTAGTAATTATATTTTTAATGTATACAGCTTTCAATAATCAGTATGGATGACCGACAAACAAAACAAATACTTGCATAGCTGGAAGACACTGAGTTGGACGAAGAATGTGTATTGGATCCGGATGACACAGACGACAATCGTGTAGACAACCCTGAAAGCAACTGCTCCGATATTGATAGTCCCCTTCAGACAGATACGGAACAATCTTCGGATGAAGCTGCACATGAAGAGCCACACAAACCAAGAGGTAGGACACCATTTTATACTGGAAAAGACGGATCTACAAAATGGTTTATACAGAAACCCATAAGTAATTTACGTACTGGCATTTGGAATACCGTAATACATTTGACAGGGGTCAAACAAGCAGCTAAGAATGCACAAACTCCCTTACAATGTGTTTCTGTGTTTTTGGATGATGGAATGATTGATAAAATAGTTACCCACACAAATATATGTATATATCACAAAATTACAAGAAAAATTTTCGCGAGAACGGGGTTGTAAGCTGACAGACGTTGTTGAAATAAAGACATTCATTGGATTGTTGTACATGGTTGGTTTGAAGGCAACAAATCATTTGAATGTGAAAGAAATGTGGACTGATGATGGTGCAGCCTGTGATTTTTTTACAGCAACAATGTCCATAAAGCACTTCTTATTTTTGCTACGAGTCTATCGTTTTGATGATATCAATGCTCAGGGGGGGGGGGGGGGGGGGCAAGAAAGCAAGTTGATATCCTAGCGCGTAGGACATGTTCTGAGCCATCCAGGGATCGCCAATTTGGTATTCGAGGGCAGCGTGGAGGGTAAAAATCGTAGAGTCAGGACTGAAGACCACAACAACAACATTCGAGAAATACTTGAGGCCTTTGTTAGACACTGTAAAGACAATTACACACCCGGAGACTACTGTAATATTGATGAAATGTTGGAGTCGTTCTGGGGCCACTGTAAGTTTCGGGTATATATTTCAAATAAACCTGCGAAATACGGCAATACAAATCTACGACCTCGTGGATGCGAAAACCTTTTACAACTGTAATTTGGAGATATACGTCGGAAAAAAGCCGCCAGCCCTTACGTTTTGAGCAATGCGGCTGCTGACGTAGTCAAGAGTGTTGCTGCTCCTAAATTGAACAGTGGTAAAAACATAACTCTGGGCAATTATTTCACGTCCATTCCACTGTTCTAAGAATTGAAAAATGTCTACAGATTAGCAGCAGTCGCCACATTACGCAAAAATAACAAAGAAATCCCTTTATTATTTTTGTCAACAAAAAACAGACCTATGCCGAAATCTGTTTTAGGTTCCGATGAAAACAATCTCATCGTATCTTAAGTACCAAGGAAAAATACGATGAAAATTGTACTTATCTTATCCTCACTCAACAACGATGACGATAATATAGATCAAGAGACAGGTATTGAAGCTAAACCAGAAATTGTCACATTTTAAAACAATACTAAAAGAGATGTGGACGTTGTTGACCAAAAGAAAGATGACTACCTAACTAACCCAAGTACAGCACACACACCATGCGCGAGGCAGGATTCGAACCTGCGGTCGCGCGGTTCCACACTGTAGCGCCTAGAACCGCTCGGCCACCCCGGCCGGCGCTGCCACTGTGTTTCAGGGTGAATAGATCACTTTGGATATTATGAATATTAGTGGTGCTGTGATTTTTGTTCATTAGGTTTTCTGCGAAAGTGGAATGTGTGCCGTCACTCTTTAGTGCTCTCATGTGCTCTGTGTACCTTGCTCAGATATTTCTGCTTGTTTGTCCTATGCATTGGGCCTGATAGGAGTTACAAGTGAGTTGGTATATTTCAGCACCTACTGGATTTGTGGGAGTTATTTCGTTTGGTCTTAGCATTTGTAGAACCGTGTTGTTTGTTCTGAATGTTACTGGAATCCCTTACTTTTTCAATGCGTTTCCAATCCTATTTCCTGTTTTTTTGTCGTATTCTAGTGTTTACCATCTGTTTCTTTTTGCTGATATGATGTGGTCTACTGTGTTGTTGGTATATTTCTGCACTACTGGATTTGTGGGAGTTCTTTCGTTTGGTCTTAGCATTTGTTAAACTGTGTTGTGTGTTCTGAATGTTACTGGAATCCCTTGCTTCTTCAATGCATTTCCAATCCTATTTGCTGTTTTTTTTCGTATTCTGGTGTTTACCATCTGTTTCTTTTTGCTGATGTGATGTGGTCTACTGTGTTGTTGGTGTATTTCTGCACTACTGGATTTGTGGGAGTTCTTTCGTTTGGTCTTGGCATTTGTTGAACTGTGTTGTTTGTTCTGAATGTTACTGGAATCCAGTGCTTTTTCAATGCGTTTCCAATCCTATTCGCTGTGTTTTGTTTTATTCTAGTGTTTACCGTCTGTTTCTTTTTGCTGGTGTGATGTGCTCTGCTGTGTTATCGGTATGTTTCAGCACTACTGAATTTTTGGAAGTTCTTTCGTTTGGTCTTAGCATTTGTTGAACTGTCTTGTTTGTCCGCAGCTCGTGGTCGTGCGGTACCGTTTTCGCTTCCCACGCCCGGGTTCCCGGGTTCGATTCCCGGCGGGGTCAGGGATTTTCTCTGCCTCGTGATGACTGGGTGTTGTGTGCTGTCCATAGGTTAGTTATGGTTAAGTAGTTCTAAGTTCTAGGGGACTGATGACGGTAGCTGTTAAGTCCCATAGTGCTCAGAGCCATTTGAACTGTGTTGTTTGTTCTGAATGTTACTGGAATCCCTTACTTTTTCAATGCGTTTCCAATCCTAATTGCTGTTTTTTGTCGTATTCTAGTGTTTACCATCTGTTTCGTTTTGCTGATGTGATGTGGTCTACTGTGTTGGTATATTTGAGCACTACTGGATTTGTGGGAGTTCTTTCGTTTGGTCTTAGCATTTGTTGAACTGTGTTGTTTGTTCTACATCTACATCTATATTTATACTCCGCAAGCCACCCAACGGTGTGTGGCGGAGTGCACTTTACATGCCACTGTCATTACCTCCCTTTCCTGTTCCAGTCGCGTATGGTTCACGGGAAGAACGACTGTCTGAAAGCCTTCGTGCGCGCTCTAATCTCTCTAATTTTACATTCGTGATCTCCTCGGGAGGTATAAGTAGGGGGAAGCAATATATTCGATACCTCATCCAGAAACGCACCCTCTCGAAACCTGGTGAGCAAGCTACACCGCGATGCAGAGCGCCTCTCTTGCAGAGACTGCCACTTGAGTTTGCTAAACATCTCCGTAACGCTGTCACGGTTACCAAATAACCCTGTGACGAAACGCGCCGCTCTTCTTTGGATCTTGTCTATCTCCTCCGTCAACCCGATCTGGTACGGATCCCACACTGATGAGCAATACTCAAGTATAGGTCGAACGAGTGTTTTGTAAGCCACCTCCTTTGTTGATGGACTCCATTTTCTAAGGACTCTCAACCTGGTACCCGCCTTACCAACAATTAATTTTATATGATCGTTCCACTCCCAGATATTTTACAGAATTAACTGCTACTAGTGTTTGTTCCGTTATCATATAATCATACAATAAAGGATCCTTCTTTCTATGTATTCGCAATATATTACATTTGTCTATGTTAAGGGTCAGTTGCCACTCCCTGCACCAAGTGCCTATCCGCTGCAAATCTTCCTGCATTTCGCTACAATTTTCTAATGCTGCAACTTCTCTGTATACGACAGCATCATCCGCGAAAAGCCGCATGGGACTTCCGACACTATCTACTAGGTCATTTATACATGTATTGTGAAAAGCAATGGTCCCATAACACTCCCCTGTGGCACGCCAGAGGTTACTTTAACGTCTGTAGACGTCTCTCCATTTATAACAACATGCTGTGTTCTGTTTGCTAAAAACTCTTCAATCCAGCCACACAGCTGGTCTGATATTCCGTAGGCTCTTACTTTGTGTATCAGGCGACAGTGCGGAACTGTATCGAACGCCTTAAGGAAGTCAAGAAAAATAGCATCTACCCGGGAGCCTGTATCTAATATTTTCTGGGTCTCATGAACAAATAAAGCGATTTGGGTCTCACACGACCGCTGTTTCCGGAATCCATGTTGATTCCTACATAGTAGATTCTGGGTTTCCAAAAACGACATGATACTCGAGCAAAAAACATGTTCTAAAATTCTACAACTGATCGACGTCAGTGATATAGGTCTATAGTTTTGCGCATCTGCTCGACGACCCTTCTTGAAGACTGGGACTACCTGTGCTCTTTTCCAATCATTTGGAACCTTCCGTTCCTCTAGAGACTTGCGGCACACGGCTGTTAGAAGGGGGGCAAGTTCTTTAACGTACTCTGTGTAGAATCGAATTGGTATCCCGTCAGGTCCAGTGCACTTTCCTCTGTTGAGTGATTCCAGTTGCTTTTCTATTCCTTGGACACTTATTTCGATGTCAGCCATTTTTTCGTTTGTGCGAGGATTTAGAGAAGGAACTGCAGTGCGGTCTTCCTCTGTGAAACAGCTTTGGAAAAAGGTGTTTAGTATTTCAGCTTTACGCGTGTCATCCTCTGTTTCAATGCCATCATCATCCTGGAGTGTCTGGATATGTTGTTTCGAGCCACTTACTGATTTAACGTAAGACCAGAACTTCCTAGGATTTCCTGTCAAGTCGGTACATAGAATTTTACTTTCGAATTCACTGAACGCTTCACGTGTAGCCCTCCTTACGCTAACTTTGACATCGTTTAGCTTCTGTTTGTCTGAGAGGTTTTGGCTGCGTTTAAACTTAGAGTGAAGCTCTCTTTGCTTTCGCAGTAGTTTCCTAACTTTGTTGTTGTACCACGGTGGGTTTTTCCCGTCCCTCATAGTTTTACTCGGCACGTACCTCTCTAAAACGAATTTTACGATTGCCTTGAACTTTTTCCATAAACACTCAACATTGTCAGTGTCGGAACAGAAATTTTCGTTTTGATCTGTTAGGTAGTCTGAAATCTGCCTTCTATTACTCTCGCTAAACAGATAAACCTTCCTCCCTTTTTTTATATTCCTACTAACTTCCATATTCAGGGATGCTGCAACGGCCTTATGATCACTGATTCCCTGTTCTGTACATACAGAGTCGAAAAGTTCGGGTCTGTTTGTTATCAGTAGGTCCAAGATGTTATCTCCACGAGTCGGTTCTCTGTTTAATTGCTCGAGGTAATTTTCGGATAGTGCACTCAGTATAATGCCACTCGATGCTCTGTCCCTACCACCCGTCCTAAACATCTGAGTGTCCCAGTCTATATCTGGTAAATTGAAATCTCCACCTAAGACTATAACATGCTGAGAAAATTTATGTGAAATGTATTCCAAATTTTCTCTCAGTTGTTCTGCCACTAATGCTGCTGAGTCGGGAGGTCGGTAAAAGGAGCCATTTATTAACCTAGTTCGGTTGTTGAGTGTAACCTCCACCCATAATAATTCACAGGAACTATCCACTTCTATTTCACTACAGGATAAACTACTACTAACAGCGACGAACACTCCACCACCGGTTGCATGCAATCTATCCTTTCTAAACACCGTCTGTACCTTTGTAAAAATTTCGGCAGAATTTATCTCTGGCTTCAACCAGCTTTCTGTACCTATAACGATTTCGGCTTCGGTGCTTTCTATCAGTGCTTGAAGTTCCGGTACTTTACTAACGCAGCTTCGACAGTTTACAATTACAATACCGATTGCTGCTTGGTCCCCGCATGTCCTGACTTTGCCCTGCACCCGTTGAGGCTGTTGCCCTTTCTGTACTTGCCCAAGGCCATCTAACCTAAAAAACCGCCCAGCCCACGCCACACAACCCCTGCTACCCGTGTAGCCGCTTGTTGCGTGTAGTGGACTCCTGACCTATCCAGCGGAACCCGAAACCCCACCACCCTATGGCGCAAGTCGAGGAATCTGCAGCCCACACGGTCGCAGAACCGTCTCAGCCTCTGATTCAGACCTTCCACTCGGCTCTGTACCAAAGGTCCGCAGTCAGTCCTGTCGACGATGCTGCAGATGGTGAGCTCTGCTTTCATCCCGCTAGCGAGACTGGCAGTCTTCACCAAATCAGATAGCCGCCGGAAGCCAGAGAGGATTTCCTCGGATCCATAGTGACATTCATCATTGGTGCCGACATGAGCGACCACCTGCAGATGGGTGCACCCTGTACCCTTCATGGCATCCGGAAGGACCTTTTCCACATCTGGAATGAGTCCCCCCGGTATGCACACGGAGTGCACATTGGTTTGCTTCCCCTCTCTTGCTGCCATATACTTAAGGGGCCCCATTACGCGCCTGACGTTGGAGCTCCCAACTACCAGTAAGCCCACCCTCTGTGACCGCCCGGATCTTGCAGACTGGGGGGCAACCTCTGGAACAGGACAAGCAGCCATGTCAGGCCGAAGATCAGTATCAGCCTGAGACAGAGCCTGAAACCGGTTCGTCAGACAAACTGGAGAGGCCTTCCGTTCAGCCCTCCGGAATGTCTTTCGCCCCCTGCCACACCTTGAGACGACCTCCCACTCTACCACAGGTGAGGGATCAGCTTCAATGCGGGCAGTATCCTGGGCAACCACAGTCGTAGTCCGATCGAGGGATGCGTGGGACGAGCTGGCCGTCCCCGACAAACCCCCATCCGGAACCCCACAGTGATGCCCATTGGCAACAGCCTCAAGCTGTGTGACCGAAGCCAACACTGCCTGAAGCTGGGAGCGAAGGGATGCCAACTCAGCCTGCATCCGAACACAGCAGTTGCAGTCCCTATCCATGCTAAAAACTGTTGTGCAAAGAACGTCTGAACTAATCTACAGAGAGCGCAAACAAATCGACACAAAATATAAACGGTTATTAAAATACAAGATTGCCTAGTAAATGCAGTAATGCTGCTACTTGCGCACTGCTGACACACTGCTCGGCGGCGGAAGGGGACTACGCGATTTTACACTATTCAGGTACTAAAACGCGGCGCTACAACTCTCAAATACTATAATACGACCGAAATTTATGAATTAAACAATGCAAGTACCAAAAACACGCAAAGAAATTAAGAATTAAACTATGTAACAAATGAGTGAGGTAGGAGTATACGACTTGCTGCTGTCAGCTGCTTATCCAACGACGGCAGGGAGCACACTGACTGTGACCAACCGACACTGGCCGTTCAAAACAAAAACAGAAGACAAACGACTACGCGAATTTACACTATTCAGGTACTAAAACGCGATGCTACATCTCTCAAATACTATAATACGCCAGAAATTTATGAATTAAACAATGCAAGTACCAAAAACACGCAAAGAAATTAAGAATTAAACTATGTAGCAAATGAGTGAGCTAGGAGTATACGACTTGCTGCTGCAGCTGCTTATCCAACGACGGCAGGGAGCACACTGAATGTTCTGAATGTTACTGGAAGCCCTTGCTTTTTCAATGCGTTTCCAATCCTATTTGCTGTTTTTTGTCTTATTCTAGTGTTTACCATCTGTTTCTTTTTGCTGGTGTGATGTGCTCTGCTGTGTTATCAGTATATTTCAGCACTACTGGATTTGTGGGAGTTCTTTTCGTTTGGTCTTAGCATTTGTTGAACTGTGTTGTGTGTTTTGAACGTTACTGGAATCCCTTGCTTCTTCAATGCATTTGCAATCCTATTTGCTGTTTTTTTTCGTATTCTGGTGTTTACCATCTGTTTCTTTTTGCTGATGTGATGTGGTCTACTGTGTTGTCGGTATATTTCAGCACTACTGGATTTGTGGGAGTTCTTTCGTTCGGTCTTGGCATTTGTTGAACTGTGTTGTTTGTTCTGAATGTTACTGTAATCCAGTGCTTTTTCAATGCGTTTCCAATCCTATTTGCTGTTTTTTTGTCGTATTCTAGTGTTTACCATCTGTTTCTTTTTGTTGATGTGATGTGGTCTACCGTGTTGTCGGTATATTTCAGCACCTACTGGATCTGTGGGAGTTCTTTCGTTTGGTCTTAGCATTCGTTGAACTGTGTTGTTTGTTCTGAGTGTTATTGGGAGCCCTTGCTTTTTCAATGCGTTTCCAATCCTATTTGCTGTTTTCTTGTTGTATTCTAGTGTGTACCATCTCTGCCGATGTGATGTGGTCTGCTGTGTTGTCTGTGTGTTCTGCCATTGGGTTATGAGATCCTTTGGCTGTGCTCTTGAGTGGATGGCTACTATTGTTATGTTTCATTATACCTTGTTGTTGAGTTCGTTTATGTCGTCTGTTTTGTAGTCTTTTGCAACAGCAATTTGTTTGATTACATTTAATTTCTGCGTGTAGTTCTCTGGTTTAAAAGGTTTTCTGTTTAACCTGTGAAGCATGTGTGTGAAGCTGTCATATTTATGCACTGTCAGGTGGTCGGATGAGCTGTTGATAACAGTGCTTGTGGATGTGGGTTTTATGTAGATGGAAAATTCATATTGGTTGTTGTTTCTAGTGACTGTGAGATCCACGAAATATTGTGTCTTTTTTCCTATTTCAATTGCCAAGTAGATTCTTCTTTCCTGTTTTGTGTTTCGTCTGTGAGACAGATTGTGTCTTCCACATAGTCGGTCTTGATGGCCTAGCGGTTCTAGGTGCTCAGTCCGGAACCGCGCGACTGCTACAGTCGCAGGTTCGAATCCTGCCTCGGGCATGGATGTGTGTGACGTCCCTAGGTTAGTTAGGTATAAGTAGTTCTAAGTTCTTGGGGACTGATGACCCCAGACGGTAGGTCCCATAGTGCTCAGAGCCATTTGAACCATTTCTTCCACATATCGGTATCAGTAAATTATTCTGTGCCCTCCTTGTTCTGCAATGTTGTTGAATATTGTGTTCTCTATATGATCTAAGAAAGTGTTGGCCCAAGTTCCACTAATGGGGGATCCCATGAGCATCTCCTTTTGTTGCAAATAACCGTTGTTGTAGAAAGTGAAGTAACTTTGTTCTCTGATTAGCCTAAATATGGATGACATTTCGTTTACTTGTACGTCTGGGAATTTCTTGCTTTTTACCTGTTGCCGTTTAATGTTTATAGTTTCGTCTGTGGGTAAGTGTCCGTACATGGATGTAATGTCAAAAGGTACCAGTTTTGTTGTTGGGAGGATGCTGATGTTCTTAAATTCCTCTAATACGCCTCCTGTGTTTTTGCCGCTTCTGTTGTTTGTATATGTCTTATGTTTTGTGGGAATGTAAGCACGTGTCTCCCTAGTAAGTAAGATGGAGCTTTTCTGAAGTCCACCACTGATCTGACTGGGATGAGAAGTTTGTGGACCTTTGGAAGGCTTGTTAAGAAGCTTTAAGAATCTTTTGTGTCATTCTTCTTCTCTGGTTCTGTTTGAGAGTGTTGTGTGTAATGCTTTTAAAAGAATCTTTAGGTTCCATTTATATCTTTGTGTTGTGTCAGTGGTTAGCTTGGTTATTGTATTACCTTTCAGAATTTTTTCTGTTTTCTCAATGTATTCTGCCTCGTTATTAAGACTAGGGAGTTACCTTTCTCCACCTTGGTGACTAGTGCATTATGTTGTTTTAGTTTTTGTGTGTACAGTTTATGGTTTTCTCATCAGCTGCTTTTGTATTTGCATTTAGTGAAGGTTTATTCTTTCTGATTATTTCTTTCATTTCGTTTGTCGCTAGTTCTCTTGTTAGGCGTGGGTTGAAGTCTGGTGTGTTATTTTTTTCGTGTTGCTCTATGATGTACTCAATGATAAGATTTTCTACGGTCTTTTGTGTTATATGGGTGTACAAATTGTATTTGGGGCCTTTTTTCAATTAGCTGCTGTTCTTGTTTTGTGAGTGTTATGTCAGTAAAATTAATATAACCGTTCATGAAAAGTGTGTTGTGAGTGTGTCTTAGTTTCAGAGCTGTTTTTATTCGTGAGTTTATTAATTTACATTCCTGTTTCTGCCATTTTTTCACAATAATGAATGTGTGTCGTGATTTATTCTTTCTATTATGTCATACAGTACTGAAGAGCTGGTAATTTGGTTTGCCAGTCTGCTAGTACGTAATTTGTATAAGCTGACATTCAATTTTTTATTTTTTATTTTTTTAAGTATAGGGAGCCAATTTCATGTTTCAACGAAACACTTTCAGCTGTTTGTCTATCAGCTAGTACACACCAAAACTCTATCCACAACATACTGCAATCCAAACTGCGTAACGCTGACAAACGTAAGTTCACGTTTTTGTATTTGTTTACTAAAAGTTACACATACAGTTGCAAATGACATGACGTATGCTGAGAAAAACAGCGACGAGAAAACGTAGTAAATATGCCAGAACCAGTGGTAACAATTTTAAAATCATGATGTGTCGTATACTAAATAAAGTATGATGAAATTATTCACAGAAACAATATTCGGAACAAAACAGTACATGTGTAATAATTTTTTACAATGTTTTATAACTGTGTTATTTCTACATGTTTTAGAATCAAAGAACCCACTGATGATGACGATATTTGTCGCTGAAACTAGTTTGAGGGATTAAATAAATAAATAACAAACGTGTTCTGCATCACTGCAGACCACAATCCCATATTGTTGTTTTTATATGCAAAGACGGATCAATGGAAAAGTTTCAAGATAAAACGATTGTTCCTTAACCTTATCTATTTTTAAATTCCCTAACCGTCCGGCCACATAGTGGATCCAGCATTTGACGAATCAGACTTGTTGCTCCTCATGATATCATCCTCCTGTGTAATCCCCATCCACAGAGTCGAAAGGGGAACTATTTTACCTCTAAAATAATTTACCCACAAGGATTCCCTCATCATATAGGCATACAGTACAGCACCACTGGTAAAAACAGCGGCTGTAGTTTTTCTGAGACGAATAAAATTCGAGAACAGGAAGGCGATGTTGGCTGATGTTACAAGAACAGAATAAACAATCATGCAGAGCTGGCTGTTGAACTTCCAAGTACTGAAAAGGCTGATTAAACCCAAGTTAATTTTATCTCTCAACAGATATTCCTAAGTTGTGATTGCACTTGTTGCATGGCTATTTCTATAGCCAATACTTGGAAGGCATTCCACCTCGTCAATGTAGATGATTAAAGGGGGACTTATATACATTTTAATTTTTTTTATTATTGTGCGTTTCCACAGTCTCAACGTGTTTTGAAATTGAAAACATGGAACATGGAGGTTGTATACTTTTTATTATCTTTGAGATCGGCCAGTTTCAACCTTTGGCCATTTTCAAGCACTTGTCTTAAGCTTATAGCTTCATTTTACACTGTAATATATCGTTGGGACATATGGACGGGAATACGTCTTACTTCCGTGCGTATGCGGCCTATACATACTCCTAAAACCAATGTACGGAGTTTGGCGGAGGATACTCCATACAAAGTTTACTAAATGTCTTTTCTACTCGTTTCAAATATCGAAACGTAGTGACATTCCTCAGTATGTGCTTTAATCTCTACCATCCTCATGAACCCCACGAGAGGTACACATTCTGACCTAAAGCAGCCACACACCGATTAGCAGATATCAGTGTGAGGTGTGTCCACCTTTCGCCTTTATGACGGTCTGAACTGTGCTGCAGAACCTTTGAGTGACGTACCTGAATGTCCGTGGGAGAATGTCCTCCTCAAGAGCCGAAACCAGTGAAAGCAGTGCTGTTGGACTTCGGGGTTTCAAGCCACGTCGACGTTCCAGCTCATCCCAAAGGTGCTCAGTGGGCACACGTCGGGACTCTGGGAATGCCTGTTCATTTTATGGATGTTATGGTTCACAAACCATTGCCTACCAGGTCCTACAATAAGACAGGATTCATTGTCGTGGTGATACAATCATCGCCTCCGAACAATACCACTATTGCACACAGCACAAAATGCTGTAACAAGTTTTCATATGTTTCCACATGTTTTCTTAATCACAATAACAGGAAGGCACTAAATCCATATGTTTCCACATTTACTGTTTCCTCAACCACAATAAGAGGAGGTTACAAAATCCATTAAGAACGCCCCACACTGCCTGCTCGATTCTTGACTACTGGCAGTATAGATGATGGCGGGAAATGTTGTCCATGCATTTTCCAGTTCCATATCCTTCCGTGGCATTGCTAAAGGGTGTAGCATGGCTCGTTGCTCCGAATCACTTGTTCCCAGTCGTTAACTACCCAATGGAGTCACTCTTTATTCCTCTCAGCGTTGACTATGGAAATATGTGGCTTATGAGCAGCTGCTCAACCATTCTACTCCGTTCTTTGTAACTCGATCCCGCTAAGCGATGTGCTGTCTAGATTGCTGGTAGGAGTTTGGAACTCAGTACGTGGGGCAGCAGGTAAAAGTTAATCTTTATTTTGTTCGCCGTTTTTCTCACTCGAGCCTGGCAACTATTTTAGTGGTCAGCCAGAAAGCGAAGGGAAACATACTGACCTTATTTCCAGTCTGTACGGCCACATTCTGGTCCAGCCCACTGAAAGAAAAGTTTCTATCCTCCTATTTCTTTGCGGGATCAGGACTTTGATTGTAAATAAAAGTACAGAGGTCCAATCAATATTATATTGCACAAAGTTTCTCCTAAACAACACTTGGAAATTCGGTATTTTCAATTGAAAGCGAGTCTTTCTATCCTAACAGTACATTTAGCGGTTCAGAGGCGACCTCTACTGTACGTTTCTACCACATCGTATTTTGCCCTGATTAAAATTACTCAGTGGAAGTTTGCAATAAATGTTCAAAATAAATGCTCGCCATAAAAGTGGAAATAAAGTCACCGCTTACCACGCGGAATTGTAAATCACACGGACGGCACACTAACAGTTATTCTGGCGAATTCTAAGCGATCCAAGACGGTGTACAGTACTCGCGAGTTCACTATCCGTTTGTACCGCAAAATACGCGCTTTGTCACAGTTCGGCTCTGACGCCATCCAAGGCAGAGCACGATCATACCGTGACTGAGTGCGACGTGGATCATACCGTGACTGAGTGCGAAGTGAACTTTACTACTGCCTCTCGGTCTGTATTTATATAGGTGCCGGAGCGGACGGCTGAGGGAACAAATGTTGTCTACAGCTATTTGCTTACTGCAGCAGCCTCCGAACGACCGCTTTCTCGGTCACATAATCTTTAATAACATAGTCAGAAATTACTTCAGAAAGTTCTTAATCTTTACTTGTTGCAGCTGGCTAGAATGAAAATTTTGCCTTCTAGAATTTTTATAGTGGAACTAACGGTAGATCATTACCTCTGAACCATATCTTTACTAACAATTATATCGACTTTTATTAATACTGCAACTATCAAATTTGGTGTAGCTTTATCATTTGGTATATTTTATCATCCACTTTAACCAAAATTCTTTTATCATTAAAATTACTGGTACTTAATCTATTACGATTAGGTATACTTTAGTTACAAAACTGGTTTTTACTTAATTACTCAATAACTATAAGAGGCAGCTTAACGTAGTCTCTCAGTTATTATTTTTGGGGTGAACTGAAGCAGAAAAGAAATTTTCATGTTTGTAAGTCGATTATTTAGCGCCTCTGATTTTTCACAAAAACGTGGATTCCGGTGTTAATTTTTGTCATATAGTTTTGGAAACCTGCACCAGTTATTTATGAGGTCTAATTGTACATTCTGACCAAATTCTGGCTTTCTAGTTTCATTCTTTAGCGCCACTTATTTTTCTCTTAAAACGGCATTTTTACGTAAACTATTAAGTCTGGAACATAAAGACTTGGTATTTGAAACACTGTAACAATAAACTACATTTTTAAAAAGTTTTAAAGATAAATTTTGATTTTAATTTCCTACTTAATTGTGGTGCAATATTGCGCTCTACGCGCAGACGCGTTAAGGTGAGGTGGCGCTACTAGCAGTGAACTGGGGAAGTCCCGGCACACTCGCTCGCCTCTGTATCTCACACATGATACAGCGCTTGGCTTGCTCCAAGCAATGATTCCATCCGCTGAATTCATGAGATTTCTTACAGCCACCCCTCGCAGTGTTCGACGGTTCCTGTCCGACAATCCGTGAGGTTTGTTCAGTGTCGATTTAGCTACGGTTGTTGCTTAGCATTTCCACCTCAAAATCAAGTCACCGACTGTCTGCATGGACAGTTTTGGAACTGTTAAAGTGTTGCCGGTGGATCTGTTACTCAGGTGACAGCCAGTGACTACTCTACGCTCGAAGTCACAGCTCCCCTACTGTTACCTCTGCCGGCCGAAGTGGCCGTGCGGTTAAAGGCGCTGCAGTCTGGAACCGCAAGACCGCTACGGTCGCAGGTTCGAATCCTGCCTCGGGCATGGATGTTTATGATGTCCTTCGGTTAGTTAGGTTTAACTAGTTCTAAGTTCTAGGGGACTAATGACCTCAGCAGTTGAGTCCCATAGTGCTCAGAGCCATTTGAACCATCTGTTACCTCTTCTCTCCTGTCAATGCAGTACACCTTGCCTCGTTTATGCTGGCTGGTGTATTTCTCGTGAAATCTAAAGGACTGTTCCTCTTAGAAAAATTCTGATCAGATAGTGTACACGCTGGTGACAAAATAATGGGCGAAAATTTTGCTTTGAATGCATGTCATTGAAATTTTGCCAACAGCGCTTCTACGAGGATTACACCATATTTCTTACAATATTTCTCAATTAAGTTCGCCAAGCATTTGTGTTTCACTTTTCATGATATATACCCACTTGTTACGACGTCAGCAGCATGTTTCATGATTCTCTAGATTTCTATTATCATTTATACTAGCTTCGTCGGGGTGCACCAACGTTACTACCTTTTCTGTTTACCATTCGGCGCACAATTTAGAGGCCTGGGTTTTACTAGTCTAAGCGCATCGAAGCCGTCGTTTACCTTATTGTGTCTTCGTTATGTTGACGATTTACTACCTTTAAGAAACGTAACAACACAAAGTCCAGAATGAGATTTTCACTCTGCAGCGGAGTGTGTGCTGATATGAAACTTCGCAGGAGACCTGCTGTAAAGTTCAGAAGATAGGAGACGAGGTACTGGCGGAAGTAAAGCAGTGAGGACGGGGCATCAGTCGTGCTTGGGTAGCTCAGTTGGTGCACCATTTGACCGTGAAAGCAAAAGTCCCGAGTTCGAGTCTCGGTCCGGCACACGGTTTTAATCTGCCAGGAAGTTTCTACACAGAAAGTGTATGTCAACCTACGTATACGATTCACTAGAAACATTTATGACGGAATGGAGCTGTCTTTCACTCGCTTATCTTTGTTGAAATGGGTGTTTATGTTGTGAAAAATGCTTCTTATCCTGCGAATTAATCACAACTTTTGAGATAAAAATTCCCCCCAGCCGTCCGGTGCGACCGAACGGTTCCTAGGCATTTCACTCTTGAACCGCGCGACCGCTACGGTCGCAGGTTCGATTCCTGCCTCGGACATGGATGTGTGTCATGTCCTTAGGTTAGTTAAGTTTCAGTAGTTCTAATTTCTAGGGGACTGATGACCTCAGATGTTATGTCCCATAGTGCCCAGAGCCATTTGTACCATTTGAATGTCCGCATGCCGGTCGGTGTGGCCGTGCGGTACTAGGCGCTTCAGTATGGAACCGCGTGACCGCTACGGTCGCAGGATCGAATCCTACCTCGGGCTTGGATGTTTGTAATGTCCTTAGGTTAGTAAGGTTTAAGTAGTTCTAAGTTCTAGGGGACAGATGACCACAGATGTTAAGTCCCATAGTGCTCAGAACCATTTGAATATCCTCCAGAATTCCAAGGCAGACGATAGGTAGTGATAGCAGTATGTAATTCAACGCGCCCGCCTTCTGATCTGTCGTGTTAATGTCCTGCTCTCATTTCCACTCTATACTTCTTGATCGTAGATACTCTCGGAGACGAGTACTGGTTGAGAAACATTTTGGCGCTTCTGTTACTGGCCAGCCTACGGCGCGAGGCTTATCAAGGAAGTGACCTACGTCCGCCGGTTTGCCTTGGTCTGGAGGAACCGGTATTCGCAGCTCGCGGGAACGTCCTCCTTCATAGCCGCAGAGAGCGTGCAGCATGGCTTCGGTGCGGCTGGCGTTGTCGACGCTCTTGCTACTGCTGCTGCTGCTACCTGGACGCTACGACGCTGCCCCGTTCAGCCCGACGTATATCGACTGGAGCAGTTTCACCTGTGACCAGCTCAATGAAGACAACACGGACGAACTTGAAGGATGCCGTTTCACCGATGTCAGCCCCGGGCAAGAAGAGGTACAGTGCACCATTCATTTATTCATTCACTTACTCATAGTGCTACGTGGGTCCGATGAACCAGTAAAACCTTCACGGTCGTCTGGCCAGTAAGGGTTTACATTATAAAAGACAACGTACAGGGTCAATATCTGTACTCTCTGTTTACAATAAACTGTCACCATGCTGTTCTACACAACCGTAACGGCCATAATGGCACGCACCGGAATATAAGCTGCATCCTTAATTTCGAGGGATGGAAGAAACAGAGAAAGAATGAAGTCCCGTAAGCGACTTAAAAATGTTGTTCAAAGTTGTTGACAGTATGCTCAGACTTAGCCAGCCGGAGTGGCCGAGCGGTTCCTAGGCATTTCACTCTTGAACCGCGCGACCGCTACGGTCGCAGGTTCGAATCCTGCCTCGGGCATGGATGTGTGTGATGTCCTTAGGTTAGTTAGGCTTAAGTAGTTCTAAGTTCTAGGGGACTTATGACCACAGCAGTTGAGTCCCATAGTGCTCAGAGCCATTTGAACCATTTTGCTCAGACTTTATCAACTTTTAGGTTGGTCCTATAGCAGTTACTCATTCGGTAGAAACGGAACGTTCATAGGATCACTTTTTTATCCGTCTTTCTGTCCGTCTGACTGTTAAGAACACTTTTCATTGTTTACAGGTGGCCGTACCAAGTTGACATTTATGTTACTAAGCCTATGGTCCCACGGCGATGTACAAAACTTAAGCTTTTACGTCAGTGCAATAAAAAGATACGGCCCTTTATGTCACATATTTTTACACTCTCAAACACACTGATCAAAGCCTATAGCGTGCTTCCCATTGATGTATAATCTTGGCATTGTGCAAGAAGTAAGGTTTTACAGTGCAAATATAGGAAAAAATCTGAAAATTACTGATTTGTAATTGTATCACAGCAAAGAAAATTTATATATCTCTTTAACTTGTATGCGTCTGTCTCTCAATCTATTAAGACTCCTCTTCCTCAGAAACAGGAAAAACATATAAAGTTGAAATTTTTCACGTATTAGGGACCTTTCGCGGTGTAAAGCACAAGCTTCTAACTTAATTAAGACAAAAGTTACGGTCATTTATGTCAGATACTTTGATAGTCACAAACCCACTTACTGAAACCTATAAGGTGCTCCCCGTTGACCTAGAATCGTGCTCTTTATCAAGAAGCAAAGGGAAATATCGGAAAATTGTTAATTGTAATTATATCACACGAAAGAAAAACTGTTTTTGATAACCTCTTATTCAACTGTCTATGTGTTTCTCAGGAACGGATAATGTATCAAGATGAAATTTATGCCACATATTAAAGTCTACGGTTCCTTGACTGCGTAAAAGATTTAAGCTTGTATGTCAATGCAATCAAAAGATACTGCCATTTACGTCACACGTCCTGATATCTTTAAAATATAGATACCGATGACAGGGAAAAATCGTCGAAATCCTCTAATCCCTGGATGGATGAACTACCTGTGTACATAATTAAGTTTGTACGGAACTCTCGACGCACGACTCCTATTGGTTATCCAGATTTCGTTTTTTTGTTATATCGAGGGGCATGAAAAGGAAGCAATGGTTGGAAAGGGAGTGAGACAGGGCTGTAACGTTGTAACCTCCCCGTGAAAATAAAAGACAATGATACTGAGCCAAATGATGACTCCACACGAAAATGAATAATAAAAATGAGTCATGCGTAACCTCCTTGCAAAATTAAAGAATAATAATGGCCCAAATGTAAACTCCGCACAGTAATAAAAGTCAGTGATAATAAAAATGTGCAAAAATGTTAAGTCCCCACAAAATTAACGCTAAGATGAACCTGATAAATTTTATAAGGCCAGCTGCGCTGACCTTCGGCCCTGTGCAATAATTAAACCTGAACACAAATCCAAAATTCTTACCTCAGTAAACTGCATCTACATCTGCTCTTATTTTTCGGCACAGCTCCGTGCAATGCTGGCCCATGTTTAATTTTGATTCTTGGAGGGAATACATAGGAAATATTATTTAACTTGAAATGAATCTTTTTCTTTAAAAAGGTTACTTTGTAGAAAAATTATTATTGGGGCAATTCTTGAACAAATTAATTACAACCAACAAATGTTATTAGCTGAGCGCAATGCTGCTTCATTACCTTTGATAATAATATACCTCGTCCAGAATCGTGACCAGAGATGCAAGGGGGAGCACGCCGCCGACGCATGCCGACGCCCGCTCAGTACAAACGTCCACTCGCTACAACTACTGCCGACTGACTGCTACTGCAGACAGAGTGCAACTCGCGACTTCCTACATGCAACTGAACAGAGTCCAACTCGCAACCCGCAACTGAACACTCGCGCGGTCAAGCGCAGACTAGCAACGATAAATATCTCTCTGGTCAGAGATTCTGTCATGCCTCGCCGTCGCTGTTAATGAATACACTGAATACATACGTGTTTCAACGCATCCCCGATGTTATTCAATCTGTACATTGAGGAAGCAGTAAAGGAAACAAAAGAAAAATTCGGAGTAGCAACTTTGAGGTTTGCCGAAAACGTAATTCTGTCAGAGACAGCAAAGGAGTTGGAAGAGCAGTTAAACGGAATGAACAGTGTCTTGAAAGGAGGATATAAGGTGAACATCAACAAAAGCGAAACGAGGATAATGGAATGTAGTCGAATTAAAGCAGGTGATGCTAAGGGGATTAGATTAGAAAATGAGACACTTAAAGTAGTAGACGAGTTTTGCCATTTGGCATGCAAAATAACTTATGATGGTCGAAGTAGAGAGGATATAAAATATAAGCTGGCAATGGCAAGGAAAGCGTTTCTGAAGAAGAGAAATTTGTTAATAATGGATGTAGTAAGTGTCAGGAAGTCTTTTCTGAAAGTATTTGTATGGAGTGTAGTCATGCATGGAAGTGAAACATGGACGATAAATACTTTAGACAAGAAGAGAATACAAGCTTTCGAAGTGTGCTGCTACAGAAGAATGCTGAAGATTAGGTGGGTAGATGACATAACTAATGAGGAGGTATTGAATAGAATTGAGGAGAAGAGGAATTTGTGGCACAACTTGACTAGAAGAAGGGATCGGTTGGTAGGAGGTGTTCTGAGGCATCAAGGGATCATCAATTTAGTATTGGAGGCCAGCTTGGAGGGTAAAAATCGTAGAGGGAGACCACGAAATGAATGCGCTAAACAGATTCAGAAGGATATAGGTTGCAGTAATTACTTCGAGATGAAGAAGCTAGCACAGGATAGAGTAGCATGGAGAGCTGCATCGAACCAGTCTCTGGACTGAAGACCACAGCAACAACATCGATATACCGAGCGAGGTGGCACAGTGGTTAGACAATGGACTCGCATTCGGGAGGACGACGGTCCAATCCCGCGTCCGGCCATCCTGATTTAGGTTTTCCGTGATTTCCCTAAATCGCTCCAGGCAAATACCGGGATGGTTCCTTTGAAAGGGCACGGCCGACTTCCTACCCCATCCTTCCCTAGTCCGACGAGACCGATGACCTCGCTGTCTGGTCTCCTTCCCCAAAAACAACCCAACAACAACATTGATAAATGATTACTGTATAGTTGAAGGACACAGGAGAGGCTGGCTTACAATCACAACTGCGGCTGATGTCGCTGTTTACTTCTTTTGCTGTTTATCTCAACACTGTCAGTATTTCCGTAACTGTCATCCAAAGTTCACTGGCCTCGCTAGCATCGTATACGCAGTATTTCTTGAATCATACTGCTAGATCCTTTCATTCGCCACGCAAAGCGGTGAGGTGGGCTGTTTGAGATAAGGCCCATTAAAGAGTCTCGATCTTTTTCCAGGCGAATGTGTCGGCAGGTTGGAAGTGGGGCAGGAGGAATCGCAGCAAGGAATATATTGGGGAGGGGACTTCCAGTTCTGTGATTCGTCTGACTACCAATCGAAAGCTCCCGAAGACACGACTGGAACTGTAAGATTGTGAATATTTTAATTTACTTCTTGGATATTGGTATGAAATGTCCCAGGCAAAAATTAAAATATAGTTTGTGTATGTGTGTGCGTGCGTGTGCTTGTGTGCTTGTGTGTGTGTGTGTGTGTGTGTGTGTGTGTGTGCGCGCGCGCGTGCGTGTGCTTGTGTGTGTGTGTGTGTGTGTGTGTGTGTGTGTGCGTGTATTTATCACGGTGGGTTTGTTATGTGTGTGGAAACTGAATTCAGTGAAGGTGTACTAGAATCCAACCCACGAAGTCAGTACCCGCACGCGGAGAGCCGCCATCGCCAAACTCGTAAGTCTTCTGTTCTTCAAACGCTGACTCTGACTGCCTGTGTTCGACCGGATACGTGACACTAATAACATCAAAGAAGAATTGAGGGAGCTACACCACACATTCCGTAACAGCGGTTATGAGAACCATGTCATAAAAAATGCAGCAAGTTCAATCAGAACAAAACAATAAAAGAAAACAAGGAAGAGAAGGTTGCGCTAATGCAGTTATCACATATGAAGAGCGTCAGTGATAGGCTAGGTAGCGTCCTCCGCTGAAGAGGTTTCAAACCGATTTTCCGCGCTAGCCACAGGATCCACGACATCACAGGTTCCACGAGGGATGCAGTGAGAAACTTAATATCTCCTTCTTCACTTAAGTGCCTGGCAGAGGGCTCATCAAACCACCTTCACAGTAATTCTCTATGACCCCATCTCGAACAACAAGCGGAAAAAGCGAGAATCTGTATCTTTCCATGCGAGATTTGATTTCCCTTTTTTCTGATGATCATTTCTCCCTGGTCGGTCGGCACCAATAAATATTTTCGCTTTTCGAGGAGAAAGTTGGCGATTGAAATTTTGTGAGAAGATTCCGCTGCAACGAGAATCGCCTTTGTTTTAATTATGTCCACCCACAAATCGTGTATGGTATCAGTGATACCCTCTCCCCTATTTCTCGATAATACAAAACGTTCTGCCCTTCTTTGAACTTTTTCGACGTACTCCGTTAATCCTATCTGTTAAGGATCCCAGACCGCGCAGCACTACTCCGAAAGAGGGGTACTGATCCCCCATTGTACACAAAACGGGTCAGATCGCTGTAGGAGAAGCAGCGAAAAGAGCATGCCAAATTTAAAAGAGTGCAAAGTCCCCAAGACTGGAAAAGTTTTGTAAAATTTCGAATATAGTGCGTACTTCAATGCAATATGCTTTTAATAATTTCCACAACGAAATTCTGTCTCGAAATCCGGAAGAAAGCCGAAAGAGATTCTGGTCATGCATAAAGCACACCAGTGGCAAGACGCCATCAGTACTTTCACTGCGCGATAACAACTGTGAAGTCACTGATGACAGTGCCACTGAAGCAGAGTATTGAACACGGTTTTCCAAACCTCCTTCACCAAAGAAGACGATGTAAATATTCCTTAATTCCAATCAAGAACAACTGCCAAGATGAGAAACGTAGAAGTATATATCTTCGGTGCAACAAAGCAGATTAAATCAGTTAATAAAGCCAAGGCCTCCGGTTCAGACTGTATACCAGTCAGGTAAGGTTCCTTTCAGACTATGCTGATGCAATAGCTCCATATTTAGCAGTTATATACAATCACTCACACGCCGAAAGATCTGTATCTAAAGACTGGAAAATTGCTCAAGTCACACCAATACCCAAAAAGGGAAGTTGGAGTAATCCACGAAGTTACAGGCCCATATCACTAACGTCGAATTGCAGTATGGTTCTGGAACTTATACTGTATTCGAACATTATGAATTATTTCGAAGAAAACGATTCAGCATGGATTCACACAATATCGTTCTTGCGAAACACAACTAGCTCTTTATACTCATTAAGTAATGGGTGCTATCGACAGGGGATGTCAAATTGATTCCATATTTTTAGATTTCCAAATGGCTTTCGACACCGCTCCTCACAAGTGTCTTCTAACCAAACTGCGTGGCTATGGAATGTCGCCTCAGCTGGGTTACTGGATTCGTGATTTCCTGGAGAAAGATTACAGTTCGTAGCAATAGAAGGAAAGCCATCGAGTAAAACAGAAGTAATATCCGGCGTTCCCCAAGGAAGTGTCACAGGCCCTCTATTGTACCTGAACTATATTAACGACACAGGAGACAATCTGAGTAGCCGTCTTAGATTGTTTGCAGATGATGCTGTCATTTACCGTCTTGTTAAGTCATCAGATGGTCAAAACGACTTGCCAAATGATTTAGATAAGATATCTGTATGGTGCAAAAAGTGGCAATTGACCCTGAATAAGGAAAAGTGTGAAGTTATTCACTCAGCAAAATTTCGATTACGCGATAAGTCACACTAATCTGAAGGCTCTAAATTCAACTAAATACTTAGGAATTACAATTACAAATACCTAAATTGGAATGATCACATAGATAATCTTGTGGGTAGAGCAAACTAAAGACTGCGAATCATTGGCAGAACACTTAGAAGGTGCAACGGGTGTGCTAAAGAGACTGCTTACACCTCGCTTGTACGCCCTATTCTGGAGTATTGCTGTGCATTGTGGGATCCGCATAAGGTGGGACTGACGGATGACATCGGAAAAGTACAAAGAAGGGCAGCTCGTTTCGTATTATCGCGAAGTAGGTGGGATAGAGCCACAGATATGATACGTGAATTGGATTGGCAGCCATTAAAACAAAGGCGTTTATCGTTGCGACAGGATCTTCTCATGAACATTCAATCCCCAGTTTTGTCCTCCGACTGAGAAAAAATTCTGTTGACATTCACCTATATAGAGAGAAAAGATCATCACGATAAAATAAGAGAAATCAGAGGTCGCACAGAAAAATTTAAGTGCTTGTTTTTCCCGCGTGCCGTTCGAGAGTGGAACGGTAGAGAGACAGCTTGAAGGTGGCTCATTGAATCCCCTGTCAGGCACTTTATTGTGAATAGCAGAGTAATAACGTAGATTTAGATGTAGAGACGGACAAGCGTAGTGTAAACAGTCTCTTTAGTAGATTTGTCACATTTGCTACATTTATTGTGCCAATAAAACCAGTCTTCGGTTCCCTTTCTCCACAACATTTTCAGTTTAAGTTAATTTGGGTTGTTCGTACAGTAATTCCTAGGTATTTAGTTGGTTTTAAGGTCTTTAGATTGACTGATCTATCGTGTAAGGTAAGTTTAACGGACTCCTTTTAGCATTCATGTGAATGACCTCACAATTTTCAGTATTTAGATCTATTGCCCATTTTCGCACTATGCAGATATCTTTTCTAAATATTTTGCAATTGGTTTTGATCTTCTGATGACTGTACTAGAAGATGGACGACAGCATCATCTACAAACAACGTAAGACGGCTGTCCAGATTGTGGATAAGGAATAGTAGAAGGCCTAAAACACTACCTTGGGGAAAGCCAGAAATCACTTATGGTTTACTCGACAACTTTCCGTCAATTAATTACTGCTTTAGTATATGAATTATGTTGTCAGTGGAGAGTTGCCTACGTAGGTAAGATGAAGAGGCCAATCAGCACACGAGTAGCAGAACTGACGCAATGTGTGATTACCGCAGCACATTAAGTAGGCGGGGAATACCACCGTAACGGTGAAAAACCTGTCAAGCTCCAAGAAGCCCCTTGTGCTGGCGGAAGAATCGTAAACACGTCAACGCAAAATACGGGGAAGAACCCGAACCGCTCACGGACGCCACAGCCTAAGCCAGCGGCCTCTCACACACGGAAAATCGCGCCTTTGCAAAGTGAGTTTCACACCGTGTTTGCACGATGAATCGGTGTAACTTGGCTTAACTCACCTCAACTCAGCTTGCATGGTGAAGCTGCCTTTGTGCACTGCCCTGCCGGGTACCATGATAGACGGCTTATTTAACACTGATATCGTTAAGGGTAAAACTGTTACTAAAATAATGGAACAACCTGTTCCGAAAAAATCAAAGATTTCTGAAAGTCCATTTAAACCGGAGTGGGAGCTTTCTTATTTTTTGTTAGGTGTGACAATAAAGTCAAATGTCTAGTCTATGGTATAGTAATCGCGTGTGTGACAAAATCTTCGACTGAAACACACAGAGAAGTATAGTGAAATCATAGGAGACACCAGAGAGATAGAATTAAAGAAGTTGCAAAGTCTTGCAGAAGAGAATTCTGTATTAACAAATTAGGTTCTTACAGTACTTCGTCATGTTTATTTTCTTTAAAGGCCCTGTGGAGCAAATCTAAGTTTGTTTACATTCCTCTCAAATATTTATTAGTTTTCGTTTCGGCTTGTATTATTCTCAACACAATCTTTTTCCTTTGATTTAGGCCGAACAAGATGAAGGGTGCTGCGAAAGAACTCTTAGAGGTCGTTATAAAGTTGCTTTACGTTTAGCAAGAGCTGGAAAGCCGTTTATTGAAGGGCCTTTAATAGACTTTTTTTGACCGTAGTAGAGATAATGAATCACACATTAGCTCCCGCATACGGCAGAATTTCACTATCTAGTATGACAGTATCTCGTCGAATCAGCGACATTGCAAGGAATTTGCACGGACAGTTGGCAGCGGGAATTGAAAACCTCCTAGCGTACTCCATCGCACTTGATGAATCCAGGGATATTAGCGACACGCCGCTGCCGTTGCTTGGCGTGGCGTGAAAGACGATCTACGTGTGACGGTATAGATCTTGGTTATGATTCCGATGAAGGACACTGCTACAGGACGGATATTTGACCACAAGTTGAAATGGCATGTGAGGAAAAGGTTTCACTCGGGAAAGCTGTTTTCCGTAACCACAGCCGGGACGCCAGCAGTGCGCGGTAAAGCAAAAGAATTTATTGTCCTACCGCGGGGAAAACTTATCATGCACGATTTACCTTACGTTCGTTCTTTTTTTTCACACCAAGGGGTCTTTTATGTGAAAGTTAGCGGTTTTCGGGTCGTGATGAATATAGTGGTGCGTATCGTCAACTATATTCGTCCTCACGGGTTCATTCATACTCAGTTCAATGAATTTTTGATTTCATTTCAAGAGGAATATTCACATATCCCCCATCATGCTGAGCTATGCAGGCTTAGCAAAGGAAAATTAATTTCCCGAGTTACTCGATTACGCCAGGTCGTGGCTCAGGTTTTGGAGAACAAAGGATGTCGGACGCCACTTACGCATAACACTGAGTAGGTAGCTAATTTAGGCATTTGCAAATATTATGGCTGTTCCAAAAGGTTTATGTCTGAAACTCCAAAAAGAAAACAATCTCATCAACGATATGGTCCGCAAAATAAAAGCTTTCCAACGTATAGTTCGTTTCCTCAAAAACAACCTTTCAGAGGAAAGTAGGTAACACTTCCTTGAGCTATGTGAGCGATACTTAAATATTATTTTCAGTGAGGCATCTGGAATTTTAAAAGTGCTTTCTTCAAAACGGTGCTATGGTTTTGTTTGACAGCATGTTTGTTGGGATAGGCAGGCATTGAAAAATTCGTCGCTATGTTAGAATCCCTTGAAAACGAGTTTAGCCAGCGATTCCAGTTAATGTGCTATTATATCACCAACAGTAAAATAGAGTCTATTCTGTTAAATACGTAAATTTAACATTACATTAAAAACCTTATCCACAATACACGTTTGTTAAAGCACACCACCTTTTAGTACTTCATTTATCAACGTTCGGAATTGTTTTTGTCACAAGGAATTACTAACTTGCAGCGAGCACTTGGTATGTTTTTAAAAACCTTTCCAATAGCAACTGAAAGTGCGCCTCACGATTTAAATTTAAAACTAGTCGGTTTGCAAACCGATAAGCAGCGAAGTTGATTTTACAATACCAAACGTTTTCTCGACTTCAACCTTCATTTTTCGAAGATAAAAGAAGGAGCTGAGATTATTTCTATATTTGGCTTCACATGTTCATGTGAAAGTTTTTCTGTTTGCTTATATGAAAACTATATTATTTGCAACTATTTCTGACTGTAATGTAATAAATGCTCTCAGAATTGCTGTCAGCCGACCCCTTGCTCCAGACCTTAGTAGTATAACTGCAAATAAAAAGGAGAAAATAGAAGAGTTGATTTTTCGTTGGGAACAACATAAAAATTATTGTTATTATTTCTCTCTTTTGCACCGGTAGTCTTGTTCCACCAAACTATGCTCTCCATCCACTGAATAGAAACATTTGGCAATGATGAAGAAAACAGAGGTGAAGTACTAGATAAAGTTGAGAAGGCGAGAAGACGGAGAGAGTGAAGAAAGAAAGCGCTAATGCTTAAAGTCGATGAAAGAAGCGGTGGGGGGGGGGGGGGGGGGGGGGGCGGGGGGTTGCAGTGTCAATACGGCGAAACCGTCCCCTGCACTCTCTGCATTGCGCGATGCACTCGCGCAAACACCAAGAGAGGTCCTGGCCTAAACAAAAACCTGTAGACGGACTGTCAGTATATCTCCGCGCACACCAGGAGGGAAAAGTGGGCACCATAAGCCAATCGCTGATTTCCAGAATGTCGCCAGTTTTTGTACTAGGCGGATACCTACGAATAACGTCCTTCCTACTTTCTGCATTTCGTTATGATTCTTCTGTTGCATTCTAGGGCCAATGAAGTTTCACATGTATGACGTATTGACAACGAGTGACAGGTATAATTAAAAGCACTTTTCCTCATTCAAAACCAGCCTTTCCCTGAGAAAAATCTTTGTAATACAGTCGAAACATCAGTTTTGTACTTTTTAATGAATGTGTTTTATACAGTGACAGTACAATACACAGAAGTGTTTTAATCATTAAGGCGGGTCTTAACTTGAACACTTTTGTCCAGAGTGTCGGGCCACGGAATGTTACAAACCCAACATTCACTCACAAAATAAAAGGTTCTAAACAGCCACTGTGAGATCGTTTGTAATTATTGCAAAGCATTTCAGAGGAAATTTCCATCTTCCTTTGGTATATTATTTTAGCGTCAACAGCGTTAAGCTGTGCCTCATCAGTGTGATATAAATTGTTTGAAAAACGAGGCAACATCTTTAGATTCAGTATTACGGTTAGGATAATAAACTGCTTGCAACCACTTGTTTATACACTTGTTATCCCAAAATGAGTGTCATTTTTTACTTCAGATCATCGTCACGAGGGACAGACTGTGAAATGCATGAAAGAATCAATGTATTTCTTGAATTTTAATATTCTCACAAAAGTTGATGGACATTACCGCCTTATGAATACTGCATATGACTCAATCCACTTATCCTGTTAATTGTTCTTGCCTTTCAAAGCCAGTTTTAATGGCTATCGTCGACTTTGTAGCGTTCGACCGCAAGTTACCTCAAAATAAATTGTAGTTAACACGTAATAAAAATTGACAAAGAAATCGCAGAAATAATTTTTGAATGTTTTTGTTTAGGTTAGCTGAAGATAACGAGATAATGGTTATAATTCCTACTCTACTTGTACTGAAACATTCATTTTAGAGCTCGCTGACCCATGGAAAGCGTTATTTGAGGGCTTAACATATGGCTTGTTATCTTGATTCTTCTTAGTGCTTTCCACATGGATCGTTTTCAGCCTTCTCATTTCTTATCGGTACACTTAATTTTGAACATTCTTCTTCCTCTTCTTTTCCGTTTTTCGCAAGTCGGTGATGCACGTACGTGAAATGTTGTGTTTAAAACGTAAATTCTAAGAAATGAACTTCTCATGTTAAAACTTATGTTACAGATTCAGATAATTCATTTGTGAGAAAAGCTCTGTTTCACTCTGCTCAAGTGATTATTATACCCTTCTTCCTCCATCCGTCACTTGTTAATTTTTTTCCAAAGTTGAGGATTTTCTTTATATCGCCATCTGTTTGGTCCCCAATATTCAAATTAAGATTTTCACTAATCTCACCACAAGCGGCCCTGAGCATAATCGATCCATTTTTTATATTTTATCCCATATTCTGATCTCTGTAGAACGTTTAGTCTGTTTCACGTATTCCGTAATTCATTTTCTTCTTCGTGTGAACCTTTCTACTTTGGTATACACAACTTTCACTAGTTTACTTTCACTAGTTTGCCTGTAAGAATATTCACAAATCGCTATTTTCTTATGTGCAATCTAGCAGACGTTAAAAGAGCGGAAGTGATAAGTAGGAAAATTTGATTGTGAAAATTAAGCTACTTAAAAATTTTAGTAATCACCATCTGTAACACATTCCATTGAATACACAAGTAATAACTTCTTGTATGTAATAAACAAATGATGTGGTAGATGTCAGGATCGACATTTCCTCCAAATGTGTTTCGGCCGTTGAATTTAAAATCTGTAGTGGAACATTAGAGTGTGGTATTTGGGTGTACCCTTTACCGAGGGCCGAGCGAAGGCACCTCTAACTGATACTTATATGGATATGGTGTCTGTTCGTTCAGACATGTTCGAAAGAGAAGACACCATTGATGACTTAGAACGAAGTTAGATCTATATTAATACCGGGACTCGAATCTGGGATCTCCTGAATACATGGCAGACGCTCTATCCTCCTGAGCCACCGAGGGCATCTGCAGTCTCACTATCCGCTGTGCCCTCGGTGGATCAGATGGATAGAGTGTCTGCCATGTAAGCAGGAGATACCGGGTTCGAGTCCCGGTCGGGGCATACATTTTCACCTGCCCCCGTTGTTACACATCAACGCCCGTGAGCACCTGACGGTATTAATACGATTCTAATTACCTCTAACTGAAGTCAGGCACCGGCCGCGGAGTGTATTCGGCCCCACAGCCTTGATTACTGGCAGCACTGTGCGATGTGGTGGTGTCGGAAGACAATCAGTTTCAGTTTCCATCAGATTACCTTTCATTCAGAAAGCTGTTGCACTCAGCGACTGTTATACTAACTTGTAAATTATAGATTGCAGCAATCAGTCGCCCTTTTTTAATTTTTTTATAAATTTTATTGTGCATATCTAGATTTCGGCTAGAAGCTAGCCATTCTCAATGCACTATTATTTTCGCTCAATGCATTGAGTATTCAATGAACTGTAGATGAAGCCCGACCAACAGCCATTACATGCGTCGAGCGTAAATAATAGTGCATTGAGAATGGCTAGCATCTAGCCGAAATCTAGATCTGCACAATGAAATTTAAAAAGGACGACTAATCGCTGCAATCCATAATTTACAATCAGTTTCTCCGTCAGTAGATGGTGGGCAAAGAGCAACGTGAAGTTGATCCGATGAAGACCATCCTCTTGCGTACAGTAGATCTTCAGCTAGTTCACAGACTGTGCTGGAGCATCTAGGCCATAGATTCACAACAGTGTCGTAATCAAGGAATATAATGCTACTGCGGTGGATGCCATCGATCCCAACAATAAACCCCTGACCAGAGTGGGAGAAATTGTGTATTTAAAGCGAGATAGCGTGAAGCTATGACGCAAAGCTGGGTTCGTAATTACCGAATGCGTCCTCCTTATTCCATTACCTTCACTTATCGGGCTGTTAACTGCTGTGTCGTCCCTTTGCTGTGTGCTCTACTTGCAACATGCTTAAAGCGCTAAGGAATGTGCTTGTCTCACTTTCTCTGGTTTTCCGTCCTTTTCTCCACTGCCTTAACCGGCAGAATGTCGTCGGCCTGACTCACTTGCGACATAATTTCTCGCTTCCTGCTTCCTCCTCTGTCTCTGACACAACTCAGATTTACCCGAGTAATTCTTTCACATCTTTTAACACCGTTGTAAATCTGCAGTCACATACTAGGGTTGCCCAAGGCGGTCACATTTAAGACTAACTAACACTTGTTAGGGCCGCTATGTATTTATTAAACTGATCCTGCGCCAAGCACATTTCGATTTATTCGCAGAATACTGGGAACTTTGTCGCTCTTTACAAGTGACGTTGCTAGCAGAGATTAATATGAGTTGCATTACAATACTGGCCAAGTGCAAGAGATACATCTGACCAGGAGCTCACCAGCAACGGATTTTTGTAACGTTTTTTTGTAGTTATGGTATGAGAATTCGGAAATCAAACATCAGTTGCCCGAAGCACTAGACTGAGCTCTGAAAATTTATCGAGAAAAACAGTCTGAAATTTTCCGACGAACTTATTTTACTAAAGATGATGAAACTGTGAAGTCGAGCCATGTGGCTGACTGTATAGCACTGGGGAAAGGTAATTCCGTAAGTAATTCATCGCTGCTTCGAATCTCACTGTGGTCCTTCGCTGTTTCACTTTATTTTTCTATTCGGTTCGAATACCTCCATCATTTAAACGTAAAATTCATCAAATACCTGCTAATTAACATAATAATTAATCATTAATAACTTTCATGAAAAATTCGTGACTTTAGTTTCTAATTACACATATTGAAAAGATAATTTTTAACTATCAATATTTTATAAAAGACTACTCATAAAGATTGTTTAAATTAAAAACATTACAAATTTATTGACAACCTTTTATTCAATATCGATAACTAAGAGTCTATATGTCTATATTTGCAATGGAAACTGGAATTTACTGTACGATGTGTAATTTGAAACAAGATGTTCAATCTTTATAATAAATAGTGATTAAAAATATATTAATTACCTTATATTTGATCAATTTTGTATTTAAATGATACAGGTATTCGAACTGATTGAGAAAAATGAAATAAAGAAAAGACTGTAATGAGACTGGAACAAGCGATCCATCCATCACCCATTTACTAATGTCTGCTCTTCTATCATGTATCAGTTCCACACAACGAAGTCGTATAGAGGTAAAAACAGCTGTTCAGCTTTAAGATTTCCAAAGTCTCTCTAAATCAATAATAATACTCAACACTTAATGACCATTCAAATTATCATAAAAATTACAGTACAGGCCGCTTACACACATCGACCTGTTAGCAATACGGCGGAAGTACGCACATTACATGGGACTTGAAGTTTTACTTCTTTGGTTCTACCGGATCTTACAATGTGTCCTACAGGGTGTTATCCGGCCTGGGTCATTCACCAGCCATGTTTCCTACATTCTGACAAGCATGTTTTAGGTGCACTCAACTCTATTATGACAACCCACCAGTTTGGTATGACTGTTAACGTGGGTAACGTCCCTAAAGATGTCCGTAGTTGTCCATCTACATTAAGGAAATACATCCATTAAAAACCTGAAGTCGCTTCTATACTTACGTGAAACCGGTAGCTGCAAATAAAGCACCTTCATATTGCTATGCAGCTTTTTGAATTACATAATCAGTCTTCAGTTTTTAATTTTTGTAATTTCAAAATAATTCGATTGTTTGTTGAGTGCTGAGTGTTGTTATTGATACGCAAAATGTCTCTGAGCTGTGTTTGCCCTCCCCAGAAAGTGGTTGTATCTCTAAATTTACAACAGTCAATGGTGTTAATAGATGTCAGTTACCCCAACCCCTAAGCAGTTTGTGCTATTTAAGCGAGTTAAAACTCCATCAATAAATACAGCAGTAACTTTCACAGTGCAAAAAAGGTTAGATTACTGAATATCCTAGAAGAAGTGGAGATATACACTCACATGTGTAACACACGACTTAATGAATAGCAAGAGTTACATAATAACACACATAAAAGGAACATTAACAATGTTTCAGTCAGATTTCATGAAGATGTTACCCGCATGTATATCTGGTAAAGCTTTCACAAGCCACCTTAGTTCGCCCTTAGCTCCAGGTCAGGTTGGCAACATCACTACATAGTAAACACTGATTTAGTTACGTTTACCTCCCTATTACTCAGAGCGTTGTTCGTAACAGGTGGCTCAGTTTTATATCGTTATATGTTTTAACTTTCTATATTATTAGTCAAAAGACGCTGTTCAATGTACACTGTGTGGGACTTACAGACCTATCTGCTCTATCTCATCAACACTATCGAGAAACCTCTTTGCAACGCGAAATTCAAAGCTAGATGTCACACAACGTCGGAAAGCCGGTATAAAATGAGGTGTCGATTAATGTTTTGTCAACAGAGAACCAGTAACAGCAGTATGACCCGCTCAGGGCAGCTCGGTGACTTCGAAAACGGACTGTAACATATCCGTCAGGGGCATTTCAATCATTCTAAAGCAGCCCAGTTAGGTTGTTGGTGATGTGAATCAAGTGCAAACGCGAAAGAACAATGACAGCTATATCATGAGAAGGCAGACATTTTATTGTTGAACAGAGAAAATCGACAATTGCGGAAGGTGGTTGTAAACAATAGCTTGAAATTAGCGAAAGTAATCACCTGTGAGTTCCAAAATGCAACCAGCAATGCAGCCAGCACAGTGATTGTGCTTAGATAGTTAAAAAGAATGGTGTATGATGGTCGATTAAGTCCTTAAAACCCACACATTTCTGTAGCCATTCCTAACCCACGCTTGGCGCAAAGGAAAGACCGCCTCCACCGGGCAATGCATGACTGGAAACGAGTCATTTGGAGCGACAACTCACTCTGTACCCTGTGACAATCCGATGCGAGAATAAGGGTTTGGCGTATGCCTTAAGAACGTTTCATACCGTCACGTAGAACACCGTGGCCATTTGTATTTCTTAAACCACACTTGTTACGTGGGACTTGTCTTATGCGTCTGTAACGAACATAATTTTTATCGCAATGTCGCTTTTTAACCTGTGGTAACATTCCTTCTCGAGTGGATTTCGGAATAATGGACGGATTTTTACCACCATATGTTGTTAATTGGTAATGTTCGGTACTGTGTGGCCGCATGTGGTAACTTCATGTTGTTAAGTGGGTATCATTGCCCACACCACATGATGATGACAAAATGTTGAAACTGCAATTGTAATACATAAACAATAAACATTTTTAGTACAACTTATTTGCCTCAATCAGCTGTTCAGTTAGAAACGTGACAACGTACTTTTCCTTTTTCAGGTCACCTGCAAGCTTGTTGCCAAACAAAGAGATGGCGATAACATTGTCACAACCTATCGCAAAGTGTTGCTTATCACACTGCAATTCCGCCTTATGGGAAACATGTCTGACCAACAACACAACGTCTACTGTGCTTCATTTGCCACAATGAACATGGAAATAAGGTAAACTCGTATTTAGTTACAATATGTATCCATTAGAGCTTGATATCAGTACCAATGAAAGACTATTTGTCACTGAAAACAGTTTCATTTGTAGCAGTTTCTTCAAATAGAAACAGGGTTCTGTGCAATGTGAATCCTCATTCAACATGGTTATGCACCGAAAATCCTCCCAGCTAAATCCAGGATGGTGATCAGTTGGAATTTGTGTCATATTTGTCTCGAGATCACCCAGGTATATTTCATTCATCATTTAATGTTCCAGAACCACTCGCTGTTGTTTAAATATAGGGAAATGTGTAAGTTGTGGAAGCTAGGACGATTCTGACGCCACATTGGCTTGATCGACAATCGTGATATGGTTAGTTACGGCTGTGGGAATACCTTCCTGCCGGTAACATGTTCTGCACCATGAAATAAACACCATTACATAAAAGCAAAATTTTGTACCTGGCTACACGTTCAGAGACCGTGAATAGTGACAACTGAAAGAAAACAGCCCTCGGTCACTACTTTTAACGAATTAACCTGGTTTCAACACTGCTAGGAGTGTCTTCCTCAGACTTTAAACCAAAGAATGATCTATAACATGGTCAAGGAATTATGACTGAAAACGTATGATACAGAATATAAGTGCAGTGGAAGACTGGCAGTACTTATATGTGATTTATAAAATAATAAATATGCCAAAATGGCATTAGTCACAAAGATATTTAAGATAAAGAAACTGTGATGGCGAGCCACTAAGGGCTCCTCGTTACATGCGTGGTGCAGGTTGCAGAACGGACTTGAGGTTCCCGCGTTAACAAATGCGGCCAGGTGAACATGGCACTGCAACGAGCGCGCCATCTAGTAGCCTTTGATACAATTAGGCTACTTCACATTGAAATATAGGCAGAGATGATTATAAATAAACAGTATTTGGTACATAATGGAAAGCAATGTTTGTTTGATAGTAGCATATGACATAACATTTTGTCTACATCAAAGCTTATAACAGTAAGATAAAACATGAAAACATAATTATATAAATGTAAATAGGAAATGAATGACAACTTGTAGAAAGCAATGTTGACGTGAAATACAGCCAAGAAACATTTGACAAGTTAAAATACGTAGGTCTACCTTAGAAGGAAAAGAACATTTCGGAAACCTACACAGGGGGACTCGAAGTCAGATATTGAGTAACGGCTTTATACCTTTAAAAAATTTTTGTTACGTAGCTGTAGCTGTTCATTTAGGAAGAGGCTATCCTTTCGAGGAAAATGCACGAAAGTCTCTAATTCTTCTAGAATATCTAGTCTACGCCCTTTCTTTTCGGTGTGTTAAATCTTGCTGTCGCAGATGGCTTAGGTGAATGACCTGTAATTAGAAGATGGTCGGCAAAAGACGAATTATGGGGGCTAGTGCCATTTTTTCTTAGCAAGTGTTCTTTATATCTGGTAGTGAAGGCACGTCCAGTATGTCCTATATAGTAAGAGGAGCAAGTATCGCAGACAATTTTGTGGACTCCAGAATTTTCTAAAGGGGAACGAACAGAATGTAAATTATGAATTAAGTTTCTTTTCAAAATGTTATTAGTAGAGAAAAAAACGATGCAATCGCATTTCTGTCGAAGAATACGTTGGCTCTGATAAGAGATAGGCCCCACGAAAGGAATAGAGAAATATTTTTTTGAGTTAGACTCGATAACAGAAGTGAATAGCGTAGTAATTCTTATAGCAGTTTTCTCTTTAAGGACGTCATCTACTATGTTAGGTTTATACTCGATGTTATCTGGTATTGTTTTAAGTAAATTGATTTCATTGTTCATCTTTTCTTTAGAAAGTGGGATGGAAATGGCTCGGTGAACAGCAGAATGAAAGAAGGCTTTTTTATGCGTTGTGGATGAGTAGAACATGTAAGTACGATATGGTCGGCATATGTTACTTTAGGAAAAATTTTGAAATTTTATTTGTTTCTATGGTAAGCGTGAAGTCAAGGAAGTTCAATTGACGGGCCTCATTTTCAAATTCGATAGTGATAGAAATTTTCTTTTGAAAATCGTTGTATAGCGGGTCCTTTGTACATGGTTAGAATATCATCAACGTATCTGGAATGAGAAAGAATGCCTAGTGACACAGCCGGAAAACCACTAAAAATTTGTTTCTTCTAGGGAGTTGATGAAAATATCAATCAGCAAGGATACCAGCTAACGGATTTCTCATAGCGAGACCGTCGGATTGCTGGTACAAATGCCCATTAAATTCGAAATAGCTGTACTTGACTTCGACTGATATTAGATTCATGAAGTCGGTGATTTGTTCATCTGAGATATCTTTTTTGAACCGACGTAAATGTTTTTCTGCGACTTTCAGCGTTTACTGTACGGGGACGATAGTATAAAGATTTTGGATATCGAAAGAAACTAACTTGGTGTCTGAACTGCATTCTAAATCTTTTATTTTTTGCACTTAGGTGTGACTATTTGTGACGGAAAAATAATTCACAAAAACGAATGATTTTCTCAGAGTTCCATGCACAAGTTTGGCCAGATCATGGTATGCACTATTCATACTATTAGATATCGGGCGTAGCGGATGATTAGGTGTATGGATTTTAAAATGAGACCGACGTTTAGGGGGCTGAGGGTTCATGTTAATGAGCATTTTCTTCTGAATGGGTTTGAGTAGGAAATTTGCGCTGTTGATGGCTGCCCTGACCTCTGGAGTCGGATCCTAGTGTAGATCCGAAATATTATTTTCGTTAGAGAAATGTCTCGCCCAACGTGTCACACAGAAATGTGACTGAAAAAGTGCTTGTAGATCTTAAAGTTGGTCTCGATAGTAAAAAGATAGATAATGCTTGTCAAACTCGGATTGCTTATGACGTATGTAATATTTTCATGAAAAATAAAGCCCCTATTTATAACGTTACGCATAATGATAGGAAATTGGTCATTTCCATTAATAGCAAACTTAAAGAAGCAGATGCGCTAATTACTAAGTCAGACAAAGCGTGTACTAGAGTTATTGCTTATGCCTCTGAATATATTTCCAAAACCTTAAATTTCTTTAAAGAAAATAATATTCCAGAGCGGCATGGGGAACCGACTCCAGTTTCACAAAAAGAGGTCAGAACAGTCATCAACAGCGCAAATTTCCTACTCAAACCCATTCGGAAGAAAATGCTCATTAACATGAACCCTCAGCTCCCTAAATGTCGGTATCATTTTAAAATCCATACACCTAATCATCCGCTACGCCAGATATCTAATAGTATGAATAGTGCATACCCTGATCTGGCCAAATTTGTGCATGGAACTCTGAGAAAATCATTCGTTTTGTGAATTAGTTTTCCGTCACAAATAGTCACGCAAAAAATAAAAGATTTAGAATGCAGTTCAGACACCAAGTTAGTTTCTTTCGATATCCAAAATCTTTATACTATCGTCCCCGTACAGTAAACGCTGAAAGTCGCAGAAAAAAATTTACGTCGGTTCAAAAAAGATATCTCAGATGAACAAATCGCCGACTTCATCAATCTAATCTCAGTCGAAGTCAAGTACAGCTATTTCGAATTTAATGGGCATTTGTACCAGCAATCCGACGGTCTCGCTATGGGAAATCCGTTAGCTGGTATCCTTGCTGATATTTTCATCAACTCCCTAGAAGAAACAAATTTTTAGTGGTTTTCCGGCTGTGTCACTAGGCATTTTTTCTTATTCCAGATACGTTGATGATATTCTAATCATGTACTAAGGACCCGCTGACGGTGTTCATAGTATTTTTAACCTATTCAACGATCTTCAAAACAAAATTTCTTTCACTATCGAATGTGAAAATGAGGCCCGTCAATTGAATTTCCTTGACTTCACGCTTACCATAGAAACAAATAAAATTTCAAAATTTTTCCTAAAGTAACATATGCCGACCATACCGTACCTACATCTTCTACTCATCCACAACGCATAAAAAAGCCTTCTTTCATTCTGCTGTTCACCGAGCCATTTCCATCCCACTTTCTAAAGAAAAGTTGAACAACGAAATCAATTTACTTAAAACAATACCAGTTAACAACGAGTATAAATCTAACATAGTAGATGACGTCCTTAAAGGGAAAACTGCTAAAAGAATTACTACGCTAGGCATTTCTGTTATCGAGTCTAACTCAAAAAAATGTTTATCTATTCCTTTCGTGGGGCCTATCTCTTATCAGATCCAACGTATTCTTCGAAAGAAATGCGATTGCAACGTTGCTTTCTCTACTAATAACAATTTGAAAAGAAACTTTATTCATAATTTACATTCTATTCGTTCCCCTTTAGAAAATTCTGGAGTCTACAAAATTGTCTGCGATACTTGCTCCCTTACTATATAGAACATACTGGACGTGCCTTCACTACCAGATATAAAGAACACTTCCTATGGAAAAACGGCACTAGCCCCCATAATTCGTCTTTTGCCGACCATCTTCTAATTACAGGTCATTCACCTAAGCCATCTGCGACAGCAAGATTTAACACACCGAAAAGAAAGGGCGTAGACTAGATATTCTAGAAGAATGAGAGATTTTCGTGCATTTTCCTCGAAAGGATAGCCTCTTCCTAAATGAACAGCTACAGCTACGTAACAAAAATGTTTTGAAAGGTATAAAGCCGTTACTCAATATCTGACTTCGAGTCCCCTTGTACAGGTTTCCGAAATGTTCTTTTCCTTCTAAGGTAGACCTATGTTTTTTAACTTGTCAAATGTGTCTTGGCTGTATTTCACGTCAACATTGCTTTCTACAAGTTGTCATTCATTTCCTATTTACATTTATATAATTATGTTTTCATGTTTTATCTTACTGTTATAAGCTTTGATGTAGACAAAATGTTATGTTATATGCTACTATCAAACAAACATTGCTTTCCATTATGTACCAAATACTGTTTATTTATAATCATCTCTGCCTATATTTCAATGTGAAGTAGCCTAATTGTATCAAAGGCTACTAGATGGCGCGCTCGTTGCAGTGCCATGTTCACCTGGCCGCATTTGTTAACGCGGGAACCTCAAGTCCGTTTTGCAACCTGCACCACGCATGTAACGAGGAGCCCTTAGTGGCTCGCCATCACAGTTTCTTTATCTTAAATATCTTTGTGACTAATGCCATTTTGGCATATTTATTATTTTATAAATCACATATAAGTACTGCCAGTCTTCCACTGCACTTATATTCTGTATCATACGTTTTCAGTCATAATTCCTTGACCATGTTATAGACCATTCTTTGATTTAAATTCTGAGGAAGACACTCCTAGCAGTGTTGAAGTTAAAAGTAGTAACCGATGGCTGTTTTCTTTCACTTGTAACCATTATATAAGATGGTTACATATAGCTTAGAGGCTCAGTGATATGGTTAAATGTAATGAAAGAACCCACTGGTAACTGTTATATGATCTCCGTAAAGGAACAGCACCATGTCCCAAGTGCTGAAATAGGCTACTCCATTCTGAATATTTCTCGTGTTCTATTCAAAATATCTGTTAATAGTGCCTTATAATCAACATAGAAGTTCATAGGTACGTGGTGTGGCGGGTAAGATGGGCAGTCTCAGGCAAACTCTAGTAAATATTTCGTGATGCTGTTTTTGCTAAGTCTCAGTAGGCAGCGTGGTGAATTTTACGACTTATGCAAGTAATTTTTAACGAATATAGCTGCCGAATTACACCATCTACAGCCTTGTCATTGGATATGTTTACGTTTTTTGTATGGCAGTGGGAAGAGCCTTCGAAGGATAAATCAAATACGTAACAGGTATGAAACGTCGCGTAATTGTATCAGTACAATAGCGTCGATAACCATTGTGCCTCGGTGAGGAAAAGGGATCTCACAAATATTTGCCTTAATGTACCAAACGTAAGAAAACGTTTAACTCATGTACATTTTGAGTGTTTACCTTGAGTCTGAATAACATTATTCCATGTGATCCATTGAATACAGCAACCAGACAGCTTCCTCATGCAGCTATTTAGACTTTCACGATGCATTGTATACGATGGTTGAAAAAGTGTCTGTGGTTTTCGTTCACAGTGAATGTCGCCAAATTGTTAGAGCAACTGTGTATTCTCAAAGGAATCCTGTTCGTACTAAGTCTTCGTGATTTGAATTACAACTGTAAGAAATTATGAAACTACAAGTGTGAAGAAATATTTACAGAAAAAAGAAGAACAGCTAGTGATGAAACCATTACTACTAGCATGCTATCGGCGATAACTCAAGATCCACATGTTACTGTGGATCAAACTGAAAGTGCATGTGGGATCAGCCAAAGAAGTGTTCTGCGAAGACTACATTAAAGCGAATTGAAGTACTTAATTTATTGCTCTGTGTATGCTGGGTATTAGTATGTTTACTTCTAAAAGTACAGTATCGTGTACTGATACTCATGTCATATTCTACACAATCTTTAAGTAATGACATATGTAATGTTGTGTCTTAAGAACCGTTTTAACCCTTTTCCATGAAGATGGTCCATGACAAACTGGTCGATATTTGGTTTTAAAGTAAAAGCAGCTAATGGAATAACATGCATTTTATAAATTATTTACCCTTTCTTCACAGATATGTCATTTGGTTCTTTTTCAAATAGTGAAGTCCGCTATCACATGTGATTGACCACTTTAAATTAGCAGTTTTCTAATAGCACTTGAAATCAATATTTAAATTAAGTTACTGGAAAATTAGTAAACTATTCATTAAATAAAAACACAAGACAGACAAAATATGAGGTACTGATGCTGTGTTCATTTTCCGTGTACATGCAGTGAATACGATGACCTGAGTACGATTTGCATAATGAAGAAGATAAAAGACGACGTAAATCAATAAATAAAATAGATACAGGTACATAGCTTTCAGGGGCGATAGCTGTAGCGCAATGCTATCATGTGCGATATCATTGGTTGAAATTGCATGAAGCGATTAAAATTTGTTAATTCAGGCGTTCACTGATTAAACGTTTATTGACTGTGAAATACACAACTGGCCATTAAAATTGCTACACCAAGAAGAAATGCACATGATAAACGGGTATTCATTGGACAAATATATTACACTAGAACTGACATGTGATTACATTTTCACGCAATTTTGGTGCATAGACACTGAGAAATCAGTACCCATAACAACCACCTCTGGCCGTAATAATGGCCTTGAGACGCCTGGGCATTGAGTCAAACAGAGCTTGCATGGCGTGTACAGGTACACGTGCCCATGCAGCTTCAACACGATACCACAGTCCATCAAGAGTAGTGACTGGCGTATTGTGACGAGCCAGTTGCTCGGCCACCATTGACCAGACGTTTTCAATTGGTGAGAGATCTGGAGAATGTGCTGGCCAGGGCAGCAGTCGAACATTATCTGTATCCAGAAAGGCCCGTACAGGACATGCAACATGCGGTCGTGCATTAAGCTGCTGAAATGTAGGTTTTCGCAGGGATCGAATGAAGGGTAGAGCCACGGGTCGTAACACATCTGAAATGTAACGTCCAGTGTTCAAAGTGCCGTCAATGCGAACAAGAGGTGACCTAGACGTGTAACCCCTTACCATCACGCCGGGGGATACAGCAGTATGGCGATGACGAATACAAGCTTCGAATGTGCGTTCACCGCGATGTCGCCAAACACGGATGCGACCATCATGATGCCGTAAACAAAACCTGGATTCATCCGAAAAAATGACGTTTTGTCTTTCGTGCACCCAGGTTCGTTTTTCAGTACACCATCGCAGGCGCTCCTGTCTGTGATACAGCGTCAAGGGTAACCGCAGCCATGGTCTCCGAGCTGATAGTCCATGCTGCTGCAACCGTCGTCGAACTGTTCGTGCAGATGGTTGCTGTCTTGCAAACATCCCCTTCTGCTGACTCAGTGATCGAGACGTGGCTGCACGATCCGTTACAGCCATGATAAGATGCCTGTCATCTCGACCGCTAGTGATACGAGGCCGTTGGCATCCAGCACGGCGTTCCGTATTACCCCCCTGAACCCACCGACTCCATAATCTGGTAACAGTCATTGGATCTCGTCCAACGCGAGCAGCAGTGTCGCAATACGATAAACCGCAATCGCGTTAGGCTACAATCCGACCTTTATCAAAATCGGAAACGCGATGGTACGCATTTTTCCTCCTTACACGAGGTGTCTCAACAACGTTTCACCAGACAACGCCGGTCAACTGCTGTTTGTGTATAAGAAATCGGTTGGAAACTTTCCTCATGTCAGAACGTTGTAGGTGTCGCCACCGGCGCCAACATTGTGTGAATGCTCTGAGAAGCTAATCATTTGCATATCACACCATCTTCTTCCTGTCGGTTAGATTTCGCGTCTGTAGCACGTCATCTTCGTGGTGTAGCTATTTTAATGGCCAGTAGTGTATTAACATCAGCAGCTTTAAAGATAGTGAAGTATTGTCACGTCATTGATGCGCCTTATTTACCTGAGATCGCATATGTATTCAGATTTACATTACTAGTTGACTGTCAGTTACTTTTTAATCTCAAAGAGCTGTAGCCTGGCCATCTTTTATGTTCGCTGACACTCAGCCACTTGTTGGAGCATCTCCTCCGCAAAAGCCGTGCGAGCAACAGCCGTCCAGATTCCCGGTTTCTGCGTTTCTCCCCATTTCCGGCGACGCTGCTAGTCTCTGTAAATGGACTCGATCGTACCGATCACCTAGGCGGAAGTCGCAACTGCCGCGGCGCGACCTAAGACCTGGGTCCACTAGCTTTATAGCCGTGCAACAAATTTAGCTTGCCTCGTACCAGTACTGGAAGGCCGATTAGTCTGCCTAGAGACGCGTTTTGTTACAGTAAATAGCCCAATGCAGGCTCTGAACCAGTGGTTCATACGTTTCTGCGACCCTGTAGGCTCAAGATTCATCGACTTTCACTATAGGGAGTTGGAGAGTCGAGTTCCACTTAATAGGTTAGGGGACTATAACACACAAGAGGCGGCTACACGGGTAGAGGGACTTGTGTAGTATCGAAAGGGCGGTATTCTAGGTTAGAGGATCTCCGCGAAGTATAGAAAGTGCAGCAGTCTGGTACGGTGCAGGGTAAAAACAGGGAAGGGGTAAAACCGGCAACTATCGATGTTGCAGTTGTAATCTGTTGTATCTGTGTAGCGAAAGAAATAGTTCCCTTTAGTTTCTTTGGGCAGAATTTATACCTGAAAAGCGGAATAAATTCATAATTTGTTCCTTTTACCGACCATTCAGCAGAGATGACACAGCTGCTGAACGATTCAAACGGAACTTGAATCTCATTATAAATAGGTGCATACAATTTTAAAGTCTATGGTGGGCGTAAAACATCGTCCTATATTATGCTAAATACTTGCTCCAAAAATTATTTTGATCAATTAGTTGCCGGCCGGTGTGGCCGAGCGGTTCTAGGCGCTTCAGTTTGGATCCGCACGACCGCTACAGTCGCAGGTTCGAATCCTGCCTCGGGCATGGATGCGCGTGATGTCCTTATGTTAGTTAGGTTTAAGTAGTTCTAAGTTCTAGGGGACTGATGACCTCAGATGTTAAGTCCCATAGTGCTCAGAGCCGTTTGATCAATTAGTTCAGGAGCCCAGTCTACTAGTAAATAGTTGAGAGAGAATATACTTGACCTATTAGCATCAAATAATCCAGAGCATCGTGACGGGTATTGATATCCGTCTCTGCAAAGTCGTTGTAGCGATACTGAATACCATAACATCTAAATCCACCGACAATATTCGCTAAATATATCTGTACATTCAGGTTAAATAAATGTGAGCACCGCCTATGTTCGAGGCGAGGCCTGCGAGAAAGACAGGCAGCGGCGCTTACGTCACGAAGGTAGTCCTGTGCTCGCTCGCTCTCTCAAATTAGTAGGCAAACTAGATTTCTGTACCTGTTAACTCGTAATTAGGCGTGTCCGTACAAACAAAAACTGAATCTTCTGCTGGAATCCGCTATCATGGAATCTTACTTGTATTGGTCCTATAATGATGTGAAGTCCATGGGCCTACTTATAATTTGTTACAGCTGTACTGGTGTACAATAAAATAAAATCATGCTAAACCGATTATCAGTTGCATAAGGCGCCACTTCCACCATGTAATGAGTACTGTTAAGCAGAAAAGAGTAAATGCTATAAATAAGCAGTTATACGATTTGTATCGAGTATAGATTTTAAATTAAATTTTTCTGTAGTACTGTTAATCAGTAAGTCTTCGTAATAGCAGATTCCAGTGGAAGATGGAATTCTCGTTAGTACTTACACGCCCAGCTGAGAGCTAACAGGTTTAGAAACGCATTTTGTCTGCTGAGCTGAGCGAGCGAGCGAGTTCAGGACTACCTTCGTGACGTAGGCGCCACGGCCTGTCTTTCTCGTGGGCCTCGGTTCGAGGTCAACATGCAGTAAACACTCGCAGAAGGCAGGTGGCAGCATTATCAGTGGAGTGTATACAAAGCGTGTCGTGGAGACGCGAAGATAGTGCAGTCGTTGTCAAGTCCAAAACGCAATTATCTTTGGCTTTCAACCCAAGGGTGGAAGCATTTACGAAACGGCTAAGTTCGTAAACTATTCGCGTGTCGCCGCGGTTAACTTGTACCGAGCATGGCACAGTAGCGCTATCCAAAGCCGGCACCGAGAATCTTTGGAGCAAACACGCCACAGGTGACAGGGATAAACGACGGCTGTGGCGATGTGTACAGGCGAACAGATGTGCAACTGTTGAGCAGCTGACCGCCCAGGTGAACCAAGAGGCTACCGACACGCTTTTAATAGTTTCAGAACGCTATCTCGAAATCTGACAGAAAATCCAAAGAGATTCTGTCTTATGTGAAGTACACATGCGGCAGAAACAATCACTCTTTACTGCGTGACAGCAGTGGTAAGGTTGCCGATGACAGCGATACTAGAGTAAAGTTACTAATCACTATTCCTTCACCAACGCTGACGAAGTAAATATTTAAGAATTAGAATTTAGAACAGCTGCCTACATGAGTAACTTAGAAGTAGATATTTCTGTACAGCGATGCAGTTTAAATCAGTTAATAAATTGAAGTCTTCTGACCATACTTTGTATCGGTTACGTTACTTTCAGTGTGTACTGATATTACAACTACAGACTTACCAACATACACTCGCATAACGGCTCACTCGACGAGAGATCATTTCCTGTACTCCAGAAAGGAAATACGACTAACCTGCTCAATTACAGACACTTATCACTGTAGTCGACCTCCAGTAGGATTTTGGAAAATGTGTTAGAACATTATGAATTACACATCATTTGGATTTGCAGCTCCTCGTGTTTACCGTGTTTGCAGTTAAAATTGTTGGATTTAAGGTCTGCCAGATATGCGAAACACCGTTTTCTCCAAGTTCCCAAACATTTTTCAGGACCGTTGTGCCATCATCAGTGGGCTTCTGTTTTATTTAATCGTCACAATCGGTTTGCATGGTCTTCCAGGACCACTTGTGCATTATTTATTACAGGTAGCTTGTCATGTTTTAGTGACAAGCCCTTTTGTTCTCAGCATGAAGGTGAAGTGTTGGGAAGCACACGTAAACATAACACGTATTTTCACAAAGTAAGACCGTAAGAGATCTGGACGTTGCAAAAAGTGGCAGTAGACTCCAAATAAGAAGAGGTTTAAGGTCATCCACGTGAGTACTAAAAGGAATCCGTTAAATTCCGGTTACACGATAAATCACCCAAATTTAAAGGTTGTGAATTCAATTAAATACCAAGGGATTTCAGTTACGAACAACTTAATTTGTAGATATCATATAGATAATGTTAAGAAGAAGGCGATTCACGGAGTGCCTTTCATTGGCTGAAAACTTAGAAGATGCAATGGATCTACCAAACAGACTGCCTTAACGACTCCTCCAGTCCTTTTCCGGAGTACTGTTGCCCATATTGAATCCGTACCAGAAAGGATTGTTGAAGGACATCGAAAAAGTTTGAAGAAGGGCAGCTCGTTTTATTACCGCGAAATAGAGGTGGGAGAGTGTTATGGATGTGATAAACGAACTGAAGTATCCATAATTGAAACCAAGATTATCGTGCGCGTGCCCCATTCTACACAACGACAGCACGCTCGCTGATAGTCATGCTCCGTGCGGGTGAATGACTAGCAGCCAATCGACGTCATTTGACGCTGCTATTGACTGGAGGGGTGGACTTAATGTTCTGACAGATCAGTGTATGTTTAGACAATAGTTTTACTGATTTCTCCTTAAGAAACGTTTGTACTCTGCCGTGTCCAATGTAGAACACATAAACGATCATTTCTTCCTGAATATTTTCTTGTTGAAACATAGTCTTCCTCTCTATCGATCCCTCTGTCTACGTGCTGTTCCAGAGGACGTTATTTAAGTTAAAAAGTCGTAGAAAAATATTCGTACGGAATATGAATGGTATTCAGAGAATCAATAAGTGAATCCACTACTGGCGTGTATAACGTGTGCCATAGCTCGTTAGATTCAATGAAAGGCGCACACTGCGTTTCGTATAAACTCACGTGATAAGAACCTGCTAGCCTCTTTTGTGACAGTCTACACAGATGGTGTGTTTGTACCATGTTTAGTAGCTGATCTTCCACAGCTAGACATCGCTTACACTATGTAGTCAGGATAGTGTTGTAAGAACTATTTCTTTGAATATGTTACGAAACTCACTTAAGGTGCAAAGTTTACAGATTCCTAAAAAGCCTGTCCAACAAATCAAAACTATTGTTTCTTTAAAATGCATTTTTCTTGTTGCTCACACCACGGCTTGTGGGAAGTGTCAAGTGTATACATAAATGATGTCAAATTATTTTAGAGAGAGAAGGTGGTGGGAAGGAGAGAGAGAGAAAGAGAGAGAGAGACAGAGAGAAAGAGAGAGAGAGAGAGAGAGATGGAGAAGACAGTAAGAGGTGGGAAACAGAGAGGGGTGGAGGGAGGGAGCAAGATGATAGAGAGAGAGAGAGAGAGACAGACAGACAGACAGAGAGGGAGGGGGAGAGAGAGAGAGAGAGAGAGAGAGAGAGAGAGAGAGAGAGAGAGAAAGAGAATCAAAGGGAGGGAGGAAGAGAGTATTACGATGAAAGACTCGTGCAGCAACAGCAGATGTTCAGACGGCCTGTGAGAGCGTTTGATGCATAGGACGCAGTGTGTTTGTTCTCTTTAAATGAAAACTGGTGTCACAGAGTTTCGCGAAGGTATTCGTTTGAGTTTCTATCTTTAGTGTATAACTTTCTTACTTTTTTGTCCCAGTCTTTGTGAATCTGCTATTGAAAGTGCTCGAACAGTTAAATGTCTAGTGTTCATTTTTCTTGCTTCAGGAACGACAGCTTTTACGAGAGACACACAGTAGGCGATCTTCCTCAGAACTTCATTAACTTCCTGTACTTTGTCAAGGATGGTAGCTACATCAGACTCGAATTCAAAAAGAAAATTCCAGCAGCTACTGTCACCGTTCATCCCGACTGCAACGATGCTGCCAGGTACGTTACTTTGCATAAATTCATTTTAGTTTTCAATTTTCAAATATAATTTAACACCACTTGCTACAAAGGCTACACAATTCTCATTAACTAATCACACGTCGCTATCGACTATGATTATGTTTACATAAGTTATCGGTGAGGCATGGATACCGAAGAAAAAACACGCAGTAATGTGGAAAAGCGTACAGCCTACCATTAATACTAGTGGATACACTGCCCTAGTAACGACTGAATGCAATTGTACTTAAGAATAAACGTAGATCAATTTTGAATGATCAGTTCATTTATTATGAATCACAAAATGAAAATCAACCAAAACCATAAGATTTCCAGTGCTAGAGTGCATATTTCTTTCCTTAATCCATTTCCATTTGACGGGGTTTAAGCTACCGCAACAGTAATACGCATATACGCGACAATGGTCGTTACTCAGATGAGAGCCAATTTGTTTAGGCAAGTGATCAGAGAGTCAGATCGGTTATTCATATCCAAGTGTAAGTACATTTCATACTTAAGAATTCTCTAAACAACATATAGAGAAAATCAAAATAGAATGAATGATTACAGTTCACGGAGCGGTAATAATTACTTATGTAACCTCACGGTAATCTAGCTTTGATTAATCAGACCTTACATTTTAGTATCATTCACTGTCGAGAATGTAACAATTAAATACGAATGAATACAAAATAAGCCGGCCGGAGTGGCCGAGCGGTTCTGGGCGCTACAGTCTGGAACCGCGCGACCGCTACGGTCGCAGGTTCGAATCCTGCCTCGGGCATGGATGTGTGTGATGTCCTTAGGTTAGTTAGGTGTAAGTAGTTCTAAGTTCTATGGGACTTATGACCTCAGCAGTTGAGTCCCATAGTGCTCAGAGCCATTTGAACCATTTGAAGACAAAATAACATAAAAGTACCAAGACAACGCTGAAGTGTGATAGTCAAGGTGTCGGCACCGGTACACAAATTTTCCGAAACACAAATAAGTATTCAGTAGAGGAGATCAAAAATTAGAATTCACAATCCTTTGCCAGATTCAGTAGTTTCGGCCGGTATTAAATATTTGTTTAAAAATTGGTTAAGGTTTATTGCAGTACAAATGTTTCATAATGTCTTTGGTTAATCAACAAGAGATGAACCTTCCATTTAAAAGAAAATTTAACTTTACTTTGACACAATCTGGACCTGGTTACATTTTTCATTCAGAATGAGATTCTCGGAACTGAAAATAAAAGGGAATGGACAACGATTCGCGGTAGAAAAATTATGATTTAGCTTCACACAATTACTGCATTCTTCAAAGAAAACTCTTGTTGGACATTGGCTAGTGTTTTAAAGAGCTCGATGTCTGAAGTAGTTCCGTCTTACTTTCTGCGAAGCTCCTACGGCGACGTATTACTTGGGCGGCACCAATTACAACAGCTGTCTAGCAGATGTACACATTTTTAAAGCTTACTTCGACCAAGTAGATTTGTTTTTTCAAATCCTCTTGGCGCGTCCTCTTAGTTCACCATTGTACTAGGACCCATGCAAATTGCATTTCCTCTCAGTCATAAGGCAATGCCGCACTTCTACATCGATAGCCCCCTCCCCCCACGCCCCCATCCCCACCCACACACCCACCCCACCCACCCACACACACACACACACACACACACACACACACATACATACACATACACACACACATGGGACGATGACAGATTTTTTGCACGCGTTGTATTTGGCGACGAAGCGTCATTCACCCACAGCAGTAACGTTAACCGGCACAATATGCATTATTGGGCAACGGAAAATCAACGATGTCTGCGACAAGTGGAACATCAGCGACCTTGGCGGGTTAATGCATAGTGCGACATATTTTATCGATGGCAATCTAAATGGTGCAATATATGCCAGTCTCCTACGTAACGTTCTACCGATATTACTACAAGATGTTTCACTGCATGAGAAAATGGCGATGTACTTCCAGCATGCTGGATGTCCGGCACATAGCTCGCGTGCGGATGAATCGGTATTGAATAGCATATTTCAGGACAGGTGGATTGGTCGTCGAAGCACCATACCATGGCCCGCACGTTCACCGGATCCGACGTCCCCGGATTTCTATCTGTGGGGAAAGTTGAAGAATATTTGCTATCGTGATAAACCGACCACGCCTGACAACATGCGTCAGCGCATTGTCAATGCAAGTGCGAACATTACGGAAAGCGAACTACTCGCTGTTGAGAGCAATTTCGTTACACGTATTGCCAAATTCATTGAGGTTGACGGACATCATTTTGAGCATTTATTGCATTAAGTTGGTATTTACAGGTAATCACGCTGTAACAGCATGCGTTCTCAGAAATGATAAGTTCACAAAGGTACATGTATCACATTGGAACAACCGAAATAAAATGTTCAAACGTACCTACGTTCTGTATTTTAATACAGAACGTACCTGTTACCAACTGCTCGTCTAAAATTGTGAGCCATATGTTTGTGACTATTACAGCGCCATCTATCACAAAGCGAAAAAAGTGGTCCAAGTAAAACATTCATATTTCTTTACGTACTACACGAATATGTAATAAAAAATGGGGGTTCTTATTTAAAAAACGCAGTTGATATCCGTTTGACCTATGGCAGCGCCATCTAGCGGATCAACCATAGCGCCATCTGGTTTCCCCCTTCAAGCTAGATGAGTTTCGTTCATTGTAGTTTTTTCGTTTATGCTTATTTCGTGAGATATTTGGCCCGGTAGCGATCAATGGACCACCCTGTATATATATCGCAGAGAGACGCCAGCCCGCTGACAACCGTGCCGCAGCCGCCGTTGCTAGGTCACGGATGCGAGCTACACAGAGGGATCAGCTCCTTCCCTGACTCACATTTATTAACATGGAGAGGGCACGACGCTGGGATCGCGGATTTACTTCAAACTTTGTAGACTTTGGTTGGCCATTAAAACAATCATCAGGGCGTCTGAGGACAGCGCACCATAAGTAGGAGGGTCGTCATCATGTGGACACGTCCGATGGACGCAGTCATCGGAATAGGTACGGTACTGTCTCTTCCATTTCAGCGGCCATCATTGCTTCCTAACATGCTGTTCCGTGTCGGATAGTGGGCGGCTATCGCCCGACATGTGGCCAGATGCCACAAAAGCGGATGTCTGTACAGCCCCATGATCAACAACCGTGGGATCGGGACAGACAGCTTGTGGCTGCTGACGGTCTTCGTTCATTTGTATTGCCTCCGGCAGGAGTGTAGGAGAGACGGGCGGGACTCCCATCGCGTCGTCGAGATGAGTCGACGCCGGTACCGATTGATTCAAAGGGGACACAGCAGGCAGCACCTCCACAGGCGCGTAAGACAGAGGTAATACAGTGGGCGCCGCAGGAGGAGCGACGGCTCCCATCGGCGTCTGAACATATTTGACAACGAGATCACTTCGTGACTTGCTACGGACTTTACACAGAATTAGAAAATTTTATGAATGTTTTTTCGCTGACAACTCTCACAAAATGATAAAAAGAGAAAGTTTATTGCTTCAAACATTTTCGCTGTTCATGGAGTAAAACTGCTCCACCAGGCTTCACTACTAACCCTACTCGCGACACATTTCCCAGGCACGGTTCGCATATACTACCACAAGTACTTCCAAAATTATCGTTCTACTATTCATAGTGCAGGAGATATGACATCACAAACAATGAGATACGTGAAAATGAAACTGAAGGGCAAAATTCGTTAGAGATACGGGTGAAACAAATGTGCAAATACGTGCGAAATTTATTATATTAATGAGGAATATCTGACGTGTGTACATGGGAAAACCCACAGATAAAATCTTCTGCTGTACCGCTGGATGGATTTCAACCAAACTTGGTAATCATATTACTATCTGGGGGCGGTTCGGGGGGGGGGGGGAGGGGAGGAGTAAGAACTAGAATCCTCTTATACGTGTAGGGGTGATAGGGTGGAGATAGAAGAAGGAAGAAAAGATGGACCGAGACCGGGGGGGGGGGGGGAGGAGGAAGAGATGGATCGAGACAGGGGGAGGAAAAGATGGAGTTAAAGGAGGAGATGGATATAGTGGGGGAATTATGGGGAGGAGCTGTTGTAAAAGAAGACATTCAGACTGGACATGGTCTTTATAGCCACAACTTGAACAGGTGCGAGGCTGGCCGTCGTACTTCACGACAGCCTTGTAGCCCACAATAACCTCGTAGGAAGGCAAGTGTTTCTGTAGTTAAATTTTTATCTGAGGGACATCATTGAGGACACGGTATGATTCGAATGTCTTCCACGTTTCAGCATCGTGACTGACGACCTTGCCGTAAGGTTTAAAGGCGGCTACGACAACGTCCGACGGTACCTCAAACGGGTGTTCGAAAACCCGCAACGATCGTGGATCTAAACCAGCATGATCACCACTAAAGTCCCTATATGTCGGTCAGAGTATCGGAGGTTGAGATCGTTAGCATGGCGCCGCCCAAAGTCGGCGCACAGCTCGTCATTCACCAGCTTTAGGTACACAGTAGTACTGCGGAGCAAAAAATTAGTTCCGAGAACATCTTGTGGCGGGAGACGCATTTCATCCCATATAAAACGTTCTACTTAATACGCCTTAGGTCTTTCGTGATCCAAAGGAAAAGTTAATGTAATTGTTACTTGGCAGTAAGAAAACGCCATGATGGTCGATAAATTCGGAGTCTCGAACAAGCTGCTACACAGAAGTAAACAAACGCGCTCTCGCTCGCGTGCAGCACAACACAAACAAGGCATGCGCGCCTCACCACTGCCGAAAGCAGACTGTCACTTGACAATCACCAACTCTAACAGCGAGCCCCTACACGCAAATAAACCGATTACATAACAGACACGTAGTCTCCCCACTAAATTTTGTTTGTGTATGGACACGTAATCTTTTCTTTCTTTCTTCTTTTGCTTGTGCCTGTTTTCCCATGGAGACATAGGGTCAGCATGGTTAAGCGGATGTGGCAATGTTAGTTGAAGGGGTGGCCAGATGCTGCGACCCCGTACCCCCCGGGAAGGAATTAGTGTGCCCTAACTGTCTGTGACTAATGTAATCCATGGAAAAGTGCGAAAGTTCAAATGGTCAAATGGTTCTGAGAACAATGGGACTTAACTTCTGAGGTCATCAATCCCATAGAACTAAGAACTACTTAAACCTAGCTAACCTAAGACATCACACACATCCATGCCTGAGGCAGGATTCGAACCTGCGACCGTAACGGTCGCGCCGTTCCAGGCTGAAGTGCCTAGAACCGCTCAGCCACACCAGCCGGCAGTGCGAAAGTGTTCAGATGTTTGCGAGCCCTGTAACTGAGATGGAACGTGGGGACCAGCCCGATATTCACCTAGGGGGACGTGGAGAACTGCCTAAAAACCACATCCAGGCTGGCCGGCACACCGGCCCCCGTCGTTAATTCGCCGGGCAGATTCTATCTGATGTCGGCGCGCCTACCTGAGTCCAGGAAGCAGAGCGTTAGCACTATCGGCTAATCTGGCGGGTGTGTATGGACATGTAATCTCAGCTCTGTATTTTGCTCATGTATGGAATTTAGCCCAACTTTACCTCCCACTGTATAAAACCTAGATATTACCAAAATCTATATGCCCCCATAAATCGTTATCCAACATATACTCGCATGCTAAACTTTCACTGAATAGAACCTAATATGAACTGAACTGTAACTGATCTGAATGCAACTTGTCTTCATATTAAATGCGCAACTGAAGTAAAACAATTGTCTGGCCAACTTAAAATTTCCACTTACCTCGCCCGTTGACAACATCATTGCAGATTTCTCGAAAGCACAACAGCAAACACCAAGAAGGCAGCTGCGAAACTAGATTTATGTTTCTAACTACATATCCAAACCGTTGCATATCGAAATGTATAATGGTAAACAATGGGGTCGGGAAATAATCATCCCTATGAAATGATATTCCAAGATAACGATTTTAGAATGAAGTATGTACTTAACAAGAAAGGGTCAAGCCTCGCTTGATCTACACCAATAGTATTGGCCGGATCAATACTATTCTTAACAAAGTGAACGATAATTTAAAAATGTGAACAGAGAATTTCTGTAAAAACCAAACAGCTTAATCAATTAACATGTTAATGCATTACTCAGGCAAGGTGGGTGGTCACTGTCTCGGCTCTGAGCGAATTAACTAGCTGACAATGATCGTTCCTAGCTGCACAGAGCTGCAGTCTTACCCTAGACTTCTTGTCTTCAAAAACAATAACTTTATTCAAAGTACACATTCTCTTCATTTTCTAATGTATTCATCTCACTCATTCATCCTATCCTTTACAATCAATCGTTCTTCATAGAACAGATACCACCACAAGTCAACACAGCCCTACTGAATATGTCCACCACCTACCACACATTTCGACTAAGAATGTATCAGACTGTGCAGACGCAAAGACTGTGCCGCGACAAGACCAAAGATTGTTTAACAGTAACGAAACTTGGTCTCTCTGTGATGCGCACATCGATGACACACAAAAACCAAATGACATGACCACCTTACAAGTTCTCTTGTGATTTTCTCGGAATTATCAGATTATTGCCCCTTTCCACTTGCACATTACGTTGTTTTAGTGATCTACTAAGGGTGTACAAAGTTCGTAGTTAATCTGTGATGACAACGTTGTGGTCTACCATTGCGATAATGTCTCGCGCTGCGTGTGGTCACGCGATACTGGAATCATCCTGTTTATACGAAAGGGTAAAGGGGGAGATCCATCACATACCAACATCGTTTACACCCACCTTGCGCAGAATCCTTCAGAATATTTGAAACTCGAACATTAAGAAGTTCCTGAATGAACAGTAACTTCTGTAAAGATTCACCACGCCTTCAGACGAAGAAATCAATGGTGCGACGCACAGTTTGCCTGTTTTACATTCACACTGCCTTGGAAGATATCGTCTAAGATATCCGAAAGATGTTACCGTGCAGTATCGTAGACTGATAACCAATATAAGATCATAAAGAATATCTTGGCAGATAATCGAGTTACTAGTTGAACGTTTCACTAACTGGACAGAGCAGGCTATATTGGTTCACTTGAGAAGAAAGTAACATCAGGTATGCCCCAAGGAAGTATAATAGCACCTCTATGTTTTCATTATACATAACCGATCTATCAGCACAATACCAATGTTCTGTGACGATAATTTAGTATACAGCAAAGTATCGTCGTTGGTTGATCGTGAGGAAGCGCTGGGAGTTCTGAAAAAAATTTCGTGTTTGTGCAATGAGTGAATACCGTTCACACAGCACCTCAAAGGGAAATCAGTATAGCGTAATATTCCTTAAAGTAGGTGTCTTTTTTTTTTTTTGGTCATCAGTCTACTGACTGGTTTGATGCGGCCCGTCACGAATTCCTTTCCTGTGCTAACTTCTTCATCTCAGAGTAGCACTTGCAACCTACGTCCTCAATTATTTGCTTGACGTATTCCAATCTCTGTCTTCCTCTACAGTTTTTGCCCTCTATAGCTCCCTCTAGTACCATGGAAGTCATTCCCTCATGTCTTAGCAGATGTCCTATCATCCTGTCCCTTCTCCTTATCAGTGTTTTCCTCTCCAATTCTGCGTAGCACCTCCTCATTCCTTACCTTATCAGTCCACCTAATTTTCAACATTCGTCTATAGCACCACATCTCAAATGCTTCGATTCTCTTCTGTTCCGGTTTTCCCACAGTCCATGTTTCACTACCATACAATGCTGTACTCCAGACGTACATCCTCAGAAATTTCTTCCTCAAATTAAGGCTGGAAAGTAGGTGTACAAACATATAACTGCTATTCCACATGCAACGACAAGTTTATCATAGACTACGTTGCTGATTTGTTGGCAAGGTAAGACCTTAACGTCAATAGGTTTCATTGCGCTGGTTCGGCAAATAAAACTGGTCCGGAAAATATTGATAAGACTGACGCACGTTTGGAACTTGTTAATGAACAGGATAATTACCCAACACAGAGAATCGTGGAACCATGATTTCTACTGCACCAGCCGGTAGCTGTCACGTGTCTACACATGTGCATATCCCGCAAGCTCTGTCGTGAGTACTGCGTTGTATCACCAGGTCTGAGGGAGTGACAGGAGCAGACGTGTTTAGTGACCAGCTGACTACAACATAAAATAGTGCTCATTATAAAACAGAGCGTCTTCAGGGCCGAGTATCATTTTTGGGAAACGTGTGCAGAACTGTTTTGGTAAGAGTTTAAGACGAGATTTTCTTGCAAAACCTCCTGAAAACGCTGCAATGCAAGTCTTAGTGACAAAACGAAGCGAAACGATCTCTATAGTGGACAAAATCATAACCATTCGAAAAGAATTAGGACACCAAAAAACACTGTTCGAGGGAAGGAAACTATGGAACAAACTACGACGAAATTTCAGCGCCCTCTTTGCAAGTGGGAATCAACAGAATGTCATGTCAAAGGTGGTTTCGGTGTGAACTGGAATCAGGAATTCTGAATACTAATTTTTCTTATTTCTTGAGATGAACTCTAGCACAGCTTGTTAGGGTACGTAAACTCATAGAACACGCATACTAAGCATCAGAAATTCCCCGTCAGATCCGTGAAGAACCGTTGCCTTATCTCAAGATTTGTGTAGAGTGCCCAGTCTCTTGAGCGCGCCGTAACACGATTCTTTCACCAAACTGTTTACTGCAAGCGTGGATCATCTCACAGAGGCTGAACCATCATCTCTATATTTTCAACAAGACGGAATAAGAACACACATCTGAATCTTCCTGGCAGGTTAAAACCGTGTGCCGGACCGATACTCGAAGTCGGGACCTTTGCCTTTCGCGGGCAAGTGCTCTACCATCCAAGCTACCCAAGCACGACTCACGCCCCGTCCTCAGCCTTACTTCCGCCAGTACCTCGTCTCCTACTTTCCAAACTGGAAACACACATCCTTGACAACTTTGTTACGACTGCGTGAGGTGTTCTGTGCCAAACAGCGGAGGTAGTGCAATAAGCTAGCCATTCTCGCGTCCGTCGGCCGTCGTAATTTAATATATTATTATTGTTATTGTTATTTTTTGATTGTTGCTGACTTACGTGGTGGGCCATAATTAAAAATGATTTTTCATTTAATTTTGATTTACGATTAAATGCTTTCCTGAAGTTCTCCTTTTTAACAATATTAATTTCAAATTATTTGTTACGTTAATGAATGTTAGACTCGCTGAATCTGAAACATGAGCATATAAGCTGAACAATGTAATAAACTTTTCATATTAATTTCTTCGGCTAGTCAGCTCACTTTAAAGCAAAAGATCTTTAGCTATTAATTACAATTGCGGCCCACACACGCGCGAGAGGATTTTTTCTTACCTCCGTTAACCATTGCCACGTAGTCGGAGTCCTGAGTCTGGCTGTCGGCTATGGTACTGAAAATAAGAATCTTAAAGCTACGTATTTCTCCAACTTCGTGCGGCTGTGAAGAAAAATTAATATTATGTTAATAGCGGGCGGGTATTTCGCTTCCGCAAATTTTTCATAAGTTAATATCGCCACGTAATGGCGTCGTTGGCTGCATCGGTCGCTACGATTGTTGAACTGTAAATTACTTGAATGCAGGTTAATTCAAGGAAGGCGGACATGAAATCGGGATCACCTCTTACAAATTAAAAGTGCACAACAAGATTAAATCAATATATTATCTGTTTAACTCATACAAATATGCTTACATTTGCCAGCACTCACAAGATATCCGCCTACATGCAATCAAGACAAGAGAAGAAGTGAAGACGACTACAAAATTGACAAAAGAGCGTATCTTGTCACCTCTTTGGATCATTTTGTCGTAAATTATTTCTTTGCAATCGAAACTTACATAGAGAAATTATTATTTTACGACTACATGATAAAAATATATTATTGAATTTTTAAATATCTCTTCTTTATAAATACTGTTTTTTAAGTCTTTTCGTAATATAGCACTAGGGACGCTATACCATCTTGATCACCAGCTCTCTCACTATTATTGTACCGGTGGAGAAAATTGAAGTGCTAGTTGTACTCAAATAATCCTCACACACTGGAAGAGTTACAGCAGGATATTGCAAACACTCTTGCTGCCATAGTTTATGTAGAGCTGCTCCTCGTTTCTCACAGTTTGGTAAATCGATCTCAGCGCTGGATCGACGCAACCGGTGGCCATTTCCTGTATCTTCTTTGATTTTCATTATGAGGAGTCAATCCTCGTCAGTGTTACTGTAAATATTTTTCGGGCCAGAGTCATTCTGCGCACGCTGTGTGTGACTGCCAACCAATTATAGCTCATTTCCAGCAAGAAGAGAGGAGGGACAGACTGCGTGAAGAGCGTCAGGTTCATGAAGGAGATCAAGCATGGCACCTTTCACCTACAATTTCCCAGCGACGAATTCTGGATCTTTTTCAAACGGCGCTTCATCTCTGAGCTCGGAGGAGAGATGACGGGCATGAAGCTGACTTCGTCGGGACGGCTCTCCGCCATTTCACTGGACTTCTTAACGAGATTCATATCCAGCGACGTCCGCATGAAGGAGCTGTCACTGGCCAGCATGAAAGTCGGCCATCTGGACGGACCAGTGATCACTATGCCCACACTCGAGATCCTGCAACTTCCAGATGACGGCATCATCACAATGAGTGAAGGTAAGCTATACGACTTACGTTCGGAAGTACGTTTCTTAAGGTATGTCCACTGGTCTTCCATTTGTAACACTCTGGTTTGATCTTACTGACTTATCCCGCTCGATCGGGATCTGATAGCAGCCCAAATAGATAATAACTAATGTGACCGTGTACCTAATGGGGCTGGCAATCGGATTGGACTGCTACGGAGTTGTTACATTCCATTTTGTCCTTCTCGAATGCTGTAATAATGAAATGTCTGGTGGCAGGAAGAACAACAACACAGCTTCATTAATCAATGACCTATATTCTCACAAAAACACAAAGTAAGGAGACAGCCGCTGCCTTCGTCGTACAGAATTAATAACGGCTAATCTCAGCACAGGCCCTTTCGTTATTCATTATCGTCACACGCAATTTCAATCATAGTAATCCAACACTATAATCCAACACTGCAATCCAACACTGTAATCCAAATGATGCCGGCGTGGTAGACGCGTAATTACAAATATCGGCACCAAAAAAATCACTGAATCACACTAGTAATTATACCTTTTCACTTTCCCGTATATTTCTAACACAAAGGGGTTAAACCACGGCGATGGCCACTACCTTTGTCGGTACGGTCTTGCATTCCAACAGCAGACCTCCACCCGGCTCGGCCCGCAGCGCGTACCACACTCTACTGACTCAACACTCGCTCTCGCTCTCGCAACTCGACACACACTATCGATTGTTTGTCCTGTCGACCTGTGCTGTCGCAAAACTTATAGTAAGGGCCTACGGACCCCTTACATCCCCCCCCCCCCTCGAAAACTTCTTTGAAGCCACAGGCGTAAAAGAATCGGCTATGGAATTAGACATCACTACATATGAACAAAACACACAGTGCAAATAAGTAATGAAATTACAATCACCAAGAAAATCCTTGACTCCGGTAGTGGGCTGCCTCTACAATAATATTCTACAAAAAGTTATTAAATCTCAAAAATATGGCATTGTCCAAATAACACACAACATCAATCCTACTTACTTAACATAGCATGGTAAATATTTTTTTATAAACTTATCTTATCAAAAATTTCCAAAAACTTTTCACTTTCAAAGGTTCGTACGAGTCATTAACTACATATCTGTTATAACTTGCTATAGCAAACACAAGAAAAGAAACTAGTTGAATGCCAGCTACCCCTTTGGTATGCCGTCCTTTCAGCGGGGTTCGTGCTGTCCATACTACTATCACTCTAATTCATAATTCACTTGGCCAACACTTATAAAAATTAAGGAAGAAATTCACAACTTATTGCTACAGCAAAGACAAGAAAACAACTAGGTGAATGCCAGCTACCCCTTTGGTATGCCGTCCTTTCAGCGGGGTTCGTGCCGTCCATACCACTACCACACTAACTTATAACTCCCTTCCCAACGCATATAAAAGTTAAGGAAGAAAAAATCACAACTTATTTAAATCTTTAACACAAGCAAATTGAAATTGAGACAAAATATGACATTTATACATTGAATGCCAGCTACCCCTTTGGTATGCCGTCCTTTCAGCGGGGTTCGTGCCGTCCATACTACTACCACACTAACTTATAACTCCCTTCCCAACGCATATAAAAGTTAAGGAAGAAAAAAATCACAACTTATTTAAATCTTTAACACAAGCAAATTGACATTGAGACAAAGTATGACATTTATACATTGAATGCCAGCTACCCCTTTGGTATGCCGTCCTTTCAGCGGGGTTTGTGCCTTCCATACTACTATCACTCTAATTTATAACTCACTTGGCCAACACACATAAAGTTAAGGAAGAAATTCACAACTTATTCATTACAGATTCCATAAATTTAAATGCTACATTGTACTGCTAAGCATGTCTTACATAATTATTTGCAACACTACAACTAATGTGGTCACCCAATGACAAATTTTAAACTACTGATCATTTCATTTTGCCAAACATCACTTCCATATGTGAATTGTTATCAAGAAAGCTTAGATGAGAGGTACAATATCTCCTGTTATATTCACACTAATTTAAATCCACTATATGGATATTTGTCATTCATTACTCAGTGCCAGAATTCTGCTTCTAAAGCTTGACCTACGTATAACCATAATTAACTCTGATAGCTAATTGGATACATGAATTACTAATTATTCATTAGTTACACCTTGTTTTATCAGCATACTTCAGATAAACATGTATACCTACAAATAACTTGCAAACAGATGTTGCTCATGTGCTAAATGACATACTTCAATATTTCAAACATCTCATACTCCATACTCTTCATTACACATAACTTAACACCAACTTCACTGCAAATCCATATATATCTTCAACCTATATCAATCCTCCCTATACTTCAACACTTCAAACCTCTCATACTCAATATACATCATTACACATAACTCCCTCAACTTAACAGCAACTTCAACTGCATATATATCTTCAACCTACATCAACTCTCCATATTCGCTGCAATAACCACATAAAAATACTACTTCAGGCTCCTTAGCCTCCCCATTCATCATATTTCACATCATTTATCCGAACAACTATCTCCTTGTGTATTTGTTTCTTTATATGTTCATCTACTTACAAGCTGATACATTACTTCAATTTTCTTACAACAGTTTGACCTTTTCATGCCTCATAAAACAACTCTATAAGATTACCCAAATTCTTGTTTAACCAATTAGCTTACCACGACATTATGTAAGAATTCGCTTTCTAATATGGTTCTCATTTTATTCCTTCTGGCATTATTAATTTTAGTTATTTACTCACAGTAAACTGAGCTTTTTTTAAGTTATTGATTCTCTGACATCTCACACTCTACATCAACAGCAACTACTACAAATTTACTATATGGTCCCTGACTGAATTACTTGGATGACCACTACCAATCCTAACTACTACACTAATTTTCTTAACCTAAGGATAGAGAAAGATGGTAGAGGAGTGACACTTGAAATTAGAAATAAAGTCTCACCCAGCTGGGAGTGTACCAGTCGCCACTTGGTATACCAGCAAAAGAGTTGCTAGCTCCCTACACCTGACTTTCTTCAATTCGTACCTCTTCCTCATCTGGGTTATCCCTGTTCTCGTGTGAGTAGTACCTTTTTATGTTTTCCACATGTTCCTTACCATGCACTCTCTTTGTCCGTGCATACTCCAACTCCACAGTGTTAGGATGACCAATTTTTATAATCCTGTATGGTCCCATATAAACGTGGTTAAATTTATGTATTTCAGAGTTTATTTTCTTTGATTTTGCATGAACCTTAGTCCCTTCCTTCTTCTTGATTCCCCAAGTGAAGGCCTCGCCTTCCATTGCAACCCTCTGATTATCCTCTTCTCGTCGCATGGCTATATAGCATTTCTCAGATTGACAGCCAATTGGTTTTGCCTATCTCCTATCCCCTTAACGGCATCGTTGCATTGTTTCTGCACCTGCATCACCTTGGCGATTCCATGATAGCAATTTGTTTCCACTTCGGTGATCCTTTCTCCCAATTCGGCTTTAGTTTCTTCGATATCGTCTTCTATCTTTTTTGTTAGCTTCCCTTCTATCTTTTCCACGTCTCCCTGGACTTGGTCTATATTCTCCTGTAGCTTACTCTCTCTCTCATCGACGTTCATCTTCAGTCGTTCTGGTAACTCCTGCATTTCCTTCTTCAGATTACATTCCATCTTCGTGTACGACGTTTTGATCTCTTGTACTATAGTTTCTTGTACATCTTCCTTTAGTGATTTGTAGAATATTTCCCTCCTTTCTCTTGTTTCTCGAAAATATTCCTTTAATGATTTTCTAGTCTCTTAAACATATTCCTTTACTGATTTTCGTAAATTTTCCTTTAGTGGTTCTCTAAATTCTTGTAAATCTTTCTTTAATGATTCTCTGAATTTGCGGAATATCTCTTCCCTTTCTCGTAAAGCTTCTTTTATTAAGTCTACCCCCATCGACCACTTATCTGCATCCTCTGAAACTGACTTATTTCTCATCGTTTGTTCCGGTGTCTTGGGATAACTAGCTAATGTGCTAATGGGCTATCTAATGACAGTCCATAATCACTGATTCCCGAATCATCTCTGTCTTCCTGTCCTATCCCTTTCCTTTCAATTACTGCCTCATAAACCTGCTTATCTTCAGTAGACATGTTTGTTTATTTTTAATGCACAGGTAGGTAATATAGAATAACCTCTAGTAACCCAAAAACACTCCTAATTACCATGAAACTAATCAAACAGTACCTGACGTATTTTTCAATTAATCCCTAAATTGATACAATATGCAGGAGCATCGAACATAACAACTCTCAAAACCTAATCACTTCAAATATCAATTTTCACATACACAGCTTATCTAAAATGTTTTAAATAAGATAAATCATACCATTCATAAAATCTATACATATAAAATCTCCCAAAGACAATAAGCACATCTGTATAATTATCATTTAGACAGTGCAGTATGCATAAGTAAGTATGCTCAATTCAGAGTATTTTTCGCAAACTTTTCGGAAATTACTGCAATTGGGCACTTTTCCTAACACACAATTCAGTTTACATACGTTTATTTACCGCGAAAACTGCACATTGCAATTTAATGTTATGTCAACCAGTCGTCTCCACTCACCAACCGACGTTACCACTAGTCGCGATGTTTTGACGTTTGAAGTGGGCGTGGCGCTGTACTGCCGCCGGAACCGCGTGAAGTCGCGCTCCTCGCTGTGGTTGGACGTCGTAGTTCTCCGCCGGCCGCTCCGTGGCGCTGCAGGCGGGCGTAGTTTGTAGTTCGGCTGCTAGATGTCAGGACGGCGCTTGGTGTAGTGCGCCTGTGCTTGAACTACTCTTTGCACAGGTAGTTGGGATGACGTGTGAAATCACCTCGCAGATTGAAGCTCTTTGGCGCAACTGCTACACGTGTCTGTGTGACGTCACTCAACAATTGCGTCGCTACACGAATTGTCGTCCACATAACAGTTTATGGGTCCACAAGAAGCTGTCCGATTTTCACTATTCAAAAAACAATTTCAGTCACAATATTACTATTAAACACTTCTGTAAAGCTTTCGTGACGAATTCTTAGTTCTTTTTGCTATAGTAATGTTCACACGTGTCTTTCTTTAATGTTCACTTTTCACAGTTTTTCGTGCGGATTTACGCGTTTGCACATTACAACACAGTTTATCGACACTATTATTCTCATCTAAAATGGCAAGAAAAAGTTTAGTCACAATCGTAAGGTGCTATTACTTCGTATTGTTCAAAATGCATTGTTTCTTGTCGCGATTTGAAAGTTTATGCTCTGTCTCGATCCAACATTGGAAAAAAATTTTTTATCACGTTAAATAAGATAATATTACCTATTGTTTTTTATGATTCGTCTGAAAATTGCACTTGTCTTTTCACGGTGAGCCAAGGGTGTAACACTCCGGTTTGATCTTACTGACTTATCCCGCTCGATCGGGATCTGATAGCAGCCCAAATAGATAATAACTAATGTGACCATGTACCTAATGGGGCTGGCAATCGGATTGGACTGCTACGGAGTTGTTACATTCCATTTTGTCCTTCTCGAATGCTGTAATAATGAAATGTCTGGTGGCAGGAAGAACAACAACACAGCTTCATTAATCAACGACCTATATTCTCACAAAAACACAAAGTAAGGAGACAGCCACTGCCTTCGTCGTATAGAATTAATAACGGCTAATCTCAGCACAGGCCCTTTCGTTATTCATTATCGTCACACGCAATTTCAATCATTGTAATCCAACACTATAATCCAACACTGCAATCCAACACTGTAATCCAAATGATGCCGGCGCGGTAGACGCGTAATTACAAATTACGTAAAGTGCCCTCCGCCACACACCGTTGGGTGGCTTGCGGAGTATCAATGTACAATGTAGATGTAGATCGGCACAAAAAAAATCACTGAATCACACTAGTAATTATACCTTTTCACTTTCCCGTATATTTCTAACACAAAGGGGTTAAACCACGGCGATGGCCACTCCCTTTGTCGGTACGGTCTTGCATTCCAACAACAGACCTCCACCCGGCTCGGCCCGCAGCGCGTACCACACTCTACTGACTCAACACTCGCTCTCGCTCTCGCAACTCGACACACACTATCGATTGTTTGTCCTGTCGACCTGTGCTGTAGCAAAACTTATAGTTAGGCCTAGGACCCCTTATACATTTCAGAGTCCCTGTTTCAGAAGTCACGATCACCTTGCACATATCAAGTCTCAAACTTCTGGTCGTCATTTTGTCAATAACACTTCTCTCTAGTGGTTTAGATTTTCACGATCACTCAGCCGTTTCCAATACATAACCCTGTCTACTCAAAAATAAAGCAACTGACCCAGATGACGTACCTGCGGAAGTGCCTAAGAAGCTGAAGACGCCTGCTTAAATATTCCCTGCATTACTTTTGAAGCGTATCATCACTGAGAAGAAACTTTCTCACGCATGGTCATCTAGCATGAGAGTTATGTTCCCTAAGGATAAAGGACATGCTTTCGACTCCCCAGCGTACCACATTTTTCAACTCCTCTGTTCTACATGCAAACCGCTGCAAACCGTCTCTGGAATCTGACAAGCTGACGCTAATTAGTTTGGAGTCTTTATGACATTCGGGGTCATGTATGTAAACAATAAGACCCGAGTGTTGATGGAGAAATACATGAGGAAACAGGTGTACACATTAAAATCCTGGGTCTGTAAACGACTGCATGCAAAATGTGAGGAAATTGGAAAGCAAACGATTATCAGGACTGACTCCCCATGTGGAAGAATCAAATCAACCATCGTTGAAATTAAAAGCAAGGTCGATAATGTTAAGAGTGCAGTGTGAATTCCCCTGTTGCATATAAAGGCGAAAGCGGATAGGTGGAAAAAGTCCGTTGAAGGCCTCTTCGATGGAGAGGACTTGTCTGATGGCGTTGTAGAAGAAGAAACAGGAGTCAATAGGGAAGATAAAGAGTTGGAGTCAGAGTGTAAAAGAGATTTGTAAGACTCAGATTCAGATGAGGTAGAAGGAATCGAAACCATTCCATCATAATTTCTAAAATAATTGGAAGCTGTGTCAACAAAACTTCTATTCACGTTGGTGTGTAAAATGTATGAGACTGTCTACATATCATCCGATTTTCGTAAAAATATCTCCAACTCTACCGAAGATAGAGAACCCACAAGTGCAAGAATTATGGTACAATCAGCTTAACAGCTCATGCATCCAAGTTGATGACAAGTATAATACACAAAAGAATGGAAGAGAAAACTGAGGATCTGTTAGATGAAGATTAGTTTGGCTTTAGGAAGAGTAAAGACAGCAGACAGTCACTTCTAACGTTGCGACTAATGATGGAAGCAAGACTCAAGAAAAATCAAGACACCTTTATTGGATTTGTCGGTTGGTTAAAGGGTTCGACAGTATAAAGTGATGCAAGACGTTCGAAATATAGGGTAAACAGTAGTTGAATGATGGGTAATGTACAATATGTAGAAGAACCATGAGAGAATATTGAGATTTTAAGACAAGGACGAAGAGTTTGGTTTAAAAAGGATGTACGACGGGAATGTAATGTTTCGCCCCTACTCTTTAACGTACACATATAAGAAACAATATGGGGTGGCCGGAGTGGCCGTACGGTTCTAGGCGCTACAGTCTGGAGCCGAATGACCGCTATGGTCGCAGGTTCGAATCCTGCCTCGGGCATGGATGTGTGTGATGTCCTTAGGTTAGTTAGGTTTAATTAGTTCTTAGTTCTAGGCGACTGATGACATCAGAAGTTAAGTCGCATAGTGCTCAGAGCCATTTAAGAAACAATGACGGAAATAAAAAAAAGGACCAAAAGTGGTATTAACATTCAGAACAAAATCAATGATAATAGTAGCTGATGACATTGTTATCCTCAGTGAAAGTGAAGAAGAATTACAAGAACTTTTAAATCTAATGAATATCGTAATGAGCGTAAATCGAAGAAAGACGAAAGTAATGAGAAGTGGAAAGGTGAGCCGCGAGAAACTTATCATCAGAATTGTGGATCACGAGGGAGACGAAGTTACGGCATTCCACTACCTAGGCACCAAAATAAGCCATAATGACGGAGCAAGGAGGACATAAAAAGCAGACTTGTTCCCAAAAATGACATTCCTGGCCGGGAGATGTCTGCTGGTATTAAACATTGCCCTCATTTTCTAACAAGTAATTTCTGAGACTGTACGTTTGGAGCACAGAAATGTAAGGCAGTGAAACATTGACTGTGCGAAAACCGGTACAGAAGATAATCGAAAGATTTTAAATGTGGTGTGATAGACAAATGATGTCAATTGATGTTCTAATAAGTTAAGGAATGAGATGGTTCGTCGTAGAATCAACGTGGAAATAAATATATGGAAAACACTGACAAGAAAAAGGGGCAGGATGATAGGACATCTTTCAAGACATCAGAGAATAAGTTCCATGTTACTAGAGGGAGCTGTAGAGGGTAAAAACTGTAGAGGAAGGCAGAGATTGGAATACACCCAGTATAATCTAGGATGTTGGTTGCAGTTTGTGTACTCAGAAGAAAAGGTAGCCGCAGGAGAGGAATTCGTGGCGGGGTGCATCAAACCAGTCAGCAGTCTCATGACTCAAAAATAAAGCATGGAAGACTGCTAAATACCATGCACTGTGCCATGAAATTTCCACTCTTCGTACTAGTCCATTTGGCGTCCCTTGTTCGTTTTATGCCGGCCGCGGTGGTCTAGCGGTTCTAGGCGCGCAGTCCGGAACCGCGCGACTACTACGGTCGCAGGTTCGAATCCTGCCTCGGGCATGGATGCGTGTAATGTCCTTAGGTTAGTTAGGTTTAAGTAGTTCTAAGTTCTAGGGGACTGATGACCACAGTAGTTAAGTCCCATAGTGCTCAGAGCCATTTGAACCATTTGTTCGTTTTATGTAATACATAAACATCATTCTTGGTATGCTGGAATGAGAGGCTAGTGGCGTTAATTTGGACGCCTAAAGGTCTATCTGGAGTGCATTTACAAGTATGTGTTTGCAGTATTTTATCTGGAAGTCACTCCCAGTTTCGGCTACATAGTGGGTTTTTTACGTACTAAACACTATTTTGTACATCCTAGGATGCGTGTATCTGTCTGGGTGTTTATGTTTTATCTCATTTAAGGAATACGGTAATAATAATCGTTCTGCATATGGCTAAATTTCTGTTCCTACCTTTTGCTGTCACATCCATCTACCAACCCTCATCACACTTCATCCTAATTTAAAAGTAACTGTAATGCACGTACTGACGGCATCATGTTGGTATAACGTTTTGTGCTAGAAAATAAAGTAAGAAGTAAGTGAAGCAGTAAAAATTATTTAATAAATTTATAAAACCGTTACTGACCTCAAGCAACGCCTCGCAACTTGCGTAAATTCTATTGTTACTGTTTCAACATTCCAGTTGAGGCATGGAGGGTACTATACAGTTAGAAGAATATGGAAGTGAAGCTCTTCGAACTATAATAATTTACAGTTCAACAAGGAATGCAAACAACTGGGCTACACTCCCAAACACCTGAAGATCAAAATCATCAGCAACAACTCTACAACAGGCCATAGAGCTGAAAACACTGAGAAGTATTGATTACTTCAACAACTACAGTTGCTAACATTTTTAGTCAATATCACTAACATTGTGATTGTTCAATATTTGAAGATCACTCAAAAAGGTGTCGAAAAATTTACAAATCAGAAAATGCACAGCAACAGAGGCAAAGGATAAGCAATACTGCCATACATGCTTGCACACATAAATTTTTTAACCGAATTATCAATGAGACTGTGAAACCAATCTGCTAAGCAAAGAGGAGAAATACAATATACGACCTTAAATTGTCCCCTAAAATTGAAGTAGATTTTATTGTTGCAACAAAGAAATTCTGCAGAAATCGGAAAATCAGATACTAAAAAAAGACAGTTCAACCTCACAAGTCAACTAAAGCCACAACTATTGACCTAAAAATACAAGTACACGATGCCCACCACGTTTACAGGAAAACACTCAATGTTATGAACAAAAAGTTAAATGGAAACGAAGCCTTAATTACCAACAACGAGAAAGGGACTACATTTTATGGTGATAGAAAAAGAATACATACGAAAAAAGTTAGATGTTTTTCCTTAAAATTGGTGCTGTAGAAATAAACACCTCACAAAAAAACTTTCAATCAAATTTCGAATCATAGCTAAAAACACACAATCCTGTAACTGTCAGGGAGGAGAGGTATACCACTATCACGAATCCTCAGGTAACATAGCTAAGACCCGAACGAAAATATACAATGATGCAGCCAAATTAGACCCACTATCAGCTCAAGAAACAGCCAAGGAAACAGAATTACAAACAGAACCAGATAATAGCCAAGACATACACATACACTGAAAACTACTGATCAAAACTGTCAACAACCAATAAATGAAATTAAAAGCATCAAATTCTCCCATTCCCATTAGTTAGTATGATGTGCAGCTACAAAGCTATACATCAAATAAAGTTTTGCATCCCCCCAGTTCCGAGAACTCCCGAAGATAGACATTTACTTTTTTCATTTTACATGTTAGAGCATTAGTATTTGTAAAATGATTCTTTCATATAGCATTCATTGAAAATGACGACCATGCCACTTGGGACCTGTGAAATGGTACATTAGCTTATTTGTTTGAGTTGTAAATATTTGTCATGTATTGTTGTTTTTCTGACATGTTCTACAGCCTTGAGGACCTCCTCACTACGGATCCATTGGAATGAAAGTAATTCTAAGCTAATCTAATCTAACTGTGGATGTTGTATCACAGACACCGTCCCTTTGACTGTTCAGAGATGACACTACACATGCCCAAAGACGTAAACAACCATGCATGAGCAGCGCCTATTAGACGGATGGGGTCCGACAGCCGATCAGATCCAGTCACTCCATCAGGATGGAGGTACAGGGCTCGTGTTGTCTGTAGCTCAACCACGTCTAGACGGTCAGCACCGTGGTTCGATCACGTCCGCACTGTTACTTTGTGCCAGGAAGGGCTCTCAACAAGGGAAGTGTCCAGGCGTCTCGGAGTGAACCAAAGCGATATTATTCGCACATGGAACATATGAAGAGATACAGGTCCTGTCGATGACATGCCTCCCTCAGGGATCCCAAGGGCTACTACTGCAGTGGATGACCGCTGCCTACAGATTATGGCTCGGTGGAACCCCGACAACAACGCCACCATGTTGAATAATGCTTTCCGTGCAGTCACAGGACGTCGTGTTAAGACTCAAACTGTGCGCAATAGGCTGCAGGATGGTCACCTTCACTCCCGACGTCCACGGTCAGGTCCACCTTTGCAACCACGACACCACGCAGCGCCGTACAGATGGACTCTACAACATGCCGAATGGACCGCTCAGGATTGGCATCGCGTTCTCTTCGCCGATGAGTGTCGCGGTCGCTTATGCCTTCAGCCAGACGATCGTCGGAGACGTTCTTGGGGGCAACCCTGTCAGGCTGAACGCCTTAGACACAATGTCCAGCGAGAGAAGCAAGGTGAAAGTTCCCTGCTGTTTTGGGATGGCATTATGTTGGGCGACGCACGTCGCTGGTGGTCATGGAAGGCGCCGATACGTGAATGCCATCCTCCTACCGATAGTGCAACCATATCGGCAGCATATTGCCGAGGCATTTGTCTTCATGGATGACAGTACGCCTGGTGGTCATGGAAGGCACCGTAACGGCTGTACGATACGTAAATGCCATCCTCCGACCGATAGTGCAACCATATCGGCAGCATATTGCCAAGGCATTCGTCTTCGTGGACGACAATTCGCGGCCCCATCGTGCATAACCTATGAATGACTTCCTACTGTATAACGACATCGCTCGACTAGAGTGGCCAGCATGTTCTTCAGACATGAACCCTATTGCTGGGATGAATTGAAAAGGTCTGTTCATGGACGATGTCACCCATCAACCACTCTAAGGGATCTACGCCGAATCGCCGTTGAGGAGTGGGACAATCTGGACCAACAGTGCCTTGATGAACTTGCGGATAGTATGCCACGACGAATACAGGCGTGCATCAGTGCAAGAGGACGTGCTACTGGGTATTAGAGGTACCGGTGTGTACAGCAACCTGGACCACGACCTCTGAAGGTCTCGCTGTATAGTGCTACAACTTGCAATGTGTTATTTTCATGAACAATAAAAAGAGCGGAAATGATGTTTATGTTGATCTCTATTCCAATTTTCTATACAGGTTCAGGATCTCTCGGAACCAAGTCGATGCAAAACTTTTTTTGATGTGTGTATGATAATAATAGCACTTAGTGCCTTGTGACAAACATTTCACGTAATTCCAAACCTTTACCAAACTGTTTCTTGCTGTAAACCTCTACAAAATAATGAAAGGGAATTAGTTTATTGCTAATTACGTTTTCGCTATTTATGCAGTAAAAATGCAGCATCAGGTATAAAGTTTTAATTTATTTTGCAGACAGCTTTCTCATGTACCAGTGAATGTATCTGCAAAATTATATCATTGTGCGACACAGTGTTCAGAAGACATGACGTAATAGAGAGAGAAGACATGACGTAATAGACATGACGTAATAGACATGACGTAATCGGTACTACGAGCTAACATTCATTACGGACACAGGTGAAATATGCTCATAAATATGTGTGAAATATGCATTTTCTGACAAATCTGTGTGTAAAAATCTCTTTCCCAATCCATGGATAGATCTGATTGAAACGTGGTATATGTATCACAATCTGGAAAGAAATTCTGTGAGGGTGATAATGTGAAGAGATAAAGAGGAGAAAGAGATGGACAAACAGAGAACGAAGTGAGGACATGGACAGACAGAAGGGACGGGGAAGGAGGACATGGACGGAGATGTGATGGAGGGGGAGATGGACAAAATGAGGAGGAGAGGGAAATGAAGAGCAGATCATGGACAGGGAGGTGGGGTGATAGACTGAGGAACGAAAGAGAGGGAGGTGGACCAAGAGAGGGGCGAGGAGGGGAAGGACTGAAAGAAGGTGGAAGAGGAGGTGGACGGAGAGATTGGGAGGAGGAAATAATCAGAGAAAGGAAGAGAAGATGTACAGAGAGAGAGAGAGAGATGAGACAGAGGTTGACAGAGAGAGAGGGGGGAAGAGGGGGTGATGGGCTAATAGAATTGGAATAAATACATACCTGGCAATGCCGGATACCAGCTAGTAGCATAAAAAAGGTAAGCCTTTATATTCACCTAACAGCGTTCGCGGAGCTGGGGTTATGGACTTTAGATACTATAACAGTCAGAACGTATTACTGAATGGTTGCGAATCTCCTGTATGACCTGAACGCTACCAGCACTCTTCGTGTGTGCAGCCACCCTGCTGGCTGTGCCCAATATCCTGCAGCTGGACGTCGCAGGCAATGAACTGAAGGAACTACCACAGCGGCTTCCTGGTAGACTGTTGGGCCTCAACGTTTCACGGAACCGTCTCGTGAGCTTGCCCACACTGCTGCCTCAGGCGCTCACCAACCTCAACATTTCCTACAACGCCATTGAGGTGAGTTAGTACTGTTTGCTACAAATGCCTTGCAATGTAAAATTTTGTGCACTATGAGGCTTTCCTGCAAGCACCACTCGCGTGAAACCTAGTTTGCTGAGTTCATTCATAAGACCCACAACCCGGTAGATGAAGGAGCTCAGGTGGCTATTATGTAGCTTGACTTCCACAAGACCTTCGATACAATTTGCTTCATCGCCTAAAAAACACACAGTCCATATCCAAATACATACATGAGTATACTGAGTGCTGCTTGTGAAGAGAATTCATCATGTCATTCGTAATGGGGAAGGTATCATCAGAAAGGAAGTATATGGCTTACGTCAAGGGAGTGTAGAGTGATTGGTACCATCTGTCATTCACACAATGCTACTATAATAGGATTTTTACTTTCTTGTATCTTAATTTGTGGTGTCCTTTCAACATCTTTTCTCCCATCAGTTAATTCTATCCCTGTCCCAAATGTCGCTAAACATTCAGAGACAGTCCAGTCTAATTAGCTTTTACAAAGTCTGCTTTAATTGTTTAAGTTCCTAGATTATTAAAGTTCTGCTGACGAGCTTTATCTTGTGAATAGAGTTGCCTAATATTCCACCAAATGCACTTAGTCCCAATCGAACCAAATCTCCCTCACTCCTTAAACATTATTAAATATTTTTGGTTATCCTATACGCTTGTTACAGATACTGTTGCCTGAATTGCAGCTTCTGCAGGGATCATTTCACCTAAGATGGCAAGATCCTTCACACTTGGTACCACTGCAATCCCAACTATCAACGGAAATCTTTGTTCGGTTCCCAAAGTCTTGTGTCTCCTGCAACCGATGCTTCCCTACGTACCCATGAAAATGTAATGCAAAGAATTATCCCACCAAACTAGAGTTAAAGCCGTACCCAAAGACGTAATCCATCTTAGAACCACTGATCTCCAAAATATCCATCCAACTGAGCCACCATGTATTCTACAGCAAAACACAGTGACCAACTGTCTTACATTTTACTTGTGTTACATGATCACATATTCGCATAATCACTCTCATTTCACACTCTCTCTTCTAGAAAGCGTTGTTCAGTCTCGCTCCAGCTCTAGCCTGCGCACCACTTCCAATCCTACCGCGCCGAAGTCTGATCATTAGAAGAGTTGTATTCTGTGCAATATCCCCCACCGTATCATTGTTTACTTGACAATCACCTTCTCCAGCTCACATATCTTCGTCAGCTCCTCCCACTTGCTTCCCGAGATTCTCGTTCCATCCTACTATTTATACAGAACTGCTTACGAAATCGGATACAGACTACCACCTGCAGAAATATAGCATCAGGACCAACGAATTAGTCAACATCATAAGTAAGACAACTACATCATCGCTGCAAACATTACGTCACATAAAGCAACCATCTCCCTGTAATTAAAAAACTCAGCAAACTTCTCATATTTAATATTTTTTTGGTTCCACTTTGTCAGGTTTAAACTCGGTACAGCAGAAACCTTGCCGCAGCCCACCTGATCCGAGAGGGGACTGAAAAAGCAATAAAGAGAAAGACGAGCAGTTCCTCGTAGAACTTTCATGCAGTTACGACGACGCAGTCAGAGGATGCTAAACTAAACAACAATTTAAGCAATATTTCTGACACCTATTTACCCATGTCTCTGCAGCAAGGGATTAACCCTCGAGCATGCGCGCTGCGGAATGGAGTAGCCCACCTGTAGTTTTCTGCTAGTGGAAACATTGTTGTTTGTCAGAGATTACTGGCACTCTAGCTATTCCTGTACTGTTGCTTCAGCTATTTTTGGCATATTGTGGCATATTAAAATTCCTAAACAGGGGCGAATTATTTAGTTTCACCTGACTGCTTCGGTAGTTAGGATTTAATCTCTACATGTTAATGTAATTTATTAGACACAGTTCCTGCGTTTTCGTCAGGGTCTACAATGAGTTGCGCTGCACGTGCCGATAGTCCTTTTATTTGCATAGTTTACTTTTCCACTGTCATTAGTATGGACAGGGACTGCGATTGTTGTATGCGAATGCGAGCTGAGCTTCAGGCTGTGATGGCCTGGGTTGCACAGCTTGAGGCTGCAGTGGATGGGCACCACTATTGTGGGCCAGCTGTGAGGATCGAACGGACGTCCAGCATGTCCGAGTCCTCCGATCGGTTCAAATGGTTCAAATGGCTCTGAGCACTATGGGACTTAACTACTGAGGTCATTATTCCCCTAGACTTATAACTACTTAAACCTAACTAACCTAAGGACATCACACCATCCATGCCCGAGGCAGGATTCGAACCTGCGACCATAGCGGTCGCGCTGTTCCAGACTGTAGAGGCTAGAACCGCACGGCCACTCCGGCCGGCCCACCGATCGGTCATCACCGGTGGCCAGCCCAGTTACTGCTGGCACTGAGGGTGACCCCTCACCCGTGGTCGCGTGGAAGGTCGCCCCGGGTGTAGCAGGTGGCGAAAGACTTCCCAGGCGGCCGCACGTGGGGCCTCCCGTGTTTGTCTGATAAACAGGTTCCAGGTGCTGTCTGTAGCTGTCGCTGTGGCTGAGACAGATGCCGTCACCTGTCCTGTTTCAGAGCAAACCTCTCAGCCTACAAGATCTGCACAATCACACAGGGTGGGATTATTGATAGTTGGGAGCTCCTACGTTAGGCGCGTTATTCGGCCCCTTAGGGACATGGCTGCCAAAAAAGGGAAAGAAAACAAATGTGCACTCTGTGTGCATATCGGGTGGGGTGATTCCAGACGTGGAACGGATCCTCCCAGATGCCATGAAGAGTACAGGTAGGTGGTGGCTCACGTCGGCACCAATGACGTGTGTCACTTTGGATCAGAAGAGTTTCTCTCTGGTTTTGAGCGGCTAACAGAAGTGATAAAGGCTGCCAGTCTTCCTTGCAGGATAAAATCAGGGCTGACCATTTGCAGCATAGTCGATGGACCCGATTTCGGACCTGTGGTACAGAGCCGAGTGGAGGGTCTGAATCAGAGGCTCAGACGGTTCTGCAACCGTGTAGGCTGCAGATTCCTCGACTTCCGCCGAAGGGTGGTTGGGTTTCCGGTTCTGCTGAATAGGTCAGGTGTCCACTATACGCAGGAGGCGGCTACACGGGTAGCAGGGGCTGTGTGACGTGGACTGGGTGGTTTTCTAGGTTAGAGGGTCTAGAGAAAACGCGAGAAGGGCTTCAGTCACAAAGGGTGCAGGCCGAGCACAGGAAGAACGTAGAAAAAGGAACCATTGGTATAACATTGTAAATTGTGGAAACTGTGTTGGGAAAATACCAGATCTCCAAGCGCTAATAGAAAGCACTGATGCTCAAATCGTTATAGGCACTGAAAGCTGGCTAAAGCCGGAGATAAGCTCAGCCGAAATTTTTGCGAAGAACCCAACGGTGTTCTTAAAGGATAGGCTAAACACGGCCGGCGCTGGAGTGTTTGTTGCTGTTACAAGTAATTGTCGCGAAGTAGAAGTAGATACTTCCTGCGAGTTAGTATGGACAGAGATCATTGTTGGCAATCGGAATAAAATAAGTATGGGATCCTTTTACCGACCTCCCAATTCAGATGATACAGTTGCTGAAAGGTTCGAAGATAACTTGAGTTTGATTTCAGACACGTACCCGACTCATACGTTAATAGTTGGTGACGAATTTAATTTACGCTCGATATGTTGGCGAAAATAAATGTTTATTTCCGGAGGTACGCATAAAACATCCGAAATTGTGCTAAACGCATTCTGTGAAAATTATTTCGAGCAGTTAGTTCATGAGCCCACGTGAATAGTAAACGGTTGTGGAAACACACTGGAGCTCTTAGCAACATACACTCCTGGAAATGGAAAAAAGAACACATTGACACCGGTGTGTCAGACCCACCATATTTGCTCCGGACACTGCGAGAGGGCTGTACAAGCAATGATCACACGCACGGCACAGCGGACACACCAGGAACCGCGGTGTTGGCCGTCGAATGGCGCTAGCTGCGCCGCATTTGTGCACCGCCGCCGTCAGTGTCAGCCAGTTTGCCGTGGCATACGGAGCTCCATCGCAGTCTTTAACACTGGTAGCATGCCGCGACAGCGTGGACGTGAACCGTATGTGCAGTTGACGGACTTTGAGCGAGGGCGTATAGTGGGCATGCGGGAGGCCGGGTGGACGTACCGCCGAATTGCTCAACACGTGGGGCGTGAGGTCTCCACAGTACATCGATGTTGTCGCCAGTGGTCGGCGGAAGGTGCACTTGCCCGTCGACCTGGGACCAGACTGCAGCGACGCACGGATGCACGCCAAGACCGTAGGATCCTACGCAGTGCCGTAGGGGACCGCACCGCCACTTCCCAGCAAATTAGGGACACTATTGCTCCTGGGGTATCGGCGAGGACCATTCGCAACCGTCTCCATGAAGCTGGGCTACGGTCCCGCACACCGTTAGGCCGTCTTCCGCTCACGCCCCAACATCGTGCAGTCCGCCTCCAGTGGTGTCGCGACAGGCGTGAATGGAGGGACGAATGGAGACGTGTCGTCTTCAGCGATGAGAGTCGCTTCTGCCTTGGTGCCAATGATGGTCGTATGCGTGTTTGGCGCCGTGCAGGTGAGCGCCACAATCAGGACTGCATGCGACCGAGGCACGTAGGGCCAACACCCCGCATCATGGTGTGGGGAGCGATCTCCTACACTGGCCGTACACCACTGGTGATCGTCGAGGGGACACTGAATAGTGCACGGTACATCCAAACCGTCATCGAACCCATCGTTCTACCATTCCTAGCCCGGCAAGGGAACTTGCTGTTCCAACAGGACAATGCACGTCCGCATGTATCCCGTGCCACCCAACGTGCTCTAGAAGGTGTAAGTCAACTACCCTGGCCAGCAAGATCTCCGGATCTGTCCCCCATTGAGCATGTTTGGGACTGGATGAAGCGTCGTCTCACGCGGTCTGCACGTCCAGCACGAACGCTGGTCCAACTGAGGCGCCAGGTGGAAATGGCATGGCAAGCCGTTCCACAGGACTACATCCAGCATCTCTACGATCGTCTCCATGGGAGAATAGCAGCCTGCATTGCTGCGAAAGGTGGATATACACTGTACTAGTGCCGACATTGTTGCCTGTGTCTATGTGCCTGTGGTTCTGTCAGTGTGATCATGTGATGTATCTGACCCCAGGAATGTGTCAATAAAGTTTCCCCTTCCTGGGACAATGAATTCACGGTGTTCTTATTTCAATTTACAGGAGTGTATAATCCAGATTTAATAACGCTCATCAAAACGGATACAGAGATTTGTGAGCACAGGGTTGCCGTAGCGACATTTAATATTGTAACCCCCAAATCCTCAAAAAATAAAAGAGAAATATACCTATTCAAAAAAGCAGATAAGAATTCGCTTGATGCCTTCCTGAGCGCAATCTCCACACCTTCCTAATTAATAATGTAAGTATAGACCAGATGTGGCTTGAATTCAAAGAAATAGTATCGGCAGCAATTGAGAGATTTATACCAAATAAACTAACAAACGACGGAGCTGATCGTCCTTGGTACACAAAACGGGTCAGAACACTATTGCAGAAACAACAAAACAAACATCCCAAATTTAAACAGACGCAAAATCCCCAAATTGGCGAACTTCTATTCGTTCTTTCTTGCAGGCGTTTGGTCTCACTTGCAGAAATTCATACAACCTTGGGGCCTGTGGTGAGAAATGTCATGCTTTTCGGGGAGTGCTGCAGTGTCCTGCACTATATTCCCAATACGCCAGCAAAATATGGAATCAGACTACGTTTTTCACAAGTAACTTGGCAGTATGCTGTGGAAAACAAGAGTATGGCCCATATCACACTTGAAACACGCCAAGTGACATATTGATGCACCAGACTCCTAACATTGAAGGTAGTGATATGAGCATCACATTCGGTAATTTTTACACCAATTACCCTTTGGCGACGTCTCTCTTAAAGAAGCAACTCACTTGTATCGGCACACTGAAAGAGGTCAAAGAGAAATACATGTTGAATCTCAGGCAAGCAAAAATCGAAAAGTTACGTTTTTAAGTTTTGAATTTCATAACGACCTCAGCCTCAAATCATATATATAACAAAGCAGAAACAAATCTGCGATATTGGTAGCCATGATTCATAAACTACCAGAACTTGAATGTATAATAAACAAGCCTGAAATAATAATCGACTACAACATCACAAAATTGGATGCTGACACCTTAGATGATCTATATGTGTAAAACTTTGTTTGTAGAAATATTTGACACTTGCTTGCAAACGCAACAGCTGTGCCTACTAAGTCCTTGGTTGTAATGTGGATTATGTTCACAAGGTCTAAAATGTGGGGTACCATGTACTGAACTGAAAAATGTAGTAAGGAAACCTCAAGTGAAACACTTTGTGCCAACTCTTCATGACGTATTTAAATTTTACCCTAAGAAAGTTAAAATTATCAGTCACATTCATAAAAAAATATGTAGAATTAAAATCTTCATTGACAGTATTCAGAAAACAAACACCATTTCTCCAGTGTTTGAGATCGTATCACGTAAATTATGTTTTGAGGCATAAAGTAGCCTGTGTATCCATAATGTATACGTGGCGCCTGCTTCAGGGTTAATCACCCGTTCCACAACGTCACGAAGAGAGTAGTGTCACCTTTCTCCTATACGCCACTTATTCGCTCATGAGTAAATCATGTCATTAACAATAATGCTAGCTCTTAATGTAATTAGCAATAATCCAGTTTATCCATTTATATGGTTATTTACACTGTTAATATTTCACTCAACAAGTTATTTAAAAAATTAATTCAGTACTTCCACTTCTTCCTCCGTTAAACATAAGTTTTGATTGCAAATGCGTGGAAAAATCTTTGTTAGCGCAGACACCTCGTTTTTATCGTTGTTGAGCGTTGATGCTCCTTCCTCCTTGCCTCTCTAAATGTTACCATATGCCTGCCGATAGTTCTCATTTGTACCTGACCCTTTCACTTTGCTGTTTGTGGTTAAGTCGTAACGAGAGTATACTTAATAGTAACAAAATATGCCTGTTGAGTAAACAAATCAATACATTTTCTCAGTTTCGAACGCAACAGAATTTTGATCTTAACAAGGCGCGTGCTCCGGATGTAACCTATCGCAGAAAAGAGAAGCAGTCAGATACATGTAGCAAATGAGAGGAATATACTTCTTTAGAGGGATACACTGAATCAAATACGTAATTATACACTGAATTTATACTACGTGAAATGAAATTTCTGATACAGATATTTTAAGAAGTTAAATACACTGAGAGATATGGAACTATTTCGCCAAGAACACCGTGACTGAACACTGCCAGGCTGATACTCAGGTATTCCCACACCTGACGGGTAATTAAGTAAAATTTCGTCACCATACAACCTTACTTTCAAAATTTTTTTGTGCATCAAAGATCATTCCTACAACTGCATTACTTGGTCGGTATTTGGTGTGGCATACGTTACTGGAACTTTTCGAGTGTAGTTCGCTACGCAGCATTCACGAAGTGCGGAACATACAGCTTATCGCTACCTTTTGAAAGCTCAGAGAGGACGAACAGTTACTATGTGGGACATAGGATCATATACTGTCCAATATTAACGTGGCCACATGTGAGAAGCAAGAATAACCATCTTTTACCGCTGTGTGATATACAGAATGACAGTGATGTTCTGGAAGGTACCTACAGGTTTAGTTACTACATTTTTCAGTTCAGTACATGGCACCCTACATTTTAGACCCTATGAACACAATTCACAGAAGAACAAAGGACTTAGTCGGTACGGTTGTTGTGTTTGGAACCAACTGTCGAACGTTTCTTGCAGATTTTACACATACAGTTGATTCACGGTACCTTCACCTACTTTTGTGATGTTGTAGTCGATTATTATTTCAGGCTTGTTTATTATATAGTCATGTTTTGGTAGTTCATGCATCATGTCTAGCAATATCGCAGATTTGTTTCTGATTTGTTATATATATATATATATATATATATATATATATATATATATATATATATATATATATATATATATATATGACTTGAGGCTGAGGTCTTTTTGAAATTCAAAACTTAAAAACTTAACTTTTCGATTTTTGCTTGCCTGAGATTCAACATGTATTTCTCTTTTGACCTGTTTCAGTGTGCCGATACAAGTGAGATGCTTCTTTAAGATAGACGTCGCCAAAGGGTAATTGGTGTAAAAGTTACCGAATGTGATGTTCACATTACTATCTTCAGTATTAGGAATCAGGTGCGTCACTATGTCGCTTGGCGTGTTTCAAATCTGATATGGGCCATACTCTTGTTTTCCAAAGCATACTGCCAAGTTAATGTGAAAAACGTAGTTTGATTCTATATTTTGCAGGCATATTGGGAATATAGCACGACGTTTCTCACCATAGGTCCCAAGGTTGTATGAATTTCTGCAAGTAAGACCAAACGCCTGCAAGAATGGATGAATGGAAGCTAGTTTGTCTATTTTTCTTCCTTGAGGACCTGTGCCCCTGTCATCAAATCGCTTAAATCGGAGGAAATACAAAAATCGCAGTAACGTATACGTGCTCTTAGAACCAGCTTTGAAGTTCCGTCCGAGTTTCATGGCTTGTGTACGTTAATGTGATGTCCTTCCTTTACTCCAGTCACATGTAAACATGCAAGTAAAACAAGCATTTCAGTTTGAGATGTCTCTATCGTATCTCTGTCGCAAGGGAACATGATGGACTGTTTTCAGTATATACAAATTTGCGTGATTGACAATATTATCTATCACACTGTTGTTTTATACGCCAATTTTGAAGACATAGTGCAGCTGGTATCTTCGTCCTCGCCTGATATTTCCCGTTGCCGTTTGTGAGCTGTGCATGGCTCGTGTTCGTGCCATACCTCATTTGACATCCTGTCTTTACTGTACTACCACATCGTTATGTTAATTTCAATTACTGGTGTCGCTGAGTGACCACCTTGCCTGCCCGTGAGGGGCAGCACCTGCTCTTATCGATATGATCCGTGGCGTATTATCTTTGTCGACTGCTATTGCTTCCCGGTTGTCCTGTGTTCGGGGTTCATTTGGATCTTCCAGGGAGTTGGAAGGCGCTATCAATGCAGTTCGGACCTGGCAGAAGTTCAGTCGGGGCACGGCTGCAGTGAGGTCCGGACAGCCATAAACCTACAGGTATGTAGAGCCATGTCGACTCCGGTGTCATAGGCAGCTGCTGCTAGATTTCTCTGCTTGTATCCATGGTGCAAAGAGACTGATCGAGGTGGTCCCTCAGTTTCTCAGCTGCTTTTAAATCCGGGGAGTTTGTAGGCCAGGGGAATATCGTAAATTCATTCTGGTGCTCTTTGAACCACGCACGTACACTGCGAGCTGAGTGGCACGTTGAATTATCCTTCTAGTAATGCCGTCGTGCCGAGGACAAACAGACTGCGTGTACAGTTGAAAGTTGTCCTGAAGAGTAGATACTCACTTGTGTTGATCCACCGTGCCTTCCAGAACGACGAGATCATCCTGGGATTGCCACCAAGGCATTCCCTAGACCATAACGCTCTATCTTCCGGCGTGGACCTCTCGGCGGTTGTTGAAGGTTGTTTGGGGTTGGGTTGTTTGGGGGAAGAGATCAAACAGCGAGTCATCTGTCTCATCGGATTAGGGAAGGACGGGGAAGGAAGTCGGCCGTGCCCTTTCGAAGGAACCAGCCCGGCATTTGCCCGGAGTGATTTAGGGAAATCACGGAAAACCTAAATCGGGATGGCCGGACGCGGGATTGAACTGTCGTCCTCCCGAATGTGAGTCCAGTGTGCTAACCTCGCTCGGTGTGCTAACCTCGCTCGGTGAAGGTTGTTTGTTTTCAGTCCGATGGAGCATAAAACTTGATTCATATGGAAAGGACATCTCTCGACATTCAGTAGACCAGTTGCAGTGCTGGCGTGCAAATTCCCGCCTTCGTCGTCGCTCAACAGCAGTCAACATTGGTGCATAAACCAGGCACCAGCTGCGGAGGCCCATACGCAGCAACATTCACCCAATGGTTGGTGAGGAGACACTGTTGATAGCCCCTTGGTTCATCTGGGAGATCAGCTGCTCAGCAGTTGCACATCTATTAGCCCATACATATCTCTACATCCGTCGTGCACTCCTGTCACCGGTGGCCTGCGGCTCATCACCGGTTTTGGATAGCATCATCTTTCCATGAAAAGTGTACTTTGAACACGGTGTACAGACCCACAAGTTTCGCAAATGCGTCCATCCTTGGTGCGAAAGTCAATAGTTATGCCATTTTCCACGTCTCATAAATGGCTCCGTTTCCACAATACGGGCCGGCCGCGGTGGCCGTGAAGTTCTAGGCGCATCAGTCCGGAACCGCGCGACTGCTACGGTCGCAGGTTCGAATCCTGCCTCGTCCATGGATGTGTGTGATGTCCTTAGGTTAGTTAGGTTTAAGTAGTTCTGAGTTCTAGGGGACTGATGACCCCCGATGTTAAGTCCCATACTGCTCAGAGCCATTTGAACCAGCCATTACCACAATACGACTGTAACTGCACACTTTTCCGTGTCCCCCTGACACACTTTATCTACCCTCTACTGCTAGTGCTGCCACCTGCTGCCTGCGAGTGGTTATTGCACGCTGACGTCGAACGCAGGTGGTGGTCAAATTAATTTGATTGGACCGTGTAATACTGACCAATTGCGCAGACCGCAGGTTTTAGTGAAATGAGTACAAAACAAGCGTTGGCAAAATGGACTGAGGACAAACACGCAGTAGGTCGCTTGCAGAACTGCTACACCACGAGAAAATTGTAGAAATGTCAAAGTGGCTGTGATGAAACCGGATGACAGCTGCTGAAAGTCGAGCAAATGTTAGAGGCAGTCACCACGAACCATCTTGAACAGATTTCTGGATGATTCGTTGAGAGCTTAGACTGCATGTACATTTCATCGCAGACACCACAGCACACACACCCTACACTTTCACAGTGTAGCACCAGAGTAAACGTGGTCACTGAGTGGCATTTAGTGGGTTTCAGCAAAACTGATTCCTGGATGTATGGTTGAGATCTCATGTTGCTACATGTCGTTCACTGCTGACTCCATAGCACACACAACAGAGACTTGCATGTACGAGCATAAGAGTCGAATGGTTCACGCAGTGACGCCCAATGATTTTCAGCAGAACTCACTTCTGGACGCTTGACTGAGACCTTATGGTGCCGTGCACCAATTACCACTTACCCCATAGCACACACAACAGAGACAAGCATGCTGTAGCAACAGAGTCAACTTGGATACTGAGTCACATGCAATGGTTTTCAGCAACAACTCTCGCTTATGTCTGTGGTTGTCAGACCGACACCGACATGTCCGTGGACGAATTGGTAAAAGGTCTCAGGAAATAGGCATTCTCATTACCACATGTCTCCAGCTCATGGGACCGTCGTGTGGGGATCTGTTGAATATGACAACAGAAGTGATTTGGTAATTATTGAAGTAAGCTCACATGTGGCACGAATGGTAAAACATTTTATCATGCCTTCACGACTTGGTACCAAGTGTTGTATTCCAGCAGGACAATGAGACCTCGACACTAGTAGTCACTTTCTTTCCATGTGAGAACGGTTAAGAGAGTGTATGTCATGGGTGTCACGCCTGATGCTAAAGTTGATGATTGGCACTGTTTTCGATTGAAATGAAGTTTAATTACTCAATATTCGCTATGTGATGAATATCTCCACAAATTTGTTTAATATCGGTGCCTCATGGTACAACATTTTCCATTTTCGTAAGGCTATAAAAGCATCACACGTAATGCAACTAAAACATACGTCACTACTGCCAGCTTACGTGAGTGTTAATCCAGTGAAACAATGTGTTCAGTCTTGCAGTGTTACAGATATTCCTCTATTAAGAATAATTGCTAGACAATTTTTATACAAAGGACGATTATTCACCTCCAGAAAAGCAAACATTTCAGTTATTCACTTGCAGTATTTACATTTTCTTTTTAGATAATGTTCGACAGTTGAAGGTTCCATGTGAGTACTGTTTATACATTGAATCTGTTAACAGTAATAGGTGTCTGCCGATATCAGGCACTGAAGTGTCCAGAAATGAGTTTGTAATTCAAGATTTTTTCATTACTCCTGAAAGATGTGATTCTGGCTATATTGGCCTCAATGAATGTTATAAGCTTTCCTGTCTATCAAAGTTAATATTCCAGTTTTTCTACATTTCATTGTTTTATATATTGGTTTTTTCTGTTATCACACTTTATGACATGTAACTATTACCAAAACTACCAGTTCCACGGCTTAGTGATACAGAAAGACAGAAATATTGCAGACATACCATCAGCAGTGGGGACTACTGAAAATAAATGAGTGCAACTTATAAGTGTGTATGACATGTATTCAGAGTATTCAGGTTTCGATTCCTCAAAAAACTTATTGAAGGGCTGATGAAACTTCCTCTTTGAGATGACAGCATAAAATTTGATAAATCAGATATAGAGTTCTTTTGTACTGCAGGGAGCGAAATGAACTCCACATCTTTCTCATGTCAAAACAGTAAAATGTAAATAGAGGTAGACATAATCTCCTGACTGGACCCCTAACAGGCATAAAATTACTCATGAAATTATTGAACATTTTAAAGTTCAATGGCTTTAGATTCTGTGAGAAATATGGCATTAAAAACACTACACATACACTCAGTACCCACTTAGCAGTATTTGCGTTATATTGTTAAGAATAGTTAATGTATAATGAATTTTGTATTACATGTTTTTACGGAAATTTGCTTGATTAATTACATTCTGTATAATTTCATTGTGTAAGCACTGATTTAATTAATGGGACATGTAGGTGTCTTCTAAATCATGATTCTGGGATACCTCGGAGTTGTATTTTTCAACTATAGCTACAAAATGCGACTACTAGAGAAATTATCGAATATGGCTGCTATAATATCAAACAACAATTACATAATTAACGTATCTGAGTGTTTTTATTAATATATTTGTGGGTTTTACGAAACTATCCGTGTAGAATAAGTGAATGACGTTTAAACAAATTTAGCAAGAGCAGGCAATGCCTGCATGGAAGCGACTGTCAAAACTAAGGTTTTGTAGACAACTACAAGTCACACTTTGTACTTCTATTATTTATATTTTTCTAGCCATACATTGCTGAATATCCTGATAGGCAAGCCTGACTATGGAAAATAGTCCTTTAAGCCCAATTTTTATGAATTTTTTCCCTGAATGGTGCTTAGATGTTTCACTAAAGTCGATGGGGCCACTACAAAGGGCAGTTTCAATTTCCTAACTACTCTCTTTCAGCATACACTTCAGTTTTAAAATATAATCTAGAAAGTAACATTAGGTCCAGCTACTTCATTCTAAGCAATATTCTCTGTACCAGATATGACAGTTCAATAGAATTTCTGGAAAGCTTAGAAACAATAACTGCAATATGCATCGTTCCTGCTTCAATCAATACAGAATAAGAGTGACATTTACAAAACTTCTGGGTGGAGACTGACTTTAATTATTCGTTTCTTACTTAACATATGGTTGATTGATTAATATTAATACTTTTTTAATGGTAGCCAAATCTTAAAGCTAACAAAACCCTCTATTTTGGTCACGGAAGAGGTCCACAAAATCATTCAGAATACAATCCTCCTAAAATAACTAAGATGGTAAGTATTGTTGATTCTGTTCAGGTTGTAATATTTGATGTTTTTATGATATATAAAATTGATAAAATCAATGCAGTCTCAATATGAAAAATTAAGAAAATTACAGCAATCAAGAAGAGGCAAAGAAGAAATGGTTTGTATATTGAATTGTTTGGATCAAGTCCACACGAAAATGGTGATCTTTTTACTTGGTTGTTAATTTTTTTGGTAGAATAGTTGCATGAAATTTAACATTTTAGTAAAATCTAGTGAAAATTCTTGTGGATAGAACTAAAATTTTTTTCATTTTTATTACTGAAACTCTTGGTTTTTAAATGACATGTACTATTTACAATAAAGAAACAATTATCTACCATGTCTGTAAATTAAAATAGACAAAAATAATCTTACTAGAGCTGCAAACTGTTAATATCACCTAATAACTTCCAATCCACAGTGGATACTTGGTGAAAACTAATTTATTGATTGTTGAAGTAAACATGTTGACAAGATTATTCCAATAATAACATGTAGTCCATAGGATGCTGTGGGAATGAAAAATGTTGAACCATGAACTGAATCAGCAATCATTAAATATTTGTAACATAGTGAAATATAGTTCAACTAATTCTGTGAAAAATAGACCTTGAAATACTTGTATGTGGTTAGATACTATCAGTGAATTAGGGGCCCATATTACAGTTACTAATGACACAGAACGGTGGCTGTATTAAGGACCGAAATTTGCATAGGACAGAAATTCTGCATTCCTGTTGGTGGTCATGATACTCTTAATTTAACAGTTGAAGAAAGCTCAAGAAATGATACACAGCAGAAAATTTTGGATGCAACAAATAAAATTATTGTTCCACATAAAGCAACTGAAATAAATCCTGAATGTAATTTTGCTATGTTCCTTCCCATATTACATCTTGTCATCACTCACTTGTAACTAATGTAATCCTGAATCCAGTAACAAAATGATTAAAATTACATCCATGAAATTATTTAGCTAATACCATCACTAAATCATTTCTTCAGTTTCTCCTGTTAATGGTGAAGTTCAGTAATCAGCTAGGTAAACTGGGCGATTTGAGTGAGATGTTAATATACGTTTTTTATACTCTTGAGTCTCAGACAATACATGAGCTTGAGTCACTGCAACTGATGTTGCTAAAATTAATACTAATATTTTGCCAATAAATTATAACAAAATGAAATTTATTGCTATTGATGGTCCTCTATTTCGTATTAATGTTAGTAACATACTGTTTGGAACTACATATGTGGCTATTCGAACTGCAAATATTTCTGGATGATTAACATTTATAGGTGTTTTAGTTAGAACTGTACAAGATCAAAAAGATAGATATGACTTCAGTGATTAATTTATTAACATAATAAAAATATTAGTAAAACTGGTAAAAACTGCAGAAGTTAGTTATACTTTGAGTTGAAGATATTTGTATAATATAAAACTTATGAAGGACAGAATTAAAAGTCACAGGTGTTATGGATACACAAAGGAAATTAATACAGATGTGAGTAAAGTAAACAGTCAAAGCGATGGTTCTAAACAAAATAGAAGAATTCTTGTATAGAATACGAGTAGTATGCAACAAGAAGGCCTGCCATCTTCTACATCTACATTTATACTCCGCAAGCCACCCAACGGCGTGTGGCGGAGGACACTTTACGTGCCACTGTCATTACCTCCCTTTTCTGTTACAATCGCGTATGGTTCGCGGGAATAACGACTCTCTGAAAGCCTCCGTGCGCGCTCGAATCTCTCTAATTTTACATTCGTGATCTCCTCGGGAGGTATAAGTAGGGAGAAGCAATATATTCGATACCTCATCCAGAAACGCACCCTCTCGAAACCTGGCGAGCAAGCTACACCGCGATGCAGAGCGCCTCTCTTGCAGAGTCTGCCACTTGAATTTGCTAAACATCTCCGTAATGCTATCACGGTTACCAAATAACCCTGTGACGAAACGCGCCGCTCTTCTTTGGATCTTCTCTATCTCCTCGGTCAACCCGATCTGGTACGGATCCCACACTGATGAGCAATACTCAAGTGCAGCTCGAACGAGTGTTTTGTAAGCCACCTCCTTTGTTGATGGACTACATTTTCTAAGGACTCTCCCAATGAATCTCAACCCGGTACACGCCCTACCAACAATTAATTTTATATGATCATTCCACTTCGAATCGTTCCACGAGCATACTCCCAGATATTTTTCAGAAGTAACTGCTACCAGTGTTTGTTCCGCTATCATACAGGGTGTTTCAAAAATGACCGGTATATTTGAAACGGCAATAAAAACTAAACGAGCAGCGATAGAAATACACCGTTTGTTGCAATGTGCTTGGGACAACAGTACATTTTCAGGCAGACAAACTTTCGAAATTACAGTAGTTACAATTTTCAACAACAGATGGCGCTGCGGTCTGGGAAACTCTATAGAACGATATTTTCCACATATCCACCATGCGTAGCGATAATATGGCGTAGTCTCTGAATGAAATTACCCGAAACCTTTGACAACGTGTCTGGCGGAATGGCTTCACTTGCAGATGAGATGTACTGCTTCAGCTGTTCAATTGTTTCTGGATTCTGGCGGTACACCTGGTCTTTCAAGTGTCCCCACAGAAAGAAGTCACAGGGGTTCATGTCTGGCGAATAGGGAGGCCAATCCACGCCGCCTCCTGTATGTTTCGGATAGCCCAAAGCAATCACACGATCATCGAAATATTCATTCAGGAAATTAAAGACGTCGGCCGTGCGATGTGGCCGGGCACCATCTTGCATAAACCACGAGGTGTTCGCAGTGTCGTCTAAGGCAGTTTGTACCGCCACAAATTCACGAAGAATGTCCAGATAGCGTGATGCAGTAATCGTTTCGGATCTGAAAAATGGGCCAATGATTCCTTTGGAAGAAATGGCGGCCCAGACCAGTACTTTTTGAGGATGCAGGGACGATGGGACTGCAACATGGGGCTTTTCGGTTCCCCATATGCGCCAGTTCTGTTTATTGACGAAGCCGTCCAGCTAAAAATAAGCTTCGTCAGTAAACCAAATGCTGCCTACATGCATATCGCCTTCATCAATCCTGTGCATTATATCGTTAGCGAATGTCTCTCATGCAGCAATGGTAGCGGCGCTGAGGGGTTGCCGCGTTTGAATTTTGTATGGATAGAGGTGTAAACTCTGGCGCATGAGACGATACGTGGACGTTGGCGTCATTTGGACCGCAGCTGCAACACGGCGAACGGAAACCCGAGGCCGCTGTTGGATCACCTGCTGCACTAGCTGCGCGTTGCCCTCTGTGGTTGCCGTACGCAGTCGCCCTACCTTTCCAGCACGTTCATCCGTCACGTTCCCAGTCCGTTGAAATTTTTAAAACAGATCCTTTATTGTATCGCTTTTCGGTCCTTTGGTTACATTAAACCTCCGTTGAAAGCTTCGTCTTGTTGCAACAACACTGTGTTCTAGGCGGTGGAATTCCAACACCAGAAAAATTCTCTGTTCTAAGGAATAAACCATGTTGTCTACAGCACACTTGCACGTTGTGAACAGCACACGCTTACAGCAGAAAGACGACGTACAGAATGGCGCACCCACAGACTGCGTTGTCTTCTATATCTTTCACATCACTTGCAGCGCCATCTGTTGTTGAAAATTGTAACTACTGTAATTTCGAAAGTTTGTCCGCCTGAAAATTTACTGTTGTCCCAAGCATATTGCAACAAACGGTGTATTTCTATCGCTGCTCGTTTAGGTTTTATTGCCGTTTCAAATATACCGGTCATTTTTGAAACACCCTGTATAATCATACAATAAAGGATGTATTCGCAATACATTACATTTGTCTATGTTAAGGGTCAGTTGCCACTCCCTGCACCAAGTGCCTATCCGCTGCAGATCTTCCTGCATTTCGATACAATTTTCTAATGCTTCAACTTTTCTGTATACTACAGCATCATCCGCGAAAAGCCGCATGGAACTTCCTACACTATCTACTAGGTCATTTATATATATATTGTGAAAAGCAATAGTCCCATAACACTCCCCTGTGGCACGCCAGAGGTTACTTTAACGTCTATAGACGTCTCTCCATTGATAACAACATGCTGTGTTCTGTTTGCTAAAAACTCTTCAATCCAGCCACACAGCTGGTCTGATAATCCGTAGGCTCTTACTTTGTTTATCAGGCGACAGTGCGGAACTGTATCGAACGCCTTCCGGAAGTCAAGGAAAATAGCATTTACCTGGTGTTCTACCTGGGAGCCTGTATGTAATATATCTTACGTATCGGGGATTGGACTGCAGTGGACGTTATACTGTGAGTGACACGAAAATGACCTGGATGTGGTTGGGAAATGGTACAGAGTCATCTGAAGATCTTCACTGAATTCCGAGATATAAGAAAAGACTGAAGAGATTACTTAACGGAACATGAGAATAGAAAACATGTATGGAATTGTCTAAAGGAGGCCTTCATCCAACAGTGGGTGGCACTGTTTTTGGTTATGTTTTTGGAGATGATATTTTGCTATAAAAGTTTCTAAATGTATTACTTATTTATTTTACTGTACACTGAGTGGATTTTAGAAGTATGATTGGTCTTCTGGGTGTATGTAATGGAAATTCCCGTGTTCTGTACAGGAGCTTCAAGAGACTTTGCCAGCTACTCTGTTCGTAATGGACGCATCCCACAATGCACTGCAGAAGCTCCCACAGAAACTTCCAACTGAACTTCGTCGGCTTGACGTGTCCCACAATCAACTGCAGAGGCTACACCCAGATATGCCGCCAAACCTGGAGATTCTTCAGGTATTTACTGAACAGTTGTGTTCGTTAAGTTTCGCTATTAACACTTATGGAAACTACTAAATTATCAATACTCCGATACTGTCACTCCTGTGAAATGAATAATGTTTTGTGATCGTGACTGTGTATATTGGGAAGCTATCCGATCGTTTTTCGTCTCTGTAAGTATTCCTATGGAGAGGAAATAACAGAATACTAACAAGAATCGAACCTGGCCTGTTAGTAATATAGAAGAAGGAAATGATCGCCAGCCTAATTACATAAATTCGTACCACATACTACCATGCTTCATAAAAAAACGTCAACTATTAGAATTGACTTTACATGATACAGAAATACTATTTTGCTGTTCAGATAGAAGACAGTAGCGCAATTTAGCAAGTAATGTACCTTTGGTATGACATGAACTACACAGGAGGAGTACATTACAGTAGGAAGCAAATGATCATTACAGATAATTGATTAGCAATGGTGGAGCACCACTAATTTTTACCAGGAGTTCTTTTGTCAGTTTCATTATTGGAAATTACTACCTTTGAAACACATAATGAATTGGAACTTTCTGGCAGATTAAAACTGTGTGCCAGACCGAGACTCGAACTCGGAACCTCTGTCTTTTGCGGGTAAGTTCTCTACCAACTGAGCGACCCGAGCACGACTCACGACCAGTCCTCACACCTTCAATTCTGCCAGCACCTCGTCTCCTACCTTCCAAACTACCTAATCCATTAATTGTACCATCTGTACTGATAATTATTTGTACCCTCAAGAAATACTCACATCCTTATACTATTTAGCTGAGGAGGGACATGCGATATCTGAATGTAGTATGGTTTGAATAGTTGTAGCTATTTGCTTAACCAGCAGTACACAAGCTATAAAAGTAAAAGTTGTACTTATTGAGTAATTTAACTTTAATCTGAAATTTAAATCTGGATCAACTATCAGTATGGGGACCCAGAAGCTGGTCTACCAGTGGTCTCGGATTTAAGCTGAACGTTTCAGATACAACACAGTATTGGAAACACTGTTAACTACATAACACATTAAATTATGAACACTGTTATTTCAAGAAGAAGGACTTTTTAAACTGAATACTTTAAATCCTCTCTTAGAAACTGTACATTGAAGATACTGTGACTATCCTTTTAAGAAAATTACGTGGAGTGTTTCAAAACTTAGGCTCACTGAATAGCTTGTTGAAGAACTTGACTTTTGTTAAGGAAGGTAGTTGCTTTTCAGTTCAGTAAAATAAGATACTCGAAATTACCGTATCACCTGGGATAGGACCCTGTCCAGGTAAATAACTGAGGATAAAGTATGGTGGCTTAACGCACAGTTTACAGAATACAAACTTACTGCTGAAAGAGAAACCACATAAATGCTCCCTGCAGATATACAGTGCTCAATTGCTAATTTGAGACGAGGGTGATGACAATGTCAGCCTTCTCTGCTATTCAAAAAAAGACAGCAAAATAATCCACTATGAAAATTTTTTCTTAGCTTCGGATTTCCGTATCACAGAGCCAGTCAAATATGCCACAAATAATAAGTTAAATTATGTCCACAACCGAGGCTATATTGTATAATCTAGCAGCTCTTCTCGCCTCTTTCAGTTCACCAGATGCACGCAGTTTACCTGCTAGCCAACAGCCGGTTCATGACACACTGGGGGCTTGCAGTTCAACCGTCAGATCCACTTCTTCTATTCCCGCCTATTCAGTTCCATTGCGTATATACTTCCCTCCACGTTTTGCATGTCTACGAACCTGCTTTTCTCTATGCACGAACCAGTATTAGAAGTTCTTTTACGGTATATTACTTTTGAATTACAACAGATTGATTACAGTTACATAAGTGATCATAAATAATGAATAAAATTCTTTATAGATGTTGCATCACAGAGTTTTGTGATACAGAAGTTACGTTAAGTAAAAATGGACAGATGTAAGATCATTATAGGTAATATCAAAGATAGCGTTACACGCTGCACTTCCAAAGTTAGCAGTAAGATATAGAACTTACCTGCAATAAAAAAGTTTTACTGTCAATTCTTCAGTGTAGTATAATTTCTATAGTGACAATATTAAGTACTCCACGTATTTAAACCAAAGAACAAGAAAGAGATTTTCACATGATCAGTTGACATTACATCAACGATTGTTCGTTGGACGAACTTCCTGACGATATAATTTACTCACCACAACAGAGATTGAGCTTTCAGCCTTGTTTTTAGGGAACAATATTCTTACGTACACTATCTTCACTGTCTCATTAATATCTACAGCGGTCGTCTACTACTCAAATCCAGTACGTAAAAGAAATAAAAAAATAAACAAGATTTGCCACTAGAATTTAATTTTTAATGATGTAATCGTTATAAAGTTGAAAGGCTTCTTGAGTCATTCCTTTTCCTTCGAAGGGACTGTTTCCATGCCCTTTTCAATTATTAGGTTAGTTTCTCGTTCTTCCTTAGTGTCTTCTTTATTTTACGTAATTTGCTTTCGTCATTGTTCAGACTTTTATTTGTGGCCTTTGGATTATTTGTGAACTACTTGTAAAAAACTACTGGCAAAGTTAGTGTTTATACTGTTATATTTTCCATTATTTACGTGTGACGTGTCTAGCACAATATAATATCAGCAGTAGCTACCTGAACATACCAGACACATAACCATGGGTTCATCGTATACTTTAACTCTTTGCGCACAAGGTATATTTTGTACATATACACTTCTGGAACATTAAGAATGATGATCTTGACGACCTCAGCGTCAGAAGTAACATTCTTGGGTGATACCAGACTATTTAGTTTCCCTTCCGCTCTTCCCCTGTGCTATTCACATTACTTTCCACATCGTGTCTCATCAATGTTCACATATTCTTCCTCGTAATCACACAAAATTTTATCACAGAAAGCGATTTGATGAACTAAGTGTGAAAAATACACAGTTTTTTATTGAGTAGTTTACTTAAATAATTATTTAGTATCTATTTTGATCCACACCACTTCTTCCTACTTTTAGTTATACTACCTGTTTCAGACTAATTCATTATATTCATTCAAAGCTGACGAGACTTTACGTGAGAAAGGTAATTTTGTTTTATCACAAGGTTCCGAATCGATATAATGGCGAAAGATAGAGCACTCTTTTAACTAACCACATCAGCTGAAATCTTAGGCTGTTGTAGAAATCAGTCACTAACAGCATTAAATATTTAGCTCAACATATTGTTAACTTAGAATTATTGTAAGACTGTATGATCATTTTATGAGGCTGATTAGCCAGTGAGATTTGCATTTCTGTTCCACATTGGCTTGCATTAAGTTATATACAATTGACAGTGGTTTATTAAGGTTAGCTGCGTCTTTCAGTGTAGGCTGAGCAGTCGTCTGGCACGTTCCATCAACATCGAATAGTTTGAATATACACAAAAATGTGAGTCTTGCGTACTTATGTTTCATAATAACTTGTGTTAGTCAAATAATATGTTAAAGCAGATCGGTTACTATGTTTCTTCTGATGATGGGTTGTAGTCTCTTAGAAATGTAATTGTGAAAATAAATGGGACCACAGTTTCAGAGTGGGAATATCTTTCTTATTCTGAGGCTGCCGCAAACCGCCGCTACCTCAGTTGCCGTTGTGACATCAGCTGCGGACAAGAGTTAGCATCTACCAGAGATGTACGCAGGCAGGCCACCAAAAAAATCCTGCGCCTTAATGGAAAAGTGACTCTGGCATCGCTTTCTGCAATACAACGGTCAACCGTATCAACCGGAAGGGTTACTTCCTGTCGTGGCACAACATTGCACTTCTGCAGCCATCTGTGTGACCCGAAGCAGGCTTCTGTCACATAACGCCTGGGCAAAGCGAGTATAAATGACTCTCGTTCAACCATTAGCAGCGGTTCTTCTTCCATTTCCGCCTTTCAGCCGTAACCATTACAATCACCACACCAGTCGAGCAACAATCTCACCAAGCAGCATTACCAGCTGGGCATCCACCGAGTAAATTTAATGATTTTCGATATGGAAATTCGCCTCTCCATGGGTGTCATGGCCTGAGATTCCGGCCAACTCCCAGGATCTCCAGGATCTCTCTTATTAGCTGGCTGGAGCTTCCTAAAGTACACTGAAGTGACCACAATCGTGGGATAGCGATACACACATATACAAATGACGGTGGTATCGTGTACACAAGATATAAAAGAACAGTCCATTGGCGAAGCTTCATTTGTACACGGGTGAATCACGTGGAAAGGTTTCCGACGTGATTATGACCGCACGACGGGAATTAACAGAAATAAGGCAGAATGTCTACATCTACATCTACATTTATACTCCGCAAGGCACCCAACGGTGTGTGGCGGAGGGCACTTTACGTGCCACTGTCATTACCTCCATTTTCTGTTCCAGTCGCGTATGGTTCGCGGGAAGAACGACTGTCTGAAAGCCTCTGTACGCGCTCGAATCTCTCTAATTTTACATTCGTGATCTCCTCGGGAGGTATAAGTAGGGGGAAGCAATATATTTGATACCTCATCCAGAAACGCACCCTGTCGAAACCTGGCGAGCAAGCTACACCGCGATGCAGAGCGCCTCTCTTGCAGAGTCTGCCACTTGAGTTTGCTAAACATCTCCGTAACGCTATCAAGGTCACCAAATAACCCTGTGACGAAACGCGCCGCTCTTCTTTGGATCTTCTCTATCTCCTCCGTCAACCCGATCTGGTACGGATCCCACACTGATGAGCAATACTCAAGTATAGGTCGAACGAGTGTTTTGTAAGCCACCTCCTTTGTTGATGGACTACATTTTCTAAGGACTCTCCCAATGAATCTCAACCTGGCTCCCGCCTTACCAACAATTAATTTTATATGATCATTCCGCTTCAATTCGTTCCGCACGCATACTCCCAGATATTTTACAGAAGTAACTGCTACCAGTGTTTGTTCCACTATCATATAATCATACAATAAACGATCCTTCTTTAAATGTATTCGCAATACATGGTAGTTGGAGTTGGACGAATGGTACATACCAATTCGGATACCGTAAGGAATTCAACATTCCGAGATCCACAGTGTCAAGAGTGTGTCGCGAATAGCAAATTTCAGCCGTTACCTCTCACCACAGACAACGTAGTGGCCGACGGCTTTCACTTAACGACCGACAGCAGCGGCGTTTCCCTACAGTTGTCAGATCTAGCAGACAAGCAACACCGTTTGAAATAACCGCAGAAATGAATGTGGACCGAAGGTATCTTGTAGGACAGTGCTGCGAAATTTATTGTTAGTGGGCTATGGCGGAAGACGACCGACGCGAGTGCTTTTGCTAACAGCCGACATCGTCTGCAGCTCCTTCCCTGCACTCGTGACCATATCACTTGGACCCTAGACGACTGGAAAACTGTGGCCTGGTCAGGTGAGTCCTGATTTCAGTTGGTAAGAGTTGATGGGAGTGTGGCGCAGACCCCACGAAGCCAAGTTGTCAACAAGGCACTGTGCAAGCAGGTGGTGGCTCGATGATGGTGTGCGATGTGTTTACACGGAACGGACTGGATCCTCTGGTCCAGCTGAACTGATCATTTACTAGAAATGGCTATGTTCGGCTATTTGGAGATCATTTGTAGCTATTCGTGGACTTCATGTTGACGAACAACGATGTCATGTCACCGGGCCACAATTGTTCGTAACTGGTTTGACGAACATTTGGGGACAATTCGAGTGAATGATCTGGCCATCCAGATCGCACGACAGTAATCCCATCGAACATTTATGGGACATAATCGAATTTCAATTTGTGCAAAAGATTTTGCACTGGCAACACTTTCGCAATTATTTACGGCTTATAGAGGCAGCGTTGCTCGGTATTTCTGCGTGGGATTTCTAGTGGCTTGCTGTCTCCATGCAACTTGGGGTTGCTGCACTGCGCCAAGCAAAAGGAACTGTAACGCGATATTAGGACGTACCCCATTGCTTCTGTCGGCTCACTGTATAAACAAGGCCAATCGTCATGCTCACGGTAAGCCGAAGAGATTCCAGCCTTGCATTCACAAGTTATGCGCGCTGCCGACCTTGTTAGTCTGTTGACATGGTGTACCAAGAAAAACGTTTCGACGACCAGGCGTCTATCTTCCGTTGATCGTAGGTGATTACGTGTCCGCTGCAATCGTAACTAACGTTGTCGTTCAATCAACATGTGGGGATTTTACATGTTGGAGCCATACGATACACAATGTACGTTAAACGATTTGTTCCGAAACTCTTGTACCTGCACCAGAATCGTACTCTGTGGTCAGGCCAGCCACAGATCACCGCCTATCCTGCTTTGGCAGCTGCTTGCCATCTGACCTGGTTGTCTAATAGGGCATGGACGTCCAGCAACTTGTCGCATTCTCGTGGTTTCACCGTATTTCAACCACTTCCCATAGATACTCGCCACAGGAGCACCCGGAGAGCCGAAAAGCCTCGCCGTGCTTGAAATGCCCGTTCCCAGGTGACCGGTCATAGCGGTCTGCCCTCTTTTGTCATACTCACTTACGCCAGTGGATATTTCGATATGCAGCCCGCATCCTGGCTAAAATGGTTACCTAGTTGCTCAGCTTCTTATGTGTACCTTCCTTCCTGCATTTGTGCCCACAGTGCCCCTAACCAACATTCAATCTCGGGGTGAATAGTGATCGTTATAGGCCTATAACGGCTCATCAATGTAAATTCAGTAGTTATATATGGCGTAAGGGCAGTTTTCAGAAAACCTCCGTAAAGTAAGGCATTACGACGTTAGTCGGAGACGACTTTGGTATGAAAGAAGAACCAGAGTATGTAAAGTGCCACTGACTGCAGCGAAATTTACGTAACGTACAGAATCCGACGGTTTCTCAGAGCTGCTCTCAAACTTGAAATGATTTTTCAGATTAGTTGAGTAAATAAAGAAGCAAATGATACCAGAGTCAAAAAGACGGAAACTGCGTAGGAACGTTCAGGGGATATATCTACAGCAAGAAAATCGGCCTCTATAACCGCAAAAATGGAGCATTGTTCCAGCATAAGACTCCAAGCACTCTACTTACAGCAAAATGCATTCTTTTGTTCGAGTTAGGGGATACAAATTTAATGCTTTCTAAACGCTGTGGGTCCGAGAACAGATATGCACTCCGTCTTCAGACCATAAGTGGCGCATCGGGACCATCCGACTGCCGTGGCATCCTCAGTTGAGGATGCGGATAGGAGGGGCGTGTGGCCAGCACAGCGCCGAGAACAGATATAGACGTATAATTTTACAAAGTTACATTCATGATCATATACGGACTGTTTTCGTCAGTGTTTCGTTATACGGGGACCCCGTTTTTGCTCTTCCGTTTTTGACGTTAGAGAAAAACTGCTGACTATGAATGCTAAGTCATCCCATTCTCTTTTCTCGAGCCGGCCGATGTGGCCGAGCGGTTCTAGGCGCTTCAGTGTGGAACCGCGCGACCGCTACGGTCGCAGGTTCAAATCCTGCCTCGGGCATGGATGTGTGTGATGTCCTTAGGTTAGTGAGGTTTAAGTAGTTCTAAGTTCTAGGGGACTGATGACCTCAGTTGTTAAGTCCCGTAGTGCTCAGAGCCATTTTTTTCTTTTCTCGATCAGAGCATGAGTTGATTTTATTTCGCCTGATGATGCAGCTAACATGTTGCGAAACCGGTCAGGCCTATAAGCAAAGAGCTAAAGAGGTCTTATCTTTTTGAAACAGTATTACGTACATCGGAATGAACACACCAGTCTATAAAGGTAGTAGAGGAGAGCACACTCACCAGACAAATATTGTAATTGCTTTAACGGACTTTGCCGTTGGTTCTCAGTAGAATATTTCATATATTGTGAGTGAAAAGACACATGAAAGGGGTGTGATACTTTACAGTATATATTACTTTACAAAATATCGGCTTTTACTTTGGTTATTGCATAACAGCCGAAAATCGATCTGTAAAGAAATGTGTATTGTATAGTATTACACCAGTACCATGCGTATTATTTTTATGTAGGTTAATTCTTACAAAGAAGAAGACAGCAACCAGCCGCTATTAATACTGCTATTTATTTAGGTAAATAGCGCCGTTACCGATTTCGAACTGGCAAGTTCATCATTAGACGGCTCTTTACTGATTTTCGAGATATGTTTTACATTATCGTCCGTTTTTGATTTTTATTCTTCCACTGTGGTGAAGTAGTTTTGGTGTGTTGTTGCCGTCAAAAATTCCGCGCGGCAACGACAAACCAAAAATACTTCGCCACAGTGGAGGAACAAAAATCGAAAACGGACGATAAAAATATATCTTGAAAATCATGTGAACAGGCGTCTGATGATGATATACTTGCCAGTTCGAAAACGGTAATGGCGCTATTTACCTAAATAAATAGCAGTATTAATAGTGGCTGGTTGTTGTCTTCTTCTTTGTAAGTTTGAACCTACGTTAATTTTACACGGCTACGGTCTCACCATGTCAGTTTTAGACGAAATAGTATTATTTTTATATTTCAACGATAAAAAGAACAAAAAATAATGTAATGAATGAAACTTAAACGACCAAAAAGAAATGAATGTTTCTGAGGAAAGCGTGCAAATGGAGAAAACATGACAACCAAAATTGAGAACGTGGGGGTTTCCGAAAGGAAGAAAAAAGCAAGCGCAGAGAAATATTCCCCAAGGAACAACAGGGGAGGGAACGACCAAATATGGGGAAGGCACATGAAAAAAAATTCCGTAAAAATAAAGACACGGAAGTAGTCGATGAACATGGTCGGTAATTGGCCTGATCCGGCACAAAACAGCTAAAACAGTGACTACAAGTTCAGTGGACCTGGGAATGTCTGCTACAGACGGAACTGAAATAAATGAGTTAATGTGTATGGGGAGAAGCAGTGCAACGATGGTCTCCTATGATTCACAGTTCTGGTCCAAAGGAAAATATGCGAAATACGTCTGCCGATAATAAAGAAAGCATAAAACAGTTACACGAGAGCTTTTCATCAGTGTCAGTTTCATGGTGACTGGTACGTAGATAAAGAAATAGCATGTGTCGTAAAATGCAAGTCACATTTTCGCTTAGTGTACAGTTAAAAATTGATATAAATTCCGCTGCTAAGTTTATTCTTCCTACGTTTGAAATTAAAGTTGATAGTGAAAACATTAGAAGCGGTACACCAAGTTTGTTAAAGGACAAGGGAAGTCGCCAAGCCTATGTTCGACTTGTACTAACCCGACTGAGGTCGCAACATACTTCCGTGAATCAATCAAGCGAACAGGAAGTGGCGCGGGATTTTTCAGGCACGCGAGAGGCTTCGTGCAGGGGAGTAAGTCGGCGACAGTGTATAACTGAGGTTTATCAGGTCTCTGTGACTGGAGACAATACAGAAGGACTCGGATGCAGAGCTATGGGGGTAGGAATGAAGAAACGAGCGTCGGCGTCGGTACCTTGGTCTGAGTTTCTTGGATCTGTCCAAATAAATGAACATGTCGAAGAGCACAGACATTGGATCGTAATTTCAATGAAAGTAGGATAGCTGAGGCTTACTAGATACTCAAATTACTAGAACAAGTAGCCTGCCTGGCCAATCACATTGACTCGAGCCATGAAAAGGAGCCAGTTTCTTATTGCACAATTGAGCCCTCATGTTCCTTTACACGTCACGCTGTAAGTGACAATCAGTCATAGGTAAAAGTAAGCCGTGACAGACTAATTAGCCACTGCCCAGAGATACGTAAAGGTAAGAATGCAAGTCCTTCTTTGTGTATAAGCTTACTTTAATAAGTTCTTTCACATAGTTTTTTGCTGTCGGCTGACGGACACCAGAGGCTAGTCTGCTGAAAGGAACTCTGGAACTCTAAACCTCTGCCCTGCTCGTCAACATGTGCTCTCCTTGTGTTGTTAGGGGTGTTTGCTTATAGATGGTACGTGACCACGTCACATTTTTACCTGCATTTCGCAATCAGCCAGCTTGATATCAGCACTTCCTTAATGCTCGCGACCTCATACAAGTCTGACGAGAGCGTCTAGCACTGTCAGTCTTCATCTACGTTTCCAGGCTCTACTTATTAAAACTTTTACCAAGATGACATTATTGGTGCTCCCTTCACGTTTCGGTCATTACAGGCAGAAAGATGTTCAACTGAGTGATGTGCAATCACGGTTCCTTCTGACTTCTTGGGTAACGTGCTGATAGTTGTCCAGTTCTGTTGAGCAAGAGCATTCAGCATAGACTTGAAACTTCCTCAAAACACGATTTTCATACGGTTTAGGAAAATTCGCCCTCTACTATGACGTCCCTAATGGGGGAATCCAGGACTTATATAGCCTCAGCATCACCTCTCATGGGCACAGATAGTCTCTGTCTTTACCTGCTGTGTATCTCTGGAGAAGAAGCAACATTGTATCCCTCCTCGAAGAGATGGAGAAGGCCATCATGACAGATCGTTGAAACAGAAATCACTTGTCTGGATGAAAATACACTACCAGAAAGGCTAGGCAGAGACATGGTAGTTCTGTCAGTGTTTTGTGAAAGAACTTCCACTTGATATTCAGTGGACGATTCTTGTTTCTCTACAGGTCGCCCATAACCAGCTGACGACACTTGAGCCCAAGCTGCTGGCTCCTCTAAAGCATCTGCAGGTACTGGACGTGTCTCACAACGCGCTCACAGCAGTGGACGGCGTGTGGCTGTATCACCAGCTGCCACTGCTCGACGTCTCCCATAACATTCTGCGGGACATCAGTCTTCTTGGACCAGGCAACGTGTCGCATATTGATGCCTCGCAGAATGCCATCGAGTGGTGGGAGGTAAGTCAATAGGTAATCGTCTTATACACAGCTTGTGAGTTAAGTAAAAATCTAATGATATACAAGCAGTTACTAATAGATCATGCGTAGGGAGCAATGGGGTGAAATGCCAGAGATAAGGACTAACCAAAGTATAAGAAAATGACAAGTTACACATAAATGTTCGTTACTTACAACTAAGCTTGACTCAGTGCCAATCACGTGCAATTGGCAGTAGAGGTCAACTTCAACCCCCCCCTCCCTCTTTCCCCTCCTTTTTCCCCAAGGAGAAGGATCTTCGTAAATTACAAGCAGCACCAGTGTGAAGAAAGGCGAAACATGTAACTGATGCTTCCTAAACTTCGCCTTAACATGCCATTACAGCCCAACGATCTTCTTCTGTAATTATTTTAACATCGTTCAAAGTTAGTTCTACGTCCAAAATATTATTTTTATGATACATCAGTACCACAATTACTGCTCTAGGACAACACAAATTACCATCATTTTTAATTCTTGTGATACATCTTTGTTTTTGTCTTCAGCTAGATTTATTGTTTTTTTACCTCTAACACTTCAAGCAACTGCTATAATCTGAATATTAAATAAAGTATCTGCTATATCAATTATCTGATCAGATGTTATATATCTCTGATTTTATTGCACAAAACGTGAAAAGATTATCTGATGTTTTATATTCTGTAAAAATTAGCTAATACATTTTTGGATTTTATATTCAAATTATCTCCTTTTATAATATTAGTTCTCTTTCTACCACAAAATTGAGTGCTTTCATTGTATAATTTGTTTCCTCACTAATGGTATCGAGTTTAGAAATATCAATGAAGACAATTTTGTTGCCAACAGACCAAACTTGAAATTTTTCATTAGATCTCGGTCTTATTTCTCTTATCCCAAATAAATCCTTTTACGTTGCTCAGTCTCTTTTTCTTGATCAAATAGTTGCTGCTGAATGGATCGATTTGATCTAGTGTCACTATTTTTTCTTGTCTTGGTTATCGAGCTTTTCCAATAACATCATCATCATCAAATCTGAAAAAATAATTGAAATTAGGCAGTCGTTTTATCCTTTATCAAGTTTCTTGAAATAATTTTCGATGAAATTTAGACTCCTGTAGCCCAATAGCATTAACTAACTCTGATTTCTTTAATTTACTGTATCCTTTAATACTAAGATTTTTAGCTCTGGCTTTTGAGTTCAGTTACTTTCAAATTATGAAGAGTTCTTCTAGGAGAAGGTAAATTATTTCAAAAGGTTAAATTAGTTAAATCATCTTTTCTAAATCTGCTATACGTCTGTGAATAATTCCTTCTGCAATATTTATGGAGATGAGTGACTGTAAGCTCTCTAAAAGCCTCAGTCGTTTATTAAGAATAAATCCATTAGGTCTGCAAAACAAGAGATATGAAATATTAGAAGTCTTGTTAAAATAGCAATTAATCAAATTTAACCTTCAGTTACTTTTGTTGGCCAGAGTGGCCATGCAGTTCTAGGCGCTACAGTCTGGAACCGAGCGACCGCTACGGTCGCAGGTTCGAATCCTGCCTCGGGCATGGATGTGTGTGATGTCCTTAGGTTACTTAGGTTTAATTAGTTCTAAGTTCTAGGCGACTGATGACCTCAGAAGTACGTCGCATAGTGCTCAGAGCCAACTACTTTTATATGTTTGACTGACAGTAAATTTCTTTCTCAATCACTTGTATTTTTTTCTTTTCCACATTTACAAACCTTTTTTCGTTTTAGCTTGTCTTCTTGTTGGTAAATCTCACATTTACTTGAGTGTTGGTTCTTATATAAACAGATAAAGTAAAACAACTTGTAACCTCCCCACAAAATTTTTTTTTAGAATGTAATGACAATACTTAATAGAAATGGGAGCCAAACGTAACCTCCCTGCAATTAAATTTAATGACAATAAAAGTGAGAATCGCAATCTGACTCAAGTATAAGTTCTTCATAAAAAATTAAAGTCCATTCAGTGATAAGAAAATCTCAGTTATAATAATGATTCAATTAAACCGAAATATCGGTCTTTGGCCCTGTGCAAAATATCGAAATTAAAATTCTTACCTCATTACAACACCTAATCAAATTTCTGCTCTTGTTCTTGCGCACCGCTTGGAGGAACTGCATTGCAAATAATAATATTCCTTTTTTTTTTTTTGTAATCTAATTGAAAACTGAAACTTTTGTTTAGGGGAAGTGGAACGAAATAGTTACTTCAATTAAATGAAAATTTTATGTAAAATTGCTTTTGAAATCAAAGTTATTATTGGGGGCACTTGTTGAAAATTAGTTACAATAATTAAACTTTACATTATCCGATGATTATCTTAATTAACAGTATACCTCATTCAGCATCTTGACCAGTGTTGTCGCCAGACCACATCACGCAATCCCACTGGACTGCTACCACTGACCGACCGCTCTGCATGACGACTACTAGCGTACTGCACGCCACTGAACAGAGCTACTGCTCTCAACTAGACAGAGCTACAGACTCGCAACGACTGCTCGACAGACTCGCAACGACTGACTGACAGACTGAGAACCGCTCGCAACACTCGCGCGGTCAAGCGCATACTCTCTGGTCACAGATGCTACAATGCCTCGCCATCGCTGCTATGTTACATACGTGTTTCATAACCCTCCACTGGGGGGGGCAAAAATTTGGCAGCGATGGTGAGTCATTTGGACTTGCCAAGCGCGGCAAAATTTTTCTTTAATTAACAAAATTCTACAACTTACAGAATATTTAAATGTTGTGCACACGCACTAAGTACAAAATATATCAGACAAAGACAAAATGTGAGTACAAAACATAGTAGCAAATCAGAAAAATGTATATACAAATTATTTGACAGATAACAAAGTGCACAGGCACTGAAAAAAAAATTCTTTAGCATATTCAGAACAAATAAACAGACTGGCAAAATATTATGTTGACGAGTGACATGAGTGCCCATGGACTGCAGTTGAGAACATATCAGTAATTGATGAAATGTATGTACAGTTAGTAACAAATGACATAAGTGCATTCGCATTAAAGTATTGAATATACATAATAGTAGAAATCATATTGAAAAATGAGAAAAGTGTACAGGCACCGAAGTTCAGTAGAAAACATATTAACACCTAACAGAAGTGCACATGCACTGTAGTTCAGAAAATAAAAAATGTATATACAATATAAAAGACAAAAGTGCACATATACTGTACTTCAGAACAAATCAAAAAAATGTCTTTAGCATTTTGGCAATAAATAAACATAATAGCAAAAAATCATGTCGACCAGTGACATAAGTGTACTCGCACTGGAGTTCAGCGAATTGAAAAAAATGTATAGCCATGAACATAAATAATGTTAGCAAAAAATGATTTTTCACTATGTGACAAGAATTAGGATAGGAAAGGGAAGGATTGCATCATGGTTGTAGAACTTTAGATTGCACACAGCTGTTCTGAAAGTCCATATCTTTCCACAGAAGTACAACACCAAGTGACACAACTTGAAGTTCTTTTCCCCTCAGAATTTATCAGCGTAGCCAAGACACTGAACTGTCGTAGTAATATTCCATTTTTCCATTTTGGCAGTATATTAGGTACAGCAAACAGTGGGACCATAATAACGTCTTCATCGCTCACGGTGGTGGACAGCATGTCGTGTCAACACCACGCTCTTACACGGCACATCAACGTAGAATTAGTGCAAAACCAAATATAGTGCTCCATGATCACTAGGATAAACAGGACAAATGGACATCGCAGTAATTCAGGGTAGTTAGCTCATGAGGTGAAAGACATTAAGTCACATAATATTGTCAATTACAGTAGTAGTTTGCGGCATTCATAGCCCAGTTATTGAACATTTCTGTACCATGTATGTAGTATTACAGAAAAATGTTCATTAATTGTTTTACATAGAATCAGTAATCTTCTTTTCCTAGTTACAAAGCATTATTAAATAATCGCATTCTTTTCCAGTTACAAAGCATAGCATAGTTAATTAATCATTTGTCATTCCAATAGTAATAATCATTAGCTTTCTAATTTCAAAGCATTATGAAACAATCGCATTCATTTCCAGTTACAAAGTATAGCATAATTAATCAATCATTTGTCTTCCAATAGTAATAATCATTAGTTTTTTTTCTAATCACAAAGCATTATGAAACAATAGCATAGTTAATTTATTATGTGTCATTCCAATCTAGTAAGAATCATTAGCCTTCTTCTAATTACAAAGCATTATTAAACAGTCACATTCATTTCCAATTATAAAGTATGAACATTGAAAACAAGAGCTAATTAATGGCATAATTAATAACAATTCATTAAGTGACACTAATTATTGGCACTCAGTGGCCATCAGGTATCGAATAGTATAAAGCATTGTTCCTCATTCAGTATTATTCAGATCATTATGAAGTCATTATTAAAAATCAGTTAATTATAGTCATAGCATTAATAATCATGGGGATTATAAGTAGTCTCATTACAATAACAGTGGCAATTACTAGCCAGTTACTAAGCATTATTTTATATATATGTGTATTTTTGTTGTCTCATTAAGAAGTCATTACTCAAGTGACATACTATTGAGAGCTAATCAGTATTATTCAGAATTTTCTCAAACTGGTATCACTATTTGGGACTGTTAATACATTTTTGTTTGTTAGCAATGCATTGCGTTGGGATCGATAATTAATTGCTGAAGCATAACACTATTTGCTTTTGACCTATTGCTGCAAATGAGGATAGGTAACGTCATTCGTCATGAGTCAGCTGTAGCAAGGTTATGTAACAAGGCAGTATATGTGATCACATTTATAAATGATAAACACAAATGAGTAAAAAATAAAAATGCAAGTACTAGAATAGGTATAATAAGTAACAGGTTTAGTAAGTATCATGAAAAACTTCTCCTGGAAAAAATACAAAATGGATTATTGACCTGAAAGAAGAAACGCATACTATGCTGAAAAGTAGTGAACTTCGAATTAACAGGTAGTGAAATGTGTATAAAAAAATGTGTTCCATAGCTGTCCTTTCCAAAACTTTCCGTCATCCTACTATGTAATATAACACCTGCTGTCAAAACAAACTGCAACAAATACTTAAATAACTACATAGCATAAATACATAACTTCAACATTATCCTCATCTGTAAAGAAAACTTCATTATCCATATCGTCATAACTTCACTATTATCATCACCTGTAAAGAAAAACTTCATTATTCATAATACCATATCCTTCATCATTATTCATCAGTATTCATTATCATCTGCAAAAAAATCACTTCATTACTCATTATACAACTATTCCTTATCTCTAGCATATTTCATCACTAAAACTAAGATGTGTAGTTCAGTCTGACAGCCTGCATCAATCACCTTGTATTCTGAAAGAAAAAATTAGTTAAGACTGATATTCTACGATGAGTATAGTATATTCTTGTTAATGCTTGTTAATCCTGATCCATTTACTCTTCCTCATAAAGTTATTGCATCTTCTTTCGTTTATTCCGTGGGTGAAATTCCCATTTCTGTTGAATTTATTTCTTACACGCACCATTTCTTACTGAAATTGATGAACAGAGATTAATGTCTTGCATTTAAATCATATACCCACTAAATAATGACTAGTTTATGGTAACATAATTAACCATACAGCATAACATGACAGAAAAAGTAATATGTCAAAGGCATTGACAGTGTTCAGAGGCAAAATGTACAGATAATATCACAATGCAGCAGCAAAAATGTAAAACAGTCACGATGTTGAGATGTTATAAGGCAAAAAATGTCAAAGTCAACAGGTGTGTTATATCTTAACTATTTCACAGTGCATACAAACAAAACTGGAGTACAATCATATACACAAAAAAAGTGGAAAATGTGCACGGTCTGATGTGTAACGACAAGAAAAGCGACCTGCTAACCTTACCTTGCCGGGTACTTGCCAAGAAAAAAATGCGATAATCATCAGTAATTAGTCACGTGAAATAATTGCATTAATAAATGACATCATAGTGTGTTGAATCATAAAGTGTCTTCATTCAATAAACGGTTTAATGTTTGAGATATGGTGATTGCCTTTCGATTTTCTGGTTCTCAAAGTTTCGATGTGTACAACATTGGGGTGAGGGATGCTGCGAATCCGATATGGACCTGCGTATAGAAGTTCAAATTTACTGCACTTACCTTTTAATTTGCTGGATAAATAGTGTGTACGTACTAATATCTTCTGTCCAATGTGAAAGTCTCGGCGTCTACAAACCTGTTTTTGCTGTCTTCTCCGGCGCTCTGCGGCACGTTTGATGTTGTTCAGCGCAATGTCAATTATTTCATGGTGTCGTAGGCGACGACATTTAGGGAAGTTTACTAATTCTTTAATTTTGTTTGGTGGTTCAACGTTTTTCAGTATAACAGACGGAGATAGCATAGTGGATTCATTTGGAATGGAATTAATTACTTCTTGGAATGAGAGTATGTGTGTATCCCAATCAATATGTCTTTTGTGGCAGTATATTCGGCACAGCTTACCAATTTCTTTCATTAATCTTTCACAGGGGTTCGAAGAAGCATGGTACTTGGATATACAAATCGGAGAAATGTTTCTAGCTCGTAACATGCGTGTCCATACACTACTACGAAATTGAGATCCATTGTCAGAAATTACTCTCATCACATGCCTTACATGAGATAGAAAATGTTTCACAAATGCCTTCGAAACAGTTCTGGCAGTAGCTTTGCGTAATGGAGTGAAAGTAACAAATTTTGAAGTGAGCTCAACAGCGACAAAGATGTAGCAAAAACCTCTGTTAGTTCTGGGAATCGGACCAAAAATGTCTACTGCGGCCATATGTCTTAATTTAACAGGCATAATGGGATATAATGGAGGAATATGTGAAATGGTGTCTGATTTAGCTTTCTGGCAAATTTTACAAGACGCTAAAACTCGTCGTATACGTTTCTCCATGCTAGTAAAATAACAGTTCTGTCTCAGTATAAGAAAACATTTTCGTGCTCCGTAATGTGCGTAACTTAAATGAGTGTACCAGATTAATTTGTTAACCAGTTCGTCAGGAATGCATAATAACCAATTGTTGCTGTCAGGATGAGAGCGGCGAAACAGAATGTCATTGCGTACAGTGCAGTGGTTCCTAATCGTAACATTTTTCTTATCTTGCCAAAGGTGTTTAATTTCTTTCCACACATTGTCTTTATTTTGCTCTTGTGCTATGTCCTGTAATGACGATGAAATAAAGTTTTCAAATGCAACTTGCTGAATGTACATGACACTGAAATTTGTTTTGCAGAAGTTGGTTGCTACGTCTTGCTGATTGTTGCCGAGAGAACGCGATAGTGCGTCTGCTATAACATTTTGTGTGCCGGGAATGTGGACAATCGTAAAATTAAATTCTTGTAAATATAGTTTCCATCTGCTTAACCTGTCGTGAGTAAATTTAGCTGAAAGTAAAAATTGTATAGCTCTATGGTCTGTGTAAACGGTGGTATGTCTGCCATAAAGAAAGTGCCTAAATCTCGTGAAAGCCCATACAACGCATAATGTTTCAAGTTCTGTGACGGAATAATTTCGTTCAGCAGGTGACAGAATGCGGCTTGCAAATGCGATGTTTTTAATTACTGTAGAACCTTCTTCCTCAATTACCTGAAAAATGTGTACGCCCAAAGCGGTATTGGAACTGTCGGTGGCAATGGAAAAATTTCTAGTAAGACCTGGGTGCGATAAAAGTGGTGCATTCAACAGAGCATGTTTCAAATAACATTCTCGTGAGCAAAATTCTGCGTGTCAAAAGTAATGTTTACGTTACTGGAATATGAAACCTGTACTGTGTCTGGTCAAATTCTGTCGTACGTGCTATTTTTTACGGGAGAATGTTGTGGCATATCCACTATATGAACTGTTCTTTTATTTCTTACTGACGTATTACGCTATCGATGACACCTATTGTCTGTTTCATTCATGATTATTCGTTGTTGCTGATGTTCTTGCTGCTGAAAAGATCGACTGTTATTAAATGTACGCTGAAAATTGTGCTCGTTATTTTTACGTCTGTCTTGATAGTAATTTCTATACGGCGCATTGCGATACGAGTTGAAATAGTGTGTTGTCTGTACGTGGTTATTTCTTTGCTGCCATGCGTTACTATTTGCTGGGGCTGGGACTATACGTGCACGCGGCGAAACATTCAAGTTTGGTTGACCTTGTAGACTGCATTGTTGGTTAGGTATGCTAAGCGGCTGACTTTCATGCTATTGTGGTGAAAAAACATCTATTGTTACCAAAAATGTGGTTGCGACTGCCGAAAATTTTGTACATACTGATGATTACGATTTTATCTGTTATTAAAGTTACGGCGGTAGTTGTCATTACAGGAGTGCCTACTGAAAATTGTCACATTCGGTAAAAGATTTGTCATATCGGGTTTTCATTACAATGTTTCTTAATTCTAGGTAGAGCAATAGTTAAAGAGCAGTTTTGATAGATATAAAGGATAGTAGAAGAAGAGGCAGCAGTGCAGAAAACTAAAGATGAAACAGCACTGCTACAGCTCGGGGCCCTATGCTCGCTACGGCACATATTCATTAAAGCGTAATGAATCCCCTGAGGTCTTTTACGCACTGCAAATAAATTTTAGCTTTTGCGTTACAGGCAATAGCGGTATAAATTCAAAAGCAAATAGTTGTATCCATGTTAATTCCAATTTCTGCATTATAGGCAATAGCGGTGAAAGCATAAAAACAAATTGTCGTATACAGCTCAAAGCGTGTACCTGTGTTCTATCATTATTAAATTCTTTACATTTTCTGGCGGATAAAAATTGCTCATAATCTATGTTCTCGTCACTGAATTTGAGAATACGTTCGGGTTTATATGTGAATCTGTTTGTCTGTGTCATTTCGTACTTCAAGTCACGTAGCTTTTCAGATTTTACGTCGCGTGGCTTTTCGGATTTTACGTCTCGAAGTCTCTGTAAATTGCTCACATTATACGCGTTGCGCGAGTCTGACAAATGTTGGCAAAGTGGCGGATTCTGTGACGTATTGGTGACTGAAATAGTTTTTAATTCTGTTACTTTAATATTTTCGCCAATTTGGTTGATCTGTCGTGCTAATTTCTCGTCAACTTCCATATTCGGAGTGTGTGAAACTTCCACTGACTCTAAATTAACTTCGTCGCGAATCTGTACTGCGTTTTTAGGGCATTGTTCAGTGATTGCATTAATTTCGTGTATCTGTGTTGCGTTTGCTGAACATTGTTCGGTGACTGCAATAATCTCGTCTTTATGTGATTCTGTTGTGTCTACACGTGTGCTACTTAATTCTTGTGCAACAGTGCCAACTTCTTCATTACTGTTATTAGCACAAGTCTTAGTATCTACACGTAATTGTACTTTATTGTCCCGACATTGCACGGTAACAGCTGTAATCTGCTCACTAACTTGTTTGTTCTGTTCTTTAAGATCGTCTTGTTTTTCGTTTGTGAGTTCGAAACTTTTATCAATTGTTTCGCTAAGTTGTTTGTAATGGTTGTCGAAACTTTCACTCTGTTGTCTGATCCGTTCAATAAGTTTGTCTAGTTTTTTGTTCTGTTCACTAAATTGTCGTTGTAGCAATCTTGCCATAATTTGTTCAAAGCCAAAGTTAGCGTTTATACTCTCTGTGCTGTTTAGTGGTGGATCTGGAACTTTCTCGCTTACTGTAACCATTTGGTTATTCTCAGATTTAGAAAAACGTTTGTCAGTCGGATGTACACTGTCAGACATTATTTCGGAATTAAATAAATCCGTCGTACTTTCACTACACTGACCATTTTCATTCGAAAAATTTGTCTGTACATTACTTGGATTTTCTAAATCGGGTGTGTTAAGCTCGGCAGCGCTCATTACTATAGAGCGTTCTGCGTCATCAACTGTCGTCAAATTAACAGACGAGACAATTGAGTTCGTTTGTTCATTATCAGGGTAAAAGTCATCACTAGTGGTTGGAATGCACTGATTGTTAGTGAACGCAGGATTGTCATCATTACACTGCGTGTCATATGTCCTATCGGTAAAGTTGTTTGAGTCGGTAATTTCATTCATAATACCTCGCGATACACTATTCACAGTCTTTCGCGGCATTTTTGCTAAAGTCACAAATATTCAAAAACAAATAAGCACAAATGCAAAGGCAACACACAAATACAATAGAGCAACAAATTGCCGTTGACCTGTAGAAAGAAAGTCACAAGTTAATAAAAGCGTAGCGCCAAATCCTAATTATATCTAAGCAAATAAGAGCAGATATCTGACTGTTGTTCAAAAGATTCTCAACGAAATTCGATCCTGGACTGGGTGTCGCCAAGTGTAACCTCCCCACAAAATTTTTTTTTAGAATGTAATGACAATACTTAATAGAAATGGGAGCCAAACGTAACCTCCCTGCAATTAAATTTAATGACAATAAAAGTGAGAATCGCAATCAAGTATAAGTTCTTCATAAAAAATTAAAGTCCATTCAGTGATAAGAAAATCTCAGTTATAATAATGATTCAATTAAACCGAAATATCGGTCTTTGGCCCTGTGCAAAATATCAAAATTAAAATTCTTACCTCATTACAACACCTAATCAAATTTCTGCTCTTGTTCTTGCGCACCGCTTGGAGGAACTGCATTGCAAATAATAATATTCCTTTTTTTTTTGTAATCTAATTGAAAACTGAAACTTTTGTTTAGGGGAAGTGGAACGAAATAGTTACTTCAATTAAATGAAAATTTTATGTAAAATTGCTTTTGAAATCAAAGTTATTATTGGGGGCACTTGTTGAAAATTAGTTACAATAATTAAACTTTACATTATCCGATGATTATCTTAATTAACAGTATACCTCATTCAGCATCTTGACCAGTGTTGTCGCCAGACCACATCACGCAATCCCACTGGACTGCTACCACTGACCGACCGCTCTGCATGACGACTACTAGCGTACTGCACGCCACTGAACAGAGCTACTGCTCTCAAGTAGACAGAGCTACAAACTCGCAACGACTGCTCGACAGACTCGCAACGACTGACTGACAGACTGAGAACCGCTCGCAACACTCGCGCGGTCAAGCGAATACTCTCTGGTCACAGATGCTACAATGCCTCGCCATCGCTGCTATGTTACATACGTGTTTCAAACTAAAATCTACAATTTCTTGAAAGTTTATACATTTTTTTAGAATTTGGATTGGCTGCTTCAGCTGATGCTACATTAGTTTCTTTTGTCAACATTTTAGTGTACCCATCACTTGAAATTTGTTTTAGAAAATTCTTGTAATTTGATGTATAATTTTCAAAAAGAACTTTCTTATTTCTATAAAAATTTCTTTTATAAATTTGTTCACATTCAATACAAATATGCCCATGCTTATGTGCTGTATACATGGGTAAATAAAAATTATCAATTGGTTTCTCTATTTCACATTTTTAAACTTTTTGCCTTCCATTTATTAAGACAAATTTTTATTAGATTAATGAATCAAAAACAGATTTTATTTTTTGAGTCTTACAATAATCAGTTATAAAAACGCCATGGTAATATTTAATTTTTAATTGTTTAATTAATTTTTGTATATTGGAATTACTTAATGAATCAGGATAGAAATCGATTATTTTTTGAAACTCTTTTCCTGATCCTGTGCCTTTCTTATTCAATGCTTGATTGTATCTTTTCTGTTCTTCCAATTCTGCATCAGCTTTTTTCTTATTTATTACTACATTTGGGATTGCTGCAGAACTATGAGCAAGTGAGCTAGTTGTTGCTATATATGGTAATGCAGCTAATAGTAATGGAAGAAATCCAGCTTCATGTTGTGTTTGTTCTTTTCCTTCGCGTTAGCTATATATCTTATGTAATTAGTAAATTTCCATCAGTTTTTTATTTCTTTCTTTCTTTTTTGTGCATCAGTTAGAAACGATTCAATACTATGTAATTGTTCATTATTTAATTTAATTTTAATTGATTTCGGTTTAGTCTTTCCACTTGGTAGCAAAGTATGATCAACTGAATAGTTATTCATTTATGTGGATTAAAAATATATAGGAAATAATATTTTTACACTCCCAACCATTGTCATCCCCACGTAAACATCCATGGCTGCACCCATTCCTTATTTTGTCTTTTCATACATAATTCTGCTAACTGTAGTTACTGCTAATTTTTCTCCTAATGAAATGCATGCTGTCTTTCTTTTGCAGCTAATTGAAGTTCTTTATCAGCTTCATGTCTAGATTCTAAATCTTTATAATCTCTATATGCTATATCATGTTTTTACAAGCTTCGTCTGATTTATTTTTCCCTGGATCTCCAAGTGAGAATCTTTCATCCAGTTTAAAAAAAGGCCAACAATATGAATATCCTGGCAGATGCATTGTGAAATTATGTAAGCCACAATTTACTAATCCTTTACCATGTTTTTCACTTTTCCAAGATATGTGTGGAAGATTATTTAAAATTCTGATAACTATGAAATTCCTTTTGGTTTGTTGACAATGAAATCACTAAATTTATAGCTCAATAAATTCATTATTCCCACTTTTTCACTATCATAATTTTTATTCTAGATCAGTTCTTCTCCATGAATTACAGATAATCTATCAATTAACTGACAGATATTATTTATCCAAACACATTTGATTGGTTTTTCTGAGTATTTTTTTTACTAAGCTCTCGCCAACCTTTTTTCAGTGCTTTGAAATAAATGACTATATTTTTTTGTCTCAGTGCTGGAAAGAAGTCATCAGGGATATGTTTTACAAAATATTTATATTTATTTCTCTACTCGATTTTATTTTATTTGGATTATTATCAGAATATAATAGTCCATAATGGTAAAATATATCTGTATAATTTGATAAATCAGAACCTGTGAATAATGTATTGATGTCTTGCATAGTTATCTGTTTTTGAGTTAAAATATTCATTAATCGTTCTGTACCTTCATATGTCCTATCACCAATAGTTATTTTATCTCCATTAAATATTACTGCTAATTTACCAACGAATTTAAATGAACCAACAGGTCATAATCCAAAATCTTTATCTTCACTGTGATTAATATATTCTAACATTCATTAACTTATGTTTATTTTTTAAACATTTTACATTTTTTCTATCTTCTCCATACTTCATTAATAAAACTTGTGTTATTGATTCTCTTAAAGCATAGTCACACTGTGGACATTCATATTGTTTAATTGGTGGTATATCATTTAATTCTTCTAACTGATAATGAGAATAAGGAATCATTTGCTTTTCAGCTTCTCTATTTTCTTCAGTAGCTTTCAAAACATCATCCCCTAATCCTTCACTTCCTAGTTTAAATTTTTCAATTGCATTGATAACCGGTTAATCTTGTTTTTTATATGTTTCATATTCTGTTCATAGTTGTTTCATCCATTTTTTTAATTCTTCCTTTAATTGTCCTTTTACTCTTCTATTTTGCCTAGCTTTTTTACCAAATTCTGGAAGATACTTTGCAATTAATTAAATATTTTTAATGTCTAACATTTATGTTTATGTTTAATGTTTATGTTGTTATGAAATTCTGTATTTTATTTCTGAACTTGCATTCATTCAGTTTTCTAGTCATGTCTATCGTAAAATATCCAGATTGATCATTCCAACATTTACTACACCTTTCCTTAAAATCATCTAACTTTAAAATACCACCATCGACCTCATGTTAAATTTGATTTAAATTTGTATCATGTTGTCCAAAAATATTTTAAGAAATTGAGTTATCTCTGAGCAATTGTATAGGAATTTTTAATATGTTTGACTTAAATAAAAACAGTCGATTCCTCTATGTCTTCCTCTATTAAAATATTCTCTAAATATGTCTTGATTTTCAAGAACAAAGTCATCAAATACTATTATTGAATTATTTAGACATTGATATAATTCAGTAATTTCTTCATTAGTTTCAATAAAAGAAGTATTTTTATGTTACACTTATCTTCAATTTTTATAAATTTTACATATTTCAGTTGATCTAAACTTTTAGAATATATGTAAATAAGATTAATTTATACCAATTCAAACATTCAGGTGCTACAATATAATTATCAGTCCTGAGTGATGTTGTTCCACAATCACTTGGTCCTATAATTGCACATCAAATTTGATTTTGTAAAAGTTTTCTGTGTTTATTTATTTCTTTCTTTTCTGGAATTCTTATTTTTGGTTCCCAATCAGTTTTCATTTAATTAAATTATTTTTAATAGTAAATGAGGAGATTATTGCAACTGAGTGATAAGTCATTTGTTCTTAAAAAGAGATTGACTGTACCTATACAAAATAGCTTTCTTAATGTTGCACTGATTGGTTTTTATTCAACTGTTTTAACTCCAAATATTACATAAAAAATAACGAATTATATTGTGATGGTGAAACAATAGAAATTCCTGTTGCTCAATATAGTTCAAAAAACTTAAAAAAATTCATTCATTCGAAAAATCCAAAAATTCAAATTAATGCACATGAAATTTTAAATAGAATTGCAATCGAAAGTGGAATTTAATTGTACATTGTATATTGTATATTGCATTCGTTCTAGGATTTAGTAATCAATTCCTAAAATCATTCCATTTGAATTAATTAGGTCATTTTCATAGAGCAAAAAAATTTTACTGCTTCATTCAGTTCTAATGCAGAATTTGGTGGACCAATAATTCATCGTCCAAAGTATCTGGTATATATTGCTATTTTGGCACCTATTCAAGATTTGGAAATTACTATAAGTGATGAAAATTATAATTTGATTGACTTTAATGGAGCTTATATATAAGTAATTTTAGAAATTTTTTAATAAATTTAATGCTTATTAAATCATGAACAATATCGGGAGTTGTCACATTTAATCATTCCTTGTGAATAAGAAGATTAAAAATAATCTAAATCTCTCCAATAAGAACACAGAGCTTAATATAACAATTAGAGATGGATTGGGGTTCATCTAAGTCATGCACAATTATGTATGAGTTTTAATATTGTTCGAGCTGATGGTTCAGATTATCCATCATATGATGGAAAATCCAGTATAAAGTTAGTTGATAACTATGCGGCAAAGTGTTTGAGGTCATCCATATAAAGAAAGGAAGCAATGTTTTGCCTAAAATGGAACATCCTTTCATTTCTTCATCTGTCCTTATGAGATTGACTTTGACTATAGCCTATGGAAGGTCATACCCTTAAAAATGCCAAGACAAAATGTAATCATTGAGATTTGTTTGATGGATTTCTTAACGATTGTAATGGAGTGATTAGGGAAGGAAATTTAACAGAAATTTTTACTTTGAGTTCGAGTGGTGGAGATGCTATTTTAGATGGGCTGAAAAAACGATGCTGAAATTGAAATAAAAGATACACTTCCAAAAGGAGGTAAAACTGCAGTAACTGCAGTAGGATCTATGAAAACTAATGTTCCTGTTGTAAAGTACGAACCAGAACATTCAGCAGAGCTAGAAGAAGAAAGGTTAAAAAATTCCAACTTCTATCTTTGAATCACAAACAGTTGAAATAGCCAGATTAGAAGGAAAAAGAGATTTTGATGTAGGTATTATATATTATTATAGTTCTACAGAATTTGATATGCCTTGGTTTATTTTCATTGTTTTCGAAACTAATAGAAAAAATATTCAACTAAGTGATTCTTCTTTATTCAGTCATGTTAAATTGCAAAATATCTATATGAAAGATGGAACAAATGAAGTTTTTACTCATGAATTATGGAATCTTGATCCATCAAATAATTATTTAAAAGCATATGATGCTTTTCTCGATTTTAAGAGAGTCCTCAGTTGAATCATGAAAACAATATAAATCCCTTCAATTTTATTGAAAATTATCCTATTTTTGTTGTAATTTTGTCTAGAGGGATGAATTTTCTAGCCACACAGAAAACTACAATGCAACTATTTGCCACTTTTAATGATAAAATTCCTAAAGATACAGTTGCTCACATAGCAATGTATGGTAAGAAAGGTTTAATATATGATGCTCAGCATTGAATTTTGAGTGAAAGTTTTTAACACTATTATTTTTTATTCTATGTAAATGGATACTCTACTGCAGAAGCTAAATAATGCAAGCAATTCTAATTTGTTTAAAAAGATTAGTGAGCTAGAAGTAAATGAAATGTCTTACATTATGTGGTGTGAACATTTAAAAACTAGATATGGAGAGAAAATTTGTATGGAGCTTGATAATAAATTTAAAATGTTTTTGCTGCACAGGTTTAATAAAATAATAACTAACTGCAACTTTCAATTTTTTGATGATGGAAATATTAAATTAAGTATAAAGGAATGAAGAGAACTGAAAATAATGATACCGAGTTTCACGATCTGGAGTTCATTGTTTGAATAAATTTTTTAATCCCTAGGTGATCTCAGGGCTAAATTTTCAAATATAATTTTATTGATTTAATTTTTATATTTATTTTTGTGTGTGAAGGTGTTTGATCATTAAATAATCTGTTAGTGTGCTCAATGTGTCCATTAACTACTCAGGATCTAATTATTATCGATGTCTTCAGTTGTGTATGTCATACCGCAAGACATTTGTTAAGTCACTTTGTCCCCATTTGCTGGAGGAAGTGTTACACAGTATAAGAGTAATTATTTTTCCTGGTAGTGGTATACTTACATCTATATACAGAGGGGTCCAAAAAAGGTATCCACTGTTTAAAAGTCCGTAACTTGTGCAAACTAATTGACGGAGTTGTCTCATTTTTGGTGAAAGTGTAGTTTAAAGTCCAAGTTAAAAGATATCACTGTAGGTGTTCGAAATGGTCACCGTTAACATCCATACACAAACGATGCCGCCGAACTGCAGCACAAACTACTGACTACAACGTGTTAAGTTGGATATTTGCAAATGAATGTATGATGGATTCTCGAAGCTCATCCAGTGTGCGTGGCTTTTGTCGATAAACGACACAGGTAAAAGTTCAGAGGAGTTAAGTCTGGGGAACGTGGTGGATACTCCACAGCACCTCTATGGCCTATCCATCGTCCTGGTAGATTTTCGTCGAGATATGCCCTAACACGATTTTGGTAGTGGACTGGGGCACCATCTTGTTGAAAGTAAACTCTTCTATCTCCATACAAGTCTCGGATTACGGGTAAAATGGATGTCTGAAGCATTTCAAGGTACACCTCACCGGTAACTGTGCCGTTAGAGAAGAATGGCCCAATCAATCCCCGGTAAGACAACCCACACCACACATTTACTCCTGGCAAATTCACGGCTTTGCCTACATGGACGTTGTACGACTGAGTTTGAACTGTGCCTCATCAGACCACACAATCATCTCTGCAAACTCTTAATCGTTGCGAACCATGTTAGTAAACCATTCGCAGTAATCCGTTCTACGATCTGGGTCGTCCTCGTTCATTGCGTGTAGCACTTCCACTACGCTGTCTTCAAAATTCGCCGAACACTTGAGCGACCCACTCCAGTTCCACGGGCACACAGTCTCACAGACTTCTGTGGTGAGCGAGTGAATTGTTGTAACAGATGACGGGAGTTAGCTGGACTTTTCACTGTTACAGGTCGTCCAGACCGTTGTTTGTGTACATCTTTAACACAGCCTTCGGCTTCAAATTTGACTAGAATGGGACGAATCGTCAAACGTGTCGGTGGCTCTGTTTGATACTCATTTCGCCATTGCTGTTGAACCTCATTAATGTACTTAAAATACCACTTCGTAACTGACTTCCTTTCACCGAATGTAAGCCTTGCGCCAGCCATGTTTACTCGAGTAATTAGGTGCAACTAAGAACAAAACACTGACTATCTGGCGACTGTCATCTGACAAAACAAAACAATGCAATACAACGCTTGTGTGACGATTGCCGGAGCAATACACTATTACACTACCAAAGATGAGACAACTCCGTCAATTAGTTTGCCAGTTATGAACTTTTAAACAGTGGACACATTTTTTGGACCACTTTGTATTTCCATTTATTGCACTGTACGTGGTAAACTTGATCTCTGATGCTAACACAAACTAAAGCGATTGCTCTAATGTGTCACATAGGTCAAAGCGGATCGACTGTCGCTGGAGGGTAATCCACGGGCCGCGCGAGGGCTCCAGAAGGACACTGCTACGAGCAGAGTGGCAGTCGTGGACCTTGGGGAGAGCATCCAGCTCAACTGTGACCCTTGCAATGCGCAGAGTGCTGTAGCTCTGCAGCTACGACACTGGCTTACACGTCAGCTGAACAAGTAAGACTTATCAAACGTACTACACGTGCTAATGGATGCATTACATTAGGGACTTTGAATTCTTGTACCAACACCTACAAAGGGGCAGAACCCGACAGTCTCTGATTGCAAGACCAGTGGTAAACATCTTGAACATGTTATATCTTATAAGTACTTACGGAATGGGAGGATCACGTAAAATCAGTATTACGGCAGCAAACAGAATTAGATTTTGAAACTAATCCGCATTAATAAAAGTCTTAGGTACAAATGAAACTTGCGAAAGGTATCCTCTTGTCATCACAATAACCAACTTCGCTTGCTATGAAATATTCCGTTAATAATTTGGCTACTGCGCACAACAGAAATAATATCACAATGGCAAAAAAAGCATTAGTGTATTCCTGATTATATCTGTTAAATAATGGTTGCTTGATCATTGTAGGAAGTAGGGTTCGTAGGTCGAAGCCATTATCACAATTCAAATCATTTATGAAAATTCAAAAACAACATGGAGTGTCATTGCAATGCGACTTTTGAATAACAAAAACAGAAAGCTAACATGAAATATTGAAATTAAGTATGTGGGACGTTGACTGACATCGTTAGTAAGACGGAAATGAAATCAAATCAGAGTTCATCATCTGTGCATCTCACTTTTTCAAATAAACAATAGAGATAACCCAATGAATCCCGCATCCAAGAAGCACATACCACCAGGTTAATGCGACCTGCTCTGAGTACACTCTCTGTGAAATGGAACTAACTACACATGTTATAGCATAAACAGACACGTACATCTTCAAGCTGCACAGTCAGCACGGAATGACAGCCAAAAAGTGAATGATAATCGTTCAGCGACGACTCTCAGGAAACAAGTGACAGGAATACCAGTTTCTCTGGTGTGACCTAAAACTTAATTATCAGGGTGCCAACAAGCCTGTAACCAATGTGACAAACGTAAAGTGCCTAAATGCATAAATATACAGGTGAACTCTGAAAAAATTTTCCTGCCTTGGAGTACAAATACGCATAAACAGTTTACTAGATAGCTGCTGAGTTTAAAAGGTCTTCCACTAGAGGTGGTTGTGGCCCACGCATCTTCTAGAATTGTAGGCACAGCAGGATTAGCCAAATACAAATACTTTTCAGATAGATATCAGTTTCTCAGGTTTCATGGTTAACGGAAAGTCAGGATTCTGTTGATATCCATACATACTTGTCTAAACTGAAGTGGGCACAGGGCGCCTCCTGCTAAGGTACCCCTGCGGCCGCACCTCAGGTATTTCCTCCAGGAAAGGAAAATGAATGATCAGAAATGTTACCTGTCAATATATGTAGTAGCAACAGTGAAGTACGGAGGACGTGGTGTTCCGCATGGTCCCCCTATTGCGCTTAATAAAACGCTAATTGCGGAAAGATATGGACACATTTTACAGCATAGTGAACTGCGTACTGTAAAGGAACAATCTGAAAACGATGATGGTTTGTATCAGCAGGACACTGTATTATTTCAAAATAACATCTGTGAGGCAATGGTTTGCGCTCAAAAACATTCCAGAAATGGACTGTCCACCCTGCCCAGAGTCTCAGGCCATACCGAGTGGCCGCGCGGTGAAGCTACGAGGTCTAAATGCCTTGCACGGTTCGCGCTGCTCCCCCCGTCGGAGGTTTGAGTCCTCCCTCGGGCATGTGTGTGTGTGTGTGTGTGTGTGTGTGTGTGTGTGTGTGTGTGTGTGTGTGTGTTGTCCTTGCCGTAAGTTAGTTAAATTTAGATTAAGTAGTGTGTAAGCCTAGGGACAGATGACCTCTGCAGTTTGGTCCCATAGCCCTTACCACAAATTTCCAATTTTCCGAACCGAGTGCAAAGTCTCTGACATGAGACAACATCGATTTCGCTCTAGAACATAGCGTCTAACATAACTGCGTTCTCTGGTTTCGGCTCTTGAATAATAGGCTGCTGTCCCTAAACATTCAGACTCCGCAATGAAGTATTACCAGCAGAGCTCAAGCCGACATAAAGGTGAAGGCTGAACCTATCCATACAGTAAGGCTTCCTAAATTAAAATGTAACGGGTTATATACCTATGTCCCTGCGAATAAATTGCAGAATGTCCCCCAGTGGAATCGTACTCGAGTGTGATCGTCGTCTGAGTTAGTGCAGAACGCGGACATATTGCTGGAAATGATGCCACTGCGTTTGTCAGCGGTCTAGGATTCCTGGGCATGACTCCACTCATCTGTCCGTGCTCTAGTAACGACCGTATCTTACTCTATCTTACTCCTGGAAAATAAGATTCTGGAACTGAGCTTCTGCAGGACACCAGCCTGCGATGTATTACGACACGGAGCTCCTTAGTGAGTCACTTACCTTATGTCTAGATTCCAGAATAGGGACTACGACATGCTTGGGGCAACATTTAGTAACTCATTTTTGGTGTGTTCAGAACTGATCGACCAGAATCTTGGCAACGAAATTTCGCCTCATGTTCCCATTCAGACTAACAACAGGCCACTGTCAGGACCGAACACTCAACATGCCTGTACACTGCACGATGCCAGTGATCCTCGTGCATACCCAAAATAATGCAAATATCATTGAATTTCAGTTACGTGCTGCTAACGTATAGTCAAATGATAACGTGGCATTTGCTGCGGTTTTTCACTATTCTCAGTTCGTAGCATTCTCTAATCGGAGAATGGTCGTGTTAGGCGATGAGCAGAACGGCACATTTTATTTTATGCTTTATCTAATTGTACATCTACACGAATCACAGAAATAGGACATTGTCGACAAGACGGCTCAGCAATCTTCCCCAGCAACATTAGCCGCCATACAGATTGCAGACACATGTTCGGCGACATGACCGGCCATAATATTGCCGAGAAATGGACGAAAGTGGAATTGAGGAAATAAGGGGGTTTTCCCGCATTTGCAAGCCACAAGACGACAGTTAGCAAGAAATCGACAAGTCGGACTTCAAAAGGCATCGCATCAAAGATTTATATCGCACGGAAACCGCAAAAACATCATCCGCTATGTCACAACCGCAGGAGAGTTTGTGTTGGGTCATTGTGACAGACGGTCGTCGTAGCGGTTTTCAACAAAAAAATGAGAAGAAGACCGCTCAAAAGTCACTGAATAACTGCATGTAACACTCGCGAATTCTGTCAGTACCGAAACAACAGGAAGGACGGTCCAGAGGCTGCGATACGCAGACAGGGCTGGAATTGCAAAAGCATACATCAGTGATGCAAGTACTTGTAACAAGTAAACGTGATGCAAAAGCAATATGCCCTGGGCCTTGGAGCAGTGGAAGCAAGTCATTCGGTCGGATGTTTCTAGATTCATAGTTTGCAACTTATGGCCTAGTTTAAGTCCTAAGAGTGAAACACAAGGGGGGGGGGGGGGGAGGGGAAGGGTTCGATCACGATTTGAGCAGCCATACTGTGGTATTCCATGGGCTCCATGGTTACTCTGTAAGGTGCCATTATTGCGAAGGATTATGTGACCATTGTATCTGATCAGTTTCTTCCCATAGTATAATGTTTTTTCCCAAATGGTGACGCTGTGTTCGAAGTCGACAAGGCCCCTGTTAACACAGCTCATATCGTCCACGACTGATTTTGCGAACACGAGGGCGAACTGCAGCGTTCCATGTGGTCACAAAAGTCAGCATATGCCAATATTATTAAGACTTTGTGCTCTACTGTGTATAAAATGGCTCTGCACATCCATCATCACTTGCCACTATTATACGGAAGAGTGGACTAAGATTCTCCAGAAAATCAAACATGACCCTTATTCATCCATTTCGAGGCTACTGGAAGGTGGCTAGAATGCCAACGGTTTTCCTACACCCTATTAGGGAGAGGTGTCCAACCCATAGCACACAGACCGCATGCTGCCCAAAGCTAGTATCAGTGCAGCCCAAGAAGTGAGCATATATCACACAAGTGGCAGAAAAAGCGATTAAATTCCGTTTTTTTTTTATGGTAAATAGACTATTCTCAGTCAGAGCTAGCGCCATACGATACTTTTCTCTCTTTGGTCGATGACACTTTTCTTTTTTTTCTCAATAGTTTATTAGAAGTGTTAAGTATATTATGTGTGGCCCAAAAACACTCTTATTCTTCCAATGTGGCCCACAATGTGGTTCACTCCCTGTAAATGGCTTGGATATTCGCCGGTAACTACTGTCATTTGTGTTATATTATGCTGGACATTTCTGTTGAAATGTTGATATGTGGTAGAATAATAATTAGTATTTTAATAATCTTTGTTTATGTATAGTTATTCATTTGTTTCGAAAGCTCTCAATGTATGTCACACGACAGATAAATGTACAGACTGGATTTAAGGTTTCCCGGTGGGATGACTAAATAAAGCTCCGAGATTGGAGCCGGGGAACGTGAAATCTTGATACGGTACTTCGGCTGTCATTCACTCATCCTGCTTAATGTGAGTAGTTCACGGTGGAGACTGTAAGTGCACGTCTCCAACTCTGTACTAAAAGTTGGCGCGGAGACGCATGCGCATTGTGAACGCCCTCCGTCGAGTTTAGCTCCCTCTTCAAATATTGTTCAATCTGTGGCAGGCAGGGCCATGCTATTCGGTGATACTACATTCACGTAACGCCGAGGTAAAACGCAAATGTCAAATTAGTTAAATTAACTGTCGATATACGTGTCGTTAGGCACAAAATGTTACGTTTCTAACGATGTTAAACAAATCACTGGGCTCCACGCCTTAACGAACAGAAAGCCACCACCACGAGTGATAAGATTTTCCACCTAACCTATTTCCATAGTGTGGTGTCACCGCCAGACACCACACTTGCTAGGTGGTAGCCTTTAAATCGGCCGCGGTCCATTAGTATACGTCGGACCCGCGTGTCGCCACTGTCAGTGATCGCAGACCGAGCGCCACCACACGGCAGGTCTAGAGAGACGTCCTGGCACTCGCCCCAGTTGTACAGCCGACTTTGCAAGGAAAGGTTCACTGACAAATACGCTCTCATTTGCCGAGACGATAGTTAGCATAGCCTTCAGCTACATTTGCTACGACCTCGCAAGGCGCCGCATTCAATTGATATTTATTATGTGAAGCATGTATCATCAAGAGAGATGTTCTACAATTGTGGATTAAAGTTAAGTATTACATCATATACGTACTTTATTTGCAATTCTCAAGATATTGTCCTGTTCCAGACCTCACGCCAGTCAGCATGTAATTAAACGCGTGCATTTCGGCCTCCTCTAGAAACACAGTGTTGGCTCTTCTGCCAACACTACACATAGATCGTTCAATAACTGAACCTCAGAAGGATGTCGTCAGGACTAACATATTAGTGGCAGAATAATCCATAGCGTGTCGTTTGGAGATACAACGCCTGCTTATGGGTGCCTTACTGGTCTGCGAAAGGCGATTGTGGCGATTATGTTCAAAGCACTTTTCACTTTCTGTGCGTTTAATCTGAACAATACAGACTTTATCTCACTGGCATGATGTTCTGTAAACGTCAGCCTTCTGAAAACGCAGATCATCATTTACCGAAACGAGAAGCGCTTATGTGCTGCTTAGTGACTGGAACTTTACTTTAAGATAATGTTTCCAGCCTAATTTTGATAAAATGTTACCGACATGTGGGAGGAACACGTAGGAATCGAACAGTTTCTTCTCCTTTTGATCTTCTGCGTGATCACGTTTGTTCCTCCTCAAAGGAGTGCTGATCTGATGTGGAGAATATCCATTGACATAGAACATTAACTGCAGGTGTTTCAGCTCCTTTGCCAGGCTGTCTCTACCGGAAATATGTGCCAGAAGGACCGAAGTTCCAAAGACGCCCATAGTTTGCGCAGGTGGAAGCCAGACGCCGGCAAATACAGGCCCATATGATTGTGTGAGTTTACGGTTAATATAATGTCACAGTGACCCATCCCATGTGAGACTGACAGCGGCATCCAGAAACGACAGGCAGCCGCTCACCTCCACTTCCGCTGTAAATAGGATATCCTCGTAAACTGAACTGATTTAAAAAAAAAGTTCCCGATGGAATCCAGTATAGTTGAATATTATTATTATTATTATTTTCGAGTCGAGGGCATAAAATAATTACAAAAACTAATAAGTATTAATTCACATAACAAATCTGTAAAATTAAATATGTACAGTAGTATTTATGACACAGATTCAATAATATATGCATGCAGCCGGGAGGTTCCTTCAGACTAGCAGACGTTGTTCGTCCTGTACGTCACCACACTGACAAGTTTCCTCCTCATTACTGAAGCCCCACTTCCTGAGGTTGGCTTTGCACTTTGACACCCCAACTTGCGGTCTGTTCAAAGTCTTCCAGGTCACGTATGAAAGGTGTGAGCCTTCGGCTATTTCCTCCTTGACCGTTATGTGATTGTCTTCAGCTAGGGAGTCTCGCCAAAGCTCCTCTCTGCGAGTTCTGGGAGATGAACGAATTCTATTGATTGGACATCTGAATTTTATTTCCACGGACGCACACTTAGTACCACAAGTACGTTGCTGCCAGCGCATCATAGGCACAGATATTCGATAATGGAGAGGCCACTAAACTCGAGGGCTCTCATACAGCGGCAGCCTATGCTGTAGAGTTTACGCGAAAGGATTTGGTTACAATTTTAGCGACGTGCACTAGCAATCTCCAGTGTAAAACGCTCTCCTGAAGATGGATAAACGGTTGTCAAACGAAATAACGTGGCAAAATGTCGACGTCAAACTGCTGCAATCCCCAAATTTTATGGAGTAATAAATAAATTGCCGTAAAATATGGCCTGTGTGAACGAACCTTAAAATGCGGTCGAATCTTCTGGATGCATGACTGATGTACTGTAGCAAAGCGATTGCGCTCTCGTGTTTCCTGTGGTGAGTCTTATACTGTTGTTACCCTCGGTCAGTGAATCGCTGGAAGGGCCCCGGGTGGAGCGGCCGACGCAGCCGCTGTGCACGGACCCTCAGGAGCAGGCGGGCCACGCCCTGCTGCTGGAGTCGGCGCTGGAGGACAGCTCCAACTGCCCGGGCTCTCCGCGGAACGTCGCGCTCTACCTGCTGCTCGCCGTCACCGTGCTGGCGCTCCTCGGCGGCATCGGCGCCTTCTGCCACTTCCGCAGGTGAGCCTCTCAACTCACCCTTCAATCTTTGCATTACGGGTGGTTGTTCAACTTCTGCCGGTTTGCATCTTAACGAAACAGTTCACGGATAAACCGCTGAACTTTAGTGTCCTACGGGCATAATATTTCGATAAGCGACCAGGTTGCCATCATCATGTGTGCTTAAGGACTTGACACCTCGGCAGCAGACGCAGCGCTTTCACCTCAGCGCTTATTCCTCCGTGTGTACCGGAAGACGTCCGCCGACTCATCAGGCGTCATCTCAAGGAACATAAAAACGTTCGTCCACGAGGAGCTAGTGATGTCACAGCATGGAATTTCGGTGTTTTTTTTTTTTCTCATAACACTGCGAAGCGTGAAAGAAAAGAAAACCTTCCATTTTTGCCTTGTGCATCGGAGCGTGACCAGTGGTATCCAGCATCGGTTTTACACCACAAGCAAATTTAAAATACGCTTAATTGAAGCCACACAGAGCTACACTCCATGTTACGTGTTTTCTATATCATCTACATTTTCAGTTATACAATTACTCAGCATGTAACCTCCCCAGAGAAATTTGGAAGACAATATTTAAATGTTAACGGCAATAGAACCTAGCGTAACCTCCCAGCAAATAAAATAATTTATTGACAATGACAATTAAATCAGAAATAGCAATCTGAGCCAAATGTAAGCTGCCCACAAAAATGTAAGACAATTCAATGATAATGAAATCTCAGTGACAATGAAAACGCATATAGACCGAAATGTCGATCTTAGGCCCTGTGCAACTTTGCATTTAAGTGAAACTTTTCTTTAAGGAAATGCATGGGAAACTTTCTTTCAATTCAAATGATTGTTTTCTAAAAAACTTGGTTTGAAAACAAAATTATTATTGGGGCGATTCTTGAACAAATTAATTACACTTAAGATGCATTACATTATCAGATGAGCGCAATGCTGCTTCATTACCTTATTTAAAAATATATACCTCGTCCTGAATCTTGACCAGAGCCCCATGTCGACGCCCGCCGACTCCTCACACACAACTGCGACTGTCTCTCGCGCGCTACTACATGCTCTCGCGACTCGCTACGTACAACTGAAGTCTCTTGCAACTCGACCGCAACTGCACCTGCCGATTCCCTACATGCAACTGAACTCTCGCGCGGTCAAGCGCAGACTAGCAACGATAAATAACTCTCTGGTCAGAGATTCTGTCATGCCTCGCCATCGCTGTACTAAATACATACGCGATTCAAGCAGTTCACTGCATGGCGCGTGGCGGAAAGTACCTCATACCATCATTAGTTATTTCCTTTCATTTCCCAGTCGCAAATAGAGCGCAGGGAAATGACTGTTTGTAAGCCTCAACGTGAGCTCCAATTTCACGTATCTTCGTGGTCCTTACGCATAATGTATATCGGATGCAGGAGCATCATTACGCAATCAGCTTGAAATACGCGTTCTGTAAATTTTCTCAGTAGTGTTCCTCAAAACTTATGTCGCCTTCTGTTCAGGAATTTCCATTTGAGTTATCGAAGCATGTCCGTAAGACTTGCTTGTTGTTAGAACCTACCAGTAACAAATCCAGCAGCCTGCCTGTGAACTGATTCGGTGTCTTCCTTTAATCTGATATGGTACGAATCCCAAGTACTAGGGCAGTACTAAGGAATCGGTCGCCCTAGCGTTTATGTACGACCTCCTTTACATATGTACCGCACATTCTTAAAATTCCGCCAATAAACCGAAGTCGACCACCTGCTCTCCCTACCACAGTCCCCACATGCCCGTTCCATTTCATATCGCTTTGCAGCGTTACGCCCAGATATCTAAACGATGTGACTGTCTCAAGCAGGACAATACTAATCCTGTATCCAAACATAGCGTACGTGACATGAATATAAGCTGCTTAAAACCAGCAGCAGATTGAAGATCCCTCGAAAGTGCGTCGTTTTAGGTGCGTTTGTTATAATACCATGGCAGGAAATAACATGTCAGTAGTCAAAGATTTCTCTTACGCGATACGTTTTGTGTTTTAATTTGTTTGCTAAAAAAGGATAGTGTACCAATGCCACGGCACAACGCAACGACAATTTATCAAAAGTGTGTCGCTTTTGGTGCAGTTTTTATGTTATATATCAAGTAATGACATTTACAGCTACAGCCTTTTTCACATTATATATAATGTAGCTTAGCCGCTGCTGTTATATAGAAGCCGTAGCGTAGTTGGTAGCGTCGTAAAACAGCCAGGTAACAGTTCGTTCAAAATATTTTTCCTGCTTTTGTTTTCTCCACGATTAGGGGATTTCTTTATAATGTGATAGTTTTTCAGTAACGGTTGGGCTGTTTGTTATAAATAATATATTTACTAGATCTCTTGTTGCATAGGCCAACGAGTGGAATGTTTTCCCAGTGACTAGAAATTTCAACGTGACTGCTAATGTGTCATAAAGTAAACACAGGTTGCACAGTAGACGTTTTGGTTATTACGAAAGTTAGTGTAAAAGATAAATACCTATTAGTCGGTTTCATGGGTTACCTCTTGTTTGTATCTTTCCGGCAAATATCACTCATAACATTGAAAAGTCTGTGATTTTGCATTCGAATGAAATTACGAAATAAATCTCCATCCTGCAAATTAAGTGATGAATACGTTCCTCCACAGTATGGTACTTAATACAACACTGAGAAAATGGATATTTTGCATCCGTAAACTGACATGAGACGTTATAGACTAACTATATTTATTTTAAAATCGAGAGTCAATTTTACTAACGAATATTTTCTACTTGTATGTATTTCACACCGGCGTTCAACACGTTTATTGTTCCTCTACCAGCAATTCGGTTTTCAAGCCATCTACGAGTTCAGAATCTTCCTCGAGAATTTTTCCGCTCTTCCTCGACTGCCCTAACAGAGCTAAGGCCATCATCTTAGGTGCGTTCATTTTCATGAACGAACAGCGTGGTTAGGATCCTACGTCACCTAGTGCTGGAGAGCACTGCGGTCGCAGAACTCGATGAGGAGCACGTTGTGTTGCGTGAGGTGTAGCTGGTCGTTTCAGAGTGTGCAGAAACCTTGACGGATACCACGTCGGGTGTGCTTCGCGACGTCACACAAGACCCGGACGATGATGGCTTTACATGCGAACAGCTGGCACCACACAACACAGAGGAATGGCGTGCTGAAATCACTGATACGTACAGCTCGCATCCTCTCGAGCAGTGTAACTCTTTCCCGAGAAGGTGGTGTTCTGGAAGAACGGGAAGAGGGCGTGGCAAATCCTGAGATCCCTACGTTCTACATCAGCGGTACAACCGGCGGAAACAAAAGATGAATCTCCCTTTTGTAGATCATTATCCGGATAGACGACCAATTGTCCTGAGACACCAAGCGAAGGCAGTTCTCTGCCCACCACCTGAAACAGGGCTCTGCTTGTTAGTATCGAAGACGACATCGGACTGCGGAAATACGGAGACTGTCAGATATCCTGTCAATGTGGCAAGACCTACATAGGCTACACTGAGTGTACTGTTACAACACTTCGTGTTACGAACTCTCTCAATAACACCACGTGCCGAGCCGGCCGAAGTGGCCGTGCGGTTAAAGGCGCTGCAGTTTGGAACCGCAAGACCACTACGGTCGCAGGTTCGAATCCTGCCTCGGGCATGGATGTTTGTGATGTCCTTTGGTTAGTTAGGTTTAACTAATTCTAAGTTCTAGGGGACTAATGACCTCAGCAGTTGAGTCCCATAGTGCTCAGAGTCATTTGAACCATTTTGAACCACGTGCCGTGGCGAGTGCATTGGCGCTAGCGAAAGGCTGGATACAGGAGGAGTCGATAAGAAATTAGGGAATATGAAATCAGGTGGAAGTTTCTGGACTTTCCGAAGAGAACGAAACCGCTGCTAAATCCGTGATTTGCGTGTCAATGTTATTTCGACTTACACAAAGGTTCCCCCGCGAACTACCCTATCAAAATAATGACAGGAAGGAAGGAGACGTTATAGTAGCGATTCTCTCGGTACGGACGAACCGAAATTTGTAAGTTGATTTCGGCTACCGTCATTATGAGAGCGATTAATTAGTTGTCAGATACCGCGGGGCCGTTAAATAGGTTTAAATTTAAACTGGGCCTCTTCTCTGCCTTGAGACGCACATAAATACAGGAAAGCCTGCCATTCTAACGGCGGGAGGCAGCACCTCGTTTGGAAACCGCTGAGGCAAAAAAGGAAACGGCCAGTTCTGTGTTCCATCAGGCGACAGCTAGCCACTTGACCGCCCAGGAAGCCGGCACTAGAACTGTATTTTCAGCCCTATGAACATTAGTCTGAGGTGCTGGTCAGCTAACAAAACTTGTGAACACAGCCATTCCGGGGCATTCTGCAGCGTCCTCTTGCAAGGTCCACCGGCTGTCGTCTCGCCTGCGGCAGCGACTCGTCTGTACGTACGCTCCACCGCGCTGAGCCCCCTCCCCCTTCCGTCGCCTAAGCTTATTTCTTATGCTTCAGTATTCTTTCTACGAACTATTCTCAAGATAAATTTGTGTAGTCGTTGATCAGTTTTCTTCTGCATGTAATTTTGTGAAAGTTTTATGTCAGTTGATGCTGCCGTCGGTGTCTTCTTCTGTACTGATGTCACAAAGAACTGAGGTGACAAAAGTCATGGGATACATCCCAATATCATGTGGGACCTCCTTTTTCCCGGCGTACTGAAGCAACACCACATGGCATGGACTCAACAAGTTGGTGGAAGTCCCCTATAGAAATATGAAGCATGTTGTCTCTTTAGGCACCATTAACTGCGAAAGTGTTGCCAGTGCAGGATTTTGTACACTAACTGACCTCTTGAGTATGTCCCATTAATGTTCGATGGGATTCATGTCGGGCGGTCTGGGTGGCCAAATCATTCGCTCGAAGTGTCCAGAATGTTCTTCAGACCAATCGCGAAAAACTGTGTCCAGATGACAACATGCATTGCCATCCAGAAAAATTTCATCATTCTTTGGGAGCATGGAGTCTATGAATGGTTGCAGATGGTTTCGAAATAGCCGATCATAGCCATTTCCACTCAATGATCGGTTTAGTTCGACTAGAGGTTGCATTCCATTCCATATATAGTCCACACTACTACGGACCTATAACCAGCTTGCACAGTGCCTAGTTGAAAACTTGGATCCATAGCTGCTAGGGTTCTACTTCACACTTGAACCCAACTATCAACTCTTGCCAACTGAAATCGGAGTCTTGTAACCAGTCCACGGTTTTCTTGCCATCTAGGATCCAGCCGATGTGGTCATGGACCCAGGACAGGTGCTACAGGCGATGTGTCGTTAGCAAAGGCACTCTTGTCGGTCGCCTGATCTCATAGCTCATTAACGTCATATTCCGCTGCCTTTTACTAACGCACATGTCGTCGCAGGTTCCACAGCGATTTCTGCGATTATTTCACACAGTGTTGCTTGTCTGTTAGCAGACTAAAAACTCTAGCCAAACACCACTGCCCTAGGTCATTAAGTAAAGGCCGTCGGCTATTGTGTTGCACGTGGTGAGAGGTAATGATGTTCTCGGAACGTTCTTGACACTGTGGATCAGAGAACATGGGATTCCCTAACGATTTAAAAAGTGGAATGTCCAAGGAGTGCAAAAAAAAATGGTTCAAATGGCTCTGAGCACTATGAGACTTAACTTCTAAGGTCATCAATCCCCTAGAACTTAGAACTACTTAAACCTAACTAACCTAAGGACATCACACACATCCATGCCGAGGCAGGATTCGAACCTGCGACCGTATCGGCCGCGCGGTTCCAGACTGTAGCGCCATTAACCGCTTGGCCACCACGGTCGGCCCAAGGAGTGTACCTCAAACTATCATTCCACCTTGAAAGAGCGCTAATTCCCGTCTTACGGCCACAATCAGATTGGAAATTTTTTCACATGTATCACCTGAGTACAAAATTAATGACAGCTCCACTAATACACTACCGTTTTACACCTTGTGTACGCGATACTGCCGCCGTCTGTATAAGTGCATATCTATGTCCCACACTTATGTCATCTCAATGCACATTATTCTCTAAATACGTGTTTATGAATGTTGCGATTCCTATCACCTTTCCCCAGTTCCGTGCAGGTCAGTGGCTCCCTGCAAGTAGGGTCGTAATCCATACCTTTCCACAGTCTGATACTGGGTAGAATATTAATATGAAATCTCAACGGTCTGTCAACATTTATAACTCCTGATAACCGGGGCAGGCTCGTTTGATTCAGGCCGCCTCGGACACGAGAACTGTGACTGTCAGACTACAGTGTGTAAACTTTTAGATGACAGACCTCTCCCTAGTCCTGAACTGGTAGAAGTCGGTAAACGTCGGGAGGCTTCGGTAGGCACGCAGTTTCGACTGCTGCCAACATTACGTAGCTGATTGTTGTACGAGGTAGCCATTGTCGTCTGGTTCGTTATTGTTTAGCGCTGTACTGTTCTGCGTGTTTTTATTGTGCAGTTGTGCTAAACATTATCAAAATGAGTGAAGAGGCAGTCGCTGGCCCATCTCGAGAGTCGCCAACAACCCCTACCCCTACCGATAGGCCTACGGTTAGAAGGAAACCAGTATTACGTAGCGATGCTCACAAAATTATATTGCGTGTGATTGAATGCTGCGAAAGGGAAAGGGAGCAGAAAAAATTGCTTCACCCCATTTACAAATCTTCAGTGAGAGCTGCTACATACACAGGACAAAGCATGCGTAGCACTGAAACATTCAGTTTTCCAAGAATCATCCTGGCGTATCACCACAAACGCCTGACAAGAAAAGGTGAGTTTCCATTTCAGATATTTTCTTCGCGATCACTTTGAAGGAGCCCTCTGTTTCGTCCGAATTACCTTACATTTCATTTTTCCTTGCTACCGTATTGCTTTGTATGGAAACACCACTGGTTACAGTATTATTTCGAAACACATTCACATTACAGTACATTTCCAAATTCAAAAAAATACATGCAGTGCAGAAGGCATTTTCTTATAAATCTTTCTCTCTCTTTTAACTTAGGAAAAGTAGTGGGGAAATCGAAGTAATGATCGATGATTTCAGCCAGCGTGTCATTATTCAGTGCCGAAGATTGCGCCGTGCCTGCGAACACTGCTTCCAGTTTTGCACGACAAAATAGGCTGGAAGTGGAGTACTGTCTCGCTGAGAAAAGTACTTTTGTCTATGGGATTCATATGGCGTAAGGTGGAAAACAAGACGAATGTGTTGTTAGAACGTCCAGACATTGTGCACTGGCAATCTCGTTTCATTGTTGACATGACGAACTTCAGGGAAGCAGGCAGAGAAATATTTTATCTCGATGAATCGTGGATCGATAATAACTTAACGTTTAATAAATGTTGGCAGAGGAGAATGTGAGCGCATAGTAGACAAACATACATACATTCATCTTTATGTATCTATATAGATTTTAATGTGCATGACGATTCCAGTTTCGTTTACGAACAACATTTAAAGCGACTTTTACTTCCAAGCCTTTCGTCTGCTTTCGTGTAAGCATGACGCGCAATTTGTAGTGCCAGCACTGCAACTGGTAGGCGTGCCTTGTCCCTCCACCCCCCCCCCCCCAACGGCTCCTCACCCCTCGCCATCCAATGCTTGCTTCGTCCTCTCCCCGCGCTCCCCTCACAACTCTGCCGTCTTACAGTTAACACACTGTACTTGAGTTAGCGCACTGTGCCGAGAACACCAGCGGAAGTAGCAAGCTAACAAGTCGGCAGCCGCCAAACATTGCCCACTCTAATAACGCGCAACGGATTATGACCATACTAATATTCTGACATGGACATCTAACTTCTGGGGCAGTGTAATAAGCTATAGAGATTCGAGTAAGGGAACAGCTAATCATTCGTGATAGCTGCTACATCCTTAGTAACGCCCGTGAAACCACAGTTAGATTGGGAACAGGGAGGAGATACCTCACAAGGAACTGGCTAGCGGGGCTGGCGGAGGAATAGCAGAGATGACGCGCCAGCATGCACACCTAGGCGGGAACCTAGGACGGAACAACGTGTCGGCGAGAGGAGTGGGGTGGGGAGGGGGGGGGGGAGAGAGACACTGGGTGCAGACGCCTGACAGAACGGCAGATCGGACAAAGGCGGCAAGAGATAAAGTCGTCGCTCCGGCCCCCAAGCCGTCAGTTCATCAGCGCTCTTCATGACGACAACGTAGTCACTTGCCGTGATATTTTTTCCGCTGGAAACTGACATCCAACTATTCCCCCGTGAACCAACTGATCATTAGTGTCGCTGTTCTTTTTTGAATTTGATTTTTCGTGCACCAAAACCTATTTCGGATCATCTTCCATGAGAAATGGGTGTTCGTAATTCGAGGTCAGTAGGATAAGGGGATTAAGTGGAATTAAAAAGCAGAATGAAAGGTGTCAGTGATACAATTCGCTGATGGCTTTGTAGTCCTCGATGAAAGTGAAGAAGAATTACATGGTGTACTGGATGGAATGAATATTCTGATGAGTACAGAATAGGGATGCAGGCTAAACCAAAGATAGACGGAAGGCGAAATTAACTATTACTAATAGAAATGAGACTAGTAACACCAAAATTGGATACCCTGAAGTTGAGAAAGTTAAGTAATTCTCTTACTCAGGAAGCAAAACAACACTTGACTGGCGAAGCAAGGAGGGCATAAAAAACAGATTAGCACATGCAAACAGGGCATTGCTGGACAAGAGAAGTCTGCTGCTATCAAGAAAGTTCCTGAGAATACTTTTATGGCAGACAATCATGGACTGGTGGATTATGGGAAAACGGGCAAAGAAGGCAGTTGAATAGTTTGTGATGCTGTCCTTTGGAAGGGTATTGACAATCAGGTGGACCGGTAACAGAAGGAGGAGGTGTTCCGTAGAACGGACAGTAAAGCCTATGAAACGTCCCCTTTTGAACAATTATACTTGAATGTGCTTAAACTGACACACAATATTTTTAGCGCAAAGAAATCTGACTTTCAAAAATCCCTACAAAAAAATGGCCCTGACTAACATTAACCTATACGTTTCACAAATCGCTTACCTCACAAAAATCTTGGTTACTCGAACTACTGCAATACAGTGAGCGCCACTACTGCCAGCTAAATAAAAGATTCAAACTACAGAAGGCACTAACTACTGATAGGGATATGTAGCAAATGAAAGATTTTAATAGAGAACAAACAATGTATTTACCTTAATATCATCAAAAGTCATAGTATATATAGTAATTCATGACATCCAGTCTTACAAATTTCAAAACTCCGCCATTTCTTTCCCCACATCCACCACTGCTAGCGGTTCACCTCCAACTGCGCAACGCTACCCGCTGTTCACATCCATCTGCCCAACACTACAATGCCGAGTGTTACAACAATGCAAAGCAGCCACAGACTGCACACAGCACAGCCAGTGATTTTCATACAGAGCACTACGTGGCGTTACCAATAAGAAAACCTAAACAGCCTACTTACATAGCCCCCATGCTCCCAACAAAAAATTTTACAAATTGTTTTGGGCAGTGGCCAATAATGATTTGGTAAAATTTTTCATAATTACAATAAGAAAGAAATCAAAGGCACACACTTATTGATACAATGTTGGTCAAAAGCTACAATTTTCTCACAGTCTATAAAGACAGTCCTGATCGTTCATCACAGTAAAATAGCAGTGTTTTTCTCAAAGTCTGAGCAGTAAAAGAGAATAAACACGGAAGTAGTGGATTTCCATGCAGTCTTGAAGAAGTAGTGTTGTCCTTCCAACGAAAAGACCGTGCTGACCCTTGACATGCTGACAGGTAATGGGCCACAACAGAGCAAACCCACAGCAGAGACATTCGACGTTTTGAAGAATATTGGTAGGTAGGTCATCACAGAGCAGACCCAATGTAGTCCTGGTATAGAATATGGTATTGGTGGGCCACCAGAGGTGCAGACCCACTGCAGTCCTTGTAGAAATAATGGTATTGGTGGGTCATGAAAGGTGCAGACCCACTGAAGTCCTTGTAGAAATAATGGTATTGGTGGGTCATCAAAGGTGCAGACCCACTGTAGTCCTTGTAGAGACGGCCAGCAGCCATCTGTTGCGACTGTGCAGGTGCACAATCACCATCGAAGAGTCTTGCGGAGAATATAGCAAGTCCATCAGCCACCACTTGTCAACTCACAAAGTTTTTGGGATTGTCCTCAGAACCAGCAATGCTGTTATCCAGTCCCTTGGTGAATTATTAACACACGTGCAAACGCTAACAGTCCCTACTTCTCACATATTGTCCACATACTATGACCAACAGAAACGTGCGCAGTGAAATGGAACTTACAAGTTACTTAATTTGATGAACTGGTGTCAATTACAATTTTATAACATACGAATACAATTACAAAAGTACAAAATACATCATTAAAGAACATAACAATACAGATAACATTTGTAGTACAGGCTTTACAAAAGAATCGAAATAACATATACATCAGTGTTACAGGAATTATGACATGAGTACATACGTAAAAGATCAGAATAACTTTCGGAACATCAACTTCACACATGAGCATTAAAACAGAACAGAATAAATAATGTCTAAACATCTTTACAAAGAAAATAACATATTATCAGAAAAATTCTTCAACATAACTCTTATTAGCTAAACACATTAAGACAGGAAAAACACAATTTCACATAGTGTAATAACACAAAATACAGGACAGGGTTTGTTTTCAGTGTGACATTTGGTACTGCAGTCCACCCCAAACTTCATTCCATATATCTTTCCTCTTATTTCAACATTTGTTTCCACCAAAAAAATTCTATCCAAGCATGCTTTCTGTATTTATATGTGCACACATTTCTTACCTCATTATTTATTTACCATTATCTTACCTCATCATTTATTTCCAACAAAATCCTACCTAAACCTGTTGGCCCTAAACCCTACTTTTTTAGTTCATATCCTCTTTCAAAATTTTTTTTGGCCAAACCATTTTCTTGTAGCTTCTCAATGCATTTATTCCAATTCATCATAGTTAGTTTCTTATATAGTCTACCACCTCTTAACCTAACTTAAATCTACTGAGCTCAGATGCTAAACTAAGGGACGAGGCAATGCAGCAGCATAAAAAAATTAATATAAACAGCAATGAAAAAAATGGAAAGTGTCAAAGCAAGCTGCAGTAAATATAAATTACCAAGCAATGCAACATTACAACTAATATGAGCCAATGTGCAGCAACAAGAAAAATAAATCAGTAGTAAAACTAGCTTACCAGAGTAATACAAAGTGAAATTTAGTAGCACTATGCCTGGCAAACAGCAGCAGCAAATGTAATAACCTATATCTAAACATGACAAAGCTCAAGCAAAAAAAATATTACACTAAAGATGGCCACATCTAATACCTATGTCACATCTTAATACTAGAGTGATGCATCACGATAAGTTACTGTAGCAGACAAGTTACCAAATCGTTTAAAAAATTATTTATGCAGTTCCTGTGAAGGGAAATGTCTATTTGTGCTCTCTTTTCTAAGAAAGTACATCATAAATGTATTCTTTCCTGGGTCTGTAGACAGAAAATAGTGATATTAGTACATCTATTAAATTTTATAATAACCAATGCTGCAGTACAGCTAGAAACTAGATATTAAACGAAATGAGCAAATATATATAGCCTATATAGAGCAATGCATGAAACGTCATTCACTAGGCAAATAGCGTCTCCAAAGGCAAAAGAATCTCTCAACTAGAAAGACAATAAATGTAAAATGTTTCTCATCATTTCATTAGGCATTTCAGTAAATATCATAAATTAAGAGCTCCACAGTGTTATCATATGTTTTCAAGTTTGAGCGTGTCGTCTTTGCGATTCTTTCTACGAAGGAATGTCAATAGCGAGGATAATGCCCCCCCCCCCCTTTTTTTCCACCTGTGCCTCTGAAAGGCACAAACTAATGGCTTTTTTTCAGGCGATTGTCGCGCAGCTGGGCACCAACGACTCATTACGTGAAGGTGGTCACTTAACTTTCTTACTGAAATATTTACGACACCAGTTTGCATTACAGTGACAGTCTCATACAAAAAATTTCACAGGTCGAGAATTTGCATTGCAAATGTGTAGAAACAAAATCGTATAAATATAACAGTGTTCAAAAAGTTTTCGTCGGCATTGTGATACATTCTCGCGTTTACACACATTTCATAACTCTTAAAGTACGATTCTTGGTTTCCAACATCCTTTTCCACAAATCAGAGTCCCTAACCACTACTCATTATTCATATACGTATTCGTCGACACTTCTTCAATATTTCATCAAAATAAATATGTAGCATAATCAAATTCCTCATTTACGGTAGCATCATCTTATTGATCATAAACATACCTCAACAGCATAATACACATCGTCGTCGTAAAAATAACGTAACACCTCAGTCAAATCTCAAAAATGTCGTAGCTTTCTACAATAATGTCAAAGCCTAAAAAAAAATTCTCTGCTCATTTCAATAGTGTCATCTACCTCAAACGTACTTTAAAATCATGATCCCATACCAAATACATCTTTCAAAGCTCTCATAGTATCACAATGGTTCCGAAAAAATATGAACATTTCACAAAGTACAGACAAAATACAATTTCGTAAGTGTGAAGTTATCCAACTGTGTAATTGCATAAACATCTGTCACTGACGTAGTAAAAAAAATGTTTGTTTCTCTGTCAAATGATCAGATAGCCCCACAATATTCTTGGCGCAACGCAGTCTGACTTTTAAAAATCCCTACAAAAAAATGGCCCTGGCTAACATTAACCTATACGTTTCACAAATCGCTTACCTCACAAAAATCTTGGTTACTCGAACTACTGCAATACAGTGAGCGCCACTACTGCCAGCTAAATAAAAGATTCAAACTACAGAAGGCACTAACTACTGATAGGGATAGTTAGCAAATGAAAGATTTCAATAGATAACAAACAATGTATTTACCTTAATATCATCAAAAGTCATAATATATATAGCAGTTCATGACATCGAGTCTTACAAATTTCAAAACTCCGCCATTTCTTTCCCCACATCCACCACTGCTGGCGGGTCACTTCCAACTGCGCAACGCTACGCGCTGTTCACATCCATCTGCCCAACACTACAATGGCGAGTATTACAACAATGCAAAGCAGCCACAGACTGCACACAGCACAGCCAGTGATTTTCGTACAGAGCGCTACGTGGCCTCACCAATAAGAAAACCTAAATAGCCTACTTACAAGCCATATGATTGTGAATCATTTTCCACCTTCAAAAACAATATCTTCACCATGTAGTGTGGGATACTTTCGGATTAATTAAGTTTCGTTAAAGTCTTAAGAATTTTACCTGTATTCAAAGCGGAAATTTTTGTTAATTTCCGATAGCTTAAGTTTCAAAATATATTGAACTTGCAACTAGTTTTCGTTTAATTTCAATTCACGTACTGAAAATTGCTGTGTAGTAGAGTAATAATATAACAAACAGACGACTAAATACACTGTTGACAAGATTTTCCCCATTGTAAAGCTTTTAAATTTCAGAAGAATATTTGTTCCTGGGTACATGACGTTGTTGCTTTTTGAAACATATGTTACATTAGGAAAAAATGTAATTTTCCGAAGTAATTTTTGTAATTCCAGAAAAAGACTGCAGAACATAAGAATTAATGTCATAATTTAAAAATAGAATAACAAAATATGTATAGGGGAAACAGTGAAAGCTGTCTCAACGTAAGACACTCTCTGAAATGTACAACCATTGTTTCTGTTCTTGCAGATATGAAATAACGTACATTATTCACCTGATGAAAATGCGACGCGAGAGAATGGCTGCTGAGAGGCGCAATCCAGCCAGCTACAAGTACGACGCCTTCGTCTGTTACAGGTGAGTATATCGGTTAAACTCACTACTCTGCGAAAGAGTTTAGGGCAGCAGTTTATCTGTGTTTCCTATTTTCACATCGGTATCGTTCTAGAACTACCTGCCTTAGTTTAAGAACTCTTTTAACTTGCGACACAAAGAGATACCAGTGACGGAGTGAAGTGACATAGTGGTTAAGGCAGGAATGTCTCATCGGGAGGATCAAAGTTCAGATCCGCTTAAGGCAATTAAGATTTAAGATTTACCTCCATCAGTTAAGGTGGATGCTGAAAGAGTTCCTTTGAAAATGATGCAAGATGTCTTTTACCGCTGAGAAACTCAACTTGAGTATCATTGTTGTTCTGAAAAGCTCGTACTGGTGTATCGATGGCTGAGACATTTGAGATGCCTGCCGAAGCCTATAAAAATACTCACTTGGCGCTGATTTCACTGAAGCGCATGGAAATAAAAGTAGCATCCGGAAGTGTAGCGAGGGAGAAAGAAATTATTCCAGAAATTTAGCATTATCTACGAAGTGGATTTATTAAAGCCTTGCAAAATATTTGACTGGCCACGTGGTATAATACACTGACATATTCAAACAGGATATCTTCTCAATTAATTATTGATCTGAATAAATCTTAATGTACCGTCCCTCTCAGAACGTAAACTTTGAGACTGCGAGATAAAGGCGCCCGAGAATACCAACCTATGACAAACTATAAGAGACCACTCATATTAGAAAGTACCTGTCTTGTCGTTGTGTGTTAATGAGTAAGCGTTCCACGACACTGATGTAGTTCCCCAAGTTTCTTAAATACCGATGAACTGAGTATCAATGGAAAAGCTACTCTGATGAGTCGAAATGTTGTGACTACTGCCCATCGCGAGATGAAATGGCGCATGGTGCCGTTGCGAGCTCGTGACGCGGAAGTGAAAGTATATACGCGGAGCAGAGACCAGTGGGGAATCATCGTATCGAGCATACTAGGTGCAAGTGCGGAGACCCGCTGACATCAGTGACTTTGATAAAGGCCAGATTGTTATGACCCTGCTCCTGGGAGAGAGCTAGTCTGGTATTGGTCTTGGTACTGTCGTGAGAGTCTATGGAAAGTGCTTGAAGGACAACTAAACAACCAGCAGGAGGCAAGATGTAATAGGTCCAGGCCTCTTCAGTGAACGTTGAGGTCGGAGGCTTTCCCTCCTCTTTAAGACACGATAGGCCACGCGCCCAGGAAGATTTGGTGACAACGCGGGTGGAGATATTAGGATTTCGAATCGCACCGTTTAAGATGGGGCTCCTATTCAGACGACCTCTGCTTTCTCCCATGTTGATCCAAAGAAACTGTCAATTACAATGTGAGTGGGCACGTAATCATCTAGGTCTAATGAGTCTCGCGGTCAGTTACATGTCTTGTAACATCAGGTCGATGGTTGTGTCCGGATAGGCCGCCGGTAAAGCTAACGGCAGCTGTTGACATTCACCGCGCAACAGATACCTGCCAAGGGGGAAGGTGGGGAAGGGATAGGTTCAGTTTGAGGCTATAAAGTGTACAGGATGTTCACCAGGTAGTGGTAATTGAAGGTACCATGACAAATGTAGGCTAAGTCAACATCCTTGCGAACAAGTGCACCTTTTTCATACTTGTCTTCTCTGACTGCAGTGACATTTTCCAGCGGGTTAACTGTCATTGTCTCAAAGCCAGAATCGTCCTACTGCAACACGGCGGTGAACTCATGTTGATGCCTGTACCATCAAATTAACCTGCTATAAATCAATAGGACACATTTGAGACGCTACTGGTTGCCCTCTGGGCACCGAAAATCCAGCGACCCGTAATTTAACGGAAACTACGCCACCTGGATCAAGAGTTCGCATTATATCATGTGAGAAAAGGTTAAGCTAAGTATGGCACGAGCGATGCTTTCTAAATCCATGCTGATTCGTTGACATAAGCTTCTCGATCTCAAGAACGTTTATTCTAATCGAAATGAGAATATGTTGAAGGACTCTGCATCAAACCGCATTTAGAGATATCGGTATGTAATTTTGAGGGTCCGTTCTTTAATCCTTCTTGTGCAGAGGAGTCATCTGCGATTTTTTCCAGTTGCTTGGGGCTTTGTGCTGGGCGAGAGATCTACGACAAACGCAAGCTAGGGGCCCATACCGTAGAGCCGTAGAGTATGCTTTGTAGAACCGAATTGCGATTCCATCCGGACATGGTGATTTATTTGGTTTCAAATCTTTCAGTTGCGTCTCCATGCCAGGGATGCTTATCAGTACGTCGCAGCTACGGGAGTCTGTCCGACGGTCGACTGGCGGTATGTTTGTACGATTCTTACTGTGTGAACAGTATCTTGAACATGAAATTTAAAACTTCTGCTTTCGTTTTGCTGCCTTCAACCGCCACACGACACTGGTCAACAAGGGACCGAATGGAAGCCTTCGACCCGCTTAGCGATTTTGATATGTAACAGAATTTTCTCGGCTTCGCTGCCAGATCTTTTGCCAAAATATGTCGGTGGCAGCTGTTGTTTGCTTCGCGCATAGAACTTATCACAGAAGCACACTCTCCTGAACTTTGCTTGTCGTCATTTGTGCGTTCTCTTTTGAACCGAGAGTGTAGCAGCCTCCGCTTCCTCGGCATCTACCGAATTTCGTTGTTAAAACATGGAGAGTCTTTCCCATCTTTTGTCCCCTTACTAGGCACGGAACTCTTCAGACGACGATTTACTGTCTGCTAATACTCTGCCCATGATTCCTCTACGTCCATCTTACTGGAACTAAGTAATGTCAATTCACTGTCTAAGTGAGATTCTGACAACAACCTATCTGCTCTATCTAGTAGAAACACTCTCTTAGCCTTTTTGATTGATTTATTAACTTTCGCAACTATAATTAGTATAATGATTGCTAATTCCCGTTTCTACACTGATATTGTCGATAAGGTCCGACCTATTTGCAGCTACAAGATCTAAGATATTTCCATTGCTTGTGGGCTGACGAGCTAGCTACTCAAGACAGTTTTCAGAAAACGTTTTCGAAGGTATTTCGCATGATTCTCTGTCCGTAGACCTGCAATGAATCCGTAGACCAACTATTATTGCACGATTTGTGTATTTTCCCACTACTGACGGTAGACTCTCTTTCAGTGACTCTAGAGCTGTCGCAGCGGTATCAGGTGGACGGCAAAAAGACACAAAAGTGAACTTGGTTTCACCGACGCCCGTCATACGCGACCAGGTAACTCTACTGTCACACTCAACTTCGACCTTATTAGAGACAATATTTTTGCCAACGGCGATAAACGCTTCCCTTCCTATGACCTCTAACCTGTCTTTCCAATTTACATTCTGTGACTCGCTAAATATCTCAGAGCTTTCAGCCAGCTCTAGGTCCCAAGAACAATTTGAGCGCGAGAGCTACTCTGGAGGACAGTAAATATTCGGAAACGTTATTACGAATATTTCGGAAGCTTACTGATAAGATTTTGACAGTCGAGATGTATTTACTCTGAAATGGTTTGACATGACTTGCTGCTTATCGACTGGCGAGTGTTGATCAGAGCACCTCAAACTATCGTCTAGGCTAAGAAACGCTCTTGCTGGCCGTTGTAGCCGAGCGGTTCTAGGCGCTTCAATCCGGAACCGCGAGATTGCTACGGTGGCAGGTTCGAATCCCGCCTCGGGCATGGATGTGTGTGATGTCCTTAAGTTATTTAGGTTTTAGCAGTTCTAAGTTCTACGGGACTGATGACCTCAGATGCTAAGTCCCATAGTGCTCAGAGCCATTTGAACCATTTTTAGGAAGAACGCTCACGTGCACTCCACAAGCACTCTGCCACCAGAGTAGCATCTTCCTTTGTGCGGCGAACTACAAAACTATCAAGGGCTGTTCTTCAAATCCCACACGTTAAAGTAAGTCTAGAAATCTGTAGCCAATACCGTCACACAGTCGGAAAAGCCCTTGGGTGGTCTCCACTCGGCTCCAAATCAGAGGACCCCGATCAACTTTTGGAACAATGTTGCAGATTGCGAGCTGTGCTTACACCCGACGCGTGAGGCCAGACGTCTTCACCACCTCCGCTAGCCGCCCCTATGAACTGAGGATGGCCTCAGAACACACGTAACAGGTGCCGTCGGTGCCGACGTGAGCCACAACTTGCAGATGACTGCACCCTGCACGCATGGTAGCCGCAGGCAGATCCGATCCCACATCAAGGATGAGACCCCCAGCAGACGTACCGAGTGCACATTGGCTTTCTTTCCAGCACAGAACGCTCTCTGCCTAGGGGGCTCCAAAACGCGCCTAGCGTTGGAGCTCCGAATAACCAGTAAACCCCTCCACAAGTGTGCCTGCTCGGTCCCTGCTGAAGGAGCGATCACCTGTTCACTCACAGGGTGAATGGGCGAGGCCAAGCAGCCAGTCTCTACACTGGCCTGCCGCCTCAAGTGACGCAAACTAGGTACCACCTGCCAATAACTCTGCTATGACGGTGGATCCACCGCTTTTGGCACGCTAGGAGGCGCCTCGGAAGTAGAGCCCACGAGGAAAACAAGCGACACAGGCCAGATTCTCCGTGACGGCTATATCCCAAGGCAGCAGCCTGAAGATGACTGACCATAGCCAAAAGCACATTTGACTTTTTGAAGACAACGGTCATCTGCATCCACACGTAGCAGGCACACATCCTAACCATCCTAGCAGGACTAACTCAAGAAGTAACATGTAAAAGAAGGCAGAATCCTAGATATGCTACTACCTACCCACCTGGTGTGTCACCAATGGACGCTGGTGCGTTAATGAGCTATGTAGCTGGCTGTTCAGTGAGCAATTCAGCTAGTGGTGGTCCTTCTCAGAGTAGAGAGACATCATGACAATAAATCAAAAATCATTTGATCCTACCGCATGTAGGGCCGCCCGTCCCCTAAGTTGCCAGAGCACCAGAGAAACATCACATAGCATCGAAGTTTCACTCAACACGCTAAGGTCTTGCTGGGCTCCTTCCAAAGTCAAGGAATGCTATGGACGATTGTCATTTACCGAAACGCTTACGAATATTTCTGTTGGTGTCTCGACCAGGCAGAGTGCTGTATATCGAAGTTCTGAGAGAATCAAGTATGGAGTGATTCCTCGGCCAGACAGGCAGCTCTGCAGTGCAGACCGCAGTATCAACGGAGAAGAATTGTTTGCCTTCGAACAGGAACAGTTACCGTGTTGTTCCGATGGATTTACCGTTCAGTCTTGAAATAGGAGGTAGAAGTCCCATCAAATGGCGGTGTTTTCAACCACAGACGAGTTCGTGAAAAGTATTAGAGTGGGACACAGCCTTAGCATAGAGCACGTCCTAAAAATGTCCTAATAACCGTCTACCATCATTCGCTTCAACAGCCGGCCATGACACTGTTCTCCTGAGGCACGCTATCATCTGCGGTACTGTCTTGACAGAGGATCTTCGTGAAGAAATTGGAACCTGTTTATATGTTCCTTCAAGACAACGCTGCGTTTGGTGATTGGCTGTAATGTAGAACAGATAAATGCTATTATTTAGACGTCAAATTATTGTTTCTGTGAGGCCCGCAGGTAGTCTCGTATACGGGGATTAATCGATTTCAAATGAAATGTGCATATGACATCTTTTGTCGTCCCATTCTGGGAGTTCGGCCATTTGAAGAAACCCGTCCTGAGAAGAGAAAATCCCTAAGCCGGTTAAGAATCGAACCCAGTGCCCCATAACTGAGATTCAGCAACGCTAATTACAAGACAAGGTGCTGACACTGTCATAAACGCCTATAGCGGCTGATTTAAACAACTTTATTCACTACGAGTTTCAGTCTGACTACCTTCGGGTGCAAAAGTTGAAATTAGTTCAAAAATGTGTGTGTGTGAATTACTATGAGACCAAACTGCTGAGGTCATCGGCCCCTAGACTTACACGCTATTTAATTTAACTTAAACTAACTTATCCTAAGAACAACACACACACCCATGCCCGAGAGAGGACGCGAACTCCTGGCGGGAGGGGCCGCGCAGTTGGTGAGATGGCGCCTCAAACCACGCGGCTTGAAATTAGTACACGACTGGCGCCCCCTCCCCACAACTTTACTTCTGCCAGTAATATAGATTTAACTGTATGTACTGCACACACACACACACACACACACACACACACACACACACACACACACACACACCTAGTGTGTTCTGTTTAGATTATAGGTGGATTACGTGGTTATTTAAATTCCCTTTAAATCACTAACAGCAAATTCGATAGCTAAAAGTGGAAGAAATCTACACGTCTAAATCGGTACGTCGTTAAAACCCGTTATTATGTAAAACAAAACAGCAGGCATAAGGTAGACAACTAATAGGTAACTATATTTTAGCTCCAGCCTGTTTCATGTAGCTGTGACTTCCACGGCGTACCGTGTCATTTGTGTACATTGTACCCATGATAGCAGTTGAATCTGCTGATATTCGTGGGTTTAGCGAAAGTTACAATCGGAGCAATACAGTCACATGACGAATGAAGTAATAATCGTACGTGGATTTGAGTAGTTCAGTCAGTTTATTAGTGGGACGGTTACTTGTGAACTGTGGCTGGCCTGTATCGTTGATGAACTACTGACACACGTACTTAATGTCGAGTTTTAACCTGTAGACAGTCATGTGGAGCGAAACTGCTTGTGAATATAAGGTTTTCTAACTCAGCTGTAGAAGGTGTTAGTCACAATGCCATTCCCGTAATATATGTCTGGTTCAGTGCACTTCTAATCTAATTTGTACTCAGTAGTTCTCGTTGCTTAACTCCGCTAATTAGTAGATGTTCTGCACATCTGAATATCTCGCTGTTGATGTTCCAGATGAAAAGAAAACAAACATCAGAATTTCTCATACGGTTTTAGATCATGAAAGCTCTTTTATGAGAACGAGTAACTTTGTGCCCGTCTGTGATTACTGATCAACTGGTTCACACAATTGAAGAGATGATGAAGCACAATCTTAAGTTTACACTTAGTGACCTTGCTATGGAAGTTCCGTAAATCTCACGATCACAAATTCATGAAATTGTGATGACGAGCTGAAAGAACATGTTACCACATGGTTGAATACACAGGCGGCAACGTTCTATGAAGAAAACATTCAAAAACGTGTGCCACGGTATGACAAGTGCCTACAAAATTTCGGAAGCTATATAGAAAAGTTGTTTACTGTATCTGTACACGTTTGTTTTATATAACCAAACGGAACTTACTTTGTGGACGGCCCATCGTATATCGTATTTTTTTTTTTTTTTTTTTTTTTTTTTTTTTTTTTTTTTTTTTTTTTTTTTTAGTGCCGTCAGTTTGTTCATATCAGAGAGTGAGAGCCATGTGACAAGTTTCTGATCCTTGATGTTTGTAAGCAGCAGCGCGGACCGCCATTGGGTGGTCGGAGAGCTGCTGCAGAAGCTGGAGCAGGCCGGGGATTCCCCTGAGGAGCCGGCGCTGCGACTCTGCCTCCACGAGCGGGACTTCCCCCTCGGCTCGCTGATCGCGGACAACATAATGTCCTCCATGCGCAACAGCCGCTCCACCGTCATCGTTCTCTCGCAGGCGTTCGTCGACAGCCAGGTGAGCGAGAGCAAGCCAAATTTAGAATAAGCTGACAGGTGTGTGTGTTGTTGGGAAAGAGTCAACCGCTCTCAGAGGTAGTGATGTGCGAGCCCAGGTATTATAGTGGTACGCAAGAATAAAGATTCTAATGCCCATGCAAAGATTTCTGATACTATCTCATCCGAAATAATACTTCAACAGTCATCACACAGCACATGCTTTCATATAACTGAGTGGAAAAGGTAAGAAATGAACAGCATATAACAAAATACTGGAGAATACGTCAGTAATGAACATCTTGAAGGTGATAGGAACGGATGACTACCACTAGCTTGACGCCTGTAGTGATTACCATTCCTTATAAGACCGGTTCCCCAAGTGTATATTCATTTACACGTGGTGGATGCTAAAACTAAGTACCTGACGTAATTTTTTAATGGAAATCCAAGCTCTCACTCAGATAGATAAAACAATTTCTTATATGGGTGTCACTTTCCAGGCCTTAGTTCAACACGCACGGTTGTTGCGCTCTGTGTGCAGCGTATTTTAGCTAGAAATGACTTCAACACACGCCGACTGTACCGATTACATTAGCTTACAGAACATAAGGGGAAATCCGAACTGATCTTCTCTTTCTCACAAAACTTAGCTCGGAAGAATTAAACAGAAAACAGAATGAAATGAACTTACAAATTACGCTGTAACTAGCTTCTCAGCACTTCATAATGCTCCATTACTCTAAGCTTATTCCAGTGCACGTGAACTCGGGTAAATGTATCATCACACGGACCAATAAATGGTCATGACCTGACTCAGAGTAAATGATTGAATAGAAGTTAACACAACAAAATAGCCTGGAAGGGTCTTACCGGTAATGTGATGCACCATACAAGCTATTCAGGATCATGGTTCTCCATCGAATGGCAATTATTCGTTAGAACAGAATGTTCCTTCTCATATGGCTCTCGTACAGAACACGTCTTATCAATCCGAGCAGTGTTCACTGAAGTCAGATAGGTTGTCTAATGGATGCCTTCTTTCTGAAACAAGAAGGACATGGCGAACTCTACGGCCAAGGCCTGTAACTGGTTGAGAGTCAACCATCCACCGAAGAAAATGTTCCCGATGCAGTTACGATTCAAAGTATTTATAAACGTGCCAGAACTGTCATGAAATGAAGCTGGTTAATAAAATACTTGATAGACAGCTACAAACTATGTATAATAGATCATGAAAAAAATGAAAGAGGTAGCGCAAAAATGAAAGACGCCAAAACAGGCCCCTTTCAACATCTGTTCTTACTCTGCACCTTCACATTTTTTCTCTGCTGTAGGATTACTCGGATTTGATTGGTACTTACATATAGTCCTTTACCATATGAGCCCCTTTAATACCTTAGATCTCCACCTCATTTCCACATTGTGTCACAGTTTATACAGTTTACTGTATAACAGAGGCCTTGTTGCATGTAAACTAGTAACTCTGGAATATTTTGAAAATATATATGTTCGGTAACTGTGTCGCCATTAGGCTTTAGTATCTTACTAACTTCAGCGGCTCATCCTGTCTGTGTCAGGGCTGGGACTCAACATTTATAATGATATATTTTCAACTGGTGGAACTCAATAGTTGTGACGATGCTTTCTACCTACCACCCAATTATGATGCAAATGAAATGGTTTCCAAGTGAACTGCAATCACCGCGATGTCTTATAACCCCCTGGACATTAAAAAGGTGGGACGTGGTTGTTAACAGTGAGTCTAACCACCATGGACAGCACTGCGTACTCTGCCATGTGCTCTCATGCTGGTCACAAGAATGGTGCGACATTCTTCTGGTAGGGCGTTCCTTTCGACCATCAGCACGGTTGACAACTGCTGGACGGTAGCTTGGGCACGTGTACGTGCTCTAATACTGTGGTGGTTCTTTTTTATGTATTGGTATTTACATGTTATGGGTAGCTGCAGTTAGTGCTATTCCGGCTGCTTCACTACTGGAAAATTATTTACGTCAGTGACTCAGTTATGGTACTTCTCACAGTCAGTTTGCCCGGCACGATGTTTTTACATTAAAAGACACCACCAACACACAATATTTCAGATATATGGCTGTATATTTGATTGTAATTGATTTTTGTAAATTATTGATCACTTTTCTAAAGAGATTCTCGCAATTTCCGTTAAGTAAGGATCAAAAAATTTACTGAAGTCACTTTACGCAAATATGATTGATTCAATGTTGGAAAAGCTGATTACTTCCGCTGCTTCAAAGGAAGAACCGCCAATCAAGAGAATCCTCCTACACTTACATCTATTTTTATTTGTAGAAATTAGCAAATATTAAAATATTTTTTACAACTCTGGGCCGTTATCATTTAGAACAATGGCGTTGACCTCTGCACCAATGTTCCCCTATAAAATTTCCATAAAGCATTTAAGTCATTCACTTCATGAATGTAGGATCTGTTACAGTAAAACATTAGCGACATTTTTAAGTAAAATTTGATAACATTTAGGCTAAATATTACATGGAACTTACACGTTTTCTGGCCTCGTCACAAAATGGCTTCTTACACTACCAAGAAACAAAAGGGAAGTGAGTGCGATCCTTTTCCAAACGGAACAGAGATTGCAATAGCATTTGCAGATCATATTAATTGATTACTGAGTATTTGTGATTTTTCTGCGATTATATTTATTTCATGTGAGTGCAGGCTTTCTAGGCGAATTTCATATATGAAGTCTTCACGGGTTGTCAGCCGAGTACCGTCGTCGTCTCGTAGCAACGTTTCAATTGAATGCGTCTTCATCATCTTCAGGCGCCTGAAGATGATGGAGACGCATTCCATCAAAACGTTGCTACGAGACGACGACGCTACTAGGTTGACAACCCGTGAAGACTTCATATATAATATTTATTTCGTTACGAAGTGAGAATTGTTATGTTTTAGAAGTTCTTTTTTTCTACGTTATGTGGCGTACCGCCACAATACGTCTCCCCAACGCATCCCACACGTGCTAGGTCAGTTTAAGTTGGGAAACCGGGTGGCCCAGGCCATTCATCCAGTATCTTGTCGTTGCAAGAGCTCCACCAACTCCGCTGCTCGATACGGTCGAAAAAGACCCACCTTAAGAAAGAGTACAATGTCACATCAACATTGACTGATGATATGAATGCGTGGTATGTGTTCCTTCGGACATGTACAATAGAACCGACATCACGCGAAATCTGAAGTTATGATGCATATAAAGTAAATGAAGGTGGAGGCATGAGAAAGCAAAGGGAAGGTACTAATGATACCATCTGCATCGGGACTTCATGTGGAATCAAAGGCAACGAGTGAAAAATTTCTGCTGGACCGCGACTCGAACCTGAAACCTCCCGCTTAGTTGGAAGTTGCTTTAGCTACTGTGCCGCCCGGACACAGTATGTATCACAACTGCACGCAGTACCTCCGTAGGCTCTCCGGCTGAGACACACCCCAACCTAGCGCCACATATTCGCAGTCGACGTCTGTGTCCTCCCATGCTCGCTTATTTTTTATTGTCACTAGAGGTCGTACTGAAGGTTTTGGATTAATTGCCCATCGAGGCCAATCAGTTATATCAATAAATGGTGTCAGTTCCTTCGAACATGTCCCATAGAAATCGCACCATGCATTCGTGTAACTGACTCGCCTCGGTGGGTAATTATTTCACAGTTTTCACTGAGAATGCACGTTTACATTCCATCTTCATCAGGGATCAAAAATTAGCAAGCATGGAGGGTATAGAGTGTGGGTGATCCAGGGAGCCTACCGAGGCAGTCTCCCTTTTTGCGATAAACACTGTGTCTAGGTGACGCAGTGGATAACGCAACGGCCTAGTGAGCAGGAGATCCCGGGTTTTACTCCAAGTTTGGTACATCGTTTTACTCGTCGCTGCTGATTCCACGTAGAGCCGCAATGCAGAGATCACAAGCTCCTTCCCTTTCCCTTCCTTTCTGCACATCCACATTCCATAACATGATACTGACTGATGAGTGCACCGTGTTCAGAGACTTGGAGGGCAGTACTGCCAAGTAACATTACGCTTCCGCACATCATTGTACATGAACCACCTAGAAGACCGCGTTCGGCGATGTTTTTGGGTACATTACGTGTTTGAAAGTCTCGGCGAATTAAGGTTCGTCGAGAATCACTACTCACGCTCAATCTGCTCTTATCTGTTGGTCCCGTTCCTGGCCCGTTGGCACCATAGGAAACAGTACCGCAGATGTACGGTTGTCACCGGAAGGCAACGCCCTGGCCGTCGTGCAGAGAGGCTGCCTACATGCTGTCGCCGTGCCTCCGTGGAGCGTAAGATTGCGTGCCTTACAGTCCTGTTAAATGTGGTTGTTTTTGTACTCCTTGCTTGACGTGGGTCCTTTGTTGCCTGTTGCACAGTGTAGCAGTAATCTGCTGCTGTAGGTGACAGTAGCCGACCACCTCCTCATCATCAGGTAGCAGTGACTGTAGTCTGGAACGAGTCTCATACACGTGAAACAATACTGTGGGCAATACCAACCTCATGGGCTGCATCGTCACACTTCGTCCTTCCAGTGTCCCGATAATTCTTCCCCGTGTAAAGTTATCTAAAGCTGTCTCCGGGCCCTATTGTAATGAAGAACCCCACCACAGAGCACCGTAGCTGCTCGCTGAATGACACATACTGTTTTTCCATTTCCTTCAACTGCGTCATGTTGTTGGGACAGGCCCACTTGGCGTTGCAGAGACGTCCACCACACGCCATGTAACGTCCAATTTTCCGTGCACGACTGGATGACCTCCTGCAATATGTTCCCGCAGTTCCATTCATTTCGACAGAGTCGTTAATATGTTGTATTACTTTATGTAGCTCATCCTTAAGCTTTGCTGAGCAGGGGGTATCGGGAGGGAACGTAAATACACAATCGGATTTACATGACTTCCGCTCGTTAGATGTAGTCTGAAACCGATCACACACCACTGTAAAACAGTTTACAATTGAAAAGATTAAAGTTAATAAGCTCTTTGCAGACTTGTTAATTGCAGTAAAAATCAAGAAATGTAACTAGACATTCTCACAACAAATGAGCTAAGGAATAACAGATGCCAGTGAAATACAGTTTTTCATTCAACAAAACCCTAAGTGGCACTAGTTATTCCATAATTTGTATCAGACATGAAAATTCACTAAACAGACACAAAGCATCTACCAAAAATATTCTTAAAGTGTATCATCTCGTCACCCTAGAGTCCAAGTAGATTCGTGAAATAGTCAAAGTCCCAAAGCTTCCACTACGGGACCCATACTGCCCAAAAATGAAACACAAAATGTTACTAAACGCGTCTTCTAACCGAAGCGCCTATCACTACTGAGTCTCCAACAGACATATTTCACTCATCGAAGTCTAAACCACAAGTCATTTGTCGCGATGGACTTGCGGAACAATTAAACTTGCAACACTAGCGATATGTGGTCATTTGCCACTAAAAATGGAATACCTTCAAGCCCTAAAAAATTAGAAAAGGAGCACAACTTCAGATTAGAGAAAGATGAAAGAAGGGAAGCGGCCAAGCCCTTTCAGAGGATACTTTGCGGCATTTTCCTGAATCAGTGTAAGGAAATCACGGAGAAACCTAAATCTGGATGGACGGACGAGGTGTGAAACTTTGTCCTCCCGCATGTGAGTCCAGAGTTCGCAATCATGTCATCCAAGTCGTAACACCCAAATCCAGTGCACAATGGCTTGTCCCCACTACATCTTTCAGTTTGCGTCTTGTTGGTTGTCGTCGTCACCTCTTATCTACAATGCCTCTCTTTCCAAGTCACATTCATTATTTTACATATTTTTGCTCCTCTCGTTGGCCAACATTCATTAAAAATAGTTATAAAATAAACTGTTCTCATACTCTTATAAAAATGACTTAAAAACCTTGAACGAATAACACCTCATAAAATAATACGCTAACATAAATTATTTTCTTACTTGCCTAATACACAAATACTCTGCACAGCATTAATGTTGAGAATTGTTACTGAAATTAAAAAAGTGGTGTATTTTGTTTTGGACACTGTGGTGTCTGCTTTAAGTGTTGGTAAGTGTGAATCGGTGGGAGACCCACTTCAGTCGCCTTGGCGGTTGTTCCATGCACAGACCCACCAGTGGCTGCTTGCTGTGCTGCCAGGGGATTCTCGTTGTAGCTTGCTGCCGTACCTGCTCCAACCCGTTAAGCATCTCAGTCATTCCTAACGACATAGCAGAGCCTGTCCGAACAGTGGCATCACTTTCATACTTCTGCGTTGCAAATAAGATATTCCCTTCTCACAAACACACGTCATGTCCTGCAATATTTCTAAAAGGCTGCCCCAAACATTTTCTGAATTGGGTGCGAGATCGCTACTTACGATTCTTGCTTTCAGTTGCCTCTCATTCAGCAAACCCCACCGAAATTCTGTAAAAAAAAATTGAAAAGCCCATACGCGGGACTATTTGTGTGTCTTGGAATATCTGTCCAAACTATTAAGCACATTCATTGAACTGTAATTACCAGCCCACTCAAGGTTAAATCCAAGTTTGGCTCAGAAGAGGGTAAATTATGCTGCCACAAAAGTCTTTGGTCAATTACCTAATAGCATCAAAAGTCTGACAGATAGCCATATTGCATTTGAAAGGAAATTAAAAGAATTTCTTAATGGCAACTCCTTCTACTCATTAGATGAATTTTTGGATATGGTAAGTGGGTAATTTCCCAGCCCCGACAAAAAAAAAATATTGTGTGTCATGTAATATTTTGTCTAATGTAATATCTTGTATATAGACACCTTTTATTAACCTGACACGTTCCACATCATTACGAAGTGTCGTCTTCATGATCTATGTAACAAGTACTAATCTAATCTCTAATCCCACATGCGCTCGTTTCACACATTCGTACCATGAGCCACAGTCAACTTTCTTCGAAATTTAATTAAAACTGATCAAAAATAATTTTAGGAATAATATAAAAGGATAGTAAATGAATAAAGTGTCTGCTCAGCTAATCCTAGAGAGCATATATGTATGCTATCATTCTTCCGTACTGTGGCACTTAACTAATCCCATGGGACATCTAGGACACGTCTTACCTCTATCAGAACACAGCCAACAATGAGGTCCCACAAAGCGATTTTAGGGTTCTGGCGTTTGGCTCGTACTGAACAGCACGATTTTGAATTGAACCGATCAACGTTAGCCAGTAAGAGCAACTCTCGCCGTTGCCAATATTCACTTAATTATTTGTAAAATACGGATCTGTAATTAATAGGAGTCATTTTATTTTTGAAAGATCTTACTACTGCAAGTTGCTGATTGTGTTATTAATTCGTAATTTAGCATGCGTTATTTCAAACCCTAGTCTCTTCCCACAATTTCAGTGTTCACCAAATTCTCCCTCTTCTTAATAATGGAGACGTTCGGAGGAGGTGGAAGAGTGATGCCAGTTCTGTAGTGACTGCTTCGCTGTAACTGACACATAACCATCGTTGACATTTGTTTGCTGAGAGTTGAAGTTTTGTCCGGCTGGACAGGTTACTTTGTCCCCTCAAAGAGTAACCTGAGATTTTACTTTCCTTGGACTCTATTACATGTCGTTATCTTACAGTGGAATATATGGCTCACAGTTAAATTCAAAATAAGCCCCTATCAAACATTCTAAACGTGCAGCCCCAATGCCCACTACCAGTTTGCGTGTTATTTGGTTGAAAGGTCCATGACTCTACAAAGACTAGGCATTTCCCCCAGGGGGAAACGCAGCGGCCATCTCCTACAAGGAAATCAGCGGTTAGTTAGAGTGCAGAAGTAATACTTGTAGTCTAGGCGTACCCCAGAGGCGATCATCACGTACAAAGAAATACGTTACTTGTATTTGTAGCTACGAATCACACAAATAGTGTCATTACCAGTTTTAATTTCTTGGCAAGTTATCATCGTTTCGACGTCTTAACAAGGAGTCATAATGAAGTTAGTTTTAGCGTGGGTTCTGTCTTGATCAAACACAATGTTTTCTTCTTTTTTGTGATTGGAAAGAAGAAAACCGTTGTGTCTGCTGATGGCAGAGTCTATTCAAAAACAAATTGTATTTGTAAGCGAAAGCAGACACAAGAGTGAGCCTCTATCTTATGATGAATAAGCCGTCACCAGTTAATTTGAATACCGTATATATCTTATATCGTATATACAGTATATATCTTAGAAGAAAGATTGAGGAAAGGCAAGCCTACGTTTCTAGCATTTGTAGACCTAGAGAAGGATTTTGACAATGTTGACTGGGATACTCTCTTTCAAAGTCTGAAGGTGGCAGGGGTAAAATACAGGGAGCGAAAGGCTATTTACAATTTGTACATAAAGCAGATGGCAGTTATAAGAGTCGAGGGACATGAAAAGGAAGCAGTGGTTGGGAAGGGAGTGAGACAGGGCTGTAGCCTCTCTCCGATGTTATTCAATCTGTATATTGAGCAAGCAGTAAAGGAAACAAAACAAAAATTCGGAGTAGGTATTAAAATCCATGGAGAAGAAATAAAAACTTTGAGGTTCGCCGCTGACATTGTAATTCTGTCAGAGACAGCAAAGGACTTGGAAGAGCAGTTGAACGGAATGGATGGTGTCTTGAAGGGAGGATATAAGATGAACATCAACAAAAGCAAAACGAGGATAATGGAATGTAGTCGAGTCGGGTGATTCTGAGCGAATTAGATTAGGAAATGAGACACTTAATGTAGTAAAGGAGTTTTGCTATTTGGGGAGCAAAATTACTGATGATGGTCGACGTAGAGAGGAAATAAAATGTAGACTAGCATGGCAAGGAAAGAGTATATGAAGAAGAGAAATTTGTTAACATTGGGTATAGATTTAAGTGTCAGGAAGTCGTTTCTGAAAGTATTTGTATGGAGTGCAGCCATGTATGGAAGTGAAACATGGACGATAAACAGTGTAGACAAGAAGAGAATAAAAGCTTTCGAAATGTGGTGCTACAGAAGAATGCTGAAGATTAGATGGGTAGATGACATAACTAATGGGGAGGTATTGAACGGAATTGGGGAGAAGAGGAGTTTGTGGCACAACTTGACGAGAAGAAGGGACCGGTTGGTAGGACATCTTCTGAGGCATCAAGGGATCAGAAATTTAGCATTGGAGGGCAGCGTGGAGGGTAAAAATCGTAGAGGGATACCAAGAGATGAATACACTAAGCAGATTCAGAAGGATGTAGGTTGCAGTAGGTACTGGGAGACGAAGAAACTTGCACAGTATAGGGTAACATGGAGAACTGCATCAAACCAGTCCCCCGACTGAAGATCACAAAAACAACATATATTAACACATCAGTTCAATAGGATGGAAGATTCGTTGAGTGCCAGGCTTCTTCGGTTGATAGGAAACTATGCAGCAACTGACAGCCATTTGTCACGAAATGTCAAAACTATTTCGTCATTCACTGCGAAACTTAATTGAGCTGCTTCCCCTCCCACCGCACTGTTCGGCCAACCCTATGGTGTGGCGTGGTGGTCTTTCAACGGTATAGTAACTGTCGAATCGTGTCAACATTGACTCTCTCCCTCTCGCTTTTTTTTCCGAATACCTTATGAGTCACTTTGCATTGGGTAAAATACCTGCCCTGAGATGGACACCTTTAACAACTAGAGAGAGAACGATGATATTTGCAGGACATGTACATTAGTATCTTCTGCGGAAATTATTAGCATTTCAATCAATTCGGCCCGTGGGTTCACTGCTACTCGAGTGGGACGAAATGTTTCAGCAGTGTAAAGGGTGTGCACAGAATGGTTCACAGAACGTCGTAGAACACGGCGAGATGGGTCAGTCGCAACACCGAGACCACCTCCTAGAAGATCGACACCTCATCTGAATGGCATTGCGGGACAGATCTGTATCCATCCTGGTTCTAGTGGAACAGTGGAACACACCGTACACTACCAGGGGTGACAGTCCGACGCCGTTTATTACTGCATGGATTATGTGTACGTCGTCCACTTTTCCACCTACCTTTAAAATGTGCAAAAACATGCTAGACGGCAATGGTGCATGGAACGACGTCACTGAGCACAGAAATGGCATTGGATAGTGCTTTCAGTTGAATTCAGGTTCTGTTATTTTGAAATAGATGGCTCATTTTGGTTCACTGCAGAGAAGACGAGTGGCATCACAGTGACTGCATTCGTACAAGATATACAGTGCCAACTCAAGGTTGATGGTGTAAGGTGGTATTGGTTACAACCACAAACCACACTTCGTACATGTCCAGGGCACTGTGACCATTGTGACCTACCTGAATGATATCCTGCAAAATTGTGAGTGTGAGTGGTCTTTGCGTACAAGTACGAGCGCACTCGCTCTCATTACACGTTCCCGCTCCAAGAGCGACAATGGAACCGCCATTTTTTCTGGAAAAGTGGTAAGGGTATATCATTCGCTGCCTTCCCTCACTCCTCTGACTCTTTGCGTCAGAAATATTCAACGGATCAGCGTTGCTCATTTAAATGGGAGAATGACGTTTCATTTAAGTCGACCAATGCGGAAATCTGTAGCATCTCCATTAGGCATATACTGTCCCCCTGTGATAACTCCGTACCTACGCAGTCGGTCCGTGAAAAAAAAAAAATGCGTCTTCTGGGCGCTCCCACACAATGTAGCTCAATTTGCTATTGAGTCGAACACGGGGGTCGTTATCCCTTCGCTCAGGCAAAAGCTGTCTTCTCTCTGGGCGGTCGCTTCGGCTGAAGTAGGTATGCTGTTGACCCAGCCCTCTGAAGGGACGATCTTCCCAGCAGGCTGGCTTCCTCTTTAGAACGAAAATTCCTGTGGCCATCATGTTGTGTACGCCAGCCTCGACTTTCTTTCAACCTCAGTGCACACTTGTGGTTTACTTATTAGATTTGCATATCGCTTACATGAATTCATACAAATTTGACTCTACCTTATCGAGTTTGGGTTCGAATGAAGCGTCTTGATGTGCAGAGTACGATTGTGAGGGCGGAATATGTAAGAAATCAAGGTCAGGAGACCACGCCACCTTACATCATTTAGTTATATCCTTTCTGCACAAGACTGCAGACGCCATTTTTCACTAAGACAATGCATGACCACATGTTGCTGCATGAATACTTGCCTTCCTGGTGTCAGAGGATGTCAGTATTTTGCCCTGGCCCACCAGAACACCAGACGTACCACAAATTGAAAACGTATGGTGAAACCACTGGTACAGTGTAGTTATACAATGCCAAGTACCACAGATGAACTTTGCAATCAGCTGAATGCAGCATGGATGACTATATTACAGAACACAACTTGCGCTTTATACATGTCAATGCCGTCACACATAGAACAAGTTGCCTGTTAGGCAGAAGGACACATACAGAACAGAGGGGGATGGGGGGGGGGGGGCTGAAAAGTTAATAATTTCTGTAGATATATGTGATATGTGTCCTACGAATGTGAATGTCCTATCCCCAGTCATGGAAGTGTTTCTTTTTCTTATTTCTTTTCTTTCCTTTTTTTCATTTCTTTCTTTTTTTAATACCATGAGTGTGTCATCACAAACATTATTGTACTTATGGATTAAAACTGTGTTGGTGACAGTGGTGCCGCTGGGAGCTGGAACTGGCGTCCGTCAAGGTGTCGCACCTGGTGTTGGTGGAGCTGACACGGCTGGAGAGGGCGCGCCTGCCGCGCCACCTGCGCTACCTGATGGACACCCGCACCTACCTGGAGTGGCCGCAGCAGCCCAAGCAGCAGGCCGCCATGTGGCGCCGTCTGCGCGCGGCCCTGGCCACCCCTGCAGTAAACGCAGCAGGTGCAGAAGAGGGCGAGGCGTGGCCTACTGATGATGGCGACCAGGAGAAGAGTCGCGATGCCATCAAGGCGTGATATACATCAAGACCTATTCCCTGCAAGCCGCATTATCGGGCTAGGCGGACATTACCACTGTTGCCACCATCGTTCTGCAACTTCTCTGTTGTGCATGGGAAGGTTCGTCTGTCGACGAATGAGTTCTAATTTCTGAGATTTTTTTCGTCGTGGTCATTTCGAGAGAGATATAACACGTTGCTCAACTGTTCTTCGAGTGTACGCTCTCGTAACTTCAACCATCATGCTCAGCATAATACAAAAGCCCCATCTTGCTTTGACAACCAGTGTAGTTTGCTGAGCATCTCTATAACACTCTCACGTTTTCTAAACTATCCACTCTTTGTTGGCTATTTTCTTTCTCTTCTGTTAATCTTCCTTGGTAAAAACCACAGACCGATAGCTAGTAGGGGACAGTGTTCTGTTAACCACTTCTTTCGTGGGTGAATTACAATTCCTTACGATTGTTCCACTGAATCTCACCGTGGCATCCACTTTCCTTATATTGTATTTTATGTGGTTATCCCCTTTAAGGTCGCTCAGGCCTGTTACTCATAAGTATTTCACGGATGTTACTGTTTCTGGTGATCTTCCACCAACAGCGTAATCGAACAGTGATGGATCTCTTTCCCCACTTATGCCCGTAGTTTGTGCGTGGGCCGTTCCGCCTTAGCCACCAGACTCCTCGTACAAGGCGCCTACTAGATTCAGGAGCAGCTAAGATGCAGCACCTTACATCACTGTCTTTCTGAAACCTAACTTTTCTCTGAGGACTGTAGCTCAAGTACGCAAGCATCAGCAAGCATAATACTAAGCGAAATAGATCAGTGACAGAATACTGAAACATAAAGAAGTCGATTTAATTTTTCAAAAGACCTCACTGGAAATACAATGAAAGTAAAACTCGTGTGGCATAAATGGCCAGGAAACACCGATGGGTAGTTCAGCTTCCTAATTCAATATGTTTTCTTTTTACTTTGCGTCCACAGACACCTTTCCCTTGCAAAGTGTGACAGATATGTACGTTGTAAGTGGATCTCTTGAGTGTAGGTGACAGTAATCGGTGTATATATAGTGCAGTTTCATGTTCCTGTTGGAGATGATGAGAGACGGAAGAGTGTGAAATCTGATGCCAGTATGTAGCCTGTCAAAGAACACAAAGGGGTTCCCAGCCTTAACGTTCCCATCTGACGTACAGATCAGCAGCAAACAGTTTCGCAGGTTGTTGCTTCATGAGACACTGCAGAGAGGTTTGGAACTTAATCCAGAACATCGGCGGGAAGACTGGCGTTCAGGGACTGTACGCCATCGCCCCTGCTGTTCCTTCTGTCGTGAGGGCAAAAGGAAAATGATAAACAGCATGCCGTGCACCCGTACAGTCACCCAGCAAACTCCCAACCAAATACAACAGAGCTTAAAGGACTTAACTTGGATTATATGACTGGAACCAGCGTACCCACCTCTGCTTGGCTATATGGTAAAAATACTACTGAGAAACTCTCGAACTGAGAACGTCATTTATGTAGTACACCAAACAAGTATTAACATTGTAAATTGCATTTAATATAACCTGTTGCATAAACTGTAATTGACTATGTAAAACACGTTTGTTTCGCAATGTAGATGACTATTGCTCAGTTACACAGTTCTCAATTAATGTCATGACCTCACAAAATTTAGCACTTAAACCATATAACCTGTGATACTGTAATATTGTGTATTTAACTATCTATTTCGTTTAATATTGCCCACTGCGTGAAGTTTGATTTACAAAGCTAAAAACAAGTTTGTTGGAGAACATTGTGTGAAAGTGGCTCGTATTTTTGTTTATAATGTTTCGTTTTCTAAAAATTTGTGTTTCTAGCAGTCACTAGTCAGTTGTTTCCGGAAGATGGCACAATAAACCAACAACTAGTTAGAAACAAACAATAATCAGAAGAACAAAAACAGTTTACTTGTTATTCAAAGTCAAATATGGAACTGTTCTACCAAGAAATGTCAGAAAAACCCACAAAGACGATAAATCGCATTCCTCCTCAGTTGAAACTTCAAATGATTCTATCATGGAGATAACAATAAAACTTTTAGTATTTTGTAATTGAATGTTGATTTTGTTTTGAACCAAACATGTGTCACTTATTTGTATTAGACATCATCACTGCTCTATAAAACAAAAGATAATTCTTTAACTGAACATATTTTATTATGAGGCGTTTGTTGTTGATGACAGCACATTTAGGTTACCATACATTTGCAATTATAAAGTTGAGAATACAGTTACAAGGTTGTGGTTTACTTCCCCACATAGGAGAGACCTTCCAGACAAATGTTCAAACGATATCATGATCCAGCAAGTGCTGATTATATCTCATGTATGCCTACTGTGCACTAAGAACCAAAAAGACGAAACAGTTTAATCTAAGGTACAGCTACTTTGTCTTTACTTTCACCGTAAATTTCGAGCTCTGTTATTTGTCGAACAGTAGAGGTACCGATTCAAGCTTCTAGAAATGTATAAAAACAGAACGTTGTTTGACTACTGGAAGCTTACTGTTACATGGTAGAATTGTTACGTTAGTGCGCTTGCCGATTGCATGAGGTCAGTATGTTGCAGATCAGATTTAGATTTTGTGATGTTAGTTTCCTTGGATGCTAAAATGTAGCTTATCGAAACGCATACTCAAGAGGCATAGTACTATGCTAAATGGTCCATTTGCAAAACATCGAATAAATGTTAAAGAAACCGAATTTGGATGTATATCAGACCACAGCAACTGACACATGCTGAGAAATAATGACACACACTGCCAAGCAAAAAGAAGTGAGGCACCCAGAGAGGGAAGGGGAATGGGAAAGAAACATCGCATATTGAGAGCGTTTTGGAGTTATTACTATGATTGCAAAATCGAGTCGAATTTACAAAGAATTTGCAAGTATGAGACCATTTACCTGCATCAAGTTGCATCCCTCTGGTGTGGATTCATGCACGGATTCTATTAGGAAGGGAGTCAAGAAGTCGTTGAATCAATCATTTGGGATATTTGTAATCTCTTTCCAACTAGATGAAGAGAGGATACATCTCATGACACCAAAAGACTCAGTTTTCCCTACACTTATAGATTATATTAGAATAGGTTTAATGTACTTTTCGTTCCCGTGAATGCATTGTGAGGAGACTCCTTAGGATGTTCAAAATTACAGGAAACCAGAATACACAATAAACATCCATGAAATAAAAATATACATATATACCACGATACTATCCACAGATCCTAAGAAAATAGTCCTCATGAATGTAAAAGTCAGATAATCTTGAAAGTGTTTCGTTTTGTATGTAATAACAAATTCGTGGCAAAACTCATAAATGTTAAATAGACCGAAGTGCATATGATAATTGTTACGCTATTGTAGCCATGCATTTTAAAATAGAAAATCACTGTTGCAACACCTGTTTACTAAACTCCATCTCTACAGAACTCAGATTGTACTTAATACTGCAGTTATTTGATATTTTTAGTAGCACATACTCATCAGTGTACCCTTCACCCCCCCTTCCCCCTAAATCATGGATCTTGCTATTGGTAGGGAGGGTTTTTTGCCAAAGCGATACATAGGTGCAACCACAATGGAGGGGTATCAGTTGAGAGGCCAAACACATTTGTGGTTCTCGAAGAGTAGCAGCAGCCTTTTTAGTAGTTGCAGGGGCAGCAATCTGGATGACTGGCTGATGTGGCCTTGTAACATCAACCAAAACGGCCTTGTTGTGCTCGATCTACGAACAGATGAAAGCAAGTGGAAACTGCAACCATAACTTTCCCCGATGGTATGCAATTCCATTCTCAGGTTAAATTATGATGGCATCTTCTTCGGAAAAATGTTCCGGAGGTGAAAAGGTCCCCCAGTTTGATCTCCAGGTGGAGACTACTCAGGAGGATATCGTTATCAAGAGAAACAAAACTGGCTTTCTACAGATTGGATCATGGAATGTCAGATCCCCTAATCAGGCAGATATGTTAAACAATTTAAAAAGGGAAATGGATAGGTTACGGTTAGGTATAGTAGGAGTTAGTGAAGTCAGATGGCATGACTAATATGATTTCTAGTCAAGAGAATGGGGTGAGGGTATAAAAACAAAATCAATTAGCGGTAATGCAGTAATGCATGAATAGGTTTAAAAATGAAAAAGAAAATAGGAACACGAATAAGCTAGTATGACCAGCATGGTGAACACATTGTAGCTAAGAACAGACGCCAAGTCAACATCCACCACAATAGTATAAGTTTATATGCCAACTGTCTCTTCAGATGATGAAGAATTTGAAGAATGCAAAAACTGGTAGAAGCTAGCCTTGGGGAGGATATTCCATAGAAATATTGGAACACGTGATGCAATACTGACCCTACGACTGAACTTAGAGGAAAGATTAAGGAAAGGCCAACCTACGTTTCTAGCATTTGTAGACTTAGAGAAAACTTTTGACAATGTTTACTGGAATACTCTCTTTCAAATTCTGAAGATGGCAGGGATAAAATACAGGGAGCGAAAGGCCATTTACAATTTCTACAGAAACCAGATTGCAGTAATAAGAGTCGAGGGACGTGAAAGGGAAGCAGTGGTTGGGAAGGGAGTGAAACAGGGTTGTAGCCTCCCCCAATATTATACAATCCGTATATTGAGCAAACAGTAAAGGAAACAAAAGAAAAATTCGGAGTAGGTATAAAATCATTGGAGAAGAAACAAAAACTTTGAGGTTCGCCGATGACTTTGTCATTCTTTCAGAGACAGCAAAGGACTTGGAATAGCAGTTGAACGGAATCGACAGTGTCTTGAAACGAGGATATGACATGAACGTCAACAAAAGCAAAACGAGGATAATGGAATGTGGTCGAATTAAGTCGGGTGAAGCCGAGGGAATTAGGTTAGGAAATGAGGCACTTAAAGTAGTAAAGGAGTTTTGCTATTTGGGAAGCAAAATATCTGATGATGGTCGAAGTAGAGAGGATATAAAATGTAGACTGGCAATGCAAGGAAAGAATTTCTGAAAAAGATATATTTGTTAACATCGAGTATAGATTTAAGTGTTAGGAAGTCGTTCCTGAAAGTATTTGTGTGGAGTGTAGCCATGTATGTAAGTGAAATATGGATAATAAATAATTTCGACAGGAAGAGAATAGAAGCTTTCGAAATGTGGTGCTACAGAAGAATGCTGAATATTAGATGGGTAGATCACATAACTAATGAGGAGGTATTGAACAGAATTGGGGAGAAGAGGAGTTTGTGGCACAACTTGACTAGAAGATGGGATCGGTTGGTAAGACATGTTCTGAGGCATCAAGGGATCACAAATTTAGTATTGGAGGCAGCGTGGAGTGTAAAAATCGTAGAGGGAGACCAAGAGATGAATACACTAAGCAGATTCAGATGGATTTAGGTTGCAGTAGGTACTAGGAGATGAAGACGCTTGCACAGGATAGAGTATCATGGAGAGCTGCATCAAACCAGTCTCAGGACTGAAGACCACATCTACGTTGTGAGATAAAAGATATTATTCAGATAATTAAGGGAGGGAAAATGTAATAGTCATGGGGGACTGGAGTTCGATATTACGCAAAGCAAGAAAAGGAAAAATACAAGGTGAATATGGACTGTGGGAAATCAATGACTAAGGAAGATGCCTGGTAGAATTTCGCACAGAGCATAATTTGATGAACGATTCACAAGAACAGGGGAAAGGAATACTGTAGAATAAGAATGGATAGCTTTGAGAGAGGAAAAGTGAAGGCAGCAGAGGATCAAGTAGGTAAAAGACAAGTAGAAAACCGTGGGTAACACAAAAGAAATTTAATTTAATTTATGAAAGGAGAAAATATAAAAATACAGGAAATGAAGCAGGTGAAAGGGTATACAAACATCTAATATGTTGTATTCACAGAAAGACCAAAATGGCTAAGTGGGAATGGCTAGAGGCCAAATGTAAGGATTAAGAAGCATGTATCACTAGGCGGAAGATTGATACCACATATAGGAACATTAAAGAGACCTTTGAAAACAAGGGAACCATTTGTATGTATAACAAGAGCTCAGACAGTAAACCAGTTCTAAGCATAGAAGGGAAAGTAAAAAGGTGCAATGTATATACAAGGGTCTTTATAAGGGAGATGTGCCTGTGGATAGAACTATAGAACTATAGAAGAGGACGTAGATGAAGCTGAAGTCGGAGATAAGGGACAGTGTGAAAAATTTGATAGAGCACTGAAAGACCTAAAACTAAACAAAGTCACAGGAGGTGACAACATTCCATTAGAACTACTGACAGCCTTGGAAGAGCAGCCCTGACAGAACTCTACAATGTAGTGAGCAAGATGTATGAGACAAGCAAAATACTCTCAGACATCAAGAAACAGGTGAAATACTCTCAGATGACAAGTATAATACAATAACGGCAATTCAGAAGAAAGCAGGTGCTGACAGATGTGAAAATTACTGAATTATCTGTTTCATAAGTCACGGTTTCAAATTACTAACACGATTTCTTTACAGAAGAATGAAAAAACACTTAGAAGCTGATCTCGGGGAAGAGCAGTATGGATTCCAGAGAAATGTAGGAATGCGCGAGGCAGTGCTGACTCTACTTCTTCTCATAGAAGATAGGTTAAGGAAAGGAGAATCTACGTTTATTGGATATGTAGACTTGCAGATAAAATTTTTACAGTGTTGACTGGAATGCACCTCAAAAGCAGAATATAAGATGAACATCAATAAAAGCAAAACGAGACTAATAGAGTGTAGTCGAATTAACTCAGGTGATGCAGAGAGAATTAGATTAGAAACCCAACAATTAAAGCAGTAGATGAGTTCTGCTGCTTAGGCAGCAAAATAATTAACCATGGTCAAAGTACAGCGGATATAATATGTTCAATGGCAAAGGCAAGAAAACCGTTTCTGAAGAAGAGAAATTTAATAACATCGAGTGTAGACTTAAGTGTCAGGAAGTCTTTTTTGGAAGTATTTGTATGGAGTGCAGCCATGTACGGAAGTGAAACATAGACAAAAGATATGGACAAAAAGAGAATGGAAGGCTTTGGAATTTGGTGCTACAGAATAATGCTGAAGATTACATGGGTAGATCACGTGACTAAAGAGAACTTACTGAGCAGAAATGAGGGGGTGGGAAGAAATTTGTGGCACAACATGACTAGGAGAAGGGGTCAGTTGGTAGGACACATTCTGAGACATCAAGTGATCTCCAGTTTAGTACTTGAGCGAACGCGGAGGAGGGGGGGCCATGCGAGGGGATAAAAATGGTAGAGGGAGACCAAGAAATTAATACAGTAAGCAGATTCAGGAGGATGCGGGTTTCTGTAGTTGTTCAGACATGAAGAAGCCAGCTCAGGACAGAATAGCATGGAGAGTTGCATCAAACACGTCTTCCAATCGAAGACTACTATAACAAGAATATATATCAGCCATTTTTGATCAGAAAAATAATCACTTGAGTAGGAGGAGTTGTCTACCAATAAGCCCCTTAGCTCCTATTACACTGAACTTCACTTGTAGTAAACGTTTTTCGTAGGTGGTGGACATCATCATCATCGTCATCAGCCAATTCAATCATTAAGTCACTGAAAATGTGTGTTCCGAAATAATTGCTACCTTACTCCATCAAATTAAGTACCTTTAAACTTCTATGAAGATTATTCTTATTTCTAGTACTGTTAGCATGAACTGAGTGGTTAATTTCAAAAAGAGATACCTTTAATATCAAATTTCGTTAAGGAATCAATATACTGGGAAGCTGTAATTGGAATCCCTAGATCACAAATAATTTCTGCACCAAGTTCTTCAGTTAACGCCTAGAATAATGTTTATTAGACTAGAATGGACCCGAGAAACTTCACCCTGGCATCATGAGTGACATCAAAAACTGATCCCACATGACATTTGCAGAGGAAGTAAGCAAAGTACGTAACATTTAATTTTTATAACAGCTCTGTTTAACAACAATCGCATCACAAGTTGGAGCTTCAGCAGTTCTTGGTACGATCCAACCAGCTGAACGAATTTACTTAGTTGTAAGCCTAGGAATTTCACAATATCAGATCTCTCTACTGTCTGTCATCATATTTTAGGCTATACTGGTGGGAAACGTCTTAGAGGTTATGTACTACTTATAACATGTTTTCGCAAAGTTCGGTGACCTACTTCTGTGTTTGCAGCTCACCCTATATGCTATAGTAAAGCAAGGTAATGTGTGTGTGCATTCATATAGGAGACTGAAATCAAGTGATCTGTATAGAGGTGAAACAGCTAACCACATAACGCCATGTATAGCAAAGCAAGCAGCTTAACAAAGGTAATCACACAATACAACTGTAACACAAATTATTGGTGGTCTAATGCCGATAAGATCTCTCAGGAATGAAGGAGAAGAGGAAATGCGTCAGTTGGAAACAGGATACTCTTTAACGGTAAAGGATGTGTCTAAAGTTTCAATTCAAAATGAAAATTTTCAGTTTTACTGTAGACCAGATTACAGTGAACTCAGTACACAATTTATTCATCTACACCAACATATTATTCTACAATTTACGAGGAAGTGCCTGGCGGAGGGTTCATAGAACCACTTTCTCTAATGTTCCACTCTCTAACAACGCTGAGGAAAAACGAACATTTAAATCTTTCCATGCGAGATCCGATTTTTCTTATTTTATTATTATGCCCACTGCTCTCTATGTACGTGGGCACCAAAGTAATTATTTTCACCCTCTGAGGAGAAAGTCGCTAACTGGAATTTCGTGAGAAGATCCTGCAATAATGATTGCCACCCCAATTCGCGTATCATATGCGTCGCACTAGATTGTATGGCTTACCGTGTAAGCGAAATTCAGAAGATTCCTTTCAGTACTCACGTGAATGACTTCACACTTTTCATCATTTAGAGACAGTTACCACTTTTCGCCCCATTCAGATATCTTGTCTAAGCCTTTTTGGTCGCATTCGGGAGGACGACGGTTCAATCCCGTCTCCAGCCATCCTGATTTAGGTTTTCCGTGATTTCCCTAAATCGTTTCAGGCAAATGCCGGGATGGTTCCTTTGATAGGGCACGGCCGATTTCCTTCCCAATCCTTCCCTAACCAGAGCTTGCGCTCCGTCTCAAATGACCTCGTTGTCGACGGGACGTTAAACACTAACCTAACCTAACCTAAGCCTTTTTGGAATTGGTTTAATCATCCAGCTACTTTACAAGGCGGCAAATAACAGCAACATCTGAAAACAGTCTGAGAGGGCTGCTCAGATTGTCTCCTATGTCGTTTATGTAGATCGGGAACAACACATGGCCTATAGTCCTTTACTGCGGAGCGTCAGTTTCTACTTTCGTGTTACTCGATGACTATCTGTCAGTTACCATGAGCTGTTAACTTTTTGACACGAAATCACTAATCCAGTCGCAAAGCTCTTATGATACTCCACTGGCATGCGATTCACTTAGAAGTCGTTTGTGAGCAACTATTTATGTCAAAAGCCTCCTGGTAATCTAAAAACATGTAATCAGTTTGACATTTCCTGACGATAGCATTGATTACTTCAACAGAATAAAGAGCTATTTGTGTTTCACAAGAACGATACTTTCTGAATCGCTATTGGCTGTTTGTCAATGAATCATTTTCTTCGAGGTAATTCATAATGATGGAACAGTGTATATGTTACAAAATGCTACTGCATCGGTGTTAGCGATGTGGGTTTGCAGTTCAGCGAATTCCTCCTGTTTCCTTTCTTGGGTACTGGTGTGAATTGTCCAATTTACGAGTCAGGTACGGATGTTCCGACGTGCGAGCGATTCTATATGATTGCCAAATGTGGAGTTAGTGTGTCAGCTACTCTGATCTGGAGCGGAGGCCTTACCTTTATCAAGTAGTTGCAGCTGCTTGTCTACACCGAGGATATGTACTTCTAATTTACTTATGTTGTTCTTGCTGTGAATTCTACAATATTTACTTCGTCTTTTTTGGTGAAGAAATTTCGGAAAACTATGTTTAGTAACTCAGTTTTAGTGGCATCGTAATCGGTAACATCACATTGTTATCGCGTAGTGGGGATACTGATTGAGTTTTTGTACTGAAATACTTCACATACGAACAGAATCTCTTTGGGCTTTCACCAATATTTAGTGATAGAGTTTCGTTGTGGAAACTGTTAAAAGCATGCAGCATAGAAGTTCGCGTAAAATTTCGAGTTTCTGTACAACTTGGCATTGTTTTAAATTTTGCGTGTTGCTTTCGTTGATTGTGCAATAATATTATGACCTGTTTTGTGAACCGTAGGGGGTCAGTACCACTTCTCACTTCTTATTAATTTATTTGGTATATATATATATATATATATCCAGACTCAGAAAAGTTCAGACTGTCTCTTAGGAAGGTGGCAAACGAATTTTTATCTGCTTTTTTAAATAGATGCGTTTTTGGTTTATTTTTGGTAAGTTTCGACGTTACAGGAATGAGTCTCTGTGCAACAACCTTGCGGTCACAATTCCCTGTCTCCTCTAAGATGCTCCCTATTTGCTCAGGATCATTTTCTGGTAAAAGGTCAAGTATGTTTTCGCAACCATTTAGACTTCGACTGGGCTCTTGAGCAAACTGTTCAAAGCAAGTTTCCGAAAACGCATCAGTACTACTACAGAAAACATTTTATGCCCACCACCGACTTCAAAAATGTATTTTCGCCAACATATCGATGGTAGTTTGAAGTCACCACCGCCTCTAATCACATGGGTGGGACACACATCTGAAATGAAACTCAACTTTTCGTTGAACTGTTCAACAACTGTACTATCTGAGTCGTTTTTTCTGTAAAAGGAACTAATTATTAATTTATACCGGTTGTCGTGTGTAACCTATACTCATTCTAACTAACAGGAACTATTTACTTCAATTTCCCTATAAGGTACACTATCCTTTCTGAACGCGGTTATGTCCTTTGTAAAAATTTCGGCTGAACTTGTCGGCTTTGTCTAGCTACCTATAACAGTTAGAGCTTCAGTGCTTTCTATTAGCGCTCTGGTTCTTTTCCAGTACAGTTACGACTCTGTACAGTCACAATACCGACGCTTGCCAGGTCTACCTTCCTGTGACTGCCCTGCATTCTTTTTGACTGACACCCTTTGCATAAATGCCCGAGACCCTCTCACGTAAAAGCCCACCCAGAACCCCCCCCCCCCCCCCCCCCCGCCCACAGAGTCCCTGGTACCGGTGACCGGTGTAGATGCTTTCTGTGTGTAGTGGATTCCTGACCTATTAAATGGAACCCCGAAACTCACCACCCTATGACGTAAGTCGAAGAGTCTGCAGCCTAGACGGTCATAGAATCATCTGAGGCTCTGATTCAGAATCTCCACTCGTCTCTGTACCAAAGGACAACAGTCAGTTCATCTCACAAACATGACTGGCAGTCTATACCACTTCAGCTAGCCGCCCGAAAACATACAGTATCCTTTCTGATCCAAAGCGACACATATTATTAGTACCAAATTGCAGTTGGCAGCACTCTGTGCTGTTCATGGCATCTGGAAGGAGACTTTCCCCATCTGGAATGATTCCTTCTAGTATGCACAGACAGTGCACGTTGCATTGCTTTCCCATCCCTCGCAACGATATCCCTAACAAGCTCAATTATGTGCCTAACATTGGTGCTCCCAATTACCAGTAGTCCCAACCTCCGTGAATGCCAAGATCTCGTGAGCTGAGAGGCTTCTTCTGGAACAAGGCTTTCGACTGCAGCTGACCAGGGACTTTGTCAGCCAGTCATAGCACCGAAAATCCATTTATCAGAGAACCAGAGGGGCTCTCCAATCAGCCCTACAGAAAGTCTTTCGCTGCCTGACACACATTTGATCGACCTCTCACTCGACCACAGGGGAGGAGTCATCGTCAGTGGGGGTAATATCCGGGGCAGTCACAGTAGTGGACGGATCAGGGGGCATGTGGAACGTGGTGGATGTACTTAATATCCCTGTGTCCAGTCCCACACAAAGTTGCGCAACTAAAGCTATCCCAGTCTGGAGCTGCGAGCGAATAGTGAACGACTAGTGTAACAGTTTAATTTATCTCCACAACTCACACAAGGTGCTACACTTACAACAGTGGTTGAAAGTGATGTGCCCCAGTGTCAATGCTGGTATCATATGGTCACCTTTCCAAACATCACCTAAATTGTACCAAAAATGGCATAGTCTGCAAAGGTTCATACAGGGGGATCACGTTCAGTGTCGTCAGGTTTCTCGTACATGTTGTGGCGGACCATATGTACGAGCTGATCGCTAAGCAAGACCTCTTCATTTCCACATATCAGACAACAGGAATGTTAGCTGGTCATGGGCAAGCTGGTTATGGGCTTCACCGTAGATCAACCACATTCATCTACGAAGGTGAAATGTCTCATAAACTTTGTGTAGGCGTATACTGTTTCAGGTAAACGGTGAGGAAGCGGTTGCTAACTTATTATATCGCCTTCACATTGATGGATCATCACAGGAGTAGCTTAGAGTTTCGCAACAGTTGTCCCACAAAACGTTAGGCCTCCAAACTTTCGATTTCGTTTCAACTCCAGGATCCCGTATCTCAGTTTCATACATTTGTTCTTCTCTGTCATCTGTGAAAGCTTACGTTGTTATCATGGAAACACAATGCGCGTTTTTAAGAGCTTGATTATTCACAGGTACAACTAGCAAGGAACATAATTCTGAGACGTAAAGAGGAAAAAACTGCAACATTTTTGGAATTATCTTCGGAATTAATAAACCGCTTCAACTGTATTTAGTGCTCTTGTTACATCACTACCGATTTCGTGGCACTAAAAGCCACACCTTCAGGTGGACATATAACGAAAACATTATAGCTAAAGTTTATATGCTTCTAGCATAATTAATTAAAGCTGCATCTAAGCAGAGAGCATAAATGATACATTGAGATGGCTTTGAGAGCCATATATGATTTGCATTATAATGTATTCAAAAGTTCTGTGCCAGTATTTTCCAGGTCCTACCTGAGTGTTTTATGCGAGTGCCGTAAAATATAAGGCGGTTGCACACCTTACGAAGAATTTGTACTAGGACTATCCACTCATGATATACGGGATTCAAGTCAAACAAAATCGAAGCCCAAATTATCTTCGTGCTGTAAAATGGCTCTGAGCACTATGGGACTCAACTGCTATGCTCATAAGTCCCCTAGAACTTAGAACTACTTAAACCTAACTAACCTGAGGACATCACACACATCCATGCCCGAGGCAGGATTCGAACCTGCGACCGTAGCGGTCGTGCGGTTCGAGACTGTAGCGCCTTTAACCGCTAGGCCACTCCGGCCGGCTCTTCGTGCTGCACCCTCCCTTCAGTGGCATAACGGCTAACAATCCATTGTGCGGTTTTCCAGATGACGAACTATTTTCAGTTACAATCTAGTAATTTAAGTTGTTCTTCCTCCATATTGCCGACTTTTGTGGCATACAATTCTCAGTAATTTCGGGTCTATGGAATAACGGCATTTAAAATACCTGTAAAACACCAGACTGCTTCTTCCTTGTTTTTTTTTTTTTTTGTTCTTTCAAGATACAAAGGAATTACAGACATTGTCTCTGAGTGATAACTGATTGAAATCGATGGGAAAAGTTGAAAACGTGTGCACAGACTGGTATTTGAACCCGCGTCTGCTGCTTACGAAGCAGATGTTCTGACCGTCTGCTGCTTACGAAGCAGATGTTCTGACCACTAAGCCATGCGGATACAGTGGTCATTGCAATTACAGACTCCTTTGACAAACCTTCTGTCTGTCCCAAATTCTCATTGTATCCATACACTACTAATTGATGTGATGACAGCAGGTCTCAAGGCACCAGAGAGTGAAAAGACCAAGTTCATAGAGGATTCTCATCATCAAATTTTATTTACCAAGAATCGAAACAACCAACACTGGTAATAGCACAGAGGGACAATGATATTACAACTTATTGACTGTTCAAATAATACATACGTCAAAAAGTTCAGAAACATCTAGCAAAACAGTAAGTGTAAAGTTTACGAATATATAATTCAGTTTAAGACAACTGGCAGTGATTTCCTTCAATAAAAGATTTGTCCTTTATTTTTAACTCGGAACTTATGCTTTGGTTTGTGACAAAACTTAGTTGCAAAATACAGTTTTTTTAAGAAAAAGAAACAAGAAATTTTGAGAAAAGATTTTACAGATATTCAACTTGTTCAACGCAAAAACTTAAGTCAAAATTATTTGACGGAAGACTAACAAGGCGTCTCCGAAAGAGGTTGCAATTCTTTGAATAGTTCAAAACACCAAAAACAAGATTTGCAAGCTGCAGTTTTAAATTCAAACAAAAATTTCATAGAGGTAGAATAATTGTATCAATTACACTACTGTTCAAACTTAGCCGATTTCCGTGGTCGTAGACCCACTTCGTTGTACAGGTTACACGGCAACGTGTGAGGAGCAGAAGGCTGGCCTAGAAAACATAAGTTCCTCCTGTAACACACCACAAAACTATTTGAAAAAAATTGTTCAAATGGCTCTGAGCACTATGGGACTTAACATCTATGGTCATCAGTCCCCTAGAACTTAGAACTACTTAAACCTAACTAACCTAAGGACATCACACAACACCAAGTCATAAACTATTTGAACATGGTCAGCAGTGAAGCCAGCGGGCATTTTTCATGCAAGATATCACATAAGATATTAACGTACAGCCTTGCAAACAGCCAATAAACCCGAAGTTCTAAAGGCGAATTGCAATACTCTAAAGCACGTAAGAAATATTCATACCACTTTAACCATCAAATGATTGAAGTAGAAAGCTTATTGAAATACTGTAGCAGTGCGCAAAACAGTAAAAGCACATCTGATTGCAGGGTTAAGATAAAATTACAGGTTTAGAATTAGAACTAAAATGGCACTGCATAATTTGAGATTCTTGCGGACAGAGTCGAGCAGAGGTAACCAGTACGTAATCAAGTACTGTAAGGGCAACCTTCACCAGTAATTTGGTTGTCTCACAGTTAAGACTACAACATAAGTCATACAACAGACTTTAGCATAGCCGGGCTTATAGAACATGCCAGGCATTATGCTTTAAATAAACAAATATTACTCCCACAAAATTTCCCGGAAGCAATCTCTGTACAGTTTAAACAATTCGCACAGTTTTCGTAAGTTAGAATTAGTAAATTACGCAATACATACAGGTAGTACTTGTAAGCACAACGGCACCTGCGGGCGAGTAACTCCTACACACTCCCACACACAAGCGCGACCGTACATTTGATGTCTCACACCTCTAAGCGAAAGTCGTAAAGGGTCATCCAACAAGAACGATCTTGGATTGGAAACCAGCTTACCGACCAAGGAAGAATTAACACATCTGAATCTGACAGCGGCAGACAGATGTCCTGGCACGGTGATAGGATGCAGACAGTTGTATTCAGGCCTCTGCACGGCTACACTCTCCTCCAGACGTAACAAAACCTAAGTTCCGCTGTTACTGTGGAGTCTCACACCACGTCCTTCACTCACGGAAAAAAAAAAAAAAAATTCGCACGGCCCATCACCGTTCGTAGCACGGCCAGTACTGTAGCGATGACGACTACACGTTCACTGCCCTCTCTCGGTAACCAGCGTAACTTACATCGCGTTACGCTGCTACGCCGACCCCCACTCGAATCGTTTCTCGCGCGCCTGAATAGGCGATCGCATCCAATCGCACCGCGGCAAAGCGGTTCTCCTGTGACATCTGATCAGTGAGTTAGGCGTCTGTAGTCTTCTGTACAGCTTTTGCACTTTGATAATTTACCGCAAATTTGAGACATTCTGGTATCTTCTCATGTTGCACCGACAGAAAATTATTTATTGGGCAGAAACTCTAAGGTTTATAATAAGACTTTTTGGTTTTACGCTTCAGCATTGCTGTATTAGTAACTTGTCACGCCACAGTAAACGTATGTGTTGGAACAGTGTGAAAATTGAATTTTTGCTTCAGAAATAATTGCGCTTGTCTTGGAGACACGATTCTTCTCAGAATTCAATTTGGATTCTAGTAATGGTTTGGTTCCTTCCGCTGATATTGTGTGCATTGACAAATGCACGGTCAGTTGAACCATTCGTTGTGAGGGGGCTAAAGTGGTGACTCCAAAGTTGATTTGCGATACGATAGTGTATGAGGATATTGAAAAGGTAATGCAGTATGTAAAGGGGGACGAAAATCTAATAGTCATGGGCGACTGGAATGCAGTTGTAGGGGAAGGAGTAGAAGAAAAAGTTACAAGAGAATATGGCCTTGGGACAAGGAATGAAAGAGGAGAAAGACTAATTGAGTACTGTAACAAGTTTCAGCTAGTAATAGCGAATACTCTGTTCAAGAATCACAAGAGGAGGGGGTATACTTGGAAAAGGCCGGGAGATATGGGAAGATTTCAATCAGATTACATCATGGTAAAACAGAGATTCCGAAATCAGATACTGGATTGTAAGGCGTATCCAGGAGCAGATTTAGACTCAGATCACAATATAGTAGTGATGAAGAGTAGGCTGAAGTTCAAGACATTAGTCAGGAAGAATCAATACGCAAAGAAGTGGGATACGGAAGTACTAAGGAATGACGAGATACGTTTGAAGTTCTCTAACGCTATAGATACAGCATTAAGGAATAGCGCAGTAGGCAGTACAGTTGAAGAGGAATGGACATCTCTAAAAAGGGCCATCACAGAAGTTGGGAAGGAAAACATAGGTACAAAGAAGGTAGCTGCGAAGAACCCATGAGTAACAGAAGAAATACTTCAGCTGATTGATCAAAGGAGGAAGTACAAACATGTTCCGGGAAAATCAGGAATACAGAAATACAAGTCGCTGAGGAATGAAATAAATAGGAAGTGCAGGGAAGCTAAGTCGAAATGGCTGCAGGAAAAATGTGAAGACATCGAAAAAGATATGATTTTCGGAAGGACAAACTCAGCATACAGGAAAGTCAAAACAACCTTTGGTGACATTAAAAGCAACGGTGGTAACATTAAGAGTGCAACGGGAATTCCACTGTTAAATGCAGAGGAGAGAGCAGATAGGTGGAAAGAATACATTGAAAGCCTCTATGAGGGTGAAGATTTGTGTGATGTGATAGAAGAAGAGACAGGAGTCGATTTAGAAGAGATAGGGGATCCAGTATTAGAATCGGAATTTAAAAGAGCCTTGGAGGACTTACGGTCAAATAAGGCAGAAGGGATAGATAACATTCCATCAGAATTTCTAAAATCATTTGGGGAAGTGGCAGCAAAACGACTATTCACGTTGGTGTGTAGAATATATGAGTCTGGCGACATACCATCTGACTTTCGTAAAAGCATCATCCACACAATTCCGAAGACGGCAAGAGCTGACAAGTGCGAGAATTATCGCATAATCAGTTTAACAGCTCATGCATCGAAGCTGCTTACAAGAATAATATACAGAAGAATGGAAAAGAAAAATGAGAATGCGCTAGGTGACGATCAGTTTGGCTTTAGGAAAAGTAAAGGGACGAGAGAGGCAATTCTGACGCTACGGCTAATAATGGAAGCAAGGCTAAAGAAGAATCAGGACACTTTCATAGGATTTGTCGACCTGGAAAAAGCGTTCGACAATATAAAATGGTGCAAGCTGTTCGAGATTCTGAAAAGAGTAGGGATAAGCTATAGGGAGAGACGGGTCATATACAATATGTACAACAACCGAGAGGGGGATAATGAGAGTGGACGATCAAGATCGAAATGCTCGTATTAAGAAGGGTGTAAGACAAGGCTGTAGCCTTTCGCCCCTACTCTTCAATCTGTACATCGAGGAAGCAATGATGGAAATAAAAGAAATGTTCAGGAGTGGAATTAAAATACAAGGTGAAAGGATATCAATGATACGATTCGCTGATGGCATTGCTATTCTGAGTGAAAGTGAAGAAGAATTAAATGATCTGCTGAACGGAATGAACAGTCTAATGAGTACACAGTATGGTTTGAGAGTAAATCGGAGAAAGACGAAGGTAATGAGAAGTAGTTGAAATGATAACAGCGAGAAACTTAACATCAGGATTGATGGTCACGAAGTCAATGAAGTTAAGGAATTCTGCTACCTAGGCAGTAAAATAACCAATGACGGACGGAGCAAGGAGGACATCAAAAGCAGACTCGCTATGGCAAAAAAGGCATTACTGGCCAAGAGAAGTCTACTAATATCAAATACCGGCCTTAATTTGAGGAAGAAATTTCTGAGGATGTACGTCTGGAGTACAGCAGTGAAACATGGACTGTGGGAAAACCGGAACAGAAGAGAATCGAAACATTTGAGATGTGGTGCTATAGACGAATGTTGAAAATTAGGTGGACTGATTAGGTAAGGAATGAGGAGTTTCTATGCAGAATCGGAGAGGAAAGGAATATGTGGAAAACACTGATAAGGAGAAGGGACAGGATGATAGGACATCTACTAAGACATGAGGGAATGACTTCCATGGTACTAGAGGGAGCTGTAGAGGGCAAAAACTGTAGAGGAAGACAGAGATTAGAATACGTCAAGCAAATAATTGAGGACGTAGGTTGGAAGTGCTACTCTGAGATGAAGAGGTTAGCACAGGAAAGGAACTCGTTGCGGGTCGCATCAAACCAGTCAGTAGACTGATGACCGAAAAAAAAGGGGGGGGGGGATCTTGGCGTGATTTTGATCATGTCACCGATAACGATGGGGCTGTCTTGCGAGATGGGCGTGGGTTGTCCACGCCACAAGCGTGTTGGCTTTCGGGTATGGTTATTTTTCTCGCTGTCGTTCGATTAGGGTTATCGCCAGTGGATCGTTGGTGGTCTTCGAGTGTGGTTACGCTATGTATAATCGCCTACGGTGTGATACTTTTAGCTGGTGGTGCTTTTTCGTCTGTGGTTATCTCTTCTGCATTATCGCCAGTAGTGTGACTATGTTTGCCTTGTGGTATTTCGAATGTCGATCACCAGCTCCAGAGGCACGTTATCGGCGAAGTTTACGTGGTGTGAGCACTTGGCGTACGAGTCACGATAGTACGTACTTAGATGAATAGCAAAGACATTGCGAATGGGGTCATGGAAGATACGCACAAATGCTTCTACACTTAAAAATATAAGAAACGGGTATTTTCTGTCTTTGCAGCAGCTGTCATTTGATGATATCTGTACATCGATCTTTGAAAGTTGTAGGTCAGTTTGATAGGAAGAAGTGAATTCGTGCCAAAGTCTGATCTGTCTTGATAATACGGTAAGGAGCGTACAGACGGCGGTGAGGGTGTTCGACCCACATTCTGCGCCAGATAACCGCATCAGCGTCACCATCCAATGAGCTGACATCAGGAAAAATATCGAAGTCCATCGTCGGCAGTCGGCTGCAATGGCTCACTGGAATTGTTCTGTTCGAGACATAGCCGTCGCTCTGGCTGAAAGTTGTCGGTTAGAAATGCTGACAGGAAGTATGGCGTGCGGCCCACTACTACAAAGAGATGGTGGAAGAACTGTGTTGAAAGAGGTACCACCAGCAGTATTGCCGGCCGAGTCAGGAAGAGACTCAGCACGCTTCAGGAGAACAAAGAGCTTGTACGTAAGAGCCGACAGCTTCCCTTCCTAAACGGAAGCAGCTGCGGCGACGACAAATTTCTCCGGTTCCTGTGACACATATAGACGAAGGCTGAGGGAAGTTGCACTGCACATTCGGAGATCCGCTGTAAAACAGGAACTCAGGGAGGAGAATGTGTTATACCGGCCGACATTCGCAGAGCTCCATCTGAACGCGACGTCGGAAGACGTAATTTTCCGAGATGAGAATGTTTTTTCCACAAGGAACGACGCCCTAATAGTAGTGAGGGACAAGACAACGTGAAGAATACGTAGCGACGACAAGAAGAAGTGGCCGGCTATCGGTTTCCTGCCAGGATTGGATTTCTGCGAGACCAATAGGAATGCTTCATAGAACTGAAGGAACTCTTGATAGCACGCAATATGCCCAGTGCGAATGTAGTGAAGGGAAACTCACGCTACAGGAAGACCATTCACCTCATCATGAGTCCACATTCGTTGAGCTGCAGACGTCCATCATGGAGATTAACGTCACGGACTGGACGCCTAGTGCTCCTGATATGAATCCAATGGAAAATATGTGGGTGGAGGTAGCACGAACACTGTCAGAGAAGTGGCCACGAAACCAACAGGTTACAGCTGCCGCTCTTTGGGATTGCGTTCTTGGCTCCTGGGAGGAAGTTGCCTCATCTAGCAATTACGTACAGCGCCTCGTAGATTCCATGCAAGGACGCCTGATTGAGTCAAAAATAATTAGGGATTCCGGACAAAATATTAGAGCACTGGAAACATTTTCTTTTTTTTTTTTTCATACCAGTCTTCTGCCAGCGGATCTCGTTGGCAGATCACTTGATGGCGGAAAAATATCGAACGCGAGATAAGAAAACATAAGTTAGTTTTCTTCCTAATTGAAATAAATTTCTTTTACTTTCATATTTTGAATATTCCTCTCTGCCTACATAAGTAAAAAGGAATAAATCAAGAGGGCGTTATATAAGGCTATTTTTTGTTATTTGTAAATCATCTTCCTATTCTCCTCTATTGCTACTTGCAGGATTCCCCCCAAAATAGGTAAAACATTTCTTCTATTATTTATTCACTTTTAATTGCCCCTTAAATCTCTCTTTCTCTCGCCATCTCTCTTTTTCACTCTGGTCTCACTTACCTTTTACTCCATCCTCTCAAAAGTAATACACAGATCAAGCTGTTTTCTTTGAAATATTACTTTCTTTAATATCTCCCTTTACGTGTCTCCTTTCTTACTTTCCTTCATCTAATTTCTCCCAAAACCTATGAAACAGTTTTCCTTTCATTCCCTTGTCTCATTACCCATCCTTCGAACTTAAAACATCTTTGCCTTATCGATTGTCTCTCTCTCGACGATAAAAAGGACTAGACATAATTTTCTTTATGGTGCACTTTTCTTGGCTCCTACCCATCTCCCTGTTCGATGCTCCCTGTGTGGCTCCCTCCCTACCACTCACATCTCTTTCTTTCTTATACTCACCATCTGTCTCATGCACTCGCTTATGCACACACACACACACACACACACACACACACACACACACACACACACATACATACATACACACATTAAGTGAGAGAGAGAGAGAGAGAGAGAGAGGTAGAAGTCTTAACAGCCAGAGAGTCGCTGTAGCCTACAATTTTCTCCAGACAGCTATTTGGGATCTATGGAGAGTGGCTAAAGTAATTGTCGAGTACTAATGGCATGAAAGACTTGTTACGTCCATGCGCACATGTGTAGAAGATCATCAGCAGTTGTCGACTTCTGCGTGTATGTCATGATTAAGTACAGACATGCGAGATGTTACGGCAGTAGCTCCAAGTAGTGATGGCTAGTCAGCGGTTTTGTTGTTCAGAGTAGATACATGAAAAGTAGAGACGCAGACGCAGCTGGTGCCGTCAATCGAAGGCAGCTCGTCATCAAAATCACTAGAGGTCGGCGGTTTGATAAAAGGAGAATGAACTACATTGTTTCCGTGAGAACTGATGTACTTGATTTATCGTGACTCTTGGATTTTTCTGGCTTTTTGTTTTGAACATTGGTGCAGAGAATTTTTCTTTTCTCAGATGACACTGCTGTTTTCTAGTTCGGATTTAAGTGAAGTCCGGCAGAGGCAAATAACTAGATATTATGGTCCAAGGATTAAACATTGTAACACGCATGGCGCCACCGCCGAGTTGTTATGCGAAAGGGAGATGGTGTCTGGTGCATTGGAAACACTCCCATCAGACACGTATGTAACGTGCGTCATGTTCTTGTTGATTTGTTCTGAAGACCATGCATTTCCTAGGTCCAGAGATCGAGCCTAGGGATGATATACTACTGGCCATTACAGTTGCATCACCACGAAGATGACGTGCTACAGACGCGAAATTTAACCGACAGGAAGAAGATGCTGTGATATGCAAATCATTAGCTTTTCAGAGCATTCACACAAGGTTGACACCGGTGGCAACACCTACAACGTGCTGACATGAGGAAAGTTCCAACCTATTTCTCATACACAAACAGCAGTTGACCGGCGCTGCCTGGTGAAACGTTGTGATGCCTCGCGTAAGGATGAGAAATGCGTACCATCACGTTTTCAACTTTGATAAAACTCAGATTGTAGCCTATCGCGATTGCGTTTTATGGTATCGTGACATTGCTGCTCGCGTTGGTCGAGATCCAATGACTGTTACCAGAGTATGGAATCGGTGGGTTCAGGAGGATAATGCGGAACGCCGTGCTGGATCCCAATGGCCTCGTATCACTAGCAGTCGAGATGACAGGCATCTTATCCGCATGGCTGTAGCGGATAGTGCAGCCACGTCAACAGATGGGGACGTCTGCAAGACAACAACGATCTGCACGAACAGTTCGACGACGTTTGCAGCAGCATGGACTATCAGCTCATCGTATACTCAACAACAAATCTGGGTACACGAATGGCAAAACGTCATTTTTTTCAGATGAATCAAGGTTCTGTTTACAGCATCATGATGGTCGCATCCGTGTTTGGCGACATCGCGGTGAACGCACATTGGAAGCGTGTATTCGTCATCGCCATACTGGCGTATCACTCGGCGTGATGGTATGGGGTGCCATTGGTTACACGTCTCGGTCATCTCTTGTTCGCATTGATGGCACTTTGAACAGTGGACGTTACATTTCAGATGTGTTACGACCCGTGGCTCTACCCTGCATTAGATCCCTGCGAAACCCTACTTTTCAGCAGGATAAGGCACGACCGCATGTTGCAGGTCCTGTACGGGCCTTTCTGGATACAGACATTATTCGACTGCTGCCCTGGCCAGCACATTCTCCAGATCCCTCACCAACTGAAAACGTCTGGTCTATGGTGCCGACCAACTGGCTCGTTAAAATAAGCCAGTCACTACTCTTGATGAATACTGTGGTATCGTGTTGAAGCTGCATGGGCAGCTGTACCTGTACACGCCATCCAAGTTCTGGTTGACTCAATGCCCAGGCGTATCAAGGCCGTTATTACGGCCAGAGGTGGTTGTTCTGGGTCTGATTTCTCAGGATCTATGCATCCAAATTGCGTGAAAATGTAATCACATGCCAGTTCTAGTATAATATATTTGTCCAATGAATACTGGTTTATCATCTGTATTTCTTCTTGGTGTAGCAATTTTAATGGCCAGTAGTGTATTTAATGCACAGTTCCTATCATAAGCGCCACTGCCATTTGCTTAGTCATCCTTGAGGTGAATTTGTATAGCATTAACAATAAATGTTACTGCAGCTTAATAGCTGTCGGAAAACTCTTGGATGTGACCCATATGTGACACTCGTGGATGGTAAGTCAAGTAATCTGCATCTTGCAGATCTTTGTTGAATCCCGTGCAGGTGCAGCTAGTCATACTCTGCAGGACAAGCTGTGTGATCGAAGAAAATTTCTTTTAACGCCTTCGACAACATCAGCATGACAAGAGAGGTCAATCAACGTCGGCTCAATATGCTATGTCTGACATAAGTCACAAACACCTTTGACAATACCACTGTCACGGTCATCCATCCACGGTCAGCGCTATGAGCAGAGGTCACCAATTCGAACTGTCCTCGGGCATGGATGTGTGTGATGTCCTTAGGTTAGTTAGGTTTAAGTAGTTCTACGTTCTAGGGGACTGATGACCTCAGAGGTTAAGTCCCATAGTGCTTAGAGCCATTTGAACCATTTGAATTCGAGCTGAACGCAGGACATGAGTAATGACATCCAGCGGCGTATTCACTAGTTTATTTATGTTTCTGTGTTATATTTGTTACTAGCAATTAGAGTTCCGCTGTTATTCGCATTCCTCCTACAATTTCTTCCGCTGCTCTGAGTCCCGTACTATTGTGGAATTGATAGTCCATTGCAAGATTCCGGATCATTAAGCCATCTTCTTCCTCGTCTTCCCTTTCCCGTTGTTCCTTTTTGGGTCAGTTAGTCTGTTGCTTTTGTATGTAAATAACCATAGGGGCATCCAGACAATAATATCAGCATCCCAGAATTTGCGTTCAAGATATAAACCGTACTTGACGAAAGTATGAATAATATTGTAAATTCTGTGAAGAAATTTGACACTTTTCTGCCATAGAAGTTTTTGTGGAACTGCATTTCACAACGTCGACACGAACCGTACACAAGCATGGTAATGGCATGTGATGAAGTGGTTCGGCACCTGTAACGGATGAGATTTCTTGGTAAGTAATCGAGTATTGTGATCCAAAATTTTGCTTATCTAGGCCTTCGACTGGAAGATACAGCGAATCACGAGTTTTACTGTTTTAATTCTATACCATGAGGTTTGGTTTGTGTTCAACGAACTATACCGAGCTCAAAACCTATTAATTCCGCTAACGTCGCTCCTCGAGGTGGGATTGTCTGAGATCAGACTTCTGTAGAAGCCTTTAACTGTCGACATATCTTGTTCTAGTAATCTGTAACAGTCATACTAGATTACAGTTAATATTTTCTGACAGTTAGGTGATCCAGTAACGTTGTGTTACTAATTCGGTAATACCACCCATTCTTGAGAGCTCTAACGGCTGTATGTAGGGGCACAAGTAGTCGTTACAACCTTAGTCGTTCGCTCTCCCTCGAAGTATTCTGTCATGAATTCATTACGAAATTTTAATCACTGTTTTAAACAACTAAGGAAAGTAGGTATTACGTTTGGCTGTACTACCCTGAAGAGCCAAAGAAGCTCCTACACTTGGCTAGTATCGTGTAGGCCTCCCGCGAGCACTTTAGTGGGACGTGAAATTGAAGCGTCCCCCATCCACCAGTGTCAGCCCAGTTCGCAGGTGATTATAAGTTTAATTTACTGTTTTGTTTATGTATTTTTTGTAATATTTGTAATAGCAGTGAATTATCTAAAGTTCTGTGTTTATTTTTTATGTTTCATGAACGGAGAGGGCGGCGCAACAAACGGAGACAGCATCTTCGCTGCCGGGACCAGAGAGAAAATTGCTGGCCACTATACGTCGCGGGTCGACAGCCAAAGAGCAACAGAAGATCCTGAAACCGAGTTGTTGGGTCGTGCTTCTAAAAATTAAATAATTGAGAATTTATAATGTTTGTACAACAATGACGTTATAGAAAGTTTAATCTTGATGTAAATGTTCAGTCCTGTCTTGTCAAGGCTCAGGTTCACGTCTATATGTAGGAAGATAATAAACTAGTGGATGCTACAAAAGTTTAAATACGTGTTCCGAGGATTTATTTATGAAGAATTGTGTGAATGAATTAATAATACGAGGGCAGTTCAATAAGTAATGCAACCCTTTTTTTCTGAAACAGGGGTTGTTTTATTCAGCATTGAAATACACCAGGTTATTCCCCAATCTTTTAGCTACACAACACTATTTTTCAACGTAATCTCCATTCAATGTTACGGCCTTACGCCACCTTGAAATGAGGGCCTGTATGCCTGCACGATACCACTCCACTGGTCGATGTCGGAGCCAACGTCGTACTGCATCAATAACTTCTTCAACATCCGCGTAGTGCCTCCCACGGATTGCGTCCTTCATTGGGCCAAACATATGGAAATCCGACGGTGCGAGATCGGGGCTGTAGGGTGCATGAGGAAGAACAGTCCACTGAAGTTTTGTGAGCTCCTCTCGGGTGCGAAGACTTGTGTGAGGTCTTGCGTTGTCATGAAGAAGGAGAAGTTCGTTCAGATTTTCTGTGCCTACGAACACGCTGAAGTCGTTTCTTCAATATCTGAAGAGTAGCACAATACACTTCAGAGTTGATCATTTGACCATGGGGAAGGACATCGAACAGAATAACCCCTTCAGCGTCCCAGAAGACTGTAACCATGACTTTACCGGCTGAGGGTATGGCTTTAAACTTTTTCTTGGTAGGGGAGTGGGTGTGGCGCCACTCCATTGATTGCCGTTTTGTTTCAGGTTCGAAGTGATGAACCAATGTTTCATCGCCTGTAACAATCTTTGACAAGAAATTGTCACCCTCAGCCACATGACGAGCAAGCAATTCCGCACAGATGGTTCTCCTTTGCTCTTTATGGTGTTCGGTTAGACAACGAGGGACCCAGCGGGAACAAACCTTTGAATATCCCAACTGGTGAACAATTGTGACAGCACTACCAACAGAGATGTGAAGTTGAGCACTGAGTTGTTTGATGGTGATCCGTCGATCATCTCGAACGAGTGTGTTCGCACGCTCCGCCATTGCAGGAGTCACAGCTGTGCACGGCCGCCCCGCACGCGGGAGATCAGACAGTCTTGCTTGACCTTGCGGCGATGATGACACACGCTTTGCCCAACGACTCACCGTGCTTTTGTCCACTGTCAGATCACCGTAGACATTCTGCAAGCGCCTATGAATATCTGAGATGCCCTGGTTTTCCGCCAAAAGAAACTCGATCACTGCCCGTTGTTTGCAACGCACATCCGTTACAGACGCCATTTTAACAGCTCCGTTCAGCGCTGCAACCTGTCGGAAGTCAATGAAACTATACGAGACGAAGCGGGAATGTTTGAAAATATTCCACAAGAAATTTCCGGTTTTCTCAACCAAAATTGGCCGAGAAAAAAAATGTGTTGCATTACTTATTGAACTGCCCTCGTATATTTGACAAGATTATTAATTTTTGAAAACGTTCATCGCGAATTTGAATCTCGAAAGTTTATTCAATGTGGTTCTAATATTTATTAAATCAGATAACGTGCATTAATATAATATCTGAGGAGAAACAAACGACATCTAAATTGAAAAAGTTTGCGCAAACCAATTGGACTGCGTGACGAAATTCTGCGCATACGACTCAAATGATGTTTTACAGTTTCATTCAAGAACTATTCTGAGACAATTTAAAAAGAATATAAATAATTTTGAAGTGTGTTGTAACTGACGTAGGTGAAGAAGTCTACACATGGTCATATGTCAAAAGAAAACCATTTATAAAAAACTTACGTCGTTACACTACAGCACCCAGAAGTGCCACAACACGACGTGGTATGGACTCGAATAATGTCTGAAGTAGTGCCGGAGGTAATTGACACCATGGATCTTGTGGGGCTGCCCATACATCCGTAAGAGTACGAGGGGGTGGCGGTCTATACTGAACAGCACATTGCAAGGCATTCCAGATATGCTCAATAATGTTCTTGTCTGGGGAGCTTGGTGGCCAGCGGAAGTGTTTGAACTCAGAAGAGTGTTCGTGGATCTACTATGCAGTAATTCTGGACTTGTAGGGTGTTGCATTGTCCTGTTGGAATTGTTTAAGTCTGTCGGAATGCACAACAGGGATTAATGGATGCAGGTGATCAGACAGGGTGCTTACGAACGTGCCTGTCGGAGTCGTAGGTATACGTATCACAGTTCCATATCACTCCAACAGCACACTCCCCACACCATTACAGAGCCTCCATCATCTTGAACAGTCCCCTGCTGACATGCAGGGTCCATGGATTCGTGAGGTTGTCTCCATACCAGTACACGTCCATCCGCTCGATACAATTTGAAACGTGACTCGTCCAACCAGGCAACGTGATTCCAGTCATGAACGGTCCAATGTCGATGTTGACGCGTCCAGTCGAGGAATAAAGCTTTGTGTCATGCAGTCATCAAGGATACACGAGTGCGCCTTCGGCTCTTTCGGAGCCCATATCGACGACGTTTCGTTGAATGGTTCGCACGCTGACACTTTTTGATGGCCGAGCACTGAAATCTGCAGCAATTTGAGGGAGGGTTACACTTCTGTCACGTTGAACGATTCTTTTTAGTCGTCGTTGGTCCCGTTCTTGCACGATCTTTCCCCGGCCACAGCGATGTAGGAGATTTGATGTTTCACCTGATTCGCGATATTCACGATACACTCGTCAAATGGTCGTTCGGGATAATCCCCATTTCACCGCTACCTCGGAGATGCTGCATCCCATCGCTTGTGAGCCGACTATAACTGCGCGTTCAAACTCACTTAAAGCCTGATAACCTGCCACTGTAGCAGCAGTAATCGATCTAACAACTGCCCCAGACACTTGTCTTATACAGGCGTTGCCGACCGCATCACAATATTCTGCCTGTTACATATCTCTGTATATGCCTATACTAGTTTCTTAGGCGCTTCAGTGTAATTTATAACACTCCTTCCGCTGAACCGGTAATAATTTCATGTACTATTCTATCTTTCAACAGCGGCCCTCCAAATGGCGCTTTTGTGGGTGGGTATTCTCTCTCTCACAAAACACTACATCTTTCAGGACTTCAGCTACGTGATTAAAAATATTTGGATTATAGCAAAGTCGACATGCAGTAAAGGCAACTATTCAGTCTCTCTCAATACTGATTTCATAACTCTGGGCAACAAAAAATTAATTTTTGAATCTTTCGAGCATTTCATGAGGTAATTCCTACTAATCTTTGGTTGAGAAAAACAAATATGACAATGAAAAAATTTTACTAGCTCTATTTTCTATCATATTCGCAAGGTGGAAGTATCACATTTTAACGGATTGAGAGAAAAGGATACATTCTAATTACATACATACTAAGAACAATGAAAGTCCATTTGATTTTTTTAACTGGTAATTACATACCAAGAGTTCTAAATTGCTGGAAAAATACTTCGCAGATGGACGTGTCTGAAGAGAATCGTGTGGTGGCCTATTGACTTCGTCGTCTTTTAGCTTGCCTCTTGTAATGGAGTTCCGCAGAATCCCTACACAAAGATCAACAGCAATCGGCAAGCATTACTCCATTCCAACAGCCCTGATAACTTAGTTACATAACAGAAATGTCCTGATGGAATCTCTCACCTCTCCACAACTAGGAGGGAAAAAGTCTAGGTGGGAGTGGAGAAAATGGATCTTACTGGAAACGTTGCATCCAAGGTTCTACATCTACATCTACATACATACTCCGCAAGCCACCTGACGGTGTGTGGAGGAGGGTACCTTGAGTACCTCTATCGGTTCTCCCTTCTATTCCAGTCTCGTATTGTTCGTGGAAAGAAGGATTGTCGGTATGCTTCTGTGTGGGCTCTAATCTCTCTGATTTTATCCTCATGGTCTCTTCGCGAGATATACGTAGGAGGGAGCAATATACTGTTTGACTCTTCGGTGAAGGTATGTTCTAGAAACTTTAACAAAAGCCCGTACCGAGCTACTGAGCGTCTCTCCTGCAGAGTCTTCCACCGGAGTTTATCTATCATCTCCGTAACGCTTTCGCGATTACTAAATGATCCTGTAACGAAGCGCGCTGCTCTCCGTTGGATCTTCTCTAGCTCTTCTATCAATCCTATCTGGTACGGATCCCACACTGCTGAGCAGTATTCAAGCAGTGGGCGAACACGCGTACTGTAACCTACTTCCTTTGTTTTCGGATTGCATTTCCTTAGGATTCTTCCAATGAATCTCAGTCTGTCATCTGCTTTACTGACGATCAACTTTATGTGATCATTCCATTTTAAATCACTCCTAATGCGTACTCCCAGATAATTTATGGAATTAACTGCTTCCAGTTGCTGACCTGCTATTTTGTAGCTAAATGATAAGGGATGTATCTTTCTATGTATTCGCAGCACATTACACTTGTCTACATTGAGATTCAGTTGCCATTCCCTGCATCATGCGTCAATTAGCAGCAGATCCTCCTGCATTTCAGTATAATTTTCCATTGTTACAACCTCTCGATACACCACAGCATCATCTGCAAAAGGCCTCAGTGAACTTCCGATGTCATCCACAAGGTCATTTATGTATATTGTGAATAGCAACGGTCCTATGACACTCCCCTGCGGCACACCTGAAATCACTCTTACTTTGGAAGACTGCTCTCCATTGAGATTGACATGCAGTATTTTTACAGGAGCACTGTCACCATATGCCTGTAGTTGTCATCTCTTTTGTTGCCTAAAAATCCATGAACAACACCCTTGAAGACTTCCCAAGCTTCCTTTTCTTTCCTCTCCAAAACTCGGTCAAATGCAGGATCCTTTACAAGTTCTCTTATTTGTGGTCCGACAAAAATGCCTTCCTTAACTTTTGCATCACTTATGTACTTAAAGGCCCGTCCTTCTCGGTTCATAGCTTTGACAAAGTTTTTCATGAATCCCAGCTTGATATGCAGGGGTGGAAGAAGAACGTCTTTTGGGTCCACAAGATGCTTGGCAACGACATTTTCCTCGCTATGGAGAAGATTTCTTGCAGGCCAGTCTTCTTTAATATAATGCAATTTCCTATCTCTACTGTCCCACATACATAAGAAGCAGCATTGCTTTGTGTAACCCAGTTGCATTCCTAGGAGTATGGGAATGACTTTTAGATCACCACAGATTTTCCGTTTGTGTTCGTGATATTTAATTGAGTCCAAGAGAGCTGTCATATTTGCATATGTATCCTTCATGTGAACAGCATGACCAACAGGAACAGATGAAAGAAGGTTTCCGCTGTGAAGTTCCACAGCTTTCAAATGGCTCTGAGCACTATGCGACTTAACGTCTGAGGTCATTCGTCGCCTAGAACGTAGAACTAATTAAACCTAACTAACCTAAAGACATCACACACATCCATGCCCGAGACAGGATTCGAACCTGCGACCGTAACGGTCGCTCGGCTCCAGACCGTAGCGCCTAGAACCGCACGGCCACTCCGGCCGGCCACAGCTTTCAAATTATGCTTGGAGGAGACTATGAATAGCCTCCATTCAGTTGGATCATGGTTCACATTCAAAGATTTCTTCAAGCCATTAATGTCGCAGCAAACAACCAGATAATTTTTCTTCTCCAAAAAGGGAAGCAGTTCCATGTGACGTTTTTTGTACTGTGAGATTCTCATATCACTTTGGAGAAGATTCCATTGCTGTAGTCGAGACCCAAGAATTTCTGTATTCTCCTTTGACAGGCCAAGGTCTCTATTGAGATCACTCAATGCCGCTTGACTCAATCTGTGCGGTTTATCATTTTTTCCCTCAAAATCAGGGTCATGGGATGTGGAAGACTTGTTCCACACTGTCTTCATTTTCTACTTCAAACACATAGTTTTTGGGTGGAGTAGGAACATGTAAACTATTCGAATGTGGAATGGGGCGAATAGCAGATGGAAGATTCTGGTACTGAACTGTTCTTCTTTTTTTCATAGACAATCCTGTCTTTATAGGTGGAGTTAGGCAGAAGTAGCAGTCATGTGTATGGTTTGTACGCTCCAACCAAATCATAGGCAAAGCGAAAGCCATAGATCGTTTCTTCTTTTTCAGCCATTCTCGCAGTGTAACTGAACATGCGTTGCAACATATATGTGGAGCCCAAGACTTATCCTGGTCCCCTACTTTCATACCGAAATAATACTGATAGGCAGTTTTTACAAGAGATGTCAGATTGCGTTTCCGTGAGGAAAATGTTATTTCACCACAAATTTAACAATAGTTATTCACCATATTTACACATTTTCGTGGCATTTTTGCAAATTTTACACCAAAAAAGCACTCGCGAACCAGAAATTTTGCATTAATTTGAGTAGAAAGTACATGTAATTCACAGTCACAGCAACAGTATCTATGTTTACGTCTTACAAACAGCTGAAGAGCATTTGTGTTTCGTTATTTGACAGGTGTGCCAACTCCCAAAAAAGAATTCCCCCAAATTAAAAATCTTCACTCTAAAAAATGAAATGTCATTTTATCTTCAAAACAAGAGCTAATCCGTCATTTTTATGATAATTTTTGAATTCAGCAGATGGAAATACTTGTAAATTTACTATTTTTAAGCCCGAAACATTTTCATTGTTGCCCAGTGTAATTAGAGTAAACATTGTCCTAAATATCACCGTCTTTTTCTTTCTATGAATTCACACAAACGATATAAATAATAGAAACGTGCGCCTTCAGGATACTGTTCCACTCGTCTGTGGGTTATGTCACGAGGAACAGATGTGTGATTAAGCTCTTTGAACATTTGACTCCATATGCTAGTAGAAGGTAATTTTGTGGCCTTAATCTTCGTTCCAAAACATGTGAAGTTATAATTTAGAGTTGGAAAAGACGAATATGAGCTGCTTTCGAAAATAAAAAACTTGTTGATAATATCGGACTACCATGCTCTGTTAGTCTGAATGATAAATAGTGAGCCCTTATAACACAGCCTCAGACGTTTTGTAGTCTCTGTGCCGCGTATTTACTGGCATCTAGGTGTTGTCGCTGCGATTTGAACATTCAGTCTGGTTCACAATCTGTGTTGTAAAGTAAGCAATCCTTAGCATGTGTGAATACAGAGTGAGGACGGATATCTTCCATTTGCAGAGTCAATGAACCACTCCGTCTCTCTGACGTCAGGGACTGATGGATTTTATGCTGCTGCTTCGAAATGGTTCGATTTCTCTGCCGTTTTGAGTACAGTGGAACTTTTTTTTTTACCTGTTGAGCGTACGTGCAATGAGAAAACACTGACTCGAAGAATGGAGATGACGATATCTGCGGATAAGGCTCAAAAGATGCTTCCTAAGCTTTATGTTGGCCAACTATTAGTGACAGAACGTGCATAAAATGCTTTCAGCGCTTCAAGGTGATTCTGACGTCCAAGACTCGGCAGTGGAAGAGAAGTTTTCGAATATTCAGAACTGCAAGCTTTACTTAACAACGGCGCGTACGAATTGCAGCAGACATTATCACAGTCTTCAGAAGAAAGTCAACAAGCCGTTTTCAGTAGACTCAAAGCTATGGAACTGATACAGAAGCAAGGGCATTGGGCGCTCTACGAGCTGAAGCCGAGAAATGTTGAGCGACGTTTGTTTGCTTCTGAGAAACTGCTTGCTACGGAAAGAATGTCAACATCCTGTTTACAATTGCGGACGTAAAATGGGTTCTTACGATAATCCCAAGCGGAAGAAATCTTGAGATATCCCGGCTATTTTTCCACATCATCTACCAAACCGAATATTCACGGCTCGAGGGTCATGCTCTGTATTTGGTGGAACCAGCTCGGCGTAGTGTATTATGAGCTACTGAAACTGGCGGAAACAGTCACAGTATATCATTATCGAAAACGGTTGATGTTTCTGAGCCAAACACTGAAAGACAAATGGCCACAATACAGTGTTAGACGTCAAAATATCATTTTGCTGCATGACAATGCTCGATCCGGTGTCGCAAGAGCCACCAAAATGTACTGGGAAACGTTGAAACTGGAAATCCTACCGCACCCGCCTTATTCTCCTCATATTGCTACCTGTGACAACCAGTTACTTCGATCAATGGCACACTGCCTGGCTTACAAGCACTTCTGATCATTTGAACAAGTGCAAAATTAGATCTATTCATGGATCTCCTCAAACGATGCCTTGCTCTTTCGCCTTGGGATTTGTATGATGCTCGGAAGATAGAATAAAGCAATAGCTAGTGATGGCCAGTACTTTGAATCGTAACTTCTTTGTAAGTTTTTCACAGTAATGCCACGACGGAAATAAAGTTATGGGCCTAACAAGTAAACTGTTCATAATTTAAAAAACAACAGCCATAACTCTTAATCGATTTATCCCACTGTGAAACAAGTTGGTCAGTGCCTTAATGGAAAAATGTTTTCGGTGGCCTACGGTATCATAATTGTAATAAGGAGTTTACCTCTTCGTCCAAAGCAAATCGGCGGCCACTAATGTCTTCTTTCAGAGCTCCAAAAATCTGAAAATCGTGAGGTGACAAATCGGGATCTATGGAGGGTGTGTGAGGGCTTCCCAAGGAAACTTCTTCAGCGTAGTCATAACAAGCTTGGCAGCTTGTTAAAAGTTGTTATTGCGATTACTTTTGAAATAAGAAAGTCTGATTTTTTCCCCGTATGTCTCGTTTCCCGGTGCCCATAGATGTGTGTATATACAGGGTGAATCTGTGATGATGTTACAAATTTTTCAAGATAATGGAGAAAGATACATGTTTCAGTTTGAGTAAGGATCCCTGTAACGGAAACGAATAAGTTGAAAATTATAAGCGAATACCGTTCTGATACCACTGACAGGGGAATACATTTACTGGTAGACTGTAGGGTAGGCAACTTTCAGAGGAGGTAGTATGGACCAAAACAGGAAAAAATATCTAGTAAACATGAGCTCTAAAAAGCATACCTTAAGAGCTACGTGCACTTGTTCTAGTGAGAAGATGTGTTTCACAGTAGTGAAGATGAACAAGTGGTGGTGGTGGTTAGTGTTTAACGTCCCGTCGACAACGAGGTCATTAGAGACGGGAAGATGAACAAGTGTTCATATCTCCCCAGGTATGCATTTTAGAGCACATGTTTACTGGAAATTTTTTCCTTGTATTGGTCCATATTATCACTCTCAAATTTACCCACCCTACAATGCTAGCAACAACAGTACCAGTACAATATTCCATTGTCAGAGATATCAGAACGGTTTTCGCTTCCTACATTAGACTGATTCGTTTCCAGTACAGGGACCTTTAGCTCAGATTGATAAATTTATTGCTCTCCATTATCCTATAATATTTGTAAAATTCTCACAGAATCATATTTGCTTACATTTACAGGCGCTGGCTCTGTAGAATCGTTGGATAACGTTTCCCTACATGTTTTCCTATATAAAGCTTGATCTACTAAGTCCCCTCTACAACCTCTAGAACCGTGTAACATGAACTGTGGAAAAGCTTGTATATCTAGGAAATAATCGAGGATGTTGGTCGTGAGACCCACCAGTTTCGGAATGCAGACAACCCGTCTCCATCTCTGTGGTCATTGCAGTTCGTTAATTTAGGAGCCAACTATCCTGTAACAGTGGCAGGAAGCTTATTTCTTCTCCTTCTGATAACGGTAGCTACAGTCCATTACTTCTTTAACTTGCAGATCCCTCTTCATTTTAGCTGTCTTCACTTAATGACAAGTAGACTTATTTCGCCGAAGTGCTCTTACAGGGCGTCGCAGTCGGGAGTTACGGCGCTGAATAAGAAATCCTCCTTGACGCCTGCTCCTATTCCTTTACTCCCACTCAGGCGACTATCCCTGCGTGGCTTTGTCTGCGACGTTGGGTATCGCCTGCCGCTCTGCAAACCCTATGTTAAAATGGTCTCATTTACGCGGGTGGCCTAATTTGCATGACAATGGAGCAAGTGCAACGGTTTGCAGTGAAAATGGAACTTTCTCTGTTGCTACGTTTCTTAAAGGTAACAAATCGTCAACCAAAAAAAGATTCAATAAGACAAACGATACGTTAAGACAAGTGAAACCCAGGCCTCTACAGGGGTGGTCCACTGGTAGTGACCGGCCCAAACATCTCACGAAATAAACATCAAACGAAAAAACTACTGTACGAAACTGGTCTAGCTTAAAGGGGGAAACCAGATGGCGCTATGGTTGGCCCGCTAGATGGCGCTGCCATAGGTCAAACGGATATCAACTGCGTTTTTTTTTTTTAAAATAGGAACCCTCATTCTTTATTACGTATTCGTGTAGTACTTAAAGAAATATGAATGTTTTAGTTGGACCACATTTTTCGCTTTGTGATAAATGTCGCTGTAATAGTCACAAACGTATAAGTACGTGGTATCACGTAACATTCAGCCAGTGCGGACGGTATTTGCTTCGTGATACATTACCCGTCTTAAAATCGACCGTTTACCAATTGCGCAAGGTCGATATCGAGTTGATGTATGGCTATTGTGAAAAAAATGCCGAATGGGCGTGTGCTATGTATGCTGCTCTGTATCCTGGACAATATCATCCTAGTGTCTGGAACGTGCGCCGAATAGTTACGTTATTTAAGGAAACAGGAAGTGTTCTGCCACATGTGAAATGTCAACCACGACAAGCAACAAATGATGTTGCCCAAGTAGGTGTTTTAGCTGCTGTCGCGGCTAATCCGCACATCAGTAGCAGAAAAATTGTGCGAGAATCGGGAATCTCAAAAACGTCGGTGTTGAGAATGCTACATCAACATCGAATGCATCCGTACGATATTCCTATGCACCCGGAATTGCACGGCGACGACTTTGAACGTCATGTATAGTTCTGCCACTGGGCACAAGAGAAATTACGGGACGCCGACAGATTTTTTGCACGCGTTCTATTTAGCGACGAAGCGTCATTCACCAATAGCGGTAACGTATACCGGCATAATGTGCACTATTGAGCAACGGAAAATCCACGATGGCTGCGACAAGTGGTACATCAGCGACCTTGGCGGGTTAATGTATGATACGGCATTATGGGAGGAAGGATAATTGCCCCCATTTTATCGATGGCAATCTAAAAGGTGCAATGTATGCTGATTTCCTAGGTAATGTTCTACCGATGTTACTACCAGATGTTTCACTGCATGACAGAATGAAGATGTAACATGATGGATGTCCAGCACATAGCTCGCGTGCGGTTGAAGCGGTACTGAATAACAAATTTCATGACAGGTGGATTGGTCGTCGAAGCACTATACCATGCCCCGCACGTTCACCGGATCTGACGTCCTCGTGACCCACCGACTACGCCTGCCAACATGCATCAGCCCACTGTCAATGCTTGTGCAAACATTACGGAAGGCGAACTACTCGCTGTTGAGAGGAATGTCGTTACAATTATTGCCAAATGCATTGAGGTTGACGGATATCATTCTGAGCATTTATTGCATTAATGTGGTATTTACAGGTAATTACGCTATAACAGCACGCATTCTCAGAAATGATAAGTTCACAAAGGTACATGTATCACATTGGAACAACCGAAATAAAATTTTCAAACGTACCTACGTTCTGTATATTAATTTAAAAAACCTACCTGTTACCAACTGTTCGTTTAAAATTGTGAGCCATTTGTTTGTGACTATTACAGCGCCATCTATCACAATGCGAAAAAAGTGGTCCAACTAAAACATTCAAATTTCTTTACGTACTACACAAATAAGTAATAAAAATGGGGGTTCCTATTTAAAAGAAACGCAGTTGATATTAGTTTGACCTATGGCATTGCCATCTAGAGGGCCAACCATAGCGTCATCTGGTTTCCCCCTTCAAGCTAGACAAGTTCCGTTCTTTGTAGTTTTATCGTTTGACGCTTATTTCGTGAGGTATTTGGCCCGGTCACGATCAATGTACCACCCTGTTTTATATTGCGCGCCAAATGGTCAGCAGAAAAGGTAGCAACGCTGGAGCGTCCCGACGAAGGGAGTAGAAATTATAACAGACATCGAGAGAATCCAGAAACGTAACAAGTCTGTATATTTCTTATGAAAAGTGAAACACAAAAGCTCGGTGAACTTAACTGAGAAATATTGTAAAAAATATGATGTAATCCTCGTAGAAGCGCTGTTGGCAAAATTTCGATGACATGCACTCAAAGCAATATCTTGGCCCATTATTTAGTCACCATCGTATACAATACTTGATCAGAAGTTTGCTGACGGGAATTATCCGCCAGATGTCACGAAGGTGGACAAGCCAGCATAAAAGAGGCAATGTGTATTTCATTGACAGTATACATATGGATTTAGTATCCTACTCTTATTGTGCTTAAGAAAACAGTAAACTTGGAAACATATGAACACTTTACACAGCATTGTGTACTGAGTACAGCAGAGGAGTAGTTCGGATATTATGATTGTGTCACCACGACAATGCATCCTTTCATTTGGGAGGATCTGCTAGGCAATGCTTTGTGCACCATAACTTCGAAAAAATGAACAGGCACTCCCAGAGTCCCAACCTGTTCTCCATGGAACACCTTTCGGATGAGTCAGAACCTCGACCTCACTTCAAATCCAACGTGTCAACATCACTGTTTGCACGGGTTACTGCTTTTGAGGAAGAGTGGGCTGCCATTCTTCCACAGATATTCTTATACGTCACAGAAAGTTTCTCCAGCAGAGTTCAAATCGTTATAAAGGCGAAGAGTGGACACAGCTCACATCTACAACTATATCTACATGATCACCGTGCTATTCACAATAAAGTGCCTGGCAGAGGTTTCAATGAACCACCTTCAAGCTGTCTCTCTACCGTTCCACTCTCGAAGGGAGCGCGGTGAAAAACGTGCACTAAAATATTTGTGCGAGTCCTGATTTCTCTTCTTTTGTCGTGATGATCATTTCTCCCCCATTGTAGGTGCCAACAGAATAATTTCGCAATCGGAGGAGAAAATTGCTGATTGAAATTTCATAAGAATATCCCGTCGCAACGGGAAACGCCTTTGTTTCAATGTTTGCCACTCCAATTCACGTGTCATGTCTGTGGCACTATCGCCCCTATTTCACGATAATACAAAACGAGCCGCCCTTCTTTGTACTTTTTCGGTGTCATCCGTCAATCCCACCTGATGCGGATCCCACACTGCACAGAAATACTCCAGAATAGTGGAGACAAGCGTGGTGTAAGCAGTCTCTTTAGTAGCCCTGTTGCACCTTCTAAGTGTTCTGCCAATGAATCGCAGTCTTTGGTTTGTTCTACCCACAACATTATCTATATGATCGTTCCAATTTAGGATATATGAAATTGTAACCCCTGAGTATTTAGTTGAATTTACAATCTTCAGATTTGTGTGGCTTATCGCGTAATCGAAATTTAGCTGATTTCTTTTAGTAACACGTGAATACCGTCACACTTTTCTTTATTCAGGGTCAATTGCCACTTTTTGCGCCATGCAGGTATCTTATCTAGATCATTTTCTAATTCGTTTTGGTCACCTGATGATTTTCAAGACGGTAAATTACTGCATCATCTGCAAACAATCTATGACGGCTACTCAGATTGTCTCCTATGTCGTTAATATAGATCAGGAACAATAAAGTGCCTATAACACTTCCTTGGGGAACGCCGGATATTACTTCTGTTTTACTCGATGACTTTCCGTCTATTATTACCAACTGTGACCTTTCTGACAGGAAATCAAGAATCCAGTCGCAAAACTGGGACGATATTCCATAGGCACGCAGTTTGGTTAGAAGACGCTTCTGAGCAACTGCGTCGTAAGCCTTCTGGGAATCTAAAAATATGGAGTCAATCTGACATCCGCTGTTGATAGCATTCATTACTTCATGAGTATAAAGAGCTAATTGTGTTTCACGAAAACGATATTCTCTGAATCCGTGCTGACTGTGAGTCAATAAATAGTTTTCTTCGAGATACTTCATAATGTTCGAATACAGTACATGTTCCAAAATACCTACTGCAAATCGACGTTAGTGATATGGGCCTGTAATTCAACAGATTACTGCTACTTCCCTTTTTGGGTATTGGTGTGACTTGAGGAATTTTCCAATCTTTAGGTACGCATCTTTCTGTGAGCAACGGGTTGTGCATAATTGCTAAACATGGAGCTATTGTATTAGCATACAGTACACTATGTGATCAAAAGTATCCGGATACACCAAAAAAATACGTTTTTCATATCAAGTGCCTTCTGCTGCCACCTACTGTCAGGTACTCCGTATCAGCGACCTCAGTAGTCATTAGACATCGTGAGAGAGCAGAATGGGGCGCTCCGCGGACCTCACGGATTACGAACGTGCTCAGGTGATTGGATGTCACATGTACCATGGGTCTGTACGCGAGATTTCCACACTCGTAAACAATCCTATGTCTACTATTTCAGATGTTATAGTGAAGTGGAAACGTGAAGGGGCACGTACAGCACAAAAGCGTACAGGCCGACATCGCCTGTTGACTGACGGAGACCGCCGAAAGCTGAAGAGGGTCGCAATGTGTAATAGGCAGACATCTGTCCAGACCATCACACAGGAATTCAAAACAGCACTGGGATCCACCGCATGTACTATGACAGGCTGGAGGTGAGAAAACTTGGATTTCATGGCCGAGCGGCTGTTCATAAACGACACATTCCAAACAACGGCTCGCTTGGTGTAAGGAGTAAACATTGGACGAATGAACAGTGGAAAAACGTTGTGTGGCGATCCGATGGCAGGGTGTGGGTATGGCGAATGCCTCTGAACGTCATCTGCCAGCGTGTGTAGTGCCAACAGTAAAATTCGGTGGTGGTGGTGTTATGGTATGGTCGTGTTTTTCATGGAGGGGGGGGGGGGGGGGGTTGCACCCCTAGTTGTTTTGCGTGGCACTATCACAGCAGAGGCCGACATTGAAGTTTTAAGCACCTTCTGGCTTCCCACTGCTTAAGGGCAATTCGTGGATGGCAATTGTGTCTTTCAACACGATCGAGCATCTGTTCATAGTGCCTGGCCTATGGCGGAGTTGTTACACGACAATAACATCGCTGCAGTGGACTGGCCTGCACAGAGTGCTGACCTGAATCCTATAAAGCACCTTTGGGATGTTTTGGAACGCTGTGCTAGGCCTCACGGACGGACATCGATATCTCTCCTCAGTGGAGCACTCCGTGAAGAATGGTCTGCTATTCCCCAAGAAATCTTCCAGCACCTGACTGAACGTGTTCCTGCGAGAGTGGAAGCTGTCATCAAGGCGAAGGGTGGGCCAACACCAAACTGAATTCCAGTATGACCGATGGGGAGTGCCACGAACTTGTAAGTCATTTTCAGCCAGGTGTCCGGATACTTTTGATCACTTAGTGTATCTGCTAATCGGTGTGTGGTTACTTTTGGTCAGAATGTGTCTCTCTCTTCGGACTCATCACGATAAGACAGATAAAAGCACATACAGGGGAATATCAGCACATTTCCCTATTCTGAAGGAGCCGAATATATATTTTCTAATTTCGGTATGGAATATCCTCCGCTAAACTCCGTGAATTGGTTTTAGGTGTATGTAACACAGAAGTAAGACGTTTTCCTGTCCAAATGTTCCAGCGATAAATTACAATGTAAAGCGAATCTAAAAGCTTAAGACACGTGCTCGAAAATGACCAAAGGTTGGCCGATCGCAAAGATAATGATAAAAATACAGCCTCCTTGGACCATGTTTTCAATTGCAATACACGTTAGGGCTGTTTAACACAACAATAATAATAAAAATTAAAATATGTAGAAGCCACCCATTAGCTATGGACCTCGCCGAGGTCGATTGGCTTCCAAGCGTTAGCGGTAGAAATATTCGTACAATATGTGCAATCACAACGGAGAAATATCTGTTGACAGATAAGATTAACCTGTGAAACTTCCTCGCAGATTAAAACTGTTTGCCGGACCGAGACTCGAACTCGGGACCTTTGCCTTTCGCGGGCAAGTGCTCTACTTGCCCGAGCACTTGCCCGCGAAAGGCAAGGGTCCCGAGTTCGAGTCTCGTTCCGGCACACAGTTTCAATCTGCCAGGAAGTTTCATATCAGCGCACACTCCGCTGCAGGGTGAAAATCTCATTCAAGATTAACATGTGCTTAATCAATCTTTTCAGTACTTGGAAGTGGAAAAGTCTGCTTACATGATCCATTGATCTGGTCTTCCAACATAAGCCAACAAAGGCTTCCTGTGCTGATAGTGCATACGGCTGAAATCTCGAGAAAACTACAGCCGCTGTTTTTCTGAGTGCTACTCTGTTGTATGAGGGCACCCTTTTGGGCAAATTATTCCACAGATGAAATATTCCCCCATCCGAATCTATGGTTGGGGACTACGGAGGAAGATGGTATCATCAGAAATAACGGGTCTGATCGTGGACTGTTGGATCCATTAGCGGCCGCGGTGGTCTCGCGGTTCTAGGCGCGCAGTCCGGAACCGTGCGACTGCTACGGTCGCAGGTTCGAATCCTGCCTCGGGCATGGATGTTTGTGATGTCCTTAGGTTAGTTAGGTTTAAGTAGTTCTAAGTTCTAGGGGACTGATGACCACAGCAGTTGAGTCCCATAGCGCTCAGAGTCATTTGAACCATTTTGTTGGATCCATTAATGTGGCCGGTAGGTTAGAGAGTTTAAAAACAGAGAAAGATAAGTTAGTAATAGCGGGAACCGGTGAAGTGAGGCGGCAGTAAGAACAGGGCTCCTGGTAGTGTGAGTACAGGTGTGTAAGTAAAATGTCAAATAGGAGTGACGCAGAAACTTGTCAATAGTGATTAAGAAAGTAGGAACGGGGGTAAGTGGTACATACCGTTTCTATTTTACTTACAGTAAGCATCCACAGTGCTATTGTTCATACCACCTTGGTAACCATCAAGAAATAAAGAGTGCAACGTGTAGAATTGATTTTGCATTTTTGCAATTTTTCTGTTTTATTACTTCACACGTTAGTAAATGTTTAGGAGTCTGAACCGAAAGCTGATGTCTCAAATTGATGCGTTAAGGCATCCACAAGCAGCATTGAAACCACTGGTCGAGATACCTAGTGGGAAAACAGAGATCAACAGGACCAGCGCCTCGCAAATAATTATCGACACGTCATGAATAATTATAGTGGTTACTAACCGTTAAATTTGTTGATTATAGGTTTGTTCATTACTGGGAAGGGGGGCAAGCGCTCTTTATCTGCCAAATTAAACGGGTTTAAAGAAGGTTCGTGGTTGCCGTCCACACTGAAGGCGTCCGTTGTTAGGAGGTTCCTATTGCAGAATTGTGATGAAGTATAGGCGAACAGGGGCACTTGTTCCGCCTCAAATTTTGTGAGTGTAGCTAAAGAGCATTTAGATTTGTAATTTATATGTTTACATATACTAGAGGGAGTTAGACAGATAGAGCTTGATGTGAATGGACAACTTTTTTCTCGGTACGCAGATGTAGCGCCGACTGCTAGAGAGAGAGGTTCTTGTTGTTCCTTAAGGCAGCAGTAACGATGGTATACACACAATATTTCTTAAGATCAACACGCTGCCCTCGACTGTATTAAGTGTGTGAAAAAATTAACTTTTTTAAAGGTATGGGCAGCACAATACCTTGGAAGCCCCTGTGATCGAAGTCTTTGAGAGGTAAAAGACAAACTTTAAAGGAAAAGAGTACGCCTATTAATTATTTTAATTTAAAGTGGGATTAAATATTTAAAGAAAACCAAAGATATTTCTGGGTGTTATTTATTTTTGAGAGAAGGCCAAATTAGATACTTCATTTCAGCTTGTTTGTCATAAACACTGCGGCTCCGTTAGTATGCAGTTGCCCAAATTGCAGAGAAAAAAACTTACGGAATGACACGATACTACCAAAACACTCAAAATGTTTCTAAGGTGTATCAATATCGAATAATTAACTGTTTATTAAGTCTCTTACGTTCAATTTAGGCACAGTGGATCTACATTCAGACATTAATTTCGTATAGTTGGAACGGTTCGACGGCAACAATCCTATAGAACTGAAAAGGTATGACGATGAAGCTAGTAGTAGCATCGGTACAAGGTCAAATAGTATCTTACGCTTGTTATAATTTCAAAATACGATCAAGGTGTTAACAAAACCGTTTAATTATTTGTGCTACGTCAAGAAATATTGTCAGTGATTTACCAGCCTGTATTCTCAAATTCGTCATAAACCTACTACAGTAACGATAACGGGCTCGTTAGTTAAAGTTATCGATTTAATCCCACTGAGTTAGCCCTTGCTGGTTACTGTGTCTTGTTGTGCGATTTTAAAGAGACGTGCATGTCAACATAAGCGACACAGTGGACTGAAAGTTGTTCTTGGGCAGTATTGCGCCAGCCTAGATCCGTAACGAAGACGTTTACATTCGTGGGAAAGGAACAGAGCGTAAAATTTGAACGCTTTTATCTCAAGAAGTATATGCTTTAATGAACGCGATACAGCAGCAGCGTACATTATAGCTTGATCTGAAACTTGTTATTTGAAGAACTTACGACAGTGTAAACGTTGTACTATATAACATCAGTAAGTGACACAGTACCGCAATAATGGACGACGCAAATTTAAATCTCACACCGAACAAATATCATCTTATCCCTTTTGTAAATTGCCCACACTATCAAAATTTCTTTCTACATGCCGTGTATGTTCACTTACTGGTGTTGACTACAGATCGAAAAAACTGAAGCTTTACGAGTTCTAAAATTCTTCCTTTAGAATTCGAAAAGTTGTACAAAATATTTATTTGTGAGAATGGCACCCTCATTACAGGTGACCTGTATGGTGCCTTACGCAGAACAGTAAATATCAAAAAGAATTTCAAGGGGTTAGTGTCGGCAATTTAAAGTTTAGGAATGCACCCGACGTTACCTCTCGCTTTTTAATTCTTTATTGGTCGTGCGGGGAGAGGATGCCTGCGTAGGGCCGAGCTGCTGTATTGCTTTACAAAAAGATAATACTTTACAAAACAGACAGTTTGCCACAGCGCCAGTCTGGCCTTTCTTCCAACGCACTCGTAAAAAGAAAAAGTAGTCTATTACAATTTGTTTTGTAAAGTAAAACCTTTTTGTAAAACATTGCAAAGTGATTTCGATGTTTAGTGATCAAATTGTTTTACATGATGCAACGATGAAAATTGTGGTTGTAAACAGAAACAAATTTCACCGTGTACCACGTACCCAGCTCCCCTAGCCGTTTAGTCTACTTGGCTTCCACAATTTTCCATTGGTAGTAATCTGCACTTGTCTCATGGTCGAGAACGTTGACGCGATAAAAGGTATCTAATAACAAATTTCATATGACTGAAATAACACTTTCTTTGAAAATGTCGTGTAGTCGAAACGTGTTAGGTTGTTGGAAAAATAAAATCGTGATCAAGACGTAAGAAAAGTTATTAAAAACACGGAAAGTGTTTGTTCATCTACGTATATCGTTTACTAGAAACATTTATGACGGAAGACAGTTGTGTTTCACTCATTTACCTTTGTTGAAATAGGTGTTCATTCTTTGAAAGTTGCTTCCTTGCCTACGAGATAATCACAACGTTTAAAAATGTCCTCCAGAATTCCAAGTCAGATGAGAGGTGTGTAATTCAGTGCGTCCGTCCTTTTATCTGTCGTGTTAGTGCCCTGCGCTCTTTCCCAGGCACTGCTTGACGGAGCGTAGACGCTCTCGGAAACGAGTACAGGTCGGGAAACATTACGGCGCTGCTGTTTACTGCCCAGCGCACGGAGCACATGCGCGAGGCTCTTCGAAGAAATGACCTTCGTCTGCCGGCTAGCCTTGGCGGGGAAGAACCGCTCTCGGCAGCTGGCGGGAACGCCTTCAGTCACAGCTGCAGAGAGCCTGCAGCATGGCTCCGGTGAACACCGTGTACCTGGCGTTGTCGTCGCTCTTGCTCCTGCTGCTGCTGCTACCTGGACGCTACGAAGCTATCCCGTTTGCTCCGACATACATCGACTGGAGCAGCTTCACCTGTAGCCAGCTGAATGAGGAGAACACGGACCAGCTCGACGGGTGCCGTTTCACCGATGTTAGCCCCGGGCAAGAAGAGGTACAGTGCACCATTCATTTATTCATTCACTTATTCATGGTGTTGCACGGGACCGATGAACCAATAAAACCTTCAGGATTGTCGGGCGAGTAAGGGTTTACGTTATATAAGACAAATAACGTACATGGTCAACATCTGTACACTGTGTTTACAATAAATTGTCACTATGCTGATCTACACAACCATAACGGCCATAATGACACACCCGAATATAAGCTGCACCCCTAATTTTGAGGGAGCCAAGAAACAGGGAAAGAGTGAAAATGGTTCAAATGGCTCTGAGCACTATGGGACTTAACTTCTGAGGTCATCAGTCCCCTGAAACTTAGGACTACTTAAACCCAACTAACCTAAGGACATCACACACATCCATGCCCGAGGCAGGATTCGAACCTGCGACCGTAGCAGCCGCGTGGTTCCGGACTGACGTGCCTAGAACCGCTCGGCTACCGCGGCCGGCCCGAAAGAGTGAAGTCCCGTAAGCGATCTATGAAAGTTGTTCAAAGCTATTGATAATATGCTCACACTTAATCAAGTTCTAGAATGATCCTATAGTGGTTACTACTACGGTAGAAACGGAACCCTTACAGTACCGATCTTTTATCTGTCTTTCTACCAATCCGACTGTTAAGAAACCTCAGGTAGACGTGTTAGGTTCATATTTACGTTACTTACTAAGCCTATGGTCCCCCTGCGATGTAGAAAATTTAAGCTTCTATGTCAATGCAGTCAAAAGATACGGGCCTTTATGTCACATATTTGTATACCCGCAAACCCACAGATGAAAGCCTATACCGTACTACCCACTAACGTAGGAAAAAATCCGAAGATTGTTGATTTGTAATCATCGTGATTTTTATCCGTTTGTCTCTCTCTCTCTGTCTCCCTCTCCCTCATAAATGTATACAGAGTGGTCCATTGATAGTGACCGGCCCAAATATCTCACGAAATAAGCGTCAAACGAAAAAACTACAAAGAACGGAACTTGTCTAGCTTGAAGGGGGAAACCAGATGACGCTATGGTTGGCCCGCTAGATGGCGCTGCCATAGGTCGAACGGATATCGACTGCGTTTTTTAAAATAGGAACCGCCATTTTTTATTACATATTCGTGTAGTACTTAACGAAATATGAATGTTTTACATTGGAACAAATAAGCCCTCCGTCACAAATATTAAGTCAAAATTGACCAGGTTTCGACGCTACTATGAGCGTCGTCTTCAGAGTTAGACTAACTGTTCTAAAGCGTATTAGGTATATAGTATATTAATAAAATTAAAGTTTGTACTGACTGGAAAAGATGCAGAAAGGCGACGTCGTGAACAGATGTTAGATGGCGAGACGCTAAGGGCTGCTCGTACTGTGAACAAGGGTTGCAACTAGACTGTCTTAGTCTAATTCTGAAGACGACTCTCATAGTAGCGTTGAAACCAGGTCAATTTTGACTTAATATTGGTGACAGAGGGCTTATTTGTTCCAATATAATTCTGACGCAGTCACTGAACCTTAGCAGCTACGTTCAGAGTTTTATGACCACTTTTTTCGCTTTGTGATAGATGGTGCTGTAATAGTCACAAACTTGTAAGTACGTGGTATCACGTAATATTACGCCAGTGCGGACGGTATTTGCTTCGTGATACATTACCCGTGTTCAAATGAACCGTTTATCAATTTGCGGAAAAGGTCGATATGGTGTTGATGTATGGCTATTGTGATCAAAATGTCCAACGGGCGTGTGCTATGTATGCTGCTCGGTATCCTGGACGCCATCATCCAAGTGTCCGGACTGTTCGCCGGATAGTTACGTTATTTAAGGAAACAGGAAGTGTTCAGCCACATGTGAAACGTCAACCACGACCTGCAACAAATGATGATGCCCAAGTAGGTGTTTTAGCTGCTGTCACGGCTATTCCGCACACCAGTAGCAGAAAAATTGCGCGATAATCGAGAATCTCAAAAACGGCGGTGTTGAGAATGCTACATCAACATCGATTGCATCCGTACCATGGCAACTGGGCACAAGAGAAATTACGGGACGGTGACAGATTTTCTGCAGGCTTTCTATTTAGTGACGAAGCGTCATTCACCAACAGCGGTAACGTAAACCGGCATAATATGCACTATTGGGCAACGGAAAATCCTCGATGGCTGCGACAAGTGGGACATCAGCGACCTTGATGGGTTAATGTATGGTGCGGCATTATGGGAGGAAGGATAATTGGCCCCCATTTTATCAATGGCAATCTAAATGGTGCAACGTATGCTGATTTCCTACGTAATGTTGCACCGCTGTTACTACAAGATGTTTCACTGCATGACAGAATGGCGATGTACTTCCAACATGATGGCGTTTACCTAGAATCGTGCAACTAGGCAAGAAGCAAGGCTTCACAGTACACGTAGAGGAAAAAATCTGAAAATTGTTAATTTTTAATTATATCATACGATAAAATAATAGGATGTCATTTGTTATCCGACTGTCTACCTGTCTTTTAAGACCCTTTTTCTCAGAAACGAGTAGACATATGGAGCTGAAATTCATACCACATATTAAAGTCTACTGTTCCTTTCCTGTGTAAAAGATTTAAGCTTCTATGTCAATGAAATAAAAATATACTGCCATTTACATCACACATCTTGATATCTCTCCATTGTCGATATGATGGGAGGGAAAAATCGTCGAACTCTAATCCCGGGATGAATGAACTGCCTGGGTACATAATAAAGTTTGTACGGAACTCTCGATGCACGACTCCTACTTGTAGTTATCCGGATTTATTGTTCTTGTTATAATATTGATAAATGATTATACTGTAGGTAAGCGACACAGGAGAGGAAGGCTTCTTATCAAAACGGCGGCTGATGTCACTGTTAACTTCTCTGACACCATTTATTTCAACACTGTCAGTACTGTCTTAACTTCCATCCCAAATTACGCTGTCCTCGTTATCATCGTGCACGCTATATTTCTTGAGTCATACTTCCATATGTCTTTCATTCTACACAGAAAGCGGTGCAGGGTGCTGTTTGGATGGGGCCCATTAAGGAGTTGCAATCGTTTGCAGCCGAATGTCTGGGCTGTTTGGGAGAAGGACAGGGGGAATGCTAACAAGGAATATTTCGGGACTTGCAATTCTGACATTCGTCTGATTACCAATCGAAAGCTCCCGAAAAGGTCGTCTAGAAGTGTAAGATTTGGAATATTTGAATTTGCTTCTTGGACGTTGGGATCAAATGCCCTCGGCAAAAATTAAAATTTAGTATGTGTGCGGGTCACTGTGGGTTTGAAATGTGTATTAAAAGTGAATCAAGTGAAAGTGTAGCAAAAGTCAAGCCACAAAGTCGGTATCCGCTCGCGGAGAGCCACAATCGCCAAGTTCGTAAGTATTCTGGTCTGCAAACGCTGACTGGTCGTAATCCACCAGATAAGTGATACAGATAATATGAAAGAAGAACTGAGGGTGCTACACAACAATTTCTGAGAACTACATAATAAGAAATGCAGCCAAAGCCAACCAGAATAAAACAAGAGAAGAAGGCAAGGAAGGGAAGATCGCGCTTATGCACTTAACACATGTGAAGAGCGTCAGTGAATGGCTAGGTAACGTTCTCCGCTGACGAGGTTTCATACCGATTTTGCCCACCAGCCACAGGATCTACTACATCACATCATACGTTCCACCAAGGACGCAGTGAAGAAACGTAATATTGCCTGAGTACATGAATTACGTCGTGAGTGGAGAGTTGCCTACGTAGGTGAGACGAGGAGGCCAATCAGCTATGATCAGCTATGACGCTTACTGCGGTTACCGCAGCACAGTAAGCCGGCGGTCGGGAAATACCACCGTGACAGTGGAAAACCTGTCATGCTCCAGGAAGCCCGTGTGCTGGCGGAAGAGTCGTAAATACGCCAACGCAAAATACGAGGAAGATCCCGTACCGAGCACGGACGCCACAGCCTAAGCCAGGGGGCCTCCCCACACGGAAAATCACGCCCGTGCGAAGCGCGGTGCAGGGAGTGTGTGCACCATGTATGGGTCCAACAGCGCAACTCGCCTCAACTGGGCTTCCGCGGTGAAGTCGCCGTCGTGCACTGCCGGGTATCATGATTGGCGGTTTATTCAATACTGACATTGGTAAGGGCAAAGCAGTTCCTAGAATAAAGGAACAATCTGCTCCGAGTTTTCTTAAAGTCCATTTAAAGCCAAGTGGGGACTTTCTTAATTTTGCAGGGTGTGACGATAAAGTCAAATGTCTAATGAGAGGTCCAGTAGTTGCGTGTGTAAGAAAATCGACATTTGAAACACACTACAGCAAATTGCAATCGGGAAAGTAAAGTGAAACCATAGGGGCTAGCAGAGAGGAAGAACTGAAGAAGTTGCAAAGTCTTGCAGAAGAGAATTCTGCATCGCAAATGAGGTGTTAACCAGTACTTTATCATGTTTATTTTGATTAAGGGTACTGCGAAACCAACCCAATTCTGTATGTATTTCTCTAAAATGTGTACTCGTTTCCATTTCCTCTTCTTCCATTAATTTATCCCGAAGATGGTGAAAAGTGCTGGGAAAGGACTAGTAGAGGTAGTTACACTACTGGCCACTAAAATTGCTACACCACGAAGATGACGTGCTACTGACGCGAAATTTATCCGACAGAAAGAAGATGCTGTGACATGCAATGATTAGCTTTTCAGAGCATTCACACAAGGTTGGCGCCGGTGGCGACACGTAAAACGTGCTGACATGAGGAAAGTTTCCAACCGATTCCTCATACATAAACAGCAGGCGACCGGCGTTGCCTGGAGAAACGTTGTTGTGATGCCTCGTGTAAGGATGAAAAATGTATACCATAACGTTTCCGACTTTGATAAAAGTCGGATTATAGCCTATCGCGATTGAGATTTATCGTATCGCGACATTGCTGCTCGCGTTGGTCGAGATCCAATGACTGTTAGCAGAATATGGAATCGGTGGGTTCCGGAGGGTAATACGCAACGCCGTGCTGGATCTCCAGGGCCTCGTATCACTAGCAGTCGAGATGACAGGCATCTTATCCGCATGGATGTAATGGATCGTGCAGCAACGTCTCGATCCCTGAGTCAACAGATGGGGACGTTTGCAAGACAACAACCATCTGCACGAACAGTTCGACGGCGTTTGCAGCAGCATGGACTATCAGCTCGGAGACCATGGCTGCGTTTACCCTTGACGCTGCAGCACAGACAGGAGCGCCTGCGATGGTGTACTCAGCGACGAACCTGGATGCAAGAATGGCAAAACGTCATTTTTTCGGATGAATCCAGGTTCTGTTTACTGCATCATGACGGTCGCATCCGTGTTTGGCGACATCGCGGTGAACGCACATTGGGAAGCGTGTATTCGACATCGCCATACTGGCGTACCACCCGACGTGATGGTATGAGCTGCCATTGGTTACACGTCTCGGTCACTTCTCGTTCTTATTGACGGCACTTTGAACCGTGAACGCTACATTTCAGATGTGTTACGACCCGTGGCTCTACCCTTCATTCGATCCCTGCAAAACACTACATTTCAGCAGGATAATGCACTAGCGCATGTTGCAGGTCCTATACGGGCCTTTCTGGATACAGAAAATGTTCGACAGCTGCCCTGGACAGCACATTCGCCAGACCTCTCACCAACTGAAAACGTCTGGTCAATGGTGACCGAGCAACTGGGTCGTCACAATATGCCAGTCACTACTCTTGATGAACTGTGGTATGCTGCTGAAGCTGCATGGGCAGCTGTACCTGTACACGCCATCCAAGCTCTGTTTGACTCAGTGCCCAGGCGTATCAAGGCCGTTATTATGGCCAGAGGATGTTGTTTTGTGTATTGATTTCTTAGGATCCATGCACCCAAATTGCGTGAAAATGTAATCACATGTCAGTTCTAGTATAATATATTTGTCCAATGAATACCCGTTTATCATCTGCATTTCTTCTTGGTGTAGCAATTTTAATGGCCAGTAGTGTACAGAGTTGCTCTGCGTTTGGCAAGAGCTGGAAAGCGGTTTATGGAAGGACCATTAATAAAGAATATTTCGTAGGTCGTAGTAGAGACAAGGAATCTTACATTAGCTCCCGCATAAAGTAGAGTACCACTTTCTAGTATGACAATATCTCGACGAATCAGCGACAGTGCAAGGAATCTGCACGAACAATTGGCGGCCAGAACTGAAACTCTCCTAGCGTACTCAATCGCCCTTGATGAGTCCAGGGATATTAGGACTCAACTCTGCCCTTTTTTCTCTTGGCGTGAACGACAACCTTCATGTGACGGTGTAGATCTTGGATGTGATTCCTGTAAAGAACACATCTACAGGGGAGTTATCTGAGAAGCGGTCGAAATGTCAGGTGAAAGAACAGGACTCAACTCATTTGGGAAACGCTGTTCCCCGTTACCACAGACGGGGCGCTAAAGTAAAAGGTTTTGGCAATATAAATAATCAGTCACCATGTGGGGCGGAGGCGCCGTATTTCACGAGGACCTGTAAAATATTTTTGTGCTCAACCAGAAAGCGATGGAGAACATACTGACCATAGTTTCCAGTATGCAAGTCCACATTCTTCTACTGTTCACTGACATAAATGTTTCTATTCTCTTTTTGCTCAGCGAGATCGCGAAATATGATTATAAATAAAAGTTTTGAGTTCAAACTGATTCAATTATATTTTTAAAAAGTTACACAAAACATAGTAATGTTCCTGGTAATCATAATGATAAGGATGTCTCTTTCATAAACAGCACTATGAGCAGTTCAGAGGCGACCTCTTCGTTAAGTTCCCATGAAATGGTCTTTCACCCTGACTTCTAACAATCAAAGTTAATTGGTCGCCACTTGCCACGCGGTTTTGTTAACATTACGGGCCGCACACAAACAGTTACTTCCGCGTAATCAAAGTGATCCAGGGCAGTGTGCAGTCCTCGCGAGTTCACTTCCTATTTGTACTGAAAACATGCGTCTACTTGCCACCTGGCTGTGACGTCACCCGAGGCAGCGCGTAAACCAGCGCTTGACTGAGAAGGACCGATTGATAGCTGGGTGCAAAGTAAGCCCTCATTGCTTCTCAGGCCGTATTTATACGTATACGGGCGCAGCGGACGTAGCAACCTATAAATATTTTTGTAATACTCTAAATATTATTTTATTACTGTAAATATTATTCTATAATGCTGTCATGAATCAAATTACAATCTTCGAAATTTATGTATGAATGGAGTTAAGTTGGCTTTAATCATAGAACAAGTTTTGGCTCCCCTGCATTTAAACTTTACCGTTTAGAACTTTTAGACCGGAACTGACAGTAGAATATGACCTGTGAACTACATCTTTAAGAGACCTTGTATTGATTGGTATTTGCATCAAAGTCTTGCAACTTGTTACAGCTCTATTAGTTAAGGGGTTTTGTCACGTGCTGTAATGAAAACTTTCTATCAGTATTATAAATGATACTAAATCTACTAAAAATAATAACGTTTATGTTCCAAATTTAGTTCTCAGTAAATCACTTGAAAACTATTAGAGGTAGCTTAATGGGGTTCCATGGCTAATGTTTTTATATCCAACTGAAGCTTCACACGAATTTTCAACTTTTTAAGTCTAATATGTAGCGCCTTCAATTTTTCGTAAAAACGTTCATTCTGACCGAAATGTTGTTTCGATCAATTTGAAACTTGTAGCAGTTGATTCTGACATACATTTGCACATTCTGACAGTTTTTTGGATTTCTAGCTTTATTATTTTGCGCGACTTGTTTTTCATCTGGAAAGATGTATTTAGGGAAACATATTTATCTGATCACTACGAGCTTTAACAAGTTAAACATTAATATACTGAAGCATATGTTGACAAAGTCTGGAAAAGCAACTTTAATTTTTAATTTCATCCTTAGATTATGGCGCAATACTACTTTGTACGCTACTCACAGGCAAGTTACGATGACGTGGCGCTAGTAGCAGTGAACAGGGCCAAGTCCGGCACACTCGCTCGCCTTTGTCTTTCAAATGATACAACGCTTGTTTTTCTATAACCATCTGCACATTATTAAGAAGTTAATTTAATAAAAATTAGTGCAGTTGACGAATGATTATTTCTATCCTTAAAGTGTGCTTTACAGTTGCTGATCCACAGCCGTAAATAAAATTTTAAAGTCTTTATTGGCCAACTGTGGAAGAAACTTAACATGCCGAATTGACCTTCCGTTCATTGTTTTGCACACCACGGGGCTCTTTCCGTATAAATTACCGGTTTTGAAGACGTGACGAACGTACTGGTGCGTATCGTCAACTTAGTTCGCCCTCACGGGCTCATTCATACTCAGTTCAAAGAAGTTTTGATTTCATCAGAAGAGGAGCATCCAGATATCCCCTAACATGCCGAGCTAGGCTGGTTGAGCAAAAGGAAAGTGATTTCCCTAATTATTCGACTACACCTCTCCGTCGCCTCGTTTTTTTGACGGGAAAGGATGCCCGAAGGCACTTTCGTAGAATCTGAATTTGCAGCTAGTTTAGAATTTTTAGCAGATATTATGGCTCTTCTAAATTATTTATGTCTGAGATTCCAAGTAGAAAATAAACTCATCAATGGTAAGGCCGACAAAATAAAAGCTTTCCAACGTAAACTTTATCTCCTCAAAAACATTTCGCAGGGAAGTGTGCAACACGTTCTTGAGCTAGGTAAGTGACACAAACATTTTACCTTTTGTAAGGCATCCGGATTTTTAAAAGCGCTTCATTCGAAACGGTATTAGGCTCTGTTTCACAGCATCTTTGCGGGAGTGAGCGCACTTTGAAAAATACGACGTGGAAGAAGAAGAAATGGTTCAAATGGCTCTGAGCACTATGGCACTTAACATCTGAGGTCATCAGTCCCCTAGAACTTAGAACTACTTAAAACTAACTAACCTAAGGACATCACACGCATCCATGCCCGCGGCAGGATTCGAACCTGCGACAGTAGCGTTCGCGCGGTTCCAGACTGAAGCGCCTAGAACCGCTCGGCCACCCCGGCCGGCTACGACGTAGAGCTACAGTTGCTTGAAGATGAGTTAGCGAGCGATTCCAGGTAATGTGCTGGTATATCACTGACAGTAAAATTAAGTCGGGTTTGTTAAATGTTTAAGTGAAACATTACATTAAAAACGATAGTCCAGAACACCGGTTTATTAAAACATATCGCGTTTTAGTGTTTCATTTACCAACATTTGTTGTAGTTTTTTTACAGAAAATTACTAAGTTGAAGCCAATATCTGATGTGTTTTTAAAGGTCTTTTAGATAGCAATTGAAAATACGCCTCCCTGTTGTTGTTGTTGTTGTGGTCTTCAGTCCTGAGACTGGTTTGATGCAGCTCTCCATGCTGCTCTATCCTGTGGAAGCTTCTTCATCACGGCTCCCTATTAACGTTTTGAATTAATCGGTTTGCAAACCGATGATCACCTAAGTTTTTACAATACCAAAGGTTTCCTCTTGTTCTACTGTTGCTTGTTGAAGTAAGAATTTCCTAAGCTGCGCAGAGAACGAACTAAGATTATTTCTGTGTTTGGATCCACATGTGTACGTGAAAGGTTTTCTGTTTGACTTGCACGAAAACTATATTGCGTGCAAGTATTTCTGATTGTAATGTAATAAATACCCTTAGAATTGCTGTCAGCTGAACCCGTGGCCGGCCTGTGTGGCCGTGCGGTTCTAGGCGCTTCAGTCTGGAACCGCGTGACCGCTACGGTCGCAGGTTCGAATCCTGCCGCGGGCATGGATGCGTGTGATTTCCTTAGGTTAGTTAGGTTCAAGTAGTTCTAAGTTCTAGGAGACTGATGACCACAGATGTTAAGTCCCATAGTGCTCAGAGCCATTTGAACCATTTTTTGAAGCTGAACCCTCGTTCTAGATCTTAGTAGTATAATTGCATCGATACTCTTGTAGAATTGGGGAGAAAAGAAGTTTGTGGCACAACTTGACTAGAAGAAGGGATCGGTTGGTAGGACATGTTTTGAGGCACCAAGGGATCACAAATTTAGCATTGGAGGGCACCGTGGAGGGTAAAAATCGTAGAGGGAGACCAAGAGATGAATACACTAAGCAGATTCAGAAGGACGTAGGTTGCAGTAGGTACTGGGAGATGAAGAAGCTTGCACAGGATAGTGTAGCATGGAGAGCTGCATCAAACCAGTCTCAGGACTGAAGACCACAACAACAGACAACTCTTGTTCCACCCAACAAAGCTCTCCACCCACTTCACAAACATTTTTTTATGACAAAGAAAACAGATATGAAGTTTCGTGCGTCTGAGGCGGCTTTCCACGGTTCGCGCGGCTCCCCTCGTCGGAGGTTGTAGTCCTCCATCCGGCGTGGGTATCTGTGTGCGTGGTGTTCTTAGCGTAAGTTAGTTTGAGTTAGATTAAGTAGAGTGTAAGCCTAGGGACCGACGACCTCACCAGAAATTACTACAAATTTTTTCCATTGGTGAACATTTGGAGAAAGGCGAGTGTAAGGAAAGAAAGCGCTAATGCGTAAAGTCGGGGAATGGGGGATTGCATCATCGTCAACATGGCGAATCTGTGTTCTGCACTGTCTGCACTGGACGATGCGATGGTGCAAACACCCTAAGAGCCTCTGCCGTGAGCAAAGACCTGTAGAGTGACTGGCAGTATATCTACGCTTACATAGGGAAGGAAACGTGTGCATCATAAGCCAAGCGCTGATTTGCAGACTATTGTCAGTAATTTTCTAGCCAGGTAGTCCACGTACAGTGTGTAAACTTTTAGATGGCAGGCCTCTCCCTAATCCTGAATCGGTAGAAGTCGGTAAACGTCGGGAGGCTTCGGTAGGCACGCAGTTTAGACTGCTGCCAACATTACGTAGCTGACTGTGTTGTACAAGGTAGCCATTGCTTCTGGTTCGTTATTGTTTTGCGCTGTACTGTTCTGCGTGTTTTTATTGTGCAGTTGTGCTAAACATTATCAAAATGAGTGAAGAGGCAGTTGCTGGCTCATCTCGGGAGTCGCCAACAACCCCTACCGGTAGGCCTACGGTTAGAAGGAAACCAGGATTACGTAGCGTTGCTCGCAAAATTATATTGCGTGTGATTGAATGCTGCGAAAGGGAAAGGGAGCAGAAAAAATTGTTTCACTCCATTTACAAATATTCAGTGAGAGCTGCTACATACACAGCACAAAGCATGCTACACTGACCTAACTGTTGAAACATTTTCCATTACTCTTTTCGGGCGTTCGGAGAACAACTCACCAAAGTTTCATTGCAATCGGATGAATGGTTTGTGAGCGCATAGTAGACAAACATATATATGACGATTTCAGTTTCGTTAACGTACAACATTTAAAGCGAGTTTTACTTCCAAGCCTTTCGTCTGCTTTCGTGTAAGCATGACGCGCAATTTGTAGTGCCAGCACTGCAACTAATAGGCGTGCCTTGTCCCCCCCCCCCCCCCCCAACGGCTTCTCTCCCCTTGCCAGCCAATGCATGCTTCCTCCTCTCCCCGCACTCACCTCACAACTCGGCCGTCTTACAGTTAACATACTGTATAGCTTCCTTCCTTACCTCTCCATTTCGTTATCACCATCCTGTTACATTCTTTGGCCAATGAAGTTTCACAAGACACCGATTAGCGGGAATAAATAGAAGCTTCTTTCCTCCTGCAAAATCAGTCTTACCCTGAGGAAGGTCGTCGGAATACGATCGAAACTTCGGTCTTGTCGTTTATGTCCAGATCATCGTGCCACGAAATATTACACAACCTACAGTCATGTACAAGAAAAATAATTTTAAACAGCCACTGCTGAGATCGTTTGCAGTTACTGAAGAAACTGTCTGTTAGTGACATATGAAATTTCGGATGATTCTACCACAAAACTACACCCACTGCTGTTAATTCCATGTTTGAGGTTAGTTTCAACTTGACATAGCCTGCCGTCATGCTGATCCTACCTACTTTCCACCTCTTCTACTTGGTTAGTTAGGTGAAGAACATTTTTAGCACACTCATCCACTCGTTCTGACACAGTTTTTACTTCATTCAAACATTTGTCAGATTAAGAACTGATTTTGCTGCCTAACACTTTCTGATCAGTTTCACATGCAGCTTCTACAGCCCCTATTTTAACCTGTACTTTTTCTACACCTTCTTTAATTTCATCTACTCTTTGTTTGTTTCCAACAGCAACTCTTTTCAAAGCCTCTGTTAATTCACCTTTTACAATGCTAACAGATCTTTTGCAATTATTCTTAACTCGAGAAATTTTGTCATCTACTTTATTTTCCAATGACTTCAATTCATTTTCCCACATTTCTTTTAAAACAGCAGTCTGGTTTTCAAGTTTTTCATTAAAAACACTGTCAAGTTTTTCGATTTTACTATTAATTTTTTGAGTTTGTCCCTGTATAGAGCCCATTAAAGCGGCAAACATTTCCTGCATACTTCCTAGTTCCATTTTTGGCATCACTGTTTCTTGTTTCCCTTTTCCACTGGCACTATACCACATTTGGTATCCACATTTGATGCATTTGGTTCAGTAACATTCCCAACACTATCATCACACACCTGATCGTTACTGAGTTCACGCTGAATGTTACTTTTTGTATTAGTATAATCCCTACTAGTTACTTTAACAGACATACTTGAAGCAGACTCAATTCCACTGTCCGTAAATAACATAGAAATATTATCAAAAACATCCCCTTTTATTTTAACATCTACTCCTTCTCTCTGTTGAGGTGTGATAGTGTGTGAAGCACTCACACTGAATGAAAGTTCTTCCTCCTTCACCGTATTCACAAAGTCTTTATCACTTGCCATGTTTCTCAGTCTTTCAGCACACACACACGACAAATGTAACAAAGTTGACTTATCTTTTGTCGAATGCTGCAGCCTCGGCGTGTTGAAACTGAATGTCCGATCCTCTGCGGCTGCCGTAACAGTTTCCGGGCCCCCGCTCGTCGCGTAGGCTGGCCGCGCTGCCCCGTTGTACTGCTCGCCGCCACCGCCAAGATGCCACAGCCGTTGCGTATCATCTTCTTTCTTGCAGTTCCAGCAACTCGAAACGAGTTCCGTTCAAACTTGTGCTAGTACCGGTTCACAAAATTCTTTCACTAACGTTCACTGTCCAGTCCATCAAAATCTTTCTCTCGACCGCGGATACAAAATACTACGGCTTTAGCGAAACCTACTGTAGTTAGAGGTGTACAAATTCCCCTTGCAGCCTGCTTGCCCCTAGCTCCTCTGCAGCCATTCATGCAGGTCAGCCTGCCGCGACGTAAACACAAGAGTGCGCGTGTACTGAGGCATAGTGGGCAATGCGGGCGATACGGGCTCCCGCAAGCCCGGGCTACCTGGGTTCCCGCAAGCCTGCCAAGCTTCACGGGACCCGCTCAGCTTGCAGCGCCTGACAACAGCTTGCGCTGTCAAGCTACCGTGACTAGAGTAGCCAGGTAGTTAGCCTGCAGTTCATTTATCGAAGCGGTGGAGGCAGCACAATGAATAGGTCGAACTTTAGTGAGATTGAAAAAAAAATTGACAGGTGGGGAATACATGCTGGTAACGAAACAGAGCACAAGTTCCGCATGGGAAACGTTTTCGTGTGTTTATGAGGCCGCTTCAAATAAATCGGTAGTTGTGTCTCAATGCAAACTATGTAAAAAGCTCTTAAGTACTTATTGGGGAACCTCGAGTATGTTACGACATGTGTGAAAATTTGACAAGCAGTTCTCTCACTCCGTAAATATCTTGAAAGAGGACAAAGATTTAGTGGCCGAAAAGTGCGTCGAAATTTAGGGCAGACACTGATCGACATAAGTAAAAAATGTGGCTCAGTTGATATTAAAAACGTTATGCCTTCCCGTGTGACAGTAGCTAGGAAAGTTCAAACCTTAGCTGATAAAGTGCGCAGCAAAATGCTCCCAGATACAGTGCATGCGATTAGTTCTGGTATATGTGCCAGTACAATTGATCTATGGACAGACAATTACAAAGGGGTGCATTACATGTCCGTGACAATGCATTACATAAATTCAGACTGGCGTTTGAATAAATATGTACTGATGTGCTCTGCGTTTCCTGACTGCCCAAAAACTGGCTCGAATATTCGAAACGAGTTGGAAGATGGCTTAGAAACTATGGGTGTTTCTCGTGAAGTCATTGCCAAAATTACGTTTGTCACAGACCAGGGCAGTAACATTGTCAAAGCTCTCGAAATATATGAGCGTCTTCCATGCATGGCTCATAGTATAAACACAGTCTTGACACATGTTCTGAGCGAACAGTTTTTGAAAGAAAATGTTCCAAATATATTAGCCATTCTTAATACAGTGCGGGCTACGGTTTCGTACTTCAAGAGAAGAGGTCTCTGGGTGAGACTGAACTCATCTTTAAAGCAGTGGGTTTCAACTCGTTGGAATAGTTATTTTGACATGCTTTTATCAGTCCATTCTCAGATTGATTCAGTGAAGGCTGTTTTACATAATGAAGGTGCCTCTGATAAGATGCTGGGTTATGACCACCATATAACTGGCCAGCTTATAGAATTTCTTAAGCCGTTTAAAGAAGCCACAGTTGATCTAGAGGGTGACAAGGAGCCAACCCTACATTTAGTTCTACCGTGGTTTTATGCCTTAAAAACTCACTGTACCGTACAGGATAACGATGAAGAGGTTTGTAATTTTATTCCATCTGAATATTAGAGAACCACTTGTGAAATATGTATGCTGAGAAAATGTATTTTCAGGACATAAAACCTTTGAAACAAGCCGCCGATGCCTTCCTAGAATAGAAAATGTGCGTTAGTATGTTGCATAAAATTGCAACGTTTATGGTGGCTAACTACCGCACATTAAGAAAGTTAACAGAGGATGAAAAAATTGAAGTTTGCCAAGCAGTACGACAGATGTGTGCTGAAGGTAAGCTCCTAAGAAAATGCATATATCCTTCACTTACATGTACATGGTTACTCTGCAAGTCACACGCAAGTTCTTGGTTGAGGGTTCATCGAACCACTTTCAACTTATTTGTCTCCTATTCTCGAATTTCGCGCGGGATAGAACAGCTACATCTCTCCGTCTGAGCGCTGCTTTTTTGTATTTTATTCTGATGATCATTTCTTCCAATGTAGATGGAACTCAACAATATATCTTCAAATTCGGAGGTGTAAGTTGGTGATCGAAATTTCATCTATAGATCGCGCCACGTTAAAAAACGCCATTGTTGTTCTGATTCCCACCCCAACTTTTGTGTAATTTCCGCGACACTCTTTCCCCTGTTTCACGATAATACCAAACCAACTGCCCTTATTTAGACTCTTTCGACCTCTTCCGTCAATCGTAAGGCTCTCCAACTGCGTAGCAATGCTCCAAAAGAGTGTTTCGTCATTAAAACGCCTACAATATTTTCTGTGCGTCCATTCCTATTTAAGTAGGTCGTAATTGTAATCAGAGGTATTAAGTAGAATCTACAGCCTTTAGATTTGACTGGTTGATCTTGTAAACGAAGTTTAACGGACTTAGTTTAGTACACACAGGGATAACCTCGCTCTTGTCATTATTTATTGCCAACTGCTAATTTTCACACAAAAAATATATACTTTATTTAAATCGTCCTGCAGTTAGTTTTGATCTTCTGGTGACTTTACTGGACGGTAAATGATAGCATCAACTAAAAACTATTATAATTTCAACTATGTGTAGTACGATCTTCACATTATTCTGCAAATATTAATTGGAACCTGTACAGTTTCAGTGCAAGTGCTCAATCACAGCACCCAAGATACAAATGCAGGGCCGTACAAAATGGCGAAATTTGAGGACTGGGCAGAAGCGCCTCCTCTCCTACATGATGAAGTCAGCAGATACTTGCAAGAACACTGTGTGAACGACGGAGATATTCTACAGTGGTGGAAAAATAACTCCCAACGACTTCCTCGACTTCCGTGTGTGGCAAGAAAAATATTAAATATACCAGCCACTAGTGCGTCTAGTGAGAGAATTTTTAGTTGCGCTGGAAACCTAATTAGCGAAAAACGATCACGTCTTAATGCAGACAGACTTAACGATCTCGTCATAATTAATTCAAACACTAATCAGCAGACATATTAAGAATACAGTAGAACATTAAATAGGAAACTATGAGTTTGAGCGCAAATTTACTAATTAAGAGTGCAGATTTCTTTCTTGTGCTTTCTGGGCGTCAATTTCTGAGATAGAAATTTTGTAATGCATACAGTTCATTTTTATTTTAGACTAAACTTTTTGATTTCAATCCTCCCAAGTGACATTAATTATTGTTTGTAAACCATTTTCTGTTACTTGGGTTTGCAAAGGTAGGCAAATATTTTTAGGAGTATCTGGTTTGGCCTAAATAATACTTTCAGGGGAACTGAAGGAAAATTTGTAAATATTTTATGTTGAAAAGCGTTCTGCAACATAAAATATTCATTTGTGGATTAAGGCAATACACATTATGAGTTTAAATTACAATTTATTTTGTTGAGTTCCACACACATTGCAAAATGTAATTTTATTCTTGTATTTCTATATTAAGGGGAATCCCACATGCAGAGTCAAGATGCTGAAGACCTAGACACTACAAATACTCCTAAAATGAAGAGCGTCTTTTTCCATGAATGTATTGTAGTAGGAATATAATGGAAACTCTGAGACACTCTCCACAGCATCTACAGGTGCGTCATGAGGATTCAGACTCGTCGTTTAGGTCTGTGTTAGGAGGGTCTACAGTCGTCGTTTAGGTTTGCATCATGCAAGTAAACACTCGTCGTCTTAGTCTGCATCATGGTCCGAAATATGGTCTCTCATGACGCAGACCTAGACTACAAGTGTGGACTCTCATGACGCAAACATAGGAGCCGCGAAAAATGGCTCAGGGTCGCCATTGTGTTCCCAGTACTATAGTTTTTAGACGATCTGGATACGAAACAAGTCCTTCGATTTTGTTAAAATGCATTTTGGCAATTTAGAATGATTTTGCCAACTTCAAATGAATTCACAGAACCAGTAAAATACATCCTGGAAACGTAGTTAAATATTTATATAATTGCTGTTATACTTGGCTGAAACATACTAAAGTTAAAGAATCTAGACTTATAAAATCTCAATTTGGTTCTCATTGCAGTACAGTGGTTAATAGGGGCGTAGATAATTTATTCTTCTGGGGAGATGACCAATCTTCTTTTTTTGGGGGGGGGGGGGAGGTTCACTTCTCTAGTACAAATATCCATCCGTTTCGGTGTTGAAAAGTGCAGCACAGACTGCATTGCGTTGTCTGGGCATTTATTTATTCCATACTCTCGTAGTCCATCTTCCCTCCCCTATTTTCTCTCTATCCATTTAGTCCTCTCCCACTGTCTCTCTGATCACCTCCCCCCCCCCCCCCCTCACCTTCCCTTGGCCGGCCGGAGTGGCCAAGCAGTTCTAGGCGCTACAGTCTGGAACCGCGCGACCGCTACGGTTGCAGGTTCGAATCCTGCTTCGGGCATGGATGTGTGTGATGTCCTTAGGTTAGTTAGGTTTAAGTAGTTCTAAGTTCTAGGGGACTGATGACCTCAGAAGTTAAGTCCCATATTGCTCAGGGCCATTTGAACCATTTTTGAACCCATCCCTTGGCCCATCTCCCCTCACCCTCTATCCTTCTCCTCGTCCTCTCTCTGTTGGAAACCGCCACCTCAGTTCATCTCCTCTTCACCTATCTATGAAAACTCATATATATCTGTCAACTTTTGTGGTGATCAGTGAATCAATGTCAAAGTTTATTGATAGGTAGCATTTACTGTAATACTTTTTGATACGCACCATTGATAGTTTTGTTTTCTGGTGCGTAAACAAATGAAGTTGAAGTTGTCCCGACAGGGGAATATGCGACATACAAATGACCATGTGAAAAACATGATTTTCAAGATTGATGCCACAAACATATAACAACTGCCCTTGCGATTTATCTATCGACATGGCAAATGTAAGCTGCACTGGAAATTATAACCGTTTAAAGTCGAATGGCATGTCGGTCGGAATCTTAGTGATACTGGAATCAAACTGTCTTCACCTTTGTACTTTCCTTTTAAAATTGTGGCTTCGATTACGTTTGTTCTTTAATTTCTTCCCCGCAAGCCGGGTGCCATTACAAAGACGTGGCTGGTTTACCTTTCGCAACATAATGATTGTCGATCCGACTTAATTACAGATTGGGAGGCGGTAATCCGAGGAAACCTAGCGAATTAAAAAATTATGTAGGATAGTTGACTACATCATCTTGGTTAGTAACGGAATAAACTGACTTGTATGTCAGCAATTCGCCAGGTGTCATATTTTGAATCTGAAAATTCATTTCGTTAACATCAAGGTTTTTTGCAGCCAATATAACACGTTCACTCAACCAAAAATGGTTTGCAACTGTTAAACGACATTTGCTGTGCGCGAATTGTCTAACACGATGACTGTGAATGTGTCAGACAGCTCTCAAATTTCAAAAAGATCATAAACATTTCGTTTAAAAGAAATGTATATATATATATATATATATATATATATATGTGTGTGTGTGTGTGTGTATATGTATATGTATATATACACACACATATGCATATATGTGTGTGTGTGTGTGTGTGTGTGTGTGTGTGTGTGTATGTATATATACACGCACATATGCATATATATATATATATATATATATATATATATATATATACAAACACACACACACACACATATATATATAATATATATATATATATATATATATATATATATATATATAAAAGTAAATATTCAAAAACTTTCTCCATGGAAACACGCGTACATAGTGAACTTTTATGGTAACCCGCAAACGATGTCAAAATCTTTTGTAAGGTACTCTATTCAATGTACTGTCCGAAATATTATGTAGGCAGTGATGTTTCTCTTGATGGCCAAGTGTGCAAAATTTCTTCAAGATCGGAATACAATTGTAAGTTGGTGTAGAAGTGTGTAAGTAAAGTACCCTCCGCCATGCACCATTCAGAATTTTGAGCAGACAGCGCCCTCCATCCTGCTTTGAATATCAAGTGTGCCAAATTTCATCAAGATCGGAATAAATACGTACAATTTGTCGAATTCCGTTATGTAAAGGAACCTCTGCCATGCGCCGTACGAAATTTTATGTAGACTGTGACCTTCCTCTTGGTTTCAAGGTATAGTGTGCAAAATTTCATCAAGATTGTATGCAATACAAACACACGGACACAATGAAAACGCACTTTCAGTTTTTGTCAAATTTTCCAATTTTTCGGTCGATTTTCGAAAAATTTTATTTCATAAAAACCTTGTCCTGAGAATTACGAAGACAGCAAAAAAAATTTTGCCGAATTGGTCCAGCCGTTCTCGAGTTTTACACTGATCAACACATTTGGCAATTAATTTTTATGTATATAGATAAGAAGCCCGAAATATACGCGTAAAGGAAGAATATACAAATAAAACCCAATATTTTTTTACCTGAAATTAAAATATATATATATATATATATATATATATATATATATATAATGTTGGGGTTTGTCTTTTGGTGCTCAGGTAAAATAAAAACTTTTGATTGACGTTCATAATACGACAATGACGCGCGCAGACTAAACGGCTGCGTAGCGCAGCTCAGCAGTAATATGGGCAGGCAAGCAAGTTTCCCGCAGCCTGCCCGGGTTGGGTTCTGCTTGGCTTGGCTGGGAGTGAAGCTGCCTGCCCGTTCTGTTGACAACGCGCGGCGGCCTGCCCGCCTGGCCACCAGGCAAGCATGGGCGGGTTAAAAGCGGAACATGTACACCACTAACTGTAGTTCGACGTGAACCAGGCTGCAATTAAAGTCACTAATCTACGTTTCGGGAAAAAGTTTTCACACGAAATGAAAAGTTGAATATTTTGTCCTCAATTAATATATTCTGAAACTTAGGTGAACAAGTATCACTGCCAAGGTCGTGCTAGTCTCAACATAGTTACTCACAATCCCTTTCACTCACGGTAGCAAGTTTATAGTGTTGCATTTCCCGAAAACGTTATAGCTACAGAAATACGGATTGTTTGTGATTGAGAATGCTCGCCAAACATTAAGTTTGTCGGTACCAAATGCAGTCACAGTTTTTATCCACCGACCTGCTCAATACGCCAAGCGGAATTTATGTCACAAAATTCACTTAAAAATTCCGAAATTTCTACACGCCCATCGGAATAAGTATGCCGTCACTTTACCACACTTTTGATGTATTACACACTGCTATATCGGGCAACTTACCGTTTCCATCGGAACTACTACTACACACGACCGAACTGTTTCATGGCTAGGCTCCCACTCTTCTCTAGAATACTCTAAGTCTTCTCTACCAGCAGAGAAGGCGCGCGAAGAATATTGCTTTGCCATTGGTCAGTTTACTCAACAGCCAATAGCAAAACAACATTCTCCCTCGTCAGTCCGAACTTTTCATCTATAACGAATCGCAAAATAGTAAACCTAACGACTGTACTTTTTACCGACGTAATTATCTAATATACTGAAGTTTTGCTTATGCATAAAGTTATTTACAATTGTTATTTATACCTGAATTAACTTTCCCTTTACCATAAACTTACTTTACAAATCAATTCTGCAAAAATCCCCTTTGTCCATATCCATACTTCTTCCAAATGGCCGGCCGCGGTGGTCTAGCGGTTCTGGCACTGCAGTCCGGAACCGCGGGACTGCTACGGCCGCAGGTTCGAATCCTGCCTCGGGTATGGGTGTGTGTGATGTCCTTAGGTTAGTTTGGTTTAAGTAGTTCTAAGTTCTAGGGGACTTATGACCTAAGATGTTGAGTCCCATAGTGCTCAGAGCCATTTGAACCATTTTTCTTCCAAATGTTCCCACACTAAACCCTACTACATAACTCGTTAAACAATTATCTTCATATTAACCTTAAACCACACTTACGCATCATTCATACTGCTAAAACACATTTATAACATTTTACATACACAAAAAGAAATAATAACATTTTATGAAAATACTAGAACAGTTTATGAAAAACATTCTATTACTTTAGAGCACTCTAGTGGGCACAATCGAAACTAAATCAGTCTCCTATCCAATATTGTCCTCTATCGGCTGATACATAAACTACGTGCGCGTCCAGTCTCGCGTCACCATCTGTCACTATCCAGCTCTGAGACACATTTCACACTTAACCGCCTCCAAAGCAGGATCGGTATACGGCGCTACGCCTCACTTCCCTTCTTGGTAGAAGCGATTAACTTCGATTCACATTTGCACTTTTTCATTCTGCACTAATTCTTGCGCTGCATTATTTACACTTCACTTTTGTAAACTGTTTCTTATCCCGCACAGTAACAGTGTGTATGTCTTTTCGTCTGTTGCCGGCCGATGTGGCCGAACGGTTCTAGGCGCTTCAGTCTGGAACCGCGCGACCGCTACGGTCCTGCCTCGGGCATAGATGTGTGTCATGTCCTTAGGTTTAAGTAGTTGTAAGTTCTAGAGGACTGATGACCTCAGATGTTACGTCCCATAGAGCTCAGAGCCATTAGAATTTTCGTCTGTTTTACTTCACGTTGTGTGTTGCCAACCCGTGAAACTACTTTATTATCTGTGCGTGTGTGTGTCAGTGAAAATTTGTGAAACTGTCTTGTTTGTTAGGTCGAGACGTGCGAGGAGTGGGGATGGGTTGACTTATTTTATTGTTTTTTTGGGGGGTGGAGGGCAGTAGCGGAGATGGACCTGGAGTGTGATTAAAGGACAGAATCCGAGAGGAGATGGTAGTGGTAAATGGAGCCTGTTGTTATCGGTTCATATTTAATATTATATGAAATGGTCAGTCAGTTTAAAGAGTGTGTGGTTTGCTAAGTTGGTCTAATAATTTGTGAGTTGGATGTAGTAATCTTGTAAGGTTAAGAGCTGTTTTTTTGTTGTTTATCCTTATGATTTCCATCCCTGTGTCCCTGGCCGTAATTTTGTTGGTGTTGGTGTGAGTTTCCTTTATATCATCTTCTGTATCATTCCAAGTCCCGAATTTAAGTTTGTCGTTAATCTCACTACTACCGCTCCCGTATACATTCGTCTTATTTTGTCCGTTTCACCCCGTAGTCTGATCTCTATACAACGCTCTGCTGTCTGAAACGTCCCCTTTGAACAATTTATATAGGACTGTGCTTAACCTGACACACAATATTTTGTTAGCGCAACGCAATCTGACTTTCAAAATTCCCTGCAAAAGAATGGCCCTGACTAACATTAAACTATACCTTTCACAAATCACTTACCTCACAAAAATCTTCGCTGCTCAAGCTACTGCAATACAGCGAGCGCCACTACTGCCAGCTAAATAAAAGATTCAAACTACTAAAGGCACTAACTACTGATAGGGATAGTTAGCAAATGAAAGATATTAATAGAGAACAAACAATGTATTTACCTTAATATCATCACATATAAATATAGCAGTTCATGGAAAATTTGAAAACTCCGCCATCTCTCTCCTCACATCCACCACTGCTGGCAGCTCACCTCCAACTGCGCAACGCTACGCGCTGTTCACAGCCAGCTGCCTAACACTACAATGGCGAGTATTACAACAATGCAAAGCAGACACAGACTGCCCACAGCACAGCCAGTGATTGTCATACAGAGGTGGCGTTACCAATAAAAAACCTAAACAGCCTACTTACATAGAGAAAACATAAACAGCCTACTTACATAGCCCCCATGCTCCCCACAAAAATTTTTACAAATGGTGTTGGGCACTGGCCAATACAGATTTGACAAAAATTTTTCACAATTACAGTAACAAAGGTATAAAATGCACACACTTATTGAAACAATGTTGGTCAAAAGCTAAAATTTTTTCACAGTCCATAAAGACAGTCCTGATCATTCATTACGGTAAAATAGTAGTGGTTTTCTCAAAGTCTGAGCAGTAGAAAAAAAATGCACACGGAAGTAGTGGATTTCCATGCAGTCTTGAAGAAGTAGTGTTGTCCTTCCAACGGAAAGACAGTGCTGACTCGACATGCAGACAGGTAATGGGCCACAACAGAGTAAACCCACAGCATAGTCAGTCGACATTTTGACAAGCAGAAAATGTGTCTTGACTTATTTGAGAAAACGGTGAGGATCCAAAACCTGAATCTACAGTATTTGCGAAATCGTGTCGTGTCATTTCGGCTTCCTGAGGCGAGCTATTGCCGACCGATCGATCGATAATGCTTCCCTCTTCACTAATTGTTTCACTGTCCACGCCATTGTTTGCCGCCCGCTCCATTTCCCTATGCACAATTACCAAATTACTACTTTGAACATCAGTTAATTCATTACTCGGTGGCGCTAACATACTGCTTTCATTTTCACTGTCATTTCTCAGTTTACTTTGGAGCCTAGTATTACGTTTTTCACACGCCATTATTGTCACAGTATTTCACACGACAACACAGAAAAACACAATTTGAAGAGCAAAATAAAATAACGTAGCAATGGAAATAATGTCTAGTTAATTGCAGCTGCGAAATACTTGGTGCAAATCTACATGCATGCCACAACTGTTTTACTATACAACAATGAAAGACTGCAACTACAAAGGAAATTCTCTCTACAATTACGCGCTAGCAATAAACAAAAGCTACACTAAATACACAAACTACAAGAAAAAATCAGAAGATTCCAGTGAGGTATCCTAGGCTAAGGGTCTACATATGAAACGTCCCCTTTGAACAATTTATATAGGACTGTGCTTAACCTGACACACAATATTTTGTTAGCGCAACGCAATCTGACTTTCAAAATTCCCTGCAAAAGAATGGCCCTGACTAACATTAAACTATACCTTTCACAAATCACTTACCTCACAAAAATCTTCGCTGCTCAAGCTACTGCAATACAGCGAGCGCCACTACTGCCAGCTAAATAAAAGATTCAAACTACTAAAGGCACTAACTACTGATAGGGATAGTTAGCAAATGAAAGATATTAATAGAGAACAAACAATGTATTTACCTTAATATCATCACATATAAATATAGCAGTTCATGGAAAATTTGAAAACTCCGCCATCTCTCTCCTCACATCCACCACTGCTGGCAGCTCACCTCCAACTGCGCAACGCTACGCGCTGTTCACAGCCAGCTGCCTAACACTACAATGGCGAGTATTACAACAATGCAAAGCAGACACAGACTGCCCACAGCACAGCCAGTGATTGTCATACAGAGGTGGCGTTACCAATAAAAAACCTAAACAGCCTACTTACATAGAGAAAACATAAACAGCCTACTTACAATATCATCTTCTGTATCATTCCAAGTCCCGAATTTAAGTTTGTCGTTAATCTCACTACTACCGCTCCCGTATACATTCGTCTTATTTTGTCCGTTTCACCCCGTAGTCTGATCTCTATACAACGCTCTGTCTGTCTGACGGGTACATCGTTCAATCTTACTACCACCACTGCCATATAAATTACTCTTATTTCGTGTGTTTCATACCGCAGTCTGATCTATGTACAGTGCTCAACCTGTTTAGTGAGTACGTCCTTCAGCTTTACTTGATCATTTTCATTCCGTAGTCCCATCTCTATACAGCACTCATTCTGTTTGACGAGTACTGCATAATTTATTCTTACTGTAATTGTAACTTCCAGTTGTTAGAGGTCTTGATGATTTTCATTCTGTAGTCCCATCTCCATACAGCACTCATTCTGTTTGACGAGTACTGCATAAATTATTCTTACTGTAATTGTAACTTCCAGTTGTTAGAGATCTATATAGCGCATCGATTATCGAGCGGGTACTGTACGTTGTTTTTTTTTTGTGATATGTTACAATACAGCATCACCGGTCTATTGCGGTCTAACTGCGTTGGTGAGGCAGTAAATTTCCACAGGTCAGTGACTGCGTCACTGCAATTCACTTTGGAGGTGTGGCGGTGGGACTTGGGAGTCCCGTACCACCCTCTGACGGTGACAGTACCACATGAGTCAGGCAGAAAAATTTTGCCTAACGTGGGCAGGTATGATTGGAAAGTATTGGACGTAGAATGGGGGCTAGTCCCGCCAAAGGATGCGTCCGTGGTGGGCGCGCCAGACCTATCGTTAGCCATGGTCGGAATCCGTTTCCTCTAGGATGGTTAGGGGAACGGGATGTCGATGCCAGCGGCGTGGAAGTGTGGTCCCAACGTGGCGTAACCCATGGTCAGTGTCCCGCAAGGCATCCACTTTCTCATAGAGCCGTCGCGCGTTGTTGCGTATGGTCGTCTTTAGGGGGACGATATCCGCTTCCTCGTGGAGAGTGACAATTCTCGTGAGTGGCGGGGCGTGCAGGCTCCACCTGAGCACCTTGTTCTGCAGGCGCTGCAGTGTCCACATCCTGCTGACACTAATCGTGGCCCATGCAGCAGATCCATACGTGAGGGCAGGCAGGATAACTGTTCGGTAAATGCGCAGCTTGGTATGCAGGTTAAGTTCCCTACTGCGAAAGAGCGGGTACAAAGCCCTGGTTAGCTTTTGCCCCTTGTTGCTGACATACTCCGCATGACAGTGGAAGAGCAACTTGTGGTCCATCTGGACCCCGAGATAGGTGGTTGTCGGGGACCAGGGCACTCGCACACCTGCAATCGAGATATTGCGGCGGAGGACTGGGCACCGTTTCGTGAAGTAAACTGCCGTAGTTTTGGCGGCATTGAGAGCTATTTTGTTTGTCCCTCACCAGATGATGATGGCGTCCACCTGTCGCTGGAGGCGGGCGACGACGGCGTCAGTAATGCGGCCAGTGGTGTTTAGTGCTGTGTCGTCAGCGTATTGTGCAAGGTGGCACTCGGGGATGACCGGCATATCATTGACATAGATATTAGAAAGGATGGGAGATAGCACCGATCCTTGCGGAGTGCCTGCCGACAATTGGCGAATGCCAGAACGCATTCCCCGTTGAGCCACTAGGAAAGTCCTACCACGGAGGAAGTCATCCACGATCTTGACATAAATATCCTGTATAGGGGTCTGTGTCAGCATATTGCGTACGAGGTTGTCTTGCCAGATCTTGTCGTAGGCGTTTTGCAAGTCCAGAAAAACGGCAGCTGTAGACTTGGCAGTGTTGAAGCTGAAACGTCCCCTTTGAAAAATTGTACAGGACTGTGCTTAACCTGACACACAATATTTTTAGCGCAACGCAATCTGACTTTCAGAAATCCCTACAAAAGAATGGCCCTGAATAACATTAACCTATGCATTTCACAAATCGCTTACCTCACAAAAATCTTGGTTACTCGAACTACTGCAATACAGCTAACTACTGCCAGCTAACTAAAAGATTCAAAGTACTGAAGGCACTAACTACTGATAGGCATAGTTAGCAAATGAAAGATTTTAATAGAGAACAAACAATGTATTTACCTTAATAGTCATAATAAATATATCAGTTCATGACAAATTTCAAAACTCTGCCATCTCTCTCCCCACATCCACCACTGCTGGCGGCTCACCTCCAACTGCGCAACGCTACGCGCTGTTCACATCCAGCTGCCGCTGCCCAACACGACAATGGCAGACAACAATGCAAACTAGCCACAGACTGTGCACAGCACAGCCAGTGATTTTCATACAGAGAGCGCTACGTGGCGGCGGCGTTACCAACAGAAGAACCTAAACAGCCTACTTACATAGCCCCCATGCTCCCTACAAAAAATTTTACAAATTGTTTTGGGCAGTGGCCAATACAGATTTGAAAAAGTTTTTCATAATTACAATAACAAAGAAATCAAAGGCACACACTTATTGATACAATGTTGGTCAAACGGTAAAATTTTCTCACAGTCTATAAAGACAGTCCTGATTCATCACAGTAAAATTACAGTGTTTTTCTTTTTTTCAAAGTCTGAACAGTAAAAGAGAATGCACACAGAAGTAGTGGAATTCCATGCAGTCTTGAAGAAGTAGTGGCCTTCCAATGGAATGACAGTGCTGACTCTTGACAGGCACACAAGTAATGGGCCACAACAGAGTAAACCCACCGCAGAGTCATTCGAAGTTTTGAAGAATATTGGTAGATAGGTCACCATAGAGCAGACCCACTGTAGTCCTGGTAGAGATTACGGTATTGGTGGGCCACCAGAGGTGCAGACCCACTGCAGTCCTTGTAGAAATAATGGTTCTGGTGAGTCAGCAAAGGTGTAGACCCACTGTAGTCCTTGTATAAATGGCCAGCAGCCATCTGCTGCGACTGTGCAGGTGCACAATCACCATTGAAGAGTCTTGCGGATAATATAGCAAGTCCATAAACCACCACTTGTGTACTCACAAAACTTTTTGGAATGTACTTAGAACCAGCAATGCTGTTATCCAGTCCCTTGCTGAATTATTAACACATGTCCAAACCCTAACGGTCCCTACTTCTCTCATGTTGCCCATATACTATGACCAACAGAAACGTGTGCAGTGAAATGAAACTTACAAGTTAATAATATGATGAACTGGTGTCAATTACAATTTTATAACATAAGAATACAATAACAAAGGTACAAAATACATCATTAAAGAACATAACAATACAGATAACATTTGTAGTACAGGCTTTACAAAAGAATCGAAATAACATATACATCAGTGTTACAGGAATTATGACATAAGTTCATACATAGTATTGGAAAAATTCTACAACATAAATCTTATTAGCTAAACACATAAAGACAGGAAAAAGATAAATACACAAGGGTACATAAACACATAGCGGAATAATACAAAAGGAAAGGACAGGGTTCGTTTTCAGTGTGACATTTGGTACTGCAGTCCAAATCTAGTTAATTGCAGCTGCAAAATACTAGGTGCAAATCTACAGGCATGCCACAACTGTGTACAACAATGAAAAACTACAACTACAAAGGAAATTCTCTCTATAATTACGCGCTAGCAATAAACAAAAGCTACATTAATTACACAAACTACAAGAAAATAATCAGAAGATTCCAGTGAGGTATCCTGGCAGGGTCGCCATATGAAACGTCCCCTTTGAAAAATTATACAGGACTGTGCTTAACCTGACACACAATATTTTTAGCGCAACGCAATCTGACTTTCAGAAATCCCTACAAAAGAATGGCCCTGAATAACATTAACCTATGCATTTCACAAATCGCTTACCTCACAAAAATCATGGTTACTCGAACTACTGCAATACAACAAGTGCCACTACTGCCAGCTAAATAAAAGATTCAAAGTACTGAAGGCACTAACTACTGATAGGCATAGTTAGCAAATGAAAGATTTTAATAGAGAACAAACAATGTATTTGCCTTAATAGTCATAATATATATATCAGTTCATGACAAATTTCAAAACTCCGCCATCTCTCTCCCCACATCCACCACTGCTGGCGGCTCACCTCCAACTGCGCAACGCTACGCACTGTTCACATCCAGCTGCCGCTGCCCAACACTACAATGGCAGACAACAATGCAAACTAGCCACAGACTGCACACAGCACAGCCAGTGATTTTCATACAGAGAGCGCTACATGGCGGCGGCGTTACCAATATAAGAACCTAAACAGCCTACTTACAAAGCCTTTGCTGATGTGTTCAGTGATCCGTAGGACCTGAAGTTCAGCAGAGAGGTGTGGAGTGAATCCAAACTGTTCAGGACGGATCGTCCCAGCTGCCGCAAGAGGTTGGGAAAGTCGGTGAAGGATCACAGATTCAAGGACCTTCGCCATAGTGTTTAGGAGGCTGATGGGCCTGTTGTTGGTGGGGACTGTAGGGTCCTTGAACTTCTTGGGGATCGCAATCAGTTTGGCTTGTTTCCACTGAGGGGGGAAAAGGCCAGATGTGAGACAACAGTTTAAAATCTTGGTGAACAAGATGAGTGGCGTGCGGGGAAGGTGGCAAAGACGTTCATTTAAAATTCCGTCCAATCCAGGGGCCTACCGGCCACGTTTCCGTCGAAGGTTGCGCTGAATTTCTGCCATGGACGTAAGAAGGGGAGCAGACTGGGGTGGGCGGTTGCGGAAAGCAGCAACAGCTGTCAGGACTTCATGTTCTTCCTGTAGTTCCTTCGGTGAAAGGTCCTGGACCAGAGGGCGGTTTTGGGCCTCGAACGCATCTGCCAGCGTTTCCACAATTTCCCGGGTATCATAAGACAAGCCCACTGCTGTGCGAATAGGATGGGCAGTCGCTGGCTTAGAACGCCGCAGGGTGCGAATGACAGCCCAGTCAGATTTTTGGTGGAGTAGGAAAGTGGACATCCTGTCCTCCCACTGTTCAGACCTCCATTCAGCGAGCCGGTGGCTGAATTCGCGTTGGAGGCGTCTCATTTGGCGTTTGTCCTGAGGGTCACGAAACTGCTTCCACCTCCGGCGGTAGCGGTTCTTTTGCACCTTCAGCTCTCGTAACAGAGGGGGCAAGTCGTCCAGGGGTGTTATATTTCGAGGTGCAGTGTTTCACTGCTTTCTGTATTTTGGCGGTAAGGTAATCCACAGCACGGACTATATTGGCCGGTGTTGTCAAATTGAGGTCGTGTCGAGTGGTGTTATTAAGTACCCTGGCAAACTTGTCCCAATTGGTGAGGGTCGCAGTGGAACGAACATCAAATGAAAGGGCAGCATTGGTGAGGTGCAAGAGTACTGGCTCAAGGTCAGAGGCCAGTTCGGGAGAACTTCCAGTGAAAACTGATGGTGATGTTTTTGAAGATGGCCACATCCAGAACGTCTGGCTTGCAGTTAGTACGGACTGGGATATGGGTAGGTTCGTGGGGGCCATAGACTGTTAGTGCTAAGGTATCCTTCAGGTCAAGGAGGGGCTGGCCTTTTGGGTTAGGCGCGCGAGAATGCCAAGCTGGGTGCTTGGCATTGAGATCTGCCCCAATGATGGGCCTGTCGAAGGATGACAATGTGCGGACGTCTGCTTCCAGCAGTGGCTTGTTTGGGCTCAAATACGCTGCTGCAAGGGTAATGGCACCAAGGCGTGTGGGGATGGTAGCCGCTGTGTGGGAGGAGGGTGTTGAATTCCGTCTTCAGTCGTTTTATGCCATTGGCATATAACAAGGGTGACGGGATCCCGAGGGGGCTAGTAGCATCCACACGATAGTCATGGAGGAGGGTGTTCAATTCCGTCTTCAGACATTATTGGCATTAAAAATGCATGTGACAAGATCCCGAGGGGGCTAGTGGATTCATTCTACTTATCTAAACTCAACTTCCCACAATTTACCTGCGAGAAAATCCATTATCGGTTACTTTCGTTTGTCTAATCTTGTCGTGAAAATTAACTTACATCAAAATTTTTTAACCCCGATCTGTAACACAGTACGTTGAATATACAGGTAATAATGACTTACATGTAATATGAACTGATGCATTTATCAGGATCGAGATTGCCTCCAAAATGCATTTCGATCTGTAGAGAAGGACTACAGTGTGATACTTGAGCGTGACCTTTACGGAGGGCCGAGCAGAGACTTCATCAAAAAAAAGTTAGCATCACCCCAGTTCCCTGAACTCCTGAAGGTAGACTTTGATTGTGGATATTATATCACAGACACAGTCCCTTTGACTGTTCAGAGATGTCGCTAAACCCGTGCATGAGAAGCACCTATTAGACGGAGGGGGTCCAACAGCCGATCCGTTCCACTAGGAAGTATACGGCTCGTGTTGTCTGTAGTTCAACCATGCCTAGACGTACAACACCGCGGTCTGACCGCGGCCACATTGTTACTTTGTGCCAGGAAGGGCTCTCAACAAGGGAAATGTGCAGGCGTCTCGGAGTGAACCACAGCGATGTTGTTCGAACATGGAGGAGATACAGAGAGACAGGAACTGTCGATGACATGCCTCACTCATGCCGCCAAAGGGCTACTACTGCAGTGGATGACCGCTACCTTCGGATTATGGCTCGGAGGAACCCTGACAGCAACGCCACCATGTTGAATAATGCTTTTCGTGCAGTCGCAGGACGTCAAACTATGCGCAATAGGCTGCACGAAGCGCAGCTTCACTCGCGGCGTCCATGGCGAGGACCACATTTGCAACGACGACACCATGCAGTGCCGTAAAGATGGGCATGCCGAATGGACCGCTCAGGATTGGCATCACGTTCTATTCACCGCTGAGTTTCGCATATGCCTTCAAACATACAATCGCCAGAGACTTGTTGAAGGCAACCCGGTCACGCTGAACGCCTTGACAGGCTGTCCAGCGAGTGCAGCAAGGTGGATGTACCCTGCTGCTTTGGGGTGGCATTATGTGGGGCCGACGTACGCCGCTGGTAGTCATGGAAGGCGCCGTAACGGCTGTAGGATACGCGATTGCCATCCTCCAACCGATAGTGCAACCATATCGGCGGCATATTGGCGAGGCATGCGTCTTCATGGACGGCAATTCGCGCCCTCATTGTGTACATATTGTGAATGACTTCCTTCAGCATAACCGCTTGACTAAAGTGGCCAACATGATCTCCAGACATAAGCACTATCGAACATGCGTGGGATTGACTGAAAAAGGCCGTTTATGGACGACGTGACCCACCGACCACTCTGAGGGATGTACGCCGAATCGCCGTTGAGGAGTGGGACAATCTGGACCAACAGTGCCTTGGTGATCTTGTAGATAGTCTGCCACGACGAATACCGCCATGCATCAATCAAGAGGACGTGTTACTGAGTGTTAGATGTACCGATATGCACAGCAATCTGGACCACCACCTCTGAAAGCCTCGCTGTATGGTGGTGCAACACGTAATGTGTGGTTTTCATGAGCAATAGAAAGGGCAGAAATGATGTTTATGTTGATCTCTGTTCCAATTTTCTGTACAGGTTCCGCTACTCTAGGAACCGAGGTGATTCAAAACTTTTTTTGATGTGTGTATAAACAAAAACCATTTTTACTACAGTCTACTTGCCTCAATCAGCTTTTCAGTTAGAAATATGACAACCTACTTTTGCTTTTTCAGGTCACCTGCAAGATTGTTGACAAAGAAAGAGAGAACGATGCCATTGTGACAACGTATCGCAAAGTAATGCTTATCACAGATAAATTCCGCCTTTTGGGAAATATGCCTGATCAACAAGACAACGTCTACTGTGCTTCACTTGAATCAATGAACATGGAAATACGGTAAACTCGTATTTAGTTATAATATGCAGCCATTAATGCTTGAACCTTTTATGATTTTTATTGATGCACTATCACTGACAGAACATTTTTAACTGAAACCAGTATCAATTGTAGCAGTTTCTACAAATAGAAACACGGTTCTGTACAATGTAAACACCCTGTCAATATGGTTACAAACCCAAAATCATCCCACCTAAAACCCGGATGTTGATCATTTGCAGTTTGTGTCACATTCGTCGCGAGATCTTCCAGGTATAGCTGATTAATAGCTCATTGTTCCAGAACCACACCATGTAGTTTAATTATAGGGAAATGTCTAGGTTGTGGAAGCAAGGAAAACTTTGACGCCACAATCCCCTGATTGACAAACATATTATGGTCAGTTATTGGTAGGGGAGTAACTTCTTGCTGTTAACAGGATGTACACCATGAAATAGGCAATATATGACGGTTGCATATAGCTAAGACTGTCAGTGATTTGGTTAAATGTGAAGAAAGAAACCACTGGTAAGTGTTATAAGATCTTACGTAAAGGAACAGTACCATGTTCCAAGTCCTGAAATAAGACAAATGTCTCTGAGCACTATGCGACTTAACTTCTGAGGTCATCAGTCGTCTAGAACTTAGAACTAATTAAACCTAACTAACCTAAGGACATCACACACATCCATGTCCGAGGCAGGACTCGAACCTGCGAACGTAGCGGTCGCTCGGTTGCAGACTGTAGCGCCTAGAACCGCACGGCCACTCCGGCCGGCGAAATAAGACACTCCATTCCGGATTTTTCTCGTACGTTATTCACAATAGCTGTCAATGTTGCCTCCAAATCAACATCAACACTCGTAACTGCATGGTGTGACATGTCAGACGGAAAGTTTCAAACAAACGCTAGTAAATATTTCATGGTATTGCTTTTTCTAAGTTTTAGTGGACTGTTTTAAGACTTATACAAGTAATTTTTGACGGTTACAGCTGCCGAATTACACCATCTACATACTTGTTATTGTTGTTGCGTACATTTTCATATGGCACTGGAAAGAGTATTTCTAATACCACATCAAATACGTCACAGGTATGAAACTTCGCGAAATTGTAACAGTATAACAGTGTCGAAAGCAGTGTGTGTCGGTCAGGAGAACGGATCTCACAAATATTTGTCATACTGTAACAAACGTAAACAGACATTAACTCAGGTACAACTTCTGTGCTCTCCTGTGAGCCTGAATATCGTTAGTCTGTGCGATCCACTGTATGTAGCGATCAGACAGCTTCCTCGTGAAGCTGTTGAGACTTTCGCAATGTATTGTGTACGACTGTCGAAAACGTGTTTGCGGTTTTCGTTTACAGTGAATGTCACCAAATTATTAGAGCAGCGGTGGGGCTGTATTCTCCACCGCAGTCCGTTCGCAACAAGTCTTCGCGATTTGAATTCACAACTACAAGAAATGATGAAACTGAAAGTGTGAAGAAATATTCACAAAGATAAAGAGAAACAGCTACTCATAACAGTATTGCTACTAGCATGTTATCGGCAATAACTCACAATCTACACGTTACTGCGGTTCGAACTTCACCTGCAGTTACTCGTACTTTAGGTACTTGACCTATGCACGGCTCTGTATAAAAAGAACAGTTAGATGTAGTCGTATCGTCGAGCCGCGCACGTCTGCTTTCACGTCCCGCAACTAATAGGCTGCAAATAATAAACTGTAGCTGTAATCCTGCAGTCAAATAGTCAATGTATTATCTAGAATTGCGAATTAATAAATTACACAGAAATACAAAATCAAATACAAATGATTAATTTATTAACAAAAGTTCTATTTTAACGTCTGGAATGGATTTATAGTTGGTGGTGACTTTAATTTACACTCGATATGTTGGCGAAAATACATGTTTAATTCCGGAGGTACGCATAAAACAGCATACGAAATTGTGATAACGCTTTCTCTGGAAATTATTTCGAACAAGTTAGTTCATGAGTCCACGCGAATAGTCAACGGTTGTGAAATCACAGTTGACCTCTTAGTAACAAATAATCCTGAACTGATAAAGAGCATCAAAAGGTATGCTGGGATTAGTGAATACAGGGTTTTCGTATCGAGATTGCATATTCTAACCCCACAAATACTCTAAAAATAAACGAAAAATAGACCTATTCAAAAAAACGGAAAAAAATTCACCTGACACCTTCCTGAGAAACATTCTCCAAATTAACAATGTAAGTGTTGACCAACTATGGCCTGAATTTAAAGAAATGTTATCGGCATCTATTGAGGGACTTATACCAAATAAATTAACAAACGACAGAGCATATCCTCCTTGGTACACAAAACGGGTCAGAACACTGTTACAGAAACAACGAAACAAACATGCCAAATTTAAACAGACGCGAATTCCCCAAGATCGGCGATCTGATACAGAAGCTCGAAATTTTGCGCGGACTTCAGTGCGAGATGTTCATAATGGTTCTGGTCGTACGTGAAGTATGCTATCGTCAAGACACAATCGATGCCTTGTCTGTGCGATAACAATGAAAATACCATCGACGACAGTACTGCCAAAGCACAGTTACTAAAGAGAGCCTTCCGAAATTCCTTCATCAAAGAAGACGAAGTAAATATTCCAGGATTCAAATCAAGAACAGCTGCCAACATGAGTAACGCAGAAGTAAATATCCTCGGAGTAGTGAAGCAAGTTAAATCACTGAAAAAAAGCCAGTCGTCCGGTCCAGACTGCATACCACTTAGGGTCCTTTTAGAGTATGCTGATACTTAACAATCACATATAACCGTTCGATCGACGAAAGACCGTACCCAAAGACTAGAAAATTGCACAGGTCGCACCAATTTTCAAGAAAGGACGTCCACTAAATTACCCGGTCCATATCATTAACGTCAATATGCAGCAGGATTTTGAAACATCTATTTTGTTCCAATATTTTAAATTACTTCAAAGAAAACGGTCTATTGATACACAGTCAACACGGATTTATAAGACATCGTTCTTGTGAAACACAACTAGCTCTTTACTCACACGAGGTGTTGAGTGCTATTTCGTATTTCTAGATTTCCAGAAGGCTTTTGACACTGTACCACACAAGCGGCTCGTAGTAAAATTGCGTGCTTATGTAATATCGTCTCAGTTATATGACGGAATTCTTGATTTTCTTGTCGGAGAGGTCACAGTTCGTAGTAACTGACGGGAAGTCATCGAGTAAAATGGAAGTGATTTGATCCTCATCTACATAAACGATTTAGGAGACAATCTGAGCAGCCGTCTTAGGTTATTTGCAGATGATGCTGTCGTTTATCGACTAGTAAAGTCATCAGAAGATCAAAACCAATTGCAAAACGATGTAGAAAAGCTATCTCTTTGTCGCGAAAATTGGCAATTGACTCTAAATAACGAAAAGTGTGAGGTCATCCACATGAGTGTTAAAAGAAATCCGTAAAACTCAGTCAAATCTTAAGTCCGTAAATTCAACCAAATACCTAGAAATTACAATTATGATCAATTTATATTGGAAGGAACACATAGAAAATATTATGGGGAAGGCTAAATGGCTCTGAGCACTATGGGACTTAACTTCTGAGGTCATCAGTCCCCTAGAACTTAGAACTACTTAAACCTAACTAACCTAAGGACATCACGCACATCCATGCCCGAGGCAGGATTGAAACCTGCGACCGTAGCGGTCACGCGGTTTCAAACTGAAGCGCTTAGAACCGCACGGCCACACCGGCCGGCGGGGAAGGCTAACAAAAGACTGCGTTTTATTGGCAGCACAGTTATAAAATGTAAAAGGTCTACTAAAGAGACGGGCCACACTACGCTTGTCCGACCTCTTTCAGAAGACTGCTACGCATTGTGGAATCCTTACCAGACATGATTGGCGGAGTACATCGATAAAGTTCAGAGAAAGGCAGCACGTTTTGTATTATCGCTAAGTTGGGGAAGAAGTGTCAGGAACATGATACAGGATTTGTGAGGGACATCATTAAAACAAAGGTGTTTTTAGTTTCGACGGAATCATACCACGAAATTTCAGTCATCAACGTTCTTCTCCAAATGCGAAAATATTTTGTTGATACACATGGAGAAACGATCACGATAATAAGATACGGGAAATCAGAGCTCACACGGAAAGATGTACGTGTCCGTTTTTCCCGCGCGTTGTATGAGATTGAAATAATAGAGAACTGTAGTGAAGGTGGTTCGATGAAACTTCTGCCATACACTTAAATGTGATTTGCAAATTATTCGTGTAGATGTAGATGCTGACTTACACACAATAAAGGACGTCTCAAATGAACGGGACGTGATACTACAATATACAATTCAAACACTTACAGAAATACCAATATCAAATGCACTAAAGTTAACGTTGAGAGAGTTACGAGAATTGTACCAATATGCCCAAACTTAAGTGAAAACCCAATCCATTTCGTGATCACCATACACGAAATATTCACCAACTCAAAATAGTGCAGTGTTCGATACGATGATTCACACACTTACACACCCGATACGAAGAACAGTAGCTCATACTCCGTCTGTCCTCAGTTCCTTAACACAAGCCGAATAAGTGAGACGCCTATTCTGAAGCATATCCAGATCTCTCGTGAACTGGATTTCCTTCAGAAGTTAGAGTATTGTAGCGGCCGTTCACCGCCCAGGTTCAAACCCTTACGCCTGAATCACACACGTTACCAGAGGCAGGTCTGCCTTTTTTCCAGCACTCAACACGAAGTGTCGCGAATCGCTCCCTTTAGTTTGTCACTTCAAAAGTCGCAGTCTCCACTTGAGTCCCGCATTGTTCTACTACTGTCTACTTCACCATTGGCTGAAGGACGTCTCCATCAAAACTACATCGGTCGTAAGCTCTACAGGCATGATCTAATTCATCTTAACCATTTTCTCCCACTGAACTAACGTATTACAACAATATTTCAATAAAGAAATGTTTTAAAATTCTGCCACACTCAGACGATTCAGAATAATTACAAATAAAGATTTATCCATAAATAAATAAGCCAGTATTCTTGTGCAATTGCACTCACGATAAATGACAATAGATTTATTACATATTATTAAACAATTATTTCTGCCTTCTAGACAGAGATGTCTTTTCGTTGTATTTTCATTTGTGATGTCCACTAACACATGTCATTGACGACTTTTAAATAAGCACAGTTCTTTAATAGCACTTACAGTCAACATTTAAGTGAAGTTACTGGTAAATCAGAAAACTGTTCATTAAATAAAAACACAAGCATGAAAAAATATGAGGCACTGATGCTGTGATCATTTGGCGTGTATGTGTCGTGAATACTACGTGCTGTCAAAGATTTGCACAGGAAAACCTTGTCGGCTCAAGACCCATCGACTTGCGCCATATGGGGGGTGGGTTTTGAGTTCCACATAAAAGGTTAGAGGACTATAACACACAAGAGGCGGCTACACAGGCAGAGGGACTTGTGTAGTATCGAAAGGGAGGTTTTCTAGGTTTGAGGATCCTCGCGAAGTATAGAAAGGGCTTCAGTCTCATAAGGTGCAGGGAAAACACTGGGCGGGGGTAAACCTGGCATCTATCGATGTTGCAGTTGTAAACTGTTGTAGCTGTGTTGGGAAACAAATAGTTCCCTTCTGTTGCTTTCGACAGAAGTTATACTTGAAAATCGGAATAAATTCATAATTGGTTCCTTTTACCGACCATTCAGCAGAAATGATACAGTTTCTGAACGATTCAAAGAAAACTTGAATCTCATTATAAATAGTTCCATATAATTTTAACGTCTATGGTAGGCGTAAAACATCGTCTTATATTGTGGTAAATACTTGCTCCAATAATTATTTTGATCAGTTAGTTCAGGAGGACACTCTAACAGTAAATAGTTGAGAGAATACACTTGACCTATTAGCATCAAATAATCCAGAGCATCGTGATGGGTACTGATACCCGTCTCTTCAAGGTCGTTGTAGCGAGACTGAATACCATAACATGTAAATCCACCGACAATGTTCGCTAAGTAAATCTGTAAAATCAAGTTAAATAAATGTGAGCACCGCCTATATTCGAGGCAAGACCTACGAGAAAGGCAGGCAGCAGCGCGTACGTCACGAAGGTAGTCCTGCGCGCTCGCTCTCTTGCTCAAATCACCTGTTAACTCGTAACTAGGCGTGCCCGTACAAACGAAAACTGAATCTTCTGCTGGAATCCGCTAATATGGAATCTTACTGCTATTAGTCCTATAACGATGTGAAGTCCATGGGCCTACTTACAATTTGTTACGGGTGTACTGGTGTACAATAAAATAAAATCATGCTTAAATGATTATCAGTTGCATAAGGCACCACTTCCAGCATGTAATGAGTACTGTTAAGCAGAAGAAAGTAAATGCTATAAACAAGCCGTTATACGATTTATATCGAGTGTTGACCTCAAATTAAATTTTGCTGTAGTACTGTTAATCAGTAAGACTTCATAATAGCAGATTCCAGTAGAAGTTGCAGTTATCGTTAGTACTTACGCCCCCAGCTGCGAGTTAACAAGTTTAGAAACGCATTTTGTCTGCTGAGCTGAGGGACCGAGCGAGTTCAGGACTACCTTCGCGACGTAGGCGCCACGGCCTGTCTTTCTCGTGGACCTCGGTTCGAGCTCAACATGCAGTAACCATTCACAGACGGCAGATGGCAGCACTAGCAGTGGAGGGTATATAAAGCGTGTCGCGGAGACGCGAAAACAGTGCAGTCGTTGTCGTAACGTGGAAACGAAGCGATGTATGTCAAGTCCAAAACGCAATGCTCTTTGTCATTCATTCCAAGGGTGGAAGCATTTCTGAAACGGCTAAGTTCGTAATCTATCCGCGTGCCGCCGCGGTTAACTTGTACTGAGCATGGCACAGTAGCGCTATCCAAAGCCGGCACCGAGAAAACTTTGAAGCAAACAGGCCACAGGTGACAGGGATAAACGACGGCTGTGGAGGTGTGTACAGGCTAACAGAAGTGCAACTGTTGAGCAGCTGACCGCCCAGGTGAACCAAGAGGCTACCGACAGTGTCTCCTCAACAATCATTCAACGAATGTTGCTGCGTATGGGCCTCCGCATGAGGTCCCTGGTCCATGTACCAATACTAACTGCCATTATACGGCGACAAAGTCTGGAATCTGCACACCAGTACCGCAGGTGGACGTTTACTTTGTGGTGACAGGTGATCTTTTCAGATGAAACACATTTTGGGCACCGTCTGCGTGAAACGTTTGAAAGCTAACACTCTGCAACAATCATCGGAAGGATCCAGGCCGTACGAGGGAGCCTCATGGGTTGGGAAACATTTACTGTTGCATTCCCAGGGTGACCTGGTCATTCTGAAAGGCATAGTGGATCAACACAAGTATCCACCTATCCTTTGGGACCACGTCCACCCCTACAAGTAATTTGTTTCTCCTCGGCACGGTACCGTCTACCAGCAGGACAATGCAGCGTGACACAGCTCGCACTGTACGTGCTTGGTTTGACGAACACCAGGACGAGTTTAGCGTACTCCCTTGGCTACCAAACTCACCGGATTAAAACCCAGTCGAGAATTCCTGTTACCACCTCTACAGGGCTGTTAAAATTCGCGGTAACCGAGCTGTCTGACACGTCTTGTCACGTTCCGCGCTGCTCCTCCCCGTCGGAGGTTCGAGTCCTCCCTCGGGCATGTGTGCGTGTGTGTGCCGTCCTTCGCGTAAGTTATAGTTAGATTAAGTTGTGTGTAAGCCTAGGGACCGATGACCTCAGCAGTTTGGTCTCATACGACCTTACCACAAATTTCCATTTTTTTATAAAATTCAATCCTTGATAGGACCGTTAGCGCCATGGATTATTAGCCGAGAAAAGTAGCGCAGCTGGCCACGTCACTGGATTCGGCATGGTTACACATCCCTGTCGGTACGTTCCTGAACTTTACTGACCCTCTTCCTGCACCAGTCGCAGTGGTCCACCCTGCAAAAGGTGGTTATTCATGCTTTTGAAATGTCGTCACGTTAATGTGACTGGACAGTGTATTTAATAAAGCAGATTGAAATTCGCTTGACGGTTTCCTACGTGAAACAGTTACACGGGAGAACATTTTTCTGTTGCGTAAAAGGACTTTTTGGAGTTTGTAGCAATGTTCTTTTGGCACTCTGCTTTCCCGTCGGTACTGAACGTATGCAATTATTAGTGGTCTAACTGTTTTGTCTCTTATTAATTATTACTATTACTGCTACTTCTGCACGTGTGATGCAATTGTTTCTTTGTTTGTGTGTTCTCATTCTAAATTCCGTGGAACTACAGATGCACTCCATAGGTTTACAACTTTCAAAGAAACGAAGCGAAAGCAGACTGCCAAGAGAACATTGCTGTAAACTTCAAACAGCTCTTTTACAAGTCATAATCACATTGTCCCATATAACACTTTCACACACTTTAATACAGTAAATTTTTTTTTTTTCGTCGTTGGGGCTTAAACTCGCGATCTTTGGGATGAGGATCTAACGCTCTACCAACTTTCCCACGGATGCAACATTCGTTTTGTAGTCCCAGTTGTGCTTTTGATATGCTGTGTAGTTCTGGTGTTATTTGTAATTAACGTTTACGGCCGTTCTGCGAAGTAAATCGTAGTTTTTGTTAACAAAGTAAAGCGTAGTTTTTGTTAACACTCTAACGACTTACAACGTCTGGTACTGACTTGAGTATCTGATACCTGGCGGTTTGGATGTTAGAAGTAGCTATTTTTGGTATAGCGATGCTGTCTAAATCAGTTAACATTCTGACCAGACTCTTTACAAGTAAGATTCTTTTCAGAGTATACTGATATCATAGCTCCATAGTCAGCAACATATACAGGTACAGCGGAGTATTCAGCGATAGGTTCTTACCTAAATACTAGAAAGCTGCCCAGGGTACACCAGTAATCAAGAAAGGAAATACAGAGCCGTATAATTGTACTCGATCTGCAGTACGACTTTGAAACTTATAGTGTGTTGGAACATTATGAATTACCTGGAAGAAAACTATCTGCCCCCACGCGGTTAGCACGAGTTCAGAAAATGCTGTTCTTCTGAGACTCAACTAGCTGTGTATCAATATGAAGTAATCAGTGCTACCTAAAACTGATTCAGTATTTCTAGATTTCCAGAGGCCTTCTGACGCCGTTCCTCACAAGCGGCTTCTAATAAAACTGGGTGCCTAGGGAGTATCTTTTCAGTTTGGCGAATGCATTCATTATTTCTTGGCAGTAGGTTCAGATTTCTTAGTATATGACGGAAAGTCATCGAAAACAAAAGTGATACCTTACGCTCCAAAAAGAAACATTATAGACGCTCTGCTACTTTTAACCTATATAAACAATTTAGGAAAGAATCTGAGCAACCCTAGTAGACTGTTTACATGTGGTGCCGTCATTTTCCCTCTAGTGAAGTCATAGGGAGATCAAAACCAATTGCAAAATAATTTAGACGTTATATCTGCATATTGCGAAAAGTGACAGTTAATTCTTAAAAAAAAAAAAAAAGTGTATGGCTATCCACATGAACACCAAAAGGAGTCCGTTAAATTTCGGTTACACGATAAGTCATACAAATCTAATGGTTGTGAATTCAAGTAAATACCAATGGATTACAGTTACGAACAACTTAAATTGGAGATAACATATAGTTAATGTTAAGGAGAAGGCGATCTGCAGACTGCCTTTCATTGGCCAATACCTTAGAAGAGGCAACTGATCTACTAAACAGACAGCCTTAACCGCGCTTGCTACTCCTCTTCCAGAGTACTGCTGCCCATATTGAATCCGTACCAGACAGGGTCGATGAAGGACATCGACAAAGTTTAAAGAAGGGCAGCTCGTTTTACTAGCGCGAAAGAGCGGAGAGAGTGTTACGTTTATGATACGCGAATTGCGTTGGCAATTATTGAAACAAACTGGTTTTTCGTTGCGGCGTAATCATCTCACAGAATTTCAGTCACAAAAGTTTCTCCTAAGAATGGTAAATTGTTTTGTTGACATCACCCTACGTTGGAGAAATGACATAATAATGTATGTATGTATGCTGTTCTGCCTTACGGCAGGTCTTGTCATGGGTTAAGCCTCTTCCACTTATGTCTGTCCATAACAAGTCTTTTCATTTCTGAATATTTGCCTCCTTTGATATTGTCCAGAGTTTGATATCTTCTTTCTCCTCTTCCCCTTTTATCCTCCACCATTCCTTCAATTCCTTACTTCAATAAACAGTTCCTCCTCAAACAATGTCCAATCCAGTTCCGTTTTCTCTTTCTGATGATGTTCAGCATGTTTCTTTCTTCTCCAACTCTTCTTAATACTTCTTCTTCATTCCTTACTCAGTCTTCTCATTTCACTTTTTCCATTCTTATCCATATCGACATATGTAGCGCCTCCAGTCTTCTTTCATCTTTCTTCCTCAATGTCCAAGTCTCCGCACCACATAGTGAAACAACGCTCCAGATGTAACATTTGGCAAATCTTTTCCTCAGATCTTTGTTCAGTGGTCCACAAAGTAATTTCTGTTTCCTCTTGAATCCTTCTTTTGCCATTGCAACTCTTTTACTAATTTCTGTTGAGCAATACATATCATTCATTATTACACTTCCCAAGTAATAGAAGTTATTCACTTTCTCTATTTCCTCTCCCCCTATTTTCATACGGCATTTTCTCCCCTTTCCTCCAGTTACCATGCTTTTCGCATTCTTCTTGTTAATCTTCATTCCATATTCCTCTAATTTTGTGTTTAGATCATCTAACATTTGTTCCTTCTCTCTTGCACTCTCTGCCATCACAACCACGTCTGCAAATCTTATACACTCCACTCTCCGTCCCCCCTACACAAACTACTCGACTTCCACCAAAACTTTCACTAATAATTTCATCCAGATATATAATAAAATAAGAAAAATTTGAGCTCATACGGAAAATATAAGTGCTCGTTTTTCTTGCGCACTTTTCGGTACTGGAATGCTGAAGAAGTAGGCTGTAGGTGGTTCCATGAACCCTCTGCCAGGAACTTAAGTTAGAACTGCAGAGTACATATGCAAATTTCGAAAAGATCTGATGACATCTGACGTACTGCACTGTCTATCGGGAAACACATTGGCCCATGAATGAGTGCTCAAGCTCAACATTTTGAGTACTCGATATAACAGTCATAATACAGATACTTCTCAATTACGTATTTGCTTATATCTGGTACGATAAGGGTGATTTTTGTGGTATCACCTCACCTGATAAAGGACCTGTTTGCGGCGCAGTTATTTCCTTCAAGTTTCACAAGCTGAAGCCTTCTTTGGAGGCAGCAAAACAGTTTGAAATTGCCACTGTGCGCCTCGAACCCCCCTCCCCCCCCCTATCGCATTCATGGCCTTGTGACACGGCACATTATCTCGTTGGAAAATACCACTGCCGTCGGGAAACATGATCGTTATCAAGAGCTGTATGTGATCTGCAACCGGTGTGCGATACTGCTTGGCAGTCATGGTGCTTTAAACGAGATCTGTTGGACCCACGCATGCCCACGTGAATGTTTCCCAGAGCACAACGGAGCTTCCGCCAGCTTGTCTCCGTCTCGCAGTACAGGTGCTAAGGAGCTGTTCCCCTGGCAGACGACGGATTCGCGCCCTCCCCACTGACTACTGGCATGTTGAAGAAGGCACTGGTAATCATCAGACCATGCAACACTCTGCCACTGCGCCAACGGCCAGTGCCGATGATCACGTGTCCATTTTACCTGTAGCTGGTGATGTCGTGGTGTTAACATTAGTACATCCGTGGGTAGTTGGCTGCGGAGGCAATCATTAGAAGTGTTTGGTGCACTGTGTGTTCAGACAAGCTTGTACACTGTTCAGCATTAAAGTCTGATGTTAGTGCCGCCTCTTCGGTTTTACCAGTCTGCGCAGCCTACTTTCGTCCGACATCTGTAATGACGGGTGGCTGCTCAACGCCAAGACTTTTATATGTGGTTTCGCCACATGTTGAAGGCACTCACCACGGCATTCCTCGAACACGCGACTAGTCGTGCAGTCTCCCAGATCCTTGTGCCGAGCCTCCCGGCCATCACTATCTGCCCCCGGTCAAAGCCAGATACATGGCGCGCCTTCCCCATGCTACACACGGTCAGCATGCTCACTGATAAGTCATGCTCCGTGCGTGTTTATGACTAGCATCATTCCTCTCCAGGTGCCGCTGCTATCACCAGGAGTGGTTCATATCGATATCAGGGCTTTGGCCTTAATGTCCTGTCTGATTAGCGTATTTTTAGACAATGGTTTTACTGATTTCTCCTCACGAAGAATTTGTACTCTCCTATATACAATGTAGAACACATAAATGACCACTTTTTTGTGAAGTTTCTCATGTTGAAACACAGTCTTCCTCTCTCTCTATTCCTCTGCCTACGTGCCTTTCTAACTTCGCCTTGACATCTACCCTTCCTTCCAACTATAACCTGGCCTTGTTCCCCCCCTCCCTCCCCACGGCCCCCTTTTTTCCTCTTCCCTCCTTTTCCCAGAGCGGATTTTCCTCCTTCCCCCCCCCCCCCCCCTACCCTGCGACCCTGCACCCCATACTTGCCTCTTTCCTTCCCACATCCCTCCCTACCTGGCCCTCTTCAGCGCGCCCCCCACTCATCTCCCCCATCTCTTCCCCTCCCTCCCTTCTTCCGGTCGCCCTCATCTCCTTGCGCTTTGCAGATCCTCTGCTTTGATCATCGTCAGTGTGCCACGTCAGTGTTGTGTTTATGCTGTTTCTCCTGTGCGTCAAGAGGTGTGATTTTAATTGTGTACTGCCTTGAGGTTCGCCGTCAGTCGTTGTTATATGCTACGCCATCTGTCGATACCTTTTATGCTCCAGTCATACTGTGCCTTGTGTTCTTTTAATTGTCGCAGTGTGTGGCTTTTTGTGTGTGATACTTTTAAACAGTTTTAACAGATTTTTATCTCAATTTTATGGTCACCCCGTTTTTTGTCTATTGCCTTCCATGATGTTCCCCCTTTTTTATATCTATGTTCGCCATAGTCTCTCCTTTGTTATTTTTAAATGTCTTCTATTGTTTGTTCTATGTCTTTCGGCTGAAGAGCAGCGCATATGCTGCTGCCAACCCGCCCCGATGGGGAATTGAAATACAATAAAGAAAATAAAAATGCCTTTCTACAGGACGTTACTTTAGTTAAAAGTACACAAAAAATATTTGAATCGGAAATAAATGATATCCAGAGAATCAATAAGAGAATCCATTGCTGGAGTATACTCGTAACATTCACTGAAAGGTGCAAACGCGTTTCGTAGAATCTCAACTGGTTACAACCTGTTGGCTTTCCTTGTGAGTTTCTGCAACGACAGTGTCTCTGTTCCACGTTTAGCTGGTGAACTACCAAAGCTAGACTTCGCTTACGCTATGTAGTCAGGATGCAAGAAGTACTACCTTGAATATTTCGCCAAACTTACTTCAGGTGCAAATTCTGTGGCATCGTAAACATCTGCCCAGCAAAGCAAAACCATTATTTCATTAATATGTTTTTTCTTGTCGCTGACACTTTCGTTTATGGTAAACTTCATTTGTACATATAAAGCACGTGAAATTATTATAGAGCGAGAGGTTGGAGGGAAAGAGAGATGTTGGGGGGGGGGGGCAGTAAAGAATGAGTGGGGGGGGGGGGAGAGAGGAGGGAGATAGGGAGGGAGACAGAGAGAGACAGTGAGGGAGACAGAGAGACAGGGCGAGTCGGGAGTAGGGAGGGGAGGTCAGAGTATTTACAATGAAAGATTCGTGCAGCAGCAGCAGCAAATATTCAGAAGGCTTGTGGGAGCGTTAGACGTAAATGGCGCAATGTGTTTGTTCTCTTCAACTCAAAACTGGTGTCATAGAGTTTCGCAAAGGTATTCGTTTCAATTTCTATCTTTAGTACATGTCTACTTTACTTTTTCTATCCAAAACTTTGTGAATCTGCTAATGAAAGTGCTGAAACTGTTAAATATGTAGTGTTCATTTTTCTTGCTTCAGGAGCGACATCATTGACGAGATTCACACAGTAGGCGATCTTGGCCAGAACTTCATTAACTTCCTGTACTTTGTCAAGGATGGTAGCTACATCAGACTCGGATTCACGAAGAAAATTCCATCAGCTATTGTCACCGTTCATCCCGACTGCAACGATGCTGCCAGGTACGTTACTTTGCGCAACTTAATTTTAGTTTTTAGTTTTGAAATATAATTTAACACCACTTGCTACAAAGATTATGCAACTCTCATAACCTGTTCCACACTTCGCAATCGACTATGATTACATTTACAGAAGTTATCGGTGAGACATCGATATGAGAGCAAATAACACGAAGTATTGCGGAAAAGTGTACAGCCTATCATTAATATAGGTGGATACACTGCCCTACTAAAGACTGAGTGCAGTTGTACTTAAGAAAATACGTAGATTAATTTTGAATGATCTGTAGAATTTATTATGGATCAGAAAATGAAAATTTAAAATGGTTCTAATGGCTCTAAGCACTATGGAACTTAACATCTGTGGTCATCAGTCCCCTAGACTTAGAACTACTTAAACCTAACTAACCTACTTATCCATGCCCGAGGCAGGATTCGAACCTGCGACCGTAGCAGCTGCGCGGTTCCAAACTGAAGCACCAAGAACCACTCGGCCACAACTTCCGCAAATGACAATTAATAAAATTTAGTGATATAATAAAACAATATGGTACCTAGTGCCAGAGTGCACAGCCTTCTCCCTTATACCATTTATATTTGACATTGTTCATGCCTCAGTAACAGTAATACGCATGTAGACGATAATGATCGGTTCTCAGTTGGCAGCCAACTTGTTCAGGCAAGTGATCAGAGAATCGGATCGGTTAGTCATACATAAGCGTAAGTATATTCCATACTTACGGATTCTCTAAAAACATACAGAAAAAATTAAAACTCAGTGAATTATTACATTTCACGGCGCGCTAAGAATTACTTATAAACTTACGATAATCAAATTTTGATTAAGCAAACCTTCCTCATTATTATAGTTCAATTAAATACGAATGACTACAAAATAAAAGAAAAATACCAAGACAACGCTGAAGTATGATAGCCAAGACATCAGTACCGCTACACAAATTTTCCAAAATACATACAAGTGATCACCAGAGGTGAATAAAAGATAAAATTCACAACCCTTTCCTATATTCAATAATTTCAGCAGGTATTAAATACAGGTTTCAAGGTTTAGTTAGGTTTGTTGTAGTACAAAAGTTTCACAATGAGTTCGATTAATCAGCAGGAAATGAGCCTTCAATTTAGGAGAAAATTTAACTATATTTTGACAAAATTGGCATCTGCTAACATTTTTCATTCAGGCTGTGATTCTCGGAACTAAAGATAACAGAGCATGGACAACGATTTTTGTTAGTGAAATTATAATTTCACTTCACACAATTACTGCATTGTCCAAAGAAACTCGTGTAGGACTTTGCCTAATGTTTTACAGAACCCGATGTCTGAAATAGTTCCGTCTTACTTTCTGCAAAGCTTCTAGGGTGACGTTTTTAGATGGCGGGGACAATTTCAATAATGGTCTTGCAGCTGCATACGTTTTATTGCTTACTTCGGCCAAATAATTCTCGTCTTTCTAATTCTCTTGGAGTCTCTTATATCACCACTGAACTATGGCCCATGCAATCTGCATTTCCTCTCAGTCATAAGGCAATGCCGTATTACTACATCTATAGCCACCCACCCACATACACATACACACACGGACACACAGATACACACACACACACACACACACACACACGCTTAAGTCTTCTTTAAACACAGCTAAATGACTTAGCTTGTCTTACTGTGTTCGCCACAGGCTCGCTATCTTCCTCACGTATTCCCAAAAGCCTCTTTTACCATTTATAATACTCCTAGATATTATGCAAAAATACTTCCTGGGAGTACCAGCATGTGTGATTTTAAAAAAATTAGAAAATTTGTTTTTTATCTTTCGTAACTAATTCATTCCACAACACTGAAATTCACCACATAGAGCAAAGGAACTGGAAAAACGAAATGTCATTCGTGATAAGGCGCATAATTCAACAGGAACACTGTAATTCTGTATCATAGTGTGACACGCTGCACTGCACTGTTAAACATCATTTGCTCTTAAAATAACTTTTTCTGAACACAGATGGTTATTCATAACCTTTTCATGCAGATGCAATCATTAAAAAATCAGAAAATACTTACGAAAGTCAGAATCGATATACAATTATCAAAACATATCAAAACAAAGAGTATGTTATCTGACGTACGTTAGGGGAGCCACCGTCGAAGAAATCTACAAGATTTTCAAATGGTTCAAAGGGCTCTAAGCATTATGGGACTTAACATCCGAGGTCATCAGCCCCCTAGACTTAAAACTACTTAAGCCTAACTAAGGACATCATACACATCCATGCCCGAGGCAGTATTCGAACCTGCGACCTTAGCAGCAGCGCGGTTCCTGACCGAAGCCCCTAGAACCGCTCGACCACAGCGGCCGGCTTACAAGATTCTCAATCAATATTCTGTACATCTCAGACTGTTCATTCCATTCAACGGAAGCTGCAATGTCATGACCGAATACCATCATTGATATCTTTCCATCCTGAGTTTGAATCCCACTCTTGAACCTTTCTTTTATTTCCATCATTGCTCCCTAGATGTGTAGCCTGTGCAGTACGGACGAAAGACTACATCCCTGCCTTACACCCTTTTCAATACGAGCCCTTCCTTCTTGGTCTTCCACTCTTACTGTTCATTCATGGTTCTTTTACATATTTATGTTACCTATCGTTCCCTATAGCTTACCCTACCTTTCTCAGAATTTTGAACACCTTGCACCGTTTTACAGTGTCAAATGCTTTCTCCTGGTCGACAAATCCAATAAACGTGTCTTGATTTTTCTTCAGTCTTGCTTCCATTATCAGCTGCAATATCAGAACTGCCTCTCTGGTGCCTCTATCTTTCCTAAAGCCAAAATAACCCTCTATTTTATTCTACATTCTTCTATATAATAGCCTTGTCAGAAACTTGGATGCATGAAATGTTAAGTCGATTCTGCTACAGTTCTTACACTCGTCGGCTACTGCTGTTTTTGGAAAAGTGAGGACGACGTTTTGCGAAAGTTTAATGGTTTATCGCCAGTCTCATGCATTCTACATATCAACGTGAAAAGTCGTTTTGTTCCCACTTACTCCAATGAGTTTATAAATTCCGACGGAATGTTATCAGTTCTGTCTACTATATTTTATCTTAAGTAGTCCAAAGCTCTTTTATGTTGTGATTCTACTACTGGATTCCCTGTCTCTCCCCTATCTCTTCTTCTGTCACGTCCTTAGACACGTCCTCTCCCTCATAGAAGTCTTGAATTTACTCTTTCCACCTATCCACTCTCTCTCCTGTATTTAATTTCATCGTAAGTTGTTTTGGCTTTCCTATTTGCTGAGTCAGTCCTTCCGACAATCATTTCTTTTTCACTTTGTTCACATTTTTCACGCAGCCGTCTCACCATAGCTTCCCTGCACTTCTTATTATTTTATTTCTAACTGACTTGTATTTCTGTATTACCGAATTTCCCTCCTCGTTTTTATACTTCCTTCTCCAGTCGATCAACTGAAGCATTTCTTCCGTTATCTATGGTTCTTTCGCAGTTACCTTCCCTTTCCCTAGGGTTTTTTTCCAACTGTGATTATCCTGTTCAGAGATGTCCATTCTTCTTAGTACGTCTGCCTACTGAATTATTCATTATGGCAGTATCTGTAATTTTAGAGAACTTCACGTGTATCTCTTCATTCCTTGTATCTCCGTAGCCCTCTTGTTTGCGCTTTGATTCTTCCCGACTCTTCTCTTAAAATTCAGCCCACTATTCATCAGTAGCAAATTGCGATTAGGGTTTATATCTGGGTACACTTTACATTCCAGTATCTGATTTTGGGATCTCTGTGTGACTAAAAAGTATTCTATCCGGATCTTTTCCATATATAACTCGTCCTCTGGTGATTTTTGGACAGAGCATTTGCTATTACTAACTGATAATTAATGCAGAGCTCAGCTAGCCTTTCTCCTACATTGTACCTAGTGCTTAGGCCTCAGTCTACTGCAACCCATTCTTCCACTTGCTCCCCTGCAGCCACATTCAAATTCCCCATTCTAGTTGGTTGTCTGTGTTGATTTTCTGACGCTTCTGAAGAGAGCAACCCTATCGCTGAGCTGTTCGTAGTAACTCACTCTCTGTCCTACCTTCCTATTCACAACTAATTCTACTCCCGTTGTATGGTTTTCTGCTTTTGTTGATATTTCCCTATACTCTTCTGACTTGAAAACCTTGTGTTCTTTCCATTTAACTTGTAACCCTCGCTATATCTAAACTGAGCCTTTGCATTTTCGTTTTCAGAATATCTAGCTTCCCCACAACGTTCAAACTTCTGACATTAAACGCCCCGACCCCTAGAACATTACCCATTTGTTGGTTGTTGAATCTTTTTTTTTATGTCACCTTCCCGTGGCAGTCCCGTCCCAGAGATCCGAATGTGGGACTAATTCAGAACCTGTTGCCAGTGGAGAGATCACCATGACACTTTTTCAATTACTGTCCTGCGGATGCATGTGTATCTCTATAAGTCAGCGGCTTCCATTGTCTCTGTATCCTCATGCCGTTGATCATTTCTGACTTCTACCACAAGGAGAAGAGACTACAGTGAACTTATGTCCGCCCCTCTGTCCTCTTTGACAAGGCCGTTGGCAGAACCAGGGTGACATCTTATACCGGAAGTCTTCAGCCACTATTGTTGATGATTTTTATTCAAAATTTAAGCAGTGACGGGATTCGAACACGAGACGAAGGACGTTTTGATTTCAAGTCAAAGACGCTACCCATCAGTTTATTTTCCTTACTTTGTTTGACGCTCTACTCCTCATTTGGTCAGGGTGGAACTCACGTGACACCATTTCACGTTCACCGTCGAACACTTGAGACAGTTTATTTATTACAAGAAAAAGACAGACCTCTGACTACCGTGCCGGTGTCGCTAGACCACGGGTTCTGGCTACGCTGTGTAATCAACCGCTTTCCTGACTCCCATTTATTACCAAGGGAAGGGCATGACGTCGGCATCACGGATTCACTTCAAACTTACGACACCTTTAGTAGACCATTAAACAAGGTAATGTGCAAGTAGTAAGGCGCAGTTCTCTGGCAATTCCGAGAAAATCGCAAGAAAAAGTTTACGCGTCCACGATGTAACTGATGTATCTGTGCGTAGGTATCAGACGTTAGGATTCTTGGTGGTCAAGTGGTTAGCGTTCGAGCTTAGTAAGACGTACGTGAGTGAGGCGCCGGGGACTGGGTTTTTTTAGTTTTGTCCTCATCTTTCAATTATCATTCATGAAAGTGGCGAGATGTGACTGAGTTCAGATTGGGAATGTGTACGGGTGGTGATGACCGCGCAGTAGAGCGCCCCACAAACCAAACATAATCATCATCATCATCATCATCATGAGTGAGGCTACTTTTCGACTCCCGCTCAAATCATTTTTATAGTACAAACGTAAATTCTGTGATATTCAAAAAAATTGCACCAACACTACTCGCTGTTGCTACATTAGCTACGTTTCACCGCTACGCACTTTAGCCAACAAATGGGGCCTGCCTCTTTTCTGCAGCTCGAAGCGTCGAGGTGCAAAGTAGTTCCAGGTACCTAATCAGATTGCACGTATAAGGGATTTCGCAAATCACGTCAGCCATACATTTTCAGGAAAACTCTATGTGTTTCTTCATTTACTTGTCAATAATTATACATATATTTGTTCTAATAATGAAAAATTAAATTAAAAATAGTAAGTAGTCAAATAACTGGAAATTCACCAGAACTTCGTGCAAATACATGTGTTTTCTTTTTAACTATATTAAGTCTCAAAGTCATATGACCAGTGATGAAAAAAATATAGATTAAAAATTAAGTTTGAACAGGAGTCGAACCTTCGCCTTTCACATGTTCGTATTAAGAAGCTCGAATGCTAATCTTTTTTTTTTTTTTTTGCATTTTGTTCGTTATTGTTCGTTGTATTTGGTCGTAGCGGAAGTCACATGAAAACCGTTGAAGTCCATTGTTGATACCTTCACTCAGTTTTTTTTATATTATTAAAGAGATGAGCCAGTTCTCTGAGAACGCGCTGAGAAACCTTGCTGGCGCCATTTGGTGACCACGAACTCTACCAGCCAGACCCTACTCACAGATACATACGTTACATAATAGACGCGTAAAACTTTCTAACCTCCCCACGATATATATTTTTTTTCTGTATGGGATTTAGCCCAACTTTACCTCCCATTCTATAAGACCTTCTTATTGCCAACAACTATGTCCCAATTAACTGTTATCAAAGTTGAGCTCGTATGGAAAACTTTGACTAAACAGAACCTAATATGAATTGAAGTGTAACTGACTGAATGCAACTTGTCTTTATATTAAATGCTAAACTAAAGTAAACCAATTATCTGGCCCTAATCAAAATTTCCACTTACCTCACGACTTGACAAAATTGTAGCAAATTTCTCCGAAAGCACAACAGCATGCGGGAAGCAGGCAGCAGCTAAGCTAGGTTTCGGTTTCTAAATACTGTTGCATATGGTAAATGTAAATGTTGTGTGACTAGGGCCTCCCGTCGAGTAGACCGTTCGCCGGGTGCCAGTCTTTCGATTTGACGTCACTTCGGCGACATGCGGGTCGATGGGGATGAAATGATAAGGATTAGGACAACACAACACCCAGTCCCTGAGCGGAGAAAATCTCAGACCCAGCCGGGAATCGAACCCGGACCCTTAGGATTGACACTCTGTCGCGCTGACCACTCAGCTAGCGGGGACGGACGTTGCATATGGTAATACGTAATGTGGGGTAGGGAGAGTAAGACTTCCTATGAGATGATATTTCAAGACACCGGTTTTAGAATGAAGTATGTTTTCAAAATAACAGAGTAAAACTTTGCTTGATCTTCACACATAACATTGGTCTCAGCAATACTATGCTTAACAAAGTGAACAGTAATTTAAAAAGCGTGTAATGTTAACAGAGAATTTCTATAAAAACCAAACAGCTTCGTCAGTTAAAATGTTAATGCATTACTAAGGGAAGGGGTGGTCCTTCTCTCAGCTCTGAGCAAGTTAACTAGCTGACAATAATCATTGCTAGCTGCACAATGCTGCAGTCTTACCTCAGACTTCTTGTCTTCAAAAATAATAACGTTATTCAAAGTACACGTTCTCTTCACTTTCTAATCTATTCACCTTACTCATCCTTGCTGTATGTTACAATGTTTCTTCATCTGACAGATATCATCCCAGATCAACACAGCACTACTTAATGTGTCCATCACCTACCACACTTCGACTAAGAGTGTATCAGGCTGTGCAGAGGCAAAGACTGTGCTACGGCAAGCTCAACGATTGTTTAACAGAAGCGTAACTTGGTCTCTCTCTGATGTGCACATCAATGACACACAAAAACCAAATGACATGACCTCCTTACATATCCTAAACCTTCATCCAGTAGAATTTAGTATCAGAGTCATTTCAGATAGGAATGGGCCAAGGACAAAATTCTAAACATTATGGATAGGAACATACAAAACATGTTACAAATACAAACAGATAAATAGTTTTACAAGAATATAAGTTAAAGAACATTATTCAAAGAATTTATACAAAATTCAAGAACATGTTAATGATAAATCAATGGAATTAACCACTAATAGGTTATTAATTTTTTATGATGTCTTTGAGAATTCTGCACACGGTGATTTTGAAAATTTGTGTCATATGAACTGAAGTAGTATTGGTGATCTACAGTTTGGTGTATTGTTAAGAAAAACCTAGATTAGGGACTAACGAAGGTTCACAGCAAGGAATACCTTAAGCAGTCGCTCGGATTTCAGTCTATGATTATTCCTAATATGGACAGTAATTAGTATGCTCTCTAACTATATTTCATCCTTTATTTCGTTCACTTTTTAATAGTTCTGTCTGTAATTGCATCAAACTTTCACTAAATACCACAGTTTACTGTTTGCATCTTTCTTTCATATGTTTGATACATTCTCATAAGTTCTTATTACTTAGCTCCATTGCTGTAACTAACCATTTCCCATATTTGCCCTACCTAGCCACTTCTTATCTTTGCCCCACCTAATCATTTCTCATATCTGCCCTACCTAATCATTTTACCGTACATTCATCTTTGTAACCATTTCTCCGCTCTTTCTTGCCTTTTGGCTCTTTATTTCCTATTGCACATCTCTCAAGATTTTTTAAAACATTAAATGACTTATGACAGCTCCCTACAGTGCTATACTAATAGCGCTGAACGCTATAGTAACACTTTATGCAGAGAATATGAGTTATAAAGAAACTCAATACATGACATAAGTGTAAAAAAATACAACCTGAAAATTACTTAAGTAAAGCAAAGTGTGTTATTATATCATATGTGAACAGAAGAAGACAGATAATATGCATTCTCACATATATTAGTAGAAAAATAGATATAAAAGAAACTTATCCTAATCCATGGCAAAAAAGAATAAAGCTGAGAATTAAAAAAAATCATTAATATTCCTTATACTTCTTGCATGTTGTCTCCCATGTCACACCTCGTGAGTGATGAATTTCATCTTCTCTTCCCAAGAATTTACAATCCCAAACACCTAGACTGTTATGACATCCTTTCATACAAGTGCAAAGTATATCTGTTAGACAATGAAACGGCAGTTCTGTTGTACAGTATTCAGTAGAAGTTAAATCACAAAAGAATGTCACTCATTAGTATATACAGAAATCAGACACTTAATACAAAACTAAATCACAAAAAGTTCAGTGGGATACCATATACTACAAGTGTGTACCACAGTAGAGAGTAGTGATCAATGCTGAGCCACATCTTTGCAAAACCCTATCTTTGCACAAATGGTGAAAAAAATAGACACTTCTCAAATTTTTGTAAAGTGTAATTGTTACATGTTGTGTTGTTTTGAGGAAGAAATGGCATATATGTTTAGTAAAAAGGTTGAACAATTTGCGTCAGATGATTATAAACTATACATCAAAGAAATAACCACGTTTTCTCAGTTCATGTTATCTTCATTCACTATGGTCATCCACCTGTGTATTTTCAAAAACTTACCTTTTAGGTTTATAAACACAAAATACATCCACATGGCATAAAAATTAACTATAACAAGAAAGAAGGTCTCTATGATCTAACCATTACTCACTCACTCATTCTCTTCATTAATCTTCATGATCATTGCCTCATTCTATTACAGTATGCATCATAAACCTCATAACGGTTATCTCATTATTCTGTTACAACATTATCATGCCTGTTGTCTTCATCTCAGTATACACTTCAAATAATAATTCCATTCTCTGTCTTTGTCCACTTATTTTTACATAATCAACACTTAATAGGTATAATCTTAAATATTACAGTTCAGTACACACATCATCACCCCCACAATAGATCTTGAACAATCTCTGACGTCAAAATACCTATCACTCTTCTTTCCAGATAATACAATTACCATCCTAATACTTGTATATATCATCAAAAGTGGTAGAAAATGTTATATGTCACAGTATTATCATCACTGTTTACAGCCAAAAATATTTCTCAAGTGAACAACACTTTGCTGATAACATGTGTATCCTCTGAGAACTGGTTTAAAACATACAACCATGTTCATTTTACGTATTAGAAGTTATTTATTCTCATTTGGATTCTTGATGAAATTTCGAAGTACATATCAGTTTGTTTAATATATGTGTCGTGGCAGAAAATCGCTCGAGTCGTTGAGCGATAAATGAAGTTTGTTGGTGGACAATAGTTGCCCTATTCATGTCAAAAGTGCCTTCCTAGTGATGGGAGGCACTCTGACATGACGTGGAATAGCATTGTTTATCGCTCGCTATTGCTGTGTGCTGTAACACATAAAGTATTTTAGAAACAGGTGACATGTCATTCCATCAACTGGCTACCATTTCAATAAACAGAACTACTCTATACATGGTTTGATATGTAAAACATGATGAAGTCGCTTGTTCTTGTGTGTCCAAATAGTTTCAATTTCTGCAACACTGTAGCATACAATTCCACGTATCCCATCAAGTCCCTTGCATACGAGAAAGAATTTGTCACTAAGATGCTTGCTTTTACAAGATAAATAGTGAGACTTAACGAGGCAAACTGTGGATTTCTTATGTTCGCTTGCTGTTCCTGAGAATTGTTTCTTCTTTCTGCAGCCTTTTTAATGTTGTTGAACCCCATATCTACTACTTTCTTTTGTTGTAATTTTTTTGAAGCTGAAAATAGTATTACCTTCCTGATACCATATGGTAGCTGTTGATTTTTGAGTACAAGTAACGGAGATGACGATGTTGAATCGTGTGGTAACTCATTGAGATTCTCATGGAATGTGTGAGTGTGCTTATCCCAAGTCTGGTATTGATGATGACAATATATCCTGTGCAGCTGGATTTGACTGAGGCCAATAGAGTGAAATAAAAACAGGTATAATTTGTGATGTCGTGAAGTGCGTAACCAAATATTGTCGGAAATGACAATATCAATCTGACCAGCTTCTCGTAGAAAATTATTGTTTTGTCATTAGCTTCTCGTAAAGTAGTGAATGAAAGGATTTTTGAAGTTAATTCAACAGCAACAAAAATGTATCAGTATCCACTGACTGACCTGTCAAGAGGTCCTAACAGGTGTATTGCAGCCTGCTTCGATAATTTGGAAGGAATTTTAGGAAATAATAGTGCTCGATGTGTAATGGTTGATGGTTTGGCTTTCCAACACAATTTACATTTTGTTAAAACTTTCTGTATTCTTTTCTGCATGTTATTAAAGTAACAAGTGGTATGAGGTCCATGAAAGCATTTTCTCAGACCAAAGTGAGCATAGCTGAGATGTGTCTACCAAATAAGTTTATTTACAAAATGATAGGGTATGCACCCAACCCAAAGAGTCACTGACTGTGCTTCTTTTGAAAAGAACGTTGTTATGTACCAAATAAAATTGTCTTATTGTAGTATTTGATTTGTTTTCTCGTACAATATACGTTTCATATATACAACAAACTAAAGTTTTTCTCCAAATCATTTTTAGAAGTGTTCTTGACAAAACCAATAGGGGAAGGTGATAAAGTGCCCACTACAAAATTTAGAGTACACAGAATGTGACAGAGTTAAATTTTGCTTGTTTTCACACATAACATTAGGATGAATTATACTATGCTTAACAAAGTGAACAGTGATGTAAAAAGGGTTAATGTTAACAGAAAATTTCCATAAAATCCAAACAACTTAATCAGTTAGTATGTTAATGCATGACTCAGGGAAATGGGGTAGTCTTTCTATCAGCTCTGAGCAAGTTAACTAGCTGACAGTAGTCGTTCCTAGCTGCAAAGTGCTTCGGTCTCACTTCAGAATTCTTCTCTTAAAAAATGTTATTCAAAATAGATATTCTTTTCGCTTTGTTAGTTATTCATGTTACTCAACCTTGCTGCCCTTTAGAATCAGTCTTTCTTCATCTACCGGGTACCATCACAAGTCAAGAGTGAATATGTCCATCACTAGACTGAAATTAACTCGACATCCATGGAAAAAAATTGGTCCATTCAATATGACACTTTGTGCAGTTGCATTTGTGCCAAGTTTATTCTCCAGGCTTATTATGTGTTTGTAGACTGGCATGCGATGGCGACGTTGACGATACACACGTCGACGGGGCATAGTGCTTTAATGTTGTTGCAGATACAGCTAACGGCGGTATGATTCCGCTGGTCTGCGTTGGCCACTTTTATACTGAGTGCATGACCTTGGATCCTCTGCTGTTCTTAATATATATTAATGACTTGCCATTCTATATTCGCGAAGATGCAAAGCTGGTACTTTTTGACGATGATACAAGTATACCTATCACACCTGACAGACAAGAATTAACTGTTGAAATTGTAAACGATGTTTTTCAGAAAATCAGTAAGTGGTTCTCTGCAAATGGGCTCTCATTAAACACAGTATATTCAGTTCCACACAGTGAATGGAATGACACCATTAGTTAATACAGACTTCGATCAGAAATCGGTAGCTGAGGTAGAATATTCAAAATTTCTAGGTGTATGCATTGATGAGGGGTTGAACTGGAAAGAATACACTGAGGATTTGCTGTAACGTTTGAGTTCAGCTACTTATGCAATTAGGGTCATTGGAAATTTTGGCGATATATATCTGAGTAAATTAGCTTACCATACCTATTTTCATTCTCTGCTTTCATATGGCATATTCTGGGGTAACTCATCATTGAGTAAAAGAGTGTTCATTGCGCAAAAGGGTGTAATCAGAATAATTACTGGAGCTCATCCAAGATCCTCCTGCAGACACTTATTTAAAGAGCTAGAAATCTTCACTGTATATATGTTCAGTTATGAAATTTGTTATTAACAATCCAAACTAATTCAAAAGTAATAGCAGTGTACATGGCTACAACACTAGGAGAAAGGATGATCTTGACTACTCAAGGTTAAATCTAACTTTGGCTCAGAAGGGGGTAAATTATGCTGCCAGAAAAGTCTTTGGTCACTTACCTAATAGCATCAAAAGTCTGACAGATATCCATATAGCATTTAAAAGGAAATCAAAAGAATTTATTAATGGCAACTCCTTCTACTCATTAGATGAAGTTTTGGATGTAGTAAGTGGGTAATTTTCCAACCCCCACAAAAAATTAAAAATATTGAGTGTCATGTAATATTTTCTTTAATGTAATATCTTGTATAGACACCTTTTATTAACCTGACATGTTCCACATCATTACGAAGTGTCATATTCATGAGCTGTGGAACAAGTGCTAATCTAATCTAATCTAGTCTACTAATCACATTTCAAATAAGAATGTATCAGACTGCACAGAGGTAGAGATTGTTTCACAGTAACGTAACATGCTCTCCCTCAGATATGCATGTCGATGACATACAAAAACCAAATGACATGACCACCTTACAAGTTGTCTTGGAATTTTCTCGGAATTGCCAGAGTGTTGCACCTTACTTCTTGCACATTATGCTGTTTTAACCTACCTGTTGTGTTTCAAACAGAAACAACCATATTCTGAATGAGTCTGTTAGACCTGCAATTAAAAAAATTGATATATTCTTAGATGATCTCGAAAATCTATTTCGCATTTAGTTTTTTATGCATAAAAACAGAAGTTTGAACTTTTCAAAATCTATTGAACATATTTAATACAAAAAATGTTTTTGAAAATTTTAGTTTGAGAAACAAATGTTCATGCATGGTACTTCAAAATAGTGTTTGTATCAGGGTTTTGCATATAAGTGCACGTTGTAGCTTAATTTTTAACTTTTACTATACACAATAATTATCTTAAAATTTAAATTTAACAACGATATTTGATTTTGCGGACCTGTGTTTAACTCAATTTCTATGGATTTGGTATAGTGTACGCAGTTATTGCAGTAAGTATTTTCATGCTCTTGGCAGAAGAATGATTGACTGCCACTCTTTTCGTTAGTCTTTCGATCTTTCTTCAGTCTACACTCTTTACATCGGCCCCTCCTCTGTTCTTTGCTCCTGAGCTCATTGCAGCAATATTTTCCAAACTTAATTTGATTTTGTTAGAAATAATTTTAGGCATTCTTTTCTCTCGCATTGGTTTTGTCAGCTCAGATTCGAGTTCTCCTTCAAATAGCCGCCTTTTGTGTAATTCGTTTTGATTGTAGCCAGGATTAGTGTGTACCCACAACACATAAACTTTTATTGCAGAAATGTGTAGCATGTTATAGAACAAAGAAACACGCCATCTCTTAGTACACCTTTCACAGGAATAAGTGCTGGCAAGTTTATCTGTTGTGTCAACTTCTCATTTGGTTTTGTTATAATGTAGTATACTTCAGGCTTCGTATTGCTGCTCTGAAGACAAGCTACAGTCATGGTGCATTGTAGATAGTAATATTACTGCTTTATTCCTTTTTGGAAAATACGAAATTAGCATTACATCGCTCTGAAATCCAAAGATGGTTAAAAACACTGGTCTGATATTGTTTGCCAGCATTTCATTTGGAATCTCAATTTGTTCTTTATGAGAATTCCAACTAATGTTAGACCTTTATTTAGAAGTTCTTTGGCCAGGGTGTAATCCGTAAAGGAATTGCCAGTGGTAATGTTTCGCCTAGTTTTCTCAATACTTTGCACAAGTCTCAATACAACATTTCTCCCTTGATTTGTTTCTTGTGGACCATTTTCCGGCTTTCCTGTATCCACTTCTGCTGCAAAAACATATGCTGTTTTCACTTCAGATAACAACCATAATCTTATTCCACGTTTTCCTCTCAGTTTTGAAGGTATGAAGGTATGAAGTGCACCTTGCTCTGAATAGAATCAATTGCTCGTCCACTGTGACATTTTGGTAAGGAACGAACAGTTTAGGCAACTGTTCCACAAACATTTCCAAGACAGTCCTGATAGCAGCCACTTTAACATGGCGTCGCACATCTGGTCGATCTTCTTTGTTCTCAAATCTGAAAAATCTGCTGATTGTATGGAAACGATGAAGTGTCATCGCTGCATGAAAAACTGGTCGACCATTACTGATGTCCCATAGCTCTTCAAGAGATTCTCCAGCAGATCTGTACACACCACCCAATATAAGAAGTCCCAAATAATCCTCCAGTTCCTGATTTGTAAAATATGTGAACGTCGAATCTGTGGCTTGCGATACTTGGGTCATTTCTCTGTTGGTTTCATTTAAAATCAATGCCAACATTTCTTCAGTTATAAAAAATGAAAATGAACATACTTTCATTTCGTTAATTTACTGAAGAGCAAACTGGGGAGGTCCTGGAGCAGGACAAAGAATGTTTCCAGCCCTAAAGAAATGGAAAATAAAAAAAGGAAATTAGCTGAGAATTAACCACAAACCATTAAGATAATCTGCAAAGAAACACAAGAAAAGTAAATCTGGCATTAGGTAAAAAGTAAACATATAGTGCATACAATGCCCAAGAGATTATGGAAGATGAAGGACGTCATCTTCCTAAACAATCAGCACATTGCCTTCTCTACCACAAAGATCAGTTTCGAATCCAAGACCATAGTAGTGATAACTTATCGTGCTAGACACTTCCCTCACTTCTGGCTTATACATTATTAACATCACTTGAACTATCAACAGAATCTTGAAATTCTGAATCATTGACGGGATCATCTACTGTTTCGTTATATGACTCATTCAGAAACTTTTGTAATTGTTTATCGCTAAGAAAACGACTAGCTGTGTTGGCACACTAAATCAGACTGAAGCTGCAGTTGTTACACCAATTCTTACAACAATATGAAGTACCTCTGAGCCATTGTAGACCATACGACAAGAATCGTGTATATTACAAACAATTTGTTGGAAGAATTGAAATGAATATCCACCAGGATCTAAAAGACCCATTCACAAAAGTGTTTCAATGGTATGTGTCACAAAAAGTATTTCACATTCTGAAACAAAAATTAAGGGTAACATAAATTATTACATACTTGAGGATGACATAAGGTCCTGTCACAAAATAAATATTATTCACCGATTTATGTTAATTTTAGTAAACTAACTGGGCCAGCTGGACCCATTCGCAATTTGAAGGTTAATGGTCTACTAAAGGTGTACAAAGTCTGAAGTAAATCTGTGAACCCACCGTTGTGCCTCCCCTTGTGAGAATGTCTCGCGCTGCGTGTGGTCACACGACGCTGGAATCATCCAGTTTACACAAATGCGTAAAGGGGGATATGCGTTGCATTACGTACCAATATCGTGTACCCAAATCGTGAGCGGAATCGTTCAGAATATCTGAAACTCGAACGTTAAGAAGTTCCAGAAAGAATAGAAGCTTCTGTAAAGATTCAGAGCGCCTTCAGATGACGAAATCAAAAGTGTGAAGCGCAGCTTCTCTTATGTACATTCACAGGAAACTATCGTCTAAGAAATCCGAAAGGTCTTACCGTGCAGTATCATTGACTAATAACCAATATATGGTCGTAAAGAAGATGTTCACAGATACTCAACTCACTAGTTGATCTTTTGACTAACTGAACAGACTAGGCTTTATTGGTTCACATAAATATAAACTAACGTCAGTATACCCCAAGGAAGCATAATAGCCGGCCGCTGTGGTCGAGCGTTTCTAGGCACCTCAGTCCGAAACCGCCCTGCTGCTTCGGTCGCCGGTTCGAATCCTGCCTCGAGCATGGATGTGTGTGATGTCTTTAGGTTAGTTAGGTTTAAGTAGTTCTAAGTCTAGAGAACTGATGACCTCAGATGTTAAGTCCCATAGAGCTTAGAGCCATTTGAAGTATAATAGCACCCCTAATGTTTACACTTTACATAAACAATCTGTCAGCACAAGCACAAATTTTCTGTGACGATAATTTAGTCTGCAGCAAAGTATTGTCGTTGGTTGATCGTGACGAAGTGCAGACAGTTCTGGAGAAATTTTCGTCTTCATGTAATGAGTGAATATCGTTCACACAGAATCACAATGGAAAATCAGTGTTGCGTAATATTCCTTAAAGTAGATGTACAAACACATATTCGCTGTTTCGCAAGCAGCGGTAATGAGGAGTTTATCATGTAGTAAGTCATTGATTTCTTGGTAAGGTAAGACCTTGACGTCAGTAGGTTTCATTGTGGAGGTTCGGCAAATAGAGCTGGTCTGGAAACTATTTATAAGACAGACGCAGATTTGACTCTTATTAATTAACAGGAAATCTACTGAATGTAAAAAATCGTGAAACCCATGATTTATAGGCACCAGCCGGTAGTTGTCACGTGCCGAGACGTGGGGATAACCCGCAAGCTTCGTTGTATCATTAGTGAGTGACAGGAACAGACGTGTTTAGTGACCTGCTGAATACAAAATAAAATGGTGCTCATGATAAAACGGAGCATCTTCAGTGCCGAGTGCCATTCTTGGAAAACGTGTGCGGAAATATTTTCACAAGATTTTAAGACGAAGTGTTTTGGCAAAACGTCCAGCAAAGTCTGCAGTGCAAATCTTAGTGATAAAATGGTGTGGAACCATCTCTACAGGGGACAAATCCGTAACCATTCGAAAAGAATTAGAACACCTAAAACATTATTCAAGGGAAGGAAAGCGTGAAACAGACTATGACAAAATCTCAATGCCATCTTTGCTATTGGGGATCAACAGAATTTCGTATCGAAAGATCATCAAAAACGACCTGCTTCTTTATCCTTACAAATTTATTGTTGCGCATGAGTTAAAGCTTCCAGATCAACTTCTGTATGCTGAATTCTACCGGTGGTTTCTGTGTGAAGTGGAATCAGGAATTTTTGATACTCAGTTTTTTAATTCCTTGTGATGAGCTCCGGCAAAGCTCGTCAGGGTGTGTAAACTCATAGTACGTGTTCTATTAAGAATCATAAAATCCTCGTCAGCTCTATGAAGAACAATTGCGTCATCTCAAGATTTGATTGGAGTGTGCAGTCTCTGATGTCCACACCGCAACACGATGCTTCCACAAAACTGTTTACTACCCGAGCGGTCCAACTCACAGAGGCTGACCCATCATCTGGATATTTTCAGCAAGGCAGAAGAACAACACACATCGCCTCATCAACTTTGTTACAATTGCAATATCATAGCCTCATTTATTTCCTGATCTCTCGCTGGGATTTCTACCAGCGGGGGATATTTAAGCGTCAGGTGTACTCAAACAATCCTCACATATTGATAAGTTGCAGTTGTTGTTGTTGTTGTTGTTGTTGTTGTTGTGGTCTTCAGTCCAGAGACTGGTTTGATGCAACTCTACATGTTGCTCTATCCTGTGCAAGCTTCCTCTCCCAGTACCTACTGCAACCAACATATTCATCTCTTGGTCTCCCTCTACGATTCTTACCCTCCGCGCAGCCCTCCTAAATTGGTGATTCCTTGATGGTTAAGAATATGTGCTACCAACCAATCCCTTCTTCTAGTCAAGTTGATCCACAAATTTCTCTTCTCCCTAATTCTATTCAATACCTCCGCATTAGTTATGTGATCCATCCATCTAGCCTTCAGCATTCTTCTGTAGCACCACATTTCGAAAGCTTCTATTCTCTTCTTGTCTAAACCATATATCATCTTTGTTTCACTTCCACATACGGCTATACTCCATACAAATACTTTCAGAAACGACTTCCTGACACTTAAATCTATACTCGATGTTACCAAATTTCTCTTCTTCAGAAACGCTTTCCTTGCCATTACATTTTATATCCTCTCTACTTCGACCATCATCAGTTATTTTGCTCCCCAAATAGCAAAACTCCTTTACTACTTTAAGTGTCTCATTTCCTAATCTAATTCCCTCAGCATCACCCGACTTAAATCGACTACATTCCATTATCATCGTTTTGCTTTTGTTGATGTTCATCTTATATCCTCGTTTCAAGATACTGTCCATTCCGTTCAGTTGTTCTTCCAGGTCCTTTGCTGTCTCTGACAGAATTACAATGACATCGGCGAATCTCAAAGTTTTAATTTCTTCCCCATGGATTTTAATCCCTACTCCATATTTTTCTTTTGTTTCCTTTACTGCTTGCTCGATATACAGATTGAATAACATCGGAGATAAGCTACAATCCTGTCTCACTCCCTTCTAAGCCACTGCCCCTCGACTCTTACAACTACCATTTGGTTTCTGTAGAAATTGTAAAGAGCCTTTTCCTTCTTTCTGTTTTACCCATGCCGCCTTCAGAATAGGAAAGAGAAAATCGTCAATAGCTTTGTCTAAGTCTACAGATACTAGAAACTTAGGTTTGCCTTTCCTTAATCTATTTTCTAAGATAAGTCGTAGGGTGAGTATTGCCTCACGTGTTCCAATATTTCTACGGAATCCAAACTGATCTTCCCCGAGGTCGCTCCCTGTATTTTACCCCTGCCACCTTCAGAATTTGAAAGAGAGTATTCCAATCAACATTGTCAAAAGCTTTCTGTAAGTCTACAAATGCTAGAAATGTAAGTTTGCCTTACCTTAATCTAGCTTCTCAGATAAATCGTAGGGTCAGTATTGCCTCACGTGTTCCAATATTTCTACGGAATCCGAACTGATCTTCCCCGAGGTCGGCTTCTACCAGTTATTCCATTCGTCTGTAAAGAATTCGTGTTAGTATTTTGCAGCCGTGGCTTATTAAACTGATAGTTCGGTAATTTTCACATCTGTCAACCCCTGCTTTCTTTGGGATTGGAATTATTATTATTTTTTTCTTTTGAAGTCTGAGGGCATTTCGCCTGTCTCATACATCTTGCTCACCAGATGGTACAGTTTTGTCAGGGCTGGCTCTTCCAAGGCCATCAGTAGTTGTACAGTAGAACATAGAAACCGCTCTTGCTGCCATACTTTAGGTAGAGCTGCTTCTCGTGTCTCACAGTTTGGAAATCGACCACGGCATTGCGTCAACGCCACCGGTACCCATTTCCTGTATCTTCTGCGATTTTCATTAACAAAGATCAATCCGCTTCAGTGTTACTATAAATATTTTTCAGACCAGAGTCATTTTGCGCACCCTGTGTGTGACTGCCAACCAATTACAACTCATTTCCAGTAAGAAGAGAGGAGGGACACACTGCGTGAAGAGCGTCAGGTTCATGAAGGAGATCAAGCGAGGGACCTTCCACCTAAAATTTCCCAGTGACGAATTCTGGATCTTTTTCAAACGGCGCTTCATCTCTGAGCTCGGAGGAGAGATGACGCGCATGAAGCTGACTTCGTCAGGACAGCTCTCTGCCATTTCAGTGGAGTTCTTAACGGAACTCCTATCCAGTGATGTCCACATGAAGGAACTGACATTGGGCAGCATGAAGCTTGGCAGTCTGGATGGACCAGTGGTCACTATGCCCACACTTGAGATCCTGCGACTTCCAGATGACGAGATCATCACAATGAGTGAAGGTAAGCTATGTGACTAATGTCTGGGAGTAATGTTTTTAAGCTGTGTCCGAAAGTCTTCCATTTCGCAGTCCCTGTTTCAGCATGTATTTTGTCATAATCCCCTGATACATGTCAAGTCTCATACTTTTGGTTGTCATTCTGTCAATAAAACTGTTATGTAGTGGTATCGATTTTTACAATCATTCAGCCATTCCCAACACATAATTTTGTTTACTCAAAAATAAAGCAACTGACCCGGATGACGAACCTGCGGAAATGTATAATAAGCTGAAGATTCCTGCGTAGGAATTCTCTGCCTCACTTTTCAAGTGGATCATCACTGAGGACATGCATTCCCGCACATGGGCAATTAGCAAGACTCCCCAACTTCCCACTTTCCTCCACTTCCCTGTTCTACATACCAGCCGTTGCTCGACAGTACGCTCTGGAATCTGACAAGGTAAAGCTATTCAAATTGCAATCATTATGACCTGCAGGATCGTATATGCAATCAATACGACGCGAGTGTCAATGGAGAAATTCAGGAGGACACAGGTGTGCACACTAAAATTTTGGGCCTATAAGTAACTGCATGAAAACTTTGAAGAAACTGGAAAAGAAATGATTAACGGAGGGAGTGACTCAGCAATGTCGATATCATTAAGAGTGAGATGGGAATTCCAGTGGTACATGCGGAAAAGAGATCGGATAGGTTGAAAGAGTACGTTGAATGCCTCTGTAACGGAAAGGAATTGCCTGATGACGTGCTAGAACAAGAAACAGGAGCCGATAGGGAGGATACTGGGGGACCAATATTTGACTCAGAATACAAAAGAGCTTTGGGAGACTTAAATTCAGATAAGGCAGAAGGAAAAGAGATACCATTCCGTCTTAATTTCTAAATTAATTGGGAGAAGTGGCAACAAAACGACTATTCACGCTGGCAAGTAGAATGTATGAGCCTGGCGATATACTATCCGCTTTTCAGGAAAATATAACGCACAGTTCCGAAGATAGAGAACCGACAAGTGCGAGAATTATGGCACAATCAGCGTAACAGCTCATGCATCCAAGATGCTGACAAGAATAATACACAAAAGAATGGAAAAGAAAACTCGGGATCTGTTAGATGATGATTAGTTCGGCTTTAGGAAAGGTAAAGACTGCAGAGAGACACTTCTAACGTTGAGACTGATGATGGAAGCAAGACTCGAGAAAAATCAACAGACGTTCATTGGGTTTGTCGACTTGGTTAGAGCGCTCGACAATCTACCTAGGCAGCAAAGTAAGCCATGAAGGACGGAGCGAGGAGGACATGAAATGCAGACTAGCTTTGGAAAAAAGTAAGTTTATGGCCGAGAGAGGCCTGCGAGTGAAACATGGACCTAATTTTCTAACAATTTCTGAGGCTATAGGTTTGGAGTATAGCATTGTATGGTAATGGAACAATGACTGCGGGAAAATCGAGGGAGAAGATAATCGAAACATATGAAATGTGGTGCGACAGGCAAATGTTGCCAATTACATGGTCTAACATGTTATGGAATGAGATGGTTCGTCCCAGGATCGGCGAGGAAAGGAATGTATGGAAAACACTGGCAAAAAGAAGGGACAGGGTGATAGGACGTCTTTCAAGACGGAGAATAACTTTTATGGTACCAGAGGGAGCTGTAGAGGGCAAAAACTGTACAGGAAGACTAGATTGGAATACACCCAACACTCAAAACAAAAGAAAGACTGCTGATATACCATGTAATGTGCCGTGAATGAAAATTTCCATTCTTCATCCTAGTCCATTTGGCGTCCCTTGTTCATTTTATGTAATATATAAATTCACGGTATCCTAGAATGTGAGGCTAGTGGCGTTAATCTGTGTGGCTACAGCCGATACAGCATAAATTTCTGTCTAGCGTACATTTACAAGTATGTGTTCGTTTTATATTATCTGGAAGTCTCTCCCAGTTTCGGCTACAAGGAAGGTCTTTTTACATAGTAAACGCTATTTTGTAAATCACAGATTATGTTGATCTGTCTGGGTGTATACGTATTCTCGCACTTAAGGAGTACACTAATTTAAATAATCTTTCTGCTTATGGCTAAATTTCTGTACTCGCCATTTGCCGTCACACCTACCAACCAACCTTAATCACACTTAATTTTAATTTACAAATAACTGTAATGTACCTACTGAAGGCAGCATATTGCTAAAACGTTTTGTGCTAAAAAATACCGTAAGAAGTAAGAGGAGCAGTTAAAGTTATTTAATTAATTTATAACACAATTGCTGACCCCAAGCAACGCCATTCACCATGTATAAATTTTATACGAGGGCGTTTCGAAAAGTAAAGATACAATGGCTCGCAGTCCTTAAATGGAACATTTATTTAGAATACGTCAGTTACATCTTATTAACTGGATTATTTGTTATTTTTCACCATATTCACCCCAGTTATCCAAACATTTGTTAAGTCGGTGCACAAGCTTTTGTATCCCACAGTCATAGAAGGTTGCCGCCTGTTGTTGGAACCACATTTCAACTTCATCTTTGATCTCTTCCTCGTCGTGGAATGATTTTCCACCAAGATGTGACTTCAGTTAACGGAAAACATGGAAGTCGGTAAATGGAAATGTCGTGTGGCTAGGGCCTCCCGTCGGGTAGACCGTTCGCCTGGTGCAGGTCTTTCGATTTCGCAAGGTCCGGGCTGTATGGCGGATGGTCCAATACGTCCCATTTGAATTGTTTGAGTAGTCGGTGAAAGCCGAGAAGCGCACGATGCACGACGCGCAAATTCGCTGAATTTATTTATACAGTATGTGGGAACAAGAGCAGTTAATACCAAGCAACAGACTTTACACATAATTCCGAATCCCTGTCAGACTGTATCTCGCTGCCAACACCTACAAAATAATGAAAGGAATATAGTTTATTGCCAATTACATTTTCGTTGCATATGTAGTAAAAATGCCGTACCAGGTATAACGTTTTAATTTATATTGCAGACAATATTCACATATTTCAGTGAATTTACCTGCAAAATTATATCACTGTGCGACAGAGTGTTCAGAAGACTTAACGTCATAGAGATTAAGCTGCGTGCAATCTAAACTGCAAGCTAACATTCGCTGCAGATACAGGTGAAATGTGCGTATAAACGTGTGTGAAATATGTTAAACATGTGTGACTTGTGTGTATGCTGGCAAAGCTGCGAGTAAAAATCTCTTTCCAAGTCTCTGTATCGATCTGAATGAAACGTGGTACACATATTATAGTCTGGAAAGAAATACTGTGGTGGTAATAATGTGAAGAGAGAAGGGAGGAGGGAGGAGAAAGAGATGGACAGACTGAGAACGAAGGGAGGACATAGACAGAAGGGGAGGGGAACAAGGAGGACAAGGACGCAGATATGAGGGAGGAGCAGATGGACAAAGTGAGGGAGATGGAAAATGGATAGGAGAATATGGACAGACAGAGGGAGGGGAATAGATGGACAGAGGAACGAAAGATGGAGATGGACCAATAGAGGGGTGAGGAGGAGATGGACTGAGAGAAGGTGGAGGTGGAGATCGGCGGAGAGATGGGAAGGAGGAAACAATCAGAGAAAGGAAGAGAAGATGGACAGAGACAAACGGGAGGAGGAGGTTGATACAGTGACGGAGAGGAGAAGATGGACTAATAGAACTGGAATAAAAACATATCCGGCAATATTGGTTGCCAGCTAGTAGCGTAACGAAAGGTGAGTCTTCATTTTCAATCAACAGCGTTAGTGGAGCTGGAGATATAAACTTTAGAGACTAAATCGGTCACAACGCATTATGCAATGCTTCTGAAACTCCTGTATGGCCTGAACGTTACCAGCATTGTTCATGTGTGCAGCTACTCTGCTGGCGGTGCCCAACATCCTGCAGTTGGACGTCACGGGCAATCAACTGCAGGAACTACCACAGCGGCTTCCTGATAGACTGTTGGCCCTCAACGTTTCACGGAACCGTCTCGTGAGCTTGCCCACAGAGCTGCCTCAGACGCTCACCAACCTCAACATTTCCTACAACGCCATAGAGGTGAGTTACTACTGTTTGCTACAAACACTGCGCAACGTAAAATTTTGCGCTCTTTATGAGGCATTCCTGCAAGCTCAACTCGTGTGGCACCCAGTTTTCTGTGTTCATTCATGAGACTCACACGTTTGTAGATGAAGGAACTGAGGTGGATAATGCGTCGTTTGACTTCCACAAGACCTCCGATACACTTTTACGTCGCTGCCTAAAAAACACAAAGTGCATATCTGAACAGATACGTGATTATGTTGAGAGCTACTTGTGAACTGAATTCATCATGTCGTTCGTAATGGGGAAAGTATCATCAGAAGCGAGCGAAGTATCTGGCGTACTTCAAAGGAGTGTAGATTGTCTGGTACTAGCCGTCATTCATACAGTGCTGCTATAATAGGTTTTTTCCTTTTTTGTATCATGGTTTGTGGTGCTCTATCATCTTCCTTTCTCGCATCAGTTAATTCTATCCCTGCCGCAAATGTTGCTTAACATTCAAAGCTAGTCCAGCTTAACTAGCTTTTATGAAGTCAGTTTTAGCTGTTTATGTTTCTAGATTGTTAAAGTTCCATTAACGAGCTTGTTCGTGTGAATAGAGTTGCCTAATGATTCACCAGATGGGCTTGGTCACAATCGAACCAAGCCTCCCTCACTCCTGAAATTCGAGTTAAGTACGTTTCTTACCCTATAGCCTTGTTACAGATACTGTTGCCTGAACTGCAGTTCCTGCAGCGATCAGTTGACCTAAGATAGCAAAGTCATCCCATTTGTCATCATGCAATGCCAGCTGTCGACGGAAATGTTTCTTCAGTTCCCAAAGCCTTGTGTCTCCTGCTACCAATGTACCCCACGTACCGGCGCAAATGTAACGCAAAGAATTCTCCCATGAAACTAGAGCTGACTGCCCTATCGAAAGACATAATCTATTTTAGAGTCACTGTTCTCCAAAATATCCATCCAACTCAGCCAGAGTACATTCTCCAGCAAAAAAATGGTTCAAATGGCTCTGAGCACTATGGGACTTAACATCTGTGGTCATCAGTCCCCTAGAACTTAGAACTACTTAAACCTAACTAACCTAAGGACATCACACACATCCATGCCCGAGGCAGGATTCGAACCTGCGACCGTAGCAGTCACACGGTTCCAGACTGAAGCGCCTAGAACCGCACGGCCACACAGGCCGGCTCTCCAGCAAAACTCAGTATTCACCTGACTTACCTTTTATCCTGTTTCCATGATCACATTTTCGTAGAATCACTCTCATTTCACACTCTCCCATCTAGAAAGCGTTGTTCAGTCTCACTCCAGTTCTAACCTGCACACCATTTCCAATCCTACTGCGTCAAAGTCTGGTCATTAGAAGAGCTGTATCCCGTGAAATCTCCCCCACCATATCATTGCTTACTTGACAATCACCTTCTCCAGCTCACATATCCTCATCAGCTCCCCTCTATAGTTTATCCCCACTTCCTCCCCGAGACTCTCGTTCCGTCCTACTGTTTATCCAGAACTGCTTACAAAGTCGGATACAGACTATCGCCTGCAGAACTATGGCATCAGGTCCAACTAATTCCTTAATACTATAAAAAAAGACAACTGCATCATGCTCGCAAACATTAGCGTCACATAAAGCAACCATGTCCCTGCAATTAAAAAAAACTCTGCAGAATTATCATATTTTATATTTTTTACGTTCCACTTTGTCATGTTAAAACTCGGTACAGCAGAAACCTTGCCGCAGCCGGCCTGACCCGAAAAAGCAATGAAAAAGCAATAAAGAGAAAGACGAGCAGTTCCTCGTAGAACTTTTGTGCAGTTACGACGACGCAGTCAGACGGTGCTGAACCACATAACAATTCAAGCAATATTTCTGCCACCTAGTTACTCACGTGTCTGCAGCGAGGGATTAACCCTAGAGCAGGCGATTTGGGGCATGAAGTAACTCACGTTTACTTCTCTGCTCGTGGCAACATCGCTGTTTGTCAGAGATTATTCACGTGCTAGCTAATCCTCCATTGTTGTCTCAGATACCGATTGTTGTAATTTGTTTTACTGTGTCGCTTTATGTGCGTCTATATTTCCGAGAATATGTTGGCAGGACGCTACTGCTGTAAAGAGTGCCCCGCACGCCGGGCTTTGGAAGTAAATGCGTATTTGGTGTGTATACGCAAATACACTCCTGGAAATGGAAAAAAGAACACATTGACACCGGTGTGACAGACCCACCATACTTCTTCCGGACACTGCGAGAGGGCTGTACAAGCAATGATCACACGCACGGCACAGCGGACACACCAGGAATCGCGGTGTTGGCCGTCGAATGGCGCTAGCTGCGCAGCATTTGTGCACCGCCGCCGTCAGTGTCAGCCAGTTTGCCGTGGCATACGGAGCTCCATCGCAGTCTTTAACACTGGTAGCATGCCGCGACAGCGTGGACGTGAACCGTATGTGCAGTTGACGGACTTTGAGCGAGGGCGTATAGTGGGCATGCGGGAGGCCGGGTGGACGTACCGCCGAATTGCTCAACACGTGGGGCGTGAGGTCTCCACAGTACATCGATGTTGTCGCCAGTGGTCGGCGGGAGGTGCACGTGCCCGTCGACCTGGGACCGGACCGCAGCGACGCACGGATGCACGCCAAGACCGTAGGATCCTACGCAGTGCCGTAGGGGACCGCACCGCCCCTTCCCAGCAAATTAGGGACACTGTTGCTCCTGGGGTATCGGCGAGGACCATTCGCAACCGTCTCCATGAAGCTGGGCTACGGTCCCGCACACCGTTAAACCGTCTTCCGCTCACGCCCCAACATCGGGCAGCCCGCCCCCAGTGGTGTCGCGACAGGCGTGAATGGAGGGACGAATGGAGACGTGTCGTCTTCAGCGATGAGAGTCGCTTCTGACTTGGTGCCAATGATGGTCGTATGCGTGTTTGGCGCCGTGCAGGTGAACGCCACAATCAGGACTGCATACGACCGAGGCACACAGGGCCAACACCCGGCATCATGGTGTGGGGAGCGATCTCCTACACTGGCCGTACACCACTGGTGATCGTCGAGGGGACATTGAATAGTGCACGGTACATCCAAACCGTCATCGAACCCATCGTTCTACCATTCCTAGACCGGCAAGGGAACTTGCTGTTCCAACAGGACAATGCACGTCCGCATGTATCCCGTGCCACCCAACGTGCTCTAGAAGGTGTAAGTCAACTACCCTGGCCAGCAAGATCTCCGGATCTGTCCCCCATTGAGCATGTTTGGGACTGGATGAAGCGTCGTCTCACGCGGTCTGCACGTCCAGCCGAGGCGCCAGGTGGAAATGGCATGGCAAGCCGTTCCACAGGACTACATCCAGCATCTCTACGATCGTCTCCATGGGAGAATAGCAGCCTGCATTGCTGCGAAAGGTGGATATACACTGTACTAGTGCCGACATTGTGCATGCTCTGTTGCCTGTGTCTATGTGCCTGTGGTTCTGTCAGTGTGATCATGTGATGTATCTGACCCCAGGAATGTGTCAATAAAGTTTCCCCTTCCTGGGACAATGAATTCACGGTGTTCTTATTTCAATTTCCAGGAGTGTATGAGTAACGTTTATATCAGGTAGGTAGTTTGAAAAGATTTCTGGATTGTTTACTTATTCAGAGAAATAATGCCGGAAGGTATAACCGACATTCTGAAGGATTTTTCGGGTGGGTTAGATCAAAACTGTGCAGCAGTGGCATTGATGAATCAGAGGAGGAGATCAGTGTTATTGATGAATCAGAGGAGGAGATATAAGTAATTCAAGAAAGTAAACATGGCAATGATTCTGAAAGAGACATCCAGTCTATTACTGAAGGTTACACTAGCGACTGGAGGAAAATGGAAATCTGAAATTTATTACTCGCAAAGATAACGTTACAAAGTGAAGGAAAACTCACACTTCAACCAGCGCAAAGTTTCAAATAAGGTTATAGTGAAACTGTTTCCTGCTCCTAGAAGCAGTGCAGATGACCTCAGTAACGAAATTTCTGCTTTTCATAAAATAATAGACAGCAAAAGTGGTTCAAATGGCTCTGAGCACTATGGGACTTAACTGCTGAAGTCATCAGTCCCCTAGAACTTAGAACTACTTAAACCTAACTAACCTAAGGACATCACACACATCCATGCCTGAGGCAGGATTCGAACCTGCGACCGTAGCGGTCGTGCGGTTCCAGACTGTAGCGCCTAGAACCGCTCGGCCACCGCGGCCGGCTAATGGACAACATTGTGATAGTGTGGTCACTCATACAACTTTGTACATACAGAGCAGAGTATCATCACATTACTCTTGCTACAGAGAAGCGAATGCGACATCACGTACTGAAATGCTTGCTTCACTGGGACGTTTACCTCCCAGGTGGCCCACAATTCTTTGGTGAGATCTCGCTTGGGTACCACGGGGCTGCAGCCTCTGGAGCACAGCTGCATGTCTATCCCCCTGCTTTTCTTTTTTCCCCTATCTTGGAGAACATGTCTGTGGTTTTTTTTTTTGGAATTTGATCTGAACTTTAGCAGCCTGACATCAGAACAGTAGCCATACTGTTTTCTCTTTCTTTATTTCTTCTTTTCCCTTCTCCTACCCTTCCTTTGAATTTCCTGTTTTCCTTCTTCCACCCTGTGCACTCCTGAAGGCCAGCCCACGTATCTGACGCGGAAAACGTGACTGTGTAACGTGTAATCCCCAGTCCCAGGTCGACAGATAGGGTTCGCACACACACTCTGGTGCAGGCCAGGCCCGAGGAGGGGTGATTCCCTGAGCTGTGACCTTTCCAAAGTGCCAACCTGTCCCTCTGTCAACACTTCGGGAGATGTGACCTAAGGTGGGTGAGACCCCTCAGAATGGGTCCACCAGTTTGGAAGGAGCGTGCCATTGGAGACGCTGGCAGTCATGGTGGATTTTTTCGTAATGAACCAATGATCTTCTTCTCGGTCTGCTTTTACTAAGCGTAAACGGAATGTGGCTACCGATTCAAAGACCCTCCCAGCTGCATTCCTTGTGGATTCACATACTGAAGACAGTCAGTCCTTTGTTATTATTCAGAAATGTGTTGATGCAGTTGCCTGCCCTTCGAAATCCTGCTCTCGTTTACGCAATGGCACATTACTTTTTGCGACTAATTCTGATTCTCAAGTACAACAAATGCTTGCAGCTTCACTCTTCCAAGGCTAACCTGCTCGTGTCGAGGTCCATCGAATGCTGAATTCTTCAAGTGATGTTACATTAGGCTGCTCGATGGGCTGACTCAGGAATATATCCAAACGTATCTCCCTGATCAGGACGTCGTTGCGATCGATCGTCGGATGAAAAAGCTAGATGCATTCTGAGTGCACACACACTCTTTTTCTCACATTTGATAGAGCAGTGCGTCAATCAAATATCAAAACAAGCTATGAAGTTATCGTAGTCCGACGATATATTCGGAACCCGATGCACTCCCATCAGTGTCATTCTTACAACCACACTCAAATGTATTTTCAACACCCAGCCAAATGTGTAATCTGTGGTAGGGATGTTCACGAGGGCGATTGTCCACCTCCTTCTCCCTGCTGTATCAGTTGCAATTGCGAGATTGTTCCATGTATCTGGATGAGCGGGCCGTCCAGGAGATTGAAAGTTTTTGGCTACTCGGAAACCCTGCGTTTATACCGTCTGGCATTTGGAGCACTGTTCTTACTATAGATCGATCCACAGGACATGGCCGCACAGACATGCGACCTCAAATTCAGCACGATGGTTCTAAAATCGCCCAGTGTCAAGGTAGCATCCCCATCTCCTTCTCCTCCAGCTGTATAACAAACCGCCAAAATTTTGCCTCACGTGACGAAATCACTTGCTACACAACCAGCAGGCTGAAAAGGACAGAACGAGTACTCGTGGGAAGACTTTTTACGCCCCTCAAGCCAACAAACATCTGAATCGTCATCTGCCGATCACAAGGCTCCAAGAAATCAAACGGAGGCAAATGGTCTTCTCCTTCGCCGACTCGGAGATCCTGTTTGACGTTATCACCGCGTGGTACCCTCACCCAGCCCGTCTCCATGCCGCCAGTGCGCACCGCCTTTCTTTTTCTGCCCTGTAGCCGACAGACCTATTGAGGCAGAATGCCTATGCCTCTTTCGATCTCCTGGAGCAGGATTCTTTTTGAATAGAAGGCAAATGATAAAGTTAACTACAACCCTCTATTTTGGTCACTGAAATGGTCCATGATTCCATTTATGATATAATACTTTTAACACAACAGAGATGTGAAGTATTGATGATTCTGTTTAAATTGTAATGGTATGAAGGCTTTCACGACCGGATGACATATCTTCTGGTAAACCTTCCGGGATGTAAGGTCGTGGTCCATGAAACTCTTCAGCTCCTAACGTTTCGTCCAGAGCTGCGCTGGACATCTTCAGAGGGGTGTTTCTCCTCCGGTGAGTCGGCAAGACTCACCGGAGGAGAAACACCCTTCTGAAGATGTCCAGCGCAGCTCTGGACGAAACGTTAGGAGCTGAAGAGTTTCATGGACCACGACCTTACATCCCGGAAGGTTTACCAGAAGATAAAATGTAATGCTTGATGTTTTCATAATAAGTACATTTGATAAAATTAATGCGTTTTCTACATGAAAAATTAAGAAATGTACAGCAATCAAGAAGAAGCAAAGAAAAAAATGTTTGTGTGCTGAACTGTTTGGACCAAGTCCACACTAAAAGGATGATCTATTCTTGTGGTTGTTAATTTTTGGCGGAATGGTTGCATGTAAATTAACATTTTACTACAATATAGTGGAAATTGATGTGGATAGAACAAACTTTGTTTTTATTTTTATTAATCAGACTTTTGGTTTGGAAATGAAATGTACTGTTAAACTAGAGAAACAGTTACCTACCCAATCTGTAAATTAAAGTATGTAGGTATAATCATACTACAGCAGAAAACTGTTAATATCAACCAGTAGCTTACAAGCCACAGTGGAGACATCGTGAGAAGTGATTATTGAGTGTTAAAGTAAACATTTCGACAAGATTGTTCTAATAATAACACGTACTCCACGATTGTAATGCTTGATATGTACCTTCCAATACATCTTGTCACCATTCACTTGTAACTAATGGAATTCTCAATCCAGTAACAAAAAGATTAATATTTCATGCTTGAAATCATTTAGCTAATACTATCACTAAACTATTTCTTCAGTTTCTCCTGTTAATGGTGAAGCTCAGTTATCTGCTAGGTAAAATGAATGATTTGAGTGAGTTGTTACCACACGCTTTTAATACACTTATCTAGAATTCCCAGGCAGTACATAATCTTAAATTACTGCAACTGATGTTTATAAAATTAATACTACTATTTTTCTCATAATTTATATTGAAATTACATTTTTTGTTATTGATGGTACTCTGTTTCCTAGTAATTTTATTAACATATCCTAAGCAATTGTATTTGTGGCAAGCTGAATGGCAAATATTTCTGGGTGAATACCATTTCTCAGTGTTTAATTTAGAACTATAAATGGTACCTTGGGGTACTTGTTGTGCAACTATATGACTGCTGCAGTTAATTCCTTCGGATAATATAAATATTAATAATGTTGGTAAAAAAATCAAATGGTTCAAATGGCTCTGAGCACTATGGGACTTAACATCTATTGTCATCAGTCCCCTAGAACTTAGAACTACTTAAACCTAACTAACCTAAGGACATCTTACATCACCCAGTCATCACGAGGCAGAGAAAATCCCTGACTCCGCTGGGAATCGAACCCGGGAACCCGGGCGCGGGAAGAGAGAACGCTACCGCACGACCACGAGTTGCGGACTGTTGGTAAAAAATTTCAGAAGTTAGTTATACTTTGAGATGAAGATATTCGCACTATACAGGAACTTAGGGAGGACTAAATGAGAAGTCACAGGTCTTATGAGGTACACAGAGAAATTAGATACAAGCGTAAGTAAAGCAAACAGTCAAAGCGATGGTTCTAAACTAAATAGACGAATCCTTGTATAAAATACGAGTAGTGTGCAACAAGAAGGCCTACCATCATTTATATCATGGAACGGACTACAGTGTAAGGTACACTGTGAATGACGCGAAAATGATATGCAGGTGGTTGGGAAATGGTACAGAGTCCTCTGAAGATCTTCATTGAATTCCAAGATATAAGAAAAGACTGAAGAGATGACATAATGGAACATGAGATTAGAAAGCATGTATGGAATCCTCTAAAGAAGACCCTTATCTAACAGTGGGTGGCGCTGTCTTTGGTTATGGTTATGAGGTGATATTCTGCTTTACAACTTTCTAAATTTATGTCTTTTATTTATTTACCATTTTTTACTGTACACTGAGTGGTTTTTAGAAGTAGGGTTGGTCTTGTAGGTGTATGTAATGAAAATTCCCGTTTTCTGCACAGGAGCTTCAAGAGACTTTGCCAGCAGCTCTGCTCATAATGGACGCTTCCCACAATTCCCTGCAGAAGCTCCCGCAAAGTCTTCCAACTGACCTTCATCGGCTCGACGTGTCCCACAATCGACTACAGATGCTACACACAGATATGCCACCCAACCTGGAGATTCTTCAGGTAAGTACTGAACAGTTGTGTTCCTTAAGTTTCGCTATTAACACTTCCGAAAACTACTAAATTATCATTACACCGATAGTGTTATTCCTGTGAAATGGTTTATATTTTGTGACCGTGACTGTGTGTAATGGAAAGGTATCGGATTGCTTTGCGTCTCTCGAAAGATTCCTATCGAGGGGAAACAATAGCAAAACCATTAGGAATCGAACCTGGGCTCTATTTGTAATAAAGTAAGCTATAATAATGTAGAAGGAAACTGTCGGCAAACTAATGAGGCGAAGTTGTAACAAGTTCTGCTTTGGTCCATAAAGAAAGTTAACTAATGGAATAGACTTTACTTGATACTGAAATTCTGTTTCGCTGATCAGATACCAGACAGTAACCCAATTTAGCAAGTAATGTACCTGTGGTTCGACATAATCACACAGGAAGAGTATTAATAGGTTTACTCAACAACTAGCTCTAAATAATACTATCTGTAAATTACAATAAGAAGCTAATGATCATTGCACATAATTGACTAGTAGTGATGGATCACCACTAATTTTGGATAGGGGTTATTTTGTCAGTTTAATTATTGGAAAGTACTAACATTCAACACCTAAACAAGTAATTATATCTTTTTTACTGATTGTTATTTGTGTTCTCAAGGAATATTCAAATTCTAATACAATTTAGCTCAGATGGGACATTCGATATCTGAATGCAGTATAGTTTGAATGGATGTAGCTAATTGCTTACTATAGAAAATATAAGTTACAAAAATAAAGGTTGTACTTTTTGATACTTAAATGTTATCTGAAATTTAAGTCTGGCTCAACTGTCACTATGGGGACACTGAAGCTAGGCTATGAGTGGAGGTGGATCTAAGGTGAACCTTTTAGTTACTGCACAATATTAGAAACACTGTTAACTACCTTACACATGAAAATATAAACACTGTTATTTCAATAAGACGAATGTTTCATCTGAATATCTTCTCTTAGTAACAGTGCTTTGATGAAAATATAACTCTCCTTTTAAGAAAATTATGTGTATTATTGAAAAACATATGCTCATTGAATAATTATGTACTTTACAACTCCACAAAGCTTATTAACTTTTTTAAGGATGTTATCAGCTTTTCAGTTCAATAAAACAGCACTTTGGACAGGACCTGGTCCAGGTAAACTACTGAAGATAAAATACGGTGCCTCAACGCAAAGATTACAGAACACAAACTTACTACTGAAAGAGAAACGAAATAACTGCTCCATGCAATTACATAGTACTCAACCGCTAATTTCAGAATAAGGTGGTGGCAATGTCAGTCTCCCGTGCTGTTCGAAAAAGTCAGAAAAAGTATCCGCAGCCCTTGCTGTGTAACCAGCTATTAAAATTTTCTTCTTAGTCTCGGACTTTCGTAGTACATTTCCCATCAAATATGCCAGGAATAATAAACCAAATTACGTCCACATCTGAGGCATCTTATAGAATGTTGCAGTACTTCTCACGTGTTTCAATTTACCAGATGAGCACACATTACCTGCTTGTCACCACCTGGTTCATGCCACACAGGAGCCTTCCAGCTCAACCATCATATCCACCTCTTCTACTCGCACCAAGCCAGTTCCGTTGCGGAGGGATTACCCTTCAAATTTTACATTACAATGTACCTACTTTCCCCATGCATGAACCAGCATTACAAGTAGTTTTTTTTTACATTTTCGTTCGTTTAGAGTATATTACTTTTGAATTACATCAATAGATTGGTTAGAATTACATAAGTGGTCATAAATAATGTATAAAATAATTTCACACATGTTATATCAAAGGTGCTGACACAGAAGTTACGTGAAGTACACAGAAGTTACGTGAAGTAATAACAACAAAGATAAGATCATTGTAGGTAATATCGAAGATAGTGCTACACACGGCACTGCTGAAGTTAGCAGTAACATGGAGGACGTATCTGAAACAATACAGTTTTACTATCGATTCTTCAGTATGATATAGTTTCTATAATGACATTAATTATTCTGAGTATTTATACCAAAGAACAAGAAACTGATTTCGACATGATGATGGGACATTAGCTCAACGACTGCTCGTTGGAGGAACGGCCTACCTGTCGTGGCACAACACTGCGCTTCTGCAGCCATCTGTGTGACCAGAAGCTGGCTTCTGTCCCATAACCCATAGGCACGGCGAGTACAAATGACCGTCGTTCAACAATTACCTGCACTTCTTCTTGCACCTGCGCCTATCAGCCATCACTATGACAGTCAACACACCAGTGGGGCCACAACCTCACCAAGCAGCACCACCAGCTGGGAAAAACCACTGGTGTGGAATCCACGAACTACATGTAATGTTTCCGCATATGTTACTTCGCCTCTGCGTTGGTGTCATGACCTAACATTCCGTGCAACTCCAAGGATCCTCGAATCACTCAACGCATTTGCTCGCCCTTACTCGCTGTATGGAGGTGCCTAAAGTGTACTGAAGTGACCAAAGTCATGACATAGTGATACGCACATACACAGATGGTGGTGGTATCGCGTACACAAGATATGAAACGGCAATCCATGGGCGGAGCCTCATTTGTACTAACTTGAGAACTTTCCAACGTGATCATGGCCGCACGACGGGAATTAACAGCACTAATGCAGATTGGTAGTTGGAGGCAGACAAGTGGTACATCCTAATGTCGAAGCAGTTAGTTAATCCAACATTCAGAGATCCGCACTGCGAAGAGTGTGCCGAGAATACCAAATTTCAGGCATTACCTCTCACCGCAGACAACGTAGTGGACGACGGCTTTCACTTAACGACCGAGAGCAGCGGTGTTCGCGTACTGTTCTCAGTTCCAACAGACAAGCAACATTCTTTGAAATAACCGCAGAAATCAAAGTGAGACAAAGGACAATGCGGCGAAAATTGTTGTTAATGGGCTGTGGCAGCAGACGACCGACGTGATTGCTTTTGCTAACATCACGACATCGTCTGAAACTCCTTTCCTGCGCTCGTGACCATACCGGCTGGACCCTAGATGACTGGAAAACAGTGGCCTGGTCAGGTGAGTCCTAATTTCAGTTGGTAGCAGATGATGGGAGGGTGGCGAAGACCCCACGAAGCCATGGACACAAGTTGTCAACAAGGCACTGTGCAAGCAGGTGGTGGTTCGATGATGTTGTGGGTTCTGTTTATATGAATCGACTGGGTCCTCTGATCCAAATAAACTGATCATTGACTGGAAATGGTTACGTTCGGCTATTGTAGCCATTCATCGACTTGATCTTGACAAACAACGATGTCATATCACGGGGTCACAACTGTTCGTGACTGGTTTGACGAACATTTGGGACACTTCGATTGAATGATATGGCCATCCAGACCCAACGACAGTAATCCTATGGAATATTTATGGGACACAATCGAGACTTAAATTTGTGCACAACATTCTGCGCCGGCAGCAGTTTCTCAATTATGGACGGCCTATAGAGGCAGCGTAGCTCAGTATTTCTCCATGGGATTTCCAATCACTTGTTTATTACATGATACATGGTGCTGCTGCACTGCGCCGAGCAAAAGAAGCTCTAATACGATGTTGGGACGTACCTCACGATAGACTAAGTACCCGCAGTCCAGCGATACGTAAAGGCAAGAATGGAAGTTCTTCTTTGTGAACACTTTTAGCTGAATGGATTCTTTCACGCACATAGTTTCCTGCAGTAGGCTGATGGAAAGCAAAGGCTCGTCTGCTGAAAGGAACTCTCGAGCTGTTGAAATCTACCTTGTTGGTTTCTTAATGCTCGCGACCGTGTGTTTGTCTGGCGAAGGCGTCAAGCGCTGTATGCCTCTATCTAGGTTTCCAGTTAAAATTCTTTCCAAGATGACATATTTCTTTTTTGCTCATTACGGTCTGATTGATGTGCAATCACGGTTTCTTCTAACGCCTTGGATAACTTGCTGGTAGTTATCAATCCCTTCATCACTCGGTCATTACAGGCTGAATGATGTGCAATCACAATTTCTTCTGAGGTCTTGGGTAATGTGTTGATAGTTACCACTCCTGTTAAGCAAGAGCATTCAGCATGAATTTGGAACTTTTTCAAAACACTATTTTCCTTTCGTTTAGGAAAATTCGCCTCTACTATGATATCCCTAATGAGAGAAGCCTGGACCCATATCGACGCAGTGTCATCTTCCATGGCCACAGTTAGTCTCTGTCTACAGCTGCTGTGTATCTCCTCGAAATGAAGAAGACCACCATGACAGATCGTTCAGACAGAAGTCACGAGTTTTTAGATGACGGTAGCCTACCAGAAAGGACAGGCAGAGACGCGGTAGTTGAGTCAGTATTTTGTGAAAGAACTTCCACTTGATATTCAGCGGACGATTCTTGTTTCTCTACAGGTCGCCCATAACCAGCTGACGACACTTGAGCCCAAGCTGCTGGCTCCTCTAAAGCATCTGCAGGTACTGGACGTGTCTCACAACGCGCTCACTGCAGTGGACGGCGTGTGGCTGTATCACCAGCTGCCACTGCTCGACGTCTCCCATAACATTATTCGGCACGTCAGTCTACTGGGACCAGGCAACGTGTCGCATATTGATGCCTCGGAGAATGACATCGAGTCGTGGGAGGTAAGTCAATAGGTAAACTCCTTGTGCACACCTTGTGACTAACGTGACAATGAAATGACCTACAAGCAGTTAAAGTACAGAAAGTTGGCAAGTTACACTTAAATGCTCGTTTCTTACAACTAGGTCTGACTCAGCGCCAATCACGAGCATAATTTTACAAGGGCATACTTAGCAGTTGGCAGTAGACGAAAGATCCGTACCCAAAGACTGGAAAGTTGCACAGGTCACACCAATATTCAAGAAAGGTAGTAGGAGCAATTCACTAAATTACAGGCCCATATCGTTAACGTCGATATGCAGCAGGATTTTAGAACATATATTGTGTTCGAACATAATGAATTACCTCGAAGAAAACGGTCTATTGACACACAGTCAACATGGGTTTAGAAAACATCATTCCTGTGAAACACAACTAGCACTTTATTCACATGAAGTGCTGAGTGCTATTGACAAGGGATTTCAGATCGATTCCGTATTTCTGGATTTCCGGAAGGCTTTTGACACTGTACCACACAAGCAGCTCGTAGTGAAATTGCGTGCTTATGGAATATCGTCTCAGTTATGTGACTGGATCTGTGATTTCCTGTCAGAGAGGTCACAGTTCGTTGTAACTGACGAAAAGTCATCTAGTAAAACGGAGGTGATTTCTGGCGTTCCCGAAGGTAGTGTTATAGGCCCTTTGCTATTTCTTATCTCTATAAACGATTTGGGAGACAATCTGAGCAGCCGTCTTCGGTTGTTTGCAGATGACGCTGTCGTTTATCGACTAATGAAGTTATCAGAAGTTCAAAAGAAACTGCAAAACGATTTAGAAAAGATATCTGAATGGTGCGAAGAGTGGCAGTTGACCCTAAATAACAAAAAGTGTGAGGTCATCCGTATGAGTGCTAAAAGGAACACGTTAAACTTCGGTTACACGATAAATCAGTTTAATCTAAAAGCCGAAAATTCAACTAAATACCTAGATTTACAATTACGAACAATTTAAATTGTAAGGAACGCACAGAAAATGTTGTGGAGATGGCTAACCAAAGACTGCGTTTTATTTGCAGGACACTTAGAAAATGTAACAGACCTACTAAGGAGACTGCCTACACTACGCTTGTCCGTCCACATGTAGAATACTGTTGTGCGGTGTGGGATTACCAGAGAGGACTGACTGACTACATAGAAAAAGTTCAGAGAAAGGCAGCACTTTTTGTATTATCGCGAAATGATATAGGATTTGGGATGGACATCATTAAGAGGAAGGCGTTTTTCGTTGCTGCGGAATCTTCTCACGAAATTACAATCACCAACTTGAAACACGTATGTAACGTAGCAGCGATGGTGAGGCATGATAAAATCTTTGACCAGAGAGCCTTTTATCGTGGTTAGTCTGCGCTTGACCGCGCGAGTGTTGCGAGCAGTACGCTAATAGTTGTCGTGCAGTTCAGTCTGTCGATAGCAGTAGCTCAGTTCAGTTGCGTGCAGTACGTCGGTAGTAGCAGTCGAGTGCAGTTGTGTGTGTGAGAGGAGTCGGCGAGCGTCGACATGGCATTCTGGTCAAGAGGCTGAATGAGGTATATTGTTAATTAAGGTAATCATCAGATAATGTAAAGTTTATTTATTGTAATTAATTTTCAACAAGTGCCCCAATAATAATTTTGATTTCAAAGCAATTTTTTTACAAAAAAAAAATCATTTAATTGAACCAACGATTTCCTTCCATTTCCCTTAAAGAAAAGTTTCAATTAAATTTCAAAAAAAAAATATAAAAAAAATATTATTTGCAATGCATTTCCTCCAAGCCGTGTCCAAGAATAAGAGCAGAAATTTGACATGCAGTTATACTGAGGTAAGAATTTAATTCTGATTTTTTGCACAGGGCCAAAGACCGATATTTCGGTTTAATTGAATTTTCATTGTCACTGAAGTTTCATTAGCACTTAATTGTTTTTCATCATTTTCGTGACAGCTTATACTTTCAGTCAGATTGCGATTCTCATTTTTATTGTCATTAAATTTAATTGCTAGGGAGGTTACGCTTGGCTCCCATTACTATTAAAATAATATCATTTTAAAATTTTTGTGGGGAGGTTACAAACTTTCTCCTCCGAATGCGAAAACATTTTGTTGACACCGACTTACATAGGGAGGAACGATCACCAAGATAAAATAAGGGAAATCAGAGCTCGTACGGAAAGATATAGGTGTTCATTCTTTTCGCGCGCTATACGAGATTGGAATAATAGAGAATTGTGAAGGTGGTTCGATGAACCCTCTGCCACACATTAAATGTGATTTTCAGAGTATCGATGTACATGTAGATGTAGATCAGCTTCCCCCCACCCCTCCACCCACCCCCTCATTTTCACTCAGAGGAAGGATCTTCGCGAACTCAAGTAACATCTGACCGACAAGCCGAACCAGTTTGAAGAAAGTTGAAACATGTAACTGACCGCCACTAGTAGCTAGTATTCCCACTGACATTTGTCGTGAAATCATTCACTGCAAAACTAACGGTAGCTGTGTCTCCTCCTGCAGCGTTGGTCTTGGGCACAATCTCGCTCAATTTTTTTCTCTACATCCATTGTATTACATTTCTTTAAGTTAGGACTGAACTCTGTTCTCTCAAGGTCGTTATCTTCTGCAAGTCTACGAGGAATTCGCAACAGTTACCGACGGTATTAGCTTCCTGTGTAAAAGTGCGTCGTTTGTGAACAATGACGTTGCGCTTCCATCGTTGTTACTGGACGAGACTTTTAACTGTTATGAATTTGATCATCAGCACTTACACTCTAAGCCAAAATCTTAAGCACCCTTCTAGCCGATGCCGGGTAGGATCACATAAGGGATAATTTAAAATTGTCTTCCAGCAGGAATGTACACTACTGGACATTAAAATTGCTACACCACGAAGATGACGTGCTACAGACGCGAAATTTAACCGACAGGAAGAAGATGCTGTGATATACAAATGATTAGCTTTTCAGAGCATTCACACAAGGCTGGCGCCGGTGGCGACACCTACAACGTGCTGACATGAGGAAAGTTTCCAAACGATTTCTCGTACACAAACAGCAGTTGACCGGCGTTGCCTGGTGAAACGTTGTTGTGATGCCTCGTGTAAGGAGGAGAAATGCGTACCATCACGTTTCCCACTTCGATAAAGGTACGATTGTAGCCCAACGCGATTGCGGTTTATCGTATCGCGACATTGCTGCTCGCGTTGGTCGAGATCCAATGACTGTTGACAGGATATGGAATCTGTGGGTTCAGGAGGGTAATACGGAACGCCGTGCTGGATCCCAACGGCCTCGTATCACTAGCAGTCGTGATGGCAGGCATCATATCCGCATGGCTGTAATGGATCGTGCAGCTACGTCTCGATCCCTGAGTCAAAGATGGGGACGTTTGCAAGACAACAACCATCTGCACGAACAGTTCGACGACGTTTGCAGCAGCATTGACTATCAACTCGGAGACCATGGTTGCGGCTACCAATAACGCTGCATCACAGACAGGAGCGCCTGCGATGGTGTACTCAACGACGAACCTGGGTGCACGAATGGCAAAACATCATTTTTTCGGATGAATCCAGGTTCTATTTACAGCACCATGATGGTCATATCCGTGTTTGGCGACATCACGGTGAACGCACCTTGGAAGCGTGTATTCGTCATCGCCATACTGGCGTGTCACCTGGCGTCATGGTATGGGGCGCCGTTGGTTACACGTCTCGGTCACCTCCTGTTCGCACTGACGGCACTTTGAACAGTGGACGTTACATTTCAGATGTGTTACGACCCGTGGCTCTACCCTTCAGTCGATCTCTGCGAAACCCTACATTTCAGCAGGACAAGGCACGACCGCATTGCATGTCCTGTACGGGACTTTCTGGTACACAGCTAATGTTCGACTGCTGCCCTGGCCAGCACATTCTCCAGATCTCTCACCAACTGAAAACGTCTGGTCAATGGTGGCCGAGCAACTGACTCGTCACAATACGCCAGTCACTTCTCTTGATGAACTGTGGTATCGTGTTGAAGCTGCATAGCTGCATGGGCAGCTGTACCTATACACGCTATCCAAGCTCTCTTTGACTCAATGCCCAGGCGTATCAAGGCCTTTATTACGGGGTTCTGGGTACTGATTTCTCAGGATCTATACACCCAAACTGCGTGAGAATGTAATCACATGTCACTTCTAGTATAATATATTTGTCCAATGAATACCCGTTTACCATCTGCAATTCTTCTTGGTGTAGCAATTTTAATGGCCAGTAGTGTATCTCAGTCTGTCTCCAGATGACTTGCAAAATTCCTCTGAGGATATGCCTAATTTCGACTGGCCACGTCAATTTCGTCGTAGCATTGTAATCATTTCTTATGATATCCCGTTGTTTTCGAGAAGCGTTACTTCCTGTGATAATAATTATATACAGACACGTACGAGGAAAGCACTGCTGTGAGCGTACAAAAACGCATGGTCTAGAGTGGTCTATATTTCTTCAAGTGGCAGACTGCGATCATTAGATCTGTCTTAAAGACAAAATTGGAGAAATACAGGAGATTCACATTGTTAAACTTATTAATAGAAAGAATGTGTGCTCGCTCATTGATGAGAGCTAAATACGTCATACAGAAGTGAAAGAGACATACCAACAGACTCAAATATTCATAGATACTATTACTAATAAGTCAACTACTAGATGACTGTACCGAGCGTAAGTGTAACATAGGCCGCCATACAAGTAAAGTGCACTCTGCTTTAATGGAAGTATGACAAACGTAAATAAAATGCAGTTTAACACATATTTGACAGGTGTGTCCTCGTACTTCCATACGAATCCGTATATAGAGGCATACCGACCTCGTAAAACGTTAACAAATGTCAATGTAGACAAGACTCAGACGTTACCAGGTAGCATTCACAGTAAAAGTCCTAGATCCAACTATCTTCCTCCAGATCTCATACTGTGTACGAAGCCCGACGCGATACACTTCTAATTATACGCCCTGACAAATTCAGCATTATTCCCGTGTAGACGGGACTGCTTACAGTTCCCAAACCCGTACCCTAATCGAAACCCATGACTTCAACCTTCAAAATCCTGACGACATCCACATAAGGTTGAATTTTTGCAACACACCATTCAAATATAGTTTTCAATTGTACCCCACTTCGGACTAAATACTGTACCATCTCACTCTGCCTAAATTTGCTCTTGCCCTGCTCGAAGAGTCCCGTCGCTTCTACATAGAATTACATTGTACTTGTGACCGGGATGATATCATACATCACCGACAGTTCAAGCGATACGTTCGCTCGTGCTTACAAGCTAAACGACGTCGAGAGTGCTACCCTAAGTGCCACACGTATAAACTCTGCATAGTAGTTGTAAGGGATTCGTGATCCCACGAACATAGATGCTAGTATCCGACGCCCAGGTCGATAGTAGAGAGGAGTCGATTGTCAAGCGCTGAAGGAGGCAGTGAGACGAGTGTCGAGTGAGAAGTGGTGCTGGAGAGACAGGCAAGAATGGTGGTCGAATGAGTTGTAAACGGTAAAATTCACCGGAGTATGACGCGTGAGCACGTCCCCCTGATCGTCGTGGGGTTGACCCTCACTAATACCGATTCGCGAGTGATATGAAACAGAAGGTGACAAGTGCCGAATTACGTGTTTCGCGTCAACCGCGTCGGCCAGCAACAACCATGGATTGCAGTGAGGATTGTCGTGAATGTTAACTATCAGCATTGCGTGTGACGAAGTACAGAAAATCAGCAATCAATAAAAAGATATAACAGTAATTAGACGTGTAAGGCGAAGGTAGCAACTGCCTCAGAATTTGTTTTTTTCTTTGAAAATACAATAAAGTTTGTACATCGCAACCTTTGTGGTCCTCAATAACAGACAAACTTCCAATCATTCCACTATTCATCTCAAAACAGCGGCACTCGGTTGAAATACCCCCGAAGCCACAGCAGAAAAACCGATAGCCTTTCATCCATTAAGCACACGGTCATATAATCATAATAATTAACTGTTTGGAGGCTTCGGTAAATTACATAAACCCAATGGAGGAATTTAAACGGGGGTGTTTCATAGTGGAGAACATTCCACATTCCACATGCCCTGCAACTTTATACCTTACCCATTCTCTCGAACTGGAATTCCACCCACTCCGATTCTCCAACGGGGAATTCCGTCCCGAGATATAACCCTCCTTCCAACCCTAGTCAAACCGCTCCACCTCACATCATCCTTCCGTTTTCTTATTTTCCCTTTCCTCCAGTACTCCACCCCATTGTCTTTCAGTCGCTACCTGCGGTTCCAGAGGGCCCCATAGTCACACTGATCGACTTCTATCAGGACCATTATCATTACCATGCATCACGGTTACCATTACGCCATAGCATCATTATCACTACAGTAAGCGATAAGTGAAAAGTGATAAGTGCGGCTGAAGATTTCCAGCATAAGAATTCATCCTCATTTTGGCAACGGCGTTGTCAAAGAGGGCGGAAGAATGGAGAGAGTTTTGGGGCACCCTCTTACCCTTAGGGTGGGAAACAACCTGAAAGGGGGAAGAATCAAGCATAATCAACGGCATGACGATGCGGAAGGCAATGGAAACCACTCCATCAAAGTCACTTATTCTGTACCCACAGGACATGTGGCATGTAACTGAAAAAATTTCATGATAATCTCTTCACTGTGTAAAGTTTACGCACTAGACACCACTCGGATTCCCGGGAGGGAACTGCGAAGAGGAGGTGACCATGAGAAAACTAATGAATAACCAATGAAAGAATAAAGTTCAGTGAGTCGGGGCGTGGAATGTCAGAAGTTTTAACGAGGTAGGGAAGCCTCAAAACCTGGAAACAGAAATTTTAGGGCTCAATCTAGATACAGTGAGGGTCAGTGAAGTGAAATGAAAAGAAGACAAGGATTTCTGGTCAAACAAGAACAGGATATTTTCACAGCAGCAGAAAATACTGTAACGCGAATAGGAATCGTTGTGAATAGGTAGGTAGGACAGAGAATGAGTTAATGTAAACATTTCAGTGATAGGGTTGTTCTCATCAGATTCCACAGCAAACCAACACGGGCAACAATAGTTCAGGTCTATTTCCTGACGTCGCAATCAGAAGATGAACAGGTAGTATACGAGGATATTTAACGGGTGAACCAGATGACTATTTAGAAAAGACGAAGAGCAGACTGAAGCTTAAGAGACTTGTCAGGAAGTATCAAGGGGCAAAATAATTGGATACGGAAATAACAAGGAATGAAGTTCTCTCGGGGTGAAGATACTGAGATAATGGCTAACTCAATAGGCAGTTCAGTGGAAGAGGAATGTACATTTCTTAACAGGGTCGTCGCAGAAGACGGAAAGAAAAACATATGTACGAGAAAGGTAACTGCGAAGAGACCATGGGTAAAAGGAAAAAAAAATGCTTCACTTGATCGACGCAAGGAGAAAGTACAAAAATCGTCAAGGAAATTGAGGAATACAGAAATACAAGTAAGAAAAGCTAAGTCGAAATGGCTGCAAGAACTGAAAAAGAAGTGTTTGTTGAAGACTGATGCAGAATATGGAAAAGTCAAACTTACATTCGGTGGAATTGAAAACAAGAGCGATAACGTTAAGACTGCTCTGGCATCACTGTTAAATGCAGAACGACTAGGTGGAAAGTGTGGATTGAAGGCCCCTATGACGGGGAGGAGGTATATGATGACGTGACAGAATAAGAAACAGGAGTCGATAGGGAAGAGATGGAGGATCCAGTATTAGAATCTGAATTTAGAAGAGCTTTGGAAGACTTAAAATCAAGTAAGGCAGAAGGGATAGACAACATTCCATCGGAATTTTCAAAAATGGTTGTGGTAAGTGTCAGTAAAACGATTATTCACATCGGTTTGTCGAGTGTACGAGACTGGCGATATACTTTCTGCCTTTCGGAAAACATCGTCCGCACAATTCCGATGACTCCAGAAGCTGACAAATGCAAGAATTACGAACCAAAAGCTTAACAGCTCATGCATCCAAGTTGCTGACTTGAATAATATACAGAAGAATGGAAAAGAAAACTGAGGATTTGTTGGATGACGATCAGTTTAGCTTTAGGAAAGGTAAATGGCCAAGAGGGAATAATAAGAGGGAATGACGAAGAACGATGTGTGCGGATTAAAAAGGGTGTAAGACAGGAATGTAGTCATTCGCCTAACGTGAAAGGATATCTGAGATACGATTCGCTGTTGATATTGCTATCCTGAGTGAAAGTGAAGAAAAATTACAGGATCTGCTGAATGGAATGAACGGCGTAATGAGTACAGAATTTTGATTCAGAGTAAATCGAAGAAAGACGAAAGTAATGAGAAGCAGCAGAAATGAGGACAGTAGGAAACGTAATATTGGGTTTTGTGGTGACGATGTAGATGAAATTAAGGAATTCTGCTACCTATGCAGCAAAATAACCAATGACTGACGGAACATGGAGAACAAAAGAACAGAGGAGCATTGGTGACAAGGGCATTCATGGCCAAGATAACACTATTGTTAACAAATGTAGGTCTTAATTTGAGGAAGAAATTAAATGGCAGTGGGAATACCGAAACGAAACAGAATAGAAGCATTTGGGATGTGGTCCTACAGACGAATGTTGAAAACTCGTTGTACGATAAGGTAAGGAATGAAGGGGTTCTCCGGAGAATCGGCGCGGAAAGGAATATATGGAAAACACTGAGAAGAAGAATGGACGCGATGATAGGACACCTGCTCAGTGTTACTTCATTGCTACTAGAGGGAGCTATCAGGAGTAAACATTTTAGCGGACGAGAGAGACTTGAGTGCATCCGGCAAATAATTGAGGAATTAGGGTGTATATGCTGTTCTGAGACGAAAAGTTGGCACTGGAGAGGAATTGGTGGCGGGCCGCAACCAACGATTAAAAAAAACTGACTTTAAATTGAAATTTAAAATCGTCTAAAAAGTTTTAGAAATCATAAAAGCTGTCCATCAATGGGTTATTTACTGCGATACGTTTTTTAAGTATTTTGAGACATAAATATATATAAACTTTGACTGAAGACTACTTTTTCACCAGTGCCAGCCCGAGCCTTCTCTGGGAACAGAAATAACATAGAAAAATGCGACAGCTTTGCAATAATAAATCATAAAACACCTTTCTTGTAAAACGGCAATAAGCAAGATACATTAAAATGACATAAAATAAAGCAAGGAAAGTACGAAGGGCAGATCAAATTTTTTTCTGGAAGAAAACTTGGATTTATTGACACATCAAAACAAAGTTAAGGGCGAAAGAAGGAAACTAATCTTTGCCAGAACTTCTTGTGGAACTTAACTGATAGTGGAGGTGGAGGCGAATGTAGTAATTATAAATAAGCTTGTATGTGTTGTGTATTATGTATTTCCTCTTCTTACGTTTATTTTGTAATGATATTATGTTTAAAATGAAATTATGGTTTCCAGCTTGATTTGAATTCCGAATGCTCCATCGCGTCTCAGACATCTCAGAAACCTCTCCTTCATATACAAATATCGATCCTTGCATGCACGTTATCATTAGAGTGAGTGTTTTGGATTCTGTTGTTGTTATAGTCTTCAGCTGGTAGACTGGTCTGGTGGAACTCTCTACGCCAGTGTCCATGTCTGTTCATCACTGCCTAAATGTTGCATCTAACGCCCACCGAACTAAACACTAGTCATTCTGTGTAAAGAGAGCACTCTAAGCTTTAGGGATCTGTAGATGGTGTTTAACGTGCCAGGCTGTCACACTATTCTAGACAGCTAACGCACGTCATGCCAGTGACGTGCCTGGTATGTTATGGTCGGTTGTATCTAATAAACCCAATTAGATGGGTCAACGTGGAGACGTGACATAGAGGCAGAAATATGATATGATGTTTGGATAGGTCCAGAATCACATCCGGATTTAACTGCGCGTTTGTGAGCGGAGTGGTTAAGGGATCAGTATGCACTGGACCGTGTACCACTCACAGTCATGTAACATGGCGTAAGATTAGATGATCTTAACTGTCAGGACAGTGGGTGTCAATCCCTTCAGGCACTGTTGCTTTCAGTGATTACACGTTCATCTCAGCTACAAGTTTCCAAGCCAACTTTCCGAAGAACTTCTGACGTTGGGTACCTCACATGGTCATTGCTTACGGCGCCACAGAAAGCTTCCGTCTTTGGAAGCCCAAAACATGAAGAATCCTTGGAGCAGCTAACTCCAGGCTGTATTGTAGTCTGGCTAATAGCAACTTCGCCTCTTTTAAAAAGCTTGAAGATGTCCGTTGCATCTTCCTCACCAGCAGTGTGTGATTATTCTGGGTCTGTGATGTTCTACGGATGACCTCGACCCATTTACTTAGATTCTCGTGAACATTAGCAGATTACTAACATTACTCGTAAACAAATGGTGCCCTCTCTCCAATACTTTCATGCTGTGGACATTCCCGTCCACCAAGATGAAAATAGCGTTATTAACAAGGCTGCACGCACACGTTCCTCGTTTTCATGAAAATCCACGAACTATGTGGCACCACCGATGGCCCACCAAAGGCTCCTATTATTATCTTGAAAAGCAACAGAGGAGAATTAGCAATCAATATCTCTGAAGATTGACAGTGCTACGGGATCTAGTTATGGCGTACCACAAGAAATTTCTGAGGTCACTTTGTCTCCGTATTCAGACAATTATCGCTGCAGGAGGCAGTGTTACATGGTATTAGAGTGAATATTTCTCCTGGTATCAGTATACTTACACTTATATACTTACATTCACTGCGACGTCTGATGCTAACAAAACCTGAAGCAAATGTTCTGATGTGCCACATAGGTCAACGCGGACCGCCTGTCGCTGGAGGGTAACCCACGGGCCGCGCTGGGGCTCCAGAAGGACAGTACTACGAGCAGAGTGGCAGTCGTGGACCTGGGGAAGAGCATGCCGCTCAACTGTGACCCTTGCACTGCGCAGAGTGCCGTGGCTCTGCAGCTGCGACGATGGCTCTTGCGTCAGCAGAACAAGTAAGACTCACCAAACTTACCTCATGTGCTAATGAACGTACTTGAATCAATGTATCATTACCTCCGAAGGGGCAGACGGAGGACGTGGTGTTCCTCGTTGCTAACGTTTGGTCCCCCTATTGCGCTTAAGAAAACGCTAATTGCGGAAGGATATGGACACGGTCTACAGCATAGTGCACTGCATATTGTTGAGGAACAATCTGCAAAAGTCACTGAAAAACTGAATTTTGCACTTGCGAATTCTGTCAGTACCAAACAGGAAGGTGGGTCCAGGAGCTGCGAAATGCAGGCCAAGTTGGAATTGCAAACCCATACATCAATGATGCAAGTGCTTTTAACAGGTAAACATGATTCAAAAGCAATATGACCTGGACCTTGGAACAGTGGAAGAAAGTCAAGAGGTCGGATTTTTCTAGTTTCATATTGTTTCCAACTTCTGGCCTAGTTTAGTTGCCAAGAGTGAAACACGGTGAGGTTTCGATCATGATTTGAGCACCCATATCGTGGTATTCCACGGGCTCCATGGTTACTCTGCAAGGTGCCATTACTGCGTCCATTTTATCTGATCAGTTACTTCCCATGATATAATGTTTGTTTCCCGATGGTGACAGTGTGTTCGAAGACGACAAGGCCCTGTTCGCACAGCTCACATCGTCCACGATTGGTTTTGCGAGCACAAGGGAGAACTGTAGCGTTCCATCTGGTCACAAAAGTCAGTAGATGCCAATATTATTGAGCCTTTGTGCTCTACTGTGTATAAAATGGCGCCTATTTGCTGTCCATATCCGTCAGCATTACCTTAACTTGCCACTGTTTTGCGGAAGAGTGGTGTAAGATTTTCCAGAAAAATCGAACATGACCCGTATTCACCCATAACGTGACGACTGGAAGGTGCCTAAAATGGCAGCGGTTTTCCTGCACGCTATTAAATAGAAGTGTCCAAACCACAGCACGCAGACCGCATGCCGCCCAAAGCAAGTATTAGTGCAGCCCAAGAAGTGAGCATCTATCACACGAGCGGAAAAAAGAAAAAAAACCGATGAAATTCCGTTTTTGTAAATTTATGGTAAATAGACTATTTTCAGTCATAGCTCCCGCCACGCGATTCTGTTCTCTCTTTATTCCTCCAAACTTTCTTTCTTTTTTTCTCAGCAGTTTGTTATAAGTGTTAGTGTATTGTGTGGCCCAAAAATACTCGTATTCTTCCAATGTGGCCCAGCTAAGCTGAAAGGTTGGGCACCCAGGGTATTACGCATGGTAATGTGTTGCACTTTGTCCACTCCCTGTTAATGGCTTGGATATCCGCCTGTAACTATTGTCATTTGTATTATATTATGCTGGAGAGTTGTGTTGGAATATTATACGTAGTAGATTAATAATTAGTAGTTTTATAATTTTTGCATATGTACAGACATTCTATTGATTCAGTAGCTCTCGATGTAAGCCACACGATAGACAACTGCATAAATTGTGGATCATGAACGTTTCCCGGCGCAGTGACTCGATAAAGTTTCGGGATTGCAGCTGGGGGACGTGACATCTTACCATTGTGCTTCGGCTGACATTCATCAAGTGTGCTTAAGGTCAACTGTTTACACTGGAGACTGCCAGTGCACGTCTCTTTGGCTGTACCAAAATATGGCGCGGAGAAGCATGCGCATAGATGAGCTCCCTCTATCGAGTTCAGCGCCCTGTTCGAATACTGTTCAATCTAATGTCGGTAGATACATGCTGTTCGTTGATACTACATGCACATTCTCTGTCGGAAGACGTAAGCGCAGAGGTAAAACGCAAATGTGAAATTAGTCAAATTAACTGTCAAATGACGTGTCATTAGGCATAAAATGTTACCTTTCCGAAGATATTGAACTAATCACCGGGCTCCACGCCTTATCGAATAGAAAGCCGCCGTCGACATTGATTAGATTTCCACCAAACATATTTTCATAGTTCGTTTAATAACTGAACCCCATGTTAGTGGCAGATTAATCCATGGAGTGTCCAGTGGACACTGGCGTGCGAAGGCGGATGAGATATCATGTACAACGTAACTTTCGCTTGCGTCTGAGCTCAAAAATGTAAGCGTTACCACACTGGCATGACATTCTGTAGACTCCAGCCTTCCGACGTCGCATATCACCCCTTACCGAATCAAGAAGCGTAAGGTTCTTTGTAGGTGATGGAAGTTTAACATATTGACGAGAAATTGGTGAAGGGGGGGGGGGAGGTACACTTGGACTCGAACAGTATCTTCTCCTCTTGGCCCTGTGAGTGGTCACGCCGTTTTCTTTGTACACAGATCATAGGTGTTCCAGCTCTTTTGCAATGCAGTCTCTATCGGAAGCAACATGTGCCCGATGCACCAAAGTTCGAAGGACACCCATAGTTTGTGCACGTTTGTGGCAGCTAGACGCCTGCAAATACAGGCCTATATGATTGCGGGAGCCTGCGGTTCACAGAATGCCCCAGTGAACCATCCTCTGTCAGACTGACCACGGCATCCAGAAACGACAGACTGCCGCTCGTCTCCACTTAAGAGGATATTCTCGTTGACTGAATTACTTTCAAAAAAAGTTTCCAACGAAATTCAGCTTGCTTGAATTAATTCCATTCATTGGACATGAACATTATTCGCACTGGCGTACATATCGACAAGTGTGCATGTAGCATCACAAATACGTTCGTTCCTGCACGCCATAGGCCTAGATGGAGCGCTATTCGAGAAGTACGCTAAACTCGAGGGCTCTCATACAGCGGCACCCTACGCGGATTCGTCTTCGTGCCAGTTTCTGTTATAAAGTTAGCGACATGCTCTAGCAATCAGCTGTGTAAATGCTCTCCTGAAGATGGCTGAATGGCTGTCAACCGAAATGTTGTGGTAAAATACTGGCGTCAACACGCTGCAATCCCGAAATTGTGTAGAGTAGTACATAAATTGCCGTGAAATATGGCCTGTGTAAACGGACCGATCGAATCTTCTGGATGTTTGATATTGCCTAGCAGGAGGGCATTATTCAAAAGAGGTTCAAATGGCTCTGATCACTATGGGACTTAACATCTGAGGTCATCAGTCCCTTAGAACTTAGAACTACTTAAAGCTAACTAATCTAAGGACATCACACACATCCATGCCCGAGGCAGGATTCGAACCTGCGACCGTAGTGGTCGCGCGGTTCCTGACTGAAGCGCCTAGAACCGCTCGGCCACACCGGCTGACGAGAACATTATTCATTTAAAACAATACCACAGCCTGAAATCGTTTCACAATACATAAACACACATGATAAACACTTGTACTTGTGTTAGGTTAATGTAAACTACACAAATTGTAATTACTGAATTTAATGTTATTGACATTGTGCTGAAGGCACAATGTGTACTATGGTAGCAGCAATAGGTACGCCGATACTCACGCACCATAACTTTTCACTGATGTTGCAGCACATATAAATCACTGGATATGGGGTAATAATGAGCTATTTCCTATAAATAATTGATTACACTCGGGGAATGCAATTTAAACCACAAAATTATTATTGCCTCCAAACTCTACACACTGTAGAGAACTTGGTTTGCCTGTTACACACACTGATTCACAAAATATAAATGTACTGGTAATGGCGTCGGTATAACAACCACTGTTCATAATAATACTCTTGTTAGATAACTTCTAGTTCGTTGCTAGCGAAGTAAGCTAACCAATGGACCTCATCAGTTATTGAGATCACAATACCCCGTTGGATGCGGCTACTGGTCCCTTTACACCTCGCAGTTGGTACAAGCAACTCGTCGCAGTTAACACAGCATTGCACCACGCAGTGCCATGTACTTCAGTGCAGGAAACCGTACTATTTTGCCGCTCACAGCCCATCTCCGTCGAAATACCGCGTCTTACAAGCCTTAGTGTTTATTTAGTTTGTAGCCATACGATAAACGAAGTCCATATCTGTTTTCAGCTCACTTCTAAATGTTCTATTACCAACGTTACCGTCGCACACACCGGCAGTCACTTTTACGCCACTTAACACTTGTTCTGCCTCAGAGCTACGCCAACGTACTTCTACCGCCAATATTCCGCGCCAACCTGTACACTGTTCTCATTCTTGGGGATCCCCCCCCCCCCCACACGTAAACATTATTTTACATTACACCAAGCTCTCTGTTTACAATTAAACATACAATAGCATTAGAATATTCAATTACAGTCATTTTCATATATTAAAGTAATATTACATTTATATTTTTACTACACGTAACAATATTACTAAGTTTAATTCTTTTGTTATTTTCGCTATCAGAGTGCAACACAAGCCATGCACTGTCTCCCGCATAGCGTTCTTTACTTTAGCTGCCACCAGGCGGAAGCACTTGCGCTTTGCCTTCGATTCTGGCCCACAGATGGCATAAGGGTCCACTTTCTCTACCGTTGCGCCTTGACTATGCCTGGCATTCACTAGACAGCACAATGTCACATTACACGTAGCAAAGCAATTGCGCTCGCAGTGCTTCCTTTGGTGAGTCTTAATGTCGACACCCTCGATCAGTGAGTCACTGATGGACCCCGAGTGGAGCGGCCAACGGAGCCGCTGTGCACGGGCCCACAGGAGCATGCGGGCCACGCCCTGCTGCTGGAGTCGGCGCTGGAGGACAGCTCCAACTGCCCGGGCTCGCCGCGGAACGTCGCGCTCTATCTGCTGCTTGCTGTCACCGTGCTGGCGCTCCTCGGCGGCATCGGCGCCTTCTGCCACTTCCGCAGGTGAGTCTCGGCCCCAACGTTGTATTTGCCCATTACAAGCGGTTCTTCAGCTTCTCTTGGCGTGCTTCTTGACGCAACAGTTCAACGAGCATAATGCACACATGAAAAAAAGTTTTACATCACCTCGGTTCCGAGAGTTCCGGAACCTGTACAGAAAATTGGAACAGTGATCAACATTAACATTAACATTAACATGATTTGCGCCCTTTTTATTCCTCATGAAAGCCACACATTGCATATTCTGCCAACATTCAGGGAGGCTTTCAGAAGTGGTTGTCCAGACTGATATACACACCGGTACCTCTAATACCCAGTAGAAAATCCCCTTGCATTGATGTATGCCTGTATTCGTCGTGGCACAGTTTCCACAAGTCCATCAAGGTAGTGTTGGTCCAGATTGTCCCACTCCTCAATAGCGATTCGGGATAGGTCCCTCAGAGTGGTTGGTGTCTCACTCGTCTATAAACAGTCCTGTACAATTTATCCAAGCCATGTCCGATACGGTTCATCTCTGGAGAACATGCTGGCTACACTATTCGAGCGAGTCGTTATCCTGAAGGAAGTCATACACAAGAAGTGCACGATGAGGGCGCGAATTGTCGCCCATGAAGACGAATGCTTCGCCATTACGCTACCGATGTGGTCGGAGGATGGCATTCATGTATCGAACAGCCGTTATGGCGCCTTTCATGACCACCAGCGGCGTACAACGGTCCCACGTAATGCCACTCCAAAACAGCAGGGAACCTACAACTTGTTGCACTCGCAGGACTGTTTATCTAAGGCGTTCAGCCTGACCGGGTTGCCTCCAAACACGTCTCAGACGATTGTCTGAGGGCATGTGCGACACTCCTGGGTGAAGAGAACGTTGGGCCCATCTGTACCGCGCTGCATGGTATCGTGGTTGCGAAAATGGACCTCGCCATGGGCGTCGGGAGTGAAGTTGCGTATCATGCAGCCTATTGCGCACAGTTTGAGTCGTAAGAAGACGTCCCGTGACTGCACGAAAAGCATTGTTCAACATAGTGGTGTTGCTGTCAGGGTTCCTCCAAGCCGTAATCCGTTGGTAGCGGTCATCCACTGCAGTAGTAGCTCTTGGGCGACCTGAGCGAGGCATGTCATCAACAGTTCCTGTCTATCTGTAAGAACCTCCATGTCCCAACAACATAGCTTTGGTTCACTCCGAGACGCCTGGACACTTCCCTTGTGGAGAGCTCTTTTTGTAACAAAGTAACGATACGGACACGATCGAACCGCGGTATTGACCGTCTAGGCATGGTTGAACTACAGACAACACGAGCCGTGTACCTCCTTCCTGGTGGAAGTGATCGGCTGTCGGACCCCCTCCGTCTAATAGGCGCTGCTCATGCATGGTTATTTACACCTTTCGGTGGGTTTAGTGACATCCCTGAACAGTCAAAGGGACTGTGTCTGTGATACAATATCCATAGTAAACGTCTATCTTAGGAGTTCTGGGAACCGGGGTGATGCAAAACTTTTTTTTTATGTGTATATTTCGACGAGCGACTAGACTGCCATCATCAGGCGTGCTGATGATGGGGCGGCGTTTTTATCTCAGCGCTTAGGCCCAGAGCGTGTACCGGAAGACGTCTGCCGACTCGTCATGTCTCCTCTCAAGGGACTTTAAAACTTTCTTCGACGAGAAGCTAGTGATGCAGCAGCATCGAACTCATTTTTTTTTTATTTAATTGCGAAGCGTGAAAGGAAGAACCCGCCGTTTCTGTCTCGTTGATGGGAACGAGCCCCATGAGATCCAGCATTCGTTCTACGCCACAAGCAGAACCTACGAGGCATTTCATTGAAGTCACAAAGAGCTGAGCTCCGTATTTGGTGATTTTTATATCATTTACATCTGCTTCTACATATATACTTCGCAATCTACCGTACAGCACTTGGTGCAGAGTACCTCGTACCGCCGCTAGTCACTTCCACTCGGGAATAGAGTGGGGGAGAAATAACTATCTATATGCCTCCGTATGAGCCATAGTTTCACGTCGTTTCTCTTCGTGATCCTTACGCACAATATACAGCCTTTCTGGGGGTTGTAAAATCCTTCTGCAGTCCGCTTCAAATGGCAGTTCTCTAAATTTTCTCAACAGCGTTCCTACAAAAGAATGACGCCTTCCTTCCAGGAATTCCCATTTGATTTCCCAAAGCACATCTGTTACAGTTGTGTGATGTTCGAACCAGCCAGTAGTACGAGGTGCATTCAAGTTCTAAGGTCCCCGATTTTTTTTCTCCGGACTGGAAAGAGATAGAAACATGCGCATTGTTATAAAATGAGGCCGCGTTCATTGTCGATACGTCCCAGAGATGGCAGCACCGTACGGCAGATGGAATTTTACCGCCAGCGGCGAGAATGAGAACTGTTTTAAATACTTAAAATGGCGACGTTTTCCTTACTTGAACAGCGTGCAATCATCCGTTTTTCTGAATTTGCGTGGTGTGAAACCAATTGAAATTCATCGACAGTTGAAGGATACATGTGGTGATGGAGTTATGGATGTGTCGAAAGTGCGTTCGTGGGTGCGACAGTTTAATGAAGGCAGAACATCGTGTGACAACAAAACGAAACAACCTCGGGCTCGCACAAGCCGGTCTGACGACATGATCGAGAAAGTGGAGAGAATTGTTTTGGGGGATTGTTGAATGACTGTTGAACAGATCACCTCCAGAGTTGGCATTTCTGTGGGTTCTGTGCACACAATTCTGCATGACGACCTGAAAATGCGAAAAGTGTCATCCAGGTGGGTGCCACGAATGCTGACGGATGACCACATGACTGCCTTTGTGGCATGTTGCCAAGCAATGTTGGCGCGCAACGACAGCATGAATGGGACATTCTTTTCGTCGGTTGTGACAATGGATGAGACGTGGATGCCATTTTTCAATCCAGAAACAAAGCGCCAGTCAGCTCAATGGAAGCACACAGATTCACCGCCACCAAAAAAATTTCGGGTAACCGCCAGTGCTGAAAAAATGATGGTGTCCATGTTCTGGGACAGCGAGGGCGTAATCCTTACCCATTGCGTTCCAAAGGGCACTACGGTAACAGGTGCATCCTACGAAAATGTTTTGAAGAACAAATTCCTTCCTGCACTGCAACAAAAATGTCCAGGAAGGGCTGCGCGTGTGCTGTTTCACCAAGTCAACGCACCCGCACATCGAGCTAACGTTACGCAACAGTTTCTTCGTGATAACAACTTTGAAGTGATTCCTCATGCTCCCTACTCACCTGACCTGGCTCCTAGTGACTTTTGGCTTTTTCCAACAATGAAAGACACTCTCCATGGCCGCACCTTCACCAGCCATGCTGCTATTGCCTCAGCGATTTTCCAGTGGTCAAAACAGACTCCTAAAGAAGCCTTCGCCGCTGCCATGGAATCATGGAGTCAGCGTTGTGATAAATGTGTACGTCTGCAGGGCGATTACGTCGAGAAGTAATGCCAGTTTTATCGATTTCGGGTGAGTAGTTAATTAGAAAAAAAATCGGAGGCCGTAGAACTTGAAAGCACCTCGTAAAACCTGTAGCCCACCTCCGAACTGCTTCGATGTCTTCCTTCAATCCGACCTGGTACGGACCGCAAACACTCGAGCGGTACTCAACAATAGGGCGCACTTGAGTCCTATATTCTGTCTCCTTTATATACGAACTACGCTTTCCTAAAATTCTCCAAATAAACCGAAGTCGACCATCTCATTTCCCTATCATACTTCTCACATGCTCTTTCTATTATGACTAGATATGTAAACGATGTAACTGAGTGAAGCAGGACCCTGCTAATGCTGCACCTGAACGTAGCGTACGTGGGATGAATACAAGCTGCTTCAAAGTAGCAACACATTGAAGATCCCTCGGAAACGTGTCGTTTACTAATGATTTGTTATTCTCAGGTCATTCCCGTTTTCAGGAAGGGATGTCGAACAGATGTGCAGAACTATAGACCTATATCTCTAACGTCGATCAGTTGTAGAATTTTGGAACTTTAACAAAAGCCCGTACCGAGCTACTGAGCGTCTCTCCTGCAGAGTCTTCCGCCGGAGTTTATCTATCATCTCCGTAACGCTTTCGCGATTACTAAATGATCCTGCAACGAAGCGCGCTGCTCTCCTTTGGATCTTCTCTATCTCTTCTATCAATCCTATCTGGTACGGATCTCACACTGCTGAGCAGTATTCAAGCAGTGTGCGAACAAGCGTACTGTAACCTACTTCCTTTGTTTTCGCATTGGATTTCCTTAGGATTCTTCCAATGAATCTCAGTCTGGCATCTGCTTACCGACGATCAACTTTATATGATCATTCCATTTTAAATCACTCCAAATGCGTACTCTCAGATAATTTATGGAATTAACTGCTTCAGTTGCTGACCTGCTATATTGTAACTAAATGATAAGGGATCTTTCTTTCTATGTATTCGCAGTACATTACACTTGTCTACATTGAGATTCAACTGCCATTCTCTGCACCATGCGTCAATTCGCTGCAGATCCTCCTGCATTTCAGTACAATTTTCCATTGTTACAACCTCTCGATATACCACAGCATCATCCCCAAAAAACCTCAGTAAACTTCCGATGTCATCCACGAGGTCATTTATGTATATTGTGAATAGAAACGGTCCTACGACACTCCCCTGCAGCACACCTGAAATCACTCTTACTTCGGAAGACTTCTCTCCATTGAGAATGACATGCTGCATTCTGTTATCTAGGAACTCTTCAATCCAACCACACAATTTGTCTGACAGTCCATATGCTCTTACTTTGTTCATTAAACGACTGTGGGGAATTGTATCGAACGCCTTGAGGTTACGGATATGAAAGTAGCTAGGATGATTGCAGGTACTAGTAGATGGGAACAATGGCAGCAGGGTGTCCACAACGAGGAATTCAAAGAAAAACTGGGAATGAGCTCCATAGATGTAGCAGTCTGGGTGAACAGGCTTAGATGGTGGGGTCATGTTACACGCATGGGAGAAGCAAGTGTAGGAGGAGTCGGGGTAGACCAAGGAGAAGATACCTGGATTCGTTTAAGAATGATTTTGAAGTAATAGGCTTAACATCAGAAGAGGCACCAATGTTAACACTGAATAGGGGATCTTGGAGGAATTTTGTAAGGGAGACTATGCTCCAGACTGAACGCTGAAAGGCATAATCAGTCTTAAATGATGATCATGATGGTGTAATATAACTTAGCTGCTGCTGTCATGTACAAGACGTAGCGTAGTTGATAGCCTTGCATATACGAGGGGCGTTCAGAAAGTAAGCTCCGATCGGTCGTGGAATGGAAACGACTATGAAAATCCGATAAAGCTTTGCACAGATGTGTTGGGTAGTGTCTCTAGTATGACCCCAGTTAGCATCACGTCGCTCTTCTCATTTCTGAGCTCGCAGTGAGTGCGTAAAGATGTCTAGAAAATAGTGTCTGCCGCCAAGTACGAGGGCCTGGTGCGAAATTTCGCCTGAAGCTATGCAGCTAACATTACATAACTGTCGTGCTGTTTCGTCTTCACGACAATTCTCAGCTGCATTCTGCAGGGGCAATGAAGATGCTCCTGCATCGTTTTCAAATGGAAATGTTAGATTACCCACAATACAGTCCGCAATTGTCTCCCCCTGAGTTTCATCTCTGGTCACATGAACCGCTGTCTTTGAAGACAACATTTTGACACAGACAACGAGGTGTAGGCCAGCGTGGAGAATTGGCGGAAAGCACTGGCGACTGCCTTCTATGATGAGGCTATTGAAAAGTTGGTACAACGCTATGACAAAAGTCTAAGTCAGAACGGCGACTACGTAGAGAAGTAGCTGAAAGGTGTAGCTAATTGTTACAAGTAAAACATTTCTGATGTTCACTGTGGTTTCAATTTGGCAATCAATCGGAGCTTACTTTCTGAACAGGCCTCGTAGATAGCTGTTCTTCAAAAATATATGTCCTGCTTTCGTTTCCTCAGACATTGGGAGGTTCTTGTTATTTTGGTAGTATTATCTGCAATAGTCGAGCTATTTGCTGTAAATAATGTATTTACTGAAATTATTGTTGCGTTGGCCAACGAATGGAGTGTTTTCCCAGTGACCAGCACCGTAGCTGCCAGTGTACCTCAGAAAGTATACACAAGTTGCACGCAAGGCGTTTCGTGTTGCTGAAGTTTGTGTTAAAGATAAATACCTATCTTTTGGTTTTATGGGCTGCCTCTTGTTTGTACTGTGCCGGCAAATATCACTGCATAGCATTGCAAAGTATATCATTTTCCATTCGAATGAGTTTACGAAACAAATCTCCTCCTGAAACGTTCCTCGAGAGTAATGGTTCTGGATATTTAGCATGCATAAACAAACATTAAAAACTGGCTCTGAGCACTATGGGACTTAACTTCTGAGGTCATCAGTCCCCTAGAACTTAGAACTACTTAAACCTAACTAACCTAAGGACATCACACACACCCATGCCCGAGGCAGGATTCAAACCTGCGACCGTAGCGGTCGCTCGGTTCCACACTGAAGCGCCTAGAACCGCTCGGCCACTCCGGCCGGCAAACAAACATTAAAAATTATATGTTAACTATATTTAATTTAAAATCGAAACGTGATGGAGAGTCAATTTTACTTAGGAATATATTCTACTTGTAAGTATTTCACATCGTTGTTCAACATGTTTAGTGTTTCTCTACCAGCAATTCTCTTTTCAAATCATCGACGAGTCCAGAATCTTCCTCAAGAATTTTTCCGCTCTTCCTCGACGGGCCTAACAGAGCTAAGGCCATCATCTTATGTGCGTTCATTTTCATGAACGAACTGCGTGGTTAGGATCCCACGTCACCTACTGCTGGACAGCACTGCGGTCGCAGAACTCGATGAGGAGCGCGTTGTGTTGCGTGAGGTGTAGCTGGTCGTTTCAGAGTGTGCAGCGACCTTGACGGATACCACGTCGGGTGTGCTTCGCGACGTCAGACAAGACCCGTATGACGATGGCTTTACATGCGAACAGCTGGCACCACACAACGCAGAGGAAAGGCGTGCTGGAATTATCGATATACGAGGGTTATTCCAAAAGTAAGGTCCGATTGATTGCCAAATTGAAACCACAGTGAACATCAGAAATGTTTTACTTGTAACAATTAGCTACACCTTTCAGCTACTTCTCTACGTAGTCGCCGTTCTGACTTAGACTTTTGTCATAGCGTTGTACCAACTTTTCAATAGCCTCATCATAGAAGGCAGCCGCCAGTGCTTTCCGCCAATTCTCCACGCTGGCCTACACCTCGTTGTCTGTGTCAAAATGTTGTCTTCAAAGACAGCGGTTCATGTGACCAGAGATGAAACTCAGGGGGAGACAATTGCGGACTGTATTGTGGGTAATCTAACATTTCCATTTGAAAACGATGCAGGAGCATCTTCATTGCCCCTGCAGAATGCGGCTGAGAATTGTCGTGAAGACGAAACAGCACGACAGTTATGTAATGTTGGCTGCATAGCTTCAGGCGAAATTTCTCACCAGGCCCTCGTACTTGGCGGCAGACACTATTTTCTAGACATCTTTACGCACTCACTGCGAGCTCAGAAATGAGAAGAGCGACGTGATGCTAACTGGGGTTATACTAGAGACACTACCCAACACATCTGTGCAAAGCTTTATCGGATTTTCATAGTCGTTTCCATTTCGCGACCGATCGGACCTTACTTTTGGAATATCCCTCGTATATACAGCTCGCATGCTCTCAGGCAATGCAACTCTTACCCGAGAATTTGATCATCTGAAGGTGGTGTTTTGGAAGAACGGCAAGAGGGACTGACAAATTCGGAGATCCCTACGTTCTACAACACCGGTACTACCGGTGGAAACAAAAGATGAATCTCCTTTTTTGTAGATCATTATCCGGACAGACGACCAATTTTCCTGAAACGCCAAGCGAAGGCAGTTCTCTGCCCACCACCTAAAACAGGGCTCTGCTTGTTAGTATCGAAGACGACATCGGACTGCGGAAATCCAGAGTCTGTCAGATATCCTGCCAATGTGGCAAGACCTACATAGGCTAGAAGGAGTGTACTGTTACAACACATCGTGTTACGAACTCTCTCAATAACACCACGTGCCGTGGCGAGTGCATTGGTGCTCGCGAATGGCTAGAAACAGGAGGAGTCGATAAGTAGTTAGGGAATATGAAATCAGGTGACAGCTTCTGAACTTTCCGAAGAGGACGCAACCGCCTTGCAACCCGTAATTTTCGTATCAATGTTATTTCGAAAAAATCGTTCAAATGGCTCTGAGCACTATGGGACTTAACTTCTCAGGTCATCAGTCCCCTAGAACGTAGAACTACTTAAACCTAACTAACCTAAGGACATCACACACACCCATGCCCGAGGCAGGATTCGAACCTGCGACCGTAGCGGTCGCGCGGTTCCACACTGTAGCGCTTAGAACCGCTCGGCCACCTCGGCCGGCTGTTATTTCGACTTACACAAAAATTCCCCTGTCAAACTAGTGACAGAAAAGAAAGAAACCTTTTAATAACGGTTCTCTACGTTCGGAAGAACGGCAATTTGTAAACACATTTCGCCTACAGTTATTTAGAAAAGAATCGATAATTTGTCAAATATGGCTGCGACCGTCAACACAGTTTTCACATTCAACGAAGTCTCTCTTGGTCTTGAGTCGCGCGTAAAGTACAGAAAAACCCGCCATTCCAACTGCGGGAGGCTGCATCGGGTCTGGAAACCTCTGAGGCAAAAAGGAAACGGCCAGTTCTATGGCACAGGAGCCAACAGCTAGCCACTTGACCACACAGCAAGCTGACACTAGAACTATATTTTCAGCCCAACTAAAAAAAAAACTCTTGAACGAACCACTCTGCGAAAGTCTGCAGCGTCTTGGAAGGCCTACCAAATGCCGTCTCACCTACGACCGCGTCTTCTTGTAGGTACGCTTCAAGATGCTGCGGGTTTGCGGTACTACTGGATAGCAACAGCGGCAGCCGTGTGGTACGGTTCACCCAAGTCTGCCGACACCCCTTGCCCCCCCCCGCCCCCCCCTCTTCTGCTGCCTAAGCTTATTTATTATGGCTCAGTATTCTCTCTCCTAAATGTTCACCGTGTTCACAGGTTAAATTTGTGTAGTTACACGTAAACCCTTTCGAATGTTTCATCCTGTGAATGTTTTATGTCAGTGGAGGCTGCCGTCGGTTAAAAGTACATTATCCCGTACTGATTTTGGAATGCACTGAGGTGATAAAAGTCGTGGGATACCTCCTAATATCGTAGCCGCCTTTTTCCCGGCGTTCTGCAGTAACTCCGCGTGGCATGGACTCAACAAGCCGTTGGAGGTCCCCTGCAGAAATATGTGCCATGCCGTTTCTGTAGGCACCCATAGTTGCGAAAGTGTTGCCGGTGCAACAGTTTCAGTTAAGTTTCATTAAAGTCTGAAGAATTTTACCTGACTTCAAAAAGAATATCTGTGTTGCTTTCGAGTACCTTAAATTTTATAATTTATTGAACTTGCAACTGCATTTAGACAATAGTTCCTCTTAATTCCATTTCACTTACTCAGTATCGGTGTGCAGTAGAGTAATAATGTAATAGATAGACGACTAAATACGTTTCCAGACTAAATACGTTATTGACAAGGTTTTCTCGATTGTAATGCTTTTAAATTTCAATAGAATATTTGTTCCTAGGTACGTGACATGACCTAGCTGCACTTTGAAACATGCTTTTACATTTGGAAAAACCTTAATTTTCCGGTATAATTTTTGAAATTCGAGAAGAAGACTGCAGCACATAAAAAGTGAATGTCATAATTAAAAATGAAGTAACAGAATATATTAATTACAGTGAAATTAATGCCACTAACTGGATACAGGCATTGATATAGGTCAACGAGGACAGTTGAAAATGTGTGCCCCGACCGGGACTCGAACCCGGCATCTCCTGCTTACATGGCAGACGCTCTATGCAAGTAAGCCACTGAGGACACAGAGAACAGTGTGACTGCCGGCACGTATCTCTGGCACGCCTCCTATGAGACGTACATTCCCAACTTATTGTGCCGCACTATATTCTTCGTGCCCCTGCCCATTATACTCATTACTCGCGGCTTTTCGCCGATTCCCGTAAGAGTTCAGGCACTGTTTGTGCAGAGGAAGATGGTCAAATGGCCGGTGAGCCTTAGATATATGAAGATGGTATCCTTTCTTTCCAGCACGCCTTTCCTCTGCGTTGTGTGGTGCCAGCTGTTCGCATGTAAAGCCATCGTCATACGGGTCTTGTCTGACGTCGCGAAGCACACCCGACGTGGTATCCGTCAAGGTCGCTGCACACTCTGAAACGACCAGCTACACCCCACGCAACACAACGTGCTCCTCATCGAGTTCTGCGACCATAGTGCTGTCCAGCAGTAGGTGACGTGGGATCCTAACCACGCAGTTCGTTCATGAAAATGAACGCACATAAGATGATGGCCTTAGCTTTGTTAGGCCCGTCGAGGAAGAGCGGAAAAATTCTTGAGGAAGATTCTGGACTCGTCGATGATTTGAAAAGAGAAAGTCCAAAAGAACAGACACATATCCATATAAGTATATAGTTCTGTCAATACCGGCCATGACCTTCTTCTGTGCGGATGCACACATATTACCCGAACTCTTATGGGATTTGGTACGAATGTATTCCACGAGTAATGAGTGTATTGGGTAGGGACACTACGAGTGCAGTGTGCGGACATATAAGGTGAGAATGTGGGTCTCCCGGGAGGCGCGCGCGAGAAAGTCCCTGCAGTCGACTATTCTCAGTGCCCTAGGTGGCTCAGCAGGATATAGCTTCTGCCTTGTAAGCAAGAGAGCGCGAGTTCGAGGCCCGGTCGGGGCACACACTTTCAACTGTACCCGTTGACTTATATCAACGCCTGTATGCAGTTAGGGGTATTAATTTCACTGTAATTTCATTCTACCGATGGTATCTGTTCTCTAGGACATCGCTGTCTCAAGGTACAACACTCTCCGTGATGTACAACCAATGTTTCTGTCCTTACAGATACGAAATAACGTACGTTATCCACCTGATGAAAATGCGGCGCGAGAGAATGGCTGCCGAGAGGCGCAATCCAGCCAGCTACAAGTACGACGCCTTCGTCTGCTATAGGTGAGTATGGCAGTTAAACTCACTGCTCTGCGAAACTGTTTAGGGCAGCAGTTTATCTGTATTTCCTGTTGTCACATCAATATCGTTGTATAGGAACTCGCCTCAGTTTAAGAATTCTTTTAACATGCGACACAAAGAGATATCAGTGACGGATAGAAGAGGCATAGTGGTTAAGTCAAAAATCACCTCATCGGGAGGATCGAAGTTCAGATCCGCTTAAGGCAATTAAGATTTAAGATACGCCTAAGTCAATTAAGCTGGATGCCGAAAGAGTTCCTTTGAGAAGGATGCAAGACGTCAGATACTGTTGAGAAACTCAAGTTGATTATCAAAGTTGTGCTCAAAAACTCGTACTGGCGTATCGATAGCTATGACATTTGAGATGTCTGTCGAAGCTTGTAAATATACTTACTTGGGGCTGATTTCACTAACGCATATGGAAATAAAATTGGCATCAGGAAGTATAGCGAGGGAGAAAGAAATTTTGCCATGCCTCCAGCATTATCTAAAAATTCTGTTTATTAAAGCCTTGTAAAATACATGACTGAGCACGTGACTTAATACACCTACATATTCAAACAGAATATTTTCTCTATTAATTATGGATCTTAATAAACTTTAATGCATCATCCCTCGCAGAAGGTTAACTTTGAGACTACGATTATGTGAGAGAAGTAGAACGAAACTCGCATAATCCGCTCATGAATACCACCCTATGACAAACAATGAGAGATCATTCATATTAGAAAGTAGCTGTCTGTCAGTGTGTGTTAGTGAGTAACCGTTTCATGACGTATTATTAGTTCCAGTAGTTTCTTAAACATCGATCAACCGATTTTCAATTGGAAATCTACACCAATGAGTCGAAATATTGTGATACTGCCCATCATGAGATGAAATGGTGTATGGAGGCGTTGCGAGCATGTGACGCGTTAATAGAATTATATATGAGGAGCAGAGACTAAAGGGGACTCATCCTATCGACGATACGAGGTGCAAGTGTGGAAACCTGCTGACATCAGCGACTTTGTTAAAGGCCAGATTCTTATGACCTTGCTCCTGGGAACGGACTAGTCTGATGTTGGTCTTGGAACTGTCGTGAGCATCTACGGGAAGTGACTGAAGGACAATGAAACCACCAGCAGGAGACAAGATGCAGAACGTCTATGACTCTTCAGTGAACCCTGGCCCTGGATAGGCCACCTGCCCTTTGTGCAGATCTGAGACAGAGCACAACGCAGGCGCAGGTGCAAGGGTTTCGGAGCACACAGTTTAAGATGGAGTTCATACGCAGACGATCCGCTTGCGTTTTACCATGTTCACCCAACGAAACCGTCAATTACAATTACAGTGGGCGGGAAGGAGCGCCTGGTCCCCGGCAAGAATCCGCCCGGCGAATTTGTGTCGAGGTCCTGTGAACCGGCCAGTCTGTGGATGGTTTTTAGGTTGTTTTCCATCTGCATCGGCGAATGCGGGCTGGTTCCCCTTATTCCGGCGATTGCTGCGCAAACAAGTTCTCCACGTACGCGTACACCACCATTACTCTACCACGCAAACATAGGGGTTACCCTCGTCTGGTGTGAGACGTTCCCTGGGGGGGGGGGGGGGGGGGGTCCACCGGGGGCAGAACCGCACAATAACGCTGGGTTCGGTGTGGGGCGGTGGAGGGGTGAAGTGCGGTGTGGTAGTCGTCGTGGGGTTGTGGACCACTGCGGCTGCGGCGGGGACGACGCCTCTCCGTCGTTTCTAGGTCCCCGGTTAACATACAATACAATTCATATAAGGGGCCAGTGCCGTAGAGTACTCTCTATAGAACCGAATTGGGACTCCATCTGGACCTGGTTTCTTGTTTGCTTTCAAATCTTTCAGTTGTTTTCCACGCCAAGGACGCTTGTTACTATGTTGTCCTTATGGGAGGTTGTCCGATGGTCAATTGACGGTATGTTTGTACGATTCTCCTGTGTGAACGATTTCTTGAAGGTGAAATCTAAAACTTCTGCGTCCGTTTTGCTATCTTTAACTGCCGCACTAGACTGGTCAACGACAGAGTTAATGAAAGCCTTAGACCAGTTTAATTATTTTACGTAGTGCCAGAATTTTCTCGGGTTTTCTGTCAGATCTTTTGGTACAGAATTGCGATGGTAGTTGTTGCGTGTTTCGCGCATAGATATTTTCACATACTCACTCTCATCTAACGTTTGGTTGCCGTCATTCGTGCGTTCTGTTCCGAACCGTGAGTGCAACAGCCTCTGCTTCCTCAGAATCTTCCGAATTTCGTTATTAAAACATGGCGGGTCTTTTAGATCCTATATCAACTTATTAGGCACATAACTCTCCAGACCAAACTTGGCCCATAATTCCTTTAGGTTCGTCTTAATGGAACTATGTGATGTTAATTCAACACCTAAGTGAGATGCTAACAACTGTTCCTCTTCTCTGTCCAGCATTCTTGACTAATTTATTAACTTTCATAACCATAGTTTCTATTTATATCATGATCGCTAATCCCCATTTCTATACTGATATTGTCGATAAGTCTCGGCCTAATTTTAGCTACAAAGTCTAATATATTTCCATTGCGTATGGGCTGCCAAGATAGCTGCTCAAGACAGTGTTAAGAAAACGTGTGTAAAAGTACTTCGCATGACTGTCTGTCACTACCACCGCAGTGAATCCGTAAACATCCCAGTCTATACGCGGAAGGTTTAAGTCAGGTCCAACTATTACTGCATGATCTGGGTATTAACGCACTGCGCACTGTAGACTCTGTTTGAATAACTCTACACCTGTCACAGCGGAGTTGGGTGGCCGTTAAGAAACAGCCAAAAATGAACCTGGATTCACTAACACCATACGCACGCAGGTCACACTCAACTTTGATCGCAATAGAGACAATATTTTTGTCAACTGCAATGAACCTCAACTGCAGTGAACAGTGTCTTTACCCTGAACACAGTTTGACTCCCCCTGCTGCTTATCGGCTGGCGATGTTCATCAGAGTGCCTAAAACTACCGTCTATCCTAAGAAATCCTGTTGTGCACTCCACAAGTACTCTGCTACCGAAATAGCTACTCCCTTTTTGTAGTGAACCATAAAAATTTTCAATGTAAGTCCTACAAACTCCCACACGATAACGTAAATCTAGAAATCTCTATCCGAGACCTTCACAGAGTCGGCAAATGCTTTTGTGAAGACCCTCCACTCAGCTGCAAACCAAAGGACCCTGGTCAGCTCTGGGAAGAATGCCAGCAGTCTTCACCACCTCCTCCAGCCACCTGTATGAACTGAGGGTGGCCTCAAAAGCCATGCGACAGTCACCGTTGGTGCCAACGTAAGCCACAACTTGTAGACGACTACACCCTGCGCACTCGACAGTAGCTGGCGACTGCGCCTCCACATCACGGATGAGGCGCCCCAGCAGACATACCGAGTACACATTGGCCTTCTTTCAGAACCTGAACGCCATCTTCCCAGGGGGCGCCAAAACACACCTAGCGTTGGCGCTCCCAATAACTAGTAAAACGCTGCCTGTATGTGCCTGCTCTGACCCTGCTAAAGAAGCAGCCATATGTCCACTCACAGGGTGAATATTCGAGGCCAGGCAGACAGTGTCCACACTGGCCCTCTGCCTCGAGCGACGCAAATACGTTATCAACAGCCACTGAACGTAAATGTGTTAGCAACAGCCACTGACCGTGGTGTGTAGGTGGATCCACCACATTGGTTACACTGGGATGTGCCTTGGAAGGAGAGCCCTTGCAACGCACCAGATTCTCCGTCACCACCACAACCCAAGGCAGCAGCCTGAATGTAGCTGGCCATAGCCAAAAGCGCATTGAGCAGTTCGCAAACTGAGGCCAGCTCCTCTGCATCTGCAAATGGCATGCGCACATCCCAGCAAGACTAACTGAAAATGTAAATTCTGAAATCAGGCAGAATCGTAGATATGCAACTTGCTACCCTCCTTATGTGTTACCAGTGGACGCTTATGCGTTGATGAGCTATCCAGCTGGCTGTTCAGCGAGCAACTATTGTGTGCAATTAAAATATGTCAGTTCAAATAGTTCCGGTCCTTTTCAGATTGGTAAGACATCATGAGAAGATATGAAATTTCTAGTGTTCCTACTGTATACAGGATCACCAATCATATAAGTTGCGTGGACATCACAGAAACATCATGTAGTACCCATATTCCACCCAATAATCAAAGGACGAGCTGAGCTCCTTCCAAAATCAAGGAATGTTATGGACAATTGTCAATTACTGTAATGCATGCGAGTGTTCCTGTCAATATCTCGACCAGGTGGAGTGCTGTATATCGAAGTTTTACGAGAATCAAATATGGAGCGATGCCTCGGACAGGAAGTCAGCTCTGCAGTGCACACCACAGTATCAAGGGAGAAGAGTTTTTGCCTTCGAACAGGAACAGTTGACATTTCTTTACGATAGGATTTAACCTTCAGTCTTCAACAAGGAGCTGGAAATCCGAGCAAATGACGATGTTTTCAATCTATGAGAGAACGTGAAAAATATTCGAGCGGAGTGCCGCTTTAGCGCAAAGTCATAAGGACGGAATAAATTCATTGATAACCGCCCGCACCCCTCCCCCCCCCCCCTTTACAACACCATTCTCGTCAATCGCACCCCATGACACTGTTTCAAGGCACGGCGTCACCCATGGTATTGCTTGGCAGAAGAGGCTACGTCCAACAGTTACAAATCATTTTGGCCCGTACAAGTCTGACAGTTCCCCTTAAGATGACCAATTGAAATCTGGATGAAGAAATAGAGACTCGTTTACATATTCCTTCAAGACAACGCTGCGTTTAGGTGATGGGCTATAATGTAGAATTGATAAATGCTATTACTTAGATGTCAAATTACAGTTTCTGTGAGGCCCGCAGGTAGCCTCATTTCTATGTATACCGAGGTTAACAAATTTCGAGAATTATCTAAGTCGCAGAAAAGTCAAATAAAATGTGCATATGACATATTTTGCCGTTAAGTCTCATTCTGAGGAGTTCGGACATCTCATGAATCCAGCCCCGAACACAGCAAATCCGCAAGCCAGTCAGGAGATGGACGCAGTTCCCATAATCGAGATTCAGCAACGCTAACTACAAGATCGGAAGATACTGACTAACTGAGACCGTATTAACGCCTATAGCTGCTAATTAAACAGCTTTATTCACTACCAGTATATCTGACAATCTTCAGATAAAAAAGTTGAAATTAGTATCTGTGTGTAAGCAGCGTATCTAGTGTGTACTGCCCTGATTATAGGTGGTTGTTTTAATTCCCTTCACACGACCAATTTCAGTAAACTGAATGGAAGAAATCTACACGCCTGAATCGCTACGTCGTGAAAACCAGTTATAATGTGAAACAGCAGACACAAGTAGACGGGTAATAGGTTACTATGTTTTAGCCTCGGCTTGTTTCATGCATCAGTGACTTCCACAGTTTGCCGTGTCATTTGTGTACAGTGTAACCACAATGGCAGTTGAATCTGTATAGATTCGTGGGGTTAGCGAAAGGCAATCGGAGTAATACAGCCGCATGATGACTGAAGTAATAATCGTACGTGGATATGGGTAGTTCAGTCAGCATATTAGTGTTATGGATGGTTACTGGTGAACTGTGGCTAGCCTGTGTCGTTAATGAACTACTGACACACAAACTCAACGTCGAGTTTGAACCTGAGGACAGTCATGTCAAGCGAAACAGCTTGTGAATAATGTTTTGTATCTCAGCTGCAGAAAGTGTTAGTCACAATGTCATTCCTGTGATATATGTCAGGTTCTTATCTAATTTTCTAATTTCTTATTAGTAGTTCCCATTGCTTAATTCTGGTAATTACAGAAGTATATGTTCTCCACATCTAATTATCTCGCTATTAATATTCCAGCTGGAAACACACATTGGAATTTCTCATATGGATTTAGATCATAAAAGATCTTTTATGCCAACGAGTAATTTTGTGCTAGCCCGCCCGGTTGGCCGTAAGGTCTAACGCACGGCTTTCCGGGTGGGAAGGAGCGCCTGGTCCCCGGCACGAATCCGCCCGGCGGATCTGTGTCGAGGTCCGGTGAACCGGCCAGTCTGTGGATGGTTTTTAGGCGGTTTTCCATCTGCCTCGGCGAATGCGGGCTGGTTCCCCTTATTCCGCCTCAGTTACACTATGTCGGTGACTGCTGCGCAAACAAATTCTACACTCACACGTAAACCACCATTACTCTACCACGCAAACATAGGGGTTATACTCGTCTGGTGTGTGAGACGTTCCCTGGGGGGTCCACAGGGGGCGGAACCGCACAATAAGCCTGGGTTCGGTGTGTGGCGGCGGAGGCGTGAAGTGGACTGCGGTAGTCGTCGTGGGGTTGTGGACGACCGCGTCTGCGGCGGGGACGGAGCCTCTCCGTCGTTTCTAGGTCCCCGGTTAACATACAATACAATACATACAATTTTGTGCTGCTGCTTGTCCTAGTATTTCTTACAATTTTTGAGCGTCATTAGTTTGGTCGTATTAGAGAGTGAGAGACATGTGACATGCTTCTGATCCTTGATGTTTGTAAGCAGCAGCGCGGACCGCGCCTGGGTGGTCGGAGAGCTTCTTCAGAAGCTGGAGCACGCCGGGGATTCCCCTGAGGAGGCGGCGCTGCGACTCTGCCTCCACGAGAGGGACTTCCCGCTGGGCTCGCTGATCGCGGACAACATCGTGTCCTCCATGCGCAACAGCCGCTCCACCGTCATCGTTCTCTCGCAGGCGTTCGTCGACAGCCAGGTGAGCGAGAGCAAGCCACATTTAGAATCCACTGAGCTGTGTTACGTCTCAGCCCACATACACTCCTGGAAATGGAAAAAAGAACACATTGACACCGGTGTGTCAGACCCACCATACTTGCTCCGGACACTGCGAGAGGGCTGTACAAGCAATGATCACACGCACGGCACAGCGGACACACCAGGAACCGCGGTGTTGGCCGTCGAATGGCGCTAGCTGCGCAGCATTTGTGCACCGCCGCCGTCAGTGTCAGCCAGTTTGCCGTGGCATACGGAGCTCCATCGCAGTCTTTAACACTGGTAGCATGCCGCGACAGCGTGGACGTGAACCGTATGTGCAGTTGACGGACTTTGAGCGAGGGCGTATAGTGGGCATGCGGGAGGCCGGCTGGACGTACCGCCGAATTGCTCAACACGTGGGGCGTGAGGTCTCCACAGTACATCGATGTTGTCGCCAGTGGTCGGCGGAAGGTGCACGTGCCCGTCGACCTGGGACCGGGCCGCAGCGACGCACGGATGCACGCCAAGACCGTAGGATCCTACGCAGTGCCGTAGGGGACCGCACCGCCACTTCCCAGCAAATTAGGGACACTGTTGCTCCTGGGGTATCGGCGAGGACCATTCGCAACCGTCTCCATGAAGCTGGGCTACGGTCCCGCACACCGTTAGGCCGTCTTCCGCTCATGCCCCAACATCGTGCAGCCCGCCTCCAGTGGTGTCGCGACAGGCGTGAATGGAGGGACGAAAGGAGACGTGTCGTCTTCAGCGATGAGAGTCGCTTCTGCCTTGGTGCCAATGATGGTCGTATGCGTGTTTGGCGCCGTGCAGGTGAGCGCCACAATCAGGACTGCATACGACCGAGGCACACAGGGCCAACACCCGGCATCATGGTGTGGGGAGCGATCTCCTACACTGGCCGTACACCACTGGTGATCGTCGAGGGGACACTGAATAGTGCACGGTACATCCAAACCTTCATCGAACCCATCGTTCTACCATTCCTAGACCGGCAAGGGAACTTGCTGTTCCAACAGGACAATGCACGTCCGCATGTATCCCGTGCCACCCAACGTGCTCTAGAAGGTGTAAGTCAACTACCCTGGCCAGCAAGATCTCCGGATCTGTCCCCCATTGAGCATGTTTGGGACTGGATGAAGCGTCATCTCACGCGGTCTGCACGTCCAGCACGAACGCTGGTCCAACTGAGGCGCCAGGCGGAAATGGCATGGCAAGCCGTTCCACAGGACTACATCCAGCATCTCTACGATCGTCTCCATGGGAGAATAGCAGCCTGCATTGCTGCGAAAGGTGGATATACACTGTACTAGTGCCGACATTGTGCATGCTCTGTTGCCTGTGTCTATGTGCCTGTGGTTCTGTCAGTGTGATCATGTGATGTATCTGACCCCAGGAATGTGTCAATAAAGTTTCCCCTTCCTGGGACAATGAATCCACGGTGTTCTTATTTCAATTTCCAGGAGTGTATTATAGTGATAGGCAAGAATAAAAATTCTAACGGCCATGCAAAGATTTTTAATGCTACGTGATCCGAAATAATATCTCAGATGTCATTTATAGCACATACTTTCCTATTACAGAGAACAGCAGGTGTTATTGTGGTCTCCAGTCCAGAGACTGGTTTGAAGCAACTCGCCGTGCTACTCTATCCTGTGCAAGCTCCTAACCTACATACTCCTTAATCTGAGTAGTGTATTCATGTCTTGGTCTCCCTCTACGATTTTTACCTTCCACACTGTCCTCCAATACTAAATTGGTGCCCCTTGATGCCTCAGAATATGTCCTACCAATCGATCCCTTCGTCTAGTCAAGTTTACCACAAATTTCTCTTCTCTCCAATTCTATTCAATACCTCCTCATTAGTTATGTGATTTACCCATCTAATCTTCAGCATTCTCCTGTAGCACCACATTTCAAAAGCTTCTATTCTCTTCTTGTCTAAACTATTTATAGCCCTTGTTTCACATCGATACATGCCTACACTCCATACAAATACTTTCAAAAAAGACTTCCTGACACTTAAATCTATCCTCGATGTTAACAATTTTCTCTTCTTCAGATACACTTTACTTGCCATTGCCAGTCTACATTTTATATCCTCTCTACTTCGAACGTCGTAAGTTATTTTGCTCCCCAAATAGCAAAACTCGTATACTACTTTAAGTGTCTCATTTCCTAATCTAATTCTCTCAGGATCACCTGATTTAATCCAACTAAATTCCATTATCCTCGTTTTGCTTTTGTTGATGTTCATCTTATATTCTCCTTTCAAGACACTGTCCATTCCGTTCAACTGCTCTTGCAGGACCTATACTGTCTCTCACAGAATTACAATGTTGTTGGCAAACCTCAAAATTTTTATTTCTTCTCTATGGATTTTAAGTCCTACTCCAAATTTTTCATTTGTTTCCTTTACTGCTTGCTTATTATACAGGTTGAATAACATCGAGGCTAGGCTACAACCCTATTTCACTTCCTTCCCAACCACTGCATCCCTTTCATGCCCCTCGACTCTTATAACTGCCATCTGGTTTCTGTACAAATTGTAAATAGCCTTACGCCCAACGTATTTTACCCCCGATACCTTGAGTGCAGTCTTCCTCTGTGAAACAGCTTTAGAAAAAGACATTTAGTATTTCGACCTTTAGTCTGTCGTCATCTGTTTCAGTACCATTTTGGTCACAGAGTGTCTGGACATTCTGTGTCAAAACAAAATGTCCATACGCTCTGTGACCAAAATGGTACTGAAACGGATTATGGAGTCTGTCATCATCTGTTTCAGTACCATTTTGGTCACAGAGTGTCTGGACATTTTGTATCAAAACAAAACGTCCATACGCTCTGTGACCAAAATGGTACTGAAACAGAGGATGACAGACTAAAGGCCGAAATACTAAATGTCTCTTACCAAAGCTGTTTCACAAAGGAATACTGCACTGTAGTCCCTTCTCTAGACTGTCGCACAGGCGAAAAAATGGTAGATATCGAAATAGATGACAGAGGGATAGAAAAACAGTTAAAATTGCTCAAAAGAGGAAAGGCCGCTGGACCTGATGGGATACCAGTTCGATTTTACATAGAGTACGCGAAGGAACTTGCCCCCCCCCCTTCTTACGACAATGTACCGCAGGTCTCTAGAAGAGCGTAGCGTTCCAAAAGATTCGAAAAGGGCACAGGTCATCCCCGTTTTCAAGAAGGGACGTCGAACAGATGTCCAGAACTCTAGACCTATATCTCTAACGTCGATCAGTTGTATAATTTTGTGACACGTATTATGTTCGAATATAATGACTTTTCTGGAGACTAGAAATCTACTCAGTAGGAGTCAGCATGGGTTTCGAAAAAGGCCATCGTGTGAAACCCAGCTCGCGCTATTCGTCCACGAGACTCAGAGGGCCATAGACACGGGTTCCCAGGTAGATGCTGTGTTTCTTGATTTCCGCAATGTGTTTGATACAGTTCCCCACAGACGTTTAATGAACAAAGTGAGAGCATATGGACTATCTGACCAATTGTGTGATTGGATTGAAGAGCTCGTAGATAACAGAACGCTTCATGTCATTCTAAATAGAGAGAAGTCTTCCGACGTAAGAGTGATTTCAGGTGTACCGCAGGGGAGTGTCTTAGGACCATTGCTATGCACAATATATATAAATGACCTTTCGGATCACTGAGGCTTTTTGCAGATGATGCTGTAGTATATGGAGAAGTTGTAACAATGGAAAATTGTACTGAAATGCAGAAGGATCTGTAACGAATTGATGCATGGTCCAGGGAATGGCAATTGCATTTCAATGTAGGCAAGTGTAATGTGCTGCGAATACATAGAAAGAAATATAGTTTTCGTTTAGCTACAATATAGCAGGTCAGCAACTGTAAGCAGTTAATTCCAGCCGGCCGGTGTGGCCGTGCGGTTAAAGGCGCTTCAGTCTGGAACCGCGTGGCCGCTACGGTCGCAGGTTCGAATCCTGCCTCGGGCATGGATGTGTGTGATGTCCTTAGGTTAGTTAGGTTTAATTAGTTCTAAGTTCTAGGGGACTGATGACCACAGATGTTAAGTCCCATAGTGCTCAGAGCCATTTGAACCATTTGAGTTAATTCCATAAGTTACCTGTGAGTAGGCATTAGGAGTGATTTACAATGGAATGCCCATATAAAATTAATCGTCGGTAAAGCAGATCCAGATTGAGATTCATTGGAAGAATCCTAAGGAAATGCAGTCGGAAAACAAAGGAAGTAGGTTAGAGTACACTTGTTTGCCCACTGCTTGAGCACTGCTCACCAGTGTGGGATCCGTACCAGATAGGGTTGATTGAAGAGATAGAGAAGATCCAACGGAGAGCAGCGGGCTTCGTTACATGATCATTTAGTAATCGCGAAAGCGTTACGAAGATGATAGATAAACTCCAGTGGAACACTCTGCAAGAGAGACGTTCACTAGCTCGCTACAGGCTTTTGTTGAAGTTTCGATAACATACCTTCACCGAGGAGTCAAGCAGTATGTTGCTTCCTCCTATGTGTATCTCGCGAAGAGACCATGAGGATAAAATCAGAGAGATTAGAGCCTACACAGAGGCATACCGACAATCTTTCTTTCCACAAACAATGCGAGACTGGAATAGAAGGGAGAACCAATAGAGGTACTCAAGGTACCCTCCGCCACGCACCGTCAGGTGGCTTGCGGAGTATGGATGTAGATGTGGATGCAGATGTAGAAATATCAAAGACAGTATTCCGGTCAGTATTGTCAAAAGGTTTCTCTGAGTCTACAAATGCTATAAATGTAAGTTTGCCTTTCCTTAATCTATCTTCTAAGGTAAGTCGTAGGGTCAGTACTGCCTCACGTGTTCAACATTTCTATAGAATCCACACTGATCTTCTTCGAGGTCTGTTTCTATCAGTTCTTCCATTAGTCTGTAAAGAATTCGTGTTAGTATTTTGCAGCTGTGAATTTTTAAACTGACAGTTCGGCAAATTGGTTACCTGTAAACCCTTACTTGCCTACTCCCAGTGCCTTGTTTCGACTTACGTCTTTCAGTGCTCTGTCAAACTCTTCACGCTGTAGCATTTCATCTTCATCTATGTCCTCTTCCACTTCCAAAATACTGACCTCAAGTACATCGCCCTATGGAAATCCAAGATTTCACTTACATAAATAAAACAAATTCTTGCCCTGGTATCACTTGCCAGACATTAGTCCTACAAGGTTGTTGCGCTCTATGCACAGGGTATTTGAGCGAACACGTATAGACACTAGAAATATCTTCAACACCCACAGATTGTATTGAACTTTATTAGTTTACAGCGTTGGAGGCATATTGTGAAATCCGAACTGATCTGCTCTTTCTCATAATACTTAGCATAGAAGAATTAAACAGAAGACAGAATGAATTAGACTTACAAATTACGCGCTAAAAGATAGACCTGTCCCACAGCGAACGATTGCATAGAACTTAACACAACAAATTGACTTGGAACGGTCTTACCGGTAATTTGGTGCACTGTACAAGCTATTCAGTATCATGAATCTACATCGAACGAAAATGATTCATCAGAACAGCGTGTTGCTTCTAATGTGGTTCTGGTACAAAACATGTCTTCTTACTCCATGAACTGTTCACTCTAGTCCCCTATATTGTTTAATGGTTTATTTCCTCTTGAAACTAGAAGCACATGGCGAAGTCTACAGCCAAGACCTGTAACTGGCCGAAAGCCAACCGCCCATCAAAGACAATGTTCCCGATGCAATCGCGATGCAAAGTATTTACAAACGTACCAGAATCAATGTATAACAATGCTGGCTAGTTAAATACCTGTCAGACAGCTGCAAAATACATATTGTTGATCTTAAAAAACTTGAAATAGGTTGCCTCTAAAATTAAAGAGCCCAAAACAGACTCCTGTGAACATGTGCTTTTTCATATTTTTCGTTTCCTGTGATATCACTCTGATTTGCTTGGTACTTAGTTACGTATCGTCCTTTACAGTATGAGCCCCATTTAGTACCCCAGCTCCTACACTTCATTTCCACATTGCCTCATAGTTCATACAGTTTACTTTCTAACTAAGTCCCTGTTGCGCGTCCAAAATTGTGTCGTCACTTGGCTTTAATATCTAGAAAAGAGAGACCTAATTCCAGAAGCTCATCTTGTCTATGTCAGAGCAGGAAATGAACAATTATAATGATATGTTTTCAACTTGCGGAACTTAAAAGTCATCACGATGCTTGCTACCTACCACCGAGTTAAGATAAAAATGAACTAGTTTGCAACTGTACTGCAATCACCACTATTTTTTTGATCCCCTGGACGTTAAAACAAGGTGGGACGCGGTTCTTAATAGGGAGTGTAACCACCGTGGACACAGTGCGTACTCTGCCATGTGCTCCCATGCTTGTCACAAGGTAGGTAAGGAGTTCTTCTGGTAGGGCGTTCGATTCCTCCATCAGCACGGTTGACAACTAAAAATGGTTCAAATGGTGCTGAGCACTATGAGACTTAACATCTGAGGTCATCAGTCCCCTAGAACTTAGAACTACTTAAACCTAACTAACCTAAGGACATCACACACATCCATGCCCGAGGCAGGATTCGAACCGGCGACCGTGGCGGTCTCGTGGTTCCAGACTGAAGCGCCTAGAACCGCACGGCCACGCCGGCCGGCGGTTGACAACTGCTGGACGATAGTTTGCACATGTGGAATGATGTAATATGTCTTCCCAAGTCATCCCACATGTGCTTGCAGCAATTTAAGTTGCGAGAACAGGCAGGCCAGTTCATTCGCCCAATATCCTCTTGTTGCATGAAATCCACAACCTTCGCTGCTCGATCAGTCGCCCATTATTGTCCATAAAAATTAAGCCAAACCGCAAGTCCTTTCTCGCAATGGACTTGCAAAATAAATGAAGTCCCGACACTTCCGATACGCGGTCATTTGCCATTCAAATTCAAAGACCTTCAAGGATTACAAATTAGTTTTCTTGAGATAGAGCTCCATACTCCACTATGTCCCCATCAGCAGGAAGGAAGGAAAATGAATGTTTAAAGTCTCGTCGACTAAAAGTTCATTACAAGTGATGCACAAGCTCCGATTAGAGAAGGACGAAGAAGAAAAGCGGCCATGCCCTTTCAAAGGATATTTTGCGGCATTTTCTTCGATCGATTTAAGGAAGTCACGGAAAAACCTAAATATGGATGGACGAATGGGTGCCCAATGTTCATTATATGTCACGTCTGTCTCAACACCCAAATCCAGTGTGCAACAGTTTCCCCCCACTATATCTTCCAGCTTGGTTCCTGTTGGTTGTAGCTGTCACCACTTATGTACCATGCCACTTATTCCCAGTCTTGTGCATTTTTAATGTATTTTTACTTCTCTTATTGACCAACATTAAATGAAAATTGTTATAGAATAAATCGTACTCACACTCGTATGAAAATGACATAAAAACACTGCATACTTTAAATGAATATGGTCTTATTAAATATTAAGCTAACATAAAATATTTTGTTACTAACCTAATAGGAATTACTCTGCCCATTACTAATGTTAATAATTGTTATTGACATTTAGAAAGTACTGCAATGAGTTTTGCATACTGTGCTGTCTGCAGTAAGTGTTGGTAAGTGTGAATAGTAAGTACCCACATTAGTCGACTTGGCTGATGTTCCATGCACAGACTGACCAGTGCCTGCTTGCTACGCCACTTGGACCTTCTAATATTAGGTTGCTGCTGCAGCTGCTCCCACCATTTAAGCATTTCAGTCGCTCCTAAAAACATACCGGAATCTGTCAGAACAACAGCATCCCTTTGATACTTCTGTATGGGGTATAAAATGTTCTGTTTCACACAGACAGGCTTCCTGTCCTGCAATACTTCTAAAGGACTACCCCAAAAGTTTTCTAAATTGGGTCGCAATCGCTGCTTAACATTTTTACTTTCAATTACCTTTGATTCAGCATTGCCCACGGAAATTTTGTATCAAATTGAAAAGTCCACATGCAGGACTATTTGTGTGTCTTGGAATGTCTGTCCACACTATTAATAACATTCACGGACAATAGAAAAATGTAGGTTCTCACTAGAAGCCGATGGTGAACGGAGGGCTTGGAGACCGGGACAACATTCAGTAGACTCCCTTCATATAGACCTCAAGACGGTGGGTCTCCATCCTGACGAAACACAAATCCAAACCAAGTGAAGATGGGTAGGGCGGATCCCAGTTCATTGCGAAACTAACGCTGAAAAAGAAAAAGAAACGTTAGCTCTGCACTAGTCCATGACATTCCTGCTGGAGCTCGTATCTGTCCCTTGGCAACATGTGCTCAGCTTTGTCATGCCTCTAATTTCACACCACCTGGCTAGTTCCAGAGTATTGGAGCTCTAGCCAAAATGAAGAAAAGAAGTCTCATCGACGAAGTGGCTGTTAGCGATATGTTATCTGCAGAGAGAATCTGCCATCGGTTGTTGAAATGCATTTTCTTCTTGGTCTATGATTTCCATAACCTTATTAAAGGATCTGTTATGGTTCCATATGAACTCATATCTGACAGAATCGGGTACAACAGAGACCCATCCAACTTCTCAAAAACGTTTACGTAATGTGTCAGAAGACTTGGGTAAGGATGAAGAATAGCATCCATACCCGCAGGTTCCTTGAGCGATTTCGGGACTCTCCCATCCTCCTGTAAGCAATTACAGCCTGCCTTACTTAGTGGGATCTTACGGGTCGTCCCAGCGAGCACCAAGGGAGAATAGCTGGCTGCCCTCACTCCGCAGGAAAGAGAGAGTCTTTTCCGTCTGAACTTGCACCAGGACCCGCCAAAAAGAGAGACGACATCAGTGCAGTGGCCGTCTGAACAAATCAGGATCCTGTGATGGAGACTTGACAGGTAGCAAGAGACGGAGCCATTTGTCAAGGAATTTCAAAACTATTTTCTCATTCACAGCAAAACTGAACTGAGCTGCGTCCCTTCCCAGAACACTGTAGTGGTGTGGTACACTTTCGAGAGTATAGCAACACCCGAATCATGTTAACATCCATTGCTTTTTTGTTTTCATTTCGAATGCATTGTGAGCCTCTTTGCAAGGGAGTAAATACACTACTGTCCATTAAAATTGCTACACCAGGAAGAAATGCAGATGATAAACGGGTATTCATTGGACAAATATATTATACTAGAACTGACATATGATTACATTTTCACGTAATTTGTGTGCATAGATCCTGAGAAATCAGTACCCAGAATAACCACCTCCGGCCGTAATAACGGCCTTGATACGCCTGGGCATAGGGTCAAACAGAGCTTGGACGGCGTGTACAGTTACATTTGCCCACGCAGCTTCAACACGATACAACAGTTCATCAAGAGTAGTGACTGACGTATTGTGACGGTTGCTTGGCCACCACTGACCAGACGTTTTCAGTTGGTGAGAGATCTGGAGAATGTGCTGGCCAGGGCAGCAGTCGAACATTTTCTGTATCCAGAAGGGCCCATAAGGACCTGCAACATGTGGTCGTGCATTATCCTGCTGAAATGTAGGGTTTCGCAGGGATTGAATGAAGGTTAGAGCCACGGGTCGTAACACGTCTGAAATGTAACGTCCACTGTTCAGAGTGCCGTCAATGCAAACAAGAGGTGACCGAAACGTGTAATCAGTGGCACCCCGTACCATCACAGCGGGTGATACGCCATTATGGCGATGACGAATACACGCTTCCAACGTGCGTTCACCGCGATGTCGCCAAACGCGGTGCGACCATCATGACGGTGTAAACAGAACCTGGATTCATCCGAAAAAATGACGTTTTGCTATTCGTGCACCCAGGTTCGTCGTTGAGTACACCATCGCAGGCACTCCTGTCTGTGATGCAGCGTCAAGGGTAACCGCAGCCATGGTCTCCGAGCTGATAGTCCATGCTGCTGCAAACGTCATCTAACTGTTCGTGCAGATAGTTGTTGTCTTGCAAAAGTCTCCATCTGTTGACTCAGGGGTCGAGTCGTGGCTGCGCGATCCGTTACAGCCATGCGGATAAGATGCCTGTCATCTCGGCTGCTAGTAATATGGGGCCGTTGGGATCCAGCACGGCGTTCCGTATTACCCTCCTGAACCCACCGATTCAATATTCTGCTAACAGTCATTGGATCTCGACCAACGTGAGCAGCAATGTAGCGATACGATGAACCGCACTCGTGATGGGCTACAATCGACCTTTATCAAAGTCGGAAACGTGATGGTACACATTTCTCCTCCTTACACGAGGCATCACAACAACGTTTCACCAGGCAACGCCGGTCAACTGCTGTTTGTGTATGACAAATCGGTTGGAAACTTTCCTCATGTCAGCACGTTATGGGTGAAGCCACCGGCGCCAACCTTGTGTGAATGCTCTGAAAAGCTAATCATTTACATATCACAGCATTTTCTTCCTGTCGGTTAAATTTCGCGTCTGTAGCTCGTCATATTCGTGGTGTAGCAATTTTAGTGGCCAGTAGTGTAACTGGCCTGAGATGTATCATCACAGACATTACTGTAGTTACGGAATGAAACCGTTTTGGTCGCAGTGGTGCCGCTGGGAGCTGGAATTGGCATCTGTCAAGGTGTCGCACCTTGTGCTGCTGGAGCTGACGCGGCTGGACCGGGCGTGTCTGCCGCGCCACCTGCGCTACCTGATGGACACCCGCACCTACCTTGAGTGGCCGCAGCAGCCCAAGCAGCAGGCCGTCATGTGGCGCCGTCTGCGCTCGGCCCTGGCCACCCCTGCAGTAACCGCCGCAGGCGCAGAAGAGGGTGAGGCGGGGACCACTGACGCCAATGAACAGGGCAGTCGCACTGCAGTCCAGGCGTGAGCTACAGCACATCAACACCCGTACTCAGCAAGCCACATTACAGTGTTTGGACGACGATACCACTGATGCCACCACCGTTTTGTCACTTCTCTGCTGCATTCGCGAACTGTGCATGGGAAGATTCATCTGTCGATGAATGAGTCCTAAATTCTGAGATTTCTTTCGTCATTTCCAGAGATGTACATGGGAGGAAATAACATGTTGCCCAACTTTTCCTTGAGCGCAAGCTCTAGTAATTTCATTTACAATGTTCTGCATCATACAAAAGACCCCTCTTGTAGCGAGAACCAACGTAGTTTGCATCTCCGTGACACTCTCACGTTTGCTAGACGATGCGCTCTTTGTCAGCTTCTGTCCCTTCCGTTAATCTTCATCGATAAAAAGCTTCAGACCAATAACAAGTAGGGTATTTTGTGGATGAATTATATTTCCTTACGATTGTTCCACTGAATCTGAGAGTGGCACCTGCTCCCCTAAACATTATTTTATGTAGTCATTCTCCTTAAGCTCGTTCAGGATGGTTACTCACAGGTAACGATTGTTACTGTTTCTGGTGATTTTCCACCAATAGCGTAAAAGAATAGTAATGGATCTCTTTGCCCATCCGCCCTCGTATTTTGTACATCGGCCATGCCACCTTTGCCACCAGCTTACATATAAAAGGCGCCTACTACTCTCAGGAGTCCCTAAGTGGCAACACCTTACAGCACTGTCTCTCTGAAGCCAAGCTTTATAGTGATGCGAGCATGGAGGACTCTAGCTCAAGAACACAAGCATCAGTAAGCATAATACTACGCGAAATAGGTCAGTGACAGAAAACTGAAACATAAAGAAGTCTGTTTCATTTTTCACTAGACCTCACTGGTATTGTAGTAAAAGTTAGTAAAAGTAAAAGTATTATGGCATAAGTAGCTGGGAAACACCGATGAGAAGGTTCAGTTTTCTAATTGGACAAGTTTTTCCAATCCTTAGCACCCACAGACAATTTTCCTGTGGGAAGTTTGAGAGCTATGTGCTTTGCAAATGTATCTGTTATGTGTGGTGACTGTAAGGGGTGTATGTATAATGCAGTCTCATGTTCCTGTTGGAGATGATGAGAGAAGGAAGAGTTTGAAACATGTTGCTAGTATGTAGCCTGTCGAAGAACACCAAGGGGGTCGCCAACCCTAATGTCGCGAAACGTAATGTCCCCATCTGACACACGGGTCAGCAGCAACAGTTTCTCAATTTGTTGCTTTATAAGACACTGCAGAGAGTTTTGTAATTGAATCCAGAATACTGGCAGCAAGATTGGCGATAAGGGACTTGGGCCGGTCACCCCTGCTGCCCCTTCTGTCATAAGGCCGAAGAGAAAGTCGTCAAGAGCATGCAGCATACACCGATGGTCACCCTGCCAAGTGTTGGCCAAACACTTAGGTGATCTGATGGGAACTGGTGCACCCATCTCGGCACGAACGCTGGTGAACAACGGAGATATTAACTTCTCCCGCCGTCCTCCCTCATAAACGTCTTCATGTCGATTTGAACTGTTGAATCTTAGTTCATTTATGCATTAATTCTCAATTTCTGCATTAAGACGTTTTCAAGTACCATTCATTGACTGATTGGCTTTCAGAATCCTGTGATGACAGTTACTGCCGTAATGTGCTGTTGCATATGTTGTACGTAGCGCGTCAGTACTAAAATATTTACGTGACCAAACAGCTGACAAATGGCAAATGAAAATTTCCTAACTGCGAAACTGTGCAACAGTACATAAATAATCTAAAATCAAGAGCTAAACAGCACCTGCAATCATTCATCGATACTGTGTACCTGACTTCAAAGATGAACAATATTTAAGACTGAGTAACGAGTAAAGCATTTTTGTTCTAATGACTTTTGTTTATTTCTAACTATTTTTTGGCTTACTGGCCCATTTGCAGAAAACAACTGACTAGCAGCAGGTGTGCCCTCATAAACTTTAGCATTCTAGCCATATACCTTCTAATACTGTAATATTATGTATTTCAACTATTTATTGTGTTTAATATTGTCCATTGTGTAAAGTGTCATTTACATTTCCCCAGTCTCTTGTATTTTCTTATATAACAATTAGTGTCTCTTGTGGACACTACTCAGTTGTTTGCTGAAGATGGCCCTTAAGCCGAAAACTAGTTAGAAACATACAAAAAACAGCTTATATATTATTCAGCCCCAAATATGGAACTGTTTAACCAAGACGTGTTCGAAAATTTTTACTCAGTTGTTTGCTGAAGATGGCCCTTAAGCCGAAAACTAGTTAGAAACATACAAAAAACAGCTTATATATTATTCAGCCCCAAATATGGAACTGTTTAACCAAGACGTGTTCGAAAATTTCAGAAACAAAATAAATCGCAATATTCCTCAGTTACAATTTCAGTTGTGTCTATCATGGAGATAACTATAAATACTATTTGTAATTTGCCAACTGAATGATGATTTTGTTTTGAACTAAACATGTTCCATTTATTTATATTAGGTATCATCAATAAAGATATTTTTTTAACTGAGAATACTTTGTTATGAGGCATTTTTGTTACTAGCAGCACAGCTAAGTTACCATACTTTTGCAGTTATAATATTGTGAATAAAGTTGTAGGGTTGTAGGCTACTTCCCCACCTAGAAAAGACACACCAATCAAACTTTCAAGTGATATCATGATGTGGCAAATGCTGATGAAACTTCATATATGTCAATTGCACACTAAAAACCAAAAAGATGTAACAGTTTCATATAGGTTGCAGATAATTTTCCTTTACTTTTGCCTTAAATGTAGAGCTCTGTCATTTGTCGAACAAGGCAGGTACAGATTCAAAATATATAACAATATTACGTTGATTGACGAGTTGAAAGTTATTGTTATATGCTAGAATTTTTTTGTTAGTGTGCTTGCAATCACATTGTGTAAGTATGTCGCAGTGTAGATTTAGATTTTATGATCTTAGTTTTATTGGATGCTGAAATGTAGCTTATCAAAACATGTACTTAACGATCACAGTACTAAGCTAAATGGTATTTGCAGAACATTGAACAAATAATATAGAAAGTAGCTTTAAACGTAGAGCAGACCATACTGCCTGACACATGGTGAAGGATAATAATACACACTCCCCGTTTAAAAAATGAAGCATTGATAAAGGAAGGTGGAAAGGAAATAAAACTTTACACGTTGAGAGTGTATGTCAATATATTCGGTGATTACAAAATCGAATCAAATTTACAAAGAATTGGGCAACATGAGACCATTTATCAGTACGATGTTTCACTCCTTTATCCTGGATGTATGCACTGATTTTGTTAAATATCCATTGAATCCTGTCGTTAATGATATTTCTGATTTCTTTCCATCTAGAAGACAAGCGGCTATGGTTCATGACACCAAAAGTCACAGTTTTCCCTGGAGCTGTAGATTAGAATAGATTAAATGTACTTTTGGTTCCTATTAGATTAAATGTACTTTTGGTTCCAATGAATCCAGGACGTAGATAATCACAGTACACAAGAAAATACAATAATTATTTATAAAATAAAAACAGATAAGCCAATATACTATCCACAAATCCCAAGATAGTGGTCCTCATAAATGTAGAATAAGTCAAACAGTCCTGAACATATTTAGTTTAACATAAAAAAAACTCGTCACAAAGCCTATAAATATTCAGTACACCCAGGTGCTTATGATAATTCTTAGGCATCATGCATCATCAAACAGAAAAATCACTTTTATAACACTTGCTTTCTGTAGTGTATTTGTACAGAAGTCAGATCTGATTTTATAAGCAACACATTCACATCAGTTCCTATCCATGAATTATGGGCCATGCCATCATTGCGGAGGCTGGCATACCTCAGCAATACAAATAGCCACACTGTAGAAGCAACCACAACTGAGGGGTATCTGTTGAGTGGCCCAGCAAACGCTTGGTTCCTGATGATAAACAGTAACCTTTTCAGTTGCTGCAGGGACGTCTGTTATGCTGATTGACTGATCTGGCCTTGTAGCATAAACCAAAACAGCTTTGCTATGTTGGTACTTCAAATGGCAGAAAGCAAGGGGAAAATACAGCTGTTTTATTTCCCGAGGAGAAGCAGCTCTACTGTATGGTTGAATGATGATGTCACCCTGTTGGGTAAAATAATCCATAGGTGTAATAGTCCCCCACTCCGACCTCTGGTCAGGGGCTACTCAGGAGGGTGCCATCAGGAGAAACTAAACTTGCGATCTATGGATTGGGCTGGTAGATCAGGAAATTTCAAATTGGAAATTGATGGGTTAAAGTCAGATACATTAGGAGTTAGTGAAGTTCAGTGGCATGAGGAACAGGACTTTTGATAAGGAGAATACAGGGTTATAAACACAAAATCAAATAGGGGCAATGCAGGCGTCGGTTTAATGATGATTAAGAAAATGGAACACAGATAAGTCACAATGAACAGCATTGTGAATGATATTGTAGCCAAGACAGACACGAAAACCATACCCACCACAATAGTACAACTTTTTCACCCAACCAGCTCCGCAGATGATGAGGATATTGAGGACATACATGATGAGATAAAATAAATTATTCAGATAGTTAAGGGAAATGAAAATTTAATAACCATTGGGGACTGGAATTTGATAGTAGACCAAAAAAGAGAAGAATGATTGTAATTGAATATGGACTGGGAGAAAGGAATGAAAGAGCCATCCACCTGGTAGAATTTTTGGTTTAAGAGTTATGAAAGAAGTTTGTATAGGTGGAGGACATGTGGAGACACTGGAATGTTTCAGATTGATTATATAATGGTGAGACAGTGATTGCGGAACTAGATTTTGAACTGTAAGAGATTGCCAAGGACAGATGTGGACTCTGAGCACAATTTATTGGCTATAAACTGTAGACTGAAATTGAAGAAATTGGAAAAACGTACGAATTTATGGAGATGGGACCTGGATAAACTAGATGAACCAGAAGTGGTTGAGAATTTCACAGGAAGCATTGGGGAACGAGTGACAAGAACAAAGGAAAGGAATACAACAGAAAAAGAATGAGTAGCTCTAAGGGAGGAAATAGCAGAAGATCAGGTAGGTAAAAAAGTGAGAGCTTGTGGAAGTCAGGGGGGTACATAAGAGATACTGAATTAAGTCAATGAAAGGAGAAAATATACAAATGCAGTAAGTTAAGCAACCGAAAGGGAACACAAATGTCTAAAACATGAGGTTCACAAGCAGTGCAAAATAACTAAGCAGGAATGGCTCGAGGACAAATGTAAGGATTTAGAAGTCTACATCAGTATGGGATAGGTGACATTGCCTGTAAGAAAAGTAAATAGTCCTTTGGAGAGAAGAGAACCACCAGTATGAATATCAAGAGCTCAGACGAAAAACCAGTCATAAGCAAAAAGGGAAAGCTCAAACCTGGCAGGTGTGTGTAGAGGGACAATACAAGGGAGTTGTCCCTGAAGGCAATATTATAGAATTGGAAGATGATGTAGATGAAGATGAGATGGGAGATACGATACTGCGTGAAGGATTTGACAAAGCACTGAAAGATCTGAGTCCAAACAATACTAAAATAGTTCATAACATTCCGTTAGAACTACTAATAAACTCAAAAAAACCAGCCATAAGAAAACTCTTCCATCTGGTGAGCAAAGTGTATGAGACAGGAAAATACCTTGAGTCTTCAAGAAGAATATAACAACTCAAATTCCAAAGAAAACCGGTGTTGACAGATTTACCGAACTATCAGTTTAATATGTCATGGTTGCAAATTATGAACACGATTTATTTACAGAAGAATTGCATAACTAGTAGAAGTCGAACTCAGGAGAGATTTGTTTGGATTCTGGAGAACTTCACGAATGTGTGAGGCAATACTGATCCCACAACTTCTCAAAGAAGATGGGTGAGGGATAGGTGAACCTACATTTATAGCATTTGTAGATTTAGGGGAAGCTTTTGACAATGTTGACTGAAATACTCTCTGAAATTTTGAGGGTAGCAGGGGTAAAATACGGGGAGCAAAATGATTTTTAGTAGTTGTGCAGTAACCAAATGGCGGTTATAAGAGATGAAGAGCATGAAAGGGAAGCAGTTATTCAGAAGGAAGTGAGACAGGGTTGTAGCGGGTCCGTGATGTTGCTCAATCTGTACATTCAGCAAGCAGTGAAGGAAACAAAACAAAAATTTGGAATACAAGTTAAAGCCCAGGCAGAAGAAATAAAAACTTCGATGTTTGCCGATGACATTGAAATTCAATCAGAGACAGTGAAGGTCTTGGAAGAGCAGTTTAATGGAATGGGCAGTGTCTTGAAAGGAACATTTAAGGTGAATATCAACAAAATAGAAAGGAGAATGACTGAATGTAGTTGAATTAAATCAAGTGATGCTGAATCAATTAGATTAGAAATGAGCCACTTAAAGTAGGAGATGAGTTTTACTACTTGGGCAGCAAACTAAATGATAATGGCAGAATTAGAGAGGATATAAAGTGTAGTTGGGCAATGCCACGAAATGCATTTTTGAAGAAGAGAAATTTATTAACATCGTGTACAGAATTAAATGTCAAAAAGTCTATTCTGGAAGGATTTGCGTGGAGTGTGGCCATGTATGGACGTGAGACGTGAAAAAAGAGAGAAGAGGTTTTGAATTATGGTACTATATAATATTTCTGAAGATTAGACGGGTAAATTACGTAATGAATGAGGAGGTACTGAACAGAACTGCGGAGAAAAGAAATTTGTAGCACCTCCTGGTTAGAATAAGGGATCTATTGGTAGGAGACTTTCTGAGACACCAAGAGATCACCAGTTTACTATTGTGGGCAAGCATGGGGAGTCTCGTAGAGGGAGACCAAGAAATGAATACAGTTAGCAGATTCAGGAGGAGGAGTTTGAAGCAATTGCTCAGAGATGAAGCGGCCAGAACAGGATACAGTCGCATGGTGATTTGCGTCGAACCAGTCTTCCTTCTGGAGATCATGACAACAACAACAATAACGCGCCTGTCACTTGTGCTAAGAAATTAATCGCTTGAGTAGAAGGACTTGGTCACCAATAAACGTTTTAGGCCTCCTTACAATAGACTTCATCAGTAGTAAAAAAAATTTTATCGGAGCTGGTAAGTTATTGAAAATCTGTGTTCCTAAATAGTGGCCACCTTACTCCATCAAAGTAAGTGACTTTAAATTTCTATGAAGATTATTCATATTTCTAGTACTCATTTGCATGAAATGAGGGGTTGATTTCTAAAAGAGATATTTTTATTGAGAAATTTTGATTAAGGAATTAATATATTCGGAAGCTATAATTAGTATTTCAGGGTCCTATAAGTGCTGTAACGTAATATCAGCGGCAGTTCCCAAAAGATGTTGCTTGACGATATTTAGTCTAATTTTTAAATCACCAAGAACACACACCACTTTGCCTGTTTAAGACTTCTTTATTGACTTCAGCTTATCAGCCATCTCAGAATCATCACATCTTTGCTACCAATGAATAAACAAAAAAAATTTTAAAGTTATTACACCATGTTATCAGTAATGAACTATAACTATTAACGGTCTTGGCAACTTCATAAAATGTAAAAATTCCATTTAGATGCATCACTGTTGCCTTTGCACTACTCCCCCACCAATAACATGGTTACGAATTAATACATGGTGATTAATGAATTTTCTTTAAAAAAATCAGCATAACATTAACATAAAACAATTAAAAACATATTGGAATGACAAAACATATGATACAAAATAATTACAAAAACTTTTTACAATGTCTCGTATGATATTTGATTAATTCTCCGCAGAGACAACTGCTCTAAGAATCGAGGTGGGAGCCTTATAATCCGTCCTGACTTCGATACTCTGATATTTGGAGATGGTTCCTCTGTGGGATGTTGTGGTTCAGTGTCCTTGGAAAAGTTTGGAAGTTCCTTCTCTGATTCTCATTCTTCTTGCAGGAGATAAGCTGTTTTAAGTCTGTCCACTGACACATTTATGTGTTTGCACTTCCTTTTAATATTTTTCATGTCTTGAAATGACAGGAAGGGGACCATCATATGTAGGTTCTAATGGTTTTCTAACCCTGTCACATCTCAGGAAGACATGGGAACAGGTTTGCAGATCTTTTGGAACAAATACTGATCTTGCTTTGCTTTGTGCAGGCCTACTAGGTTTCAGATGAAGCATTTGCTTTTGCAAATTAGACACAAATGAATCAAGGTCAATCTTTGTAGGGTCTCTTCAAAAAATTCACCAGGAAGTCTTATAGTTTTTCCCTATACCATCTGTGCAGTGGAATGGTTCGATGTTTCTCGCACTGCAGTGTGCAACCCCAATAGAACATTAGGCAGAATTTCTGTCCAATTAGAACTGTTATGGGCCTTGAGTGCAGACTTCAGAGTGCTATATAGTCGCTCAATTTTACCATTGCATTGAGGATTATATGGCCTTGTGTGCCGAATTTTCATTCCACATACTATGAGCAAATTATTGAACAACTGTGATCTAAACTGTGTTCCTTGGTCAGTGATTACCTGTGATGGTACACCAAATCTTGCAATCCAGTGCTGGTAGTAGGCTGTTGCCACTTTTTCAGCTGAAATATCTTCGAGTGGTATGACTTCCATCCAAGATGTGAAACGGTCAATACAAGTTAAACAATAAGTCATGCCATTAGAAGGAGAAAATGGTCCGATTAGGTCCATGTGTACAACACTGAAACGTTCATCAGGTTCTTCAAACTTCTCTAGCGATGATTATGTGTGGCAAGTGACCTTGGCTTTCTGACAACTGACACAGGATTTAGTCCACTGTTGGACATCACTTTTGATGTTCGACCAAATGGCTCTGCTACTCAACAGTTTCACTGTTGTCTTTATGCAAGGATGAGCTAAATTATGAAAATGGAGAAATATTTAATGACGAAAAGGTTGAAGAATATAAGGTCTGATATTTGCAGTGGATGTTTCACACCACAATGTTTTCCCTGATGGAAGTTGATATGACTTGAAGTTTAAGGAGTTGTTCCCTGTTCAGAGTTTCTGTAGTTCTTGATCTTGTTGCTGGTTTTTGGCAATTTCATCATAGTCCAGTATTACCACTTCATCAACTCTGGATAGGGCATCTGCAGCAATATTGTCATGGCCACTGACATGACGAATATCGGTCGAAAATGGTGAAATGTACTGCAACTGTCTCATCTGTCGAGGAGATGCCTTATCATTGTTTTGCTTGAAAGCAAATGTGAGAGGCTTATGATCAGTGAAGATTATGAAGTCTCTTCCTTCCAGTAAATGCTTAAACGTTTTTACAGAGAGATAAATTCCCAGTAATTCTCGGTCATAGGTACTGTAACCCTTCTGTGATTTACTCAGTTTCTGTGAAAAGAATGCAACTGGTCTCCAATTTCCATTTTCCAGTTGCTAGAGCACAGAACCAACAGCAATATCTGATGTGTCTGTACATAATGCTAGGGGTAACTCTGAGTTAGGAAAAACCAATAATGTAGCATTTGGTATATCTTGTTTAGATTTCTCAAACATTTTCTTTGCTTCTTCAGTCCACTGAATTTGTCTATTATCCTTCTTTCTTGCTACCTTAAGATAGTCATGCAAAACAACTTCAGTCTCTTCCGCATCTTTAAGGTAGCGACGGTAGTAGTTGACAATGCCAATAAATCTGCGGAGCTCATACAGTTTTTCAGGTAACTTATACTCTAAAATTGCTTGGACTTTCTCAGGTAGTGGACAGGAACCCTCTGATGTTACCCAGTACTCCAGGAATTCAACTTCATTTACTCCAAAGGTTGATTTTGATATGTTGATTCGAAGTCCATAATTAGACAATCGCTCCAGGACTAGTTTCAGGTGTGTTCGGTGTTCTTCAATACTGAATGAGGCGATTAAAATGTCATCGAGATAAGGAAACACAAAATCTAGCCTAAACATAACTTCATCAATGAATCGCTGGAATCTTGAAAATGCATTCCGCAGGCCAAAGCTCATGACATTAAATTCATACAGACCAAATGGTGCGATTACAGCTGTTTTGTGCTTATCTTCTTCGACAATAGGTATCTGATAATAGGCCTTAAAGAGATCGATTTTAGAAAATATGTTTTTGCCTTGAAGGATACAATGGAAACCTTCTATTATAGGTACATGATAACGGCCTCGAATTGTTCTTTCATTTAACTGTCTATAATTTCCACACGGACGTATTGAGCCATCCTTCTTAGGTACAATATGTAGAGGACTTGCCCATGCGTATTTAGATGGTCTAATGATGCCATTGTTTAACATGAATTTAAATTCTTGTTTTGCCATCGCCATGCGCTTTGGGTCTAATTGTCTTGCCCTAGAAAACACAGACGGGCCTTCAGTGGTAATATAGTGTTTGACATCATATTTAATTTCGCTAGGTACAAAATTAGGTTTAGCTATGCCTGGATACTGTAACAGTAGATCTGAAAATTTTGTGTTTTGGCTCATGGTGCTCAGGACATTTTCCTCTGAGGTTGACATTGAACTTGGTTAAATCATCTATTTTTCTTTTATTATGGACATCTACTAATAATTGAAATTTATTAAAAAAATCGGCACGCAATATAGCTTTATTGATCTTCGCAACTATAAATGGCCATTGAAATTGACGTCGCAGTCCCAGATCAATAGTACGAAGTTCGATTCCGTATGTAGGAATTTCGGTACCATTTGCAGCATACAATTTATATGGTGAATCACCATTAACATTTGCGTGAGCGGGAATTACATAAACATCCGTCCCACTGTCGACTAAAAATTGCAATCCCGTTTTTTGGCGGTTACAAATAAGCGGGTTTTGCGGCAATGGACTTGGGCAGCAGAACTTGCCGCTAATTCAGCTGCTGGGTCGCGTTTCCCTTTTTAGTCCAGCTACAGGGAGGTGTGCATTTTTCAGGCTTGCAGTTCTGCCCAAAGCGAAAGTGGTAATAACAGTACTTGACCTTGGGGTTGTATTTATTTCGAGACTTACTACGACTTCTTTTACATTGACTCTCACAGCTTCTGTTACGAGACCTGCCTCGATAACCAGTTGACAGCGCGGCCATTTGTTGCTCTAGCCCCGAAATTCTTGTCGCAAGTCACTCATTGTTATCGAAACATCCTGTTTGCTACAAGCACCAATTTTTGTGACGAACAATTTGTTACGGGGATTTATTTCTGTTATTCTATCAGCCATTATAGCCACTTTTTCGAGTCCCTCGTCATTGACAGTTAAAATGTTCCTTATACAGTCCGGAAGTTTTTCTAGCCGAAGTGTCTTTAGGACTTTTTCTGACACATCTACACCTGCCAAAGCTTGCATTTTGTGTAATATCTGACTAGGTTTTTGGTCTCCCAAATCAGTTCCAGTGACTAATCTCTTAATATGCTTATCTTCACTTTCTTTGAAAATATTCAGTAGACGTTCCTTAGCCAACGAATATTTATTCGCATCTGTGCCGCAAATAATGTCCCAAATATTGTCGATGTATTTTGGCTCTAATTGTGACACTAGGTGGTTAAATTTAGTTTCTGCTGTGACAATTTTGCAAATGCTGAACTGAGCTTCTACTTGATAGAAACATTGTGACACTAGGTGGTTAAATTTAGTTTCTCCTGTGCCAATTTTGCAAATGCTGAACTGAGCTTCTACTTGATGGAACCAAATTTCGGATATTCACTCCAAAAAGGCGGAATTTTGATGCTAACCTTGTTTGCTTCCAGGCGATCTTCGGAAACGCCCCCGTTTGTCGTCATATCTTCTTATTATCACTTCGGGATCACCAAATATAACTGCTGTAACGTAATATTAGCGACAGTTCCCAAAAGATGTTGCTTGACGATATTTAGTCTAATTTTAAATCACCAAGAACACACACCACTTGGCCTGTTTAAGACCTCTTTATAGACTTCTGCTTAGCAGTCATCTCAGAATCATCACATCTTTGGTACCAAAAAATAAAAAAACAAAAAATAAAATGTTAAAGATGTTACATCATGTTATCAGTAATGAACTATAACTATTAACGGTCTTGGCAACTTCATAAAATACAAAAATTCCATTAATATTCATCAGTGTTGCCTTCACAGTCCCAAACATGCGTCTGCAGTACATTCTTGAGCTAACATCAAAAATAATTCATATTGCACTTTACTGGACTCAGAAAACTTTACCTTGGCTTGTGCAGTGACATCAAAAACTGATCGCGGATGACACTACAGGGTGAAAGTAAGCGAATTATGCTTTTTATTTTTATATCAGCTCTGTCTGACAAGAATCGCACCGCAAACGGGCACTTCAGCAATTCTTGATGCGATCCTCCTAGCTGAATCTATTAACAAACCGTAACCCTAGGAATTTAATAATATGAGGTACTTCTAGTATCTGTCGTCATAGTTTAGACGTGTATTGGCGGGAAACCTCTTAGACGTTATGAAATACAACATCGTGTTTTTACAACGTTTAGTGATAATACTTTTTTGTTTATGTCTCACCCTATGTACTACAGTAAAGCAATGAAATTTGTGTGTGTTTTCTTATAGGAGACTGATAGTATGTGATGTGTATAAACGTGAAGAAGCTAACCACGTAACGTCAAGTATAGCAACGTAAGTAGCTTAAAAATGGTACTCAGACAACTCAACTGCAACACAAATTGTCGATGGTCTGATTGAAACATGTAGATTTGAAATATGATTGAAATTATGTAACTGACAGTAACTTGAAAATCAACTGTTGGAATGGGAATGGCATGTACGCGTGTATGTTATCTCGTCGCTTATCCACTTTGTCCTGTATGGAACTTTTCTGACTGCGAGAATGTAAATTGTCTATAACTTTAAACCAAACCAAAACTGCATGAATTCACGCAACAAGGAAACTAAATTTGATGCAGCACTATCTATTTGAAATTGGCCTTCTTAATAAAACAAAACCTGATCAGTTTGAAAATAATAGTCCCTGTGCTTAAAGAATGATGTCCATGACGTAATAAAATTTCTTTCCCTTATCTGCGCAGTGGTAATGCTGCTCTCTGTTAGTACTTTAAATTGTATAGGTAGTAGTAAGTTCGTCGTATTCACGATTTCCTCTTCAAAGTAACATACCGTACTTATTATTTAACACAAAATGACACAAAAAATTTAAGTTTTTCACGAGTTGCTAGTTGAGGATATGTGTGAACTTCAAATGACACGACGAACCATCTCGTTCTGCATATGGATTCAAACCCACGTCATGCAGACTAAGCAAAGATTTCGTGACTGACGGAAACTAACAGTTATTCCTGACTAGGCATACAGAGAGTGATGCACCTCGATTTTAGACAGTATCAGTTAGGAAACATCAACTTTAAATTACATAACGTAAACATTTTTAACGGACGCGAATTCCTATCCAGCATCTATTGTCCCTGTTAACGAACTACGAGAGATGTTAAATATTGCTTCTTCACTAGTAACTCACTTGAAATGCCGTGAGGCAAAGCTTTGTGTTGGACAGGGATTCGAACCCAGAATCTAATCGGATTGTTATCGAAGCACAATCAACTGTGACGTATCGGATTTTCTCGGCAGTAGCAAGATGTTTCGACTGAAATGACGAGACGAGACATTAATTTTTTCCTCCCCAGGACTCCAACCCAGCACCTATCGCTGTTATATTCTAGAGAAAACGAACGTTAAATGTGGGTTTGTTACACCAGCAGCGACATGTGAGCATGTTTGAACTAGGAATAATATGACGAAGAGATCAGTGCTGACTGGTAATCGAAACCCACACATACCGTTGTTGACTACACACAAAGAGACGTCAGCTACGGAATTTTCCTCCACCAGCAGCTCCGAATAACATCCTTGAACTTACAGTTATCTGTCAAATAGTTCTGTGTCTCACTGAGAGTCAAAAAGATATCGTTAGTGTTGACAACGAATGAAAAACATTAAAAATCAAAATTATTATCCACCAGCAGATAGGTGTTCTCATACTAGATCTTATTTTACTTGTACTTGATTTAACTACAGACGTTAAAAAATCTGGTGCTGGACTATGATTTGAATTCGTATCTCCTCTCTCGAGGATCTGAATCTCTAGAAACAGTCATTTCGTTCCTTTTCCCAAGACTGCAATCTTCTCTAGGTCTCCTCCAGAGGTAAGTATGTGGGGTCCGATATTCATCCAGGAGAAAAATATTCATAATTTCATTTCAAGCCCTATCACGTGCACACCGCCATGCTAGTGAAAATTAACATTCATTTTTAAAGCCTGTTCGTGTTTTGCCAACATTCGCGATAGGTGTCGTTTTCCTGCTCAAACACGCACACGTCTTACTGTTGGTGAGTAACCGATTCATACTTAAGCTATATTCGTGGATGATAGAGAAGGACGGTAGGTGTGCTGTCCGATTGTCGCTGAGGGACAAAAATTTGTATCCTTATTTTAGATTTAAACACCTAGCAGCTAGTAAGAAAAACCGATACATAGCATTTGATTTTACTTAGTTAACAATCCGATTACGTGTTGGATTCGTATTTCCATTGCAGGACTTCACATTATGAGCTTCATCTTTAAATGCATGCACACTTTGTTACTTCTGAATGGGGGTATATCAGATATCTTTCGTTGTTAGTTGACAGAGACGAAAGGGTCTTGATAGGAGTTCCGGTTTATTACAAAAACTGTTGTCTATTATTTTCAAGTTTGGATTTGGTTACTGATATTGGCGAAAATTTTGGTAATTCATGACTCTTCATTGCTAGTCAGCAATATGATTAGATTAGATTTGATTCGATTAATATTTATTCCATAGATCATGAGTACGACACTTCGTAATGATATGGAATGTGTCAGTTTGATGAAAGATTTCTTTACATACAACGATGCAATTTCTTCACAACAATTATTAACTCTCTATCTCATTCTTTTTTATATTTCTGTCTGTCTCTCTCTCTCTCTCTCTCTCTCTCACACACACACATACACACACACACACACACACACACACACATTGATTTTTATTTTTATTTGTTTGTTGTGCACTACTATCAGCCATGCAGGAAAACGTCCATGAATGAATTTCTTAGTTTTGAGTACACTTACGAAAGGAATGTAAAAACAACTAGAAGGGTTACTGATTTATGATGCTTAGTTTACAGTCAATTCTGAGTATTATTAGTAACTACACTCCAGACCCTAAACCTAGTTACAGAAATGCGAATCAGACGCATTACGTATTCCAGGCTGTGCCAGCAGTGTCTTTGAAATGCCAGCTATAGTCACTTCCCAGCCCTCTGTAGGAATATAAAAGTTCGCCTTCTGCCTGCTGGTTCTGTAACTGAGATTTGGCAAAAAGGCAAGGTATGTTTCGCAACTCTGTGATCGACGAGTTACTTCCTGGTGTTTTTGAGATGCCAGCTATAGTCACTTCCCATCCCTCTGTAGGAATATAAAAGTTCGCCTTCTTCCTGCTGGTTCTGTAACTGAGATTTGGCAAAAAGGCAAGGTATGTTTGGCAACTCTGTGATCGACGAGTTACTTCCTGGTGTTTACGGAATTAAGCCTCAAAGTTCACTTGATTTTACCTATCATTTCCATTGAATAAACTGAGTTATTGTCGTTTGAGATTTAACAAAAGATTTTAAATTTGCGGTTGTCAGCCCAGGAAAGTCGCTGCACGTGGAAATTGCAACTAATCGTGTCCTTTAAATAGCGATTTACGAGTTCTAGTCAGTATTGGCCTCGTATTAGGATTCCCAGAAACTTACGTTTTTTGCTAGCTCTGTGGTAACATATTGACCTGTAGAAATGCGTCTGTTTTGGTTCGCGGTTACAATCTCACTGACTGTGACGTTTTTATCCCTTCTGTGAAAGAGCTATAAGCAGTCAGATAAAACATCGGTAAGGAAAATGCAAGAATATATTTTCGGCTCATAGTGCAATGGTGAAAAACTTACATTGCCGCACAACAGGTGATGCCTCTTTCCGTTGCTGACAAGCAAATTTTGGGTTTCTAGAAATACATAACCTTATTTATGAAATGCTACATTTGCATACCTCTTGAGTATGACTCAGCATACCAATTAAACACAGACCCAATCGAAATCTAAGTGAGTACTATTTTACTAATTTGGTTCGATAGAGGCACGTTTGTGTACAGATACTCAGCTTTATTAAAACAGGCTTTGGTCGTAAGGTTATCGTGGGTAGTTTTATTTCATTTCTTATAATACAGTGCACAATTTTCATAGCGTTTCTTTTAGTCTTGTTTAAACAATAGTAAACATGAGTGAGAAATTAATCATCAACGATATGTGCGAATTGTCTGATGTTACCTATAACAGTCTGATAATGTACATGCAGTTTATTGATTACATGCATGTAGAAATCTTGTTCTGAGTTAAAGCTGTCAAACAAGGTTTGAAGAAGAATAAGATGCCATCCCACACGACAGCTAATATAGAAAATACTTTTCTGACGTATTTTGGCACGATGCGCTCTCCCCATACATAATACAAAAGTTTCGAGGTGCATGTGCTGCCTGGCCATCTATTAAACCTGAAAAGAACAAAATGTCACAGTAGTTGCCCTTTTTCCACATGCGACTATTTTGGGTTGAGAAGTGAAGGGAATTATATTCAAAGTTCCATTAGATTGATAACTTCCTCAGACAGGAGAACTGCGTTTTGAAAAATGCAGCAGCAAATGTATGTGAACGTTTTGTCTAGGGTGCACTACACTTACCGTTACACTATTAGCTGAACAGTAGACACAGCACCTCCAAAAGTCAAGAACAATTCCTCCAGAACTTCCGCATTCCACAGTGTTGTGAGACACTGCATCTGGCCAGATGTAGACTTCTGAGAGACAGACAGTTACAGCTTTTCCCTTGCACTCCACGACGTTTTGAAGAAACAGTTAGAACAGAGTAGCTCAAGTGGAAAGGAACACTCCCTATTTAAATTTCTGTATCCTACACTGTTGGCAGTTCTGTGTAGACGGCAGTTACGTGATTTTATTTCGGTGGTTACAAAATAGATTCGAATGTATGCACTGGGTAGCCGAGACAGCTAGTTCATGGTGATTCGGTCAACCAAGGAAATGAATGTACTGAACTTGATGCAAACCACTACAGGGAGCCTGTGTCAGAATTCTCATCCAGTGTGGCGCAACGGCGTTACAATAAAAAAACCAGTGACAGAGAAGAGGTTTTGGTGGTCTGTTGGATTGCTGATAGATTCATATGCTCATAGTCTGGGTTCGATTCCAACTTCCGCCAATGATTTTTGATAGGGAGAGACAGATTAAATTATCTACTGGCTACGCCAAGTGAAGAAGGCATAATGGCATTGGGGTCTTGCGACGGATTTTTACGTGCGTGCGTGTGATGCACTAATTGCGACAGATTGTACGTTGCTGCTGCAATGCAATTTCTTTTATAATTTTTGTTCACCTACCTCTTTACAGCGGTAGATCTTCGCACGTAAACTCCTGACTGCAGCTACTTACCTGATCACAGAAAAGCAGTGTTGAGGAAACTGTAATCTCATAGCTACACGCCGGAGGCTGCTATAAGTAAAATTTGCTAAAAATTTTCTATGTACTTTAAAGAAATGATTAGGAAAGGGGATGTCACCCGTACTTTAAACATGAAGTTCAAATTTGAACATTCAATAGCTCTTTATCGCCATTAAGCAAGATAATCAGCCCACATTTACGATTATTACTAACGTTTCTGCTCACAGTTATCACCATACCTGAGACAGCCAGAACTTTTACCCTCCCAGATTCCGAAACCAATTACTTGTAACACAGTCAATGATCGGCCAATTACTTCTGCACACGATATTCAGTGGTTGTCTTTAGTAAAAGTTTATGGTCGTCATAAAATACTCAGTAAGAATATAGTCAGTACCGCCACGCTATATAATTCAAAGTTCACTCGCGATTTTCGTCGGAGCGAATTATCACAACACTCTGAAGTTTTCATAAACAGTTTCTGGTCACTACCAGATACCATTAAAACTGCACCATAACGCGGAAATCATCCCAAGGCTTCATCTTACACATCATGCGAAAAGTCACATCCAGCATAACCGCCTCCAATCAAAGCTAGCTCGCGACTCCTCCTCTCACTCTCCCACACTCAAAACTATATCTCCTCGCTAGGCGGCCAACCGTCTCGCTTCTCATTGGCTGTCAGCACTTACGACCAATGAGAACTCACTTCTAGGGCGTGGCTCGAGCCAAAATCTAGTAAGCACCAACCACTTCTCTAGGCTTATTGACGTCATCAAATTAAGTAACACAAAACTCTCTAATTAAGTAAAGAAAACAAAATGAGCCATAAACTTTACTCTCTATCTGGAAATTTATTATGTAGTCGCGAATGTTCTGGCTGTCTTATACATAAGCATACATACTTGGACATCCGACATTCACTAGTAGGGGAACCACTAGTGGATTCGTTCCCCCGTTACAGAGTTGGAACACTTGCCAGTTCCTGTAGAGAATTGCATGAATGATTTTTAATAATGCTGAACATCCCACATACTGTCACACACGCATTCTCATTCACACGCACCCTAACACACAATACACATATTTACTTAAAATTCTTGAAATTATTATTATAGAAAAGTCACAGAGGTTTTCTGAAACTAAAAACTTTCCAGATTTATATATGAACACTGAAAGTGTTATCAGATCATCGTACATAGTCACTAAAGGTGAACTATTGCATCACTGTATTTATTTAAATTCTGTTGGAAAACTACGTTTTTTTTATGGAATTTTACTAACTTCCAAAATACCAATATTTTTGATCTCAGACTTTGATATATTGTTTTTCACAACAGAAGGATGTACATCAAATATGACGTTCCTCAGGTTATTCCTTTATTAGTTATTAATATTTTTAGTTTCGTGTAATGTAAGTGGCAGGACACAACTCGTCCGTTACTAACCGTATAATACTCTACCAGCTTACATTGCAGCCCACATACATTCTGAAGTAAAGCTTTTAATACACGAATTGGCGATCGCACACTGGTTGTGACGCCACACACCTCCTGATCAACTAAAATTTTTAATTTCTTAACAAATTTTTGTTTCTTAATATTTTTCTATTAAAGATTACTTTAATCGTTATTATTTGTCACGTCTGGTTCTGTATATATTTCATTCATCAATATCTAGGGCTGATGTCCTACAATCAGTTAACTGTAGACATATATGTTAAATCATCATTACTAAAATAAAAAAGTTACAGTCTTCTAATTTTTTTTACAAGTTGCTGAAAAGGAAACAAACCTACAATACACTCTTTTTACATCACACACACACTAACAACATAATCGCTTTGGTGAGCGTCACCTCTGAACACTTACACTTTTCACTTCTGCTAGCACTCGTTGTCCGACTCGGTCGTGCTTTGGAGGTCCATATGAGTCTCATGCTACTACAACAAAAATTCAGCTGGTCTGTTTCCACCCTTAAATGCTACGTCTTAACCTAACACAGCAACCCTCTCAAAATTATTTTAATCATAGTTTTCATGACTCTTACTGAATAACTCTACTTTTCCAAGTCATCATGCAAAATTTTCTTTCCAATATTTCCATTTACAAATACCCTCTTTTTTTTTAGTTAAAAATGAACTAACTTTCCCACCAGCACTACCAAAATGGCACATTTAGTGTTAATTTTTCTTCAATTTTTTTCATCGCAATGAATCAAACAAGTTACTGTTACATATAAATATATACAAATTATTTCTAACAAATAGTACACAAATACACTTCAAATTTCAGCCAGTGCTTATGGCTCTCCAAATGCAGTACACCACGTAACCTTACAAAACACAAAATTATTCATATATATACAATTTGTCTCCAGGCAATTTCCTGCAATCTTGTACAAGAAAAACAACATCTGAAAACACGTATAAACACTACACATTCCTTAAAACTACTAATCTTAAAATTGTTCTATTGACTTCTTGGGCACTTGAATGGTTCAGATTCATATATGGGTTCCTCTTGACTGAAGTCAACTTAGTGTTTTCAAGCTAGCCTTTTGCTGCTCTGTTACAATAATCTCCAACTCAGATTTCGCAAAATTCAACATCAGGTTTCTCTAGTCACTTTCAGTATTTGTTACATAGTCATATCCACACTGCACTCACTCAGGTTAGTAATGGTTAATAACGTCTTAATTTATTCTGGGTCACGTCAGGTTCCTTCTCACTTCTCTCATTTATACATCCACCTGTTTTTAAGCTTTGATCCCGTTTCGTTTACTTACATTACCTCACTCTATTTACAAACATAGCCTCTCCTTCTTTTACCAACATTGAGCAGGCAACACCTTGCCTCTCACTCCTTTGTTTATTATTATTTAGCAGGCAACACTTCTACTGTTCTGTTACACATTACCATCGTTTTACAGCCAGCCTTGCTGCTCTGTAATTATTTCCTCTCATACATTCTTATTGAAACATTTTCTCATTACCTTACACAAATATTCTTCTTACAACATATTACCATTATTTTACAGACAGCCTTGCTGCTCTGTATCATTCCTTAACCTCCCTTACCAAAACAACCTCCCGAGGTTCTCACGCCATTTATTCACATACTTAATACTACGATTGAGCAGGCAACACCTAACCTCTCACTCCTTTACTGACATTAAGCAGGCCACACGCTGCCTCTCTTCCCAAAACAACCTCCTGGTACTCTCTCTAACGCTAGATAGTGAAGAAAGAAAGAAGACAGTAAAAAGTTCTGAGTGAAATGAAGGGTAAGGTTGACAATACGAATGAAAAGAAATGGTATTCTCATACGACTCAAGACCTAGTGCTCGTCAAGTACTTATCTCTGCAAAGAGTGCAAAGCCCTCTGAAGTTTTCTCGTCTCTGACGCTCCTAGATAGTGAAGAAAGAAAGATGATAGTAAAAAGTTTTGAATGAAATAAGGGGAAGGTTGACAATACGAAATGAAAAGAAATAGTATTGTCATACGACTCGAGACCTAGTGTTCGTCACGCACTTAGCTCTCGACTCTGCTCTCTTTGTACATACTTCTTCAGGTCAATGATATTTCTTAAGCCTAGCAGCTTGTGAGACTTTACAAATTCCAACCTGTAAGCATTAGGGTGAGGCTTCTCTATTATTCTAAATTGCCCCACATACTCGTCAGTAAACTTTTTTGTTTCCGAGGTAAGTTTTTTGGACTTCTCCTTGGTCTTTATTAGTACTAAATCACCTATTTGGAAGCTAGTAGGATTGGCTCTAGCAATCGTGTCTTCTCCTTCTTTCCAGTGCCTTCTTCCTTATGTTAGAACGTGCCAGTTTCTTCTTTTCGATAGCTAAATCAGTAAGACTATGGAATTCTACAAGATCAAACAAGATATTATTTGACCTAATTCCACACATTAGTTCTACAAGTGCAAACCCTGTGGCTTTATGCTTAAGATGGTTAATGACCTCCTCAAAATATTCTGTATAGTTGGCCCATGCAGAATGTTTCTTGTGACAGTGAGTCCTACATAACCTGTTTAGTTCCTTCATAATTCTCTCACACATATTGCCTTGAGGAAAATAAGCTGAGATTTTAATATGCTCTACCCCACATTGTTTTAGGCACTCCTCAAATTTCTTAGAAATAAACTGTAGCCCATTGTCCGATAATATAGCTTTGGGCACTCCTATATTTACAAAGTAATCCTTTTCCAATTTGGTTACTACTACTTTAGAATTAGCTTTCTTAATGGGGTAAAATCTAACATACTTGGAGAAACCATCTACCATTACGAAAACATATTCACAACAACCTCGTGACACTGGTAGTGGACCAAATAAGTCCACAGCTACTAAATCCAGTCGATTCTGTGACTGTACAGAATACATCTGACCTTGAATAATTTTATTGTTGGCTCTTACTTTCTGACATCGATCAGATGATTCTAATCGCCGTTGCACCCTTCTCCACATGTTATTAAAGGTCACTACTTCATTTAACTTAGCAATACACTTACGAGCTCCATAGTGTCTGTACTTACGGTGTATATAGTCAATTAATACATCAACATACTGTTCTGGAAAACAGATTTTCCAGTTCTCCTCAGTACTTTTTCTACGCCTAAATAAGACATCTTTATGCACCTTGTAGAATACAGATAATTTTGGAAAGTCAGAATGACCTAATCTGCTTTTCACTAATTTAATACTGTCATCTTGGTTTTGCTTCTTTCGCAGATTCTTAAAAACACGTTTGATTGAACCATCATCCTGCAACTGCATGATTGCCAACAATACTTCATTACATTCTTTATTACAGATGGAATTCCCCTCCGGTCCATTGTCTTTCACACTTCTTGGTAAGGCATCCGCCACAATGTTCTCCGAACCCTTAAAATAGATCATCTTATATTTAAATTGTTGTAGATACAGGAACCATTTCCTTAATCTAGCATGCTTAAGTTGACAGGAATCTAGATAGGTGAGGGCACTATGGTCAGTGAAGATTGAAACTTCATGTTCTAAAAGGTACTTCTTGAATTTTTGTAAGCCAAAAATAACAGCTAATGCCTCTAGCTCGGATATACTATAATTCTTTTCCGCTTGTTGAATGGACCTACTTGCAAAAGCAATGGTGTTGTGTACTTCTTCTTTTCCTTCTTTCTCAATTTGAAACAGTTCAACTCCCAATCCGTATCCACATGCATCAGATCCTAAACAGAATGGTTTCGAAAAATCTGGGTGGTTTAAGATTTTACTATTAACTAAGGCTTCCTTTAGATCTTCGAAAGCCTTCTGACATTCAGTAGTCCACTTATATACTACATTCTTCTTTAATAGTTCTCTTAGGCAAGGAGCATTAAACAATTGGCCAGACACAAATTTTCTGTAAAAACCAAACAGACAAAACATCCCCTTCAGTGCTTTGCATGTTTTTGGTGCAGCATAGTCTCGGATAGCTCTAATCTTCTCTGGATCAGGCATGATACCTTCTCTGCTCACTACATGCCCGAAGAATTTTATCTCCTTCTTTGCAGAATCAGATATACCTAATTTTAATTTCATGCCCCCCACTTTTATTGCTTTCAATACCTCATCTAATAATACACAATGTTCTTCCCACGTTGGTGTTGATATTAAAACGTCATCCACATACACTGTTACCCTTCTTAACAAATGGTCCCCTAACACTTGTGACATAGCTCTTACAAAGGCACATACACTTACATTTAGTCCAAATGGCACCACCTTGTATTGATAACATCTACCTTCAAATAAAAAGGCCGTATACTTTCTTGACTCTTTGGCTAAGGGAAGATTCCAATATCCACAGGCTACGTCTATGGATGTGAAGTACTTTGCGCCTTTAAACTACTGCAGCAGTTCTTCCACATTTTCTGGTCTGTCACTCTCAGGTAATACTATTTTATTCAACGCTCGAGCATCTAATACTAATCTAATCGAGCCATCCTTCTTTGGTACTATTACCAGCGGGTTGCTGTCAACACTTATAGCTCTTTCAATGATTCCCCACTGTAGCATATTCCCAATCAGGTTACGTACCGCTTCCTTGTGCACTTCAGGAAGTGCAAAACGGTTTTTTGAAGAAATTAGCTTCCTTTTGCTCTGTCAAAGAACACTCGTAATCTTTAACTAGCCCCGGCTGATCTGAAAATACTTCTACATGCTTAGTTAGAATTTGTCTTAAGTCATTCCTTTGTCCCTCATCTATTTCGCTTAATTCCTGTAATTTGTCATCAATCCTCTCTCTGACGCTATCCACCTCAGACGGATCCACTTCTTTACCTCCACCATACTCATTGTAGCGTTCCAACAGTTTTATGGTCTTGCAAATACGGATTGGAAAGTCATTCAGTTCTGTATCGTCACATGGTCTCTTACCTATAAAAGATATTGTTATAAGGTTACCATTAATTCTAACCATTACATCATTTGTCCCGAAATTTACCCATCCTTCATGTTTACTAAGAAAATCAAGACCCATCAGCATGTCTACGCTTAGTCCACTTATTACTAAGAAGTTCTGCTTAATTACTACCCCCTTTACAACTATGGGTAGGAATACTTCTTGCTTTACCACCTTCTTGGTTTTTCCTGTTGCTACAATTATATTTAAGCCACTTACTGGCATCTTTACTACTCGTTTATTATCTGGGAGTCCATTCACAAAATTTTGTGACACAGCACGCACCTCTGATCCTGTATCTATTAAACACTTTACCTTTTCATTTAATACACTTAACTGTATTATTGGCTGTCCTAAGTACTCTTTTCTGATTTCAGGTTTTACTTCGTCTAATAAATCCTGTACCGTTTCCCTTCTGTCAAAACCTGTCTTCTGGGTGGATATCACATTCACGCTTACAGGGTCTCTCTCATGCTTAATATTATCCCTATTATTAATGGCAGTTCCTACCAGTCTGTATACTAGTGCTAAATCGAAACATCTCTTTAGTGTTTCTCTTCCTTTACTCACCTCTGTTTCTGCGACCTTAACCCAGGTGTCGTCAGTAATATATATATCCTCCACTTCTTCCTTCTTCTCTTCTTCTTCACGACCCTCAACTACTTCAAATAACCTATTAAGCACATCTTTGACCTCTGCTTCATTTCTGTTTCCACCACTGTCAGACAGATCCTCATCTGTTTCGCTGCGCAGATTTACCTTCACCTCCTGATTCAAAACTTTATTATCAGCACTTACTTCTTCGACAAGCGTGTTCTTTTTCTTATTGTTAATATTACTGTGCCCCATTAACTCTACTTTAATTAATTCTGCTGTCTCTTGTTGCTGCCCATTATTCCTCCCTTCTTTTGTAGCAACTATATTAATGCTAGGTGGTTCTACTGGTGCCTTTCTTATGGATGGTTTTGCCAGCGGGTTTAACTGGGAATGCCGTTGTCTACGAACGCTAGCATAATCGTAGACAGCTATATGTTTTCCGACCGCGGTGCGTCACCGCTAACTGACGCCCTTCGCCAGCTGGTTGCGTGACCTCCTGACATATGTTGGCCGTCTTCGTACTGCCCCTGGTCACTGACCTGATTACCATATGTCCTGCCTCTCCCTCGTGACCTACCTCGATATCCGCCTCCTCTCTGCACACTCATTCTGCTTATGTTTACATCGGTGCGATTGTCATTCTGCCTAACAAGAGGGAGCTACTCTCTTCTCGCACTTTCCCCCTCTTTCAGTACTGATTCAGTGCGTTCTAGATATTGTACAAATTTATCTACATTGTCCCTAGGAGCAGATATTATTTTATTCTTCCAATTCCAAGGTAACTTATTTTCTACTCCCAAAATGATTTGCTCCATTTCTACTTTATTATTAAGATAGGATAGAGTAGTTACCCACCTTTGTACAAATCTTTTTATTCCTTCTTTCTTGGGGTAGTATTTTTCTCCAGACCAGAAACGGTTAAGCACATCCATTTGCTTTCGCTTACCCCAGTACTCCTCAAAGAAAGCGTGTTTAAATTCCTGTAATTTAGTATATTTTTCTGATTCATGCCTCCCCCATTAGGTCTGAAGTAATAAATCCGATCTTGTGCTTATCACTCCACACTTTAGGCAAGATATCCTCAGAGTCATTCCAAAACTCACGTGGATGTACACTTTTATTGGGATCAAACTTGAGAAACTGTCGATGGGTGACATAAGCAATCTCAGTGGATTCTACTATTCCACTAGACATAATGCTACCACTATTGTTAGTAACACACTGTTCTACTTTTGTTAGCCGACAGTCATGCTCACACAATTGCTCATTCACACTTTCACAGAATTGATTAATATGAGTTTCCAAGCCAGTGGCTTTATTTATTACCTGAGCCCCAAGTTTGTCATACTTATCTTTATTTTCCTTCAATTTACATTCTAAGGCAGCGTGATTTATTTCACTATAATTGTCTACCCCTTTGATGTATTCACGAGCCTTGACTAGTTCTGTGTTTACATGCACTTTAAATTGCTAGTGTTCATCAGTAACTTGTTCGATTTGTGTAGTTAATTCACTTTTTACTTGAACAATAGTTTGCGTAGATTCCTGTTTAACCTGATTTATTCCAATTTTTACATTATTACTAAGCACTGCCCTGTCGTGCTTCCAACAATCTCTTAGATCTGAAATTTTTCAATCCAGCTTAGACTCTATTTCCTCACGCATATTACTCATTTTTTACTCTAACCCACTCATTTTTTAATCTATCTCAGAACCCATTTTTGTCATATCAGAACCTAATTTCGTCATATTAGCTTCCATCTCCTCACTTAATGAGGTACCCATTTTCGTCACATTAGAATCCATTTTCGTCATATTAGCATCTAAACCATTCAATTTTGCCAATAGACTCATTAACATACCCGCCACACTATCTTTCGCCCCATCATTTACAGATACAATGTCTCCATTAATATTAGCTACTGCCTCAGGTAGATCTGAAACACTGGGATCTGATACATTCTGTTCCACCAAAGATCCCTAATTAACACTTAAAGACTCTGTCAAACTACTACTGAAACTGGGTTGGGACACATACAAGCTAAAGTTCATGGGATCAAAAATCTCTTCCCCTTGTTCTTTCCCCCTATCTACCCTCAGTTCGTCCTCTACATTTGTTTGCTTACACTCAGCCATTTTATTCAGGTTTTTTTTCACACACACACACACAAAGTTTTAAAAAGCACACTACTTAATCTTGCGCTTCTGATGTCTCCAACACGGCTAGCTGAGGCTGCAGGTCCGATCACCATGCACTTTTGCCTTCCCAAATTCCGAAACCAATTGCTTGTAACACAGTCAATGATCGGCCAATTACTTCCGCACACGAAATTCAGTGGTTGTCTTTAGTAAAAGTTTATGCTCGCCATAAAATACTCAGTAAGAATTTACCCAGTACCGCCACGCTATATAATTCAAAGTTCACTCGCGATTTTCGTCGGAACGAATTATCACAACACTGTCCGCAGCTCGTGGTCTTGTGGTAGCGTTCTCGCTTCCTTCGCACGGGGTCCCGGGTTCGATTCCCGGCGGGGTCAGAGATTTTCTCTGCCTTGTATGACTGGGTGTTGCGTGTTCTTCATCATCATTGACTCGCCAGCCCACGAAGTGGCGTCAACTAAAAAGGACTTGCAATACGGCGGCCGAACTTCACCGCATGGAGCCTCCCGGCCAACAATGCCATATGATCATTTCATTTCATCACAACACTCTAAAGTTTTCATAAACAGTTTCTGGTAACTACCAGATACCATTAACACTGGACCATAACGCGGAAGTCATCCCAAGACTTCATCTTACACATCGTGCGAAAAGTCACATCCAGCATAACCGCCTCCAATCAAAGCTAGCTCGCGACTCCTCCTCTCTCACTCTCCCACACTCAAAACTATATCTCCTCGCTAGGCGGCCAACCTTCTCGCTTCTCATTGGCTGTAAACACTTACAGCCAATGAGAACTCACTTCTAGGGCGCGGCTCACGCCAAAATCTAGTAAGCACCAACCACTTCTCTAGGCTTATTGACGTCATCAAATTAAGTAACACAAAACTCTCTAATTAAATAAACAAAACAAAATGAACTATAAGCTTTACTCTATATCTGGAAATTTATTATGTAGTCGCGAATGTTCTGGCTGTCTTATACATAAGCATACATACTTGGACATCTGACATTCACTAGTAGGGGAACCACTAGTGGATTCGTTCCCCCATTACAGAGTTGGAACACTTGCCAGTTCCTGTAGAGAATTGCATGAATGATTTTTAATAATGCTGGACGTCCCACATACTCTCACACACGCATTCTCATTCACACGCACCCTAACACACAATACACATATTTACTTAAAATTCTTGAAATTATTATTATAGAAAAGTCACAGAGGTTTTCTGAAACTAAAAACTTTCCAGATTTATATATGAACACTGAAAGTGTTATCAGATCATCGTACATAGTCACTAAAGGTGAACTATTACATCACTGTATTTATTTAAATTCTGTTGGAAAATTACGTTTTTTTTATGGAATTTTACTAACTTCCAAAATACAAGTATTTTTGATCTGAGACTTTGATATATTGTTTTTCACAACAGAAGGATGTACATCAAATATGACGTTCCTCAGGTTATTCCTTTATTAGTTATAAATATTTTTAGTTTCGTATAATGTAAGTGGCCTGCGAGCGCTACTCCACTGCTTTCACACACGCAGCTGCAACAGATGGTCGTGACGTCAGTCTGCAGGACACAACTCGTCCGTTACTGACCGTATAATACTCTACCAGCTCACATTGCATCCCACATACATTCTGAAGTAAAGCTTTTAATAGACAAATGGGCTATTGCGCACTAGCTGCGACGCCACAGTCTGAAATTCACATTAAACATGATATTCCTTCTCTAACAAGTAGATATTTGGTTGAACCAGAATAAAGTCAGGAGTGGCGACATGTAGAAACTCAATCACCAGCAACCTTTCTTATACTAGTTATTTATTTCTAGTGACGAAACAAACGCTATGTAGGGTCAAAGGACACTTATTCCATCTTTTATTTGAGCTTCTGTCGATAAAATTTGTTCTGAACTGGGAATGCAACTCAGACCGCCCTTAACACGGAATTTGATCCCTTCGTGACAATACAGCTCGACTACAATTTGTTGTTTGTTCAAAACTGCGGATTCCTCAACATCTCCACATATCTCCGAGAATGGGTTCGAATCCTGTCCCAGCACTAAAGTTTTCATTATTTATTATCAAGCTCTAGCATGAGAACACCTATCTGCTGGTGGATAATAATTTTGATTTTTAATGTTTTTCATTTGTTGTCAACACTGACGATATCTGACGTTTTTGATTCTCAGTGAGACACAGAACTATTTGAGAGATCACTGTAAGTTCAAGGATGTTATTCGGAGCTGCTGGTGGAGGAAAATTCCGTAGCTGACGTCTCTTTCTGTGTAGTCAGCAACGGTATGTGTGGGTTTCGATTGCCAGTCAGCACTGATCTCTTCGTCATATTATTTCTAGTTCAAACATGCTCACATGTCGCTGCTGGTGTAACAAACCCATTTTTAACGTTCGTTTCCTCTAGAATATAACAGCGATAGGTGCTGGGTTGGAGTCCTGTGGAGGAAAAAATTAATGTCTCTTCTCGTCATTTCAGTTAAGACATCTTGCTACTGCCGAGAAAATCCGATACGTCACAGTTGATTGTGCTTCGATAACAATCCGATTAGGTTCTGGGTTCGAATCCCTGTCCAACACAAAGCTTTGCCTCACGGCATTTCAAGTAAGTTACTAGTGAAGAAGCAATATTTAACATCTCTCGTAGTTCGTTATCTGGGACAATAGATGCTGGGTAGGAATTCGCATCCGTTAAAAATGATTACGTTATGTAATTTAAGGTTGATATCTCCTAACTGATACTGTCTAAAACCGAGGTATATCACTCTCTGTATGCCTAGTCAGGAATAACTGTTAGTTTCCGTCAGTCACGAAATCTTTGCTTAGTCTGCATGACGTGGGTTTGAATCCATATGCAGAACGAGACGGTTCGTCGTGTCATTTGACGTTCACACATATCCTCAACTAGCAACTCGTGAAAATCTTAAATTTTTTATGTCATTTTGCGTTAAATAATAAGTACGGTATGTTACTTTGAAGAGGAAATCGTGAATACGACGAACGTATTACGTGCATTATCTATCTGACGTAATAATGAGAGTGGTAACATTTCAGGTATGTCATTTGTTGTAATAAATGCGAGCTTACAAGCCTTCAGGACAGTCTTATCTGTGATAAGGTGTTCCCTGACATTTGTAGTATCGTGGTATTACTTTACATCTTGAGTTATTGCGATACTGAGCAGTGCTTTCAAGTGGTGATTTGTTGGAACCATTTTCAATAGTCAAACGACTGTACCGAGGAGCTTTTAGAGGACCTGCTAGACAGCTGCGTTATGATGGTTGTATGCGAACCAGGCGAAATGCATTTCTGGTCGTTCGGATACTTTTGAGCACGACTGTACATATAAGCCTTCGCCTGTTGCATTGCTTGTGTAATCATTCGACACGTTTATTGCACACATCTCCTCCCCCCCCCCCTTTCCGCCGACCTTTGTATTCACATGTTCCTTCCCCATCTCTCTGTACAAACTTATTCTCTCAGCTCTACACGTCCATCTCTTTGTCCTTACCGCCGGCCGAGCAGTTCTAGGCGCTATAGTCTGGAACCGTGCGACCGCTACGGTCGCAGGTTCGTATCCTGCCTCGGGCATGTCTACGTCTACGTCTACGTGATTACTCTGCTATTCACAATAAAGTGCCTGGGAGAGTGTTCAACGAACCACCTTCATGCTGTCTCTCTACCGTTCCACTCTCGAACGGCACGCGGGAAAAATGAGCACTTAAATTTTTCCGTGCGATCCCTGATTTCTCCTATTTTATAGTGATGATCATTTCGCCCTATGTAGGTGGGTGCCAACAGAATGTTTTCGCAATCGGAGGAGAAAACTGGTGATTGATATTTCATGAGAAGATCCCGTCGCAACGAAAAACGTCTTTGTTTTAATGATTGCCACTCCAATTCACTTATCATGTCTGTGACACTATCTCCCCTATTTCGTGCTAATACAAAACGAGCAGCAGTTCTTTGTACTTTTTCGATGACATCCGTCAGTCCCACCTGATGCGGATCCCACACCACACAGCAGTATTCCACAATAGGGCGGACAAGCATAGTGTAAGCAGTGTCTTTGGTAGACCTGTTGCACTTTCTAAGTGTTCTGCCAATGAATCGCAGTCTTTGGTTTGCTCTGCCCACAATATTATCTATGTGATCTTTCCAATTTAGGTTATTTGTAATTGTAATCCTTAAGTATTTAGTTGAATTAACAGCCCTCAGATTTGTGTGACCTATCGCGTAATCGAAATTTAGCTGATTTCTTTTAGTACTCATGTGAATAACTTCATGGATGTGTGTGATGGCCGGCCGAAGTGGCCGTGCGGTTAAAGGCGCTGCAGTCTGGAACCGCAAGACCGCTACGGTCGCAGGTTCGAATCCTGCCTCGGGCATGGATGTTTGTGATGTCCTTAGGTTAGTTAGGTTTAACTAGTTCTAAGTTCTAGGGGACTAATGACCTCAGCAGTTGAGTCCCATAGTGCTCAGAGCCATTTGAACCATTTTTTGTGTGTGATGTCGTTAGGTTAGTTAGGTTTAAGTAGTTCTAAGTTGTAACCTCCCCACAAAAAATTGTATGAAATATTCTTATTCAAATGCTAATGGACATAGAGCTAAGTGTAACCTCCCAGCAATGGAATTGAATGACAATGACAACAAATGAAAAATAGCAATCTGAGCCGTATGTAAGCTCCCCACAAAAATGAAAGTCAATTCAATAAAAAATGAAATCTCAGTGACAATGAAAACGCAAATAGACCGAAATGTCGATCTTAGGCCCTGTTCTTACCTCAGTAAAATTGCATCTGCTCTTTTTTTCGCCATAGCTTGGAGGAAATGCATCGCAAAAATTCTTTGAACTTAAGTAAATTTTTTCTTTAAGGAAATGCATGGGAAACTTTCTTTCAATAAAATGTTTGTTTTGTTAAAATGCTTGGTTTGAAAACAAAAATTATTATTGGGGCGATTCTTGAACAAATTAATTACACTTAAGATGCATTACATTATCAGATGAGCGCAATGCTGCTTCATTACCTTATTTAAAAAATATACCTCGTCCTGAATCTTGACCAGAGGCCCATGTCGACGCCCGCCGACTCCTCACACACATCTCCGACTGCCTCTCGCGCGCTACTACATGCTGTCGCGACTCGCTACGTACAACTGAACTCTCTCGCAACTCGACCGCAACTGCTACTGCCGACTCCCTACATGCAACCGAACTCTCGTGCGGTCAAGCGCAGACTAGCAACGATAAATAACACTCTGGTCAGAGATTCTGTCATGCCTCGCCATCGCTGTACTAAATACATACGCGTTTCATAACCCTCCACTGGGGGGGCAAAAATTTGGCAGCGATGGTGAGTCATTTGGACTTGCCGTGATCAACAAATTTTTTCTTAATTAATTAACTTTTACAATTTACAGAATATTCAGATGTATTACATGAATTAAATGTGGTGCACATGCACCGAGTACAAAACATTTCAGACAACGACTATGAGTACAGAACATATGACATAAGTGCACAGTTACTGACGTTCAGCACAAAACATATTAACACATGACATAAGTGAACATGCACTGAAAAACTCTTTAGCATTTTCATAACAAATAAACGCAATGGTAAAAAATCATGTTGACAAGTGACATAAGTGCACATGCACTGCAGTTCAGAGTATATCAGCAAATCACAAAATGTATTAATAAATGGCAAAAGTGCACACGCACTGTAGTACAGAACATATCAGAAAACCACAAAATATATACGTAATGAGTACAAATGGCATGAAGTGCACACGCACTGAAAAACTCTCTAATATTTTTACGACAAATAAACCTAATGAGTACAAATCATATTGACAAATGAAAAAAGTGCACACGCACTGTAGTACTCTCTAGTATTTTTTTACAACAAACAAACAAATCGAGGAGTGTAATAAAGTGCACATGCAGTATAGAAGTCTTTAGTAATTTCAGGATAACTGATCTTTTTAACAAATGAAAGGAAGTGCACATGCACTGTATATGACTTTTTCGTTTTACAAGAATTAGGGAAGGAATAGGAAGGATTGCGTCATGGTTGTAGCACTTAGGTTGCACGCAGCTGCACTGAAAGTCCATATCTTTCCACAGAAATACAACACCAAGTGAGACAATTTGCAGTTCTTTTCCCAGAAGTATTTATCAGCGTATCCAAGACACTGAAATGTCGTAGTAATATTCCCTGTTATCATTTTGGCAGTACATCGGGTACACCAAACAGTGGGACCATAATAACGTCTCCATCGCTCACGGTGGTGGACAGCATGTCGTGTCAACACCACGCTCTTACAAGGCACACCAACGTAGAATTAGTGCAAAAACCAAATATAGTGCTCCATGATCATGAGGATGGACAGGACAAATGGATATTGCAGTAATTCAGGGTAGTTATCTCAGAAGGTGAAGGACATTAAGTCACATAGTAGTCTTCATTGAGAATTACGTTAGTAGTTTGCAGCATTCATAGCCCAGTTATTTAACATTTCTGTACCATGTATTTAGTATTACAGAATAATGTTCATAAAATTAACTGATTATAGCAAATATTGGCATCATGGGTAATCGTATTACAATAAACAGTGGCAATCCTTGGCCAGTTACAAAGCCCTCACGAAGTTTGCATCTTCTTTCGATCATTCCGTAGTTGAAATTCCCATTTCTGTTTAATTTATTTCCTTTACACGTTATTTCTTTCTGAAAATGATGAACAAAGATTAATGTCTTGCATTTACATCATATACTCACTAAATAATGACTGGTTTATGGTGACATAATTAAGCATACAGCATAACATGACAGAAAACGTAATATGTCAAAAGCATAGACAGTGTTCAAAGGGAAAAATGTACAGAGAATATCACAATGCAGCAGCAAAAAAAAAAAAAAAAACAAATGTAAAACAGTCACAATGTTGAGATATCATAGGGTAAAAAATGTCAAAATCAACTAGTGTGTGTTATACCTTAACTATTTCACAGTGCATACAAACAAAACATGAAAACAATCGTACATACATAAGAAAGACAAAATGTGACGTTCGTTGTGTTCAGCTTGTATGTAGTGTAGTTAATAGAGGCGAGAATTAAAGACTTTAATGGAGAGAGAATTTGATAAAATTAATGTCACTACACAGAATTGCATAATTATTCATAAAATACGTAAGTTTGTCTGGAAAAATATGCACGGTCTGATGTGTAACGACAAGAAAAGCGACCTGCTAACCTTACCTTGCCGGGCACTTGCCAAGAAAAAATACGATAGTCATCAATAATTAGACACATAAGTATAATTGCATAAGTGGTCATAAAATGTGTAAGTTCATCTGGAAAATATGCACGGTCTGATGTGTAACGACAATAAGGGTGACCTGCTAACCTTACCTTGTCGGGCACTTGCCAAGAAAAAATACGATAGTCATCAATAATTAATCCTGTGAATATAATTGTACAAGTGGTCATAAGTGGCATCATAGCACGTTAAATCATAAAGTGTCTTCATTCAATAAAGGGTTTAATATTGGAGACATGGTGGTTGCCTTTACTTTTCCTGGTTCTCAAAGTTTCGACGTGTACAACATTGGGGTGAGGAATGCTGCGAATTCGATATGGACCTGCGTATAGAAGTTCAAATTTACTGCACTTACCTTTTATTCTGCTGGATAAATAGTGTGTACGTACTAATATCTTCTGTCCAATGTGAAAGTCACGGCGTGTACAAACCTGTTTTTGCTGTCTTCTTCGGTGCTCTGCGGCACGTTTGATGTTGTTTAGCGCAATGTTAATTATTTCATGGTGTCGTAATCGACGAGATTTAGGAAAGTGTACTAATTCTTTAATTTTGTTAGGTGGTTCTGCATTTTTCAGTATAACAGACGGAGATAGCATAGTGGATTCATTTGGTATCGAATTAATTACATCTTGGAAGGAGAATATGTGTGTATCCCAATTAATATGTCTTTTGTGGCAGTATATTCTACACAGTTTACCAATTTCTTTCATTAATCGTTCACAAGGGTTCGAAGAAGCATGGTACCTGGATATATAGATCGGAGAAATGTTTCTAGCTCGTAACATGCGTGTCCATATAGCAGAACGAAATTGAGATCCATTATCGGAAATTACTCTCATCACATGCCCTACATGAAATAGAAAATGTTTTACAAATGCTCTCGAAACAGTTTTAGCAGTACCTTTGCGTAACGGAGTGAAAGTAACAAATTTTGAAGTGACTTCAACACCGACAAAGATGTTGCAAAAACCTCTGTTAGTTCTCGGAATTGGATCAAAAATGTCTACTGCGGCCATATGTCTTAATTTAACAGGTATAATGGGATATAATGGAGGAATATGTGAAGTTGTGTCTGACTTAGCTTTCTGGCAAATTTTACATGACGCTAAAACTCGTCGTATACGTTTCTCCATGTTGGCAAAATAACAGTTCTGTCTCAGTATAAGAAAACAATTTCTGGCTCCGTAATGTGCATAACTTAAATGAGTGTACCAGATTAATTTGTTAACCAGTTCGTCAGGAATGCATAATAACCAATTGTTGCTGTCAGGATGAGAGCGGTGAAACAGAATGTCATTGCGTACAGTGTAATGGTTTCTAATCGTAACATTATTCCTGTCTTGCCACAGGTGTTCAATTTCTTTCCACACATTGTCTTTACTTTGCTCTTTTGCTATGTCCTGTAATGACGGCGAAATAAAATTTTCAAATGCAACTTGCTGAATGTACATAACGCTGAAATTTGCTTTGCAGAAGTTGGTTGCTACGTCTTGCTGATTGTTGCTGAGAGAACGCGATAGTGCGTCTGCTATAACATTTTGTGTGCCGGGAATGTGAACAATCGTAAAATTAAATTCCTGTAAATAAAGTTTCCATCTGCTTAATCTGTCGTGAGTGAATTTAGCCGAAAGTAAGAAGTGTATCGCTCTGTGAACTGTGTAAACGGTGGTATGTCTGACATAAAGAAAGTGCCTAAATCTCGTAAAAGCCCATACAACACATAATATTTCCAATTCTGTAACGGAATAATTTCGTTCAGCAGGTGACAGAATGCGACTTGCAAATGCTATGTTTCTAATTACTGTTGAGCCATCTTCTACAATTTCCTGGAAAACATGTACGCCTAAAGCGGTGTTAGAACTGTCGCTGGCAATGGAAAAATTTCTGGTAAGATCTGGGTGCGATAAAAGTGGTGCATTCAACAAAGCATGTTTCAGGTTCATAAATTCAGAATGTGCTTGCTTATCCCAGGACCAAATAGTGTTTTTACCTGTTAATTGGCATAATCTAGGTGTGTCTAAAGCAGAGTGATGAATAAATTTACGAAAAAAGTTAATTAAGCCCAAAAAACTGCGTAATTGTTTCTTTGTCGTAGGAACAGTAATGTCACGTAGAGCTTGAAGTTTTTCCGGATCAGGCGCAATGCCTTCTGCTGAAATTACGTGTCCAAGAAATTTTATGGAAGTTTTGCCAAAGTGCGATTTACTGAGATTAACTGTGAGTCCTTGAGCATGAAATGTTTGTAACAGTTGTTCTAGAATCAGATTGTGTTCAGACCAGTTAGCTTCTGCGATAAGAATGTCGTCTACGTACGTCGTAATTCTGTCCTTAAGTTCTGTCGGAAGTATTGTGTTCAAACCGCGAATAAAAGCTGCTGAGGAAATAGTTAAGCCGAACGGTAATTTACAAAATTGATAACAGTCACCAAAACAGAGAAAAGCTGTCTACTTTTTGCAATTCGGATGAAGTTGAATTTGCCAAAATCCCGATTTCAAATCTAATGTGGAATAAATAGCTGTACCGTGAAATTTCTGTAGTAGTTCTTCTAATGTCTGTGGTCGATCTGTTTCATTAATAATTATGTCATTGATGTGACGTGAATCAAGTACGAGGCGAAGTGAGCCATCTTTTTTCTTAACAATATGTAGCGGGCTTATGTACGGACTAACTGCTGGTTCTATAATTCCTTGGTCAAGCATATCCTGCAATTCTTTCTTAACTTGTTCTCTATGGATATACGGAATGGGATAATGTTTAGCTTTAAATGTATCGTGCTGTTTGACTTGAAATTCATACATAAATCCGGACATAGTACCAGGAATGTTGTCAAAAACTGGAGCTTGCTGTAAAAGAGTTTTGTGTAATTGCTTTCGTTCGTCGTCTGTATTTGCACTGCTTTGTTTAACTTTATCGGAAATCATCTGCATTACGTCGTAGTCAGCTTCGTCTGGAGTGTTATAGTTATGTACGTACGTATCAGTGAACAATGTGGAATTACAGTCTATGTTACGTGTTGCGGAAATGACCTCTGTACGATTAATTGTTTGTTCTTCCGCAGATAATGAATGCTGAAACTCTAAAGCCAATTGCACATTTTCATCCTTCAACATTAAATAGGAATTTTGAAAATCAACCACTGCGTCGTGTTGTACGAGAAAATTAGTACCTAAAATAAAGTCTGTTGTCAATAAAGGAAATCATCTGCATTACGTCGTAGTCAGCTTCGTCTGGAGTGTTATAGTTATGTACGTACGTATCAGTGAACAATGTGGAATTACAGTCTATGTTACGTGTTGCGGAAATGACCTCTGTACGATTAATTGTTTGTTCTTCCGCAGATAATGAATGCTGAAACTCTAAAGCCAATTGCACATTTTCATCCTTCAACATTAAATAGGAATTTTGAAAATCAACCACTGCGTCGTGTTGTACGAGAAAATTAGTACCTAAAATAAAGTCTGTTGTCAATAAAGGAATAATCCAAAAATTTGAGTGAAATGTGTGACTTGCAATACAAAATGATAAATGCGTCTGTAATTTAACGTCTACACCTTTACTCGATACTGCTCCTTTTACTTTCGTTTTGCCTAATGGTAATGTGGGATAGGTATTCTCTTTGTTACACTCGTTAAAAGTTTCCTCATTTATAACTGACATAGGTGATCCGGAATCGATTACTGCTGAAAATTTCGATGAACCAATTTTAATTTCGATGACAGGATGTGAAATAGTTTTCTGAACAACTGGTCTTTCCTGCAAAAGAGTGTCTCTGACATCGTCAAAAGTAATTACATTTTCGTGAACAACATTCTGCGTGTCAAAAGTAGTGCTTATGTTACTGGAAGATGCGACCTGTACTGTATCTAGTCAAATTCTATCTGACGTGTTATTATTGTCAGGAGGATGTTGTGGCATTTCTACTATTTGAACTGTTCTATTACTTCTTCCAGACGTGTTACGCTCTGGATGATACCTACTGTCGGGTTCATTCATGAGAATATGTTCTTGCGGATGATTTTGCTGTTGGTAAGACCGTCTGTTATTATATGTACGTTAATAATTGTGCTCATCGTTTTTACGTCTGTCGTGAAAGTCATTCCTATACGGTGCATTGCGATAGGAATTGAAATACTGTGTTTTCTGTACGTAGTTGTTCCTTTGCTGCCGTGCGTTACTATTTGTTGGATCTGGGACAATACGTGCACGTGGCGAAACATTAAAGTTAGGTTGACCTTGTGCATTACATTGTTGGTTAGGTATTCTAACCGGCTGACTTTCATGCTGTTGTGGTGGAAAACGTCTATTGTTACTAAAATGTGGTTCCTGTTGCTGAAAATTTTGACGATATTGATAATTAGAATTTTGTCTGTTATTGAAGTTTCGGTGGTTGTCATTGCTTAAGCGTCTGTTACTTTTACTATTGAAATTACTTGACTGATCGTAATTACTCTATGTTTGTTGACCTTGGTTATTATATGAAAAATTTTTGTTTACGAAAGAATAGTCTGATTGTTGTACTTCCAAGAGCTATAACAGATCTCTGAATGCCGAAATGTTTTCTTTTTGCTGACCCGTTACAAGTGACACTCTTAATGATCGTGGTAATTTAGAAATGCATAATTGTATAAGTGCAGATTCACTGTACGGTTCACTTAGGTACTGGTTTTGTTGGACCATATGCTCAAAAAATTGCGTAACACTGGAAAAATTTGAGTTCTCATAATTTGGTAAACTAATTAATTGATCTTTTATTCCGCGCTGTGTCGTCTTCGACCAATACGCTGCAGAATAGCATTCTGTAATTCTTCTACCGAGTAACATTGTCTCGCGATCGGTCTCATACGAGTTGCCGGTTCGCCTTCCAAAAAATTACAAATAAATTCAAGTTTGTGTGTTACGGGCCAAGTCGGTGGAAAAGCAAAGCTAAACTGTTGTATCCAATCCAGTGGGTGAATCTGTGTTCTGTCATTTTTAAACACTTTAAATTTTCTCAGAGACAGAAAATGTTTGTAATCAAAATTATCGTCTCTGTGTGATGGAACAGGTTCTGTATTGTAAGAGAATCTTTTTGTTTGTGTCTGTTCTGAATCTAAATCCCGTACTCTCTGTAGATTACCCATATTATACGCGCTGCGTGAGTCTGACAAATGTTCACAAAGTGGCGACTGCTGTGATGTGTTAAACGCTGAAACATTTTTTATCTGTGTTACCTCTTGCTGTAAACTTGACAATTTTCTATGCAATCTGTTATTAGATGAATTTATCTCATTAATTGTCTGCTGCAAATTTTGAAATTCAGGTGTTTTGTTAAATGAAACCGGTGAAGTATCGTCTGATTTGCTGTCATTATTACTTTCAATAATGTCAATACGACTGGCCAGTTCATCACATTTTTCAGTCAGTATTTTTACCTGATCATCGGTTTTAGTGTCTGAGGCATTAATCTGTTTTTGCAATTTACGTATAGTTTCGTTCAATTTTTTAACATCAGCTTTGACAACATCGGAATCCTGTGTTAGTTCTAATTCTTCGAGTCTGTCAGTCACTGTTCGAAAATCTGTTGTGTATGTGTCTGTTTTCGATTTAAGATCGGAAATTTCGTCACGTAATTCCGCGTTCAACTGTTTGATGGTATTAATTTTGTCACACACTGTAGCAATATTGTTGTATACGTATGGTTTTGCTTCGCAAACAATTTACGTTTGTCTTCTTGTCTTTGTGCAGTGATTGTTTCCATTACTTGACGTTTTACTTTATTTTGATCCTGAATAAATTTGCGGAAACGCGTATCACTGTTTTGTATGTGGAGATTAAAACGTTCGTCAATTTGAGTGTTCTGTTGGTCGAATTTCGCGTCAATCTTTTCATCCATTGTGCGCAAAAGTTCTACCGTCATTGCTTTAAACTCGTCGCGTAATTGTGTAGCTTTTTCAGAGCATTGTTTAGCAACTCCGCTAATTTCGTCTCTAAGTGTTTCTGTTGCAGCTGTTTGCATTTCCCTTAATTCCTGAGCAACAGACCTAATTTCTTCGCTACATTTTCTTGAACAAGCCTCAATTTCCTCGCGTAACTGTTCCTTAGTATCATGACACTGCGCGGCAATGGCTGTAATCTGCTCGCTAAGCTGTCTGGAATAGTTGTCTAATTTTTCATTAAGTTGTTTGTTATCTTCACTCTGTTGTCTGAAACTTTCTTTAAATTGTTTGTTATCTTCGCTATTTTGTAGCAATATTGCCATAATTTGATCCAAAATAACATTACCTACTCCATTCTCTGTACTGTTTGACGGTGTATTTGCAATTGTCGCGTTTTGTGTGACCATTTGGTCATTCTGTAATTTACAAAAACGTTTATCAGTCGGATGTACACTGTCAGACACTATTTCGGAATTAAATAAATCCGTCGTACTTTCAGTACATTGTCCATTTTCATTAGAAAAATTTGTCTGTACATTATTTGAATTTTCCAAACCGGGTGTATTAAGCTGGGCAGCGCTCATTCCAACAGAACGCCCCGAGTCATCAATTGTCGTCAAATTAACAGAGGAGACAATTGAGTTCGTTTGTTCATCAGTAAGATAATAATCATCATTAGAGGTTGGAACGCACTGATTGTCGGTGAACGCAGGATTGTCATCATTACACTGCATGTCACAATTACTATCGGTCACGTTGTTTAAGTCGGTAATTTCATTCATAATACCTCGCGATACACTATTCAGTCTTTTGCGGCATTTTTTCAATAGTCAAAATGATTCACAAAACAAATAAGCACAATGTAAAAACAACACACAAATACAACAGAGCAACGAATTGCCGATGATCTGAGGAAAGAAAGTCATAAAATTAGTAAAAGCGTTGCGCCAAATGCTGATTATATTTAAGCAAATAAGAGCAGATATCTGACTGTTTCTTAGAAGATTCCCAAAGAAATACGATCCTGGCCAGATGTCGCCAAGTGTAGCCTCCCCACAAAATATTGTATGAAATATTCTTATTCAAATGCTAATGGACATAGAGCTAAGTGTAACCTCCCAGCAATGGAATTTAATGACAATGACAATAAATGAAAAATAGCAATCTGAGCCATGTGTAAGCTCCCAACAAAAATGAAAGTCAATTCAATAAAAAATGAAATCTCAGAGACAATGAAAACGCAAATAGACCGAAATGTCGATCTTAGGCCCTGTTCTTACCTCAGTACAATTGCATCTGCTCTTATTTTTCGCCATAGCTTGGAGGTGCATCGCAAAAATTCTTTGAACTTAAGTAAATTTTTTCTTTAAGGAAATGCATGGGAAACTTTCTTTCAATAAAATGTTTGTTTTGTTAAAATGCTTGGTTTGAAAACAAAAATTATTATTGGGGCGATTCTTGAACAAATTAATTACACTTAAGATGCATTACATTATCAGATGAGCGCAATGCTGATTCATTACCTTATTTAAAAAATATACCTCGTCCTGAATCTTGACCAGAGGCCCATGTCGACGCCCGCCGACTCCTCACACACAACTCCGCCTGCCTCTCGCGCGCTACTACATGCTGTCGCGACTCGCTACGTACAACTGAACTCTCTCGCAACTCGACCGCAACTGCTACTGCCGACTCCCTACATGCAACTGAACTCTCGCGCGGTCAAGCGCAGACTAGCAACGATAAATAACACTCTGGTCAGAGATTCTGCCATGCCTCGCCATCGCTGTACTAAATACATACGCGTTTTAAAGTTCTAGGAGACTGATGACCTTAGCAGTTAAGTCCCATAGTGCTCAGAGCCATTTTTTTTTCTCCATACCTTCTTTGTTTCGCCTCACCCACACTCTGTCAGTCTCCTCTGTCCCATCTCCTTGTACATATCGCCCTCCTCCTTACTCCTGTCCATATTTTTTCCCTCCTCTCTCTCCACAATCTGGCTGTCTCTTCTTTCACAACTCTCTGGCTGTCCCCTCCAGCCCACCTCTCTCTATCCATTTCCTTCTCCCACTTGGAGACCAAGAAGACAGTCCTTGGTTGGAGCACCAAACACTACAGAGATGACAAGTCACTAGACAGCCCCAAAAGCAGCGAAAGTAAGACAGAACACCCGAAATGTCCCACAGAGGAGACGGTACGTCTTGAACACCTGATGAAAAGTGTAAGACCGTATGCCTGCCTCAAAAGGCGGGAACTTCACACACAACTCGAAGACACCCGTAAGACTGTCAAGGTGGCAGCATTCGGCCGATAGAACCCCTGGCGCGGCGCGGATGAGAAACAGAGCAGCAGACGACGATCACGACTCCAGAGGACACCCAAGACGGTGGGGACGGCGATCGGAGCACTAGCGACAAGAGAACCCCCGCCCAAGCACCAATACGAAGGCTGATGCACAACAACTGAACCTTCCCTTTGCCAACGTGCAAGGAATGACAACAAACAACACTGATGCACATAATACAGCAGGGTGACGTTCGTGTGGCAAGCATTGCCGAAACGTGGCTAACGGCCAGGAATAAATTCAACTTCCCGAAATAAAAAAAAAAAAAACTTTCCGGAAAGATACGCAAGACGGCAGAGTTGGAGTGACAATATATACTCGGAATTCAACAGCAGAGACAGGAATTCCTCTACCGGCAGCACATCAGAACATCGAAGCAGTGTTTGTCCAAATAGCAGACAGAACCAGATGGACCTTCAACATAGGCTGTATGAACAACAGCCGAGGGAGGCCCCTACCAACACAGTCATTACGATGTACAGGGTGATTCAAAAAGAATACCACAACTTTAAAAATGTGTATTTAATGAAAGAAACATAATATAACCTTCTGTTATACATCATTACAAAGAGTAATTAAAAAGGTTTTTTTTCACTCAGAAACAAGTTCAGAGATGTTCAATATGGCCCCCTCCAGACACTCGAGCAATATCAACCCGATACTCCAACTCGTTCCACACTCTCTGTAGCATATCAGGCGTAACAGTTTGGATAGCTGCTGTTATTTCTCGTTTCAAATCATCAATGGTGGCTGGGAGAGGTGGCCGAAACACCATATTTTTAACATACCCCCATAAGAAAAAATCGCAGGGGGTAAGATAAGGGCTTCTTGGAGGCCAGAGATGAAGTGCTCTGTCATGGGCTGCCTGGCGGCCGATCCATCGCCTCGGGTAGTTGACGTTCAGGTAGTTACGGACAGATAAGTGCCTATGTGGTGGCGCTCCATCCTGCTGAAATATGAATTGTTGTGCTTCTTGTTCGAGCTGAGGGAACAGCCAATTCTCTAACATCTCCAGATACTGTAGTCCAGTTACAGTAGCACCTTCGAAGAAAAAGGGACCAAAAACTTTATTGGCTGAAATGGCACAGAAAACGTTCACCTTAGGCGAGTCACGTTCGTACTGAGTTGTTTCCCGCGGATTCTCAGTTCCCCATATACAGACATTTTGACGGTTGACTTTCCCGTTAGTGTGGAAAGTTGCATCATCACTAAACACAATCTTTGAAACGAAAGATTGTTTCCATTTGAGCAAGGACAAAATCACAGAAATCGATTCTTTTAATCTTATCAGCTGCAGACAGTGCTTGAACCAATTTCAGACGATAAGGTTTCATAACTAACCTTTTTCGTAGCTCTCCATACAGTTGATTGTGGAATTGGCAGCTCTCTGCTAGCTCTGCGAGTCGATTTTCCTGGGCTGCGAACAAATGCTTGCTGGATGCGTGCTGCATTTTCATCACTCGTTCTCGGCCGTCCAGAACTTTTCCCTTTGCACAAACACCCATTCTCTGTAAACTGTTTATACCAACGTTTAATACACCACCTATCAGGAGGTTTAACACCATACTTCGTTCGAAATGCACGCTGAACAACTGTCGTCGATTCACTTCTGCCGTACTCAATAACACAAAAAGCTTTCTGTTGAGCGGTCGCCATCTTAGCATCAACTAACGCTGACGCCTAGTCAACAGCCCCTCAAGCGAACAAATGTACAACTAAATGAAACTTTATAGCTCCCTTAATTCGCCGACAGATAGTTCTTAGCTCTGCCTTTTGTCGTTGCAGAGTTTTAAATTCCTAAAGTTGTGGTATTCTTTTTGAATCACCCTGTATAATGACACTCAAAGATTCCTAATACTAGGTGAACTTAAATGCAAGACACCATACGCTAGGGTACAGAGCAGACAATGGCAACTGGCGTCAACTCTTCGATCTGCTGACAATAGAAACTGTCAACAGACTCCCAGTAGATCAACCGACCATCGTCGTCTCTAATGGGAATTAGAAGCCAGACCACATACTGCAGAGCCCCAGTATCAGCGACGAAACGACAGAATATAACATCTACGATTCCTTTGCAAGTAACCAGTTTCCTATCCTTTTCGCGACCAGTGCCACCCAACTCCCAGACCAGATGCTCACAGGATGGACAATACGAAAACATGCTAACGCAGACTGAGACAAAACCAAAGATATCCTCTCAGAGAGCCTAGCGTTTCCCATAGGCAACAGGCGACCACGACAACGACGTCCTTCAACAGGTCACTGACACACACAACCATGTAACACGCAATAGACGAAGCCATTCCCACTACTGTCGTAGAAAACTGGAAACAGGCCATCCCCCAGGACGCCCTCCACCTAATAAGACAGAAAAAGAACAGTTATACAGACAAATCAAACGGACGGGTAACTCAGACCTTAAAGGACAGCGGAACAGACTAAACGCAAAGATAAAACGAATCATTTCCGTTTACCGACAAAGACAGTGGGACGATACCTGCAGACAGTTAAACTACAGACGGGGAGACAGGTTCTGGAAGCACTTCAAAACGCTGACAGGCCGAAGACAATAGACCAACACCAAATTACTGTTAAAGGACGAACCAACAACAGATAAAATATAACAAACTGAAGCCTTCAGACAGTTTTACAACAAGTTTGCTCCTTCTAATACGATAACAAAATTGACTAAAACTCAGGGTTCAAGTGAAAATGAGCTATCACAGACTCTCATCATTCTAACAAAAGAAAAAGAAGACGAGCCTGCCATAACTAAAGGCATAACCGAGGCAGACATTATCGACTTAATCCGCTTTGGACGGAACTCCGCCCCTGGACAAAACGACACAAAACGAATAAAATTACAGAAAGCCCCAGCACAACACCCATCCCCTCTCTCATCTACAACTACTGCCTGACATATGAGACCATACCGAAAAGCTGGAAGACAACGAGACGATAATGATACCAAAACCTGAGAAACCAAGTACCGACCGCACTCCTAAAGGCCGATATCTCTGCTTGACGTCATGGAAAAGACATTTGAACAAGTACTAACCGACCTTGTAGACACGTACATAGAACTCAAAGACCTCCTCCTGCTGACACAGTCAGGCTTTCGACACGACCACTCGACCAATGATCCGTTGGTTGAACAGACTGATGGAAAAAACAACGAGCTTCAATAGAGGTCACTGCACGCTTTCAGTCTTTTTAGACATAGAATGTGCCTTTGACAAGCTCTGACACTCCCAACTACTTCACATGTTAGCACAGATGGGTCACCGGAACAAAGTTGTACTTCCAATACCCGCATATATCTCAAACACGATATCCAAGGTACATGTCCCTGGTGCAGTATCCCAAGAATCAACACCAAAGGCACGAGTACCACAAGAGAACATCCTGTCCCCGCTACTGTAAGCACTGTATACTGCCGACGTACCGCTGTGACAACTCCGTCAGAGACAATAGGACTTCACGCTGCCAACGCGCCGTACTGGTGCACAGAACTGAAAACAACCACTGTGCAGTGGAAGACAGTGACCTACCTACAATGACTTGTAGACTGGGTGGCCGAGTGGAGAATTCGGCCGAACGTATCCAAGACACGAACAGTCCTGTTCAGATATAGGCACCTGACAAAAAACTACAGAAGAACAACGATGAGGTACAGCTGACACAATGGGACACGCTACTGGGTGTGGTAGGTCCGCTGTTGTTTTCTATCTACATAAATGATCTTTTGGATAGGGTGGATAGCAATTTGCGGCTGTTTGCAGATGATACTGTGGTGTACGGGAAGGTGTCGTCGTTGAGTGAGTGTAGGAGGATACAAGGTGACTTGGGCAGGATTTGTGATTGGTATAAAGAATGGGCCGGCCGTTGTGGCCGAGCGGTTCTAGGCGCTACAGTCTGGAACCGCGCGACCGCTACGGTCGCAGGTTCGAATCCTGCCTCGGGCATGGATGTGTGTGATGTACGTAGGTTAGTTAGGTTTAAGTAGTTCTAAATTCTATGGGACTGATGACCTCAGAAGTTAAGTCCCATAGTGCTCAGAGCTATTTGAACCATTTTGTAAAGAATGGCAGCTGAATCTCAATAGAGATAACTGTAAATTAATGCAGATGAATAGGAAAAAGAATCCCGTAATGTTTGATAACTCCATTAGTAGTGTAGCGCTTGTCACAGTCACGTCGATTAAATATTTGGGTGTAACATTGCAGAGCGATATGAAATGGGACAAGCATGTTATGGCAGTTGTGGGGAAGGCGGATAGTTGTCTTCGGTTCATTGGTAGAATTTTGGGACGATGTGGTTAATCTGTAAAGGAGACCGCTTATAAAACACTAATACGACCAATTCTCGAGTACTGCTCGAGAGTTTGAGATCCCTATCAGGTCGGATTGAGGGAGGACGTAGAAACAATTCAGAGGCCGGCTGCTAGATTTGTTACTGGTAGGTTTGATCATCACGCAAGTGTTACAGAAATGCTTCAGGAAATCGGATGGGAGTCTCTGGAGGAAAGGAGGAGTTCTTTTCGTGAATCGCTACTGAGGAAATTTAGAGAACCAGCATTTGAGGCTGACTGCAGTACAATTTTACTGCCGCCAACTTATATTTCACGGAAAGACCACAAAGATAAGAGAGATTAGGGCTCGTACAGAGGCATATAGGCAGTCATTTTTCCCTCGTTCTTTTTGGGAGTGGAACAGGGAGAGAAGATGCTAGTTGAGGTACGAGGTACCCTCCATCACGCACCGTATGGTGGATTGCGGAGTATGTATGTAGATGTAGATGTAGAAGTGACTAGAACCGCTTGGTCACAGCGGCTGGCCCTGAGACTTACACCCAGTAATAATGTATACGACATTACTGGAGTGGATCCCCTGAAAACCCCATTAAGAGCCAACTACGGAAAACACAGTGTCACTAACCGACCGGACATGGAAGAACTGCTGACAAAAAGACCTCGACAGACGAAATTCAAATGCATAGAGCCAGTAGCCCACAACACCTTCAAAGAGTATCCTCACCCAGCCTATACAATGTAACGTTAACAAGAAAAGTACCAGTACCCTCCATATCTAGATCAAAGACAGAACGACTAAAAACACACTGACACATACACACTGGAAACACGAAACACATGCAACAGAACCGAATATCTCGCGTTCACACACACACACATACACACACACACACACACACACATACAGATACACACACAGTAGCACACTACCTTCAAGCACACTAGAATTAGGATAGCTATATAATCAAGAGTACGCTTATTAGTACCTCAACATCGCTCTTCGCCCACAGTGACAAGTAGATAAGGTGAATGAAAATTCTCCTCACCTAATCGACACCAGTAGCTACCAGATGTGATACATCACTGTGTGAGCAACCAAGATAGCATCCCCTAATATGGTACCAATATCCAAAAATGCCTACAATATTTCTACTTAATGACGTACTTCGCTCAACTTATTTTTATACACATTTAATTTATTCAATTAAGTTACTCCATTTAATTTAATTTATTCTTGGAAGTGTTTCATTCAATCCAAACACTGAAACAAATAAGACACACACACACATATACGAGAACTTTGTAATCTGTAAAATAGGAGTAATATTAGCAACATTTTAATTTCTTTTCTTATAAAATGCCAAATTTAAAGTTAATTTAAATTTTATTTTATTTATGTTGGAAAACATGTAATTGTAAATTTTGTAAAGCATGATTACTTGTACTCACGCAAAAAATATTAAAGAATTCGCATTTGTACAGGCTGGAGAATGAAAATTGCTTAAAACAAAGGCACCTGAAGAAGACAGCGGGTCACGCGTTCGATACATCGTGCGAGAACAACGTGAACAAACTGAAGAAATCCGCCTAGAGAGCCTGAAGAATTACGAGTTGAGTGAAGTTCAGTCTTAATGATAAATATTTAACACATTCAGATCATAAGCTCACTGTGCTGGAAGCTGTAAGTCACACTAACATTTAATACTTCTAATAATTTTGGTAATATAATCATGTTAATAAAGATAAATAAATATAATGTTACGAACATCAGCTGACGAGCTACAGCTTGCATTGGCAAAGAAGTCAATCATAGTCTCCAGGCTGAAGGAGCTTGTTGCAGCTATTAAGTCACAGGCTCCAAGCAGTAGTGCATGTTACTTGTGGTTCGTCAACCGTGTTGTATATTTTAGTGTTAAAAGTGCCTCGGACAGTGATTGGAGTGACACTCAAAGATTTAATACCGGAAAAGTTTGCAATTTGTATTTAATTTGATACTTTGTTCATATCTGTGATCACACGTAACATTCACGATTTTATTCGCTGTCTATCGACAATATATTGAGCACTGAAATGCATCTTTTCGATTCACCAATAATAATTAGGTGCCGTCCCATCGTTTTAATAAAAAAACTCGAAAAAAAGACAAAGAAAGAAGAATAAGGTTTGACGCCCCGTCGACAATGGGCTGTGCCCTTTCAAAGGAACCATTCCGGCGTTTGCCTGGAGCGATTTAGTGAAACCACGGGAAACGTAAATCAGAATTGTCGGATGCGGATTTGAACCGTCGTCCTCCCGAAGGTGACACCATTGTGCTAACCATTGCGCCACATCGTTGGGTCAGAAACTTATTGAAAATAAAAGTTGCGTTTCTCATTTCCGTCCTGAATTTCCCTGTTCATCTACCAGCTAAATTTCTGCGACCAGTGGAGAAGATAACCGGTAGGACAGCAGGACATCTAATGGAGATGCGAGGAAAACAGATCTCTTAGGACATACTTTTGCATTTTATCCGGCGTAGGCCTCCATATGCAACTTCACATGGGGAACAGCTTACGGTGACGCAGTAATACGTCGCTGCAGGGACTTCCTTTCAATTTCTCGTGATATTCTGTCCATGGAGATAGCTACAAGTGTCTTCCAGTTAGGATTTAGCTGGTACTGCATTCTGCTGCACCGCGCATCTAATGCATGCCTAAAAGTTCCTCTGTAGTGTAATATTCCTTCTCCGGCAACCAGTCATGTACTATAAGCAGTGATGCATTGCGCCGTGTATACTTACTTCACAGACGACTGTGTATCGTCCTTCAAGGTAGCGTCACCAGCGACGATGCAGCTAGCATTACTTTTTTTATGTATCTTAAACAGCGTAGCAAATACTTGGCTCACACGCAATGAGCATTCAGGACCTAGCGCTGCTTGAAATGTTTGTTATTGACCATTTGTTTCCTATACTTTAATACTCCGTTAGCCATTCAGAAAGGGTATTGGTTAATGTTTCTCATTTTTACTTTTCTCTGAGGAGGGCCATGCGAGACGATGCTGTGGTTAGGATACTTGACTCGCATTCGAAGAGACGGTTTTTGGAATCCACATTCAGCCGGCCAGCTATAAGTTTTGTGTGGTGATGCCAAAATCGCTTAAGGCAAACGACAAGATTGTATCTTTTATGACGTCAGTGTCGAAATCTCTCTGTCCTTCCCCAACACCGACTTCGGGCCCCGTCTCTAATGACACTATCCTCGGCAGACCGTTAAACACTAAGCTTCATTTCTCCTCGTCATGAACAACCTTCTGAGTATCGCATACAACACTATTTCGGTGGCGTTTCCCTTAGCCGGGCGCCACGACTCAATATGCACGGTATTAACAATGCAGAATGCAGCAGCGGTGGAGCCAGAATTACAAATTAAGCGCGGCACTAAAACCAATTAAGACGAGGAAGAACGGACCGCTAATTGCAGGCCCTTGCGTCTATCTCTGTGTCAATCAGCGCAATTAAGACCTCTGCCCCATTAGGTGCACGCAAAGATTGTGCCACGCGGCTATTGTCTGCCATCGGTTAGCCTCCAGGGAACGGACACCTGCCTCTTCCATCTTTCCAACGCGATCAGCAACGACGCACTGGCCTTCCTTGTGCGGTGAGTATTTTTGATTCGGTTCTATTGTTTATGCGACACGCACAGCGGCAGCCATTTACAATGCTTATTGTAAGACTCTAGTGCCTGTATCACCATCAATGCATTTTCCGGTGTGTGAGAGTGGGTAGCTGTGGTGCCACCGCTTTCTTGACCCGGTTGCAAAGAATAATTATTGGCATGCCTATGTGTTTCTCTGCTTTTCCCGTCATGCTCATTCCCCAAAACATACGCAGTCAGCAATAAACGATGACCTCCACCTCCAACATCCACCTCCCTCCTGCGAATATTTTGTAACATTTAACATAATGGCAGCGTCTTGAGATATTTTCATGTTCCATACCTCATTTGAAGACATTTTTAATTAAAATAAGGTGGAACGAGTCAGTTTACATGACACGTCCACACAACGAGTTTTAACACCAACGAGCATATTATTTTTCAGTCTTACTGAACTGCACATAAAAATAAAAAGTAATGGCTTTTTATTTGTTTTACAGGCTCTGTCGCTCTCTCTCTCTCTCTCTCTCTCTTCGTTTAGTTGATTCCAACATTCCGTGACCCCTAGAACTAATGAAGGCTAATTTGTACTGTCCTGCACTTCCTCCTGCAGACTTCCCAGGTTGGAATCCATTACTTCTGTGATGCCATCAGCCATCTAATTCTTTTGCCCCCCTTAGTCTCCTTCTGCCTTCGCTCTTCCACAGAATTAACGTTTTTTCCAGCTTATCGTGTTTTTTCTCTTAATGCCATACTGTGCCCAAAGTAGGTCTGCTTTTGTTTCTGTGTCAGACCTTCCACGGAGAAATCTGGTATTATTTGTTATATTACTGACCTATTTGTTCACTTTGCTAACCATGGAACTCTCAGAAGTTTCCTTCTGCATCACAGTTCAAAGGTGTCTATTCTACATCGTTCAGCCTTTGTTATATTTCTGGTCTCACATCCCTACATCACAGCTGGAAAGGGCGTAGTCTTTGTTTTACGGATCTATGTTGTTAATGTTATGTGTCTGTTCCTTAAAACACTGACAAGATTGGACATTTCCTTTCTGCCAAATAACAAGCGTCACTTGATTTAGTGGCTGTAATCATTTTCAGCAGAAATCTAGGATCCGTGATAACTGAACACAGAAACTACATCATTGTTTCTCCTCTTATATGCCATGAAGTGATAGGTGTAGTTGCCATAATATTCGTTTTCTTGACATTCACTATCAGACCAGCCTTTGTACATTCTTTCACCTTCAGTAAGAGGATCTTTAACACATCTTCACTTTCTGCCATCAGTATGCTATCATTCGCACGTGAGAGGTTATAAAAATTGTCGAGAAGGAATGATTTTAGGTGATGTTTAAAATTTTATTTTCTATCTGTTACACATTTTATTTCACTGGGAAAATAATGAAAAATTCATGTTGATACCTATTGAAACGCACTCTGAGCCACTCAAAGCCTTAATAATAAGTAAAACTCGCCGCTTCTTCTTCCGGTATTGTAGGTATGGACATCAACATTCTTCTGAATTAGTTGGGTTGGGGGTTAGGTTGTTTGGGGCAGGAGACCAGAGAGCGAGGTAATTGGTGTCATCGGATTAGGGAAGGACAGGGAAGAGAGTCGGCCGTGCTATTTCAAAGGAACCATCCCGACATTTGCCCGGAGCGATTTAGGGAAATCACGGAAAAGCTAAATCAGGATGGCCGTACGCGGGATTGAACCGTCGTCCTCCCGAGTGCCAGTCCAGTGTGCTAGCCACTGTGCCACCTCGCTCGGTCTGAATTAGTGAAGGACTTTGAACAGAGATTATAAGGTGAATATCAAACAAAATTAAAATAACGGCAATATAATGCCACTGAATTAAATCAGATGATAATGAGGAAATTAGATTAGGAAATGAGACACTAAAACTAGTAGATGAGGTTTGGTGTTCTAGCAGCAAGATAACTGTCGATGACCAAAGTAAAGAGAGTATAAAATGAAGACGGGAATAGCAAGAAAATCGTCCCTGAAGAACGTTCATTAACACCAAATATATAATTAAAATTTAGGAAGTTACTCTGAATGTACACTCCTGGAAATTGAAATAAGAACACCGTGAATTCATTGTCCCAGGAAGGGGAAACTTTATTGACACATTCCTGGGGTCAGATACATCACATGATCACACTGACAGAACCACAGGCACATAGACACAGGCAACAGAGCATGCACAATGTCGGCACTAGTACAGTGTATATCCACCTTTCGCAGCAATGCAGGCTGATATTCTCCCATGGAGACGATCGTAGAGATGCTGGATGTAGTCCTGTGGAACGGCTTGCCATGCCATTTCCACCTGGCGCCTCAGTTGGACCAGCGTTCGTGCTGGACGTGCAGACCGCGTGAGACGACGCTTCATCCAGTCCCAAACATGCTCAATGGGGGACAGATCCGGAGATCTTGCTGGCCAGGGTAGTTGACTTACACCTTCTAGAGCACGTTGGGTGGCACGGGATACATGCGGACGTGCATTGTCCTGTTGGAACAGCAAGTTCCCTTGCCGGTCTAGGAATGGTAGAACGATGGGTTCGATGACGGTTTGGATGTACCGTGCACTATTCAGTGTCCCCTCGACGATCACCAGTGGTGTACTGGCCAGTGTAGGAGATCGCTCCCCACACCATGATGCCGGGTGTTGGCCCTGTGTGCCTCGGTCGTATGCAGTCCTGATTGTGGCGCTCACCTGCACGGCGCCAAACACGCATACGACCATCATTGGCACCAAGGCAGAAGCGACTCTCATCGCTGAAGACGACACGTCTCCATTCGTCCCTCCACTCACGCCTGTCGCGACACCACTGGAGGCGGGCTGCACGATGTTGGGGCGTGAGCGGAAGACGGCCTAACGGTGTGCGGAACCGTAGCCCAGCTTCATGGAGACGGATGCGAATGGTCCTCGCCGATACCCCAGGAGCAACAGTGTCCCTAATTTGCTGGGAAGTGGCGGTGCGGTCCCCTACGGCACTGCGTAGGATCCTACGGTCTTGGCGTGCATCCGTGCGTCGCTGCGATCCGGTCCCAGGTCGAGCAATTCGGCGGTACGTCCACCCGGCCTCCCGCATGCCCACTATACGCCCTCGCTCAAAGTCCGTCAACTGCACATACGGTTCACGTCCACGCTGTCGCGGCATGCTACCAGTGTTAAAGACTGCGATGGAGCTCCGTATGCCACGGTAAACTGGCTGACACTGACGGCGGCGGTGCACAAATGCTGCGCAGCTAGCGCCATTCGACGGCCAACACCGCGGTTCCTGGTGTGTCCGCTGTGCCGTGCGTGTGATCATTGCTTGTACAGCCCTCTTGCAGTGTCCGGAGCAAGTATGGTGGGTCTGACACACCGGTGTCAATGTGTTCTTTTTTCCACTTCCAGGAGTGTATTTGCCTTTGTGTAAACTACAATACGAGCCGTAATTATGGAGAAAAATTGTCATTATGGTAGCGGCGATAGACATTCATCTACTACATTCTGTTAATCTCCTACTGGCGAAGTCACAATATCTTTTCATAATACAACCGGTTTCCACGAGACAGGAATCTTCTTTAAACTCTAACAGCGTACAGTAGCGCATGAGGCACAGATTACGTTGTCATGTCCGAATATTGGCATCATTGATTGGGTCGTGACCAAGAGACTGGGTGCAGGAGCTGTTGTTAAGACATTGGACTGGTATTCGGGTAGACCACATTTCAGATCCCTGTCTGATCAAACCTGGTAATGCGAATGCCGCGTTGTTTCCCTTGCAAAGGCATGACCTAATTTCTTCCCCAGTCAATGATTTTGCTGCTTATCGAATTTCATCGTTGATGGGACGTTGAATCCTAATTTTCATTCAATAAGTTTTATTTGTGATCAATGCCGATACGCTGACGAGAATTCGACCACGTTGAAGTTATAAGATAAGGAAGAGAAACCGATCTTCACACGTTCAGTAATATTGTCAAACCATGAATATACTGACTTTCTAAAAGGGTCTATTGACGTTTTGTCAATACTAGAATACAGACGAGCAGTACTGATGGCCCTCAAGATATTCTCAGTATTGTCGATACATAGTGGTCGCGTGAGGTGAAGTATTGGTGGTTTGACAACAGTCTCAATCCAAAAGTTAACAGAGTTTCATGAACCAGCCACACGGCGTTAGAGTACACTGTTTAAGTCGTATCTCTACAATGAGTAACGAGAGGTCAGTGAAATGCACGTCAATTTCACCAATTGTTACTGGACATATCCTTGCCGGGCAGATATGATTGCTTCACAGGTTTACGTAGGATTTTATTAATAGTGTTTGCTGATGCTACAGAACCAAATTTAGAGAATTTCAATGACCTTCCTGTCCCCATAAATATCAAAATTATTCCTCATCTCTCGTCTACTGCGATTGCCTCTCCCATTAAGGTATTTCGTTTCTCTATTTTATCTCCTGTCAACATTAACAATTTATTGTCCGATGCAGGACCCGTCGGGAAAAAATTTATATGATGTTTCAGGTGTGTGGATCTCATTTGTCAGTAAACAGACATGTGACCTGCCGCTCCTTTTTTCAACAATTCTCGGATGCATTTCATCTTTTCCGCTGTTTTCTATTGCTTGCAAACTATAGATAATATAACTGCAGTCTCACTTTCCTTTCGGCGTTCGACATCTTAATCCTAAAAATCTGCGTTCTCAGCTGATAATTTTTGTCAGTATTATTGATGGTGTTGTAACGCAGCAAATTATTACGAGTTGTCATCTTGCTTTGAAAGTGTAGATTTCCGTGGAGGCAGGAGAGCGGATTTTGGTTCTCACACTGGCACAACTGACGGTGGCTACTGGGTCACGCCAGCCGTGTACCCGACTAACGCTGCTTGCAATACGTTACACATACTCTCTTTGAATCAATTTTTTCATACGTAGTGTAGCACATTCTATGGATATAACAACCGTACTGCTAAAATTTCAAATCGATAACTACGATACTTTCGGAGATATAAATTTATGCCTAAAACACATAATAACTGTGCGGGCATTGTGAAACCGAGTTAGGGACTGTAATGCATTCACTTATAGTATCAACTGAAACTACAACCTAGAAGACAGGTTCATATAATTTAATTTTCTGGAATTTTCCTCAGATTTATTGCAACAGATTTCGGACGTAACTAACAGTACATTGCAAAATTGTTATTTCTTTGTGTTTTGGTTATGTGAGTGTTTAGGAGAAACTGAGAGAGTGAATGGAGAGCATACGTAAAGCGAGACTGTGATATTTTATAAAAACTATGTAAATGTAAGCGTGATAAAGTTGTTGCGTAATGGGGTAATTTGTAACGCATGTCCGAGTGAGCCTGACTTTATAAAAGTCAGCCAGAAGGGGCGTGGATTAAATTTATTAGTAATTTTATTTGTGGAAAGGAATGTTATTTTATCGTTAAATTTTATTTAGTTTCGGAATTACGAAATTTCGAGTCCAAGTTACGTGTGAAAATCTGATTGGCTGACGTTAGAAATACCGTGTGTTAGAAGTGGTCGAGACGGTCTGATTGGCTGCTTTAACATACCACCCAGTAGGAATCCGGGGTTTCCCGCCCGTTTGAGTAAGGCTTTTCCTCAGATCTATGAGTCGATATAGACGCACGGGAGGCGTCTTCTAGTAAACACCTGTGTTAAATCGCGCTGATCAAATTTGTACCAAAACTAAGAAATCCGCGCGTGTAGTTGATGAAGAGCAACTACGGTTTTGAGTATTTTGAGAACGTTTGAGCTTTGCGAGTGGTTTGGGAGATTTTGTGTGAACATTTCAGATCGTACATGAACTCCACGTGGCGTATTGCGTGCAAATTACGAGACATTATGGCGAGTACGTCTCTGCAAGAAGACTACTGAAAGATTAACTGCCTTAACTCACAAGTAGTAGTGGTTATGAACTGTTTAGGACGTTTAAAATATCGCCGCCGCCGCAGTGTGAGGTCGCTCCAGTATGCTGAACGTTTTCAAGTTAGTATTGTCAGTGAGTATTGAGCTTGTGCAGGCCTCTGAAGATTCAGCTCGACTGAGCTTGGCCGCTGCGGACAGCGTTGGGAGGATGGGCTTCAAGGACGACATACCGCTCGTCGACAAGGGAAGTGGTCAGTGGCAAGTATGCGTCGGAATTTTGCACGGAAGTGGTCGGTCGAGAGGAGCATCTGACCGGCAACGTGCTGTGGACACCATGTTAAAGTGTATAATGGCGGTGGTAATGCTGGTGGTAAGTTCCTATGGGTTCAAGCTGCTGAGGTCATCGATCCCTAGGCTTAAACACTACGTAATCTAAATTAGATTAACTCACGCTAAGGACAACACACAAAGCCATGCCCGAGGGAGGACTTAAACCTCCGACAAGGAGAACCGCACGAACCGTGACAAGGCGCCTAAGGCCTCGCTGCTACCACGCGCGGCTATAATAGCGGTATCAGCCACAGGTGACGTTCAAACATTTCTTAATTCACTAATACTCCGATGGTTAGTCGTAGCACAAATACAAAAATTTCAGGTTACTCACATAATTGAGATGCATCTTTTGGAATATTAAATCTGTATATATCTCAAAAGCTATAGGAGTTAAATGTCGACAGCAAATGAATATTATCAGACAAATTAATTAAAATTAGTAACTGCTCAACGTCAGATGATGTATTAATAAACACCGTGCAGGATGACAACCGAGCACTACAACTATCGTCCCCAACACCTCATGTGTATACATATATTATTCTTCTTCCTTCTTTTTCCGTTTGGTCCATCTAAGGGCCGAAAGTCAATATCGGTGCTTCTTCCTTTGTTCTTCTTTCTTCTTCATCCAGTATTCTTTCGTCTTCTCACTACCTATCCTTTTTTTCTCCTCAAACCAATTTGCCACTTCCATTTTAGCACATTTTTTTTTAAATTTTTCTTTCCATTGAGTCTTTTCACCAACTTATGTCGTTTCTTTCCAAATCTTTCCTAACTTCCTGAATCCAGGCTATTGTTGAGTCATTGTCCCAAAGATATTTAAAAATTTATTTAGTTAACGTGTTGCCGTTGCTTCTACATAAATGTCCAAAAATAGGAGTAGCCTCTTCCGTAGCGTTTCAGTTATGTTATCTATGTTGCGATACACTTCTTCATTAGCTCTTAATATCCATACCTCTGTATTTCTTAGCCGACCAAGTATTTTTCTAATGAATCTTCTTTCTGCGATTTCAGGTACACGTAATTTGTAATTCAATACTAAACATTCACTTGCCTAAAGACATTCAAATTTTACTACTGTGTTTTAGTGTTGTATTTTCAAATTTTTTGCCAGAGATCTTCGTTGTGAATGTTCCTGCTTATACAATATGCTCTCTCAATTTTACGTACTCTTTCTTCCACAGCGAATTTTTCTAAGCCGTTTTCTCGAATCATTTTTCCCATATATTTAAATTTATTAACACTCTTTATCTGTCCGGCATGTTACTAGGATTTCTGGAGCATTTCTTGTCGTAATGTATTTCCTACACCGTCAACCATGTGGCAGTGTGGTTGTACAACTCTGCTGATTTTCAAGTTCCAAAATCACGATTGAATAGAAATTCCGTTTAATAAATTTGCTCTATATATTTAGAATAAATACACTACCATATCTGTCTGGGAAACCAAGCAATTTTTGCTCTGCCTCACACGTGGCGTGCAGTTGACTCATACACGAAGTATTCTTACCAAAATCCGAAAATGTTATTAATACGTCACACGAAATTTGCTCCCACGCTGACTAAATACCCCTCACTCCGAAAGAACTGCACTGAAGTACTGAAATTTAGCACCTTAAATTTCTCAAATTTCACTATCCGTGGGCTACGAACAGATCCGTCCCTACTAAGCAAGCGCTAGCAGAACAGCAACGCCTCCAGCACCAGCCTAACTGCTTCCTCTCCCACTGTGATGGGGAGGCCACCAAAGATACAGACGTCGTTTCCTGTCAACCTAAGTCTTCTGTGTGTTACTACACCAGCTCTGACGACCAAGCTAGGCCTCTCTGCCTTTCTACTTCCCCTACAGCTATTGGCAAACTGGAGGAGAAGACGAAACGACATTAGTAGACAGCCATTGACTAGTCTCACGAAAACTCGCATTCACTCGTTTCGGTCACATGCAACATGTTAAATGATGAAACAAGGATGAGAGTGATTAAAGTGCCTACTTGCTTGTAACAGGACAAATAAAAGAAAAGACATATCCCTGTAAGCGACACACTTTGTAACAACAACGACGCTGTACTATTGTACATATAAGTAAATTTGTTTCCATCTGATTTTTCGGTAAACTAGCGTAATTGATGTTCTGATTTCATTTCTTTTTTTGTTTCTTGTCATTGTGTTAGGAAAACTGTAAACGAGTTTCAATGTGAATATTAATGTTTATGTCAAATTTCAAGCAATATTGTAACAGAATTGAAATGTAAGAAACGTTGAAACTGTTGTAAGATGTTTAACATTGTAACTGTGCGTCTGGTCCATACGTAGGCAATGTGTTAGGATACGTAGAATGCAAAACCTCGGGTGAATACCCTGTCTGTAAGGGAGCGGTAAAAGGTGGATGGCAGGCGAGCGCGGGAAAATGCGCGCGGGCACTGCACGGCACAACGGGCTCAGCAGTAGTTGGAGTTTGGCATTGGTCTGAGCAACACCTTCTGGAGCGAGGAGGCTCTCCTGGAAGACGTAGTTTCACTGAGCCTCGGGTATGCTGTTCCAACGCCCACACAGCATGGCAATATTCCATAGGCACTAAATGGAAAAGTATTGCGCCGCTAAGAAGAATTAAAGTGCCGATACGTCAAGAGCCATAGCTGTGGTTGTATGTGTGCTCTGTGCCTCGCCATCTCGCCGCCCGCCAACCGCCGCATCGATAAAAGCAGGTTGAAACTTTTAGTACTGTATTCGTATGGACCATAGAGTGAACTGTTCAATAATAACCTAAATTTTACCAGAACTTTCCCCTCATTTAATTATCCTCACAACTAACCTAGGCAGGGTCCTTTCCAAATGTTGTGCAATCCGAGTGTCCCGAAATGAAAAATTAAATTTTGTGTTAATAATAATTACTTGCAGACCTAGTTATGTTAGAATGGTCTTTAAAGAACTGTTTTGTTAATAAACCAGTAAATGAATAACGAAGGTCTAACGAAGTTGAAAGATAACTTTAATATTGATATAGTAATGAAGTTTAATTATTTCGAGACAGATATAAAGGTATTTAAATGAGAAGTAAATAAGATAAAAAGAGTAGTAACTCATATACTGAAAATCTTGAACGCATGATAATTTCAGTAATCAATTTTTTTTAATATAGCGATCATAACAGTTTCAGGCCCCCCCCCTTTTTATTCATTTGAGTTCTGAAGTGTTCCACAATGGTTTGACCAGCAAAAGTTAAAGTCAATATATAAGTCAAAATTTATCAGTGTTTTATCTTTATCAAAATTGACATTTTGTGTGTGGCTCTAAAGTGCTATTCCTAGGGTAACCTATGCCCTATTTTAATCAGACCAATAGACAGTATAGAGCCTTGTAGTATACATTATAGTGCAGTGTTATGTATTCATGATTTTTTTCATATCAGTACAGAACGCGAAACTATCAGTTTAATAGATTTTCTGGTTCTAAAATCCTACTATATTATGCAATGTTACTACTTGTTGTTTCGCAAGAATATACATCAACTTGTACAGGGAAGAAACTCAGTTAATGCCTAATTAGGCTGGCTACCGTATTTTTATCAAATTGGTAGCATCTTCAGTGTTGCTTTTGGTACATACTGACGTGTAATTGCATTTTGAACTTACTTGACGGATCATTGTTAGCACAGAGTGGGTGTAAGTCTGATTTGCCACCATTCAGGTACACGCAGTCAATACCTATACGAAAATCCTGTCTCGTAAGGTGAACCCCGCTCACTTACCATAGTACAGGCTTTAATGAGTATTGTGTGCCCCGCGCGCACGTTACAACTTCCTTTCGAGAGGCTAGTGCCTCACAAGCAACAGATGGTAGAATATAGGCAGAAAGATCTCTCTGTATATAATAGAAGGATCTGATGGACCTCTTTCAGACGCACTGCCACTGTGCAGTCAAAAATCTGTTAAAAGGGATAACATTAACGAAATCTTCAATAAAAAAGATCGATCTAATGTTATAAAGTGTTCTGTAGGTGGTCCTCTTTATAGATGAGCAAGACTTCTTGAATTCTTCCAAAGAACCGACGTTAATCACTCGCCTTCTCTACAACTGGTCTAATTCGTTTATTTCGAATGCAAAGTTTCCGAAAGTTCCCTTGTAGGCGATGGTTTTGGCCGTCACTTTACATCTCGGTGACAGGAGTTGTATATGCCGTCACGCCTGACCCTTTCAGCATTATAGACTAGTTTTTCACCCAAGAAAATATGGGAGAACTGTATACTGAGTTTTCTTTTTGATGACCTAGTAGAAATCCAAACTTCGTTGTTAGTATCTGCTGGTAAGTAGTCGCAGCTTTGCGGAAGTTTGCATGATTTGCATTTTATTTGGAAAAAGTTTCTGACAAGGCCGTTAGTTTCATTAATCTTCATCGTTCATTAGATGCTGCTTATTAGACTTACGTACCGAGTAAATTACAGCTGTAATGTGGTCATCTTTTTGAACATGAATTTTCAGATTTTAAATGTTGTGCCAGTGTTACAAAAATCCAGACATGACGACAGCACCAGTATTTGTGTGAACGTAGCGTGTTTCATAATTTCTAATTCAGGTGCAATATGCATAATTAGTAATTGAAATTTATCTCAGCTCAACAGTTATGATATAATCGAAAATGTATTCTTTTTAATCTGCCCTCTAAACTTCTCAGTAAGAAATACGTTTTGAAAAGCCAATAACTTAAGAAAGTTAAATTTTGGCGTTAACCGTTTCATCACACTATTTATCAATTTGTATTCCTTAATAGTTTCTTTTATTTTCACGTTTTTTGACAGAAGTCATGGTCACCATCGATGTAAATAAAGTGTTAGTTAGCCACAGTATATAGAAATGCTGAACAAGACATTATCTTTAGATATGTAAATTATGGCAGACAGGGTTGTAATTACCACACATCAGTTACTCTTGTTTTCCTTGTCACTGCTAGAGAAGGTAAATTGAAATTAGATAATTCTGCAAGAATAAGTGTCAAAGATAGTATTCTAATGTGTATTTCTTCATACACTAGATTTATTTGATTTATTACAATAGATTTATTTGCGCATAAAAATTAGTATTGTAATATCTTGCACACGAGGAAACAATATTGTTGACTACGATTTTCATTTATCGACATTTGAGCGTACGAAATAGTACTCTGCTAACCGATACAGAGAAAAAGATTATTGTAGCCTAGGGGTGTTATTTTCTGTCATTTGAACGTACAAAATACACACGTAAAAAAGTTCTCAGACCTCCTGAAGACAGACGTTGACTGTGGATATTGTATCACGGACACAGTCCCTTTGACTGTCCAGAGGTGTCACTAAGCCCGGCAAAGATGTAAACAACAATGCATGAGCAGCGCCTAGTAGCCGGAGGGGGCCCGACAGCCGATCAGTTCAGGGCTGTTTATGGACGATGTGACCCACCAACCACTCTGAGGGTCTACACCGAATCGCCGTTGAGGAATGGGACAATGTGGACCAACAGTGCCTTGATGGAATTGTCGGTAGTATACCACGACGAATACAGGCATGCATCAATGCAAGAGGACGTGCTACTGGGTATTAGAGGTACCGGTGTGTACAGCAATCTGAACTAATACCTCTGAAGGTTTCGCTATATGGTGGAACAACATGCAGTGTGTGGTTTTCATGAGCAATAAAAAGAGCGGAAATGATGTTTATGTTGATCCCTATTCCAATTTTCTGTATAGGTTCCGGAACTCTCGGAACCGAGATGATGCAAAAGTTTTTGAAGTGATTAGTACTGCAGAATCTGATACATGGTGATAACTATTGGAGTATAAAATATATGGTCCAAAATAGTATTGTATAATCCGATACACTGCCTGATTTGTTATACTCTTTATCCAGGCTCACTTTTTATTGCGGACATTATCCTTTGGGATCAATGTTGTCTATTCCTGTGAGACAGACTGTAGAACCACCCCACTAACTTACACATGAAATGTTGTAGAATAGTTTTAGTAAATACTCATTTTAATTGATTATAGTTGTTACGATCGTACGACAGCCGCACTACCTCTGAAATCTAAAACTGAATTACGTTGTGGTACAAGACAAAATTTATGCACGTGGTAGAAGAGGTGTTCCATGAGAAAAACTTGATTCGCAGCAGTTCTCCCGACCTCTGGTGAGGAAGCAGTTCCGGCGACTGCGGCACCGCTCACAAAGGCCCTCCCGGAGGCGTATTCCGCTAGGTGGGACGGCGAAGCGCGGACCTCCTCCGCCAGCCAACTGGAAAGCCACTCAGCAGGCGTGAAATCGCCTTCCAGCTCTCCCTGCTCATCTTTTTTTTTTTTTCGATTTAGGTCTTGCTGCGTAATATCTGACGGTGGCGCCACCAGCTGCTCGAGTGTTCACAGGCAGCCAACTATATCTCCTGGGGGACGCCAATAAGCCATGTTCATTGTGTCTACTGGAACGATAGGGAAAAAAAAGTTCTACTAAATTTTTAATTTTACTTCTTTCCAGAAGATCGGTGATCACAAATATACAATTGTAACGCAAATAAAAGAGCAAAGTAATTGCTCATGTTATAGTACATAGGCATAACGCTTTGGTCAGGAGGAAGTCTCATGCATCGTTGGGAAATTACGATTACCCCATCATACTGTCTTTCACACTCTTGGAATCACACGTGGCGAATATGAAACGAATTGGAGCCAGGTTAGTGTGGTAAATGTTATCAACGCCGGGGGGGGGGGGGGGGGGGGGGTTAAATTTATTTACCATACAGTTCCCAATGCTGTAAGGTGTCGGCAATATTTCTACTTGCAGGAGATTCCTGATTTGCATACTGGCGAAAGTGAAACGATATTACAACGCTAATAATAAAGAAATAAAGAATAACAAAATTGTTCACACTTGTGAAATAAGATGGCGAAAAATAGAATATTTAGCAAAGGGCACACATCACATGTGTTATGTCAGCGGCCTTGTCACGTTGGGAACGTTAGTTTTCGCTCGATAACTGAAGTTAAGCGATGTCGGGTCGAGTTATTTTTTGGACTCGTGATCGTCTTGGTGCACTGTGAGCCGTTGGCTCAGGGACAAACACGCTGCCAAAAGCGTACAAGTGAAACACTCGCACCTGGCTGTTGGCCACACGTCATTATTGCTCGATATCGGAACTGGAAGGGAAGACAGAAATTGGAATATGCCCTACAAATAATCGAGAACGCTCTGTCTTAGTGTTTCTCTGCAGTCCAAAGGTTGGCACAGTAGAAGAAATCATGGAGGGACGCATTAAACAAGTCAGAGAAGTGACGGCAGAAAAATGTTAGCGATTTGCAGGCGATTATTTCATTATTTTCAGTAACTACTGGAGGAAGCTACTTCGGAAAAATGTGTACACCTGATGGTGTTCAAGTGCTACTACTCCGAAAGTCGTGCTTGCTCTCTCTCTCTGTCTTCTTTTTAGACAAAAGGACATTTATCACAGCGATTTACTCAGACTCCCACAGATCATGTGAACGATTCTTTTAGCGAAATCACGTGGAACAAGTCAGTACCGGTTATTTGTCTATAATTAGTGTTAACATTAATAAACTCAACCACTTTTATACTGTCTACTAGTTTTTAAGTAGTAATTCGTCAACGGCATAGGAATAGCTCTACAGGAGAAACGATTTTAAATTACTTTTAAATCTTGCTTCGCTACCTGTGAGACACTTAATTTATTGGACAAATGATGAAAATTTTTGTTGCTGGATATTTAGCTTCTTTTTGAGTCACTAAAAACTTTAACAATGGAAGTAAAGGTCATATTTCCCTCCCGCGTTGTAGGTATGGTCATCGTTGTTCTTCTCAAATTGTTATTCATAAATTGTGACATATTCCGTCACCGAATATGTGTGTTGTGGTGGCGCAGTAGCTTCTTGAAGAGGCGCTTAAACAAATTCCGTGGACGATCTCCACATACCACTCCTACTGATTTCTTTTGTGCGATCGGTAGTTCCTTTCTAAGTGATGAGGTGCCACACAAAATTATTCCGTAAAGTGTTATTGAGTGGAAATATGCGAAATATGTCACGATGTTCATCCGTTTGTTTCCAACAATAGAAATTATACGAAGAGCAATAGTACATGAACTTAAGTGTTTGAAGAGCTAATATGCATCTTTCAATTCAAGTTTTGATTAGTATGTACACCCAAGTATTTGGAGCAGTCTGTTCTGTTTACTGACTTCTGCTAGAATGCTACATCAGCATTTGATATGACTCAATTTGCTGTGCAGAGCTAAATGTAGTCTGACTTTTCTCAATTTTGGGAGAGCCTGTTTTCGAGGAAGCACTCAATAATTCTTTGGAAAATATCGCTTACCAACTCTTTTGTTGCTTTCTCTGTAATGGGGTGTGATGTAACACTAGTATTGTCAGCAAATAGTACCAATTTTGTTTGTTGAATGTATAGTAGAAGGTTATTCATCAATATAAGGAATACAAGTGAAGCCAAAATTGAACCCTGCGGAATTACTTTTGTGATTTTTTTTTCCCAGTCACTAAAATTTTCTAGCTTTGCGACATTGCTTGAATTATTCAACACAACCTTTTGTAATCTGTATGCTACAGTTGACTGATAACAGCTAAGCACAAAGTTATCAATTTCACAAAACATGAGTTCTTGTAAGAGTTGATCTATACAATCAAATGGCCTGACCAGATCACGAAAGATACTTACTGGCGACGTATTATCTTATAAGGCTTGTACTATATGATGAGCGAACGCATAAGTAGCATCCTGAGTCAGATCGCCATTGAATTACACAGTCTCTGAGTACCCGCGCCGGCCGGAGTGGCCGAGCGGTTCTAGGCGCTACAGTCTGGAACCGCGCGACCGCTACGGTCGCAGGTTCGAATCCTGCCTCGAGAATGGATGTGTGTGATGTCCTTAGGTTAGTTAGGTTTAAGTAGTTCCAAGTTCTAGGGGACTAATGACCTCAGAAGTTAAGTCCCATGGTGCTCAGAGCCATTTGAACCATTTGCGCCAGTACCTGCTTTGGGCCAGTGGTCGTCATCAGATTAACTCGGTGTTTCCTTCCAGCATCGTCAGGTGTGTCATACGAGTACCATGTGATTAGATAGTATCAGACAACATCACTCAGTTGAATCTGATGGTTGCAAAATTCGGAAACAATTTTTTGTGGGGTTATGCAGTTCAACTTTGGCGCCCATTAGCCCACTGATCTGGTATTACGGAGCAAGAAAACGTATTCAAGATGCAAGAACATTCATTCAGGCGGCTGACAAGGCAAAAGACGCCAATCCGCATCTATGAAAGCTGAACTCGTGACGCATCATAGATGCAGCAGGTCATCTGGAAGAAATGAAATAAAAGGGAAATCTAGGGTGGATGGAGTTATCATTGCGGTGGGTACTGTACCAGTACTCATTATTTCCTTTCCTACTGAACCCGCAAATAAAATGAGGTAAAAACGACTGTCTACATTCCTCCATATGAGCGCTAATTTCTCAGATCTTATCTTCACTGTCCTTATGAGCAATGTATGTTGGCGGCAGTAGAATCGTTCGGCAAGCAGCTTCAAATGTCGGTTTTTTAGATTTTCTCAATCCTGTTCCTTGAGAAGAATGTCACCTTCGCTCTAGGGATTCCGATTTAAGTTCTTGAAGCATCTCCGTAACACTGCCGTGTTCTTTGAACCTACTGGTAACAAACTGCTTAGATGTCTTCCTTCAGTCAGACCAGGTACGGATCGCAAATACTCGAGCATTTCTCAAAATAAGTTGCACTAGTGTCCTATATGTGGTCTCCTTTCCAGGTGTACCATTTTTTCCTTAAATTCTTCCAATAAACCGAAGTCGACCATTCACCTTATCCCTCCACAGTTCCCACATGCTTGTTCCATTTCATATCACATTCCAACGTTATGCCCAGATATTTAAACGACGCGAATTTGTCAAGCAGAGCACTAGTAATACTGTAACCTAACATTACAGGTTTGTTCTTCCTCATTAACTTACGTTTTTCCACATTTATAGCTAGCTGCCATTCATCACACCAACTAGAAATTTTGTCTAAGTCGTCTTGTATCTTCCTATGTCACTCAAGTTTAACACGTTACTGTACACCACAGCATCATCAGGACACAACCCCCCCCCCCCTGTCTGCCAAATTTATGATTTATGTGTATGAGAACAACAGCGGTCCTACAACACTTCCCTGGACCACTCCTGACGATTCCGTTATCCGTCGGGGACAACATACTGGATTCTATTACTTAAGAACACTTCAAGCCAATCACGTATCTGTGAACTTACTCCATTTACTGGTACCAGCGTTAACAAACAGCAGCTGGCCGTTGTGGCCGAGCGGTTCTAGGGGCTTCAGTCTGGAATCGCACTGCTGCTACGGTCACAGGTTCGAATCCTGCCTCAGGCATGGATGTATGTGATGTCCTTAGGTTAGTTAGGTATAAGTAATTCTTAGTCCAGGGGACTGATGACGTCAGATGTTAAGTCCCATAGTTCTCAGAGCCATTTGAACCATTTTAACAAACTGCAGTGAAGCATCGTGTTAAATGCTTTCCGGAAATATAGATACATGGAATGCTTATTACTTTGTCGCCCATGCAAGTGCCTGTCCGATGATCAAAGTACGGTTTGTTTGTACGATTCGCCTGTGTGAACAATTTCTTGAACATGAAATTTAAAACTTGAGCTTTCGTTTTGCTGTCTCCAATTGCCACAACATACAGCTAAGCATGGTACTGAATGGAAGCCATAGGCCCGCTTAGTGATTTTACATGGGACTGGAATCTTCTTTTGACACACGCACAAATCTGTACTACCCTTTGCTTGTCGTCTTTTACGCGTTCTTTTTTGAACCGAGGGTGTAACTGCTTCTGCTTTGTCAGTTTAACGATGTAATAACCAGCGCCGGCACGCCAGTCGGGAGAGCAGAGAAGGCGGTGCGTAAAACTTCAGGCAAATGCACGCTGACCGGCCCCTCTCCAGAACGACATCGCAACACTAGCGGGCTCTATGTAAAGAGAACGTAAGCTCCGAGCGTGACTGGCCGCGTCCCAGTTCTCCACCAGAATCAACGTTAGGCACTGATGTATATATTGGAGGGATTTCTTATTTTGTCTGTCGCCCTTTGTTCGCGGTACCTCTGTATATTTCTCAAAGATAAGTATTGTCAATAATTCTTTTGGTAATAAAACTCATTAATACGATTTGCTTGAATTGTTGTCTAGCGATCCGAGAAAGCAGGTTTCCTAGACACCCCATCTTTGACAACTAGGCAGGATTTAACACTCAGTACCTTCCGAATATCATTATTAAACCATGGTGGGTCTTCTCCATCTTTTATCTACTTACAAGGCACCTGACTCTCCAGACCACTATTTACAATCTGCTCAAACTTTGCCCATACTTCGTCTACGTCCATCTTACTGGACCTAGATGATGCCAGTTCACTGTGTAAGTGGTATGCTAACTGCTGCTTATCGGCTCTATCTAGCAGAAAGACTCTCCTAGCCTTCTTGACCGATAGATTATTTTTCGTAGCCGTAGTTGCTATAACGACATCAAGACCGCTAATCTCTGTTTCCATTCTGACATTGACGATAAGGTCTAACTTATTTGTAGCTACAACATTTAAGACATTTTGACTGCGTGTGGGCTGCTGAGCTAGTTGCTCAAGGCAGTTTTCAGAAAACACTTTGCAAAGTATTGCGCATGACTGTCTGTTGTAGCTCTTGCAATGAATCCGTATACATCCCAGTCAACACTCGATAAGCTAAAGTCGCCTCCAACTAGTATTTCATTAGCTTGCTATTTCCGCACTACTGGTCGTAGACATTCTTTGAATGACTCTAGAACTGTCAGAGCGGAATCGGATGGCTCGTAAAAACATCCAACTATTAACTTGGTCAAGACAGCTACGGTCGCAGGTTCGAATCCTGCCTCGGGCATGGATGTTTGTGATGTCCTTAGGTTAGTTAGGTTTAACTAGTTCTAAGTTCTAGGGGACTAATGGCCTCAGAAGTTGAGTCCCATAGTGCTCAGAGCCATTTGAACCAATTAACTCGACGAAATAACTTAGCTGTCACACTCTACTTCGACCTCAACAGAGACAAAATTTTTGTCCACTGCAATGAACACTCCCTCTCCTATGACCTCTAATCTGTCTTTCCCATACTCGTTCCACGACTTGCTAACTATCTCAGAGCTTTCCACTTCGGGTTTCAGCCATCTCTAGGTCCCAAGAACAATTTCAGCGCGAGAATTTTTCTGGATGGTAGTACATTCCAGAAATTTATTACGAATACTTCAACAGTTTACTGATAAAATTTTGACTGCCGAAGTGTCTTTACTCTGAACGCCGCCTGACTTCCCTTGCTGCGTATCGACTGGCCAGTGTTGACCAGAGCACTTCATACTACCCTCTAGCCTAAGAAACCCTCATATGATCTCGGCCACCTGAGTATCTCGGCCTCCTGAGGAGCTACTTCCTTTGTGTGCTGCACCCGTGATCTGTCAAGGGGAGTTCTACAAATCCCCACACGAGAACGCAGGTCTATAAGTCTACAGCCAAGACCCCGATCAACTCTGGGAACAATGCTGCAAATCGCGACCTTTGCTTGCACCCCACGCACGAGGCCAGCAGTCTTCACCAACTCCGCCAGCCGCCTGAATGAAATGACGGTGGCATAAAAACCCAAATGACGGGCGACTTTGGTGCCGACGTGAGCCACAACTTGCACACGACTACCCTGCACGCAAGATCAAGATAGCAGCAGGAAAGGATGAGGCCCCCCCAGCAGACATACCGAGTGCATATTAGCTTTCTTTTCAGCCCTGGGCGCTATCTGTCTAAGGGGCTCCATCGCGCCTAGCGTTGGAGCTCCTGATAACTATTAAACCCCTTTGTACCTGCCCGGACCCCGCTGAAGCAGCGGCCACCTGTTCACTCACAGGATGAATGGCTGAGACCAGATGGCCAGTCTCCACATTGGCCCTCAGCCTCGAGTGACACGAACGCGTTACCACCCGCCACTCACAGCAGTTATGGCTGGGCATTCCAGCTCGGTATGGTTTCTGGGCTGATGTGCTGCCAATAGAAAAACTCTGTCTATCGTGGCCATCATCAGGTCGACACTTAGAACTCGTAAAAAAAGAAGTGTGATTTCAAGAAAAACCTGTGACTAGGTGGGGCGTAAACTGCCAGCTCGATTCGCCTTTTAGGCTCTGAAGTTTGGTATACGAATTCTAACTTTTGATTTGATTATGGCAGTAGCCAAAACGTCTTTATAAGAGAAGAAATATGTAGAGCTACCTACACAGTTTTATTCGCCAAAATTCACAATGACCGTCGACTTATTGAGGAAATTTATTTCCTTTATACTGCTTTTAGCTCTGTTACCACTTTTCAGCACAACATTTCAACGCCATTGTAACCTCCCCACAAAAATTAATAAATAATAATAATAATAATAATATGAATATGATGATTCTATTTTTAGTGTAACCTCAGAACAAAATTGGTTCCCATTTAATGTACCCACAAAATTCTTTTCTCATTTAATGTAAGCCCGAAACAGAAAAATTCCTAAACCTCGTAATAAAAAATAAATTCAGTAACCTGGAAAAGTTTGGACGACAGCAGTGCTGCGTCATGGGCCTGTAAGATCATTCTGAATAAAAAAGGAAAAAAATCTTACCTCAATAAAATTGCCGAATATCTGCTCTTACATTAACCTTTTTCCGGCACAGCTCTGTGCAATGCTGCCCGATAGATTGGTCATTTATGAAAGGAAGCAACTGATTTTTCTTTTGCAACAATCGGAATGATCATGGATTGGGCAAAATTAGTAAATTCTTTAAATTGAAATTAATGCTTGTTAGAAATTGCTTCATATGACAAAGATTATTATTAGGACATTTTTAAAACATTTACATGGGAGTTCAGATACATTATTAGATATGCACGAGGCTGCTTTTTACCTTATACAATAATACTCAGGCTTCGGCATCGCTGCACGCCGACCAGCCCAGCCAACACGATACACTATACCAGACCAGAGCAGACTCCAGACAAGCGCAGACTATCAACAACTTACTGCTACAGCTACACAGTACTTACTCAGTCAACATTGCTCTCTGGTCAGCGATTCTCTTATACCTTGCATATCGCAGGCAGCGCATGAGCAATACATCGAAATTACATCTGCTCGGACCTCTTACATAAAATTACATCTGCATTACATCTGCTCGGACCTCTTACACCATCTCAGTGCTGTTTTTACGTAAAATATCTGCTGCACTTCTAATGTAACTAACTGTTGTGCATCTTACTGTCTTTTATTGAAAAAAAGTTGGAATCGTGCATTTCAGTATGTACTTCTACAAACATTTTTGGTCAGAATCACTGTCGTATATGAGACTATATCCTAATTTATACTCAAACTAGGTGGTACATTTTTAAGACACCGCATTAAATTTGGGGTGACTGGAATTCAAATCCCTGATCCTTGCCCCGTCATCCACATTTAGGTTTTCTACCTTAAATCGCTTATATAGTTTTCGGAATGGTTCCTTCGAAAAGACATGGCAAACGATCTGTCTTTGCTTCCACACACCGAGATCGTTTTTTGTCTCTAATGATCCAGTCATCGGTAGTTTGTTACACCCACTCTCTCTTTCTTAGTTCGCATGAGACAACTGCTAAACCACTCCTGCTAGTAATACCCGATGCGTTTAATGCCGATCACTTTTCACACTTTTCACCTGATTACATGGATTGGCCTTGCAGTACGATTCAGTTTCTTGTTATAGCAGAACAGGCGGCATCTCCCAAAGTAACTCAGGAACTACGGCATCACAGAGTATCAAGCAGCTCATACGAAATAACCTAGTTGCTTCCATTTCATGTAATAATAATGGTATACGGCACCCAAAAGAATTACGGAATACAACTTTGAGTGTCTGCCGTAGTCCACTGAGCAATAATTGAGGACCTTCTATTTTTCACAAGTAAGGAGCACAACAAAAATTCATTATACCCTCGTTCATTTACATAAAAAGAAAATAAATGTCCAACATCTACATCTACATCATACTCCGCAAGCCACCTAGTGGTGTTTGGGGCAGAGTACTTTCGGTACCATTATCTGATCCATCCAACCCTGTTCATTCGCGAATAGTGCGTGGAAAGAATGCTTGTCAGTAAGCCTCTGTATTGGCTCTAATTTCTCGAATTTTCTCCTCGTGGCCAATACGTGAGATGTATGTGGAGGGAAGTAATATGTTGTCTGATTCCTCCTGAAAAGTGCAGTCCCGAAATTTCAATAGTTAATCTCCCCGTGATGCACAACGTCTCCCTTGTAACGTCTGCTAGGGGAGTTTGTTTAGTATCTCCGTAACGCTCTCTGGCCAGCTAAACGATCCCGTGACGAAACACGCCGCTCTTCGTTGGCTCTTATTTATCTCATCAGTCTTACCTGACTGGGATCCCAGATAGATGAACAATACTCAAGAATCGGGCGAACAAGCGCCTTTTAAGCCACTGCTTTCGTGGATGAGTTACATTTCCTTAAGATGCTTCCGATGAATCTGAGTCTTGTGGTCGCTTTTCTCACTATCTGTTTTACATGATTATTCCACTTGAGGTCGTTCTGGATAGATACGCCTAAGTATTTTATGGCAGACGCTGTCTCCATCTGTTGGTCATCAATAGTGTAGCCGTACAGTACTGGATTTCTTTTCCTATGTATGCGCAATATGTTACATTTATTTACGTTCAGGGTCAACTACCAGAGTCTTCAGCATTCGTCAATTCTTTGCAGGTCGTTCTGCAAATTCTTACTATCTTCTGGCACTGCTACTTTGGTACAAACAACTGCATCATCTGCGAATAGTCTTAAAAAACATCCGACGCTTCCTACTGGATAATTAATACATATTGTGAATAGCAACGGTCCTGTCACGCTCCCCTGTGGTACTCCGTATATGACCTTTACGCCTGTCGATTTAGTTACGTTAAGAGCGACGTGTTGAGTTCTATCTGCCAGAAAGTATTGAATCCATTCGTAGTTCTGCTCCGATACTCCGCAAGTTCGTATTTTTTTCGTTAAACGCGCAATGCGGGACGGTGTCAGATGTCCTACTGAAGTCAAGGAGCACGGCTTCAGCCTGAGCGCCGTTGTCCACTGCACTGTGGATCTCATGGAGGAACACAGCGAGCTGAGTTGCGCAGGCTCTCTGTTTCCGTAAGCCCTGTTCGTTTTTATAGAGGAACTGTTTATTTTCCAACAACGTCATAATTCTTTAGGATAAAACATGTTCCATATTTCCACAATAGATTGACGTCAACGTACAGGTCTATAACTGTGTGGATCCCTTTCTTGAAGACGGGACTGATCTGCGCAGTCGTTACGTACCTTTCGTTGCTCAAGCGATCTACGATAAATAACAGCTAGAAGGGGAGCAAGTTGTTTCGCATAATCTTTGTAGAATGTTATAGCTATCTCATCTGTTCCTAAAACCTTTCCATTACTAACTGATTGTAGCAGGTTTACAGTTCCACGGTCGGTTATCTCAATATCTGCCATTTCGACGTTCGCTCGACGATTGAAAGGAGGGACAGTGTTCAAAATGGCTCTGAGCATTATGGGACTTAACATCTTAGGTCATCAGTCCCCTAGAACTTAGAACTACTTAAACCTAACTAACCTAAGGACATCACACACATCCATGCCCGAGGCAGGATTCGAACCTGCGACCGTAGCAGTCCCGCGGTTCTGGACTGAAGCGCCCAGAACCGCACGGCCACCGCGGCCGGCAAGGGACAGTGTTACGGTCGTCCGAAGTGAAACAGCTTCGAATGACCGAATTCAGTATTTCGGCCTTCTCTCTGTTATCTTCCGTTTCGGTGCCGGTGGGGTAGCTGAGAGAATGAATAAATGATTTTGACCACTTACTGATTTTGCATACGAACAAAATCTCTTAGGGTTTTTACTCAGGTCGGTTGACAACGTCTTACTTTCGAAATCATTGAACGCTTCTCTCATTGCTCTCCTTACGCTCATTTTTGCGCCGTTCAGCTTTTGTTTGTCAGCTAAATTTTTACTTCTCTTGAATCTGAGATGAAGTGCTCTTTGTTTACGTAGCGCTTTTCTAACACGGCTATTAAACCACGGTGGATCTTTCCCATCCCTTGAAACCTTACTCGGAAAATAGTTGTCTAGGGCATATTGAACGATGCCTTTGAATTTATTCCATATGTTCTCCACATCTTCCTCCTCATCACCGAATGTTTGAGATATTCTGAAATTTGTATCCTGTCACCCTTGCTGAGCAAATATATCTTCCTACCTTTCTTAACATTCCTTGTAGGACCCGTCGTCATAGACGCTGTTACGGTCTTATGGTCACTTACACCTTTCTCTACCTTCGTCTGCCGACTCAATGGATGAAGCGACTGCTATAGCAAAAATCTACTAATACCAGTATTGCTCAGCCCTGTTTTAATCACAACCAAGGTAGAATCTTCCTACACGTCGGCCATGGGCCTGAAGATGGCGTAGTGAAACACTGAAAACTGATTGCCAAATAAAATAATGTTTGAAACTAGACGGCAGAAAGGTGTGTTATTTGACATCCTGTATGGAACAGCCGAGTTCCGAAACCATCTCTAAAAACATGGTTATACAGAGACCGCAGTGAAGAGATCTTCATGTGGGACTGTAATGAGTCGGTGACCTTATACTTCTCCACTTGTGTAATGACCTGTTCCCTGTAGCGTGCCCGCAACCTATAGATAACGTATGGAGAGACATAGGCATCTGCAGCAACATCGTTCTTGTATAAAACTGACGGCCCTTGCAACCTGCACTGCATTAAGGGGTTGCATTCCGTGTGCCTGGTTGGCTACAGCTTCCACAAGTAACAAGTGCTTTCTGTATACCACACTAGTACACAGTGGCACACAGATACCCACTTCTCTCTGAGGGGCCGTGTGATACTGTGATCTATAACACAGCCGATAGATAGAGGATGATATAGTTGTTGCATACATTGAACGCGAAAAAAATGGTTTAAATGGCTCTGAGCACTATGGGACTTAACATCTATAGTCATCAGTCCCCTAGAACTTAGAACTACTTAAACTTAACTAACCTAAGGACAGCACACAACACCCAGTCATCACGAGGCAGAGAAAATCCCTGACCCCGCCGGGAATCGAACCCGGGAACCCGGGCGTGGGAAATCGAGAACGCTACCGCACGACCACGAGATGCGGACTTGAACGCGAAGATCTTTGGATATACAAAGAGACAAGAGTTACCGCCTGGGTTAAAATAAACGTAACATGCTGGCTGCTGATATATGTGTTCCCCTATTCTCTTGACCGTTATTATTCTGGAAGTTATTGTATACTTTTGAAACCCTCCGAACACCAATGGGGTAATTTACGATACAAACGCCAACCTAAAGAGCTGCGTGGTACTTTTGCTTCGAAACAGACTTCGTCGAACTCGTATTTAAGCCACTGAGTCTTACATAGTAACACTCTCAGAGTTGTCTTTTGAGGACGATCCTAGTCGAGGAAAAGGAACACAACACTGTCGCTTAATTACACTCATTCGTGTAACGCAAATGTTTCAGCCACACTAGCACGACACGACAAAAAGTTGTTCCAGTAAATAAATCGAAAAAACCTCGATGCGCGAGGAATCAAAATGCTGCTTGCCGTTACAATTCCTGTGCAATTTACAGTTTCCCGACGCAGTAACACTGAACGAAACAGAAATAATATTGAACTGCCCCGTTCCCCGCGAAACGTGGTGGGTGCTACGAGATGAATTGCGATAGCGTACGCTACATAAAATCTTTTGAATAGCTGAGATTCGCAGCGGGGAAGAGATACAAACAAAACCTTTTTCTACGCTGTTAACGCTGAAGAAATGTTCGGTAAAAGCTAAAAAGCTGTTTTTCGCGCCATTGTTCCCTGAAAACCACGACCCTCCTGTACGTGACATTCCAGCCATAAAATTCGCAAAAGCCAGGCAGACGTGGGGCAATGTTTTATGGCCGGCGTACGCCGCTGGCCGTGGCAATAAAATTCTTCCATATACATGTCCCGTCCATGCAGCAAGTGTCAAACGGTATAGCCGGCGCCTGTGCCGACTTCGCGTTATGGTCCCTAGATGACCGTATAATGTCGATACGGACGCAAGATTGGAATTTCTTTAATGACCACATCAATCGAGATGTTTCGCATAAAATTTGAGATAAGTCGTAGTACAGTTACCAAGATGTCGAAGGAAGTGCACTTTTATTCGTGTATGTACGTCGGAGATATACAAAACAGAAGAGCGAAATAATCGTAATTACGAACTAGAAAGTTAATATAGGTCTCAGAAACAAAAATACTACGACGTGTCTTCGATAAATCTTTCCCGGGTGAGTGGCCGCATAGTCAAGTTGCCTGAAACACCAACGGTTACTTCATTGTTTCAGATGGCACTATCAAGGTGGCGAATTGACGACTCGGACAGTGCCACTATAAGAATTTATATATACTAGTATAAGACTAGTAGAAGCCAACCTCGGGGAAGATCAGTTTGGATTCCGTAGAAACACTGGAACACGTGAGGCAATACTGACCTTACGACTTATCTTAGAAGAAAGATTAAGGAAAGGCAAACCTACGTTTCTAGCATTTGTAGACTTAGAGAAAGCTTTTGACAATGTTGACTGGAATACTCTCTTTCAAATTCTAAAGGTGGCAGGGGTAAAATACAGGGAGCGAAAGGCTATTTACAATTTGTACAGAAACCAGATGGCAGTTATAAGAGTCGAGGGACATGAAAGGGAAGCAGTGGTTGGGAAGGGAGTAAGACAGGGTTGCAGCCTCTCCCCGATGTTGTTCAATCTGTATATTGAGCAAGCAGTAAAGGAAACAAAAGAAAAATTCGGGGTAGGTATTAAAATTCATGGAGAAGAAATAAAAACTTTGAGGTTCGCCGATGACATTGTAATTCTGTCAGAGACAGCAAAGGACTTGGAAGAGCAGTTGAATGGAATGGACAGTGTCTTGAAAGGAGGATATAAGATGAACATCAACAAAAGCAAAACAAGGATAATGGAATGTAGTCTAATTAAGTCCGGTGATGCTGAGGGAATTAGATTAGGAAATGAGGCACTTAAAGTAGTGAAGGAGTTTTGCTATTTGGGGAGCAAAATAACTGATGATGGTCGAAGTAGAGAGGATATAAAATGTAGGCTGGCAATGGCCAGGAAAGCGTTTCTGAAGAAGAGAAATTTGTTAACATCCAGTATTGATTTAAGTGTCAGGAAGTCATTTCTGAAAGTATTCGTATGGAGTGTAGCCATGTATGGAAGTGAAACATGGACGATAAATAGTTTGGACAAGAAGAGAATAGAAGCTTTCGAAATGTGGTGCTACAGAAGAATGCTGAAGATTAGATGGGTAGATCACATAACTAATGAGGAGGTATTGAATAGGATTGGGGAGGAGAGAAGTTTGTGGCACAACTTGACCAGAAGAAGGGATCGGTTGGTAGGACATGTTCTGAGGCATCAAGGGATCACCAATTTAGTATTGGAGGGCAGCGTGGAGGGTAAAAATCGTAGAGGGAGACCAAGAGATGAATACACTAAGCAGATTCAGAAGGATGTAGGTTGCAGTAGGTACTGGGAGATGAAAAAGCTTGCACAGGATAGAGTAGCATGGAGAGCTGCATCAAACCAGTCTCAGGACTGAAGACCACAACAACAACAACAACAAGACTTGCACATTTCCTTGGCTACGTAATAAACACACCCTACTGTTAAAGACCTCTTGGACTGTGGAAGAATTGTTTGCTATGAAATGAGACCAAGACGCGCTCATATCTCCTGCAAGGATTTATTTAATTAAAGTGGCAACGACAGTGGAAGCCTACACTCAGACAGTATAAAAGTTAGTTAGTTATGTCATGTTCGGTAGATCATTTTCCCGATTATGATATCGATATGATGTGGAACAAGTCAGATTATACGATATATACACACACATGAATAGTGCTGATATTAATATTACTGAAATTTTTAGTTCTAGACATACAACTACATTTAGAGGTAGAATTTTTTTACCGTTTCTGAAATGGAAAGTCTTCGATAGAGTGGTCCAAAAGAAATGGTTTTAAGCTAGATTTAAAACTTGATCTGCTACCTGCCAGACACTTTATGTTGTTGGGGAAATGATCAAAGATTTTTGTTGCTGAATAATGTGCTCCTTTTTGAGCAACTGACAGCTTCAATAACGGATAGGAAAGGTCATTTTTCCCTCTAGTGTTGTACGTATGAACATTACTGTTCTTCGCGAATTGAGATGGATTATTTGTAACGAATTTCATCAGCGAATATATGTACTCTGATAGTGCAGTTAAAATACCTAACTCCTTGAAAAGGTGCCTACATGACGTCCTTGGGTGAACTTCACTAATAAATTATTCTCACTGTTCTCTTTTGTGCAATCAATACTTTATGTCTAAGTGGTGAGTTACCCCAGAAAACTATTCGATAAGACATTATTGAGTGGAAATATGCGAAATACGGTAGAGGGCTGATATGTTTATTACCAAGACTAGCGACTATACGAAGAGCGAAAGATTTTGAAGTTAGTTGTTTGAGAAGCTCAGTAATATGCTTCTTCCAGTTCAAGTTGTCATCGAGGTGAACACCCAAAAATTTGGAGAAATCAACCCTGTTAACTGAGCCCTGTTCATATGCTACATCCATTGTCGCTCTGACTCTATTCGGTGTACAGAACTGGACATAGTGAGTCTTTTCAAAATTAAGGGAGAGTCCATTTTCTGAGAACCGCTTAATAATTCTTTGAAAGACATCCTTAACAGTATCTTCACCTGCTTTTTCTGAAAGGAGAAATACATGTAGAAAGAATAGAATAATGTGACAAAAGTCATGGGATACCTCATAATATATTGTGGGAACACCTTTCTCCTAGCTTAGTGCAGCAAGTCGACGTGGCACGGTCGTTGGAAGTCCCAAGTAGAAATACTGAGCCGTGCTTATTCTACAAGGTGCATTCAAGTTCTAAGGCCTCCGATTTTTTTTCTAATTAACTACTCACCCGAAATCGATGAAACTGGCGTCACTTCTCGACGTAATCACCCTGCAGACGTACACATTTTTCACAACGCTGACGCCATGATTCCATGGCAGCGGCGAAGGCTTCTTTAGGAGTCTGTTTTGACCACTGGAAAATCGCTGAGGCAATAGCAGTATGGCTGGTGAATGTGCGGTCACGGAGAGTGTCTTTCATTGTTGGAAAAAGCCAAAAGTCACTAGCAGCCAGGTCAGGTGAGTAGGGAGCATGAGGAATCACTTCAAAGTTGTTATCACGAAGAAACTGTTGCGTAACGTTAGCTCGATGTGCGGGTGCGTTGTCTTGGTGAAACAGCACATGCGTAGCCATTCCCGGACGTTTTTGTTGCAGTGCACGAAGGAATTTGTTCTTCAAAACGTTTTCGTAGGATGCACCTGTTACCGTAGTGCCCTTTGGAACGAAATGGGTAAGGATTACGCCCTCGTTGTCCCAGAACATGGACACCATCATTTTTTCAGCACTGGCGGTTACCTGAAATTTTTTTCGTGGCGGTGAATCTGTGTGCTTCCATTGAGCTGACTGGCGCTTTGTTTCTGGATTGAAAAATGGCATCCACGTCTCATCCATTGTCACAACCGACGAAAAGAAAGTCCCATTCATGCTGTCGTTGCGCGTCAACATTGCTTGGCAACATGCCACACGGGCAGCCATGTGGTCGTCCGTCAGCATTCGTGGCAACCACCTGGATGACACTTTTCGCATTTTCAGGTCGTCATGCAGGATTGTGTGCACAGAACCCACAGAAATGACAACTCTGGAGGCGATCTGTTCAATAGTCATTCGGCGATCCCCCAAAACAATTCTCTCCACTTTCTCGATCATGTCGTCAGATCGGCTTGTGCGAGCCCGGGGTTGTTTCGGTTTGTTGTCACACGATGTTCTGCCTTCATTAAACTGTCGCACTTTCGATACATCAATAACTCCATCACCACATGTCTCCTTCAACTGTTGATGAATTTCAATTGGTTTCACACCACGCAATTTCAGAAAACGAATGATGGCACGCTGTTCAAGTAAGGAAAACGTAGCCATTTTAAGTATTTAAAACAGTTCTCATTCTCGCCGCTGGCGGTAAAATTCCATCTGCCGTACAGTGCTGCCATCTCTGGGACGTATTGACAATGAACGCAGCCTCATTTTAAAACAATGCACATGTTTCTATCTCTTTGCAGTCCGGAGAAAAAAAATCGGAGACCTTAGAACTTGAATGCACCTCATACCACCGTCCATAATTCAGAAAGTGTTGCGACACAAGATTTTCTGCTCGAACTTACCTCTTCATCATGTCGAATAAACGTTCTAAGGGATTCATGTCGGGCGTTCTATGTCTCCAAATCATTCGTTCGAATCGTCCAAAATGTTCTTCAAACCTGTCACGAACAATTGTGCCACGCGGGATTAGCCGAGCGGTCTGGGACGGTGCAGTCATGGACTGTGCGGCTGGTCCCGGCGAAGGTCCGAGTCCTCCCTCGGGCATGGGTGTGTGTGTTTCTCATTAGGATAATTTAGGTTAATTAGTGTGTAAGCTTAGGGACTGATGACCTTAGCAGTTAAGTCCCATAAGATTTCACACACATTTGAACATTTTTTGAACGAACAATTGTGGCCCGGTGACATGGCGCAGCGTCATCCATAGAACTTCCGTTGTTGTGTGAGTTCAAATGGTCTCCAAGTAGACAGAAACAGTCGTTCATTTGACCCACAGGACCCGGTCCATTCCACGAAAACACAGCTCCTAGCATTATGGAGCCACCACCAACTTGCACAGTGCCTTCTGGACAACTTGGGTGCAAAGCTTCGTGGAATCTGCGCCACACTCGAACCGTACCATCAACTCTTACCAATAAAGCAGTGACTCACCTGACTGACCACGGTTTTCCAGTCGTCTAGGGACCAACAGATACGGTCAAGAGCCGAGGAGAGGCGTTGCAGGCGATGTCGTGCTGTTAGCAAAGGCACTAGCGCCAGTCGTCTGCTGTAGTAACACATCGACGACAAAATTCACAGCACCGTCCCAGTGGCTATATTAGTCGTATGTCCCACATTGATTTCTGCAGTCATTTCACGCAGTGTTGATTGTCTTCTAGCCATGAAAACTGTATTCAAACGCCGCTACCCTCGGCCGGTAAGTGGAGGCCGTCGGACATTGCGTTGTCTGTGGTGACAGATTTTGCCTAAAATTTGGTGTTCTCGGCACGCTCTTGGAACTGTGGATTTTGGAATATTGAATTTCCTAACGATTTCCGAAATGGACTGTTCCGTGCATCTAACGCCAACCACCATTCCGCGTTCAGTGTCTATTAATTCCGGTCCTGCTGGCATAATCGCGTCCTAAACCTTTTCGCATGAATAGGAACTCCCCCAATGCACTGCTTTAACAGCTCGTGTACCAGACACTACCGCCATACGTATACGTGTATATCGCTGTTACACGACTTCTGTCAACTAACAAGGGGAGGCCGCCAATTGTGAAATTCAGATTCGATTCATACTGCGCATAATAAAAGCTCGTGGCCAGAGGTGTAAGTGGCAAAGCACCAAGATGCACTTCTCAGCCGCTGTCGAGAAAATCGACAGTTAAAAGAAACGGTTGTGGTGAAATACTCTCTATGATTATTAGTTTTCTACAACGTCGTGGCGCAGCGGTAGGCGCTCGTGTTCGTAATTCGAAGGTCGCCGGATCGAATCTCGCGCCATGCAAAATTTTTTTGTTATAAGTTTTTCGTAATTCATATATATATAAACTATAAATAAATTGCTTATGCATGTTGGTGAAGGCGGATCGCTCTCCAATTGTACCGCCTCCATTTTTGCGTTTGTTTAACAGGGTGTACCAAAGCTCTCACGTCCGCACTGATTTTCGACGATGTTATAAGTTGCGCTAGGGACCGCATCTACCTTCTTTCGAAGTTATCAGGCAACTACGCTGTTATGCTGCGGCTCGTTTCGGCCCATTTATCATCTGTCCTTCAAGTGTAACGAGCGAGTCACGGAGTTCATATTTCATACCTGCCACAGCAAATTTGTGTTCGTGGGGTTTCTATTCTAATTCGAACGTTTGACTTACGCTATACGTATTCGATTCAGAATCTCGTTTCTACGTCTTCCGTTAACTATACGTGGTTAACATTATGAAGACAATTAATAAGATTTGTGAAATACAACTTTGTTTGCGGAAAACATAATGATGTTCCAAGTCGCCAGTTTTTCCACGACAAACGACTTTCAACAACGTATTGTATGCATAATTGTTGCAACTGATTACCGGGAATTATATATATATATATATATATATATATATATATATATATATATATATATGTGTGTGTGTGTGTGTGTGTGTGTGTGTGTGTGTGTATGTTTGTGTGTGTGTGTGTGTGTGTGTGTGTGTGTATTTGTGTATACACACATTTGACTTACAAAAAACAAATACTAAAAAAAAAAAGGTTGCATGGCGCGATATTCGATCCGGCGACCGTCGGATTACGAACCAGAGCGCTTACCGCTGCGCCACGACGCAGTAGAAAATTAATAATCTTAGAGAGTATTTCACCGCAACGGTTTCTTTTAACTGTCGATTTTCTCGACAACGGCTAAGAAGTGCATCTTGGTGCTTTGCCACGTTACACCTCTGGCCATGAGCTTTTATTATACGCAGTGTGAATTTAATCTGAATTTCACAATTGGCGGCCTGCCCTTGTAAGTGTAATTTCTCAAGTAGAATAAGAATAAAGAAGTGGCTCTGAGCACTATGGGACTTAACTTCTGAGGTCATCAGTCCTCTAGAACGTAGAACTACTTAAACATAACTAATCTAAGGACATCACACATATCCAGGCCCGAGGCAGGATTCGAACCTGCGACCATATCAGTCGCGCGGTTGCAGACTGTAGCGCCTAGAACCGCTCGGCAACCCCGGCCGGCAGCACAGAACTCCTCCGTTTTAAGAAAAGCTAGTTTTCAAAGAATCTCAGTATCAGTGACATCATCTCTCCTGAACTACTTGTATGTGTCGTACAACGATATAACTTTGCAGGTGCGTTCAGTAGTATAAATGGATACTGTCTGAAAAATTTGTTCTGAATGAAGTTAGTACTAAAAAAGTAACAAACTGAAACGTCATTCCTGATACTGAAGTTTTACTGCATAAAGAGCAAAAATGTAGTACACGATGAACGTTTCTCTCTCATTATTTTGTACGAGGTGCCAGCAACATTAAGTTTTGAAAAGATTTGAAATTATGAGAAAAGTATGTTGGAAGTTGCTAATACAATACAAGTATAATCAAAATATCTGCGGGTGTGCTGCCGGTCTATAGTGTCCAACGGGCACAATATTTCGGCGATCATACATGTCGCCATCATCAGGTGAACTGACGGACTGAGCTCCTGTGAACGTGCCGGCACGGAGATCCGTACGCTATGGCTGCTCAGAGGGAACTGGGTTCGGTCGCGGCGGCGGCCGATTTAAATACCCTCCGCCCGCGGCGCGCTCCCTCCGCCGTCCGCGCCCCGCGCCACGGTCGCGCGGTAGAACAGATTGCGACGGCGTCTGAGATGACGTCGGTGTGATGGCTCTGCCCGCCGTGGTCGTCACAACTATACGTTTGCTCGATTTACTCTTGATTAACCCGATCGCTGGTTCCCAAGCCTTGCTAAGATTATAGCCACAGTCACGGTTTATGAGGTCGTCATTGGTGCGAATTTCGATGGCCTCTCTAACAACGCTGTCCCAGTATCTCGACGTCTGTACCAGAATCCTCGTGCGGTCATACTCCATGGCGTGATTTTCCGACAAACAATGTTCAGCGACCGCCGACTTGCTCGAATACATCAGTCGAGAGTGCCTCTGGTGTTCACGGCATCGATCCTCGACGGTACGCATCGTCTGACCAATATACGACTTGCCACATTGACACGGAATCTGGTACACGCCGGCCTTCCTCCAACCGAGGTCATCTTTGGCGCTCCCCACCAGTGCACGAGTTTTATTTGGAGGACAAAACACAGTTCCGACCCGATGTTTCTTCAGAATGCGGGCGATTATCCCCGAGAGTGCGCCTGTGTATGGAATAAATGCAATGCCTACCTCCTCCCTCGTGACTTCATCCATCTCAACAGGTTGTGCTGCAGTGGTTGGGAGGAGAGCACGTTGAATCTGCCACTCTGAGTACCCATTTTTTCGAAATACAGTTCTCAGATGTTCCAATTCCTGGGGTAGACTGCGTCGGAGATAGTGCGCGCCCTATGTACTAGAGTTTTAAGTACCCCATTCCTCTGTGAAGGGTGGTGGCAGCTGTCTGTGTGCAAATACAGATCAGTGTGCGTAGTCTTCCGATACACCCCATGACCTAGGGTGCCGTCAGCCCTTCTCTTGACCAAGACGTCAAGGAAAGGTAATTTACCCTCCGTTTCAGTCTCCATAGTGAATTTGATGTTGGGGTGTATGGAGTTTAGATGTGTAAGGAAGTCAAGGAGTTTATCCATACCATGTGGCCAGATGACGAACGTGTCGTCCACGTAACGGAAAAATCAAGTAGGTTTCCATACGGATGACGACAGGGCTTCCTCCTCGATGTTCTCCATGTACAAATTCGCTACCACCGGTGAGAGTGGGCTACCTATGGCGACTCCCTCCGTTTGCTCGTCGTATTCTCCATTAAAAAGAAAATACGTGGAAGTCAAGACATGCCTAAAAAGTTCAGTGGTCTTCTCGTCAAACTTCTGACTAATCAATTCTAGTGACTCTCGCAGGGGTACCCTCGTAAACAAGGAAACGACGTCAAAACTCACCATGATATCTGACTCATCCAACCTGAAGCTATCAAGGCGTTTAGCAAAATCCACGGAATTATGGATGTGATGAGGGCATTTACCCACATAAGGACTTAATATTCCCGTCAGGTATTTGGCCAACAAATATGTAGGTGCCCTGATGTTGCTGACAATGGGGCGTAATGGTACATCTACATCTACATCTACATCTATACTCCGCGAGCCACCTTACGGTGTGTGGCGGAGGGTACTTATTGTACCACTATCTGATCCCCCCTTCCCTGTTCCATTCACGAATTGTGCGTGGGAAGAACGACTGCTTGTAAGTCTCCGTATTTGCTCTAATTTCTCGGATCTTTTCGTTGTGATCATTACACGAGATATATGTGGGCGGTAGTAATATGTTGCCCATCTCTTCCCGGAATGTGCTCTCTCGTAATTTCGATAATAAACCTCTCCGTATTGCGTAACGCCTTTCTTGAAGTGTCCGCCACTGGAGCTTGTTCAGCATCTCCGTAACGCTCTCGCGCTGACTAAATGTCCCCATGACGAATCGCGCTACTTTTCGCTGGATCATGTCTATCTCTTCTATTAATCCAACCTGGTAAGGGTCCCATACTGATGAGCAATACTCAAGAATCGGACGAACAAGCGTTTTGTAAGCTACTTCTTTCGTCGATGAGTCACATTTTCTTAGAATTCTTCCTATGAATCTCAACCTGGCGCCTGCTTTTCCCACTATTTGTTTTATGTGATCATTCCACTTCAGATCGCTCCGGATAGTAACTCCTAAGTATTTTACGGTCGTTACCGCTTCCAATGGTTTACCACCTATGGCATAATCGTACTGGAATGGATTTCTGCCCCTATGTATGCGCATTATATTACATTTATCTACGTTTAGGGAAAGCTGCCAGCTGTCGCACCATGCATTAATCCTCTGCAGGTCCTCCTGGAGTACGTACGAGTCTTCTGATGTTGCTACTTTCTTGTAGACAACCGTGTCATCTGCAAATAGCCTCACGGAGCTACCGATGTTGTCAACTAAGTCATTTATGTATATTGTAAACAATAAAGGTCCTATCACGCTTCCCTGCGGTACTCCCGAAATTACCTCTACATCTGCAGATTTTGAACCGTTAAGAATGACATGTTGTGTTCTTTCTTCTAGGAAATCCTGAATCCAATCACAAACCTGGTCCGATATTCCGTAAGCTCGTATTTTTTTCACTAAACGTAAGTGCGGAACCGTATCAGATGCCTTCCTGAAGTCCAGGAATACGGCATCAATCTGCTCGCCAGTGTCTACGGCACTGTGAATTTCTTGGGCAAATAGGGCGAGCTGAGTTTCACATGATCTCTGTTTGCGGAATCCATGTTGGTTATGATGAAGGAGATTTGTATTATCTAAGAACGTCATAATACGAGAACACAAAACATGTTCCATTATTCTACAACAGATTGACGTAAGCGAAATAGGCCTATAATTATTCGCATCTGATTTATGACCCTTCTTGAAAATGGGAACGACCTGCGCTTTCTTCCAGTCGCTAGGTACTTTACGTTCTTCCAGCGATCTACGATAAATTGCTGATAGAAAGGGGGCAAGTTCTTTAGCATAATCACTGTAGAATCTTAAGGGTATCTCGTCTGGTCCGGATGCTTTTCCGCTACTAAGTGATAGCAGTTGTTTTTCAATTCCGATATCGTTTATTTCAATATTTTCCATTTTGGCGTCCGTGCGACGGCTGAAGTCAGGGACCGTGTTACGATTTTCCGCAGTGAAACAGTTTCGGAACACCGAATTTAGTATTTCTGCCTTTCTTCGGTCGTCCTCTGTTTCGGTGCCATCGTGGTCAACGAGTGACTGAATAGGGTATTTAGATCCGCTTACCGATTTTACATATGACCAAAACTTTTTAGGGTTCTTGTTTAGATTGTTTGCCAATGTTTTATGTTCGAATTCGTTGAATGCTTCTCTCATTGCTCTCTTTACGCTCTTTTTCGCTTCGTTCAGCTTTTCCTTATCAGCTATGATTCGACTACTCTTAAACCTATGATGAAGCTTTCTTTGTTTCCGTAGTACCTTTCGTACATGATTGTTATACCACGGTGGATCTTTCCCCTCGCTTTGGACCTTAGTCGGTACGAACTTATCTAAGGCGTACTGGACGATGTTTCTGAATTTTTTCCATTTTTGTTCCACATCCTCTTCCTCAGAAATGAACGTTTGATGGTGGTCACTCAGATATTCTGCGATTTGTGCCCTATCACTCTTGTTAAGCAAATATATTTTCCTTCCTTTCTTGGCATTTCTTATTACACTTGTAGTCATTGATGCAACCACTGACTTATGATCACTGATACCCTCTTCTACATTCACGGAGTCGAAAAGTTCCGGTCTATTTGTTGCTATGAGGTCTAAAACGTTAGCTTCACGAGTTGGTTCTCTAACTATCTGCTCGAAGTAATTCTCGGACAAGGCAGTCAGGATAATGTCACAAGAGTCTCTGTCCCTGGCTCCAGTTCTGATTGTGTGACTATCCCATTCTATACCTGGTAGATTGAAGTCTCCCCCTATTACAATAGTATGATCACGAAACTTCTTCACGACGTTCTGCAGGTTCTCTCTGAGGCGCTCAACTACTACGGTTGCTGATGCAGGTGGTCTATAGAAGCATCCGACTATCATATCTGACCCACCTTTGATACTTAACTTAACCCAGATTATTACACATTCGCATTCGCTAATAACTTCACTGGATATTATTGAATTCTTTACTGCTATAAATACTCCTCTACCATTGGCGTTTATCCTATCCTTGCGGTATATATTCCATTCTGTGTCTAGGATTTCGTTACTGTTCACTTCCGGTTTTAACCAACTTTCCGTTCCTAATACTATATGCGCACTATTTCCTTCAATAAGAGATACTAATTCAGGAACATTGCCCTGGATACTCCTGCAGTTTACCAATATTACGTTAACTTTTCCTATTTTTTGTCTCTGAGGACGGACGTTCTTTATCAACGATGATAATGTCCTCTCTGGTAAGCCGTCAGGTATTTTATCGTTTCGCCCAAGGGGGGATCCCTCTAACCTAAAAAACCCCCGTGTGCACGCCACACGTACTCTGCTACCCTAGTAGCTGCTTCCGGTGTGTAGTGCACGCCTGACCTGTCTATGGGGGCCCTACAGTTCTCCACCCAATAACGGAGGTCGATGAATTTGCAACCATTATAGTCGCATAGTCGTCTGAGCCTCTGGTTTAGACCCTCCACACGGCTCCAAACCAGAGGACCGCGATCGACTCTGGGCACTATGCTGCAGATATTAAGCTCAGCTTGCACTCCGCGTGCGATGCTGGTTGTCTTCACCCCCTCTTTGTGAACCTTCGGGAGTCCATATAGTCTAGGCGGTACCGGACCTTGGGGTAACAATTTCTTAGCGTCACCCTCCGGTAAATCTGCGTCCTTGAGAAGCGCCCTCGTCTTGTTCTCCACCTTCTTTGTAGGGTCAACGCTGATCTTCCGGGAGGAATCGTCATTTAGCAGGCTCTGCATCTTATCAGTGTAGTCCTTATGGGAGACAACAACTGTAGCATTGCCTTTGTCAGCCGGTAAGACAACAATTTCAGAGCGCTCCCTCAGATCACGAAATGCCGCCCTCTCTTTACTGCTGATATTTGACTTCATCGGCTTGGATTTCGTCAACGCACGACAAGTTTCACGACGTATTTCCTCGGCACACTGATCTGTATTTGCACACAGACAGCTGCCACCACCCTTCACAGAGGAATGGGGTACTTAAAACTCTAGTGCATAGGGCGCGCACTATCTCCGACGCAGAGAGTCTACCCCAGGAATTGGAACATCTGAGAACTGTATTTCGAAAAAATGGGTACTCAGAGTGACAGATTCAACGTGCTCTCCTCCCAACCACTGCAGCACAACCTGTTGAGATGGATGAAGTCACGAGGGAGGAGGTAGGCACTGCATTTATTCCATACACAGGCGCATTCTCGGGGAAATTCGTCGGCATTCTGAAGAAACATAGGGTCGGAACTGCGTTTTGTCCTCCAAATAAAACTTGTGCACTGGTGGGGAGGGCCAAAGATGACCTCGGTTGGAGGAAGGCCGGCGTGTACCAGATTCCGCGTCAATGTGGCAAGTCGTATATTGGTCAGACGATGCGTACCGTCGAGGATCGATGCCGTGAACACCAGAGGCACACTCGACTGATGTATCCGAGCAAATCGGCGGTCGCTGAACATTGTTTGTCGGAAAATCACGCCATGGAGTATGACCGCACGAGGATTCTGGTACAGACGTCGAGATACTGGGACAGCGTTGTTAGAGAGGCCATTGAAATTCGCACCAATGACGACCTCATAAACCGTGACTGTGGCTATAATCTTAGCAAGGCTTGGGAACCAGCGATCGGGTTAATCAAGAGTAAATCGAGCAAACGTATAGTTGTGACGACCACGGCGGACAGATCCATCACACCGACGTCATCTCAGACGCCGTCGCAATCTGTTCCACCGCTCGAGCGTGGCGCGGGGCGCGGACGGCGGAGGGAGCGCGCCGCGGGCGGAGGGTATTTAAATCGGCCGCCGCCGCGACCGAACCCAGTTCCCTCTGAGCAGCCATAGCGTACGGATTTCCGTGCCGGCACGTTCACAGGAGCTCAGTCCGTCAGTTCACCTGATGGTGGCGACATGTATGATCGCCGAAATATTGTGCCCGTTGGACACTATAGACCGGCAGCACACCTGCGGATATTTTGATTATCAAATACGTCGAGAGAAACTCAAGAATCACAATACAAGTATAGTCTGGGTAATTTGCGCGCTATGAGTAGCGCTGCCTCAAGAGATAGACACAGTTTTGAACTTTAATACTTGACTTATTGCATTAAACTTCTAATGTAAGACTATTGGTAGATTACGACAGCATTTTAATTTTATGTTTTCCAGTCAGTAATAACAGACAACCTGCAAAAGTGATTGTGTGACTAGGTAATAGATTCGCGGTCATTTAGTAACACAGATACTTCTGGGAAGAAAGGGAAAGGAAGAGTGTCCGCATCTCGTGGTCGTGCGGTAGCGTTCTCGCTTCCCACGCCCGGGTTCCCGGGTTCGATTCCCGGCGGGGTCAGGGATTTTCTCTGCCTCGTGATAGCTGGGTGTTGTGTGATGTTCTTAGGTTAGTTAGATTTAAGTAGTTCTAAGTTCTAGGGGACTGATGACCCTAGATGTTAAGTCCCATAGTACTCAGAGCCATTTGAACCATTTTTTTGAAAGGAAGAGTGGTTCTAGTACAGAGCTTCAATGAGAGCTTGTCGGGAATCGTGCCTAAACAGCTCAATCGCTAAGAGTTTTGTCCTAGAAGCGCAAGGTTCGATTCCCAGCCTACGGTTTTAACCTGTGAGAAAGGTTCCGGTCTAACGCAGTACGCTTGCGAAACAAATGTATGTGAGACCCACTAACTAATGCATCATAAGACCACGCACAGCTTAATAAAAATGTAAAGTAATTCACCCCAAGACAACGCCCACAATCTTTCAGTGATTAGTAAGTACAAATGCAGCGCCGGCCGGTGTGGCCAAGCGGTTAAAGGCGCTACAGTCTGGAACCGCGTGGCCGCTACGGTCGCAGGTTCGAATCCTGCCTCGGGCTTGGATGTGTGTGATGTCCTTAGGTTAGTTAGGTTTAAGTAGTTCTAAGTTCTAGTGGACTGATGACCTTAGAAGTTAAGTCCCATAGTGCTCAGAGCCAACCACAAATGCAGCGAAACACTATAATAATGCAGGTGAAACATGCCTACCGTTGGGTGCAGCTGCGCAAACAGGAGTGGCCATTATCACGTGCCTCGCTAGCGATCACAAACAATAGACGATAAGAAATAATACGGAAGCCACTGTGTGCTATAATTTTCATTCACATTGACTCCGCAACAGAACATTCAAAGTGGCGTTCATCCTTGTACCGGCAGATTTGATTCCAATTGAAATTTAAATGATTCGTCCCTGATTTCGTGCCAAGTCAGTGATAACTAGTGTTCTGATCGATATGCACTTAAAACCCACGAAATATGCGCCAAAACTCCTCGAAATATGAAGTTAAAATATGCTCTTACTGCCAGTACATGCCTTTAAATATTCAGCTAAAATTGTTTCATCAGGCATTTCTATTAGATGAATTCTTTAAAATATGCATCATACTTTGGAAAATTAATGAATAACCAACAAATATTTTCAATAATGACTATAATTCAATGAATAAAATGAAGTATAACATAGATATTTACATGATAAGTTTGGTAAATTCTAAAAATTAGAGTCTGTTTGAACTACCAACATTTTTTCCACATTCTTTGCATGAAAATTCTTCGTGGTCAGATAACATTTTCAATCACTAAAATGATCGTTCGACATCACATGAAAGTAAATGTAAAAATTTAAGAGTAGCGACATAAGACGACGTGAAATCATCAAGATTTTCGGAACATGCCTCTCCTTACAGTAACTGAGCGATCTTCCGAATCGTAGGCCAACCAGGATTCATATGAAGAACTGCATCCAATTTTTTCAAAGTCTCTCATCGATCGGACCTGCCAACTGATGGTCTGTGTCCTGAGTCCTTCGAAGAGAGCCACTGCCTTTGTAACTTCCATGTTACGAATCTCAAGTTTCTCAATTAGATCTGAAAAGCCACCACAAGTGCGCTCGGATGAAAGATAGGCTGTGTAACACGCTGTAATTACATATTTTCACATACATTCATAAAAATTACCAAAAAACCTTACCTTTTCATACAGTGGATCCACATAGTTCTTTTAGAGCGTTGACTCGTGAGGAATATCTTTTCCTGTATATTTTTTCAAGAAGATCCTTAATCCTTCATTCTCCAGCTTACTCAAGGGGATGTTTGCTTTTATTAAAGCCTCACAAAGATCTTCATTGAACTCATTTTTGTCGTCCATATGCTTCGAAAATGAGGAGATCAATGGTTGCTGTGAAGGTTTTAACCGTGTCTTGGTTACGTTGTTCTGGTGCTGAGATGACTTTTTATGCTGATTCAGTCGAGATTTTTTCTCAACCCTGACCTAAAGCGTTGTAGATGTGAATAAATATCATTAAGTACGTACAGTTGTACAAAATGTAAGGGAACAGTGCGTACATGCGGTATGGTCACTCAAAAAAAAAATTAATTAAGACTTGAAGTAAGTTTCTAAAACTTTTTGCTTCGATCCCCTCACAATATTCTACTTTTTTTTTAATTTGAAGAACGCCGAAGGTTATTCATAAAGGTTTGTTTTGTTCCTTTCCATTCGTACATGAAAACATGCACGCAAATTTTCAAATGAACTTAATAATTGTTTTAATTTCGTGGAAGAATCATCGAAAAGGAAAAAAACTAAATTTAAGTTATCTCTTTTTCACATAGTTGGCAGAATATGATTTTTTCCGACCATTGTGAAAGCACAATCACTCCCTATCCATTTCCATAAATTTGGCCTGGGAATATTTGTAATTTGACGAAGGTAGCAAAGAGTCGATGTGAACAGCAAGGAAACACACACAAGAATGATTCATATTCCGAAATGTCAACAATAGCTAGTAGGTCATTGTTGGTGCACTGCAGAGATCAGGTGAGCGATCTGAACACGCATTAACTGCGGGCAACAAATACCGACGCACGTTTCTACTCCGATAATCCGTCTTGCAACAATGAACCATCATTAGCATCCTTACCCGGTAGACTTCCTAAGTGGAAAAAAAGACTATGTCCCTCTGTAAGCTACCCGCGTCTACCCGAAAGGCGTTTATTCCGATGACTCGTCCCATATTAACAAATTTTCGAAATTTATTGGTCTAATATTCTGGGAGGTTCTTGGGTTCTCAGGGAATAAAAATAACCTCAATATGACCTCTAAATGTGAAACATATGCATCTTTACTGCCATTTCCTCTAAATAAGACAATAATACGCTCAAACGCAAAAATATGCAAATATATGCATTTCAAATTTGAATTTAAAGTAGCCTAATATCTCCCGAATATCATAATTGGTAAAGATGCAACACCAGGTACCTTAAAAAATGATATGCAAAATATGCAAAATCCGAACTCTAGTGGTAACACACTGTTCTTGCAGCAGCCGTTGGTGAGCAGTTCAAATCCCCTCTGTCAACCTAGATTTGGGTTTTCGGTGGTTTCCCGAAGACGTATAAGCGATGGTTTCTTTGAAAGGACCGTCGAAGAATGCCTTTCCCATCATTATTTTATCTAATGGCATCGCCGTTGTACACTGAAGAGCCAAAGAAAGCGCTACACTTGCCTAATATCGTGTAGGGTCGCCGCGAACACGCTGAAGTCGTCCTTGAGGGAATTAACTCCATGAATCCTGCAGGGCTGTCCGTAAATCCGTAAGAGTACGAGGGGCTGCAGACATCTTTGGAACAGCACGTTTCAAGGCATCCCAGATATGCTCAATAATGTTCATGTCTGTGGAGATTGGTGGACAGCGGAAGTGTTTAAATTTAGAAGACTGTTCCTGGAACCACTCTGTAGCAATTCTGGACGTGTTGGGTGTTGCATTGTCCTGCTGGAATTGCCCAAGTCCGTCGGAATGCACAATGAACATGAATGGATGCAGGTGATCAGACAGGATTTTTACGTACGTGTCATCTGTCAGAGTCGTATCTAGACGTATCAGGGGTCCCATATCACTCCAACTGCACATGACCCACATCATTACAGAGCCTCCACCAGCTTGAACAGTCCCCTGGTGACATACAGGGTCCATGGATTATTGAGGTTGTCTTCATACCCCTACACGTCCATCCGCTCGATACGACATGAAACGAGACTCGTCCGACCAGGCAACTTGTTTCCAGTCATCAACAGTCCAATGCCGGTGTTGATGGGCCCAGGCGAGGCGTAAACCTATGTGTCGTGCAATTATCAAGGGTACACGTGTGGGCCTTCGGCTTCGAAAGCCTATATCGATGATGTTCCGTTGAATGGTTCGCACTCTGACACTTGTTGATGGCGCAGCATTGAAATTTGCAGCAATTTGAGGAAGGTTTGCACTTCTGTCACGCTGAAAGATTCTCTTCAGTCATCGTTGAACCTGTTCTTGCAGAATCTTTTTCCGGCCGCAGCGATGCTTCACCGGATTCCTGATTTTAACGGTCACACTCACGGGAAGGTCATACGGGAAAATTGTTGTCTTATAGAGGCGTTACCCCCCGCTGCGCCTTTATCTGCCTGTATTTGAATACGCATGCCTATACCAGTTTCCTTGGCGCTTCAGTGTATAAGAAGTTAAACGCATCTCCATGTACCGTACCGAACTTCTCTGGAATTCACTCTTAAGCACCTAACAGATGTCTTATCGCAGGATTTTAACGCCGTTTCCTTACCGCTCTACTCTTGAACAGCACCCGGGAGAAACTAACACTTAAATCTTTCCGTGAGAGCTCTCATTTTGTTACGACGTTTTATCTCCCTACGTAAGTGGACGTCAACAGAGTATCTTCGTGTTCAGAAGAGGAACTGATGATTCAAATTTGGCAAAACGGATCTCGCCGCTAAGGAATCGGTTGTGGTTTTAGTGACTGACAGCACAACTCATGTACCATACCCATGGCACTCTCTCTTTTTCGTGACATTACAAAACGAGCTCCCCTTCTTTGAACTTTTCGGTGTCTTCTGGCAATTTTAACTGATGAGGATCCCGTACCGCATAACAGTACTCTAGCAGAGGAAGTACAAGCATATCTAGGCTGTCTCCTTAGTGGACTGGTTCCATATTGTAATAATTCTGACAATAAAATGCGTTATTTGGCACGTCTTACTCACACCATTATCTATGTGAGCGTTCGAGTTTAAGCTGTTCGTTATTGTAATTGTGACTGTAATGATTTACCGTGACCCGAAGGATAAAGAATTCTTTTTACTACTGATGTGGATGACCTCAAGCTTTTCGTTCTTTAGAATCAACTGGCACTTCTTGTCTAAATCCTTTTACAATTGGTTTTCATCTTCTGATGACATTATTAGACGCTGAAGGACAGTACTACCTGCATATAATCTAAGAGGGCCGCTCATGTTGTCTGCTAAGTCATGTACATAGATTAGGAACAGTAGACCTACTTCCTTTCTTCTTCCAGCTGTCGCAAAAATGGCTCTGAGCACCATGGGACTTAACATCTATGGTCATCAGTCCCCTAGAACTTAGAACTACTTAAACCTAACTAACCTAAGGACATCACACAACACCCAGTCATCACGAGGCAGAGAAAATCCCTGACCCCGCCGGGAATCGAACCCGGGAACCCGGGCGTGGGAAGCGAGAACGCTACCGCACGACCACGAGCTGCGGACTTTCAGCTGTCGCATTCAATTTTTGAAACTTTTCTGTAGTTGAAATGTAAACGTATTTTCAGGACACTGGGTACGGCATAGATGGAATGTGTACTGTACTACAGACAATGGGAACGACGTAGATTGAATGCTCAATATACGACATGAAATCTCCGCTACCCTACAGTGTTACTTCACATTTCTGGGGCTAGATCGTCTTCCAAATTACTTTCATCATTCTATATTTGGTAAATGTGTGGCTCAAGCTACTTCTTCAGGTTTAGGTGAAAATAATGTACACCAACGAAGTGAAAGTAGAATTACTTCTCATTATTGAAGAATGTTCTCAGAAGACTAACTGGAATAATATTTATTTTCAGTATGGGAATGTATAATAGTACTGTAGTACTTTTGAACGACACATTATTTACAGTAAACGCAGTCTTTTGTTAAAAAGTGCCTTGTCATTAATTTTCTTTTAGTGTGGTGGGAGGCAGGCAGACCTCTGCAGAGAGCAATGCCGTGATAATGACCCACCTTCCCAAGGGAAGTTTTCTAGTCTTCTGAAGCTTCAGGAAAAGGTAAGTTTCAACCCGAGGCACTTTAACTGTCGTAGAATTCGAAACCTTCGCTGTGACTGTTGTCGTTCATGTTCTCATGAATCTGAACGTGAACACACGACAGCTTGAACAGGAGACTGACATTCCTAAAATCAGCGCACATCGGATTGTACAATGTCATCGGTCCAAACCTTATATGAACGCACTCACCAGTAATTCCATGAGAATGATTTCTAGAACAGTGTACCATTCTGTCGGCGTCCATCTAAGCAAATCGTCGCTAACCAGGACAGCTTTGCCGATGTCACTTTTATCTATGAACGTTTCTTCTCAAACAAAATACACGCTACAGTTTCTAAGTCGGAGCGGCGATTACGTACAGGAGTACCTGGAAGATGTAGCTAACTGTTGGAAATAAAACGAATTTGTGGTTTCTACGAGGGTAATCCCAAATGTAAGGCCTCCTATTTTTTAATGAGTATATGGAGCTGTTTATTTCTACAATGGTTTACATCAGTTTACAGCTTGAACATTTAGCTATTTTTCGACATCACCATTTCTATCGATGCATTTTTGTAGACGCTGTGGCAGTTTTTGTATGCCCATGTCATACAAGCTCGCCACCATGCTGTTCAGAAAGGTATGAACCTCTTCTTTCACCTCGTCGTCGGAGCTGAATCGGTTTCCGGCCAAATGTTCTATTAACCTAGGAAACAGATGATAGCCACTGGGCGCCAAGTCAGGACTATAGGGTGTGTGGGTGATTGTGTTCCACTGAAACTGTTGCAGGACGGCAACGGTTTGCTGAGCGATGTGTGGGAGAGCTTTGTCATGGAGAATGTGTACGCCCTTGCTCAACATTCGTCTTCTCCGGTTCTGAATTGCCCGTTTCAGTTTTTTCAGAGTCTCACAGTACCTGCCAGCGTTTATTGTGGTCCCAGCGATTCAGCTCTGGCGACGAGGTGAAAGAAGAGGTTCATGACTTTCTAAACAGCATGGCGGCGAGCTGGTATGACATAGGCAGCAAAAACTGCCACAGCGACCACAAAAATGCATCGACAGAAATGTTGATTATGTCGAAAAATAGCTAAATGTTTAAGCTGTAAACTGATGTAAACCATTGTAGAAATAAACAGGTCTATGTACTTATAAAAAAAATAGGAGACCTTACTTTTTGGATTACCCTCGTATTTCGCGACTGATCGTTCCTTACTATCCGAATAGCCCTTGTACTATTAAAGTTCCCCGTTTCTGTTTCTTATTCAGTTGAATGTTGTGTATAGATAGTCACCAGCTGTCCCAGTTTGGCAGGGACTGCTTCGACTCCAGTCCCCTTGTCCTGCCCCCCTTCCCCCTTCCCCCCCCCCCCCCCCCCCGCCCTTAGGTCTGCCGAGACGTCTAAAGGCGTTCTGGTTTTTAGAAATATTTTTGTCTTCGTATTGGACAGTAGTCTGTATTGGACGCAATGACTGATGATTCCACAGTCAGATTTGACATTTAATATATGTCACAGTCCCACCATCGAAAAGCAAAGTTCCACATAAGAAAATGATAGCAGAAACGACCATCCTCGATCAGTACGAACGTAGCAACACTAACACTGACGAACGTCATGACATAATCACTACCACGGAACTACATCATCACATTGGACCCCAGGGAGTGTGCTGATGGCTTTTGGGGGGGCAAAGCGAAGCGTCGTGTAGTCAGCTGGGGCGCCGACGGGGATCGGCTTGACTGGCCTGCAGCGAAGCTGCGACTGCTACTGACCGCTGGAGCGTGCGGCACGGCGTAATTATACTGCGGCCGAGGAATATCCACCAGCTCTCGAGGGTCACGTGATCCGCTGACTCAAGGTAGTCCGTGACAGCAGCGCTGCCGATGTGGACGGTGGTAGCGGTCCCTGGTGGTGCATGTTATCGTTGAACCTGTAAACAGCATGTTTACCATCAGCACCTTTGTAGTAAGCAGTGGTAACCCGCAGGGAGCAAACGTCGTGCCAGAACGACAGTAACAGAGGCCCAACCCTCCGTATTCTCTAGTATTCAAACCAAATTCTCGGCCATGTGACGTTTCAACAGGTAAGTTTTTTATATTCTTAGCATTGTAAAAGCATCTATATTTTATATAAATACGTATCCCTAATGTAACATACCATAACACTACGTATTATTTCTTTAACATATATTCTGGCCATATAGAGAGCTTAAAAGAACTCTCTATCATTTTAGACGTAGAGTATAAACAGTTTTCTTGGATACAGCATTACTAGGAGGTGGCATTAGAGAGAGTTTTGCAGATCTGTGGACCACTAATTCTATGACTTCTTAAGGTTAAGGACAAGCAAACATCTTGTGAATCAACTTCGTTCAACAAAGAAGTATGGAGGTATAAACAGCTGACTATTAAAAGCTGTGTTTAGTTACCTGAGCAAGTGGTGTGTTCTGCTTACTACCTTTTAAGATTTAAGTGTATTATAATTATAAAGTTACTATGAGTGGGTCTGTGTTTTATATTTTCTTTATTGTATTATCATTTGGTGCCTCCTATTTATTTCGTTGTATACTTCAGTAATGAATAACAGTTACAGAGCATTGTTGCATTCCGAGTAGTGTGCAGTTATAAAATTGATCCCAACTTTCGACTCTCAGAACTATCGTCACTTTAGTATATGAACACATGATATACTTTTGAACAGATTTTGAGGAGTCTTGTGGAGTGCTGGAGATGGCAGTAATGATGTGACTCGACAGTTTACGAATGTTGTTTGCAAGATTCCCCGTAGTACCAGACTTCCATAAAAGTTTGTCATTTTCGCCATGGATCCAGAGAAGGTGGTGTTGATGGCGTCTAGTGTAAATGGCCACACCTCCCCATCCGAAAATACTCTACACAAGCTTTTCTGTTCCCGCATTATCTTAATAAATCGACGCGTAGGATTTCCTCCTAACTGTTTTCTGAGAATCTCTCGTTGACACGTTTATGTTTGCAGGTGCGCAAAATAAATGACAACTGAAGATCTGTCATTGATGTTATCCCCCAAAGCAGTTATTGTAGCGCAGTGGATTCTTCATAAAATACAAACAGGCGAACTGTGATTATAATTAGACGAGCTGGTAGCTAATCTACTTGAGCTAAGTCCCAGGATACCATTACGATGTATTTATTAGCGTACACCGTAAAGCAGTTTCAAGCAATTAGTCTGAAATTATTCATCTCAAAATGTTAATAAAATTTGAGGGCATGGTAAAAAAGTACTATCAGTAAAAATAAGCCCCGCGTACATCTTACCGCAAATTGGCGAGATTGGCGCGTATTCAGCATGTCTTGCGTACTTTCTAAAACTCCCTAGCAACCCTACTTACTCCAATGAATTATCTGCATTACTGGATAGTAGCGTTGTTATATTAAACCTCTAACGATCGATAGGCTCCTCTTAGTATTTGCCAAAAGTGAACTTTGATAGCTAACATTTAATAAAGAATATTCAGAGTATCAAGCTAGAACGCCTGTGCTTCCCCTACGTATTGACTGCCAAACATGACCTATGTCAAGACTCACGTACTTCTCCCCACTCCAGTAATTCAGTTCTCCGCTATATGGTCAGTTGGTAGGAAATATCTTCTTCCTCTGTGCTGTTGCGTTCTGCAGTCCCCTTTCTGTTCCTTATACAGCCTTCCACGAATCATCTCCTGTCTCCACTTTTTCATCTTAGAGTAGCACTTGCAACCTATGTCCTCAATTATTTGGTGGATGTATTTCAATCTCTGTCTTCCTCTGCAGTTTTTGCGCTCTACAGCTCCCTCTGGTACCGTGGTAGTCATTCCCTCATGTCGTAACAGATTTCCTATCATCCGCTCCCTTCTCCTTGTCAGTGTTTTCCAGATAATCCTTTCCTTTCCGATTCTGCACAGAACCTCCTCATTCCTTACCTTATCAGTCCACTTAGTTTTCAACATTCGTCTGTACCTCCACATGTCAAATGCTTCGATTCTCTTCTATTCCGCTTTTCCCACGGTCCGTGTTTCACTACCATACAATGCCGTACTCCAAACGAATATTTTCAGTATTTTTTCCCCTCAAATTAAGACCTATGCTTGATAACATCAGTCTCCTATTGGCCAGATGTGCACTTTTCGCCAGTGCTAGTCAGATTTTTATGTCGTACCTGCTCCATTCATCATGAATTATTTTGTGTCCAGGTATCAGAATTCATTAACTTCGTCTACTTCGCGATCCCCAACTCGGATGTCAAGTTTTTCACTGTTCTCATTTCTGATATTTTTCGTTACTTTTGTCTTTCTTCAATTTACTTTCTGCCCATATTGTGTGCTCATTAGACCGTTCTTTCCATCCAAGAGCTCTTGTGAGTCTTGATCACATTCACTAAGAACAGCATTTTCATCAGCGAATGTTGATATCCTTTCACCCTGAATTGTAATGCCACTGTTGAATCTCCCTTTTTTCCGTCATTGCTTCTTCGATGTATAGATTGAGCAGTAGGGGTGAAAAACTACATCCCTGTCCTACACCCTGTACAATCCCACCACTTCTTCCGTGGTCTTCCAGTCTTATTGTTCAGTCTTCGTTCTTGCAAATATTGAATATTATCCTCTAGCCTACCCTCGATTTTCTCAAAATTTCGAACACCTTGCACCATTTTACAGTTTCAACGCTTCTTCCAACACAACAAATCCTATAAAGGTGTGCTGATTTTTCTTCAGTCTTTCCCTCATTATGAACCACAACTTCAGACTGCCTCTCTGGTGCCTAAAGCCTAACTGTTCGTCATCTTAGATATCTTCAATATTCTTTTCCGTTCTTCAGTGTATTATTCTTTTCCACAACTTAGATGCAAGAACAATTAAGCTAACTGTGCGATAATTCTCGCACTTGTCGGCTCTTCCCGAATTTTATGCATGATACACTACTGGCCATTAAAATTGCTACACCATGAAGAAATGCAGATGATAAACGGGTATTCATTGGACAAATATATTACACTAGAACTGACATGCGATTAAATTTTCACGCAATTTGGGTGCATAGATCCAGAAAAATCAGTACCCAGAACGACCACCTCTGGCCGTAATAACGGCCTTGAAACGCCTGGGTATTGAGTCAAACAGAGCTTGGATAGCGTGTAAAGGTACAGCTGCCCATGCAGCTTCAACACGATACCACAGTTCATCAAGATTAGTGACTGCCGTAGTTGCTCGGCCACCATTGACCAGACGTTTTCAATTGGTGAGAGATCTGGAGTATGTGCTGGCCAGGGAAGCAGTTGAACATTTTCTGTATCCAGAAAGGCCCGTACTGGACCTGCAATGCGGTCGTGCATTATCCTGCTGAAATGTAGGGTTTCGCAGGGATCGAATGAAGGGTAGAGACACGGGTCGTAACACATCTAAAATGGAACGTCCACTGTTCAAAGTGCCGTCAATGCGAACAAGAGGTGACCAAGACGTGTAACCAATGGCAACCCATACGATCACACTGTGTGATATGCCAGTATGGCGATGACGAATACACGCTTCCCATGTGCGTTCACCGCAATGTCGCCAAACACGGATGCATCATCATGCTGTAAACAGAACCTGGATTCATCCAAAAAATGACGTTTTGCCATTCGTGCGCCCAGGTTCGTCGTTGAGTACACCATCGCAGGCGCTCTTGTCTCTGACGCAGCGTCAAGGGTAACCGCAGCCATTGTTTCCGAGCTGATAGTCCATGCTGCTGCAAACGTCGTCGAACTGTTCGTGCAGATGGTTGTGGTCAGGGAAAAGTCCCCATCTGTTGATTCAGGGATCGAGACGTGGCTGCACAATCCGTTACAACCATACGGTTAAGATGCCTGTCATCTCGACTGGTAGTGATACGAGGCCGTTGGGATCCAACACGGCGTTTCGTATTACCCTCCTGAACCCACCGATTCTATAGTATACTAACAGTCATTGGATCTCGACCCACGCGAGCAGCAATGTCGCGATACGATAAACCGCAATCGCGATAGCTACGATCCGACCTTTATCAAAGTCGGAAACGTGATGGTACCAATTTCTCCTCCTTACACGAGGCATCACAACAACGTTTCACCAGGAAATGCCGGTCGACTGCTGTTTGTGTATGAGAAATCCGTTGGAATCTTTTCTCATGTCAGCGCGTTGCTAGTGTCGCCACCGGCGGCAACCTTGTGTGAATTCTCTGGAAAGCTAATCATTTGCTTATCACAGCATCATCTTCTTGTCGGTTAAATTTCGCGTCTGTAGCACGTCATCTTCGTGGTGTAGCAATTTTAATGGCCAGTAGTGTAATTCTGATTGTAATACTGAATCCCCTACCAGCTGCTTCAGGCAGCAAAACATTTCTGATAGCTACAGCGTCCCAGTCAAATCTAAAATTCGGAAAATAAATTGCTTTTCAAAGCAAGAGGAACCTCATACGTTACTGTTCCTCATTAAGTTGAATATTGTGTCCACGTGACCACGTGATACGTTTGTGAACAAGTCTCGAGGACTCCTGTGGAGTGTAGCAGAAGACAGTGATGATGTGACTCGAGAGTTTATGAATGTCGCTGAATAAGCAGAGAGGTATCCACTTACTCACGCTATAGCTTTTTCCTGGTGCTGACACCTAATGCCGCACATCGCCGCCGGCGGACGGAATGTTACCGCGACCAGCTCCGCTCTCGCATCTCGGGTTCCCCGGCGCTCGCGTTGCGCCGAGAGGCGGCGCCGGCCTTGTTAACCTGGCGCCGTATGCGGCGGCGGGGGCGGCGTCGGCGGCGGTGGCGGCGTAGCGTCTCGAGTTGCCGCCTCTGATGTTTGGGCGCCTTTTCCCGCCGCAAGAAAGGCCCGCCAGCACCTTGTTATTTGGCGTCCTCCCCTCTGAGAGCGAGAGCACGGTGTCTCCTGACAACCGGGACCGCTGCGCTCCCGCTTGCTGGCCTCCGCCGCCGCCTCACGGCCCGTTTGAGCGCACATAATGCGATAATTGGATGTCGGTTCTCACCTTGCATACAGCTGCCGCAGAGTAATTAGTTCGTTGGAGAGGGAAATTCCTTTCGAGGAGCAGAGTGAATGCTGGTCGATAACTCCCGGCGTGCCGTCAGCCGGTGGATTTGGTGAGTCATGCTGGGCGTCCCGAATAGTTGAGCTCGGGACAGAGCGTACTAAACTAACGACTTTGAGATAGGGAACTGACCTCAAACGTAACGCAGTATGTCGAACAGACTCACCACCAGAAGTACTCTGGTCGCGCATAACAGTTGTGAGTCAAAGTAAACTAATTTTTGGCTGTTTTTACCGGCTACCCAATTGCGCTGTGGCAGTTGCAGAGTTATTCGAAGCAAGTCTACGGTCAATACCACATAAATACTCACATCAAGCAATACTAGTTGGAGGAGACTTCAATCTACCAAGTTGTTGTTGTTGTGGTCTTCAGTCCTGAGACTTGTTTGATGCAGCTCTCCATGCTACTCTATCCTGTGCTAGCTTTTTCATCTCCCAGTACCTACTGCAACCTACATCCTTCTGAATCTGCTTAGTGTATTCATCTCTTGGTCTCCCTCTACGATTTTTACCCTCCACGCTGCCCTCCAATACTAAATTGGTGATCCCTTGATGCCTCAGAACATGTCCTACCAACCGATCCCTTCTTCTGGTCAAGCTGTGCCCTCCAATACTAAATTGGTGATCCCTTGATGCCTCAGAACATGTCCTACCAACCGATCCCTTCTTCTGGTCAAGCTGTGCCACAAACTTCTCTTCTCCCCAATCCTATTCAATACTTCCTCATTAGTTATGTGATCTACCCATCTAATCTTCAGCATTCTTCTGTAGCATCACATTTCGAAAGCTTCTATTCTCTTCTTGTCCAAACTATTTATCGTCCATGTTTCACTTCCATTCAACTGCTCTTCCAGGTCCTTTGCTGTCTCTGACAGAATTACAATGTCATCGGAGAACCTCAAAGTTTTTATTTCTTCTCCATGAATTCTAATACCTACTCCGAATTTTTCTTTTGTTTCCTTTACTGCTTGCTCAATATACGGATTGAACAACATCGGGGAGACCAAGTATAGACAATTATTTCATGAGCCCACTCGAAGCGTAAATGGTTGCGAAAGCATACTTGACCCTTTAGCAACAAATAATCCTGGACAAATAATGAGTGTTGTGACGAATACAGGGATTAGCGACCACAAGGCAGTTGCTGCTAGGCTGAACACCTACAACCATCAAAAAGAAACGCAAAGTATATCTGTTTAAAAAAAGCTGATAAAAATGCTCTTAATGGCTTTTTAATAGACAGTCTTCACTCCTTCCCTTCTGATCGTTTAAGTGTAGAAAAGTTGCGGAATGTTTTCAGAGAGATAGTATCAACAGCAATTGAGAGATATATACCACATAAATTAATAAGTGATGGTACTGATCCCCCATGGTACACAAAACGGGTCAAATCGTTGTTGCAGAAGCAACGAAAAAAGAGTGCCAAATTTAAAGGAACGCAAAATCCCCAAGATTGGCAAAGTTTTACAAAAGTTCAAAACATAGCGGGTACTTCAATGCGAGATGCTTTTAATGATTCCCACAACGAAATTCTTCCTCGAAATCTGGCAGAATACCCATAGAGATTCTGGTCGTACATAAAGCACACAAGTGGCAAGACGCTATCAATACCTTCACTGCGCCATAACGACGGTGAAGTCGCTGATGGCAGTGCCACTAAAGCAGAGTTATTAAACACGGTTTTCCGAAACTCATTCACCAAAGAAGACGAAGTAAATATTCCTGAATTCCAATCAAGAACAATTGCCAAGATGAGAAACATAGAAGTAGATATCCTCGGTGTAACAAAGCAGCTTAAATCACTTAATAAAGGCAACGCCTCCGGTCCAGATTGTATACCAGTCAAGTTCCTCTAAGAGTATGCTGATAAAATAGCTCCATATTTAGCAGTTATATACAATCACTCGCTCACAGATAGATCCGGGCCTACAGACTGGAAAATTGCTCAAGTCACACATATAACCAAAAAAGGAAGTAGGAGTAATCCGCAGAATTACAGGCCTATATCACTAACGTCGATTTACAGTAGGCCTTTAGAACATATACTGTATTCGAACATTACGAAGTACCTTGAAGAAAACGATTTATTGACATATAGTCAGCACGGATTCAGAAATTATCGTTGTTGTGAAACATAACTACCTCTTTATACTCATCATAAGTGCTGCCGGCCGGTGTGGCCGTGCGGTTAAAGGCGCTTCAGTCTGGAACCGCGTGGCCGCTGCGGTCGCAGGTTCGAATCCTGCCTCGGGCATGGATGTGTGTGATGTCCTTAGGTTAGTTAGGTTTAATTAGTTCTAAGTTCTAGGCGACTGATGACCTCAGAAGTTAAGTCGCATAGTGCTCAGAGCCATTAAAAAGTGCTATCGACAGGGGATGTCAAATTGATTCCATATTTTTAGATTTCCAGAAGGCTTTCGAGACTGTTCCTCACAAGCGTCTTCAATCCGAAGTGCGTGCCTACGGAGTATCGCCTCAGTTGAGCGACTGGATTCGTGATTTCCTGTCAGAAACTTCACAGTTCGTAGTAATAGACGGAAAGTCATCGAGTAAAACAGAAGTAATGTCCGGCATTCCCCAAGGAAGTGTTGTAGGACCTCTATTGTTCCTGATCTATATTAACGACACAGGAGACAATCTGAGTAGCCGTCTTAGATTGTTTGCAGATGATACTGTCATTTACCGTCTTGTAAAGTCATCAGATGATCAAAACGACTTGCGGAATGATTTAGATAAGATATTTGTATGGTACGAAAAGTGGCAATTGGCCCTGAATAAAGAAAAGTGTGAAGTTATTCACATGTGTACTAAAAGAAATCAGCTAAATTTCGATTACGCGATAATTCACACAAATCAACTAAATACTTAGGGATTACAATCACAAATAACCTAAATTGGAACGGTGACATAGATAATGTTGTAGGTAGAGCAAACCAAAGACTGCGATTCATTTGGCAGAACACTTAGAAGGTGCAACAGGTCTACCAAAGAGCCTGCTTACACTACGCTGGTCCGCCCTATTCTGGAACATTGCTGTGCGGTGTGGGATCCGCGTCAGGTGGGACGGATGATGGATGACATCGAAAAAGTACAAATAAGGGCAGCTCGCTTTGTGTTATCGCGAAAGAGGGGAAATGGTGTCACAAACATGATACGTGAATTGGAGTGGCAGTCATTAAAACAAAGGCGTTCTTCGTTGCTACGGGATCTTGTCAAGAAATTTCAATCACCAATTTTCTCCTCCAATTGCGAAAATATTCTGTTGGCACCCACCTACATAGGGAGAAATGATAGTCACGATAAAATAAGAGATGTCAGGGCTTGCCCAGGGTAATCACGTACATGTAGATGTAGATGTCCGTGGGTTCATTGAGGGGTGGGGGCGGTGCGGCGGGGGGCCGGGGGGGGCGGGGGGGGGGGGGGCGGGGGTGGCGGGGGGGGGGGGCGGGGGGTGGCGCGGGTGGGGAACAAACGGACAGACAATCATGCGAAATACTTTTAAACACGTTTTCTGAAAATTGTCTCGGGAAGATAGCTCGGCAGACTACACGCAATGGAAATGTCTTAGACTTTGTAGCTACAAATAGGCCTGTCCTTATCGACAACGCCAGTATAGAAACGGGGGTTAGCGATCATGATGTCATCATACGATGGTTGAAATTTAAATATTGGCAACTATTTATTCACAACCGATACAAAAGAGTTACATGTTTGCACATGTCACTGTCCTTCAAAGTAGTCATTAGCGTTGTGTAGAACCCGTTGCCAGCGATGTGGAAGGCGTTTCATACCGACAGCAGAGCCTGTTCTGTCAGGATTGTGCTAAAGGAGCCGTCTACTGCCAGTCGAATCTGTGGAACAGTTCTGAAGCGAATACCACGAAGCCAAAACCGAAACGCCAGTCCAACGAATGGCGTCATTATGGGTCGCCGCGAAAGTCGAAAGCGCGTCAGAGCCCCCGTATGGTGAAAGTTATGGTGATTCTCGTGTACGACTGTGACGGTGTCATCCTAACGCATTACGTTCCTCCACGCAAGACCGTCAGTGCACAACATTACTGTTCGTTGTTTGAGCATCACTTGCGACCAACTGTTCGGTCGATGTGACTGTGAAGTACTGTACCATCCACCATACTCCCGGAACTTAAGTCCTTGTGACTTTGATTTGATTCCGAAGATGAAGGAATCACTTCGTGGGATTCGCTTCAGAACTCTTCCAGAGGTTCGACAAGCAGTAGACCGCCCCATTCGCACCATCAACAGAACAGGCTCTGCTAACGGTATACTGCGCCTTCCACATCGCTGGCAACGGGTTCTACACAACGCTGGTGACTACTTTGAAGGACAGTAGCAGGTGCAAACATGTAGCTCTTTTGTATGGGTTGTGAATAAACAGTTGCCGCTATTTAAGTTCCAACCCTCGTAGCAACTATGATTACGAAAGTTATTAAATCAGTCAAGAAGACAAGGAGTGTGTTTCTGATACATAGGGCAGATAAGAAATTACTAACATCTTATATAGACAGTGAACTGGCCACACGTAGTCCCAGTAAGATGGATGTCGAGAATTTGGGCTAAGTTTAAGCTGATTGTGAATAGTGGTATAGAGAGTTACGTACCGAGGATGTGAATAAAGCATGGAAAAGACCCACCGTGGCTTAATAACGTAAATCGTAAGATGCTGACGAAGCAGAGGCTGTTGCATTCTATGTTCAAAAGGGGACGCACAAAAGAAGACAAGAGAAGGTTAGTAGAGATTCGCGCGTCTGTGGAACGATCTATGCGCAAATCATACAATTACTACCGTCACACCTTAGCAAAAGATCTGGCAGAAGAATCCGAGAAAATTCTGATCGTTTGTAAAATGGCTAAGGGGGTCCAAGGCTGCCATTCAGTCCTTTGTTGATCAGTCTGGTGTGGCAGTTGATAGCAAAATGAATGCCGAAGTTTTAAATTTTGCGTTCAATAAATCGTGCAGACAGGAAAACCGTACAAACATTCTGCATTTGATCATCGGACAAACTTCCGTTGGACGACATAGAAATAAGTATACCTGGAGTAGAAAAGCAACTTAAAGGTTTGAAAACAAATAAATCACCAGGTCCACATGGAATTTAAGTTAAATTCTACAAAGAATACTCTAAGGCATTGTCCCCTTACATAGCTTTCGTTTATCTCTCACCCAGTACAAAGTCCCAACCGACTGGAAAAAAGCGCAGGTGACTCCAGTATATCAGAAAGGTAAAAGAACAGACCAGCAAAATTACAGACCAATATCCTTAACTTCGGAATGCTGCAGAATCCCTGAATAAAGGCTCAGTTGGAATATATTAAACTTTCTTGGGGCTAAGAAGCTTATGTCCACGAATCAGCATGGTTTTAGAAAGCATCGCTCGTGTGGAACTCAGCTTGCCCTTTTCTCACAGCCGGCCATCGTGGCCGAGAGGTTCTAGGCGCTTCAGTCCGGAACCGCGTGACCGCTACGGTCGCAGGTTCGGATCTTGCCTTGGACATGGATGTGGGTGATGTCCTTAGGTTAGTTAGGTTGAAGTAGTTCTAAGTTCTAGGGGACTGATGACATCAGATGTTAAGTCCCATAGTGCTCAGAGCCATTTGAACCCTTTGAAACTTTTCCCACATGATATACTGAGAATAACAGATGAAAGGCATGAGGCAAATTCCATATTTGTAGATTACTGGAAAGCGTTTTGACGCGGTGCTCCACTGCAGGTTGTTAACGAAGGTAAAGGGGTTAGGCAAAATAATGTGGATACTGTAGGGAAGCAGCCTACTCACGCTGCAGTAAATTCACATCAGTTTCCATTGTGTGCCAGCCAGTCTGCTGTAACTAGCTCTGACGTCATAAATGTTGCGCAATACCTTAAAAATCAAGCAAATGACCTAAAACTTTTCTAGCATGTCAGAAATAATGCTAAATTAATGTGTGTTAAATATCAGTTCGATAACTTCAGCTATTTTCGAAATTTAGACATTTTTCTGAAAAAATCATTGGCGCAACAGAAAAGAGCTAGAGACTTCAAAATTTATATTTAGATTCATCTTTCATAATGATTTAATAAAAACAGTACTTTGGATTTCACAAATTAAGATTTTAGTGGAAATTCATGATTTTCTGGTTTTCGTCTCAAAACTGAAGGAAGCAAGATAGATTAAGTAGGTTAATAAATAAGGCTAGGATGTTTAGATTTAAATAGGTTGGAGGTCCGCTATGACTATGAAGATGTGAAAAGTTTCTTTTTAGTACCTATAAAATTATAGCGATAGCGGATCTCAAAAGGGCCAGTTCAGAGCTCATCTACTGCGTACAGTGTAATTTAATTAATTCCCTCGCCCAAAATATTTAACTTAGCCACGTCAAAATTTTATTATCAATACTTACCTGCGTGCTGAATGCACGTTTAAATTAAGAGCTTCTTTGGCCATCAGCAAAAGAAGCTATAAATTATTATGTAACTTGAAGTGGTGCGTTACTGGCCCAGCGGCTAGTCGGAAGAGCCGAAAAGATCAGGCGTTCCCTTAGCCGTCCGCACCGCGGCTTTATATATAAGAACGCTGCGCGAGGAAGCAAGGCCCCAGTTCTCTCCAGACGCTGAATGACACGCCATCTGTGTCGGGAGCCGCGTCGCATCAGTGTCACTGCTACAAACAGCCTCGGGTGCCGTATTAAGTTACTAGAGATACGCGGAACCATGAAAACATTTCAAGTGAAGTGTTAATTCTGGGATGATTTTCATTATCTAGCTTCAGTTTGCGTATTGTCGTATTTTCACGTGCCGTCGCGGGACAGACATTCTACCAAATATTTAGCGTGGCGTTTGATGAAATATTTTCATCAAATTATGGCGAGCATTCTTTTTAACATTTAATTCGGACATTTATAGTTGCATGAGCGCATTAGACTCTGAACTGCTCTGTTAGTTAGGTTGTAGGGATACTTGTGTTTTTTATCAGTGAATTTCAGAATATACTCAACTATTTTGGAAAACCGTTTTTGATTAGAAATCCCGGACAATCTCCTAATTCCTCAGAGCTATAAGCTGCAGCTATAATAACATTCTCAGATAAAGTGGGCACTAGGATCTCTAATTACTGGTTCCATGTTTTATTAAATCACTTTATGGGTGCCAAAAAGTAAATAGAGAGCCAGTGTTGAGAACGGCGAAAGACAGCATTAACAACATTCTAAAAGCCAGAAACTGATTCAACATGCAAGCATTTATCCAGCAATCACATTTAGATAATTTTACAAACTTAACCGCCGCCCCACATATGGTGCATCGGCCGGGAAATCAACTAAGTGAAAGTGATTTTTAACTATTCGGATTCGCGAGTGAAATGCGACACGCAACTGAGTATAAAACAGTGAAAGTGTTACGTGTGTATGTGGACGACGCAATTGGATTAACAACGCATCTGGATTGACGGAGCTGGCACTGAGTCTAGCGGTGCTGCCGGCATCGCGAGAAGCCAGTTTCGCCTCACCGCAGTCGTCCGCTGGAGCAGCCGGCGCAGCGCCTGCAATTGCGGTCCACGCAAACACACAACAGCCGTCGGAGAGCCGTCTGCAGTTCAACGTGCCACGTCGCATCAGGAATCCTGGTACGTCGAGCCGGCAACGCCATACGTCGTGCAGAAGGAACTAAGTTAAGTGGAAAGCTGTTAAAAATTTTACTAACCTGCACTAAAAGACTGTCGGCGATGGAACCGCCAAAAGAAACTGAAGTTAAACTTATATCAGAACCCATGTCTGTTGAAGGAAGTGTAAATCCAGACAACGGTTCAAGTGTAAATATGCATGAAAGTAGTAATGTTAAAGTGAATAATGAAGTATTGTCTCCTGACAGTAGTGTGGGAAGGGGCAATGATTCAATAATAGAGACCCCTGTAGTAAAGCGGAAAGTAAAATTTGTAAATTTATGGGATGATAGTTTCTCTGATGAATAAAAAAGGAAACAGTCATCAGAGATGGTAGAGTTTAAGAAGGAGCAGTTGGATATGACTAATCAATCAGAAGTTTCATGTAGTTTTGATGATTCTGGTATTGGAGCTAGTTTTTCGTCACCTGGGTGTGATAAAAAGCCAGCTCGTGAGCAACCCAAAGATGCTGGGGCTGTTGATTTAAATGTTATATTACAAGCAATAGCTGCCAGCAATGCTGAATTAAAGTCTGAAATTGTGGCCAGCCAAACAAATTTTAATAAACTATTGGAGGTAATGGACGATACCTTCAAGGCTGGTTGCAATAAGTTGAAAGAGGATCTAGACAGTTTGAATTATAAAATTGATTACAATCATGAAGATATTAAGAAAAAGGTTGTTCAACAGTTTTCTGAAATGTATAAAACAGTTAAATCCGAAGTTGCTGAGGTTCGCAAAGACTTCCAAATGGAAGATGCGAAGCTGGAGCACAAGTTAACAGAAAAGATCGAGGCGGAATCTGAACTGTGCTCAGATAGATTTAAAGATGTTAATATAAAAGTAAACATATGTCAAAGTAAACATATAGAAGCAATCAAAACTGACACTACTCATATTGTGCAAAGAGTAGATAATGTTGAAATGAAAGTAGAAAATATAAGTACTAACATTGCTAACATTGAGAGTAAAGTAGCTTCAGTAACTTCTGGTAATGGTAGTATACAACAAGTTGTAGCTGCAAACGCCGCTTTTATCGGGTGTCGGCAGTTCTTGCGGATCGATCCAGATAAAAATATCCACCCGCTAGATTTCTGGAACGATTTTGAAGATGTGATTCCACCAACTTGGTCTGAACGGGAGAAAATCTCGTTTATTAGAAGCCATTTAGCAGGTGACGCCATGCGTTGGTCAGCTGATGTTATGTTGAAATGTAAAACATTAGCGGAGTTTAAAACAGCTTTTATTAATGAGTGTTGGTCTAGCAATAAGCAAAATGAAGTGTTGAGAGAATTTTGGAGTGGGAAACGCTTCAGTGCAGGCAAGGAATCAATTAAAGAGTTTGCTAGGTCATGGATTTCACGTTTATCACATTTGGACGAAAAGCTAAGACCTGAAATGATAATACTGGGTCTTGAAGCCAAACTGCCATGCTACTGGCAAACTAGAATTATATCAGCCCCTAGAGACAATCTTGATCGTTTCATTGAATATTTGGAACGGGTAGAACGTGTTGCTGCCAATGAGGAGCAAGCACGTAATAACAGAAATGCCAATAACAATAATAGTAATTTTAGGAACGAGCAAAATGGCAATGTAAATATCAGAACAGCAGGTATTCGTAATCCTAAGAGAGGTAGGAATTGGGGAAATAATTATCAGAACCAACAATGGCGTCCTAGGGATAATAATTTTGTTCCAAACAGAAATATGCATGTAAACAACAGTACGGAAAGTAAGGCTATGCCAGCTAACTATAACGAAACTAAAGGAAACAGTAGTATGCCGAGGCAGGAAAACTAGTTCCCGTCTATGAGGACACTGGCGCTCACCTATCGGTTACTTTTCCTATGCCAGTAGTTAAGGGAATTGGTAAGACAGATCAGAATACTCAAACTGAACATGTGGATGAAGAGTCGGTAGCACCTAAGGATACGACAGAAATATTAGATCACTCACAGTATTTGATAGATACCGTGTTAGAGACGCTTTCTAAGTGGGAAGAGAAAGAGAAGGCGCAGCAGTGTAACGATAGGGACGAGCTACAAAATACTGAATTGTCAGGTGAAGAAGCAGAAGAAATTCATGCTTATATTCACGATGAGAATGATGTGCTCTTATCTAAAGTGCCTGTGCAGGATGTTGATAATGTACTAATTGATTTAGGACAGGAGATAAGTGGGAATGTAGAGGGTAGGCTGTTAAGGGTCGATGTACCCAGTAGCTGTGACCAGTTGTCACTTGAGAAGGAAACCGACGATAATGGTAAAAGTGGTTTAGCTGTAACTAATGTTATGCCCGGTCTGGAGGCGCAGAATCGCTCAGACTATAGTAATTTGGGTCATGTTCAGCAAACTAAATGTAATGAAGTCGTGCGGTGTTTTGATTTAAAATTAATAGACCGACTGGAAAAGGCAGCTGAAAATGTAATTCAGGAAACCCCTACACACTGTGACCTAAATGTAATGAAGACAGATGTCGATCACTTTAGTTGGAGACAAATCCAAAAGGAACTACTAGATGAATTTGAGGAACCACCTGTACAACCTAGAATAAGCCACCCTATAATAATAGTGAATATGTTGGGTATCAATGTACGTTGTCTCTTAGACAGTGGAAGTGAGGTGAGTGCAATATCTCAGTCCTTCTTTGATGCATTACCTGGTAAACACAAGCTTACAGTAATGAGGGGATCAGGACTAAGAATAATTGGTGCTACTGGCAAGGTTTCAAAAACGGTAAAGCAAGAAGCTTTACTACCCTTTAACATTAATGGTAATTTAATTGTGAACAATCTCAGTATTGAGGTTTTAATTGGCATAGATTTCTTGTCAAAATATCAGAGTGTTGTTAACTTTGAAAGAAGCCAGTTAAAAATGGTCTTGCCAATAACCAGAGTAATTATAGTACCTTTTAGTGATAAACATGTAGTAACTGATCATGAAACTTGGGAGTTGCCTATACGAGTTCTGAAAAATAGGAGGTATTGGGACGAAGGTGTTAATCTTAGTATGTTAATCTTAGTACAAATAAGCTGAACACAGAAGAAGAAGCAATTATTTTAGACAAAATAGAAGCTAAATTGCAGGAAATCGATAAAATTTCAGCTAATCAGAGACAGGTTCTAAAAAGGTATCATAAAGTATTTTCAGATCGACGTGGCGTGGTCAAAGGTTATGAATGAATGCTGTAGGGAGGAGGTTGTTCTGTAACCTCTACACAGTGTGGCAGCTGTGCAGTCCCAGCTGTGTGAGATCTTCTTTCCCTTTCAGGTCTCACTCATTCTTCCTCTTTCCTGTCCTCAAAAAAAAAAAAAAAAATTTCGACCTTTTCTTTCCAAATACTAAAATTTTCCGTTATGACTATCAAGCCAGCATTAAGCTAATGAAGGCTGTAGGGAGGAGGTTGTTCTGTAACCTCTACACAGTGTGGCAGCTGTGCAGTCCCAGCTGTATGAGATCTTATTTCCCTTTCAGGTCTCACTCATTCTTCCTCTTTCCTGTCCTCAAAAATTTCGGCCTCTTCTTTCCAGAAATGAAAATTTTCTGTCATGGCTATCAAGCCATGAGTTTTGTAACCATTCTATCTACCGATTAGTGAAACAAAATACCTAATGTGACAAACCTAATAGTGACAAACAATAGAGAAGTATGACGTAATTAAGATAAAATGTATTGGAGTAACAAGTATGTATATAACCCTGGTAATATAGTAAGTACAAAGTGTTGTTTTATTGGAAATGGTCCCACAATAATATTTTAAAAAGATATATGAATTCATGTACAAGCAGGATCTGAAGTGGTAGTGAAACCTAGTGTATGTATTAGAGCTAAATAAGAAATAGTAAAAGAGATTGCTTAGTGTTAGGAAAAATATACAGATAAGTTGTAAGATTAAACTCACCTGGTGTAGCAAGGAAAGGCAGTGTAATAGAATTGAGCAGTGTTTGTGGTTGAGACGTGAAGGACACGTCCCTGAAGTATTTATAAGGTTGGAGCTGGCCATTATTTTAGTGTAGTGTGTGACAGGATACACCTACACGTATTGAGGTTATGAGTTGGAGGCGTGAATGCGACCATAGGTACCCTTATGTTAGATGAGACAGAGCAGCTCATGGTGTCCTATAGGTTTAAGGAATTTAGCATTACGCTCGTCCATAATTACTTGATGCACTTTAATGGTAGGTCTGAGAGAGACTACCTGTGGTTCAGCGTCCGATCGAGTGGAAATGGATTGCCACGTGAGCAAACAGATCAGCTGCAATACACTATGGATATGAAATAAACGTGCAATCCTGTGCTTTAAATTTTAATAGAGTGAGTGTTAAATAAGTACATACACTAGCAAAATAAATAAATAACATACTGACAGACGTGAAACATTATTTTAGCTCAGCATAAATACACTTCAAAGTAAGTGAGTACCTAATTGCAGATGTGGAACTGACAACAGTAGAGGACCAATAAGTGGATTTTGTAGTCAACTAAACGTAGTGTGTTTTGGACACTCACAACTGTACTATTACCAAAAGTTACTCACATGTACAAAGAAGCTGAGAAAACAACCACTAATCATACTCCTACTATCTCTAAGAATAAGGTAATCAAAGATGAGTCAGTTAAGTGCTTAAAATACAAATGTATCAGAAATGTACCGAGCATTGGTTCAGTGTTCCGGCCCAGAAATAAGAAATTCAGATTAAATAGGATTTATGATTGTATGCCTTAGGAGCATAAATTTTCTCTAGTACCTGACTAAAGGCGTATGGAGCCATTTGTTTACCGATTTTATGACAATTAAGTAACCACGAGAATAAAATTAAAAAAATTCTGTTAACTTTGTTCCAGCAACATACTGAAGGATAAAATGTATATATCCCCATTTCATTGTGACCCACCCTTAGATATTAAGTGAACAGAGTCTGAGGCACTCTTTTTGTTTGTTCTACAGGACAAACCAGATAATGGCAGCCCGGTAGCTGCGTGAAAGCGTGGAGTGACTTGGACACAACTCACAGTGACTCCTCCCCTTTCCCCTGTGTAATTTAGAGTGATCGAGAAGGACGCACACCATAGCAACTTCCCCTCCTCTACCCTTGTGAATAGAAGTGTAGGACGCCAGCCAATGCGGCTACAACCACGTGTGTAAAAATTATTTGTGAAATTTTCTTTCAGGTTTAGAAAAGACTGCTAAGAGATAATCATCTGTTTATGTATCATGTTATTTTCCTTGAATTTGTGTATGTAAAAATGTATTATAAGTATTTAATGGATCTAAGATTTTCATAATTTTTCAATTTGTATGTGTTTGCTTGTCTAAGGCAATATGTATGCCAAAGTATTTCATTGACTTTGCTTAAAATTGTGAGTAATAATATTGCTTAAGAGGCAGTGAACGTGCCCACAATTTAAATAATTAATGTAGGTAATCAGTTTTCTTTAATGTTTCTACATGTTTATATTTCAATTTTGATTTTTCATAGAGAGTCAAACTGTACTCTTGCTTCCCTTTTTGTAATTAATTTTTTTTTTCATTCATTAAAATTCATAAAAAAATTTAAGTACAGGGTGATGTAGGGAAGCAGCCTACTCACGCTGTAGTAAATTCACTTCAGTTTCCATTGTGTGCCAGCCAGTCTGCTGTAACTAGCTCTGACGTCATAAATGTTGCGCAATACCTTAAAAATCAAGCAAATGACCTAAAACTTTTCTAGCATGTCAGAAATAATGCTAAATTAATGTGTGTTAAATATCATTTCGATAACTTCAGCTATTTTCGAAATTTGGACATTTTTCTGAAAAAATCATTGGCGCAACAGAAAAGAGCTAGAGACTTCAAAATTTATATTTAGATTCATCTTTCATAATGATTTAATAAAAACAGTACTTTGGATTTCACAAATTAAGACTTTAGTGGAAATTCATGATTTTCTGGTTTTCGTCTCAAAACTGAAGGAAGCAAGATAGATTAATTAGGTTAATAAATAAGGCTAGGATGTTTAGATTTAAATAGGTTGGAGGTCCGCTATGACTATGAAGATGTGAAAAGTTTCTTTTTAGTACCTATAAAATTATAGCGATAGCGGATCTCAAAAGGGCCAGTTCAGAGCTCATCTACTGCGTACAGTGTAATTTAATTAATTCTCTCGCCCAAAATATTTAACTTAGTCACGTCAAAATTTTATTATCAATACTTACCTGCGTGCTGAATGCACGTTTAAATTAAGAGCTTCTTCGGCCATCAGCAAAAGAAGCTATAAATTATTATGTAACTTGAAGTGGTGCGTTACTGGCCCAGCGGCTAGTCGGAAGAGCCGAAAAGATCAGGCGTTCCCTTAGCCGTCCGCACCGCGGCTTTATATATAAGAACGCTGCGCGAGGAAGCAAGGCCCCAGTTCTCTCCAGACGCTGAATGACACGCCATCTGTGTCGGGAGCCGCGTCGCATCAGTGTCACTGCTACAAACAGCCTCGGGTGCCGTATTAAGTTACTAGAGATACGCGGAACCATGAAAACATTTCAAGTGAAGTGTTAATTCTGGGATGATTTTCATTATCTAGCTTCAGTTTGCGTATTGTCGTATTTTCACGTGCCGTCGCGGGACAGACATTCTACCAAATATTTAGCGTGGCGTTTGATGAAATATTTTCATCAAATTATGGCGAGCATTCTTTTTAACATTTAATTCGGACATTTATAGTTGCATGAGCGCATTAGACTCTGAACTGCTCTGTTAGTTAGGTTGTAGGGATACTTGTGTTTTTTATCAGTGAATTTCAGAATATACTCAACTATTTTGGAAAACCGTTTTTGATTAGAAATCCCGGACAATCTCCTAATTCCTCAGAGCTATAAGCTGCAGCTATAATAACATTCTCAGATAAAGTGGGCACTAGGATCTCTAATTACTGGTTCCATGTTTTATTAAATCACTTTATGGGTGCCAAAAAGTAAATAGAGAGCCAGTGTTGAGAACGGCGAAAGACAGCATTAACAACATTCTATAAGCCAGAAACTGATTCAACATGCAAGCATTTATCCAGCAATCACATTTAGATAATTTTACAAACTTAACCGCCGCCCCACAATACCTTTACTTACTTGGGAAGGGTTATCAGAATTTGCCCGTAATACAGCTGCGATTTTTCTTGGCATACTGGTTTATAATGATTGTATAGTTTCCAGTGGAATGTTACGCCACTCTTCAATCAGAACCTCTTCTAACTCCTGTAGTGACGAGAGAGGCGGAAATCTGCTTCGGAGTCTGCGCTCCAATACCGCCCACAAGGGTTCGACGCCGCGCGGGGTAGCCACGCGGTCTTAGGCGCCTTGTCACGGTTCGCGCGGCTTCCCCCCGTCGGAGGTTCGAGTCCTCCATCGGGAATGGATGTGTGTGTTGTCCTTATCGTAAGTTAGTTTAAGTTAGATTAAGTAGTGTGCAAGCCTAGGACCGAGGACCTCAGCAGTTTGGTCCGATACGAACTTACCACAAATTTCCAAAAATTCCCAAGTGTTCGATAATTTTCAAGTACGGGGACCGTGCCGGACAGGGAAGATGCTACAGTTCAGTTTTCTTCCTCCTCATACCACGATTGTACTGTCCTGATTGTGTGAATGGGTGCATTATCGTTGGGGAACAACATTCGAATAATGGGATGCACCTGATCACCTAAAATGTTCCCGTAACCGTTGGGTGTAACACGCCTTTTGAGAATAATGATTAGACAAGCGGAATACCACGATATGGCTGCCCACACCATCCAAATTCCACCACCATTATTAACCGTTGGAATCAAGCAATCAGGATTAGAGGCTTCAATTGGCTTTCTCCAGACGCAAACCCTGCCCATTGTTGGAAATAACGAAAACGTTGACCCTTCGGACCATATGGCGTGTTTCCATTGATCAGCCGTCCAGGATTTATGCTCCAGACAGCATGTATTACGCTTCATTCCGTTGGTTGTTGTCACTAATTGTTTGGGTATAGCAGTTCGTCCTTGAATATTCACTTCATGTAGTTCTCGGCGGACGGTGTCGATAGATATTGGGTCTCGAAGACGGCTATTGAGCTCTGCAGTCACTTTAGCCACCCTAGTTTTATGCTGTTTTGACACAATTAGTGTTAGCGTACGACGATCGCTCTCATTTAGTTTTGAGTTGTACGCACTATTACGTTTAGACGACGATGTCTTTCCATGTTCTGAGTAGGCTGTCATGACTGTTGAAATAGTTGCTCTTGAAACACTCAATAAGTTGACTGTCTTGCTTACTGATACTCTAGCTAATCAGGCCCCCACAGTATGCCTATTTGGAACTCTGTTAATCCTTTCATTGCATGTCGGCCTCAGCCTCTGAATGCAGACATGAAGTGTGTACTGCTCGTTAACAACCTGCACTGATATCTAGTCCGTACTGAACAAGCACAGTCCAGCGCTACACGTGCCTTACCAGCATTTTTGGCCGTCAAACACAACCATCCCATCGCTACCACTGTACACATTACTTTGATTATCCCGTGTAAGAGCATATGGAATAAGTTCACAGATATGTGAGTGTCTCGAAGACTTCTTAAATAATAGGACCCACGATGTTGTCTCGACGACGAGTGTTCATCAGAGACAAGGGTATCGTCAGGTCCCCCACGGAAGTGTGATAGGACCACTGTTCTTCTCCATATAAATAAATGATTTGGCGGACACGGTGGGCAGCAGTCTGCGGTTGTTTGCGGTAGTACGAAGAACATTCCTGTAATGTTTGGATATAGTACAGTCCAGTTTGACACAGTAAGGCGTTCAAACATCTGGGTGTAACGTTGCAAAGCGATATTAGGAGGAAAGATCATGGGAAGCTGTGGTAGGGAAGGCAAATGGTCCACTTCGATTTATTGGGAGAATTTTAGGAAAAAGTGGTTCACCTGTAAAGGAGACCACAAGTAGGAAGCTGACACTACCTATTCATGAGTACTGCTCGAGTGTTTGGGATCCATACCAGATTGGATTGAAGCAAGACATCGAACCATTTCAGAGGAGGGCTGCTACATTTGTACTGGTAGTTCAGAACAAAACATAAGTGTTACGGAGCTGCTTCAGAAACTCGAATGGAGGTAAGGTGGCGTTCCTTTCCGGAAACACTATTCAGAAAATTTAGAGAACCGGCATTTGAAGCTGAATGCTGAACGATTCTGCTGCCGCCAGTATACATCGCGCATAAGGACCACGAAGACAAGATAGGAGAAATTAGGGCTCGTACGGATGCGTACAGACAGTCGTTTTTCCCTCACTCTATTTGCGAGAGGAACAGGAGGGGAAATGACAAGAAGTGGTAAGGGGTACCCTCCTCCACGCACCTTATGGTGGCTTGCGAAGTATTTATGTAGATATGTAGAGATTCCCGAAGCGCCGAAAGTTGCTTGTTAGAATGTCATCTTTCTTAAAAAGTATTTCATCCATCTTGGTGTGATGGTACAGCAACCTTCTATTGCTAATGTTTAAAAAACAGTCGTAGGTTGCACAGTGTTCTTTCTTAACTTAAGAACGACTCATTTCGCCCAGATAAGCCATAATCAAGCTAATTGGAAAATATAAGGGGACGACGATATTATAATAAATGTGACGTAGTCCTATTCTGGACTACTAAAAAAGAAAACGAATAAAATTAGATAGAGAAAAGTAATGTAACTAACGTTAAAAAATCAGAATTTTTCTGCCAAAAAGTATCCGAGAAGAAATTACACTTACAAAAGCATGACCACGCTACCGGGAAATCACTTTCAGCCATACACCTCAAAATTACAAGTTTGCTTAACTTCCACTTTTAGGTAATGTGTCCTATGCCGTAGATAAATTCTTTTGTGGTCAAAACATAAGAATAGTGTATACAATCTCTAAAAAAATCTAATAACAATACAGTCGCAATGTGCGTTCCCAGAAAGATAAAAATGCTGCTTCTGGCGTATACAGGGTGGTCCATTGATCGGAACTGGGCCAAATACCTCACGAATTAAGTGTCAAACGGAAAAACTACAAAGAACGAAACTTGTGTAGCTTGAAGGGGGAAACCAGATGGCGCTACGGTTGGACCGCTAGATGGCGCTGCCATAGGTCAAACGGATATCAACTGCGCTTTCTATTAAATATGAACGCCCATTTTTTATCACATATTCGTGTAGTACGTAAAGAAATATGAATGTTTTAGTTGGACCACTTTTATCGCTTTTTGATAGATGGCGCTGTAATAGTCACAAACATATTGTAACTGGGTTTTCTCTTTTGATGCTAGTCAGTTGTCAGGATGAGCATTACTGCAAAGGGCACTTGATTCCAAAGCATTATGTCAGGGTGAAAAACACTAAATAAATTACTTTTTCTCTGTTAACAGCATGTGGGCAGGGTGGGTTCTTCCTTGGCTGGGGTATGAGGTAGAAGGAACAGCATTTTACATAAGATAACTTTTATTGAAAGATTTGTACAATGGTTTCCTTACTGGATTGTTCTGGCTGGGAGAGCGGCAGCTGGGTCGTTTGCGAAGCATCTGCTGTGTGAGCGGCGGCGTCTGATTACGCCTGGTGGTGTGCATCTAGTGTCGCTGTTTCGCCCAGTTGACTGGCCCGTTTAATTATTGAGAACGAAGTCGTGAATCCGATGGTGGTACCTTCGATGTGGCGTCCCAGTGTTTCTCTTCTCTATGAGGCCGCGTGTGTTGTGCGTCGGCCAGCCGAGCGGTGCGGCGGGGGAGGACCAGTGTCCCGGACTCGAACAACGGACTCCAGCTTGCCAGTCTTGGACTGTCAGATCTTCATCCCAGCGCACAGGTGACTGCTGATGTGAGGCCGTCTCCTTCCCGTCCTCACAAGTCACCCGGGTACGTAGAAGTCAGTCTTCAAATACCTTCTAACTTCTGTCTTCTAGCGGCGAGGCTGCTGTTTGCTGTTCCATTACAGCGGCGAACTTGGTGCTTCTGTGTACGATGTAGTCTCTCCCTGCATGGCGGTCTTCAGCTCCGAAACTGAACTGAAAACTCCTGTCGGGCCCACTGCGTCTCGCGTATTTGTTTACTTCAGTTCACTGGAGGTGAACGACTTCACGATCATTGCCTCTTCTGTCATGTTGAAAAGCTTCTCGAAGAATCTTCTTAACGTCGGTCATTGGGTCTTGGAATGTAGACGAGGGCCTTTGATCACATGTGACAATTGAGAAACACGTGAGCCGATCGGGCGATGCCATGACGGCTGAATCGACAGCGTACGCTTATGTGGGGAGGGTGATGGCTTCTCCTGAACGTGCTGACTTCATGGTCATTGCCTCTTCTGCTCTGCCCGCTGTTTGCCAGTGTGTAATTCTTCTAAACTAAACTAAGCTTGTCATTTATTTTTTAATTTCTACTTCACTTCACACTGATTTCACCAATTTATTTACCTATCTTAAGTACCACTCAACAATATGGACAATTTTAGACCATCAGTTGGTAACAGGTAGGTTTTTAATTAAAATGCAGAACGTAGGTATGTTTGAACATTTTATTTCGGTTGTTCCAATGTGATACATGTACCTTTGTGAACTTATCATTTCTGAGAACGCATGCTGTTACAGCGTCATTACCTGTAAATACCACATTAATGCAATAAATGCTCAAAATGATGTCCGTCAACCTCAATGCATTTGGCAATACGTGTAACGACATTCCTCTCAACAGCGAGTAGTTTGCCTTCCGTAATATTTGCACATGCATTGACAATTCGCTGACGCATGTTGTCAGGCGAAGTCATACAATACGTACATTGAGCAAGCAGTAAAAGAGACCATAACAAATTTGGAGCATAAATAGAAGTTTAGGCAGAAGGAATAAAAATTTTTGTGTTGGCCAATGAACTGAAGCACTTGGAAGAGCATTTGAAAGCAGTGGTCAATGCCTTGAAAGGAGAGAATACGATGAACATTAAAAAATGTAAATCAAGGAAAATGGAATGAAGTCGAGTTAAAGCAGGTGATGTGGAATGGATTAAATTAGGAGTCGAGACAGTAAAAGTGACTTATGAGTTTCTCTATTTGGGCTGAAAAATGACTGATGATGGCCAAAAGGTGAGTGAATATGAAATGTAGGCAAGGATATCATTTCTAAACAAGAGAAATTTGTTAACACTGAATACAGATTTAAGTGTTGGAAACTTTTGCCTGAAGGTATGCGCCTCAACTGAAGCCATGGACAGATATGGAAGTGAAATGTGGCCAATAAATAGTTTAAACGAGGAGACAATAGAGGCTTTTGAAATGTAGTGCTAAAGAACTATGCTGAATATTAAATTGGTAGATCGTGTAACTAAGAATGAGATACTGAATAAAACAGAGAAGACAAGAAACCTGTGGCATTATAACGTACCTATTCTCTACGTATATAGGGTTTTATTGTGACACGTGTACCTACGGTTTCGCTGTTAGTGGAAACAATGCACCGGATCCGAATACCAGTGCTTACCGGTGGATTAAAGAGGGGTACAACCCGAACGCTATGTCATAAGTATTTGCTACCACGTAAAACAAAAATGTAAATGTAAAATATGGTAATAAATTAAAATCTCCTTATAGTTAGCCGTAATTTTAAAATGACAGAATTTTATTTAAATCAAATAAGGCTTCATAATAAAATGGTCCCAGCTTCAAAAGATTAAAAAATTTAAATTTAGCAAATGACTGTAATGACTTTGAAATCACACGCGTATCGTGTGGCAGATACAATGCCCCAAGTTGTGAAAAATGCACACGCGCTAGCTTACGTGTGAAGGACACATGTACCATGCGCACAAAAGATGCTAATTTGGAATGCCGTGATGTTAGTCACTATAATGGTCACCGGTAATAATCAATGACAACCAACACTTTATAGAAACTATTGTGTTACGTAACTCATGATAATATTGTCCGTTTGAAATGTGCTTAATTGTTAGAAAACTGTCTATCATTCTTTAACTGTGTCTTTTCAAATGATTATGTCTCAAATTAAGGCCTTAGTAACTTTCATCCATGACAACAACTATTTCTCGGTATAAACGTTAAGAAGACGTATACCCATAATTAACAAAATAGAACATAAAATTCTAGAACTACTTTCAGTAGACAAGAGCCAACCTACTTTTGTCAGAGAACTTCAGTTTAATCACCTTTAATGTGAACTGACTGTCTGCAGTAGTGGTGCAATATTGTACGATCAGACTGCTGTCTTTTATTACAGTAATCACTCGACTGAAAATGGGCTGCAAATTTGAATAGATTTGTTTTTTACTATCTTTCACTTATCACTTCCTCGGAATTTATGGTAAAAGGATAGGACCTTGCTGATAATGATGATGATGATGTTTGATTTGTGGGACGTTCAACTGCGCGGTCATCAGCACCTGTATATAGTCCCAATTTTTACACAATCCAATTTTTTTTACCCAATCCGAACTAGCCACTTTCACAAATGATGGTGATGATGATTATGATGATGAAATGACGAGGATAACACAGACACCCAGTCCCTGGGCAGAGAAAATCCCCAATTTTTACACAATCCAATTTTTTTTTACCCAATCCGAACTAGCCACTTTCACGAATGATGGTGATGATGATTATGATGATGAAATGACGAGGATAACACAGGCACCCAGTCCCTGGGCAGAGAAAATCCCCAACCCAGCCGTGAATCGAACCCGGTACCCCCGTGATCCAGAGGCAGCAACGCTCGCCAGTAGATCACGAGCTGTGGACGGACCTTGCTGAAGGTTGAAGGACTCGCGTCAGTGAAGTCTCTATCGACAAGTTTTTTCTTCGACTAAATGCACTGTAATCTCCCGAAAAGTTACCACGACGCTGACATGCTGATTACACAGCTATAAATTAAAGGCTGAATCTTACATAGCGATGCACTGGGTATGGTGCTAACTGGTGCTTCTTATGAAACCCATTATTCTCAGTAGAATCTTCGTCATCAGCGACCAAGTCGAATAAATTTGAGCCACACACAATTTTTCATTATTTCCAAAATCTTCTCGCAGCCATACACATTGAGGTGACTAAAGTCTTGGGCTAGCACATGTTCACATGTACAGATGACGATAGCATTGCGCTCACAAGGTATAAAAGGGCAGTGTATTTCCGGAGCTACCGTTTGTGCTCAGGTGATTCACTTGGAAAGATTTCCGATGTGATTATGGCCGCTCGACGGCAATTAACAGACTCTGAACGCGGACTGGTAGTAGGAGCTATACGCCTGGCACATTCCATTTCGGAAATCGTTAGGGAATTCAGTATTCCGATGACCCCAGTGTCAAGAGCGTGAAGAGAACGTCAAATTTCAGGAATTACCTCTCACCACGGGGAACGTTGTGACGGACGGCCTTTGCTTCTGAGAGCAGTGGCGTTTGTATAGAGTTGTCGGTGCTAACAGATAAGCAACACTGTGTGATAAGCCGCAGAAATCAATGTGGGAAGTACGATGAACGTATAAATTAGAGCAGTGCTGCGAAATTTGTCGTTAATGGGCTACGGCAGTAGACTACCGACGCCTGTGCCTTTGCTCATAGCACGACATCGCCTGCAGCGCCTCTCCTGGGTTTTGTGACCATAACGGTTGCACCCCCATTTGCAGTCATTCATGGACTTCATTTTTATGGACGACAATGCGCCATGTCACCGGACCACAGTGGTTCGTGACTGGTTTCAAGAGCATTCTGGGTAGTTCGTGCAAATGATTCTGCCACCCAGATCGCCCGACATGAATCCCATCGAACACTTGTGGGACTAATTGAGTTGTCAGTTCGTGCATAAAATCCTCCCCCGGCAACACTTTAGCTGTTAGCAACTACATCTCAACCAAGAAAATATGGAACAAGAAGTAAACGCGGTGAAAAAGATTGCAGTTGCCAATGGTTTGTAACCTCCCCCTCACTTATCGACCTTAATGACAGTGAAAAATTAAACCACGTGTACCTAATGGAAATTTGGGAAAAGCAATCGTCACCGAAGTTAATCTGTCGGTAAAGAGGGAGGAAAGGGTTACATCTAAATGAAAGGAAAAATGCAAATGAAATTGGTGGAAATTAATTTTGAGAAAAGGGTAAAATTAATAAAGAAAGTAAATGTGCGGTTGTAAGGTTAACAATTAATTGGCGTTAATTAGATATTTGCGATTTGGGGAAAATTACGGTCGCCAGTCCTATGGAGAACTACTATAATAACTGAAAATGAAAGATTAATGCACATATAATTAGCACTAAAAGCGTGGCAACTGAAGGTTGACACGTGTTGTGTGAAAACTGAATGTTTGTCGGAAGTAATAGATTTCTCGCCATGAGAGTCCACTTAAGGCTAAACAAGAAAATAATACACAGCAGATCGAAAAAGAAAACATACATATTGACAACAGAATTCTTTCACATAAGCTGTTCGGGAAGAAAAACAACTCTGCCTTCCGTACCCGCAAGTACAAAGAATGCCGACAGCGGCACAAGAGCCGACAGCGGCACAAGAGCCGACAGCGGCTCCGCCTCGCCTGTATTGTTGCGCCCACCTGTGCGGCACGCTTTATCTCACTCGCCCTTGTAAAGGCATTTCCAGAACGTCCGTTTCACTGAATTCTTTCGGAAAAATTCTCTCCCGAGTAACCTCAAGGAGTCCATTAACACTATCACAGTGGATAACTCAACACTGTCCATCATCATGTACTAGCCTGAAACTTAAAACAGCGTCGAAGTACATCGGCAATGACTAGCAAATCACATATTCATGAGATCTTACAGCTAGTTACAAAATCATATTTACATTCCTTAATCTACTGTGACTCAGCTGAAAACTTAAAATAGCAGCTTGGACTTTTCAATTGATTAATAATAAGTTACTCTTAAATCATTTAGTCAAAATTAATTACTTATTAATTACAACTTCTTTAATGTCCTCTTGATCAGGCAAATGCATGACAATGTAGCAAACCTTAAATCTTACACTCTGTATTTACATACTGTACAAATTACCCATTGTGTGGTATTAATCAATCCTAGGTTGGTACAATTTCAAGTCTACAATGTTCCGTATACCTGGTAGTTTTCCAGAGCTTGGATACTCTAAGCAATAAGCTTTTGTGTGAGGTATGCCAATGACTTTATATGATCTATTATAAACAAACTTAAATTTAGAGATTTCGTTGTCTATCTCGCTCAGTTTCTCATGAGTTTTTACAAGTACTAAGTCTCCGATTGCAAACATAGAAAAACGCGCTTTAGCGTCATGACGACGTAAGCGAACATCGGCTTTTAACTTCATTACTTCTCGCAAACGACCTTTTTTCACACCTATGCTAATGCCAATCCGTGGAGGGAATTTGATTATCTCATCCACTAAACTTTTACTTCTGCGGCCAGTTAACAATGTGTATAGGCTGATACTGCCTATATACACCGCCTCCTGCCTCGTCAAAACTAACTACTATTGTTTTATCTTGTGACGTACATGTCAAAGTTTTGCTTTCGCAATTATCACTGCATGGTACTTTAATAGCCAATCTAACCCGATAATTACTTCCGTAGTTAAGTCTGGCACGACGACAAACTCTTCTTCAAATTATGCCCCACATATCTCGAAGCTGACAAAAATCTGTTTTGTGACCGGTTTACTGGCCATCCCAGTAGCACCGATAATTTTCACTTCTGTTACTGGCATAACTACGATACCAAATCTGTCTTTCAGTAACTCAAATATTTTACCAGATACAGCACTCAATTCTGGACCGTTTGGTTGTAGGTCGTGCATATTAACAGACACTACTATCTGTCTACACTTGTCCTCGACTGTTTCTTTATTTTCCCACAATAAATCCTCGTCTATATCCAGGTCATTCCAGAAAAAACCATCCAGCTTTGATCCTAAATCCGGCTTATCTGGCGGCTTTTTCAGCCTCTGTTCACATATAGTTTTAATTTCAACACTTTTGTCCTGAGGCTTAGTCTGTAGCTTCGCCTCCAATACCGAAGCCTTTTCCTGTAACTCGTCAACTAGCTTTGGTATCAGTTCCTAATTGTCACCTTCGTTGATTCCTCTTTGGTCAGATTGATCTCATCTGCCAATGTACCTGGAGGAATGTGCCCAGTAGTATCTGCAATTACTTCCTCTGGATCTGCGCAACCTACACTGCTATCGTCCGACCGTATAACGTCAGCTCTAACCTCATACATGATGTAATCTGCGTGCGTTTCTACCAATCGTGTCCGGCTATCACTAAAATTCTAGTAATCTTTCTCCTTAATAGTTTCGCAATGTTTAAACTGGAGTTTTGCGTCAGATGGGTCGGCCACTTCTACCACTATAACTTTCGGTAAAGTCTGCCGGTCAGGGCGAGAACTTTCCGTTACTACTTCAACATCTAACTCCTGTGGGACGAAACACGACGAATCTTGCTCGTGCTCCCCATTAGCATCAACTATTTCTGGTAAAGTCTGACGGTTAGGGCCAGAACTTTCTATCACTTCACAAACACTATCTTCCTGCGGGACGAGACGCAGCAAATCCTGCCCGCGCTCCCCATAAACACTTCTCCCGTACAGGCACCTACAATGTCTTAGTTCGCCGTATAAGCGACCGAACTGCCTTAACCAGACCTCATCCCTCTCTGCATCCCCTCGTTCGATGACGGACGTGTTATCCGACATCCGATCTTCTCTCAACACTTGCGAATCATTCTTAAACTCATCTCCAGTTCCACAGTGGGTGTTACAGCTGCCACTTTATAATCGATTTCCGGAACACTACTTAAATTGTTCTCACTGACAGTGAATGTATTTTCTACTGCCTTTTCTACTACAGCTGATCTACTACTTGTTGGCGCACTCCTTTCTCCTAACACTGCCACACTTTCCCACCGTTGATTATTCCATACGGAATTTTCATAACGACGACATCTCGGTTTTCTACTGTTATTGGGCCGCCAAAATTTCTCCACGCCCGGACGGCCCCTCACCGGCGCGGCTAATGGTTTCCCTGTCTCGTCCCAGCAGATACGCTCCCCGGATGCTGCTGAGGCGGCTGATCACACCCTCCGGCGTTATTACTATTCTGCGAAGCCCGTATCACGCTAGTATGATACTGGTTTCCGTCATTCCTGTTATTATTTGCATTGTACCGATTGTTATTACGGCCCGAAACACTATTGTTATTGCTGCCAAGATTGCGGTATGCATTTTTCCCATTGTTATCATTGTTGTGGTTGCTGTGGTATCCATTGTTGTTACCATGGCCTCTACCACTGTCGCGATTATTGCGCAAATTGCCCTCGTCCTCAACTATTTCCAGGAAATCATTGATTGTCCTGTAATTGCTTCCTACGTAGCGTTTTTTATTATCTGGAAGCTTCTTGTAGAGTTCCCAGACTATTTCGGATTCCGTGCGGCGATCACGCAAATATTCCAACTTGCGGATCCAGCCCACACAAAACTCCTTCATCGAGCCACGCGAATTCGCATCGAAAGGCCTCGATACGACAAATTCGCGCCAGACACTGTTGTTTTTGCTCTGACCAGTGTTCAGCCAGAAACAAATTTTTAAACTCGTCAAAAGTCAGGTTCGTAATGTTGAGGTTTAAGCCCCAACGCTTGGCATCACCAGCCAACACGTCAATAACCCGCATTAATTTTTCTCTCATTACTCCATGATCTGGGTAAAACTCTTTCAAAATTTTTAATGAAATCCGTTGCGTGTATACCGCCTATTTTCAAGGGATCGAAGCGCTCCTCTTTCGTCAACAATTCCGAACTATGTGAACAGATTGGCACATAGCTCTGTTTTTCGTCAAGTTTCTTTTCTAACTCCGACACCCTCGTAATTACTTGGCAAGTGGTTGTCGCAAGCGTTTCCACTTCCCTCTTTTTCTCTTCGCACGTATTAACTTGCTTCCTCACTTTAGTATCTACTTCAGACACTAAAGCCTTTAAAGTTTCCACCTTCTGTTGATCCTCTTTTTTTACTAATTGAATTTGTTCCGTCACCTTATTCTCGATGATCGGAGCAACTGCTTCTCCTACACTTTTCTCGATTCTGCTAATTTCGGAATCAAAACGAGTATTTATGCTGCAATTTCCGCCTGAACTCCTATCATTTCCTGTTTAATATAACCGATTTCGGTATTAATTACAATAATATCTTCTTTGATTTTATCAACTTTTGTGTTAACAATTTCAACATTGTTGTTAACAACATTAATAGTTTTGTTCTGATTGTCTAGCTTCCGTTCAATTTTTTCAGACTGAGCTTCTTGCTTGGCAGACTGAGCTTCTTGCTTGGCAGCATGAGCTTTAATTTCTGACGATTGAGTTTCTATCTTGCTAGACTGAACCTTGATTTCGTTAATCAAAACATTGAATAAATCAGCAAAATTCCCGGAAACCAGCGGTTTTACTTCCGTAGCGGGTGCCTCTTTTATTGTCCCTCCGTATTCGTCATCAAGGGGTTCAGATTTGATTATCACTTCCGATTCCGAAACATTTTCTAAAGTTTGAAATTCCATTTCTGCTCTTTGTTGCGTTTCGGAGGTCGCGTCTTTCATGCTAGCCGCCTGCCCCTGAACAATGGGTTCCGCGGTGCGCGTTTCCCACTGTTCGACCGATTGTTCCATATCCAAGTCTACCAACTTTGGTAACTGTTGCCTTCACTCACTTTAATAATTTTCAATATAAATCCCAAATCTCAAATATAATTAGGATTACTCCCACTACTTATTCTCGCTGACGTAACGGCCTGTTCGTAACCAGTACTTTGTTACGAGATTTGCACAATACAAAATTCGTGTCCAGAACAACCTCAAATCTGAAGATTGTCCTGTCACAGTCGCCACGTGTAACCTCCCCCTCATTTATCGACCTTAATGACAGTGAAATATTAAACTGCGTGTACGTAATGGAAATTCGGGAAAAGCAATCGTCACCGATGCTAATCTGTGGATACAGAGGGAGGAAAGGGTTACATCTAAATGAAAGGAAAAATGCAAATGAAATTGGTGGAAATTAATTTTGAGAAAAGGGTAAAATTAATAAAGAAAGCAAATGTGCAGTCGTAAGGTTAACAATTAATTGGCGTTAATTAGATATTTGCGATTTGGGGAAAATTACGGTCGCCAGTCCTATAGAGATCTACTATAATAACTGAAAATGAAAGATTAATGCACATATAATTAGCACTAAAACCGTGGCAACTGAAGGTTGACATGTGTTGTGTGAAAACTGAATGTTTGTCAGAAGTAATAGATTTCGCTACACTCTGGCTTAAATTAGCAAAAGAATTAATAAAACCGCAATATTGAAAGTTAATTTAGTGACTGAAATTAATAGTGAACTTTGTTTCTGAAGCATTACGAAATTCAATAAAATAAGGTTACTCTTGGGCTACCTCAACTCATTTCAAAAGCTACTTGAATCTACGCAATTTAGAAATAAGAGATTTAACTTTGAACTTGAATTAAATGATTCTGAACAATTAACAATAGTAAAATTTAGTACGTACCAAGCTGAGCTGCAGTCACAGGTAAGCTAAAATATGGTAACAAAACTCGCACTTTTAATTTCTGCTTGTGTAATCTAAATATTGTAGCCAGCTATGAATACCTTAACTGAACTTTGAAATCAAATCAGTGAAATGGAATGATATTACTTTAATGGTGGCGTCTGAATTTGAACAACACTCGGGATCATTTAGGAAAAGGAAGGGACCCTGCTTGGTAATGCAATTGGGACAATGAGCAACAAAGGTTCATGCTAAGTTGCTGTAATTTTGAGGCAAATTTTAAAAGTTTGAAAAGCTGAGGTCTGCCATACAGTTCTAAAACTTTACGTGCTTCCAGTCTTCCTTGTTGGTTGACTGAAGGTTTGAAGCCGTCGATCGAGGAGGTGGCGTCAGTCACTCATTGTCGGCCGTCGCTGTTGCAGAAGCTGGATGTTGGCGCGCCTCCCTCTCGACACGGTCACCGGGCAAAACGGGCTCTTGATGTGCGCCAGCTAATGCTTCCCATCCGCGTCACCGTGTCAGAAACTATCATAGCAAGTCGAGCGCAATTACATGCTGCCAAGCCCCGAAAGCGCGGCAACTCACGGGAGTGTCACACAACACACCTGCTCCACCGCCCTACCCCAGCCAGACTCTCCCTGCTCTGCCTGCGCTCCTCGCGGCAGAGTTAACCCTACCAAAGATCCTAAACACTTTGGTTCTCCACACGACCTATCGAAGTGATCTGTCGATAGCATAGTTTTCCCTAGGCAAGACCCAGCGTAAAAATACAAATAGTATTTACAAAACAAACCAATTATACATCGAGATAAATGCATATATATACAAATAGTAAAACAATTACAATATACAAAGACACAGAAACGTCATATCTTCAGGTAACAAAATAAGGAAAAAATTTACAGTACAATAGATGGAAATAGGAGGACATGCATTTCCAGCGTTACAGGTTACAATGCTTCCATGGTCGACACAATCTTAGACAAAGTGACATAAAATGGATTTGCTTGAAGAACTGGAGATATATTCACATTACAGAAAATATGAAGATAAAATATTAAATGAAAAACTTCAAAGTGAATCAGTGAATTTCTTCAGATGTTTCGATAATACACTTAAATAAAAATAGTAAAACATAGAAATAAGCACAATTGTAAAATCAATAAAAGTAATTTATGGGCCAGATTGTTAAGATAAAGAACCTCTGTACAAAAGCATATCATAATCTGTGGAAGACCTATAATTTTATCTCTGTGCACTACCTGTAGGAAGATCTTTGTAACTGTTTTGTTTATATAAGATATTTTCGAAGTGTAAAGTGTACAACAAGTTTTGCATGATGTTTAGTGTGTGTGAGACTCTGCAGAAATGGACCATTAGAAAACTGTAGGTATAAATTCTTCTAAATTTCGCCAAGAACTTCACAAAAAGAATTCATACCCAACAAAAATTCGCGTTTTTCTTATGTATTGCAGTAAAAGTCAACGAAATGAAGCGGACTCACATACACTGACAACATCAAAAGAAATGGCTTAATACACACAAAAAACCCAAGTGAAAATGAGAATTATTTCTCGAAATGCGTCATGCGAAAAGTAAAAGAAAGAAAAATCGTGACTGGTTCCAGAAGATTTATTTATTTATAAACAAACCTATCGTTTCTACAGTCGCGGGCTTTCAAAAACCATTTATAATGGAGCAAATCAGATAAACATTAATTACTGTGAAATTTACTGAATACAGTTGTTTACAGAAACAAACGGTCATCGAGAAATTAAGTAGCTGAAAAATGCGTGATGCACTGAGTTGTAGTGTTCAGCACAGTCTGACCAAAATATGTGATTTGTTGATAGGAGGGAAGTGTGGGTCACAGAAATCGTAGACGGAGACCAAGAGATGAATACAGCTGTTAGATTCGGAAGGAGGTAGGTCGCTAAGTTATTCTGAGATGAAGAGGTTCTCGGAGAGTAGTGTGTCACGGACTAAAGACGACTATTGTAACCACAACAACACGAATTTAATAACAGGAAGCATAGAGACATTTGAGGAACAATTCTTCCCTCACTTGAAACAGCCCTAATTAATGGTACAATGGGAAGTATCCTCTGAATTATATTTTGCAGTGGTTTGAGGAATATAGATGAAGATACACCAGTCGGGTATTAATATATCTTTACACAACTTTCGGAGTATAGAAATCGATCATAGACATCGAGAACTTGGAAGATCAGCTGAAAATGGGTTATAGGGCGATCATCAGCATAGGTAAAGCAAGAGTAATCGAGTGTAGTCGAATTACATCAGTCTGTACAGAGGGAGAAAATGGTTATGTTTATTATTTGGAAAGACAACGACCTGATGATGGCCAAAGTAAAGAGGTTATAAGATGCAAAATGGCTGAAACAAGGAAAGAAACTTTGGAAAAGATAATTGTTTTAACATATAACAAAAATTTGTCAGGAATCTTTTATAAAGGTGTCTGGATTGTAGCTTTGTATGGAAGCTAAACGTTGACGGTAAACCAAAAAGACAAGAAGAGATTAGCAAACTCGGAATTATGGTCGTAAAGAAAAACGCTGAAATTTAAATAGGTCGATCGGGTAATTGAGAATGAAGTACCAGAATCGAGGGAAAAAGGAATCTATGGCACAACCCGATTAAAAGAAAGGATTCATCTTCCTCTACAATTTTTACCCCCACCACTTCCCTGTAGCGCTAAACTGATGATTCTTCAATGTCTCAGAATGAGTTCCATCAACTGATACCTTCTTTTAGTCAAGTTGTGCCACAAATTTCTTTTCTCCTCAGCTCGATTCAGAACCTCCTCGTTAGTTAAGCTATCTGTCCGTCCACGTCATTCGTCTGCAGCGCCACAGTTCAAAATCTTCTGTTCTCTTCTTGTCTGAAATGATTTTCGTCAAGTTTCACATCCTTACAACGCTGTATTCCAGGCAAACACACGGAGAAAAGGGAATTAAATTTCTTATTCGATTTAATGAAAACGTGTATTCCAGGCAAGACTGTTGAAAGCTTTCTCTACGTCTACAAACGTTATAAACGTAGGTTTGCGTTTCTTTACCATATCTTCTAACGTTAGCCCTACCTTAGAGTCAGCGTTCTCTCATGTTTCCCTACATTTCTGCGAAACCCACAGTGATTTTTCCTGAAGCTGGCTTCCGACGGTTTTCCATTCTTCTGAAAATAATTCATATCAGTATTTTGCAACCACGACTCATTTAACTAATTCTTTGGTTGCCTACCTATCGGCACCTGCTTTCTTTGGAACTGGAATTACTACATTCTTCTTGAAGTCTGAGGGTATTTCGCCTGCCTCATACATCTTGAGTACTAGGTGGGGTTGTTGGGCCATTACTGGCTCTCCCAAGGCTACCAGTAGAGCCGAGAAACCGTCGTCTAGTCTAGGGGCGTTGTTTCGAATTAGGCATTTTAATTCTCTGTCAGATTATTGTCTCGGTATAATATCTTCCACATCATCTCATCTACTTCTTCTTCCGTTTCTGTATTACTCCTGCATTTCCCTCGTATCGCTACTCTGTGTATTCCATCCATTATTGTCTCGGTATAATATCTTTCACATCATCTCATCTACTTCTTCTTTCGTTTCTGTATTACTCCTGCATTTCCCTCGTATCGCTACCCTGTGTATTCCATCCAACTTTTCACTTTCACATTTGCTTAGTATTGTTTTTCTGTCTTAGCGTTTAATGTTCATATGGCTGTTTCGTTTTTTTGTCTACTTTTTTCCTAGCTGCACATTCTTTTATAACGAAGCATTTGTCCTCTAGCCATCCTATTCATCCATTTTCGGTTTTCTGGCAATCTCCGTTTTAGGCACATACAAGGGGCGTTTGAAAAGTTCGTGCAAAGTCCGAGAGATGGCACCACAGGCGCGTTTCGAGGTCATGTTTAGTTTTGAAAAGAACGCACATCACGTTTCAGCCATATTGGTCTATTTCTTTGTGTTTAGCATTTGTGTGGATCAAGGAAGTCGAGTGATTGTCAAAAAAATGGACGAAAAAGCGTTTCGTGTGGTAATTAAACATTACATAATGAAAGGCAAAACGCCTCAGAAAACTAACGAGAAGCTTGATAAACATTACGGTGACTCTGTGCATTCGATTAGAACAGTTTATAAGTGTTTTCAAAATTTTCGGAGTGGCCATATGGGCACAAGTGATGGTGAACGTTCTGGACTTCCTGTGGAGGTTACGACTGCAGAAATCATTGATAAAAACCTTGATATGGTGATGGATGACGGAAGAGTTAAGGTGCGTGAAATTGCTAGTGGTGTGGACATCTCGAATAAACGGGTACATAATTTTTTGCATAAACATTTGGACATGAGAAAGATGGGATCCGCGATTATTCTCGCTTGACCAAAAACGGAATCGTGTGAAGTGTTGCAAGGATGGTTTGCAGCTGTTCAGGAAGAATCCACAGAACTTTCAGCGTCGTTTCGTCACTGTGAATGAAACATGGATACATTACTATACTCCTGAGACCAAAGAACAATCTAAACAATCTGCATCAAAAAAGGCGAAGACCATTCCTTCGGTCAGAAAGGTCGCGATTATCTTTTGGGATTCGCAAAGGATAGTCCTCATCGACTATCTGGAAAAGGGTAAAACTATTACAGGTGCATATTATTCATCGTTATTTGACCGTTTGAAAACCGAGGTGCAAGAAAAACGCTGGCGATTGGACAGCAGAAATCCTTTTTCCATCACGACAATGCACACACCTTAGCAGTTGTGGTCGCAAAATTAATGGAAATAGGATGCCAACTCGTTTCACATGCCCCATATTCTGCAGATTTGGCTCCCTCGGACTACTATGTCTTCCCCACTTTGATGAAATCGCTGGCGGGACAAAGATTTTATTCAAACGAGGAGGTGATTGCAGCAACTAATAGCTATTTTGCAGACTTGCACAATTCCTATTATTCGGAAGCGATCAACAAATTAGGACACCGTTGGACGAAGTGTACAAGTCTGAAAGGAGACTATGTCGAAAAATAGAAAAGGTTAACCCCCAACAAGTAAGTAGTTTTTAATTTTGCACAGTTTTGCACAGTTTTCCCACCCTGGGCAAGCAGTGGAAGAGAACCGGAAATATCCAGTTCTGGTACGAAGTGCTTTCCGCCACCGAGAGCATAGTGACTTCCGGAGTCTAACTGTGAGCTCTTGCGAAGGCATCTAATGTAAGGTAACACATCTTGCTGCAAAATCCTCCCAAGAATTCCACTATCCGTGACGAGCGCGTGGACAGCCGTGCAAAGCCGGAAACAAAGGATGATTCGAGAAGTAATTAATGAATATGAAACGAGGTGATAGGTTCGGTACTTTCTGACGAGGAACAAACCACTGCTCTATCCCTAATTTGCATGTCGGTTCTATTTCTTATTATCTAAAGCGTAATCGCGAATTAAAGCATCTAAATAATTACAGAAACGAAAGAAACCCACTAATATTAATTCGCTACGTACAGAGGAACCGATATGTGTAAACATATCTCGGCTATCGTCATTTTGAGAGGAATTAATAAACTGTTCAAAATGGCTTTGGGCGTTAAAAATATTCTGGTTGAAACGGAGCGTCTGCTTCGTCTTGACGCGCGCACGAGCACAGAACATCACGCCGTCCAAATGGTCGAGGTTGCGCCAGATAAGGAAACTTCGGGGTAGAAAGGAAGTGCTTATTCAAAGGCCCAGTACGCGGCAGCCAGCCGCTTAACCACCCAACAGCTTGACACCGGAACTATTGTTTTCAGCCGTAGACACACTAGGGTGATTTGCCGACCAGTTAACAAAAACAGTGAGCATCGGCGCTTCAGCTCATGCTGTACCGTCTTCTTGGAAGGTCCACTAGCTGCCGTCTCCCCCGCGACCGTCTGTTGGCCATAGGTACGTTCCGCCATACGATGGTAGAGCTTAACGGCTCGTTACTTTCAGCAATGTCTAATAATGATGCTCGGATTCGATCGCCGTTTCAGTCGTTAGGCGATCGCGAGTATTTCACGATACTGCAGGAGAGCACAAGAGTTAGCAGTGTGGTAAGGTTCACCGATGCCTGCCATCGCCGGCCCCCCCCCCCCCCCTCTCTCACTCCTTTGCTGCCGAGACCCATTTCTCATGGTTCAGGTTTCACACTATCAAGTGTGCTCAGTTCAGCTTATGTAGCTATAACTGAAAGCGATCTCTGTATGTCATTTTCTGAATGTGTCTAAGTCTGTGGATGTTGCCTTCTGTTAAGAATACGTTGTTCTGTGCTAATTTCAGAATATATCTCTTTTTGTGCTAGTTTCTTAATCTTTTATTTGTTTTGTGACTATCCCCTTCTCCAGCATCCATACAAATCAGGGGCTCGCAGGAAGTAGGGTCATAATCCATGCCTTCTGTGCCATCCCTGCCACAAACATTTTTTCATAAGTGACGGAATAAAGACTGAAAATAAGTTAGACTGTCAAAGACAGTAATGACAAACAATCATTGAAATATAAGTGTGGTGAAAACATTAAGTCGTTAAAAGAACCAACGTGTTTTTATGTAATTGAAATAAAATCATAGACAGTGTGAAATTATTATTATCACTGTTCGTTTGATGAAGAAGGACACTTTCTTTTGTCTCGTTTCATGGAAGTAGGTCTCAATCGCCGCCATTGGTGACGAAATCTGTAAAAACGCTGTCTCTCTCCTCTGAGAATGTATGTGTAATTCTGCGGAATATAGATGCTAAGATTTATGTGTTACCTTTCATTTATCCAAGATGTCATTTTCCGCTTCCCCATCGCATCTTATCAATTAATTATCGGATTGGCCGTTTGCTTGCAGTATTGCTTAGTCAATGGCTGTTAGACGCCTTTGAACTAACAATAAATATAAATTCATATTATACGGCCGTAATAATCTTGAGAGCTGAATATAAATATTATTTATATCTGCAAGATTAAATTGTACGTAATTAAAAGTATTTTTTTTTTTTTTGTTCAGAGAGAGAAAACTAGAGCATTGCTCAAAGTTACTGGCAAAGATTAACTTTCTTGGCGGCCTACGGTCGCATTCCCATTCTTTACGTAAAAGTTATTAACATCAAATGCAAATTAGTGATCGTGTATGTTTATATCAGCCACTGACAAGATATGTCGAAAATAGCCGGGACACAAAAATTAATATCATATGCACATGTGCTTGCTTGTGATTTGGGAAAGATTATTTAAACGGCAACCACAGCCACACAATTTATCTTTTCGCCTCGTAAGAAGCCAGTTCGCCCGCATCTCGTGGTCGTGCGGTAGCGTTCTCGCTTCCCACGCCCGGGTTCCCGGGTTCGATTCCCGGCGGGGTCAGGGATTTTCTCTGCCTCGTGATGGCTGGGTGTTGTGTGATGTCCTTAGGTTAGTTAGGTTTAAGTAGTTCTAAGTTCTAGGGGACTGATGACCATAGATGTTAAGTCCCATAGTGCTCAGAGCCATTTGAACCAAGCCAGTTCGCGCTCACGGTCGATTATTGCCCGATAGCAAGCGCAGCGACTATCAAATTAGCAGCAATAACAATTTCTATCGCGATCGCCAAAATTTGAAGCGAGCGCGAATTTCAGTTCTGCTAATGCACTACACGCACACAAAATCAAATAAAAGGTAGGAAGGGGCTGGTGTACTTCCGATGGTCTGATACTGGGTAGAAAGATAACATGAGACACCGATGGCCTATCAGTATTTATCTCATCCGCTAACTCGAGCAAGCTCTTTTCATTCAGTTGCCTGGGATACGAAAACTGCGCAGTCAGTTGAGATGCGGTATGGCAATGGTTGCGAGGCAGCTCCACTGTGCAGAAGGGCGAGGCAGCGTAACACCAGGTAGCGAGCGCTGCAGGCGCGTTGCTTGGGTCCCCGGCCGTTCTACATGTTGGGAGATGTGCACCGGCTGGCATCAGGAGCGGCTTTTTCCGCTGCGGAGTTTACCGGCGGCCGTGTGGTCCCCTGGCCCGGTCCGGGCGGGATAACGCCGACATTTTGGAAGTGGCCCGCAGGCGTGATGAGCTCTCCGCAGGCAGCAGCGCCTCCGCATTAGGCGTCATGGGTGCTGATCCTCCCCCCGCCCCCCTCCCTTCCGCCACCACCAGTTTCACACACCCTCTCTCTCACTTGCCACACCTACACATCCCCTCCCTTGCAACTGGTCTTTTTTTTATCCCCGCAGCTAGCACGCCTGCTAACGTGTGCGCGACATTGTCGCTCGATATCATCCTTGAAAGCCTTCTTTCACACTGTCTCTGCAGTCGCTTGTTTCCGCGAGAGGAAATGTTAACTTCCCTTTGTAACAACTGAAGTTTGTCTCGTTTTGGAGGTCTTCTGTTTGAAATACTTGGGCTGAGCAGAATTTTTGTAATCTGAAATTTTTACAGCGGACCTGGTAGTGTACTTTTTATTAGTTTACTTTTAACATATTTCCAATATTACGAGTGTTGTTTCCCCAAGAAGTGTTTCATTGTTTCATTAAGTACATTTTTTTTGTTATTTTCAAGAAGAGTGTTGTAGTCGTTTTTCGAAGAAACCTTCATCACAAATCTATCGATTTTTTGTAGCTCATTCATGCTCATCACAAATCTTCCAGTTTTTTATAGCTCATCAGCTGGATTTTCATCACAAATCTATCGATTTTTTGTAGCTCATTCATGTTCATCACAAATCTTCCAATTTTTTGTACCTCACCAGCTGGATCTGTTAAAAGCAGATTTCGTCATTTATGCTTCATTAGAGACTCCGGTATATCTTGTTTTAAAAAAGGAAGCCGCTGTTTTACTCCGGTTGTTTCGCTTGTAACGTTCTGTCTAGGACATTTGCGAAGAACTGGTTGCGTCGAATTATGTGCTCAATCCACTCGTGTCTTCTTCACTCTGTTGTTTTCGTAAGTGCAGTTCCTTCGAAAGTTCTTTGCATACATTCCAGGATTAAACTTTTATCTCTCCGTCTTATCTTTAACAGGCGTCTCCAGCGCCGCCATACCTCAAATACGTCACGAGATATAGTTTCACTTTTGCGTGCTGTACATATTTTACAGTCATACGGTGCTACACCAGAATTGCAGAGCTTAATGCCCACTTCCCACGCTTCAGTATTTATATTGTTTGATCAAATCTTTTTTTATAATCATATACATTGCGTTTGCACATGAAAATCTTTTTTTATGTCTTGTTTAATTCTGTCTTCAGTTATCTTACTTTCAATATACAATCTCTTACTGAAAATGAAAATGAAAATGATCGTGTGGCATTGTTAGCCGGGATGCCCCATTCGGGGGAGTACGGCCACCGTTTTGCATGTATTTTTTAGGTGACGCCACATCGGCGACCTGCGTGTCAATGATGATGTAAATGATAATGAAGGACACTCTTACCCGCCATTCCATTTCATCAAACCATTTTTTTTAAATCACGATCATTACTTTTGCTTACATAATTCTTTAGGTCTTTTTTTAGTTCTGTCTTCAGTTACCTCATTTCCTGAATATCTGAATTATCTTTTACGTGTCACCTTATTTCCATTGGATTTTACATTTATTTTTCTCTGGTTCCTTGAAGCACACGATTATAGCTTCTTTTTAATTAATTTGGAAAACGTTATGCGTTGTTACAATTATTTTTTCCTCAAGAACAGTCTTCTTCTAGAATATGTAGCTTAAGAAGGGTGAACCATTTCCGAGTGGAAAAATTTACCATAGTCTACACTGTTGTGCAGACGAAGCGGTATTTATACAACGGCAAGGCAGAGCTGTACGGATGAAAGCAAGCTTCACACATGAGCGCAGAAAGATGTAGCTTAACACTGAACATCGTCTCGAATGTGGGTCTACTGTGGAGGTTGATGGGGTTGATGTTGGCCCTCATCCAGTGCACGACTCCTACTCCTATCTTTCTTCTCTTCCCAGATGTGACGTTTCATCCACGTACTAAGATTGATGCAGCGGCATGGCTCAAGGGTTTGACTACATTGTATTTTTACGGGGATGGTGTCCAACCACTTCCTAAATTTTTGGACCTTCCTATTAGTATCTACGGACGTCTTGTCGCTAGTAGCCTCGAGTGCAGTGTTTGACGTCAGTTCCACCTGAAGGGCAACCATAACGATATACTTATGCTTGAATTCCGTTTTTGCTGTTTAAATAGTTTCTGTACCCCTAAAACCACACCATTATACGAATAAAGATGGTCTGTTTAATCTGCTTTCATGCTCCACACACACAAAAATGGCTACCACTCTACCGGAAATGGTGTTCAAGGTGAAATGGGGCAGATGTGTCAGTCATGGATCAAATCCACGCTGCGCAATAATGTTCTTTGCTCTGCTACACCTGCCAGCGTGCGTGTGGTTTTTAGGTTCTTTCCCACTCTCGTTAATACACGAAGTGGAACTGTTCCAAATATGCGCCTCAGAAAATACGATATACGGGAAGTTCATGTACGGTAACACACAGAACACAATGTGTGTGTTTCCCAGACGAATGGCGTGCACGGCCTCGCTCCGTTAGGTTAACTGACGACTGCATGGACAAGATGGTCATCCAGCCATAAATGTAAGAGAATAAATTTCCAGACTGAATTTTTATCTCTCAAGCAGATTGTGCACAGTTTTTCGAAGCTTTCCGACATTTTAATTGTGAGGGATGAATCGAGTCTCGAGCTCGGCACGGTACATTTCACGGGCAATGCTCTCACCAAAGAAAATATCTGAGCATTACTGACGATCTGATCTCACAGCCTTACTCTCGCATTTACATCTCTCTTACCTTCACATCTTCACAGGCGCTCTCCTGTAATCCTTGTGTAATCAGCCAGCACTCCTGAAAGCATCTCGGTCCGGCGCTCATCTTAATCTGCAAGGAAGTTTCAAAAGTGAATTTAGCAAATAATGAAAACAGAGGACCCTGCACTACATTATAAATTCGAAAAAAGAGATAGTCTGAATTTTAATGGCCATGACGCATTGTAGACTTCCCACCAAGAGAAATGTGTGTCTAAGTTTACTTAGCAGGGATTCCAGAGGACTACGACGTCGTTTTTCCAGAATTTCTATCGAAGTTTCGGTCTTATTTTGTCTTTTCGGAGTGCATAAGGAAGCGATATGCTGGGGTACGGAAATGGATGGGGGTGGGTGGGGGGGGGGTAGGAGGGGGTTAGAGTGTACATGCATTCCTAGCTTCCCCACATAGTGCCTGTTTCTTGAAACACTGTAAGTAGGCTATCGCAGGATTGTATGCATTCATTGTGTGCTATTTCTCGTCTTTAAGCATTTCAGTGATGTTCTCCCATCAGCCATCAGCCGGTTATCACTCGTGCTGCTTTTTTTTGTATGCGTTTAATACCACTGTTCATCCCATTTGGTATAGGTACCACACACATAAGCAGTAATCTTAAATGGGCACTTGAGTGCTTGGTAAGCAGTCTCGTTTGTAGACTGGTGGATTTTCCCAGTATCCTACAAACGCCAATTACTTTTCCTACGACTGAGGCCGTGTAATCACTCGATTTTATACCCTTACAAGCGGTTGCACCTAAATATCGATATAACAAAGTCCAGTTTTGAATCATTATTACTGTAGTCGTAGGATACTTCGGTTCATTGTGTGCACATTGTTACCTTTGTTGCATTAAAAAAGTAGCCAACTCTCGTACCACTTCAAAATCATTTCAATATCCAACTGAAAATTTGTGCAGAATTTTTTGTTATTGATACCTCCATCATCTGCAAAAGGTCTGATGTTAGTATTAACATGGTTGACCAGGAAATTAATGATTCCTGTGATACGTCTGAAGTAACTTCTACATCTGTCGATGACTGTCCATCCACGATCGTGTACTATATCCTTCCTACTAAGAAAAACATTAAACCAGTCACAAATTTTGTTGCGTACCTGATAAGAACGTATATTCTTTAATGAAAGTTGATGTAGTACTACGTCATTTACAGAAGTCAAGAAACTGTGCTTCTACCAGATTGCCTTGATGCATAGTCCTCAGGATGTCATGTGAGAAAAGCGATAGTTCGGTTTCGCATGACCGTTGTTTCCGGAACCCGCGCTCGTTGGCGTGGAGGAGGTCATTCTGTTCTAGACGCTTCAACACGTTTGACGTTAAAATATGTTCTAAGAGTTTAAAACAAACTAATGCCAAGGAGATTGAACGTGAGTTTTATCGCCCACTTCTGCTACCCTTCTCGTAGATCGCTTTCACCATTGCTTTCTTACTACTCCTGGACACATCCTTTTGTTCGCGGCATCTAAGGTACATTGTATTAAAACAAGAGCTAACTCCGGAGAAAATTTTTTACGTCTGGTAGAGATTCCATTTGGCCCTGGAACTTTAATCAACTTTCACTGCCATAGTACCCCTAGAGTTTTTGTTCTAAAGGAACATTTGAAAAACTGAGTTCAACAATTCTGTTTTGCTTTGCTACCGTCAATCCAGTTTCTGTGCCCTGCGTGAACGTCTGCACAAAAGCTTTCGTGACACCTGCAGCCTTCCAAGTCACCCGAGTTTCATTATTTGCTGTGTTAGCTCTTTCGATAATATTCTGGTACGGTAGTCTGCGAAGGCATTATCCGTTGCGTCTTCAACATAGTTGTGTAGACAATGCAATAGGAAGGTGATATAACCACTTACTATTACGCTGATGACGTTCACTACCTGGTCAAAACTGATTACGACATCGGGAATTGCATTTGTGCTTGTGTCGTAAAAAGTAAATCAACGACATTTAATTACAAATTTGTTTAATGTAACTTATAACCTTAGAATAAATCGTTTTTGGCCAAAAGTACTATTTTAAATTGAGGTATCGATTCTTTCTTACTCCATCAACGCTGTAAAATGTGCGTTATCATCAGGGGAACATCCTACATCCTCTGTCTCTCATCAGCAACCATTCGTTTCAGTGAATTATATAGCACAATTAAATGCCACATCTGTCCCCGGCACAGGACAAGAACCTGCAACCTCAGTAAAATCGAACATCAACATTGACTCCGATATTAAGGTGACACGTGAGGTTCAGTCAATAAATTCAGCGTTAGAAGGGAAAAATTAGAAGATATTTAGACCGAATGGTGACACAGCTCACACGAAATAGATAATGTCATGTCTTATATTACAACCAATAAACCCCCGAGTCATTAAAGAATCAAACTCCCCTGCATAAAACAGCATCAGTCATCTAATTAATTTATGGTCGAGTTAATGTGTTATGTATTTGACACTAAGCATGCAAGCGAGACAAAGCTTAGAAAAATTTAGAACTTACACTTAAAGTTTGTTGGAAGTCACTAAGTCTGTCAATATCAAACGCTAGTTAAACATAGTCTAGGTAATTTGAGCTCCAGATTTTTTCGCATCTCAACGTTTATTATGCCATATCTCCAACACTCTGTGTCGTACAATGACATACGTTTGCTGGTACGTTCAGTGGGATATGCGGATACTCTCTGCAAAATGTACTGCGAATAGATCATGTCTGATGGCGAAGTTTTACTGCATGGAGAGAGAAAATTTGGTAAGCGATAAACCTTTTTCCTTCTTTCATCTCTTGTGGGGGGTAGTCAGCCAGAAGAAGTTTCGTCTGTGTTTGAATTTATGAGTATAGTTTGCTGGAAGTCCTTAAGTGGTTTCGTTCTTAAATACTTTAATAATAAACTCTGGATACTTCTATCCCGTCAGTTACGCTGCCTCAGAACACCCACATAGTTTCTGACAGTAATATGTGGTGTCACCGCCAGACACCACACTTGCTAGGTGGTAGCCTTTAAATCGGCCGCGGTCCGGTAGTATACGTCAGACCCTCGTGTCGCCACTGTCAGTGATTGCAGACCGAGCGCCGCCACACGGCAGGTCTAGAGAGACTTCCTAGCACTCACCCCAGTTGTACAGCCGACTTTGCTAGCAATGGTTCACTGACAAATTACGCTCTCATTTGCCGAGACGATAGTTAGCATAGCCTTCAGCTACGTCATTTGCTACGACCTAGCAAGGCGCCATTATCAACTGCTATTTATCTTATGATGCATGTACCGCCAGACCGATGTCCACCAATTATGGATTAAAGTTAAGTATTCAAGAAGCTATGTACTATTTTTGCTACTATAAAGACCTTGTCATTTTCCAGACCTCACGCCAGTTGCGTGAGCTTTAACGCGTGCCTTTCGGCTACCCATCACTGTGGATTGGCTGTCTTGCCAGTCCACAACATAATACTTGTCTCACTGTGTTAAAAGTTTATACGTCTTAAAGAGTTGATTAAGGCAGCATTTTCAATTTTTAAAATTCGGTCAATAATCACGCGAGGAATTCAATCGAATTTTTGTTGGCCCTGGAAGCAGCCTGCTACTGGTGATGGTTCCTGGGATACGCGATTAGTAGGACACATCACTAACTATAAATTGGGAGACCAAAGGAAAAATTGACAGAGGGAATCGATGAGGACATACCGTAGATTGGCATAGAGGATAATTGACATTAGAAATACGAACAGAGAATTTACGAGGGGTGTATGTGGGGTGATTCTAAAGTAACTGTAGACCACGTACCTCTTGGGCATAATGTATGCATCAAAATAAGAGTAAAATTACTTTTGAATGCATTACGGGAACAGCAGTGATCAATGTCTTATAAATATTTACTATTAAAAACAGTCTTGATCGCGATTTATTTATCAAGGTGACCGATTTCGACCACTACTGTGGTCATCTTCAGACCATTGAGTAGGTACCTCTTTCTGTTGGAGAATCACTACTCTACTACAGAGTAGTCATACTCCAACAGAAAGAGGTTCCTACTCAATGGTCTGAAGATGACCACAGTAGTGGTCGAAACCGGTCACCTTGATAAATAAATCGCGATCAAGACTGTTTTTAATAGTAAATAAGAGTAAAATGTTACATAAAGTTTTTCTGAAATGCCTTCATTTTTTAGTTATAACGCGTAATATTTGTAGTAGGCATTACATCGTGTGCCAGTACAGGCTTTTGGCATGTCGTGTTCACCTGCATATCGACTCATGTTCCCTTTTGCACCCCTTTACGCTGCTTGGTTGATTCTGCAACGAAATGCCTTTCTTTATTTGAATTCATTATGGTCGGTTGTCCTGTACAGCGCTGTTGTAGGGTAGCCATACCAGACATATTACATACATTCATCGTGTCGGTAGTTCATAGTCTGCAATCCTTGTGTACGTTATGAGTATTCAAACGGTGAATACGTGGATCTGCATCTCCTTTACGGTGCAGCAGAAGGCGATGCTCGAGCAGCAGGACGATGGTACGTCGAAATGTCTCCAACAGAAGAGTACTAAACTATCACACTTTCACAGTTTTGGAAAGGCGATTAGGGTATATGGGATTCCATGTGCGCCACACTTACGTCTGCCTCAACGGGATTGCGGCTGTTGACATCATCCTCGAAATGGTAGATAAAGATCCCACCATAAGTCTCCTGCATATGCCACTGAAAGGATACCTCAATCAACTGTGTGGCACGTGCTTCAGAGATAGCAATTTACATCTACATCTACATGACTACTCTGCAATTCACATTTAAGTGCTTGGCAGAGGGTTCGTCGAACCACAATCATACTATCTCTCTACCATTCCACTCCCGAACAGTGCGCGGGAAAAACGGACACCTAAACCTTTCTGTTCGAGCTCTGATTTCTCTTATTTTATTTTGATGATCATTCCTACCTATGCAGGTTGGGCTCAACAAAATATTTTCGCATTCGGAAGAGAAAGTTGGTGACTGAAATTTCGTAAATAGATCTCGCCGCGACGAAAAACGTCTTTGCTTTAATGACTTCCATCCCAATTCGCTTATCATATCTGCCACACTCTCTCCCCTATTACGTGATAATACAAAACGAGCTGCCCTTTTTTGCACCCTTTCGATGTCCTCCGTCAATCCCACCTGGTAAGGATCCCACACCGCGCAGCAATATTCTAACAGAGGACGAACGAGTGTAGTGTAAGCTGTCTCTTTAGTGGACTTGTTGCATCTTCTAAGTGTCCTGCCAATGAAACCTTTGGCTCGCCTTCCCCACAATATTAGCTATGTGATCTTTCCAACTGAAGTTGTTCATAATTTTAACATCCAGGTACTTAGTTGAATTGACAGCCTTGAGAATTGTACTATTTATCGAGTAATCGAATTCCAACGGATTTCTTTTGGAACTCATGTGGATCACCTCACACTTTACATTATTTAGCGTCAACTGCCACGTGCCATACCATAGAGCAATCTTTTCTAAATCGCTTTGCAACTGATACTGGTCTTCGGATGACCTTACTAGACGGTAAATTACAGCATCATCTGCGAACAACCTAAGAGAACTGCTCAGATTCCACCCATTTCACCCGAACAAGGCAGAGGATCTGACACCCGTAGACTAGCTTAGACGTGAGAATTTCTGTCATTGGTTACTGGCTGACTGGCAGAGTGTATCGACAGTTTTTGGGACAATGCTTCACAATGTCCCACTCGTTACACGAACTAAACCATGGTTTATGCACGACGGTGCCTCTAACACATTTGAGTCAGCAGGGAAGAGGGTCTCTCAAGGTTGCTCGTCCCGATAAGTGGATAGGACGTGCAGGACCAGTTGCTTGGTCCACCAGATCTCCGGATCTTAACCCCCTCGGCTTTTATCTTTGCACCGTCTCAAGGAACTCGTGTGTGTTATTGCAATTGAGGACTACAGGAGCGAACTTCGAATGGCTGTGAAACTGTTCACAGGAGATGAACGGAGCCTGAATCATTTCAAAAGTGGTAAGAGGTCGATCACGTCGCTGTCATCGTCTGTAGGGACATTATTTTGAACATGTTCTGAGGTAAATAACAGTACGTCGGTTTGCTGGATTTCGGCCACCTTTGTGTCGCTTTATGACAAGAATTAATTTTTGTCGTTTGTGATGCACCTGTGATTCCTACTCTACTGCATCCTCGGAAATAAAGTAATTTCAGACAAAATTTTATTTAACGCTTTATTCTTATTTTGATGCGTACATTACACCGAACATGTGTGTACTTGTTCAGTTACTTTGGGCATTAAAATTGCTACACCACGAAGATGACCTGCTATAGTCGCGAATTTTAACCGACAGGAAGAATATGCTGTGAAATGCAAATGATTAGCTTTTCAGAGCATTCACACACGGTTGGCGCCGGTGGCGACACCTGCAGCGTGCTGACATGAGGAACGTTTCCAACCGACTTGTCATACACAAACAGCAGTTGACCGGCGTTGCCTGGTGACACGTTGTTGTGATGCCTCGTGTAAGGAGGAGAAATGCGTACCATCACGTTTCCGGCGTTGATAAAAGGTCAGATTGTAGCCTATCGCGATTGCGGTTTATGGTATCGCGACATTGCTGCTCGCGTTGGTCGAGATCCAATGACTGTTAGCAGAATATGGAATCGGTTGGTTCAGGAGGGTAATACGGTACTCCGTGCTGGATCACAACGACCTCGTATCACTAGCAGTCAAGATGACAGGCATCTTATCCGCATGGCTGTAACGGATCGTGCAGCAACGTCTCGATCCCTGAGTAAACAGATGGGGACGTTTGCAAGACAACAATCATCTGCACGAACAGTTCGACGACGTTTGCAGCAGCATGGGCCATCAGCGACGGAGACCATGGCTGCGGTTACCCTTGACGCTGCATCACAGACAGGAGAGCCTGCGATGGTGTACTGGGTGCACGAATGGCAAAACGTCATTTTTTCAGAAGAACCCAGGTTCTGTTTACAGGATCATGATGGTCACATCCGTGTTTGGCGACATCGCGGTGAACGCACATTGGAAGCGTGGTTCGTCATCGCTATACTGGCGTATCATCCGGCGTGATGGTGTGGGGTGCCATTGGTTACACGTCTCGGTGACCTCTTGTTAGCAGTGACGGCACTTTGAACAATGGACGTTCCATTTCAGATGTGTTACGACCCGTGACTCTACCCCTCATTCCATCCCTGCGAAACCCTACATTTCAGCAGGATAATGCACGACCGCATGTTGCAGGTGCTGTACGGGCCTTTCTGGATACAGAAAATGTTCGACTGCTGCCCTGGCCAACACATTCGCCAGATCTCTCACCAATTGAAAACGTCTGGTCAATGGTGGCCGGGCAAGTGTCTCGTCACATTACGCCAGTGACTACTCCCAATGAACTGTGGTATCGTGTTGAAGCTGCATGGGCAGCTGTACCTGTACACGCCATCCAAGCTCTGTTTGACTCAATGCCCAGGCGTATCAAGGCCGTTATTACGGCCAGAGGTGGTTGTTCTGGGTAATGATTTCTCAGGATCTCATCATCATCATCATCATTTAAGACTGATTATGCCTTTCAGCGTTCAGTCTGGAGCATAGTCCCCCTTATAAAGTTCCTCCATGATCCACTATTCAGTGCTAAGATTGGTGCCTCTTCTGTGTGAACCCTATTACTTCAAAATCATTCTTAACCGAATCCAGGTACCTTCTCCTTGGTCTACCCCGACTCCTCCTATCCTGTACTGCTGAACCCATGAGTCTCTTGGGTAACCTTGCTTCTCCCATGCGTGTAACATGACCCCATCATCTAAGCCTGTTCACCCTGACTGCTACATCTATAAGAGTTCATTCCCAGTTTTTCTTTGATTTTATTATTGTGGACACCCTCCTACCATTGTTCCCATCTACTAGTACCTGCAATCATCCTAGCTACTTTCATATCCGTAACCTCAACCTTATTGATAAGGTAACCTGAAATCACCCAGCTTTCGCTCCCATACAACAAAGTTGCTCGAAAGATTGAACGGTGCACAGATAAGTTAGTCTTGGTACTGACTTCCTTCTTGCACAAGAGAGTAGATCGTAGCTGAGCGCTCACTGCATTAGCTTTGCTACACCTCGCTTCCAGTTCTTTCTCTACGTTGCCATCCGGTGAGAGTATGCAACTTAAGTACTTGAAACCGTCCACTTGTTCTAACTTTGTTCCTCCTATTTGGCACTCAATCCGTTTATATCTCTTTCCCACTGCCATTACTTTCGTTTTGAAGTTGCTAATCTTCATACCATAGCCCTTACATTTCTGATCTAGCTCTGAAACATTACTTTGCAAACTTTCAATCGAGTCTGCCATCACAAATGAGTCATCCGGTTATGCGAGACTGCTTGTTTTGTGTGTAGCTATCTTAATCTCAGCCAGCCAGTCTATTGTATTCAACATATGATCCCTAAATAATATGGACAACAGTGGAGACAGGTTGCAGCCTTGTTTTACCCTTGAAACTACTCTGAACCATGAACTCAATTTACCGTCAACTCTAACTGTTGCCTGACCGTCTATGTAAAGACCTTTAATTGCTTGCAAAAGTTTACCTCATATTCCATAATTTCGTAGAACAGACAATAACTTCCTCCTAGGAGCCCAGTCATATGCCTTTTCTAGATCTCTAAAGCATAGATACAATTCCCTGTTCCACTCGTAACACTTCTCCATTATTTGCCGTAAGCTAAAGATCTGGTCCTGACAACCTCTAAGAGGACTAACCCCCCACTAATTTTCATCAAATTTGTCCTCAACTAATACTCGCACTTTCCAGGATCTATGCACGCAAATTGCGTGAAAATGTAATCACATGTCATTTCTAGTATAACATATTTGTCCAATGAATACCCGTTTATCATCTGCATTTCTTCTTGGTGTAGCAATTTTAATGGCCAGTAGTGTGATATATATATATATATATATATATATATATATATATATATATATATATATATATATATATATATATATATATGACTTCCCGACCCTATTCCTGCATAGCGCTTTTTGTCCGTCTAGCAGAGTGCGTTCTCGTCGAGTAGCATCATTTCACTCAGTCTTCCTGGTCGTTATTTTGGAACTGCATCCGCAATATGCCTCAGTTGTTGACAGTAAATGTCAGCAGTGTAGGCTACACTGCGGGGAAGAATTTTTTAGTACACTACACCGTCGCTGTTCCACCAGACGCATAGCATTGTCTTCTGTGAATGTGTAGGTCATTGCACGAGGAGTTGTAGCTTTGTGTGGCTGAAACGTACCGTTGTTTTCCTTATGTTAGCATAAAGACACTATTGCCCGTCACCAGTAACAACACAGGACAGGAATGGTGGGTGTTGTTCACGAGCCAGTTGATGACGAGCAAGCATTAAAATGGCTCTGAGCACTATGGGACTTAACATCTATGGTCATCAGTCCCATAGAACTTAGAACTACTTAAACCTACCTAACCTAAGGACATCACACAACACCCAGCCATCACGAGGCAGAGAAAATCCCTGACCCCGCCGGGAATCGAACTCGGGAACTCGGACGTGGGAAGCGAGAACGCTACCGCACGACCACGAGATGCGGGCCGAGCAAGCATTGATGCACACATGACCACCCCCTGAATTTTGCGATTTTTGGCTTAAGAGCACGCGGTACTCGCACACCAAATTCTTTAAACCTTGTCCATTGCAAGCGAATGTTGCACGATGTTGGAAGAAATACAGTTCACCACATTTCACATTTGCCATTCCTCGAGTACAGTGACAGGGATCATTTGGAGTAATGCGTTTAAACGACATTCATCAAACCGCGAAGATTTTCCTGAATAGGGAGAGCCACTGATGTTAAAACGATCCTCCTTAAAACCATTTTCTTGCCACGCTCTTCCCAATGACATTATCCCCATACAAGGCGCAAATGTTTCTGGCTGCCTCGATTGCTGTCACCCCTTGAGAATATATCTGAAATGTTCCGATTTTTCCAAATGGCACTCCATTTTCTGGCGCCTAATGCTCCACTGGATACCTCTAAATAAAAAAAAAATGTAAACTCAAATAGCAACGGTGAACTACAAATAAAAAATTACAATCGATGAGTAAACCTTTAGCAATCGGAATACCAACATGCAAAACAAAGACTTTACGAACTTATGCACGAAACTAACATCGCTGTTCCGGAAGAACAATGACACAACTGCAAAATTCACCAAATCGGGGTTATTGCACCAATCATCTCAGAAAAAGGTAGCGCATGCAGTGAAAGATCGTCAGAACTGTAGTTATACATAGTGACGGTAGAGGGTAGTTGCGTCTTTGTGGAAATATCGATTGTTGTGGCTTGGGTTGGGAAGAACATCGTCGTAATTGTCAGTTGCTAGTTTCAGTTTAGTGAGTTAATCAATGCATCCAGTGAAGTAACGACACAAATTATGAATACTCTCTTTCCTTGTGCCGGTGTCCCGCACTCCGCTACAGTCTGGAACCGCACGACCACTACGGTCGCAGGTTCGAATCCTGCCTCGGGCATGGATGTTTGTGATGTCCTTAGGTTAGTTAGGCTTAAGTAGTTCTACGTTCTAGGGGACTTATGACCACAGCAGTTGAGTCCCATAGTGCTCAGAGCCATTTGAACCCGCACTCCGCAGGGTTGGCATGGTTATCATCTGTCTTGGCAATGTTAATTGAAGGGGTTGCCGGATGACCATCCCGTCACTGCCCCGGTGGGTGAGATGATGATGAAGACAACACAACACGATGACGAGGACGAGGACAACACAACACCCAGTCCCTGAGCGGAGAAAAATCCCCGACAATTCTGATAAACACTTTGGGAATAACAGAAAGGCAAATCCGTACTGATATCGAAGCGAAAAGGATTGGGACTGGGGTGGCACCTAAATATTTGAGTCAGTTAGGAATCACATAAACTCAATTCCCCATACTGAGAGTCACTCTGTAAGAAGTGACACAACAAGAGTATTCATCGGTGGTGGCTTATCCATCGCAGAAAATTACTCTTCAGAGAGATCTTCCGCTAACCTGCCAGCTACGAATTATGAGTCTACGCACATATATTCAATATCGGATTTAACATCGGATTTTTTGTTCCAAAGAAGGATCAGTGCGACCAGTGTGAAGCTTACAAAAACGTTACAGGTGAAGACAAGGCAAAGCTACACGAAGCATTTCAGGAACGTCAGGATATTCGGTCCATTAAGCACAAGAATTTGATTCCTAGTCACACCCAGAACGAGGGAGACGCAGTTCACAGCATCATTCAGAGAGCCGTTAAGAGGCTAAGAAGTCAAGGTCAATTTATGTTCCCGATCAATACACATCAGCCATCCGAAATGCAAAAAAGAAGGGAAATATCCTAAATTCTATAGAAATGGGTTTTTCAGATTTCAGTGATATTAAAGCTTTGCATGATGGGATGGCTCCTTACATGGCCAAGGACGGTGACGAGAGTATTTTCAGAGTGTCGGAAATTAAATTATTTCGATATGAAATGGGAAGTGATACGTTTCAGTACAAGAACAGCTACAAACAGTCCGAGTATGAACAAGTTCAGTTCAAAGGGAGAAGGATGAGTTTAACAGGGAATGTAGATAGCAGTAATTTGGATCTAAAACTTGCTTATACCACAAAAATAACCCTCTCAAGAAACAAAATTTAAGATTTAAACTATTTGGTTAACAGCAACATTATTCCTAAAACTACAAGGCCTTTTATGATTCTCTTTCCACATAAATGTCATTTTCTGCTTTTATGTAATTTGGAACTTCTTTATTTCTATTAGTATATTATTTTATGTCAGTTATAGAATGAAAATAATAAATATGATAGTAAAACAATGAAACTGTAAGAGTGAACAAAAATTGTGGTTTAGAGATATATATCTTTTTTTCCTGCACACATTCTTTAGTCGTCTTTGTTAATTTCGATAACAATGTCGGAAGAACAATGACACATTTACTTAAAGGGTTGCAAGGGGTAAATGGGATGCTGCTTGAAGGAAATTATTTTTGTATTTTGTGGAGACCACTTAGTGTTACAATTAGACCAACTTTCAATTCCGTAGATAGTTTTACTGTTGTTTTATGAAGTTCAAAAAAAAATTCCGTTTGGTTTTCTGCCTCTCCTGTAAACTATTCATTTTGACAGTCATGTCATTGTTCTTCTGGAAAGGCGATATATACACACCACCTACACTTGCATTTTTCCCACGAGTTTCAGCCATTCATTCAAAATATGGTTTTGTTCTCAATATCTGATCCCACATGACTAAACAACAAGAGCTATAGTCATCGATAACAATGGATGTACTATAATTTAAAAAAAAAATCTTGTAACAATTTCAGATGCGCAATCCATGGCATATTTTCGTTGAAGAGACACCCAAACATAACCCGCCGTCAGGTATTGTGTGTGGCGAGAGCACTCTGCCAGCGGAGTAACCGCAGAACGCACGTGCCCCTCTGACGCCAAAATTCATTTCAGTCTGATATTAAATCTGTTACCCGCAGCGCCGAACGTGATTGCGTAAACAAGGGGAAAACAGCCTCCGGACAACGTCATTGCCGACGCATGCCTGTCAATAGCCCGCGGCAGGGCTGCCAACCGTACGCCGCAATGTGTGTGCTCGCGTGGAATGCTCGATCAGTGGTGGCAGCACTGCCGCAGGCATTTCGGTGTCTGCTCGCTCTCCACAGGCGCTGACATTTTCGACGGCCGCCCGCGTGGCTAATCAAAATGGGCTGCCACATCGCTAATAAGTACTTTAGTATCTTTAAACACCTTTCATGACCATACAAATTAATATGCGTCGGAATGTGACACTATCAAAAAGCGTTACGGATATTCAAGTGCTGCATATTACGCAGAAGGGGAGTTAAGAATGTTACGTAGGCCCTCCAGTGCTGTATTTAACATGGTAACAAGTGTTTACTGTAGCTGTTAAATACAGTAAGACTCTAAAATGCTTTTTTACAATGAAAATGCTAGATAAGCAACGTTTCAAATGCCAATGACGCATCCTTTCCATCCCAGTTTTGAGGCGATAGGTACCCCACGTCATGTCCTACCTTTGGGTGGCATCAGATGTTCAGCATTCAGTCCTTTGATTGTCTTCGAGAAGGCTGAAGCTGTGTCCTCCGCGAAGCCAAATTTCTCTTGAACTAGTGACGCCTCGTAGTCGGAAGTGTTCTGTAGCTCTCTCCTATCTTAGGTGGTTCATAAACTGGACATTGCAGTACGACAAGATCAGGAGTATCACTGAATCCGCAGTCTTAACTGGCTCGCTCTTTTCTCTGGATTATACGTATAAATAACGAGAGTATCGACTATGTCTTGTCAGATAGTTCAGAAGACCGATGACGGGTTCATTTGGGAAGAAGCATTATGTCCGCCGTTCAGTCCTTTCTCTGTTCGCCCCAGGTAGCTGAGTGGTCAGTGCGATAGAATGTCAACCCTAAGGGCCTGAGATCGATTCCTGGATGGGTCGGAGATTTTCTCCGCTCAGGGACTGGGTGTTGTGTTGTCTTAATCATCATCATTTCATCCCCATCGACGCGCAAGTCGCTGAAGTGGCGTCAACTCGAAAGACTTGCCTCCGGTGAACGGTCTACCCGACGGGAGGCCCTTGTCACACGCCATTTACATTTATTTAGTCCTTTTTACTTTGCCATAAAACCATTATATTCGCTCTGGGGCACATTATAGTTATCTTGACGAGTCCCGAGTACTTCGCTGAGATCTTCTTGATGTGGGCCTTCAGGACCCCAAACGCTACTTGTAATGATCCCGTTGGACGTGTGGTAGATGTAACGCAGTGAAATTGCGTGCAGCACCTGTACTACATAGATCACCATCATTACAATATGTGTCTGCACGTTGACGTTATAATCCACTATCTCACCGGGCCATGACACTGTTTGCCATAACATTCGTCAAGATCGTGAATAGCAACAGTCCTGTTACATAGCCTTGAGGCAAGTCGAACGCTGTCTTTGTTCGACGATGACTCCTACTAAGGCAGGTAGGTCGAGTTCAGATTATTGGGAAGTCTTTAGTCCACATGCGTATCACTTCAGATATACAACAGACATGTGTTTCGTTTACTAGGCGACGAGGCGAAACTATATCGCAAGCTTTCTGGAAATCAAGAGATATGGAATCAGTTTGATTATCTCTTATATACTGCTTTTTGAGGACACGAACGGAGGAAGGTCGTTTCACAAGGTCTGTACTTGCGGAAACCATATTTACTGCTAAACAGGAGCTCTTTACTCGGCAGAGATGACGTCATACGCAAGCACGATTCATGGTGTATGGTTCTGTTGTATAAGGTAGGCCTATAATTCAGTGCATTGGTCTCTAACAACCCTTGTAATACTGCTAACCACCTTCAGCTTTCTCTAGTCACCTGGCGTGCTTTGTTGTTCCCGCGATCTACAGTAAACCGAAGGTAGCACAATCCATATAAAATAAGAAGGTAATTCCATCACATCCTGTGAAATTTCTCCATCGAATGGTCTGACTTGCGTTCACATTCCATGCTTTCTTATTTCTGTATCCTTAATTTTCCCAAAAAAATTGTTCAAATCGCTCTGAGCACTGTGCGACTTAACATATGAGGTCTTCAGTCCTCTTGACTTAGAACTACTTAAACCTTACTAACCTAAGGACGTCACACACATCCATGCCCGAGGCAGGATTCGAACCTGCGACCGTAGCAGCAATGCGGTTCCGGACTGAAGCGTCTAGAACCGCTCGGCCACAATGGCCTGCTAATTTTTGCATCTTTGCTGCTGTCCAACACAGGATAGCTTTGTGAACCTCCTCATTGCAGCTGTTTACGAGAGAATTTCTTATTTCAGAAGCCATTTTAATATTAGCCGTTTTGGTGCCATTCTGGTCATTTGGCCTTGGGACGGAGAACTTAGTGCAACTGCCTGATTGTAGAGAAAATCAAAAACACTGAAGATTTTTTGTCAATACAGTGTGCAACATCTACGTGACTTTCTCATTCAGGGACTGTCGTGTAGCTTGTTTTTGCTTAGTTCACAAATGGTTCAAATGGTTCTGAGCACTATGGGACTTAACTTCTGAGGTCATCAGTCCCCTAGAATTTAGAACTACTTAAACCTTAATAACCTAAGGACGTCACACACATCCATGCCCGAGGCAGGATTCGAACCTGCGATCGTAGCAGTCGCGCGGTTCCTGGCTGAAGCGCCTAGAACCGCTCGGCCACCGCGGCCTGCGCTTAGTTCACATTTATTTTGCTTAAAAGGTTTCGGATTCGTCTGAATCGCCTACGCAGCTCTCTCTGTACTACCATCCATTCATACCTACATCTATTTCACGGCCTAAAATGGGTCTGAATTGTGTTCAGAAACCCCCCTTATTCTGGATACGCAATGTGTCCTAATCAGAAATACTGCATAGCTTGCTGCTCCGAGCACCTCTTCTTTCAGAACGTCTGCAAGAGTCCAGAGTGACATAAAACGTCAGGGCCAAAGTAAGGCCTGATCAGGTTATGAATTCTAATAGTACGGAGAGAGGTAAAATTCTGGCAGATATCATTCTCCAAGGGTCTCATTTGAGTCTATCGATGGAAGGTATTCTAATATCGGAAATAAAATATTAAAGGTGGTAGCGTGACTTAATTTTCGCCCTGCTACGGCAGCAGGGAGTAGGACGTACCACTGTTTCTGGAGAACGCAAAAAATGGTTCAAATGGCTCTAAGCACTATGGGACTTAACATCTGAGGTCATCAGTCCCCTAGAACTTAGAACTACTTAAACCTAACGTAAGGACATCACACACATCCATGGCCGAGGCAGTATTCGAACCTTGGACCGTAGCGGTCGCGCGGTTCCGGGCTGAAGTGCCTAGAACCACTCGGCCACCAAGGCCGGCCTGGAGAACGCACCTGAAGCCTGTAGTGTATGGACGTATCGAGAGACGGCTCTGCAGTTACGGCAAAAAACGTTTTGTCTTTGCGCATATTACATGAACAGTATTGTCGAAAGTCGCATGGGAAGCGAATTTGTTTGTTAATTGTAAATGTTTTGCTTTGTGAGTACTCGCAGACTTAAACAATGTCAGAAGATCTGCAAGGCTTCTGCCAGTCCGACGCCATTGCTATATCTACATCTACATCTACATCCACACGGTTACTCTGCAATTGACACTTAAGTGCCTGGCAGAGGGTTCATCGAATCATTTTCATACTACTTCTCTACCATTCCATTCTCGAATGGCACGTGGGAAAAAGGCACAACTAAATCTTTCCGTTCGAGATCTGATTTCTCTTATTTTATTATGATGATCATTTCTCCCTACGTAGGTGGCTGTCAACAAAATATTTTCGCATTCGGAAGGGAAAGTTGTTGATTGAAATTTCGTAAACACGTCTCGCCGCAAAGACAACCACCTCTCTTCCAGTGAATGGCACCCCAACTCGCGTATCATATCAGTGACACTTTCACCATTATTGCGCGATAACATGAAACGAAACGAGCTGCCCTTCCTTGTACTTTTTCGATGTCCTCCGTCAATTCTACCTGTTAAGTATCCCACACTGTGCAGAAATATTCCAGCAGAGGACGGACAAGTGTAATGTAGGCTGTCTCATTAGCGGGTTAGTCGCATCTTCTAAGTATTCTGCCAACAAAGCGCAATCTCTGTTTCGCCTTCCCCACAATATCATCTATATTCTCTTTCCAATTTAAGTTGCCCGTAATTGTAATTCTTAGGTATTTAGTCGAACTGACAGCCCTTAGATTTGTGCGATTTTTGGTATACCTAAAATTTATCGGATTTCTTTTAGTACCCATGTGGATGACCGCGCACTTTTCTTGGTTTAGTGCCAATTGCCACTTTTCGCACCATACAGAAATTCTCTCTAGATCATTTTGTAATTGGAATTTATCGTCTGATGATTTTACGAGACGGTAAATTACAGAGACATCTGCAAACAATCTCAGGGGGGTGCTCAGATTATCAGCTAGATCATGTACGTAAATGAGGAACAGCAGAGGGCCTATGACACTACCTTGCGGAAGCCAGATATCACTTTTGTTCTACTCGATGATTTACCGTCTATCACTACGAACTGTGGCCTCTCTGAGAGGAAATCACGAATCCAGTCACACAACTGATACGATACTCCATATTCACGCAATTTCATTAATAGTCGCTTGTGAGGAACAGGATTAAAAGCCTTCTGGAAATCTATGAATATGGAATCTATCTGAGATCCAAGAACGATATTTTCTGAAGCCGAGTTGGTTATGTATCAATAAGTCATTTTCTTCAAGGTGATTCATAATGTTAGAGTACAGTATATGCTCCAAAATCCTACTGCAAATTGAGGTCAGTGATATGGGTCTGTAATTCAATGGGTTACTCCTATTTCCTTTCTAGGATATTGGTGTGACCTGTCCTACTTTCCAGTCTTTAGGAACAGACCTTTCGTCAAGTGAGCGGTTGTATATGGTTGCTAAGAAAGGCGCTAGAAAGGCGCTATTGTGTCTGAATACTCTGAAAGGAACTTGATTGGTATACCATCTGGACCGGAAGACTTTCTTAAGTGATTTGAGCTTTTTCGCAACATCTAAGGTATCTACTTTTATGTCACTCATGCTAACAGCTGTTCTGGTTTCGAATTCTGGAATATTTACTTCGTCTTCTTTCGTGAAGGAATTACGGAAAACTGTATTTAGTAACTCCGCTTTAGTGGCACCAGCATCGGTAACATTTCCGACGCTATCGCGCAGTGACGGCATTGACTGTTTTTAGCCACTGGTGTACTTTACATACGACAAGAATCTCTTTGGGTCTTCTACCATATTTTGACACAATGTTTCACTGTGGAAGCTATTAAAAGCATCTCGCTTTGACGTCCGCACTAAATTTCGAGCTTCCGTGAAACTTAGCCAGTCTTGGGGATTTTGCCTTCTTTTGAATTTGGCATGCTTTTTTCGTTCCTTCTGCAACAGTGTTCTGTCGTGTTTTGTGTACCATGGTGAATCAGTCCCGTCTCTTACTGACTTATGCGGTATGAATCTGTCTGTTGATGTCGATACTGTATTTTTGAATTTAAGCCATATCTGGTCTACACTTGCATAATTAGCTTGGAAGGAATGAAGACTCTCTCTTAGGAAGGCATCAAGCGAATTCTTATCTGCTGTTTTAAACAGATATATTTTGCGTTTATTTTTAGTGGTCTTGTTTGATATGGTTTTGAACCTCGCTAGAATTACCTTGTGTTCACTAATCCCTGTATCCCTCATGACGCTCTATTAGATCAGGATTATTTGTGGCTTAGAGGTAAGTGTGTTTTCGCAACCATTTACAATTCGTGTGGGCTCATGAACTAATTGTTCAAAGTAATTCTCAGAGAAAGCATTTATTACAATTTCGGAAGATGTTTTCTGTCTACCACCGGCTTTGAACATGTATTTTCGCCAACAAATCGAGGGTAGATTGAAGTCTCCACCAATTATAACTTTATGAGTGGGGTACTTATTTGTAATGAGATTCAAGATTTCTTTGAACCGTTCAGCTATTATATCATCTGCGTCGGGGGGTCGGTAGAAGGAGTCAGTTCTTATTTTGGTACGGCTGTTAAGTGTAACCTCTACCCTTGGTAATTCACAGAACCTATCTATATCAGCTTCACTACAAGATAAACTTCTACCAACAGGTACAAACACACCACCACCTACTTTATTTAATCTATCCTTTCTGAGCACGGTTTGCGCCTCTGTAAAAATTTCGGCAGAATTTATCTCCAGCTTTAGCCAGCTTTCTGTTTCTATAGCGATTTCAGCTTCAGTGCTTCCTATCAGCGCTTGAAGCTCTGGTACTTTTCCAACACAGCTACGACAATTTACAACTACAATACCGACTGTGGCTTGGTCGATTCTCGTGGTTTCTTTGCCCTGTACCCTTTGAGACAGGAGCCCTATTTGATCTTTCCCGAGACAGTCTAACCTAAAAAACCGCCCAGTCCACGCCACATAGCCACTCCTACCCCTGTAGCCGCCTCCTGTGCGTAGTGGACACCTGACCTATTCAACGGAACACTAAACCCCACCAACCTATGGCACAAGTCGAGAAATCTGCAGCCTACACGGTCGCAGAACCGTCTGAGCCTCTGATTCAGACCCTCCACTCGGCTCTGAATCAAAGGTCCGCAATTGGTCCTGTCGACGATGCTGCAGATGGTGAGCCCTGCCATCATCTCGCTAGCAAGACTGGCAGTCTTCACAACCAGAGAGAATCTCTTCGTATTCATAGCGACAAACGTCATTAGTGCCGACATGAGCCACCACCTGCAAGGACTCTTTTCACATCTTGGATGACTCCCCCCTGTATGCACACGGAGTGCACATTGGCTTTCCTCCCGTCCTTAGCTGCCATATCCGTAAGGGGCTCCATCAATCGCCTAACATTGGAGTTCCCAAAGACAAGCAATCCCACCCTCTGCGCTTGTCCGGACCTCTCAGGAAATTGATATATGGCATCTGTACAACATGATGCATGCACGTTTGCATGCTTCCATTCAACATTCTGGCGGTTACACAGATTATTAATGTACCAGCATTTCGCATTTGCAATGACTTATCGCGCCCTTGCATAGACCTGTGATCTTGAAATGTTAATCACTGAAATATGTTACGTAGAAAAATCTACTGATCCAACTTCAGTACTCTACATAAATTTTTATTTTTGATGTAGAGATCTTTTGCGCCACTGTATAACTGTGATAACAGTCCATATAAATGCGCTGTGCTTTAGCTATATGCAATAGAAGATGGTTGTTTCAAACAAGCATATTTGTGCCGTCGGTTGTGCAATTTTACGTTTATTCTCTACCGGTTTCGATTATTACAATCATCTTCAAGCAGAAAACTGTAAGGTGTAAGAAAGACAAATATAGAACATGACACAATCATTGTAGAAAATGGGAGAATTAAAAAAGGACATTTTTAAACCATTATGGACACAGTGTACATCAATGGATCAAATATACATTTTTGGCGTCTGTGATCCAAACAAATATAGGACTTATACATTGAGGGAGAAAAGGAATCACAGCACCAAAAAGGAGTTACGCGACATAAACGAAAGTTGATAACTTTGTTTCTTCTTTTGAAAGACGATATCTGTTCCAGTTTCGCTCCAGTCGTAAATGAGTGGCGCTAGCAACGTCACTATGAAGATCAAATGTTATTTGCTTTAAATACACACTGTAACGGTCGTAAGCTTTACTTACCCTTTAGATTGGACGTACTGAGTTTATGTTAGTCAGGAATGCCATTTAAGCGACAAAGACGCCATTATCAAATGTCTGTGTCTGTGTCTGAGCGAGGACATGTAACAGGGCGACGTGAAACTGCATGTTCCTCCTGCGATATTGCAGAAAGACTTGGCAGATATGAAGTCACTGTAACCACTGAACATGACTACTTATAGCGGTGGCCTCGAGAATGTACGGTCGCAAGAAGATCAGGCTCCGGACGGTCACGTGGCACTAGAGATAGCTAAGGCCATAGTGTTCGGAGTATGGCTCCTGCATATCGTACTGCATCTGCAGCACAAATTTGAGCATCTGTTGGCGCTAGAGTGACACGACGGACTGGTACAAATCGGCTACTTCAAAGGCAGATCCGAGCCAGAAGCCTTGTCACGTGCACTCCACTTACCCCTAACCACCACCATTTGCGATGTCATTGCTGTCAACGATAGCTCATTAGAAGTTAGGTTGGAGGTCTGCTGTGTTTCCCGATGAAAGCTGGTTTTGCCTTGGTGCCCTTGACGGCCGTGTGTCGGCTAGAATCAGACCAGTAGAGGACGTGCAATCAACCTGTCTGCGTGATAGACACACTGGAACTACACCTGGAGTTATGGTTAGGCTGCGATTTCTATTGGCAGCAGGAGCATTCTCGTGGTTATCCAACGCACCCTGTCTGCAAATTGTACGCCAGTCTGGTGGTTCGACCTGTTGCACTGCCATCCATCAACAGCATTTTAGGGGTTGCTTTCGAGCAGGATAGCACTCGCCCACATACCGCTATGGTTTACAGCGTTGCGACATGTTGTCTTGGCCTCCTCGATCACCAGATCTGTATGCAATCGAGCACATATGGGACACCATCGGACGACAACTCCAGTGTCAACCGCAGCCAGCATTAACGATCCCTGTGTTGACTAACCAAGTGCAACAGGCAGAGAACTCCATCCCGGAAACTGATATATCTCGCGCTTGCATAGACCTGTGATCTTGCAGTGTTAATCACTTACATATGTTACATATAAAAATCTGTTGAACAAACTTCAGTACTCTAGATTAATTATTTTTTGATGTAGAGCTTATTTGCACCACTGTATAATCTTCATAACAGTACGCATTAACACAGTCCATGTAAATGAGCTGTGCCTGAGCAGAATTATGGTACTACGCACTTGTTGATAAATCCACACTTAATAATTGACCTGTTATGTCAAGTGTACAAAGGCTGCTTGATCGTCAACGGGATCATTGTTCGTTTGTTTTGTTTTGCTTCAGGGCGCAAAAAGCAACTGGGGTCATACGCGCCCGAGTCACAACTATAGAACACGAACATACAGAGGAGTTGAACAACTATACTTCAGTCCCAGTGGACAGAACAGGAGACAGCTAAAAACAGGCACGTGGAAAAAGTGCTAGAAAAACACCATACAGAAATGGAGGTCCAAAATTAAAAATTAAATGGTCTTCACCAAATTGCTTTGGTGAATAAAAAGTAAAGCACGGTCGACGACCCGCGCGTCATTCGCTAAAGCGGCTGATAAATCGGACAGCAAACGCAAGCTGCAACGAAAAATTGTTGAAAAAAAGTGCACTCCAGCAGGAAGTGGCTGACAGGTAAAATTTGGGCGCAATGTGTACAATGTGGTCGGGTAGCGCCACTTAGCAAATGACGATAGCTAAAAAGGCACTGCCCAATACGCAGCCGAGCTAAAATAAGGTTGTCCAAGGCGCTTGGAGAGCTTTAATAAGCCGAAGCTTATTCTCGTGAAGGGAGGACCATTGTGGCGATGCCAAAGGGACACCACCTCCTGACAGACGGCAACGCAGAGAAGATCAGAGGGAATAAATGTACTCGCAGGCTGAGGTACGATGAATGCAGCCTTGGCAGCAGCGTCAGCAGCCTCGTTTCCTGGTAGACCAACATGGCCAGGGGCCCACAGAAACATTACACTGGCTCCAGGAAGAATGAGCAAGTGTCAGTTTTCTTGAGCCTGCTGCACTAAGAGATGAGTAGTGTACAGTGCTCATACGCTTTGGAGGGCACTGAGTGAGTCTGAGTAGAGAATTGGAAAGGCCGTGTCGCCGTATGTACTCCGTGGCCTGATACAAGGCGAAGAGCTCGGCTGTAAATACTGAGGAGTGCACTGGAAGCTGATACTGAAGGACACGAGTGCCAATGACGAAGGCACATCCGACCCCACAGTCAGTCCGAGAGCCATCAGTGTATACAAAGGTACGAGAAGATCATGAAACTGGAGGCGTTAGACCGATGCTGGAGTAGTATCCTTAGGAAGCGAATGAAGGCCGAGGTTAACATGGGCCCTTCACGAAGCCAAGGTGGTGAAGACTTCACACCCACTGGGAAAGTGGCAGGTAGTGTGAAGTTAAGCCGCCGTAGCAAGTGGCGAGAGCATACTCCAGGAGGTAACAGAGGAGAGGGACGAGCCCCATACTGATGATCAAAGGAATCATCAAAGGAGGAGGCACAGGAGGGGTGGCCACGCATGGCAGACAAACGACATGCATGCCTGCTGAGGAGAAAGTCACGGCAGTAGGACAGTGATAGTTCAGCAGCTTCAGCATACAGACTCTCAACCGGGCTGGTGTAAGAGGCACTCTTGGCCAAACGCATGCCATGATGGTAGATAGTGTTCAGACGGCTTAAGGGAGATAGGCGTACAGATGCATAAACAAAGCACCCATAGTCGAGTTACGAATGGACAAGGGACTGGTACAAACGAAGGAGGGTGGTTAGATCGGCACCCCAGGAAGTACCATTGAGGAGACATAGGAGACTGAGGGACCGCGTACAGCAGGCTGCCAGGTAAGACACATGGAGGACCAAGAGAGTTTCCTATCGAGCATGAGCATGAGCCCCAGTTACAACGAACGGAAGGGAAACATGCCCAAGATGCTTAGATCGTGGGAGAAGCCAGTTGCGCCGTCAGAAATCCACTCCGACGCTTTTGTCAAGGGAAAAGCGAAAGCCATTGTCGATGCTCCAGGAGTAAAGACGATCAAGACAGCGCTGAAGACGTCGCTCAGTGAGACAGGTCCTTGGAGAACTGCAATAGATGGCAAAATCGTCTACAAAAAGAGAGCCAGAGATGCCCAGTGGGAGACAGGCCGTTATAGGGTTAATGGCGATAGCAAAGAGGACGATGTTCGGGACGAAACCCTGAGGCACACCAATTTCCTGGATAAAGGTGTTCGACAAGGCAGAACCAACACGCACCTTGAACACTCTGTCTCTTAAAAATTCCTGAAGGAAACAGGGCAGGCGCCCACGGAAGCCCCACATGTAAAGAGTATGGAGGATACCAGTTCTCCAGGCGGTGTCATGGGCCTTCTGCAAATCGAAAAACACGGCCACAGTCGGGGATTTCCGCAGAAAACCATTCAACACATGGGTAGACAAAGTAACGAGATGGTCAACTCTAGAACGCCACGCTCGAAATCCACACTTTGCATTCGTTAGCAAATGTCGAGACTGGAGTCGCCACACCAGCCGGCCGTGAGTCACACGTTCCATCACCTTGAAAATGCAGCTGGAGATCGGGCAGTAGCTAGAAGCAAGGTTTTTGTCCTTACCGGATTGAGGTATGGGTATGACGGTGGCTTCACACCAGCGCCCAGGAAATGAGTCCTCTGCCCAGTTGCGGTTGTACATGTGAAGCAGGAAGTGCTTGGCTACAAGAGAAAGGTCCTGTAACACCTGTATGTGGATGGTGTCTGGTCCTTGGGATGAACTGACGGCTCCCTCATAGTAAAGACGTCATTGTAGGACTCACGATTCGGAGAAGAGTATCGCTCGACCCTCCTCCGCTCGTTTCCGATGGAGGAAGGCAGGGTGATAGTGGGAAGAGCTCCAAACTTCAGCAGAAAGGCGGCTCAAGGTGTTGGAGATAGCCACAGGGTTCACGAAGACATCGTCAGTGACTGTCAGGCCGGAAATTTGGAAATGGATCTTGGTTCCAGAGAGCCATCGGACGTTGGCCCACACGACAGAGGAAGGTGTGGTACTGTTAAAAGAACAAGTGAATGAAATTCAGCTAGCTCTTTTGCAATCTCGAAGAACGCGAGGATACTTTGCACACTTCTGTTTATAATGAACGCAGTTTGCCAGCGTAGGGTGGAGAGCATGTACACGTGCGCGAATTGCGTCACGCCATGCCTCAGTCCACGAAGAGATTGGGACACCACGTGGTAGAGAGGAAGGCCGCCAACGTTTCATTGGAGCAGAGAGATGATGAAGAGCCATGGGGGTGTCACTTCAGCGGCTCGGAAGAGGCGCTACTACAGGACACAGAAGCAGAAGGATCCTGTTCCATGGGGTCCATGGAAGCATCAGCTTGCTTATGCGGTCGGTCGGAGGAGTCCAACGCCGGAGAACGGTTGTTAGTGCGCACCAGCGACACGGAGACTGGCCAGGCCAATGTATCAAGGGCCAGCTCCATTGAAGAGGGTCTTCTAGGTGGCGGAGGAGAAGACTGTTTGCCTTTGGAGGACCTCTTTGAGCCTTACCTGGTAGATGAATACTCGGTTGTTGTTTGGCTGGAGGGATGGTGGAAATCTTCACAGGAGTACTCCTTCTCCCCTTTCCAGCCTACTGGTTGTGTAACTGGCGGTTTCGCCCCTTGAGGCGAGAGTTTGACAGCTTGTTGCACAGCTGGACAAAGGGATGGCGATGCGACCTTGACACTAGGCGATTTCACGACCTCAGAGCTGAATTGGAGGTCGCATGTTTGCGTAGACATGTTCTTCATGGAGCGAGGCGTAACAAGAACTATAGGTACCAGATGGGTGAATACAGGGTTTGCGACTAGCCAGTAACTTGCGAGCAACTGGATAAGGCACCTTTTCCTTTACCTGGATCTCTTGAACAGCCTGCTCATCAAGATACACTGGACACTCCGGAGAGGAGGTGGTATGGCTGCCATTGCAGTTGATACAGTGGGCTGAAGGAGGTGGACAATCGCCCTCGTGCGCATCCCTACCACAGGTGACACATTTGGCTGGGTGTCGACAAGACATTCCAGTGTGGTTAAAACGATGACACTGGTAGCAGCACATCAGGTTTGGAATGTATGGCTGGATGGTGATAATTTCATAGCCTGCTTTGAGCTTTTACAGAAGCACCACCCTATCAAAGGTGAGAAAGAGAGTGCAGGTGGGCACTAAGGAGGAATCTACCTTTTTCATTACACAATGAACAGCAATGACACCCTGACCAGAGAGGTAAGATTGTATTTCGGCCTCAGTTAGACAGTCGAGCAGCCTGATGTAAAGTACACTACGGGAAGAATTCAAATTCTATGGGCCTCGACATGAACAGAGAAACAGTGGAGAAGCGAGGCTGCAAGCAGTTGTTTTGCTTGAGAACTGGAAGTGGTCTCCAAAAGCAAAGTGGAATTCTGTAAACGAGAGCAGGACTTCACAGGGCCACCAATTACACTATACCTTTCTGGATAATAAACGGATTTACCGTAACGAACGACTGATCGTTTTCAATACGTGACATCATGAGGCACCGTGGTGCAGCGGGAAGGGCCTTTGATTCATTAGCATCTACTTTTGGTAGAAGTTGAGTGGGAAGATGATTGACTCATCGCGAGTAAATCCCCCATTATTGCTAGTGTCGCCAATTGGGCGCACCTTCCAACTGAGGGCTAATTCACATGGGGGTGATCCCGCCTTACGTGGTTGTTCACACCACAGGACAAACCTCCGGAACACCTGACGGAGGGACCAAACGGCAATTTGGGAAGGTTGTAGCTCAGGCAATCACCCCTCCCTGGGCCTGGCCTGTACCAGGGGCACGTGCCAACCCTATCTGTCGATCCAGAGCTGGAAATTACGCGTTACCCAGTCACCTGATACGCGCCAGACGCGTGGGCCGGCCTTCAGCAGCGCACAAGGAGGAAGAAGAAAAAAGATGGTCCTCAAACGTCGAACCAGAGGAAGGAGAGGAGAAGGGAAACAAAGAAAGGAAAAGGGAGAGAAAAACAAAGGTGAGACTGTTCGCATATCAGTGCCAGAATGCATAACTTTCCCAATAATACCCCAGCCATGTCCCTCAAGGGACGGGAAAAGGAATAGCAAAATGATAGACATGCAGCACTGAAGAGAACAAATGCTGCAAAAGCTGGGGCCCTGTGGTAACCAAGCACGAACCAGCTAAAGAGTGGCGAGCCCCCTGGGGGTCAATGGGATCGTGTTGAAACATACAGAATACCTAAAGGGTTACAGATGTTCTTTGATGTAGGCAAAGAATACAGCAAGAGAAATGCAGTTGTAACATGATGCCTGTCTATGGACTTCATAAATGCATAACCTGTAATAATGTGGTATCTTGACTTTGGTGTTACAGAAGTTCTTTCTTCTCATAATAACGATGACACAAACAGAGAAACATGTTACTGCAGTACCTAGGTACTGCCACTATTAACTAGACAAATAAGGCCCATGTTTTAGAGTCAGATACTCAAGGCAGATTCAGCTGTAACATAAGGGTAACAACACATATTACATGAGGCCCAAGTTTCACATACCTGTTGCCATGATTTGGCTATTCAGGAATTGACATATTACCCATCACCGGAGGTCCAAATAAAATGTAATCAGTCACTTACTATTTAAATTCTAGACATATGATTTAAGTTGTGGATCATAGTGTACTTGGGATGTACACCATCCATTACTCGAGGTATAGGTTTTATACTGTCTGTCAGCTGAGTTGTAGCGTTCATGCAGTCTGTCGCCCAAGGTCTAGGTCTGATAAGCATACGTCATCTGATTAATAATATTTACCGAATCTACCACGAATCTTTATTAGACGTTACATGGCAGGGACTAAGATTTACATCCTTTGGGATTGCTTTTATTTAGCAGGATATTTACTGTGTTCAGTGGTATCACCACTTGCCTGTATATGTTAAACTGAGATCATTCAGTTGAGTTTTTACTTTCAACTAATGTTCCCCACAAGGTTCAGATAGTACTGTAGTGAGACTTGCCAGTTATCTTACTTTAAGGGTGGACGGTATGAATGGTTTTTACAGAACGTTGGTTTCTATGCCTGGTTTCAATGATTTAATTTTATTGCCTTTTTCGATCTACATACATAATAACTTCATCTGCAGTGATCACATAGTATAACAGCTTTTAGTGCTCTACTCCTTTACAGTCTCGTAGATATACTTCTTTCTTCAGATAAATAGCTTCTTTTTAATTTTTATAACACTTAAGTCTATATATCGCATTTTAACTGTTCATATGTTCATGTTCTTTTTCAGAGAAAGGATGCCATATTACTTTGTATTTCTGTTAGTGTTTTTTACTACACCAAAGTACATTTGTGACCATTTAGGTATTCATACTTCATATGTTTTTCGACTTTGGTGGTCATGTAGTCTCTGAACATTTGACAGTTATAATGTGTCAGTTATTAAGTGTGGAGTTATCACCAAGTGTGCCCTACTGTAATTGTGCTAAGGCACAGCACGTTTATATGTGCTGCGTTAAGGCAGACTGTTATGACAGTTACGTTTGTTCTGCATATGAAAAAGTATGTTTGATCTATTGATAAATACTGTGTGAGTACTATGGTTTTAAAAATACTGTTTTCAATTCCTCCATTTTCTGTTATGTTTGTGCGTATTTTATATTCGTCTTTTCATGTCCTTCAGCTTTTTCTTGTGAAGGTGATTGTAGTATCCGAAACTGATGCAGAATACACATACAATTATACAGCTGATGGCTCAACTATGGATTTTTCAAATGATCTAACAGATGCAGAAAGTCATCTATGAAGGGCTCTATTACAGTTGCCTCAGGAAGCATGTAACATGACTTCCTCATATCAACGTTGTAAACTATAATTTATGAAGTGCACACAGGCCATTTGTTTTATTAAAGAATAAATTGCAAACCTGGTCGTTCCAAATTTCGCAGGAGTGAAGATCAAAACCAGCAATAATGTCGCTAGGAATGTGAAATTTTATGGTGAGAAAAAAATGTTTGAGACAAAAGTTAAGGGAAAAACAGGTTATTAGCCACATTATAAAGGAAAACGTATTTGATTCATCTCCAAAAGACAAAACTGACTGACCATGAATCGCATCATCTATTCTGTTACTAATTATGTCTCCCAAGGAAGGTAGATAGTAGATAGACAAAGTGCCACGGTTAGTAGATTAATTATGAAACACGATAGAGAAACCTGTGTGCATCAGAATGTTCCTAATGTAGTATTGTAGACAAGTTAGTTAATATGACTAACAAAGTGTTTTGTAAACATGAAGTTTGTTTTTTCATAAAGGCTGGAGGTTTAACCTCCAGAGCAGGCTAGACCATAAATACGTTACACGAGTTATGTGACCCACGTCCACGTGAATAGCTCAGTGGCTTATAAACATACGTTGATGATTAATGTAAATGATTAAATGTAATCGACAGATACATAGTGACAGATCAGCAGTAGATACGGTTGCTACAGAACAGGACAAGCAGCAGGTAAAAACTATCAAAAAGGAACTTGAGGACAGTGATCGTTTACTGCTGTAAGCAGACAAAGGCAGTCAAAACTCGTATGTATTCAGAAGTTCATGTTAATAAAATTGCCCACTTTTTCAATCAAAATGGAATTACCAGATTAGATAGGAATCAAACACATACGGTTCAAGACAATGTCCATACTTTTGTGAAGAACTGATCTTTCCTGTTCAACAAAAGAGGAAAGAAACACTTGGTAGTGATGAACCCAGTAGCCCCCGAAGTATAGGTGCATCCCTAGAGTCACAAGGAAAACATCCCAACCTGACCACCTGTAAATTATATAACGTTCCTGCTTATACACTCCTGGAAATTGAAATAAGAACACCGTGAATTCATTGTCTCAGGAAGGGGAAACTTTATTGACACATTCCTGGGGTCAGATACATCAAATGATCACACTGACAGAACCACAGGCACACAGACACAGGCAACAGAGCATGCACAATGTCGGCACTAGTACAGTGTATATCCACCTTTCGCAGCAATGCAGGCTGCTATTCTCCCATGGAGACGATCGTAGAGATGCTGAATGTAGTCCTGTGGAACGGCTTGCCATGCCATTTCCACCTGGCGCCTCAGTTGGACCAGCGTTCGTACTGGACGTGCAGACCGCGTGAGACGACGCTTCATCCAGTCCCAAACATGCTCAATGGGGGACAGATCCGGAGATCTTGCTGGCCAGGGTAGTTGACTTACACCTTCTAGAGCACGTTGGGTGGCACGGGATACATGCGGACGTGCATTATCCTGTTGGAACAGCAAGTTCCATTGCCGGTCTAGGAATGGCAGAACGATGGGTTCGATGACGGTTTGGATGTACCGTGCACTATTCAGTGTCCCCTCGACGATCACCAGTGGTGTACGGCCAGTGTAGGAGATCGCTCCCCACACCATGATGCCGGGTGTTGGCCCTGTGTGCCTCGGTCGTATGCAGTCCTGATTGTGGCGCTCACCTGCACGGCGCCAAACACGCGTACGACCATCATTGGCACCAAGGCAGAAGCGACTCTCATCGCTGAAGACGACACGTCTCCATTCGTCCCTCCATTCACGCCTGTCGCGACACCACTGGAGGCGGGCTGCACGATGTTGGGGCGTGAGCGGAAGACGGCCTAACGGTGTGCGGGACCGTAGCCCAGCTTCATGGAGACGGTTGCGAATGGTCCTCGCCGATACCCCAGGAGCAACAGTGTCCCTAATTTGCTGGGAAGTGGCGGTGCGGTCCCCTACGGCACTGCGTAGGATCCTACGGTCTTGGCGTGCATCCGTGCGTCGCTGCGGTCCGGTCCCAGGTCGACGGGCACGTGCACCTTCCGCCGACCACTGGCGACAACATCGATGTACTGTGGAGACCTCACGCCCCACGTGTTGAGCAATTCGGCGGTACGTCCACCCGGCCTCCCGCATGCCCACTATACGCCCTCGCTCACAGTCCGTCAACTGCACATACGGTTCACGTCCACGCTGTCGCGGCATGCTACCAGTGTTAAAGACTGTGATGGAGCTCCGTATGCCACGGCAAACTGGCTGACACTGACGGCGGCGGTGCACAAATGCTGCGCAGCTAGCGCCATTCGACGGCCAACACCGCGGTTCCTGGTGTGTCCGCTGTGCCGTGCGTGTGATCATTGCTTTTACAGCCCTCTCGCAGTGTCCGGAGCAAGTATGGTGGGTCTGACACACCGGTGTCAATGTGTTCTTTTTTCCATTTCCAGGAGTGTAGATTGAGTCAAAAGCTAGACTCACTCATTAAAGACCAATATGTCTTCAAAACTTCTCATACTCTTGAAAACACTTGTGTATGTATAGAAAATGTAAAACATATTACTGTCCCCGATGGAGTTACGCTTACTTCTTTAGATGTGATGAACCTCCAGACAAATTTTCCAGTAACTGAATGTACTGAACTTTTTAGAAGAAATATTGATTTTTTACTAGAGCATATCACTACCAATGATCTGTAAACTTGTAATAATGAACCTGAAGTCGTTATCCTTTCATAAAAATATTTTTCATTTGACAGCTATTGTTACAGACAACATGTTGGGCTAGCCATGGGTTGCTGTCTGGTTGGAATTGTAACTAATATTTTTTATGAAATCTACAGAGAAGAAGATCAGCAAATTCCTGAAATTGTCAAGAAAAGATTAGTTAGAGAATTTATGTTGATGACACAATTATGTTATTTAATGGTAAAGGAAAGGTGATTCAGAACGTATTAGCACTGTTTGATATGTACATCGAAAACTGAAGTTCACTCTGGTAACAGAAAGAGATTTTAAAATTAACTTCTTGGATCTGACAATCTCTATAACCAGTAAGAAACATCATTCATCATTTATGGGATATCAACTGCAAATGTCATGGTTATTTCTGAATCTTCTTGTGAGCTAATCTAGTACAAACATACTTATTTCCTCTCAGTAACTGAAAGATTACTAAAAATCCCTATGACAGATGAACGGTTGAACACATAGATGTAATAAATCATGTAAGTATCAGTAATTGGTATGAAGCCCACCTTAATGCACAGACTAACAGAAAAGAATGTTATGATGAAGCACACCATGAAGCCTAGAGAAATTACACTCTCAAAAAGAACACAAAATATAAGGACAAATATGTCCCTTTTCCATAGATTAAAACATTTAAGACCGAATATGCAAAATTTTTAAAGGAACTAATGTCTCAATTGACTTTCAGTCATAAAATAATGAAAATGCTTTTGTGAGAGGTATATCAAGTAAGATATCAGTATTTAAAGGAGCAGGAGTTCGTAATTCTATATGTCAACAGGAAGACAGGTTAAGACCAGGTTTCCACATGACCCACAATTCCAGCAACTCTGGTTAAAGTGTGCATCTGAAGGCTTTCAAACATAATATAGGCCACATGATAGGAATCTGAAAATGTTACATAAGTTAGACAAACGATATTACAGGGATTTACTGGAGAAAATTGAGACCTTAGTGATTTTAAATCATACTGTAGGGTATCTCAAATGAACAAAAGAATTTGAAAAATAAAAATGCCATTGAAATTATCACTAATAATTTATTGTATTAACCTCACATGTTCGCTTGATTATTAAGTTGTTTGCTGTAAATGCATTGGCCGCTTATGTATTCTTTATTCCATTGTCTATCGTGTACCTTATTTAACCACATTACTGCATTTGAAGGTATATGGGTTGTAACACTACCGTGTGCTACTGTTATACCATAACCTTAAAGATGGACGCAGATCGTAAAATGGAACTATCTTGTTAAAGCAATTATGGTATAAAGCAACATAGCAGTGTTAAGCTCTGAAAGGAATTTTGTTGTGTTGACCGCGATGTACCTAACGGAGGTGGCTTATCGGAAGTGGAAGTCAGAATTACGTAAATATTTAAAAAGTAACAAACAATAATTTACCTATCCACAGCGCCCAGATGTTAATAAAAACGGTCGCCAGCATAATTAGGCACAAGAATGAGTAACATTCTTGTTCACGAAACTGAAAATAAGTAACTTCAATGGGCATACACAGCCCATGCTTTGTCACGCGAGAGTGCAATGAACTCTGGCACCTGCATACAGTATGTTCACGTTAAGGTTGGAGAAGACAGAGCAGAAAAAACTATTTGCATAAGTATAACAGATAACAAAACACACTATTACCTTGAGGGCTTAGTCAAACTGACTGATCTCAATAACATTACTATTAATATTCACTGTAGAATCGTAAATTAGACATAGGTTTAATACTACTTTTCAAACAAATTCCTATCTGTCATGAAATATGGATATGGTTCACAGCATAATTAGTTATTGTGCATAGATTAAGCCTCTCACTACTAAACACCTTTCCACTTAGAATCAAAATTAAATGGAGTTCACTAACAAATTACTTCTCACTGTCTTTTGAATAAGGAAGTTTCTATTTGATGTGTTGGCAGAAGAGCCAACACCGTGTAGCTAGAGGAGGCCGAAATGCACGCCTTTACGCTCACGCAGACTGGCGTGAGGTCTGGAACAATTAAAGGAGTTTAGTCTAATAAATAAAGAACGCAGTGGCTTGAATACTTAACTTTAATCCATAATTGGAGATCATCGCTCTTGATGATACATAATCACAATCTCAATATAAACTGGTAATGGCGCCTTGCTAGGTCGTAGCAAATGACGTAGCTGAAGGCTATGCTAACTATCGTCTCGGCAAATGAGAGCGTATTTGTCATTGATCCATCTCTGGTAAAGTCTGCTGTCCAACTGGGGCGAGTGCTAGGGCGTCTCTCTAGACCTGCCGTGTGGCGGCGCTCGGTCTGCAATCACTGACAGTGGCGACACGCGGGTCCGGCGTATACTAATGGACCGCGGCCGATTTAAAGGCTACCACCTAGCAAGTGTGGTGTCTGGCGGGGACACCACACTATTTCCATAGATAGTGGTCTTTCTATTAATTGTTATCCAGCATGAGCACAATAGACAAACTGTGGATCCTGTTACACCATTAATATGCACTTACAATACACAAGAGAGACAAGCACTTAGCAAACATGAGTATATAACTTCTCACAAATGCAGTTCACGACTTTTACTGCAGTGAGACACAATATTGACAAATTTGTAAATAGACTGACACACCTTCTAAAATTTGCAACAGGCAGCACTATGATCTTTAACTAAGCAAAACGTTATGAGCCTCAGTTTTAAGAACTTTTAATGTTTAAAAAGTAACAGCAAATTGTCTTTATTACTACAGTCTTCTACTCTCAAGTCAATAATTAAATGAGTAACTTTGAAAATCCACAAAACTTTAAATTGGACTGTTTCAATCGCTGGGAGGCTTTCAGAAAGCTACATTTACTACCTCCCACAATTTTACCAAATCCACAGTAAATCTGAATACTCCCTTCTTACCAAAGATCAAACAACATTATTTAATCAACTGTTTGGCTTTGAGGCTTTCATTTTTTCCACAACAAGGACACTCAGCAATCATAATTCAAAAGGAGAGGAACCTGAGAGGTGTTGTGGTAAGGAAAAAAATCAAGGTAGGAACATAAATTCAGTTATGAATTACCTTATATTTGAGTACAATAAAACATCCAATGTGCTGATCCTTCACTGAACATTATTATAGTTCGTCTGTGCCATTACACTGATTGCGCAATGTGGTGGCGAGTGCATGTTGGTAGGCGGATTTGCAGGTAGAATTGCTGGACTCTGTTATTTCTTGGTAGCGATGATAGATAACAATTCCAGAACAGTTCCAGCTCTTTATCCATCCATCCGAGGAATTGGAAAGCGTCCGGAAAAGCCTCTCTCGGAATCAGCACAATACACAACTTTTACATGAGCAGTTGACAGTTAGGTAGCTCCTCCCCAACTGACTCTTGGTTCCACCTTTCTATCCATGACAACCACAATTTGCGCGTGCTACTAAGTTCTGTTCCGGAGGGGAACCGCAACACCTTTTACATGACATAACTAAGAACCCTAATTGAAGGTTAGCGGTTCACATAACAGCAACCAAACATATTAAATAAAACTGAACATTTGCATATATTGACATTTCTACAAAAAATTATTCACACAGAAATTACAATTATATACAGTAAGTATTGTCCCCTCCAAATGAGACAAAGAATTTAAGTGACAGATACACTACATTGCATAGAATCAAATCATTACATCAATGCTTTTACAAAGAAAAAAACGAACACTCTTGTGCTATCAGTGCAATCAAAAGATTAACAGATACTCAACATTATGACATTAAACATCAAACCAAAAGTCAAAATAAATCAGCACAGCATTAGATCAATGGTGTTACAGGGTTACACAGACACCCCCACCAGTTGGGCTCAAACATGCACTATTATGCTTTTGAGATTCTGATGTATTCATTTATTTCAGACTTTTCATTTATTTGTATAAGGTGCTCTTCATGTAACAAGAATTTTGAAACATTTCCTAAGAAACGTTTTAATCACCAAAGTAAACAGAGCTAATCCTAACGGTGTTCCTCAGTTGTACCATGATGACCTATAGTGACTACACGACATTTTCCTTAACGTATGGCTATATTTAATGGAATGGTAACTACTTCATTTTACATACAATGGATTTTGTTGTAGTAATGTATGAATTTTCCCCTTCTGAAAATGTTTGTAATTCCAGAGCGACGCAGACCACTCAGATATTTTTGAGTCTAGGTTCTTTCCTATTGTTGGTGATTTGTGAATAGTTCTAATATAGATAACATAAACAGTATATTGGTTGCTACCAGATGTGGGATATGATGTTACACAGTCTTATTCTGTATGTGTGCTACTGTGTGTTTCACATAGTCTGTAAGGGTTTTGATCAAGGACATCTCCAAATGTTTTCCATTGACAGGTACATATCAATAACCATTACCAGTACTTGTTTTGCTTTAACTTTACCAGTCATCTACCTGTATAATTGTAACAAGATTACATATCATGCGGTACATGCATCCTTGCACACTTAATTGCTTTTGATGACAGTGGCACTAAGATGAGTGATAATAGTTCTTATTATTGATTAATTTATATTGAAGGTAATAAGTTTAAATATTGTTCCGCCTCTGTTAAATTATAAAATTATATTATTTCATTATTTTAGTATAATATTTATACTGGCTTATACAGGGTGAGTCACCTAACGTTACCGCTGGATATATTTCGTAAACCACATCAAATACTGACGAACCGATTCCACAGACCGAACGTGAGGAGAGGGGCTAGTGGAATTGTTTAATACAAACCATACAAAAATGCACGGAAGTATGTTTTTTAACACAAACATACGTTTTTTTAAATGGAACCACGTTAGTTTTGTTAGCACATCTGAACATATAAACAAATACGTAATCAGTGCCGTTTGTTGCATTGTACAATGTTAATTACATCCGGAGTTATTGTAACCTAAAGTTGACGCTTGAAACCTCCGACGTTCAGTTGCGTGTTGCAACAAAAACGGGCCACTTTCGGCGAGCAGCATCTTCAGGGACATGTTTACGATGACGACCGTGTTTACGAGTGTGGCTGTAGTGCACTGTTGTGGTTTGGTTTAGCTGTCGCAGTGTCCGCATGTAGCGCTTGCTGCTATTGTTATTCTGCATTCGTCTCCGCGCGCAGACCAACTGTAGTACAACGTGTTACCAGAGGTCTGTGATAGTGTAGTGTTGTATGAACTGTGACCATGGTGTATTCGAACTCTGAAAAGGCGGAAATGATACTCATCTATGGCGAGTGTCGACGAAATGCAGCTGAAGCCTGCAGGGTGTATGCAGAACGGCACCCGGACAGAGAGCATCCAACGTGCCGCACATTGCAAAACATCTACCGCCAACTGTATGCAACAGGTATGGTCGTAGCACGCAAACGGGTCCGTAACAGGCCCGTCACAGGAGAAGCGGGTGCAGTTGGTGTGTTAGCTGCTGTTGCCATGAACACACACGTGAGTACACGGGACATTGCGAGAGCCGGTGGACTGAGTCAAAGTAGTGTCATGCGCATACTGCATCGTCACCACTTTCACCCGTTTCATGTGTCTCTACATCAGCAATTACATGGTGATGACTTTAATCATCGAGTGCAATTCTGTCAATGGGCATTAACAGAGAATGCGTTGCAGTTCTACCCGTTTACCGATGAAGCGGGTTTCACAAACCACGGGGCAGTGAATCTACGGAACATGCATTACTGGTCCGTGGACAATCCTCGCTGGCTCAGACAGGTAGAGCGACAGCGACCGTGGACTGTAAATGTATGGTGCGGAATCATTGGCGACCACCTCATTGGTCCTCGCTTCATTGCAGGGGCCCAAACAGCTGCAACATACATCGCGTATCTACAGAATGATCTGCCAACGTTGCTCGAAAATGTCCCACTGGAAACGCATCGACGTATGCGGTATCAGCATGATGGTGCACCTGCACATTCCGCAATTAACACTAGGCTGACCCTTGACAGGATGTTAGACGGGCGTTTCATAGGACGTGGAGGACGCATAAATTGGCCAGCCCGTTCTCCTGATCTTACACCTCTGGACTTCTTTCTGTGCGGTACGTTAAAGGAGAATGTGTACCGTGATGTGCCTACAACCCCAGAGGATATGAAACAACTTATTGTGGCAGCCTGCGGGAACATTACACCAGATGTACTGCGGCATGTACGACATTCATTACGCCAGAGATTGCAATTGTTTGCAGCAAATGATGACCACCACATTGAACATCTATTGGCCTGACATGTCGGGACACGCTCTATTCCAATCCGTAATTGAAAACGGAAACCACGTGTGTACGTATACCTCACCGCTCATGGTAAAGTACATGTGCGTCAGTGAAAAAGACCAGTAAAAAGGTGTTAGCATGTGGACGTGGTGTGCTGTTCCAGTCTCTTCTGTACCTAAGGTCCATCACCGTTCCCTTTGGATCCCTACGTAATTCGGTACTCTCCGATACACACGATCGAACAGCGAAGGAGTGGTACTCAAGCGTCAACTTTAGGTTACAATATCTCTGGATGTAATTAACATTTTACAATGCAACAAACGGCACTGATTACGTATTTGTTTATATGTTCAGATGTGCTACCAAAACTAACTGGGTTTCATTTTAAAAAAACGTAGGTTTGTGTTAAAAAACATATTTCCGTGCATTTTTTATGGTTTTTATTAACCAATTACACTAGCCCCTCTCCTCACGTTCGGTCTGTGGAATCGATTCGTCAGTATTTGATGTGGTTTACGACATATATCTAGCGGTAATGTTAGGTGACTCACCCTTTATATTTATTTTAGAGATAATTTGCAACACTTGTCAGTCATCAAACTATGAAATGTTATACAATTTTTGTCAATGAGATTTCCTCAGTGTTTCTTCTCCTAGTAACATATTTGCTGTTGTTGTATATATTGCAATAAGAATTCTTATGTTCCAACGCTTATATAAGTTGATGATCCACTTACACTGTCTGTTTTTGCAACTTGTGGTAGATAGTAAGTGCCTCTTACAGGGTATGCCACCGAAGGTCCACATACCCTGTAACAGGCACTTACTATTTAAATTCTAGACAGATGAACTATGATATACATGACTGTGTGTGGGGTTCACACCATAGGCTACTCAAGGTTTAAGGAACCTAACACTTATGGCAGTATCTATGATTTACATTCCAAGGGTTTACTTTTATTTGTGGGCTATTTACAGGAAAGCAGTTTTGAGCAATTTATAAAATGTATATGCTGGCTTCACTGTCCCATGTGTAAACTAATACCCATGACATCTAGACAGATATATTCAGTGATACGACCACTTGTCTACATGTGTTAAACTGACATTGTTCTGTAGAGATTTTAGTGTCAGCTAATAGTCCCCACGAGGACCAAATAGTACATGAGTAAGATTTCATAGTAGCTTAAAAAAAAATTACGTTTGGACAAGATGAATGGTTATTAGTGGCAGTTGGTTTCTATGCCTGGTTTCAAGGCTTCATTTTTATTGTCTGTGTCGATTTACATAATAACTTAATCTACAGTTGCCACATAGCATAACAGTTTTTAATATTCTACTTCTTAAACGATCTATTAAACTGACTTCTTCCCAATGGTTAGTTCAGATAAATCTTTTTCATTTTTGTAATACTTACGTCATATACCACATTATAACAGGTTCTGTATGTATGTTTTTGTTCACAGAAAGGACATTATGTCATTCCTATATGTAGGAGAAGGATCAGAGAAAAGGGTTACAGGATAATATGGGCTTGGTATTAGGAATGAGAGAGAAGAAAGACTAACTGAGTTCGGCAGTAACTTTCAAATGGTAATAGCCACTACTCTGTTCAAGAATCACAAGAGGAGATGGTATACTTGGAAAAGGCCGAAAGGTACAAGAATATTTCAATTATATTACATCACGGTGAAGCAGAGGATCTGAAATCAGACTTTGGATTATAAGGCGCAGCGGCAGATAGGGAGTTGGATCACAATTTGGTAATGACTAAGAATGGGCTGAAGATTAAGAGACTTGTGAGGAAGAAACAATGCACAAGAAAGTGGGACATGGAAGTACTAAGGAATGAAGAGGTCGCTTGAGTTGCTCTGAGGCTAAAGATCCTGCGATAGTGAATAAATCGGTAGGCATTGCAGCTGAAGAGGAATAACCATCTCCAACAAGGGCAATCATAGACGATGGAGAGAAAAATGAAGATACAAGAAAGGTAATTGAGAAGAGATTGTGAGTAACAGAAGAAATACTTCAGCTTGTCGATGAAAGAAGTTCAAAAATCTTCAAAGGAAATTCAGGAATGCAGAAACACAATGCCTTAGAAATGAAATGAACAGGAAGTGCAGGGAAGCAAAGTAATGAAATAAATAGGAAGTGCGGGAAGCTAAGGCGAAATGGCTGTATGGAGATGAGAAAAATGGATAAAGTAGTGATTATCTCAAGGACTGACTCAGCATATGTATAAAAGTCAAATCAACCTTTCGGGAAATTAAAAGCAAGGCGGGGGGCGGACTTGTCTGATGAAGTGATAGAACAAGAAACAGGAGTCGATTGAGAAGAAGTAATAGAGAAAGTGTAAGAATCAGAATTCAGAAGAGCTTTGGAAGATCTAAAATCAGATTAGGCTTAATGGTTAGATAACATTCTATAGGAGTTTCTAAAATCAGTGGGGGAAGTGGTTACAAAACTATTATTCACGTTGGTGTATACAATGTATACAGTCTATTCCATCAAGCTTTCGGAAAAAAAACATCATCCACATATTCCCAAGATCGCAAATGACGACAAGCCTGGCTTCTGCAGCAATCACCGCATGCGGACCTGGGTCGGTAGCGACACAGATTAGCTCGTCATACGTATGATGCGCATTGCACTGTTATCAGGACCGCGCAGCATGCCTTTGCAGCAGTCATTATGCGTGTGATACTCGCATTTTTGTATCATGTTGGTAGCAGTTTAGCTGGTCTGTGTAGAATCGTTCTCTAAGATGGCATGGTGTAGTACCGTGACCTCTGTGAGTGTGTGGCTTTGTATGTAGAGAGACTTTATTGTTGATGCACTGTGGCCATTGCTCATTCTCTTTGGCATGTGGTGAGGTCGTATATATTCGGATTATTCCGCATCTGTTTAAATCCCTTATAGTGATGTTATGCTGCAATATTGTGAGAATTACTTGACTGGGAACACAAGAAGATAGAGCCCACCGTCGACGTGGTTTCAGAACTATTTCTTTCCGATGCTCCCGATATGGGTCACGTGTAGCAGAGGATGGATCTGTTGCACTAGTTCTGCTCACATTTGAAAGATACACATTATAATGCACAGACAAGTTTTCATGGTAAATATTGCAGTGTGCTTTGGGATACTAAGGATTAGTCGAAATTATGTAAATAGCGATGGCTATACTCCGATATCCCCGTGGTGTCTTCCTGACTGGTCCGGAGAGAAAGGGTGATGGGGCGGAATATGTTGGCTCTTAAACTATTTGCAACATTTGTCCGCAAAAGAGTCCTCAGATTTCCTGTGGCGAGCGTGTATGTGCCTTTATGTTATGACTGGTTTGCTTAGGTGGTCGTGAGAGAAAGGATGGAGGTGGGAGATGGAGAGCGCTTGATGCTTAAACTTTTAGCACCGTTTATCTGCAAAGTCTCGACAAGTTACGATAGGTCAGGCTGTGGCAGCATGCCTCCTCTCTGGATGACTGAGTGCATTTTTCCCATTCACTAGGTCGCTCGCCTCCGGGCTGATTACAGATACAATGGACTAATTTCTCTGAAGCGTTCACAGTAACTCACTTTCTGTCGAACGTTCCTATTCATAACGAATCCTCCTCCCGTTATTCCATTTTCTCCTGCCGTTGATATTATCATACATTCGTCTGTCGAGAAATCATTTTCTTCCCATCTCACTTCAGTGACGCCCCATATATTTCGACTGAGCTTTTGTATTTCCCTTTTCGGATTTTTTTGCTTACCTATGACGTTTCTCACGGTCACCCCCCCACGCCCCCTTTGGAGTACACTTCCAAAGATCGGAATAGAAATCACCCAGAATGATGGAGAGATAATCTTGAAAATTTTCAGTTAAAGGGCACATGCCCTGTGGATACACGCTATGTGGATTTAATGCAGTGGGTTCCATTTAATTCTGCATCCTGACGCCACTGGTCACGGCTCATTTTTCCGGCTTAGAGGCAGTTTCCCACGCCAATGACAGAGAGTGCCCTGAACCTCTGTCCACTCCTCTGGCCTTTTTGGCAAGGCCGTTGGTTGAATGTGTGTGACGTCTTACGGTGGAAGCCTTCGGATGCCATTGGTGGAGATTTTTATTTAACATTTAAGTAATGGTGGGGATCGAGGGCGTTTTGATTACTAATCAAAGACGCAACCCCTAGACCATGAGTGGCTTAACTACTAGCAACGTTTATCCGCTAAGACCTTGACAAGTTACGACTGATTTTGCTATGGCGGGATGTTTCTTCACTGAATGACTGAGTGGCTTTTTGGTAGCCACTAGGCCACTCACTTCATACACGTTTCACATACACTGTGCAAATTTCTCTACCACACCTTGGCAGATAGTCTGGTTGTGTGATAGGAAGACACGTTCTCCCATTCACGATCTGCTAACCGCGACCCCACGAGGTGTACCGTCCCACCCTGTACCGTACCGGCATTATCCATCGAACACTGGGGGGAAACTGGTGTGGAATTGTACCACTCTGAAATTTCCACCGACGTGTTTGCCGTTATTAACTCGAGCGGCAGATACCCTTGCCAAAACTGATAAAGCTACAATGTCATACAACATGCTGGAGAACATTATACCGCAACTTTAGACCATTGTTGGGTAGTGTATCCGCAACGATACTCCAAGCACTAGCTTCCTCTGTTACACCCCATCACGTCGGGATTTGGGGAGAGGTCTACCCTGCCGGCGGCATGATATTCACCAGTGAGCTCTCTAGAAGGGAGTTTTGCAGCACTGTGCTACAAAGGTAGCATTTTTGGTAGGAAGCATAAAACTTTTACTATTACATCCAACAACCTAGAAATGTAGTGTGGGTTTATCTATTGCGTTGTGGTATTTCTTATACATACAATATGCTTGGTTAGAAATCGGTAGTTCTAATAGAATTCTCTATTTCAACCAATTTCTTCGTTTTCAGTGCTATGATGCCACACACACACACTAGTAATGGAATGGTGGCTAGGTAACAACACAAAATCTAGACAATGCTGAGGGCATCGTGACGTGACTTCGTGACGCGACGCGACGCGATGTTGATGTTTATGTCGACAAATAATTCACGTAAATGGTTAAAATGCGTAAAATTATGAAAAGTGAGAGTAATTACTTAAATGTTAGCATGTGGTGTCTGCTGATGCGAAGAAATTGTTTTTAACAAATAGACCTACAGTGACGTAACATGTTATTAACAAATGGTCATAGCCCAAAAACTTTCCCTGTGGCGAACCCTCAGGGGTCCCATTTATAAAACACTGAGTTGGGGAGACGTGCTTCAATAGCAGTGATATCTAATTTCTAAACAAACTTCCCTTTGATTTTTTGAGAGCATCATAAAGTTGACGCAATCTGTGGGGTAGACCTTGCGTAATTGGACAAAATACGTAAAATTGGATGAAATTCGTAAATGGGTGAAAAATACATAAAATTGAGGAAAATTTTCGAAAACATGGGAAAAATACGCATATCTGAGGGTACTTACATATCTACCTGTCTTTGCTGTATGTTGCTGTCCCATAATATTAAATTATTATTAACAAAAAGCTGTCAGCTGACGTGAGTTAACGTAATTGGTTATAAACAAAGAGACACAGCCTTCAGCCCGTCGCTATGTTGCCCAGCTCCGAAGTGCCTCCAGTCGTAAAATAAGAAAACTGCGGAACATGTATGAAAAACCGTAAAATATAGAATAACGAGACTATTTAGATATATTCCTGGGTCTAGTCACTGCTGGTGTCAATATTGTTATTAACGCTATTTTTATTTCACGTGAGACAACTGCATGGATGATTCCCTTGGGAGACCTTGATCAATCCCGGTGCTTCCAAGCGGAAAGGGAGTGGAAGAACCAAGGACTCCAAGTGTGTGCCCTGAAACCGGATATGTAACACTGAGTATGGTAGGATCGTTATGTGCTTCAAAACTCTTCTTACTATCCCACTATACTACTTAGTACTCCTCAGCGGAACCAGGTTAGTTGTCGATGCGCTTCTGTGTACATTGCTCTAGTATCACGGACAAATCAAACGGTTAGGTAAGTTGGATGTGAGTTTGTGTTTCATTTGGTTCAGTTCTTTGGGGAGATGATGCAAAGGTTTTTCTGAGTCTGCTTTATTCTAAACATTTCCCGGAGCAAATTTATTGAGTTCCACCGCTCTTGCTTTGTCTTCAGAGAATGACAGGTAAGTCTGTAATATTATAGCAACTATCGGAATGTAAAATTGACAATATCACTTGAAATGTGTTTCTCTGTTCTTCCTATTCATGTACTGCATTCTGTCTGTTGCATTTTTACCAGTTTCAGTGCAGCTTCCTTTGTGAATATTAGACAAACTACTGGCTCTCGGACAGTCACATGGTCCCATTTCAAGCTTACCAACCCGTGGCTATGTTTAACCAATAAGTCTCATTCTTTTAAGTTTAACGAGTACCCACTGTTTCTGAATTTAGGAAAAACAGATTGATCACTGGCCATGAGCCAAACATGTGCTCTTGGGTTCAAGATCATCTACATGTGGCTCTGATAGGTAGATCTCATTCTCGTGAGTTTAACGAGCACTCACACAGGGGTATAACTGATTTATTTCGCATTTTCTGAATTAGTGGAAGATAGAGTGATTAATGGCTATCAGCGAACCATGTGTCCTGAATACGAATACTAAAATAATGTGGCATGAATAATCAATCGATCTCACTCCTAAGTAAGACGCGTACATGTATTTGTGAAAATTTCTGCCAGTTAGTGATTTTTATATTTATGTACGTTTTTCATATGTTGGTGATCTCGATCAGCCCATCTTCAAATACTCCCTTGGCACTCTCCAACGACACGCAGGTCTTGGCAAGTATTTAACCAGCTGGAATAAAATTGTTAAGATCCCGCACACATTATAAAATTATGACCCTCTTTCTGATCCTATTACGGTCTTCCAGGCCCCACAGAATGGTTCATATTTAATTATCTTCCTTTTTGTATTTCCTTAATTTATATCACTGATGGTTCATTAAGAGATCATTTATGCCACGTTCAAGACTGATGTACTGGGACATGCACTGATATCAATGCATTGGTATCATTGCATGTTCCAGTACGTCTGTCCCATGTTGTTCAGGCTTCTGTCACAATTCATTTAAGACTGACGTCCTAGGACATGCTTTGATATGACGAAATAGTGCATTGATAATGGCTAGGTTTTAGCCCAAATCTAGATTTGTCTAATAAAACCTGAAAGAAAAGCACGACTGACTGCTGTGTTCTGTCATTTGAAAATCATATCACAGTTGTTCAGTGCAATAACATTTCTAATGGAAGATAACTTGATGAACTTGTAATGATTCATGTGTATATGAAGGGCTTAAGATTCTTTGGCATTTGGCAAGTGTTGTAGAAACCTGCTGTGTTCTTTCAAGGTATTGGTCAGATTTGCTTAGCCAACTGGTAATCGTAGTATCCTGAAAATTAGTAGGAATGATCGTAGCCACTGAAAGTCAAGAATACGACTAACACTGTGTGAATCGAGGATAATGTACTGTATCATGATGCACATTGTTATTTCGGAATCTGCTACCAGTCTGTTGTTCACCAACTTTTTATCAAGAAAGAAGAGATGTTATTTGCACACTTACCAGCTAGCTTTGGCCTTTAAAGAGGCAAAAAAAAATAACGTTTGAATTCTTACTGGTTCACTGTCACGCAACATAGAACGCCTGCAATTTTGGATGTCTATTTGAGAATTGTTTTCAAATATTAAGTGTAAATAAAAAACAATACGTATCGTTTCTAATCATTAGCTTGCGGTAAAAACGTGGAATTCACAACCACATCGCAGTACTTTTGTATTTGGTCGTAGACGCCTACGAGACCACCAATATTTTCGTGTAATTTCTTGCTTTTTCATTGAGCAATTCGCGCACAAAACGAAGTAAATCGGAATTACATATTAGGAGATAAAGTAAATATCACTATCCACGGATACTGAACGTATAAAAAGAAGGGTAACACAAGTAGTCAAAGAGTTGTCTGATTCACGCGGCAGTGTAAAGGAAACAGTGACAACCCTAAACTGGCAGATGCTTCAAGAGAGATGCGAATTATCTACTGAAAGTCTTCTTACAGAGTTTCCAGGAGTTTCTGGAGATATTCTTCAGCCCCCTACGTATCGCTCCTGTTGGCACCATGAAGACAAGTTTAGTTTAATCACAGCACGCGCTGGGTCATTCAAACAGTCATTCATCCTACACCTCCTAAGCAATTTGAAGGGGAAGACAACCTACCCAGAGATGGACAAGGCACAGGACAGGAATTCGCGGCGAGCCGCATCAAACCAGTCAGAAAATTGGTGACACAACAAAAAAGAAAAAGAGAAAACGTCGTCGAAGAACTTCCGAGCCGCCACCCAGCTTCGGATTCCTCGCAACACAGTACCCGGATGATGGGTGAAGGCAGTGGAGGAGCGGTACACTCACTTACGAGGCATTGCATCCAAAATCCTCCATAGTCACGAGAAAAAGAAAAATAACCGAAATATCTCTTCGTCAGTCATAGCGTTTTATCCACTTTGGACTGGCGTGTTTACCCACCACAGCCTGACAAAAAAATTCGGTGGGCAGAAAATCTCTACAAGTTTGTAACTCACACTACAGACGGCCAATATTTGCTTCGTTCTTGTGTTACAGGGTTGCCTGTTTGTAGGTGCAAATTAATTCGATGTGACAATATTGGAACAAGGGTTAACAATGAACTTGAAAGCAGCGCAATCTACACGTCCAATCTGTAATTGTAATAATTCTTTCAACCATTAGCAGGCTTCCATTTAGCAGTAGGAGACTGATGCAATAACATGCAATAGTGGTCTGATAACCTACTGTGGGTCCCAGACGTTCCGAGGGTAGTGAAAGGGTTAAGGATGAAACATGTCAGCTCCTGTACTGAAGTAATTCCGAATATTAATTTTAATTTAAATAACCAACAGCCTCAGTTGCAATGTTTACCTAGATTTACCTAGGTTTCAGTCGGGATAACCCAACACGTACGTGTAGTAACCAGAATGACGATCACCAAGTTACTACCCCATTACAGAATATACGAGGTGCGACAATAAAGTAATGAGACTGATTTTCTTTGCAAGATGTGGCAACCCTGCAGGCTTGCGTAGGCACAATATCTTTGACCTTGGTCTATAAGCTGGTTCTAGTCCAAGTCGATGCAACTGCTCAGTCCTGAGTTGTGCTGTAAGTTAACACGTATTTGTGTCTCTCGGAAATGAAACCGCATAATATTGCGTAACGGTATGCCGTTCTTTTTTGCGTTAAATTGGGTGAAAACACGACGACAACTTTCGGTAAGCATCAGAAGGCTTTTGGAGAGGAGGTTATGTCAAGAGCTCAAGTTTTTCGTTGGCATAAAATGTCTAGTCAAGGCAGAACGAATGTTTAAGATGAAGACCGCAGTGGACGACTATCAACCTCACTGACGGATGTCAACTTAGCCAGGGTGCGTGAACTCGTACAATCTGATCCAAGATTATCTGCAACAATCTTTGCAGAAGAACTGAACATTAATCGAGAAACGGTTCGTCTATTAATAACTGAATATCTTGGTATGAGAACATTACTGGTAATTGCATTCTGAATCACGATAATGCGCCATCCCACACTGCTCTGTCAGTACAGCAAATTTTTAACCTCAAAACAAATTTCATTACTAATACAATCACCTTATTCACCACATCCATGCGACTTTTTTCTATTCCCAAGAGTCAAAACGGCGGTCAAGGGTCACCATTTTGAAACAACACAAGGTGTCCAAAAAGCTGTAGCCAGAGTCTTGGAGGATATTACAGAACATGAGTTACAGAAATTTACCATCAATGGCAGAAGCGCTGGAAAAAGTGTGTGCAATCAGAAAGGAACTATTATGAAGGAGAGAACACAAAACTTGACTAAAACGGTAAGCAACATTTTTTTTCACATCAGCCTCATTTACTTTATTGTCACACCTCGTAGGTGCTACTACATAAGCCTTCAATATGACCGATTGTGGTCAATACTGTGTGTGTATGATAGCAGTGGTACCATCACCTAGTCATACATAACTTTTTATTAACATAATTAATGGCAGTAATATCCATATAAGTATCACGGGAGGGTAACGTCACCTTGTCACAATCTACTGGATACGAAGTTTTGGTTCAGACTAGCCAGATCAGTTTGTATTGATCTTACTCAATGACGTTTAAAAGTGTCCTTGGAGCGTTGCTCGCCAAGTCACATCATAATTTAACCATTTTCCGTTATCCTCCCCTAGTTCTTTAAGTACATATTGACCTTTGTCCAACAGTTATTTTAAGTGTGTTGAACGAAGCGATGTTCGCCAAGTCACCCTTTAGCTTTGAGCATAATTGACCTCTGTCAGTCAATAGTTTTAAGTGTGTTGACTGGAGCGATGTTCGCCAAGTCACACTTTAACTTTAAACATAATTCCACTGTCATTCCCTAAGTTCAATGGCAGTGGTGACTAGGCCCGAATTATGATGGCAGTGGTCCACATACAGTTTTTCCAGTATGTGTGTGGATCACCTCCATGAAGGCAGATTGAATACCCCATTGCCGCCACATTACCCCCTACTTTAGTGTCTTCTGTAACTCATAACCATAACTTCGTCATGAGGCTCAATCAGTCAAGTGCATTAGTTTTTGACTTGATTCTAGACAATTTCAGGTCAAATACAATAATCTTGAATAATTACCATCTATTTTATATGGCCCGTATTGCCGGATGTTACAGATTAGATATAGACTTGTTCATAAGTTCAATCATGACCATTTGTGTGCTAAGTCAATGGGACGTTCATGCGTTGTAACCATAGCTAAGCAAGTGCTTAACATTTAAGTCTCAAAAAAATTTTAGACCTAGTTTTAATAATGAAGATGTTGGCTTTATTTTATCCTTCCCACTCCTAAGTTCTTTTAAACTTCGTTCTTAAGTACAAATTTTTCCTAGACAGGCCATACGTTGTAAGTACGTCATATCTTCCTCATATCATGACCAACGAATAATTCATAAATGTTAAGACAGTCGATCTAAGTACGTTCTGCACAGGAAAACATACACGCCCTTTTCCTCAGCTGTACCTTTTATTTCACTTTACTAGTAAATTCAAGGTCAGGAGTTAGGTTCGCGTCCTGTCCCAACAAGTAACTATCACACAGTTTATGCGCAGGCGTAAGGTATTGTGTCCGCTTAGGTGGGCCTCATGACGCTACGGTCAGTTCCAGCACAGCACTCTTGGCTGCCGCATCGCGGTAGCGAAGTTGGGCCGAGGCAGTTTCAGATAAGTTTTTACAGTCTGACGATAATTTATGGATTTGTAATTTTAGCTTGACGATGTCCACTATGGACAAACGGTAGTTACTTTTCTCCTGAAGACGGTTGGGTCATCCCGACTGACACCTAGGTAAATCTAGGTAAACATTGCAACTTGAGTTGTTGGTTATTAAAATTAAAATTAATATTTATACAGTTGCTGACGGGGCCGCGAAATGTTGAAAATATTTAATTCACAATAAGCAACTTAATGATATCCTGACGTCGTAACGTCATATGCCAGTAACTGTATACGAGTGAACACGTGTCTCACGTAATACCGTGGTCATTCACCTGGCTGGCGTTGCTGCTCGGAGAATTTCGCGCCGCTCTGCATGCCGGCAGTGACGCGTCGCCACTTTATTCACGCAGCGCTAGTTGACGGCTGGCGCCAGTGTTATTCCAATACGCTGCCACGCGCTCCGTAATTAAACACGTTCAGTCCGCGGAAAGCATGCTAATGTCAGCTCGCGCACACGGCCAAAGGGCAACCTTTTGTTGCCAACGCCCACCGGCTACACGAATCCAGCGAAGGGCCTCTGTCTTGTTTGCTGGAAAGGTATTCAATTAGCACCATTCTGAACAGCTGCCTGTAGCCGTAATAAAATGGCCTGTTTATTTGCTTTACCGGCGGGCTTTCGTGAAGCGTCCATGGACTGTCGACGGCTCATTAATTTGTTCAGCTTCGACGTTAAAAAGTACTGGCCAGCGCAGTGAATCCCCTTTTTTTGCGACAGGCAACATTCATGAAAATTTTGGAGACATTTTGTAGAAATCAACATGGCTATCACATCAACGCTATTTCGAAAACTCTCTTCATCCGACTTCCAGATGGCAGTAAATGTGGCGCCCAGATTTATGGCGTGTTCCTTGACATCTGGAAAGATTTACGCACACTTTCGCTTTGTGAGGTAGTGAAAAACACGAACTTACGGAGCGTCGGATAAAAGTGCTGATTTGATTTGAATGCTCCTAGAATATTGACCTCTATATGACGCTCTTAACGAGAAGGTATTGTCACATGTCAAACAAATTTCTTGTGTAACCCAACGGAGTATTCTATGGAGCGTTTCCGCAAGTGATATAAACAGGCTGCCTCAGGAGGTACGGCAAGTATTCAGGTAAATAATGGGAATTATCATTCAAAGGGAAAAAGCATACCTTAAAAGCTAGGAGCACATCTTTTTCGATGCTGTGAAGTGTAACTGTTCTACTGTGTTCTCTTGGCTTTCCATATTTTGGGAGGTGGCAGTATGGACCAAAACAACAAGAAGGTGTCTAGTAAACGTGGCCTCCAAAATGCATACTCTAAGAGCTATGAGCACCTTTTCAGGAGGACAGATGCGTTTCACAACAACGAAGATCAACAAATGCTCATGGCTCTTAAGTGAGGCATTTTTGAGCCCATTTTTACTGAACTTCATTGTTTCGAATGATCGTTCCTGTCATCTCCCTAAGGATTAACAATTCAAACTCTACAAACGACTTCATGGATAATCTGTGAATCTGCTCCAAGCTGGTCGCAGATTGTACTACTCAATAAGAGTATCGCCACGCCGGAAAACTGTAGCGATATGCAAAACGACCTGTAGAAGATCTACTCTAACAGCGTGAAATTGAGCTGCAATACACTCGCAGAGTCCCACCCACCTAAGTCATCAACAAGATATATTATTGGTGAGACAAGAAAATGGTTCAGACAAAGCTCTTGGTTTCAGATGTCCGACCTATTCACGCTACGGAAAACCTGTTCTATGAGGACATTTCATAAATAATGCACAGGTTGGTATTACTGACGTGCGTCTGATGAAAAAACAGTGAAAATTATTTCAGATTTAATTGGGAGCTTGAGGAAGAAGCAGGTGTTTTTGTTATTTTGCTGTGCACTCTAACATAAAATTGGCGTGAGGCAGAAAGGGACCCTGCAGGGGTCTCGGGTAATGTGACTGTTGAACGACAGAGGTCGTACACCGAGATTGAAACTTTAAGTAGCAAAAACTCATCAGAAATTCACAGTACGTTAAGTGAAGTTTTTGGTGAGCATATAGTGGACAGTAATACAGTTTCACGTTGAGTTAATCGTTTTCGTGCCGATAGTGTGAGCATAGACGATAAAGAAGACCTGTAAAGCGAAAAACGTCAACAGATGAACGAAGTGCGAAACTTGTGGCAGGTTCTCTTGAAGAACATCACAGCGTGACCTGTAAGGAACTCTCTGAAGCCACGGGAATTCCTCAAACACCAGTATTCTGTATTTTGACAAATGACTTGAAGAGGACAAAAATTTCCGTCAGATGGATCTCACACGGTTCTTGAAGATAAGCAGAAACGCCTGAACATTGCAACCTTGCCCAAACAGAGATCCGATTGTGAAGATTAAGGATTCTTTTGTCGGACTGTCGCTGTTGATGAGGAGTGGGTTAGTGACTTGAACCGGAGTTAAAATCACAGTCCAGTGAGTGGAAAGCTTCAGATTCTCCACGTCCAAAAAAATTTCGTCGTGCTCAATCAAAGATGAGGCAAATAACAATTTTTGCTCGTGATCACCATGGTATCATCTTGACACATAGAGCCCCATGTGGAACAAGTGTCAGAGCAGTGTATTACCGTAACTCCATGCAAAACCTGCGCAGAAAAATACACAAAGTCCGACCTAATTGCTCGAAGCTGGTCCACTCATTCTCCACGATAATGCTCGCACGCATCGCACGCATATATAGAACGTTGTAACCCAAAAACTGTGTGAATACGGTCGGAAAGTGTTGCCGCGTCCTCCCTACAGCCCGGACAGGAGACCACCAGACTTCGAATTCTTACCGAAGTTGATAACACCTAGCCGCGAATGTCGTTTTCTTCCCCTCGAAGAGCTTTCTACCACCGTTGCCCGAGCCCTCCGACAGAAGAACAGAAATGGTGTCCTGGACGGAATGATACAGCTTCCGAGACGGTGGATTCACTCATGTCTACATCTACATGGATACTCTGCAAATCACATTCAATTGCCTGGCAGAGGGTTCATCGAACCATCTTCACAACTCTCTATTATTCCTATCTCGTATAACGCGCGGAAAGAATGAACACCTGCATCTTTCCGTACGAGCTCTGATTTCCCTTATTTTATCGTGGTGATCGTTCCTCCCTGTGTAGGTCGCTATCAACACAATATTTTCGCATTCGGAGGAGAAACTTTGTGATTGGAATGTCGTGAGAAGATTCCGTCGCAACGAAAAACTGCTTTCTTTTAATGATTTCTAGCCAAAATCCTGTATCATTTCTGTGACACTCTCTCCATTTTATTTATTTTTTGGTCATCAGTCTACTGACTGGTTTGATGCGGCCCGCCACGGAATCCTTTCCTGTGCTGACCTCTTCATCTCAGAGAAGCACTTGCAACCTACGTCCTCAATTATTTGCTTGACGTATTCCAATCTCTGTCTTCGTCTACAGTTTTTGCCCTCTACAGCTCCCTCTAGTACCATGGAAGTCATTCCCTCATGTCTTAGCAGATGTCCTATCATCCTGTCCCTTCTTCTTATCAGTGTTTTCCACATATTCCATTCCTCTCCGATTCTGCGTAGAACCTCCTCATTCCTTACTTTATCAGTCCACCTAATTTTCAACATTCGTCTATAGCACCACATCTCAAATGCTTCGATTCTCTTCTGTTCCGGTTTTCCCACAGTCCATGTTTCACTACCATACAATGCTGTACTCCAGACGTACATCCTCAGAAATTTCTTCCTCAAATGAAGGCCGGTGTTTGATATTAGTAGACTTCTCTTGGCCAGAAATGCCTTTTTTGCCATAGCGAGTCTGCTTTTGATGTCCTCCTTGCTCCGTCCGTCATTGCTTATTTTACTGCCTAGGTAGCAGAATTCCTTAACTTCACTGACTTCGTGACCATCAATCCTGATGTTAAGTTTCTGGCTGTTCTCATTTCTACTACTTCTCATTACGTTCGTCTTTCTCCGATTTACTCTCAAACCATACTGTGTACTCATTAGACTGTTCATTCCGTTCAGCAGATCATTTAATTCTTCTTCACTTTCACACAGGATAGCAATCTCATCAGCGAATCGTATCATTGGTATCCTTCACCTTGTATTTTAATTCCACTCCTGAACCTTTATTTTATTTCCATCATTGCTTGCTCGATGTACAGATTGAAGAGTAGGGGCGAAAGGCTACAGCCTTGTCTTACACCCTTCTTAATACGAGCACTTCGTTCTTGATCGTCCACTCTTATTATTCCCTCTTGGTTGTTGTACATATTGTATATGACCCGTCTCGCCCTATAGCTTACCCCTACTTTTTTTCAGAATCTCGAACAGCAGCACCATTTCATATTGTCGAACGCTTTTTCCAGGTCGACAAGTCCGATGAAAGTGTCTTGATTTTTCTTTAGCGTTGCTTCCATTATTAGCCGTAACGTCAGAATTGCCTCTCTCGTCCCTTTACTTTTCCTAAAGCCAAACTGATCGTCACCTAGCGCATTCTCAATTTTCTTTTCCATTCTTACTCTCTCCAAATTTCGCGATAATCCAAAGCGTGCTGCCTTTCTTTGAACTTTTTCGATGTACTCCGTCAGTCCTATCTGGGAAGGATCCCACACCACGCAGCTGTATTCTAAAAGAGGACGGACAAGCGTAGTGCAGGCAGTCTCCTTAGTAGATCTGTTACATTTTCTAAGTGTCCTGCCAATAAGACACAGTCTTTAGTTAGCCTTCCCCGCAACATTTTCTACGTGTTCCTTCCAATTTAAGTTGTTTGTAAATGTAATTCCTAGGTACTTAATAGAATTTACGGCCTTTAGATTTGACTGATTTATCGTGTAACCGAAGTTCAACGATTTCCTTTTACCACTCATGTGGATGACCTCACACTTGTCGTTATTTAGGGTCAACTGCCACTTTTCGCACCATTCAGATATCTTTTCTAAATCGTTTTGCAGTTTGTTTTGATCTTCTGATGAATTTATTAGTCGATAAACGACAGAGTCATCTGCAAACAACCGAAGACGGCTGTTCAGATTGTCTCCCAAATAGTTTATGTAGATAAAACCGCAAAGGCCCTATAGCACTACCTTGGGGAGTGCCAGAAATCACTTCTCTTTTACTCGATGACTTTCCGTCAATTACTACGAACTGTGACCTCTGACAGGAAGTCACAAATCCAGTCGCATAACTGAGACGATATTCCAAAAGCACGCAATTTCACTACAAGCCACTTATGTGGTACTGTGTCAAAAACCTTCCGGAAATCCAGAGATACGAAATCAATCTGAAATTCTTTGTCAATAGCACTCAACACTTCATGCGAAGAAAGAGCTAGTTGTGTTTCAAAAGAACGATGTTTTCTAAACCCATGTTAACTGTCTGTCAATATATCGTTTTCTTCGAGTTAATTCATAGTCTTCGAACACAATATATCTTCCAGAATCCTGCTGCATATCAACAGTAATGATATGGGCCTGTAATTAAGGGGATTAGTCCTACTACCTTTCTTGAATATCGGTGTGACCTGTGCAACTTTCTAGTCTTTGGATACTGATCTTTCATCGACAAAACTGTTGTATATGGTTGTTAAGTATGGAGCTCATGCATCAGCATACTCTGAAAGGAACCTAATTGGTAAACAATCTGGACCAGAAGACTTGCTTTTATTAAGTGATTTAAGTGGCTTCACTGCTCTGACGATATTTACTTCTACGTTACTCATGGTGGCAGCTGTTCTTGATTCGAATTCTGGAATATTTACTTCGTCTTTTGTGAAGGCATTTCGGAAGTCTGTATTTAGTAACACTGCTTTGGCAGCACTGTCTTCGATAGGACCTCCATTGCTATCGCACATAGAAGGCATTGATTGTTTATTGCCGCTAATATATTTCACATACGACCAGAACACCTTTGGATTATCTGCCAGGTTTCGAGAAAAAGTTTTGTTGTGGAAACTGTTATAGGCAGTATTTGCCAAGCAAGATCGTAAGAGATGGAAACGAGTCACCGTGGTACAACAACTGAGTTAGAAAACTGCTGCGGAAGCAAAGGGAACTTCACAGCAAACATAAACATAGCCAAAGCCTAGCAGACAAACAAAAATTATACGAAGCGAAATGTAGTGTGAGGAGGGCTATGCGAGAGGCGTTCAATGAATTCGGAAGTAAAATTGTATGTACTGGCTTGGCAGAAAATCCTAAGAAATTTTGATCTTATGTCAAAGCGTTAGGTGGATCAAAATAAAATGTCCAGACACTCTGTGACCACAATGGTCCTGAAACAGAGTATGACAGGCTAAAGGCCGAAATACTAAATGTCTTTTTCCAAAGCTGTTTCACAGAGGAAGAATTTACTGTAGTTCCTTATCTAGGCTGTCGCACAGATGACAAAATGGTAGATATCGAAATAGATGACAGTGAGATAGAAAAACAATTAAATTCGCTGCAAAGAGGACAGGCCGCTGGACCTGATAGGATACCAGTTCGATTTTACACAGAGTACGCGAAGGAACTTGCCTCCTTCTTGTTGCGGTGTACCGTAGGTCTCCAGAAGAGCGTAGCGTTCTAAAGGATTGGAAAAGGGCACAGGTCTACTCCGTTTTCAAGAAGGGACGTCGAACAGATGGGCAGAACTATAGACCTATATCTCTAACGTCGATCAGTTGTAGAATTTTGGAGCACGTATTATGTTCGAGTATAATGACTTTTCTGGAGACTAGAAATCTACTCTGTAGGAATCAGCATTGGTTCCGAAAAAGAATGTCGTGTGAAATCCAGCTCACGCTATTCGTCCACGAGACCCAGAGGGCCATAGACAGGGGTACCCAGATAGATGCCGTGTTTCTTGACTTCCGCAAGGCGTTCGATACAGTTCCCCACGGTCGTTTAATGAACAAAGTAAGAGCATATGGACTATCAGACCAATTGTGTGATTGAATTGAAGAGTTGCTAGATAACAGAATGCAGTATGTCATTCTCAAGTCTTCCGAAGTAAGAGTGATTTCAGGTGTACCGCAGGGGAGTGTCGTAGGACCGTTGCTATTCAAAATATACATGAATGACCTTGTGGATAACATCGGAAGTAGTATATCGAGAGGTTGTAACAATGGAAAATTGCACTGAAATGCAGGAGGATCTGCAACGAATTACATGGTGCAGGGAGAGCCAATTGAATCTCAATATAGGCAGGTATAATGCGCTGGGAATGCACAGAAAGAAACATCCTTTATCATTTAGTTACAATATATAAGTCAGCAACTGGAAGCAGTTGTTGTTGTTGTCTTCAGTCCTGAGACTGGTTTGATGCAGCTCTCCATGCTACTCTATCCTGTGCAATCTGCTTAGTGTATTCATCACTTGGTCTCCCTCTACGATTTTTACCCTCCACGCTGCCCTCCAATACTAAATTGGTGATCCCTTGAAGCCTCAGAACATGTCCTACCAACCAATCCCTTCTTCTGGCCCAGTTGTACCACAAACTCCACTTCTCCCCATTATATTCAATACTTCCTCATTAGTTATGTGATCTACCCATCTAATCTTCAGCATTCTTCTCTAGCACCACATTTCGAAAGCTTCTACTCTCTTCTTGTCCAAACTATTTATCGTCCATGTTTCACTTACATACATGGCTACACTCCATACAAATACTTTCAGAAATGACTTCCTGACATTCAAATCTAGACTCGATGTTAACAAATTTTTCTTCTTCAGAAACGCTTTCCTTGCCATTGCCAGTCTACATTTTATATCCTCTCTACTTCGACCATCATCAGGTATTTTGCTCCCCAAATAGCAAGACTCCTTTACTATTTTAAGTGTCTCATGTCCTAATCTAATTCCCTCAGCATCACCCGACTTAATTCGACTACATTACATTATCCTCGTTTTGCTTTTGTTGATGTTCATCTTATATCCTCCTTTCAAGACACTGTCCATTCCGTTCAACTGCTCTTCCAAGTCCTTTGCTGTCTCTGACAGAATTACAATGTCATGGGCGAACCTCAAAGTATTTATTTCTTCTTCATGGATTTTAATACCTACTCCGAACTTTTCTTTCGTTTCCTTTACTGCTTGCTCAATATACAGATTGAATAACATCGGGGACAGGCTACAATCCTGTCTCACACCCTTCCCAACCACTGCTTCCCTATCATGTCCCTCGACTCTTATAACTGCCATCTGCTTTCTGTACAAATTGTAAATAGCCTTTCGCTCCCTGTATTTTACCACTGCCACCTTTAGAATTTGAAAGAGAGTATTCCAGTCAACATTGTCAATCAGTTAATTTCATAAATTATTGGGGAGTAGGCTTTAGGAGTGATTTGAAATGGAATGACCATATAAAATTAATCGTCAATAAAGCAGATGCCAGACAGATTCATTGGAAGAATCCTAATGAAATGTAATCCGAAAACAAAGGAAGTAGGTTACAGTACACTCGTTCGCCCACTGCTTGAATACTGCTCACTGGTGTGGGATCCGTACCAGATAGGGCTGATAGAAGAGATAGAGAAGATCCAACGGAGAACAGGACGCTTCCTTACAGGATCATTAGGTATCGCGAAAGCGTTACGGAGATGATAGATATACTCCTGTGGAAGACTGTGCAAGAGAGACGCTCAGTTGCTCGATATGGGCTTTTGTTGAAGTTTCGAGGACATACCTTCACCGAGGAGTCAAGCAGTATATTGCTCCCTCCTACGTATATCTCGCGAAGAGACCATGAGGATAAAAACAGAGAGATTAGAGCCCACACAGAGGCATACCGGCAATCCTTTCCACGAACAGTGAGACGCTGGAATAGAAGAGAGAACTGATAGAGGTACTCAAAGTACCCTCCGCCACACACCGTCAGGTGGCTTGCAGACTATAGATGTAGATGTAGATAGGCATCTCTCATTGAAATCCGCGCTAAATTTCGAGCTTCTGTAAAAGATCGCCAATCACGGGGATTTTGCGTCTGTTTAAATTTGCCTTGTTTGTTTCGTTGTTTCTGCAACAGTGTTCTGACCCGTTCTGTGTACCAAAGAGGATCAGCTCCGTCGTTTGTTAATTTAATTGGTATAGATCTCTCAATTGCCGCCGATACTATTTCTTCGAATTCAACCCACATCTGGTCTACACTTACATTATTAATTTGGAAGTAGTTGAGATTGTCTCTCAGGAAGCCGTCAAGTGAATTTTTATGTGCTTTTTTGAATAGGTATATTTTTCGTTTATTTTTGGAGTTTATGGTGGTTACAATATTCGGTCTCGCTACGACAACCCTGTATTCACCAATCTCTGTATCCGTTTTGATGCTCTTTATTAATTCAGGCTTATTTGTTGCTAAGAGGTCAAGTTTGTTTTCAGAACCGTTTACCATTCCTGTGGGCTCATGAACTAACTGTTCGAAATAATTTTCAGAGAATGCGTTTAGCACGATTTCGGATGATGTTTTATGAGTACCTCCGGAATTAAACATGTATTTTCTCCAACATATCGAGGGTAAATTAAAGTCACCACCAACTATAATCGTATGAGTCGGGTAGGTGTTTGAAATTAAACTCAAGTTTTCTTTGAACCTTTCAGCAACTGTATCATCTCAATTAGGAGGTCTGTAAAAGGATCCAATTATTATATTATTTCGGTTGCCAACAATGACCTCTGCTCATACTAACTCACAGGAACTATCTACTTAATTTCGTTACAAGATAAACTACTCATAAAAGCAACAAACATGCCACAGCCAACCGGGTTTAGCCTATCCTTTCGGAACACCGTTAGGTTCTTCACAAAAATTTCGGCTGAGCTTATATCCGGATTTAGCCAGCTTTCAGTGCCTATAACTATTTCAGCATCAGTGCTTTGTATGAGCGCGTGGAGCTCTGGTACTTTCCCAACACAGCTACGACAATTTATAAGTGTTACACCGTTGGTTCCTGTATCTAGGTTCTTCCTGTGTTCGGCCTGCAACATTTGTGACTGATGTCCTTCTTATATTGTCCCGATACCCTCTGAATTAAAAACCCGCCCAGTCCACGCCACACAGCCCCTGCTACCCGTGTAGCCGCCTCCTGTGTATAGTGGACACCTGACCTATTCAGCGGAACCTGAAACCTAACTACTCTTTGGCGCAAGTCGAGGACTCTGCAGCCTACACGATCGAAGAACCGTCGCAGCCTCTGATTCCGACCCTCCACTCGGCTCTGTATCAGAGGTCCACAATCGGTCCTGTCGACTATGCTGCTGTCGGTCAGCTCTGATTTCATCTTGCAAGCAAGACTGGCAGCCTTTACCACTACTGTTAGCCGCTCGAAACCAGAGAGAATCTCTTCTGATCCAAAGCGACACACATCATTGGTACCGCCGTGAGCAACCACCAGCAGTTGGCTGCCCCCTGTGCTCTTCCTATCATCTGGGAGGACGTGTTCCACACCTGGAATGAATCCACCCCGCGTGCACACGGAGTGTACATTGGTTTTATTTACCAATAATAGCCGGCCGGAGTGGCCGAGCGGTTCTAGGCGTTACAGTCTGGAACCGCGCGACCGCTACGGTCGCAGGTTCGAATCCTGCCTCGGGCATGGATGTGTGTGATGTCCTTCGGTTAGTTGGGTTGAAGTAGTTCTAAGTTCTAGGGGACTGAAGACCACAGCAGTTAAGTCCCATAGTGCTCAGAGCCGTACCAATAATAACAAATGGGCCTAATTACAGTGTACAATACGTATTTTTATTTCATTGTTATTTCGTAACATTGCTTTATATAATTGCTTTGGCTGTCAATGTTTATGTAATACGAAATTATTTATTGTGGATGCAGGGAGTGCAACCCAGGAGGGATCAAGCCTTTCCAGTTGCTTAAGTCATAGTTGCGCGCACAGAACGCTGACAGCGAACCTACACTGCAGATTATTGGTGCTTGTTTATTGAACATTTTTGTTATCTTTTACATCTTTTGATGACGCCTATCTTCGCTAGAAGATATTTTTACCTTTAATATACCGGGAAATGCAGAGTAATGGGTGTAGATGTGGGCGAAATCTGCTTGTGTATATTGCAATTTATAGACGATCTATTGCTACAGCCAATGAGGAAGATGATCTAGAATATAACTGAGAACTGCTCGACCAGTATAAACCATACGGTTTGGAGCCTAAGTCACAGAAAACAAATTATCTTTCAAGAGGGGCAGAAGTATCCATCATCCAACCCGACACAAACTGTAATCTGCAGTATCTACGCACACCTAGCAGGAGAATTTGATAGTACGAGAAAAGGTGATCAAGGAATTAGAATACGAATAACCCAGGCACGATGGCTGTTAAAAATGAATCCTTTGGGGAGTGAAATAGGACAGAATGGCCATCCGTTCTTTAATAACGGCCTCAATTAAGTAAAATTACCAAGTAGGAAACAGACAGGCCTTCCACGATAACCGTTTCAGTTAAGCAAAACTTCCAGACGCAAAACACCTAGGCCTTCTTTACTCGTAAGATTAAGCATGTGATAATACATGCTCCTTTTAATAAATAATACCAAAACTTGGCTTTAGTTTTCACAGCTGTGCACCTTAAACCACTCAAGGAGAAGTGAATTTCAATGTTTATCAATTCATTCTCGTCAACGGGACGTACCCACAGTAACAACCTACACCACATATAACAACTAATTAAGTCTTGTCACCAATTACAAAAGGACAACAACACAAACTCTAGTGCCCAATGAACCGCTTTAACGGTACACCATTACGCGCTGTGCTCTCTGTATGCCAAACCATCAGCTCAGACTATTTACAGGGTGTTTCAAAAATGCCCGGCATATTTGAAACGGCAATAAAAACTAAACGAACAGCGATAGAAATACACCCTTTGTTGCAATATGCTTGGGACAACAGTACATTTTCAGGCAGACAAACTTTCGAAATTACAGTAGTTACAATTTTCAACAACAGATGGCGCTGCAGTCTGGGAAACTCTATAGTACGATATTTTCCACATATCCACCATGCGTAGCAATAATATGGCGTAGTCTCTGAATGAAATTACCCGAAACCTTTGACAACGAGTCTGGCGGAATGGCTTCACACGCAGATGAGATGCACTGCTTCAGCTGTTCAATTGTTTCTGGATTCTGGCGGTACACCTGGTATTTCAAGTGTCCCCATAGAAAGAAGTCACAGGGGTTCATGTCTGGCGAATAGGGAGGCCAATCCACGCCGCCTCCTGTATGTTTCGGATAGCCCAAAGCAATCACACGATCATCGAAATATTCATTCAGGAAATTAAAGACGTCGGCCGTGCGATGTGGCCGGGCACCATCTTGCATAAACCACGAGGTGTTCGCAGTGTCGTCTAAGGCAGTTTGTACCGCCACAAATTCACGAAGAATGTCCAGATAGCGTGATGCAGTAATCGTTTCGGATCTGAAAAATGGGCCAATGATTCCTTTGGAAGAAATGGCGGCCCAGACCAGTACTTTTTGAGGTTGCAGGGGCGATGGGACTGCAACATGGGGCTTTTCAGTTCCCCATATGCGACAGTTCTGTTTATTGACGAAGCCGTCCAGGTAAAAATAAGCTTCGTCAGTAAACCAAATGCTGCCCACATGCATATCGCCGTCATCAATCCTGTGCAGCAATGGTAGCGGCGCTGAGGGGTTGCCGCGTTTGAATTTTGTATGGATAGAGGTGTAAACTCTGGCGCATGAGACGATATGTGGACGTTGGCGTCATTTGGACCGCAGCTGCAACACGGCGAACGGAAACCCGAGGCCGCTGTTGGATCACCTGCTGCACTAGCTGCGCGTTGCCCTCTGTGGTTGCCGTACGCGGTCGCCCTACCTTTCCAGCACGTTTATCCGTCACGTTCCCAGTCCGTTGAAATTTTTCAAACAGATCCTTTATTGTATCGCTTTTCGGTCCTTTGGTTACATTAAACTTCCGTTGAAAACTTCGTCTTGTTTGAACAACACTGTGTTCTAAGCGGTGGAATTCCAACACCAGAAAAATCCTCTGTTTTAAGGAATAAACCATGTTGTCTACAGCACACTTGCACGTTGTGAACAGCACACGCTTACAGCAGAAAGACGACGTACAGAATGGCGCACCCACAGACTGCATTGTCTTCTATATCTTTCACATCACTTGCAGCGCCATCTGTTGTTGAAAATTGTAACTACTGTAATTTCGAAAGTTTGTCCGCCTGAAAATGTACTGTTGTCCCAAGCATATTGCAACAAACGGTGTATTTCTATCGCTGCTCGTTTAGTTTTTATTGCCGTTTCAAATATACCGGTCATTTTTGAAACACCCTGTATTTTTCACGCAGCTGAGCTTAAATAGCTCAGCACGCCTTACTATAGATACATTCGGAAGTAAGCCAGCTTAACAGCACTAAATCTGCATACAAACCACGTATTCAAGGTGACTAATCAGTACAGGATCGTAAGAGAGCGTGGTACACTCGCATCTAACCTGTAATCATGGGGTAGCTCTATTGGGTGAAAGAAACTTTCTTACGCTCGTAGTTTTAATTTAATCAAACAACACTGGTGAACAGTATCAAAAGGCCAAGCCAACTCGCTTTATAAATTTACCAATCAACTCTTCACTCACCCTAAATTTGGCAAACAAACTTTCTGGCATATTTCACGAGGATATATACGGCGTAAATTCTTTCACAGGCACTGGCGCTAAAAGCACAACCCTCTGAGCCGAAAAAGTGAGACTGAACAAGGATATTAAATACAGTCTTTCACGACAGCGCAAGTGTACAATCAGTCATCACGTAAAGCCATAGGAGTGTAAAACGTCACTGTAGGGCACTTATAGCATTGAACTCAGAGAGAGTGAACGACCCTTGGCTTGCTGTTAGCCACTAGTCAGACACAAATGGCTCTGAGCACTATGGGACTTTAACAATCAGACACAGAGTAACGGTTGCGAATGATAGAAAACAGGGTTAAAAATCAAGTAAGATGTAGGCTTGAAAATTCTTGCTACCAGCGGGGCAGACGTACCGGACGTAGCTTATGTGTAATGTTTACTCTGCTAACAAGAGCGGACTATGCCGCATCACGAGGCTCGAGAGCTGTTACAAACCGCAACCCTTGGACACAGCGAACATAGCAGAGTACGGCCTGTTCGTCACGTAGGCATCACGTGCTGCCGTGTGACACACACACAATGCTCGAGAGTACTGGAAACTTCTAGAACAAGTGGTGCCGGGTGCACTACCGCCTGTAAAAAGGCTAGCCGCCGTAGTGTTGGGGGAGTGATGGCGGTGATGGAGCAGCTGGTCAGTCGATCAGATATGGTTTAGCTGGAGTTACGATGCTGTGAGATTGTAGTGCAGTGCTGCGTAGCCACGAGGGGACTTAAAGACTCATTTCCATGTCGTCAGCACTTGGTCTGGTGTGCCCGCCTCTGCTATATTGGGACTCAGGGAGCCGTGAGAAGTTACACTACTAAGAAGACAGTTACTAGACTTCGTATATACAACTGTTTATAAAACGGATGTCCCTGGGGTGCTTCCAGTGTACATATTCTCGTGCCATGATTTATGATTGCATCCAGTGGACTCTGAGATCCCAGCCGAGTTCCGTATTCTAACTCACCGTACAGCCCTCTCTTCAGTGGAGCAAGTGCACAGAAGGTAGCCCATGACCAGTAGACCTACTGCCAAGTAAGTTCTTCGACGCACATTCTTGCAGTCCTTCCACTCCCTCTCAGGACTCGTCAGTTGGACACGACATATCAGCGATACCATGAAACAAAGCCGAAAGAAGTGACGTGGGCTGCACTCCATGCTAGGACGTGGCATCAGACACAGGCAACACTGACCTTGTTCTGATCCTGTTAACGGTGCACAAGACCCACAACAAAGGCCGTAGTTAATCTGTAGCGTCTCCTGCCCAGGTGCTTCCACAGAACTCATCTTGATCGCTGCACATACAATAGCACCTCTTTTCAATATAACACGATTTTTCTAAACACTAGTGAACACTCGCCAAAACAGTGAGGCCAAAGAGCCTCCAATAGCATCAACGACGTAACAAATGCAAACTGCACTCCACTCACAATTTCGCCGACCAGAGCGTCTCTACGGAGAACTACCACGAACTGTGGCGACGACAATGCACTAAAACACTTAACAGCAGATCTGTGGTGTGACACCAAGTCAATCATCTCAGCATAAAGGAATGGTATCATTCAGTAAGGGGGTGTATGTCGTTTGCATCAAAGACCCTGCACACTATTTTAATAGCCTCAAACCGACAATTCAACAAATCGTGCGGAATCCACAGTTCAAAAGCTGAAAACCAACGATGTGGCCACGGTCACTAGCCATTAACACCTGGCTGGCTAGGCTACGCACGGAGACGGCACTCTAATTGAGCCAGGGATTCAAATCGGCCCACAAATAAGCTCAGCAACCAATCCCCGAACTCTGTGCCCAAGACGCTTGAGGAGGTGCTCGCCTTACTCGACGGACGGACAATTCATACCGTCCTCCTCGCGCCGTTATCACTCGCCATTTCGCAAGACGCCCCGTCCCCATCAACAGCCTCGAACAAAGATCTTAATGGCCAAAAATCCAGAGGGAAATCACACGACAGATCGAGCTAGTGGCGCCACGAATTCGAAAGGCGACGCCAGCAACCCCGCCACGCGACAGGGGCTACAAGTAGATTCTATAATGCCATCTCTAAGTTATTGATCCATAAAATCTTTCATAATCGGCTTTAAATGCTCTGTCCTGCGCTTTCAAACGTGCTGTCTTACTCCTTAGCGCTGTCCAGTCGACAGACCCCTACCAACATTGTGTAATTTGCTGTAAAATTACAGTCTCGTTCATTCTCATCCAACACTTGTAATTTCGCAACCAGAGTATCCTGCGGCAACTTCCTTTCCTGGGGGATAAAATTACCAATACTGAGAAGCATTACCTTCGTGCCTTCTACCTGCATAACGCAGCACACGCTACGTCGTACAAAACTAACTAACTCTGTCTAGTGCTTCATTATTCGCCATACACAAAAAGTTAATTGGCAGGTCAGTACCAATACCAGCCCAGACTGACTTTCCTGTACGTTTCGGTACGCGATCCCGTGAAGTGACCTAAAGGGACCTTGTACGCATTTTAATTGGTTTCCGTGGTCACGGGTCGGACCTTGCCACACTGGAGGTATTCCGAGTGCAGAGCCTAGTTAAAAAAAAATTCCATCCACTTCTGCCGTATGCCGTTCCAGGTCAATTATGGTGAGATGTGCAAACAGGAAGCAAGTCCGAGAATAGCGTCGTAGCCACCGCTAACCGTGGGTAGGACTTCTGTATCCATTTGGAAGTTAGCATCTCGCACTCGAAACTTCAACACTCCAGCACTGAGCGAATTTAAACGTCCTCCAGCTACACCACTTAACGTCCACCGCGGTGCATTTAACCTGTTTGCCCCAAAAACTCGCTTACTTGCAACCGACACCTGAGAGCCAGTAACATTTTACAAAATTTATCCCTCACACAGCCGGTCAGAAAAAAGTCTGCCACTGCTTTCTTACATACGCTAAGTCTTACTGTGAGTGTGGCATAGTGGACATCCCGCGTCCTGTTCCGTTCAACTGCTGCCCTTAAAATCTAATCTGCGATTGAAACTTCCATTGTTACTGATTTCAGTTACAGCACTTCCGATCCGAGCGACCAGATTTCTTGCGATATCTGAAACCTTGCTGCCTGGAGTCCCTTTGTACATGATCCATTTGTCCACATCGAAAACAATTTATGTCCTTACTAAACACTGTCTGACATTCACGTGACCTAGCGAATGACTCAACTTCCTCTAATGATAATGCATTATCCATTGCTTCACTCAAATTATTAGGAAACTCCAAATGAACCTTTCTTGACATTTCCGGTTGTAACCCCCTGAAAACTGCGTCAAGAGCCCTCTGCTCTGCTTCCTGCAAAATCATCTATGAGCTCATAGGTATCTAGATTAAGTTTACGAATACGGTCGATGACACTGTGAATCTATTCATTCCACTTACGAAAAAGCCTAATTAGTTATTCTCGATAATATCTTGGAGTGTTCTTCTTCTGATACCTCTCTATTAACCCTTCCCGAAAATCTTCAAATGCTTTAGCCTCGCTCAGTATCTCATTACCCATAATATGTGCTCTAGCACCTGCCGTTAGTCTAGGAACACGTAATAAATGCTCCTTACTCCATCCCACCGATTTGTCGGCTGTAGCCAAATTGTCAAAAAAGACAAAAACACCTTCCCCCTGTTACCCTGAAAACATCATGACCGACCCCGCAACAGTGCCATCAAGGGTGGGTGAGTTGGGATGTGAATGCTTCCTTTCTGTCGCTCTGAGCTTGTTTACCTCTGTAATTTATCTGCCTGATCCATACATTGCTCGATAACCTCATCGGCAGAATGTTCTTTCGCCATGACTTCCATTTAATCACGAGAGAAGTATACCCAAAGAACACAAAACACAATCTAGCAAGAAGACAGTAAAAGCCAAGAGGTTCGAAACCAAAATAACTGTAATCGGCACTTACTTCGTTTGCTGTGTGGCACATCGTCACTGTAGGTGCTACAACTGCGAGGTGCTTAACTCCACGAGATCCATCATCCACGATACCTCAGCGGTCCTCCTGATACCAGTGTAAACAGGTCATGTTAAGAAGCACAGGACTCCACTGCCCATCGCCAGATTTCAACACATGGGCGTGAAATACGGGATGGTGTGAGTGTGTCCAGGGATAGCTCCTGATAACTGAATAAGAACATTTATTGATGAACTGCAATGAACTGGTTGTGGGCCCTCTGGGCTAGGTTTCCTTCCGCTCGTAATATTCTCGGCTACAACGAAGATGGTGTTAACTAGCCAGGTCGTACTGCGGCTGCTGGAACCAAGCAATGCGAATCTCTGTTTTGGTGGAGGCTGGGGGGGGGGGGGGGGGGGGGGAAGGAGGTGGGATGCATGGTAACGGGACAGGTCAGAGCCCTGTCTCAGCGGCTGCGGCTATCTGGCGTCAGCAGGTCGGGGTCGCTGGGGCCCTATTCTGTATCGTTCATACCGATCGGTGTAGTAAGTTAGTCTCAGTAGTGACGTCATTTTCGGTTCTTTATCCAAATATCCTATTCCGTAAGCTTCTGAGACCTATTACCGAACGGTCCTCCCACAGCTTTTACGACAATTGTACCGAAAGATTTTGGATTTCGGTGTGGCTCTGTCGATCGGTAAGCTTTGGTTTGCGTACACCCATAATTTGTTATTTTAAACATATTTAGCCGTTTTAGCTTTGGATTTAGTGATTGTGTTACTAAAGAATCACCAGAGTACGCATCCTGTTTGGAAAGTGAGTTCATAATAGACTATTTTCCTCTGTTAGAAATATGCTTAGTTTAGGTTGTTACTGTGAATGATTGCATCAACAAAAAACGTTTTCGGACAGTATTCTCTCAAAATACATGGTATTTTTATGCAAATAAGAGTTTAAAGATCATTAAGTATCAAGACATCAGCTCTGCTTATGTAATTTACATGAGTGTGAACTGAAGTTACTAGTGACTTTGTGTCCTTTTCCCACAAATGATTTAGTTAGTATCTATCGAAACGTGTTACAACTTTCAAGTAGAAATGGAAAGCGATCATGTGAAGCCTCATATGGGAAACCTTCCAAACTATTACGCATTTATGACTTACGCAGCACCGTTTGGCAACGAAGTCAGCCTACATTCCTCTACCATAGTATGAGAATAGCGTTCTGAGAAATTGTTATTCGTGTAAGTTAAGATTTTTCTGCAATATTCGTTATTTCTTACACGTAAGAGCGCACTTCCTCAGCATGATTTCGTGATTTCTGTGCGTAACAAAATAGGAAATATGAAATTTCTGGAGATGAAATTGCTGTGAGTGAAACAACTGACAGTGACTTTTATATTCTTTCTTGTCAGAAATAATTCACCATTTTTTCCGAATATGTATGCGGTTAGACAGGAATCTAAGAGCACAACTTAAATTACTGGGTATGTAACTAGCAGCAGTCATCTTCATAAACTTGCTTGTCACAAGTATTTATCTGCAATCGAATCTCCAACAACAGTAGACAGAGATGAAAGATCTCCGCCGTAACATTTTTAGACTGTAGCACCATATACAAAACATTTTCATTCATGAGATTGAAAGTGTTGTTAATAAAAATTCTCTATTTAAACTAGGCTGAACTGCATGTGACTGCTTTAGTCTTTAATAAAACTTGCATCTGACTGCGTATTTAACTGAACTGAACTTTATCTGACTGCATGAAAATATTGTTGGAAAATTAATACTCAAAATACACATCTGACTGCATGAAAGTTTAGTGGTAAAAATAAATGAAAGTCACCAACCTGCATCTGACTGAGTCTGTGGACTTAGCTCGTGCACTCCTTCCCGTTTAGCCGATAATAAAACATATATTCAACTCAGCCATAGTGCAGTGGCATAAAATTGTCATTCTAGATAACTTTGATCATTTTGTCCCTGTTTGTTACTTAATAAAAATTCTGTCCTGATCTGAATAATTTGCCAGCTGTGCAATGGCATATAGATTATTTTACTCTGATAAATGAAATTATTAGCTTTACTCATGGGAACTTTACTTTAATATACTTTTTGGTTCAATGCAAGCACAGGATGCGAAGAACGACATACGGTGTGAGATGAAACTCTAATTTTATCTAAAATATATTTATTGTTCAAACTTTTTAGGCACATGTGAAAAACTAAAAAACAACTTCTATAGCATGGATTTACGAGAAAGTTTCACAAAACGCTTATTACATCAACAATGGGATTCCTATCTAGCTTTTAGACATTATTTAACCAAAGAAAACCGATTTTATTAATTATTCTTTCTAGTTTCCCCAGGTATGTCCCGAGTTTCGCTCAATATATAGCTTATTATGTGCGTAGCGCCAATTCTTACTTTGATGCTGTCACGACCCGGCTGCCTCCTGCAGGCATCTAGCTCCGGATCGAAACACGTCTGCTGTCTCTGTGCATCTCCTCACCACTACTCAAACTTTTAATGCGTGCACCTAGCTCTATTAGCTGTCGAAGATCTTACCACTCGAAGATGTACTACTCGTCCAACCTTGCGGTTGGGAACTATCGACATTTTTCACTGGCTCTATCCTGATCGAATCTCAGCACATACCTTTCAAGATGCATGTTATAAGCTTCGACGAACTGCAGGAGCTCTAGAAAATGCGTTTTTTCAATTTTGTTTTTAAGACCCAAATCGTTGACGTATCATATAGGAAAGTGGGCTACTTAATCATTTGGATCTCTAGGAGCGAGTTATAGCCATGTTTTATCTACCTTCTTATTCTTTGAAACTCTCAGAATCAATTTTTCCGGTGTTTCTATAGATGCTTTAGTATAATCTGGTACTACTCACTATTCCTAACTCACTTTCCGAAACGTAAAATCCAAAACACGATGTCGGTGTGAATGAGAATAGGATGACGTAATGCGACATTTACGAGAATCTGCAGAATTCAGTCAAATACGCTATCGTTATTATGCATGCATGGAAACATGCGGTGAGGGAAACTAAAAATTTCTATGCATTTCAGCTGAGAATCATGGAAATCGATATACTGCGCCTGATAGTGTTAAGGAGGAGGCAAGAGCGATGAACGCGGGCATGTCAGCTGGATGGAATGCGGCGCCATACGTTATGGCAATGTAAACGCAGTTTTCGAAACTTTGAAGAATAGCGCGCCTGTGTCGTCTGATAGCCGCTTTGTGTTTGTGGCGCTGTGCGCGCTGCAGTGCGCATGCGCGGATCTGCGGCCGCTTGCTTTTGATTGGCTTGCGCGACGCGTACCGATAACAGCGCTTCGGTTCTCTAGACCCGAACGGTATCGCTTCCGAAATGCATGCTGAATAATGCAGGGGCTCTAGTTCGAGTACTAGACCGTTCGGTGCTCTTCAGTACCGAAACAATCGGCACAATGGCGGAAAGATACAGAATAGGCACCGTGGCAACGGTCCAGTCGTGGCGTTTTGTGGAGGCAGCGTCCCAGGACAATGTCGACAGTGCGTTACCACAACATACCCCAATCGGTGACTCCCATGGCAGGCAGCTGCCTGTTGACGGCGTATGGCGATAGTTATGGTGGCGGCGTCACTCTGGCGCCTCCGAGGCGACGACCAGCATTACGTCGATGACTATTACGATGACTGTGGTGACAACTCTGAAATGGTGGGGGCTCCGTGTGACACAGGCTCTGCGTCACTCCAACTCCTCACGATGGACGATGATGACGAGCTGGCTGCTTGTCCTTATATACGGCTTTCTGCCACTGACGTCTGCAGTTCTTCTTCCCCAGTAGGTTGGTGGAATATTCTGGTGTTGCTGCATGACTGACCCGATTAGTGCCCTCGATGTACACATGCAGCATGGTACCTCTGGTCACGTCCTCCGATGGCCAATGCCACAGCATATCCCTTCATGTTGCTTAACTCGGCGCTCCGTCGATCCACTTACATCACAGTATTATACCAGTAAACTGTGCAACAGAATATAACACACACATGACTTCTGGCTCCCAGTATTCCTTGCCATTCTAATTAACTTCATTACTGTAAAACTTCTACTTTTAACTAACTTAACTGCTCTAGTCACTCGACCCTCTACAATTATATCACATTAATGTAGTATCCAAAATTCGTAAGGAACACTCAGCAGCAGGGACTCCAAGATTAAATATTGTACACTGTGGTGATAAAAGCCACTGGATACGTGCTAATGCCAATACGTACCTTCTTTTGCCTTGCGTATCACAGCAACTCGACTTGACATGAACTCAACAAGTCATTGGAAATCCACTGCAGAAATTTTCATCTGTGGTGCCTCTATAACCACCCATAACTCCGAAAGTGTTGCAGGATTTGGTGCACAAAATTCACCTCACGATTACGTCCCATTAATGTCTGATGAATTCATGCTGGGCGATCTGCGTAGCCAAATAATTTACTCGAATTCTCCATAATGTTCTCCAAACCAATCTCGAACAGTTGTGTCCCAACACGCAGCATTGTCATCCATAAAAATTTCATCGTTGTTTGGCTGTAAACGGTCTCCAAGTAGCCGAACATAACCATTTACAGTCGGTCAATAATAGGTTCAGTAGGAGCTGAGGACGTGGTCCATTCCAAGCAAACAGCCCACAAAACTATAGAGCCACCACCTGCTTGCACAGTGCCATGTTGATAATTTGGATCCATGGATTCGTCGGCTCGACGCCACACTCGAACCCTACCATCAGCTCTAACAAACGGAAAGTGGGACTCATATGACGACGTCACGATTTTACAGTCGTCTAGAGTCCACCCGATATGGTCATGAGTCGAGGAGAGGCGCTGAGGCGATGTCGCGCTATTAGCAAAGGACTAGCATTGGTCGTCTGCTGCCACAGCCTGTTAACACCAAATTTCGCAGCACTATCACTGCCCTAACGGAAATGTTCGTCGTACATTACACATTGATTTCGGAGATAGTTTCACACAGTAAGCTTTTCTGTAAACACTGACAACTCTAAGCAAACGCCACTGCTCCCAGTCTTTTAAGTGAAGGCCACCTGCCACTGTCTGCGGTGGGAGGTTATTCCGTCTCCTCGAGAAACTCTCGACAACGATATCCGAAACTGATGTCCCCTGCGTCTAGCTCCGACTACCGTTCCCGTTCAAAGTCTGTTAGCTACCATTGTGCGGCCGTAATCACGTCGGAAACTATTTCACATGAGTCACCCAAGTGCAAATGACGACAGCAATAGTTTATTATCCTTTTGTATATTGTACACGCGATCCTTCCGCTATCTGTATACGTGCAGATTGCTATCGCATGACTTTTGTCACCTTACTATAATGATTCCATTGATAATCATGTGCATTCGTTTCGTCATTTCTAGGCATATATGACCATGATCATGTAAATCAAAATAGTTTTTAAAATGAAATATTTTTTGGCAATGAAAATTCTAAAAATTGTAGACATAGGATAGCTGCGTCTTTTACTGTGGTTATATCACATTAAAATAGTATCTTAAATTCGCCCCAGACGGCGCAAGGACAGATCCGTCGAGAACACTTCATTCATTGCGCGAGTGAAGAGTGCAGTAGCACTCGCTCAAAGTGAAATGGCATGCGGCTGAAACAATTTCCTAAGTTGGATAAAGATCTGGAATACACAAAACATAGCAAGCTACATAAAATTTGTAAAACATCATGCACAAAAATATGAATTTCTCATTACGTTAGTAATTACGTTCCTTTAGTCCTGTATAGTTGATTGATGTTCATTTACTGTATAGTTTACAGGAGAATACTAGGCTATTACTCTAATTGGTACATAATACGGCATGTCTGTATTTTATCTGTAACTTTAAATTCGTGTAGTAGTGTAATATATATATATATATATATAATTCCTGTATTCATTTAATTTGCATTTCACCTTTTTCGTCACATATTAGAGAGGGCAATCTGTCTGAATTTTCTGTTCAAAATTTGTTTTTTTACGCAATTTTTCCACTATGTAATAGTTCCAATAGCATGGAAGAATTTGTGTATGCTGCAAATTTCGTGAGCGGTTCTAGGTGCATCAGTCCGGAACCATGCTTCTGCTACAGTTGCAGGTTCGAATCCTGCCTCAGGCATGTGTGTGATACCTTTAGATTGCTTAGGTTTAAGTGGTTCTAAGTCTAGGGGTCCGATAACCTCAGATTGTGGTGTCACCGCCAGACACCACACTTGCTGGGTGGTAGCCTTTAAATCAGCCGCGGTCCGTTAGTATACGTCGGACCCGCGTGTCGCCACTATCAGTGATAGCAGACCGAGCGCCGCCACGCGGCAGGTCTAGAGAGACTTCCTAGCACTCGCCCCAGTTGTACAGCCGACTTTGCTAGCGATGGTTCACTGATAAAATACGCTCTCATTTGCCGAGACGATACTTACCATAGCCTTCAGAAATTTTGTCTGCATTAGATGCATATTTCAAAGAATCAGTCAATGTAGTTGCGAAAAGGTATACCTTCTTTCGTACAAAACGTACGGCGGGTCAAACTAATCGGGAGTGGGTTGCAACCTTGAAAGGTCTTACTAGGGATTGTGCTTTTGAGTGTCAATGTGGACTCCCTTATTCAGATACTATGGTACATGATGCAATTGCACAGAACGTTTCTGATGTTCGTGTAAGGGAACAGATGTTGAAACTAGTCAATCCCTCCCTTCAACATGTGATGGACATATTGGATCGGCAGGACACACTTGACTTTGCTCAGGAATCGTTTGAAACTTCGCCACCCTTGTGCCAGGTTAACCGGCCCGCCGGGCGAGCTGCACGGAACAGTGAACAGCCCTCGAGCGCGGTCACGCAGCTGCCGCCAGGCTCTCAGCCACGTGTGCCGCGCAGGCAAGCAAATGCAGTGCTAAAATCATGCCCGCGGTGTGCTACTAGACATTCGCGTGAGAATTGCCCGTCACGCCAGACTATTTGCTTTTTCTGTAATAAAAAAGGCCATGTTCAGAGTGTTTGCCAGAAAAAACTCAGATCGGGCACTCACAACCATTCCAGGCCCTTTGCTACGTGCCGAATTCGAACCAAGGATGCTCAGGCTCGCAAAACTTCTCCCATGGAAATTCATGTAGTTCATTCCACTCCGCCCAGTCCCACTCTCTCTAACAGTGACTGTGTTCATCCCACAAATAGTGTGCTTCGATATCGCCGGAAATCCCGTCAAGTCGCAAGTGATTCGGTACCAGTGTCAGTTCACGTTGCACGAGACAATCGCTCTTCTCGTCAGCAGGGCAATAAACTTTTTGTAGATTTGGACATTAACGGCAAAGTGATACCATTCCAGCTCGATTCCGGAGCTGCAGATTCACTGATCAATCAAGACACGTACAAACAGCTGGGCTCACCTCCGTTGCGTGCCGCAAATGTTAAGTCAACTAGCTATTCCAGTCAAGATATCCCTGTGTTAGGACAGTGCAGCCTTCTTGCAACATACAAAGGACAAACAAAACTTGTGTCATTTTATGTCCTTCATTCTTCTTCTGCAGTGAACTTGTTTGGTTTCGATTTATTTCAGTTGTTTAACTTGTCTATCGTAAATCAGGTCCTATCAGTGAACCAGACTGTGCCTTCAGGCAGTGTTTCTCGTCTATGTGAAGAATTTGCAGACTTTTTGCACTGGGCCTTGGTTGCGCTAAGAACTATAAAGCACATTTGGAACTGAAAGTAAACGCGCAACCGAAATTTTTCAGGGCGCGCAATGTTCCCCATGCACTGCGTGATGACGTCGCAAAAACATTACACGATTTGGAATCACAAGGTGTAATTGAACGTGTGCAGGCTTCTCTCTGGGTATCACCCTTAGTAATTTTGCCAAATACCTTCGGGAAAACTGAAGCTTTGTGTGGACTTCAAGGCAACAGTGAATCCACAACTAGTGATTGCAACTTTTCCTTTACCCCGCCCAGAAGATCTTCTTGACAAACTGTGCCCGGGTAAATATTTTTCGAATTTGGACCTAGCGTACTTGCAAATACCGGTGGACGAAGAATTCCAGCGCGTTTTGGTGGTTAGCACGAATCTTGGTTTGTATCGATTCAAACGACTGCCATTCGGGTGTGCATCCGCCCCTGCATTGTTTCAGCAATATCTACAAACTGTTTGTGCGTCGGTCCCTACTGCAGCAAACTATCTGGACGATATTGTGATCTCCGGAAAGACGGAAGAAGAACATTTAGTCAATCTCAAAACATTATTTGAGGTCTTGCGACAAAATGGTCTTCGCTTGCGGAAGGACAAATGTGTGTTTTTTGCTCGTGACTTGCCCTACCTGGGACGTGTACTCAATGCCCAAGGCATACATCCCAGTCCCGAGCACCTCTGTGCCATACAAGACTTGCCTTCGCCGCAGAATTTGAAGCAGCTACAGAGTGTGCTGGGAAACATCAACTATTATTATAAATATATCCCACACGCCTCTTCCATTTCAGCTCCGCTTCATCGCTTACGCCGTAAAGGTGTTCCATTCGTCTGGACGACGGCATGCGAATGCGCCTTTCACCAGTTGAAATCGGCGTTGCTTTCCAATACTTGCCTTACGCCATTCGATCCCCAGAAGCCCCTTTTGTTGATGGTGGATGCATCTGACTTCGGGATCGGTGCTGTGCTTGCGCACAACGATGGATCGCATGATCGCCCTATTGCCTTTGCGTCCAAATTGCTCTCGTCTGCGCAAAGAAATTATTCACAGATCGAGAAAGAAACATTGGCTCTCGTATTTGGTGTTACAAAGTTTTATGATTTCTTGTATGGTCGTCGCTTTACCATCCAAAAACCTTTGGCATCGCTTTTTCATCCGAACAAGCCTGTACCTCCACGTACAGCGCAGAAATTCATTCGCTGGTCTATTTTCCTCTCGCAGTACCGCTACGATATCTTGTATCGTCCACTGCTAAGCACGGAAACGCCGATGCGTTGTCCCGTTTGCCTGTTGCTGAGGATGGAGCATTCGATTCCTCCGAACTTGCTTGCATGTTCATTGATGCGGAAACCGATGACGTGGTCGAATCGTTTCCGATTGATTTTCGTCGTGTAGCTACTGCCACAACTGCTGACCCTGTCCTTGCTACGGTTCTGCGTTTTGTTGCTACGCAATGGCCCTTGTCAAAGTCACGGATCGGGGATCCGTTGGTTCGCAGATTTTTTGCTCACAAGGAGACTTTTTGTTCGATGTGGTGTTTTGCTGTTGCGTTCTGATAATGACCAGTCCAGGGTAGTGGTCCCACGTTCGTTACAGTCCTCTGTCTTACAGCTTCTCCACCAAGGACATTGGGGTATAGTGAGAACGAAACAACTTGCTCGTCAGCACTGTACTTGGTTCGGAATCGATGCCGCGATTACGAATATGTGCTCTTCTTGCATGGTGTGTGCCGAACAACAATCAGCACCACCGCGGAAATTCTTTGCCTGGCCAAAAGCCACTTCCCCTTGATAACGCTTACACATCGATTTTGCTGATCCATTCTGGAATGCTCGATGGTTGGTTGTGGTAGATTCATTCAGTAATTTTCGTTTTGTGGTCCGGATGTCTTCCACGATGTCATCTGCCACCATCCAAGCGTTATTTGCTATCATTTGCATTGAAGGTCTTCCACAGAATATTGTTTCCGACAGTGGCCCACAATTCATGTCCGCAGAATTTCAGTCATTCTGCAAGGCCAATGGTATTCAACATCTGACGTCCGCGCCGTTTCCGCCACAGTCAAACGGTGCCGCTGAAAGATTGGTCAGGACTTTCAAGTCACAGATGTTGACGCGTTATTGCTCTTTTTGGCCTCGTATCGCTCTCAGCCCCGAGATGGTCGCTCGCCGGCTGGGTTGCTCCGCAGTCGTCATCATCGAACCTTGATGTCTTTGCTACATCCGCCGCATCAGGTTCCTGTGCAGCGGCAGACACCTGCTTTTGCTCCAGGCGACGTTGTCTACTATCGCCACTATCGAGGTTCACGGCGTTGGCTCGAAGGGCGCATTCTTCGCTGCCTCGGACGCGCTATGTATCTGGTTTTGGGGGCCTCTGGTGAGGTGCGCCGGCATCTCAACCAGCTGCGCCTCTGTCGTCGCATGGAATCTGCCGCTCGCCGTCTGTTTTCAGCGACGGTGCCGTCCGGTCAGCGCCCTGGGGACCCATCTACTGGCTCGCCTCAGTCCCAGGTGTTACCGACGCTGCCTTCCATTTTGCCCCATGGCGACGCGCCGCCGCCACCGCCGCCGCCGCCTGTTCTCCCACCGGCGACGCCCGCAGTGGACGCTTCGCCGCAGCCGCCGGGCGCCTCCCTGGGTCACGTGCCGCCGATCGCTTCCCGGGATCAGTTGTCCTCCGACATGGAACTCTTGGAACTCTTGCCCGCTCCGGACCATATGTCGTCTTCGCCCGTCGGGTGCCCCGGCCCGATGGAGGTCGACCCTTCGGCCCCTCCTGTCTCTCTGCGTGCACCCTGGAGCAGGTTTTCAGGCGTTTCCTAGCTCCCCTCCGACCGAATGGCCGGGTGCGGGTAGCACAGCCTTGCCTGTTGTTAGGCTCCCCACCTCGTCGCATACGACAACATGGGGTCCTCCCCACGGCGGGCGGAAGCCTTATGCCACAACCGTACGCCGATTTGCGGGGGAGGAATGTGGTGTCACCGCCAGACACCACACTTGCTAGGTGGTAGCCTTTAAATCGGCCGCGGTCCGTTAGTATACGTCGGACCCGCGTGTCGCCACTATCAGTGATTGCAGACCGAGCGCCGCCACACGGCAGGTCTAGAGACTTCCTAGCACTCGCCCCAGTTGTACAACCGACTTTACTAGCGATGGTTCACTGATGAAATACGCTCTCATTTGCCGAGACGATAGTTAGCATAGCCTACGGAATACGGAATACGGATGAATACGTATCCCTTGAACTCCGTATTACGAAGCTCTGTAGCGTATTTGATAGTTTCCCTGTGCAACATTATAACTTTTTGGCCCGCGAACTTACGACCCCTTCCCACACTGTCTTTTTGAATTCTTTGTTTCCCGTTTTCTTGACCAGTTAAAATGCAACGTTATTTCGCACATAGAGAGCTCGTGTCTCTCTCACTCGCTTCAATAACCTCAATCTTGTGTGTTAGTGACATTTACTTTTTGTTCGGCATCATGTTGCCACTTGGCAACGACTTGTCGCAGTGGCAACACCGGTTCCCGTTAGATCACCAAAGTCGCTGTCGGGCTGGGCTAGCACTTGGATGGGTGACCATCCGGCTCTGCCGAGTGCTGTTGGTAAGCGGGGTGCACTACGCCCTTGTGAGGCGAACTGAGGAGCTACTTGATTGAGAAGTAGCGGCTCCGGTCTCGTAAACTGTGCAAGATCCCCTCGCTTCTAAACTGATACTGTTATTACTCAACCGCGAGTCCGTAGAGGGTGGTTGGTATATGTGACGTACAGTATAACTGGTCAGCATTTCCACCCGAAATTTGCGAGTGTGCCGGCCGCGGTGGTCTAGCGGTTCTGGTGCTGCAGTCCGGAACCGCGGGACTGCTACGATCGCAGTTTCGAATCCTGCCTCGGGCACGGGTGTGTGTGATGTCCTTAGGTTAGTTAGGTTTAAGTAGTTCTAAGTTCTAGGGGACTTGTGACCTAAGATGTTGAGTCCCATAGTGCTCAGAGCCATTTGAACCAATTTGCAAGTGTAAGTCGGACCTTCCTTGGTCCACCTTGGTGGGTCGTGTCGTCGGATTTCCTCCTACCTGTGCACGTTGCAGCCCTCGTAAATGTCGTCCCGTGCAGAACCTTCATTGGCGCATTTGATGTCTCTGTCGGTGGAAGCTAATTATCTGAAATTGCTGTCGATCAACTTTGGGGTATCTATTTACTCGAAATTAACATTCAGATTGCCGTAATATTACTTTTATTCCTATTAGATCAATAATGAAACACTCATGTCACAAACTATTCGTAACCGAGAGCATGGCTACCATCGAACAAGACAGGAAGAGCTCTTAACGCTGACTGCCGACTTTGGCGCGCAGTCCGTATCTCTTACCAGTTTCGTCACAGTTCGTGGATTTCCGATCAAGTTCGTACTTACTAATATATGCATTTGTTAATGAATGGGTGTGAATTTTAACGAGGCAAAATTATGATGAATAGTTTTAAACATCCAGAGGTTCCTCCTAGTATTCATGTTGTCATAAATGACTTTAATTATTATTTAGTGACGGCTCCCAAACCCAAGGTCCTCGGCGGTACTTTTGAGGCAGCCACCACAAATTGTATAAAGCGCGGGTAGTGACCAGGATGTAGCTATGTCTGTTGGCCGAAAAATAATTAATGACAAGAATTGCACCAGCTAGAATGAAGAGATAACTTATCTTTATTTCGGGCGAAACGTGCACCAGCAATACAAGTCCAAGTAATATCCACGAGTAATCCGGGTACTGAGCCTAGTCGAATACAACATCAAATATCACACTGCAATGGCTCCGCTATAAACTCCACGAAAGGGTAGCAATAGACAATCGACAACAGACCCGAGCTCAGCCATGGCGCGACCACTTCCTTCGGCGGTAACGCCCTGAGACGCCGACGGCCGCGACAGGAACTGTGGCCAGCGATGTCACGGTCAGGGCGCGCGTGCGCGAGTTGGTTGGTTGGTTGGGTGCATGGATACAACATATTAAATATAAATAAACAAAATCGGTGACTTTGGAGCCAAGATGGCGGTACTTCCCGCCATGTATATTTCCCAGGTTGACGCTTGTTGCTACGGTCCAGCGCCGAGCCCCACCCCACTACGCGCGACTAATGGTCGCTTCGTCACCTAGCCATCCAGCGGGGGAAATGCTCTCTGACTCATGGCCGGCTAAGGACTACAGCACTTCCTAACTATCGTGAATACATCAATAAGGGACAATAATTCATTAAAACTGCTAAAAATGTCTTCCTCACGTAAGAGACACCTTAAAACTGACATGCGGCCGGGAGAGCTGTGTGCTGACCACATGCCGCTCCATATCCGCATCCGGCGACGCGTGGGCTGCGGATGACACGGCGGCCGGTCGGTCCCGTTGGGCCCGTTCGGACGGAGAGTTTATGTTACCACTTAAAGTGCTACAAGTAAACTGGGACTGGCAGAAAATAATGCAGGTAATGCATTTTTCGAATGCTTGGCAATGACTGGTAAAATATTGTTTAACGAGTAACAGTCGCCTCTTACACATCATTGTCGGGGCTGTACAGTCTTCGTTTCCTTGGATAAATGTGAATAACTCAGATGTACTGTAATGTAGCGGTACTGTATAAGCTTTCTTACCGTATTATACAATATATTATCAATTAGGTCTTAAAAGTTTCGCCGGCCGGGGTGGCCGAGCGGTTCTAGGCGCTACAGTCTGGAACCGCACGACCGCTACGGTCGCAGGTTAAAATCCTGCCTCGGGCATGGATGTGTGTGATGTCCTTAGGTTAGTTACGTTTAAGTAGTTCTAAGCTCTAGGGGACTGATGACCTCAGATGTTAAGTCCCATAGTGCTTAGAGCCATTTGAACCATTTTTTTTTCTTTAAGTTTCGTTCCGTTTTCATTAGGAACGTTACGCTTTATACAAAGGACTTTGCGTGTGGCAGTGCACTGAAAAAAAAAATGATCATATGGCATTGTAGGCCGGGAGGCCCCATGCGGGAAAGTTCGGCAGCCGTATTGCAAGCCCTTCTTGTTAACGCCACTTCGGCGACTTGCGAATCAGTGATGATGAAATGATGACGAAGAACACACAACACCCAGCCATCACGAGGCAGACCAAATTCCTGACCCCGTCAGGAATCGAACCTTTTTTTTTTTTGTAGCCATATATATTTATTTAAGTATATTAACAACGATACATTAAAAAAAAGACATTTTATTCTATTAACCTATTATATTCCTAGTGTTGGTTAATATTACTGTCATTTTATATGTTTTCGTTTTTCTCTTATTGTTGTTCCTTAAACCCCTTTACATGGCCATTTGTCATCTTTTTTTTAGGGGGGGGGGAGACATTGGAGGACAGGCACTTATATTTAGCATCGACACATTGATTTTGAGTTCATGTGTCTGTATGTGATGCACTTGTGATGCTACAGGCACATTGTGTATTCTGGTTTGATCTCTTCCTCTATTTTACACTGTTAAGTGGGACAGTATGAGGGAAACGTCACCATGATAGATGGAGCAGAAGTGGAAGAAACTTTTTTACATATACTACAAATTATACCTAAATTGAAGAAGAGAGAAAATTTTGTCATATTATATAAGAGAAGCAGAAAGGAGAGTGTGAGTAAACAATAGAATTTTACAGGCACAAAGTAAAGGAAATCATTTAAAAACAATAATAATAATAATAATAATAATAATAATAATGAGTAGTTGGCACTTTCCACTAAGTAATGCTTGTCTCCTACTCAGTATAGTACAAATAATGGAGAAAAAATTAATTTAAAAAAGTTATAGTACTACTGGGCATACTTTTGACACTGTTTTGGCTGCAAGCTTGACAGATGTTTGGTGAGACCCGTGCGCGGGCACCGAGAACGCTACCGCAAGACCACGAGCTGCGGACAGGCAGCGCACTGACCCGTCGGGACTGAAATATCTGTACTTTTTGCCCAGATTTCCGAGTTATAAACGTTCCGCTTCGCTCAAGTTCTACTGTATAATATACAAGAGCCGAGTGTCAACAGTACAAAACTCTGCAGTGCCCGTCTCGTTCGGAAACGTCAGTACGAACGAAATCGACGCCGCCGTTAGCGCTGAAATGGAGCAGCAGCAGCGTTTATCGGTTTAGCACAGATAAGCACGTCAATAACGCCTAAATTATTCAGCGTCCCGCCAGCCGACAACGCAAGTGCCGCACCCGGCCGCACTGTGCGTGCGCCGGCCGTCATGCTGCGACGGGTCGGCGGCAGCCACCGCGGCCAGCCGGGCCGCCCCCGGAACTGGGAGATCAATGGCGCGCGCGGCAACTCCGGAAACGAGTTGCGGCCGCCGGCCTTCGGTCGGAGCGGAAATTCGCGGTCGCGCCGCCGCACACCTCGATCGCTGCGCGCGCTCGGTATCGGATATCGAGAGAGACTCTGCGTCATCTCTGCTAACCGTACCCGGCCCCCCACCCTCCCTTCAACCCCACCCACTGTACCCCCTCCATAGGTATCAGTATCGCTGCCACGCATCAGCATTGGCTGCCGACGCACACTGTGACGCGGTACGTGTTCTGTCTGTCTGGCGCGTTGAACTCCCGCTGAACAATGGACAGCCGGTAATTACTGCATTGTTCTGCCGGCCGCAATCGCAGCTGTTTTATCGTGACGACAGACGCTGCCCGTCCAGTTCCCGAACGCTATCGTACCGTACTTTCTCTTCAGCTTCGAGTGTGAGTGTGAGTGTGTATGTGTGTGTGTTTCTGTGTGTGTATGCGACACTCCTATTGTGTGGCCCTCTTTGACGCCGTCAGAATGGGTTAGTATTCAGCAAATGCGGTGTGTGCATTGGCGCGCTGAAGTGACAGGCGAATTCCGGCTAATCGCAACTGCTCCGTTCGTGGTTCGCAGTCATTGCAATCGCTGTACAAGATACTTATTTTGCACATCGGATACAACGAGCTGTCTGTCACGGAGTTAGCTAGCAATAGCAGTGCCTCTGGCGCTTGGGTACGGAGAGAGCTAGTCCACGTCCATTTGCACACTGATTCACACAAGGGCTTATTAAATGTTTCTGCTTTGGCAGCAACCACGTTCATGGCACATGGAAACAGGATATTGTGATCTCTATTTAAATAGAAACTGTAAATTAAATTACAGTTTTTATGGTACTGTGGGCCAGCTTCATGCTGTTGTACGTGGCCAAGTCACAACACGGCCACCTACATACGTGTGCTGGAATCCTATGTGTAATATCTAGCATGAAATGTCAAGATGAACGAAGCAGACTGTACAATATCCCAACGTCCCATCAATCATTCGACCACCAGTAAGACAAGGAGGCGGTCTGCCTCTACCACTCCATCTAAAAGAGTTACACTAAGCAGTCAGATGTAGAAGAAGACTGTGTGTGGAAATCGCATCATTCTTCATCTCCACACTATATTGTTTATTTTCTTTAGTTGAAACTGAAGAAACTAGTGAGCCGCAAAGGTTTAGCCAGGCTGAACTAAGTGATTTAGTTAGAGACTCGGACCTATCCTTAAAAAAGAGCTTCAGGCATCAACGCTTCAAGGACGGAATCTTCTACAGCGTAGCGTAATGTCTAAGCGTCTGTGAACATGACTCAGCAAATGATTTGAGTCAGTAGTTTAGAAAGTAAAGTACTCTTGTTGCCTGTTGCAAAAAAACTGGTTTGATGGTAGCTTTACATTTCGAGTACAATCCAAGGAATACGAGACCGTTCATAGACTTTTCTAAGCTAAGTTTAAAAGCTGTACCTTTACAAAATGCCAGTTTCCTTCTTTCAGTTCCCATAGAGTATACTGTCCACGAGAAAGAAAGCTATGAAAATAGAAAATCACTCCTGATAGCAATTAAGTATACCGACCTCAGTGGCGTTCCTGTGAGACTCGAAGGTCACTGTAACATTCCTGGGCATGCAGTTGGTCTACACAAAGCAATGATGTTTCATTCATCAATGGTGTAGTCGGTCTAGGCCACCTCACTACGGGTCCCAAGGGAAACTCTCTGACGCGGGGAGAAAAATGTTCAGCATCATACTCTGGTAGAAAGTAGCAAAAATATTTTGCCCCTTTACACACAAAAAACAATTATCCTCGTTTTGCTTTTGTTGATGTTCATCTTATACCCTCCTTTCAAGACACTGTCCATTCCGTTCAACTGCTCTTCCAAGTCCTTTACTGTCTCTGACAGAATTACAATGTCATCGGCGAACCTCAAAGTTTTTACTTCTTCTCCATGGATTTTAATACCTACTCCGAACTTTTCTTTTGTTTCCTTTACTGCTTGCTCAATATACAGATTGAATAATATCGGGGAGAGGCTACAACCCTGACTCACTCCCTTCCCAACCACTGCTTCCCTTTCATGCCCCTCGACTCTTACAATTGCCATCTGCTTTCTGTACAAATTGTAAATAGCCTTTCGCTCCCTGTATTTTACCCCTGCCACCTTTTGAATTTCAAAGAGAGTACTCCAGTCAACATTGTCAAAAGCTTTCTCTAAGTCTACAAATGCTAGAAACATAGGTTTATCTTTCCATAATCTTTCTTCTAAGACAAATCGTAGGGTCAGTATTACTTCACGTGTTCCAACATTTCTACGGAATCCAAACTGATCTTCCCCGAGGTCGGTTTCTACCAGTTTTTCCATTCGTCTGTAGAGAATTCGCGTTAGTATTTTGCAGCTGTGACTTATTAAACTGATAGTTCGCTAATTTTCACATCTGTCAACACCTGCTTTCTTTGGGATTGGAATTATTATATTCTTCTTGAAGTCTAAGGAAATTTCGCCTGTCTCATACATCTTGCTCACCAGATGGTAGTTTTGTCAGGACTGGCTCTCCCAAGGCTGTCAGTAGTTCTAATGGAATGTTGTCTACTCTCGGGGCCTTGTTTCGACTCAGGTCTTTCAGTGTTCTGTCAAACTCTTCACGCAGTATCATATCTCCCATTTCATCTTCATCTACGTCCTCTTCCATTTCCATAATATTGTCCTCAAGAACATCGCCCCTGTATAGACCGTCTATATACTCCTTCCACCTTTCTGCTTTCCCTTCTTTGCCTAGAACTGGGTTTCCATGTGAGCTCTTGATATTCATGCAAGTGGTTCTCTTTTCTCCAAAGGTCTCTTTAATTTTTCTGTAGGCAGTATCTATCTTACCCCTCATGAGATAAGCCTCTACATCCTTACATTTGTCCTTTAGCCATCCCTACTTAGCCATTTTGCACTTCCTGTCGATCTCATTTTTGAGACATTTGTATTCCTTTTTGCCTGCCTCACTGGCTGCATATTTGTATTTCCTCCTTTCATCAATTAAATTCAGTATCTCTTCTGTTACCCAAGCATTTCTACTAGCCCTCGTTTTTTTACCTACTTGATCCCCTGCTGCCTTCACTACTTCATCACTCAAAGCTACCCCTTCTTCTTCTACTGTATTTCTTTCCCCCATTCCTATCAATTGTTCCCTTATGCTCTCCTTGAAACTCTGTACAACCTCTGGTTTAGTCAGTTTATCCAGGTCCATCTCCTTAAATTCCCTCCTTTTTGCAGTTTCTTCAGTTTTAATCTACAGTTCATAACCAATAGATTGTGGTCAGAGTTCACTTCTGCCCCTGGAAATGTCTTTCAATGTAAAACTTTGCTCCTAAATACCTGTCTTACATAACCTATCTGATAACTTCTAGTAACTCCAGACTTCTTCCATGTATACAACCTTCTTTCATGACTCTTGAGCCAAGTTTTAGCTATGATTAAGTTAAGCTCTGTGCATAATTCTATCAGGCGGCTTCCTCTTTCATTTCTTAGCCCAATCCATATTCACCTACTACGTTTCCTTCTCTTCCTTTTCCTACTATCGAATTCCAGTTACCCATGACTATTAAATTTTCATCTCCCTTTACTACCTGAATAATATCTTTTATCTCATCATACATTTCATCAATTTCTTCATCATCTGCAGAGCTAGTTGGCATATAAACTTGTACTACTGTAGTAGGCGTGGGCTTCGTGTCTATCTTGGCCACAATAATGCGTTCACTATGCTGTTTGTAGTAGCTTACCCGCATTCCTATTTTCCTATTCATTATTAAACCTACTTCTGCATTACCAGTATTTGACTTTGTATTTATAACCCTTATTCACCTGACCAAAAGTCTTGTTCCTCCTGCCACCGAACTTCACTAATTCCCACTATATCTAACTTTAATCTATCCATTCCCCTTTTTAAATTTTCTAACCTACCTACCCGATTAAGGGATCTGGCATTCCACGCTCCGATCCGTAGTACGCCAGTTTTGTTTCTCCTGATAACGATGTCCTCTTGAGTAGTCCCGGAGATCCGTATGGGGGACTATTTTACCTCAGGGATATTTTACCGAAGAGAACGTCATCATCATTTAATCATACAGTAAAGCTGCATGCCCTCGAGAAAAATCACGGCTGTAGTTTCCCCTTGCTTTCAGCCGTTCGCAGTACCAAAACAGCAAGGCCGTTTTGGTTAGTGTTACAGGGCAAGATTAGTCAATCATCCAGACTGTTGCCCCTGCAACTACTGAAAAGCCTGCTGCTCCCCTTCAGGAACAACACGTTTGTCCGGCCTCTCAACAGATACCCCTCCGTTGTGGTTGCACATACGGTACGGCTGTCTGTGTCGTTGAGGCATGCGAGCCTCCCCACCAATGGCAAGGTCCACGGTTCATGGGGTGGGGGGGGAGTGCTACTGAGGGAATTAGATTAGGAAATGAGACACTTTTAAGTGTCAGGAAGTCGTTTGTGAAAGTATTTGTATGGAGTGTAGCCATGTATGGAAGTGAAACATGGACGGTAAATAGTTTAGACAATAAGAGAATAGAAGCTACAGAAGAATGCTGGAGATTAGATGGGTAAATCACGTAACTAATGAGGAGGTATTGAATAGAAATGGTGAGAAGAGGAGTTTGTGGCACAACTTGACTAGAAGAAGGGATCGGTTGGTAGGACATGTTCTGAGGCATCAAGGAATCATCAATTTAGTATTTGAGGGCAGCGTGGAGGGTAAAAATCGTAGAGGGAGACCAAGAGATGAATACACTAAGCAGATTCAGAAGGATGTAGGTTGCAGAAGATATTGGGAGATGAAGAAGCTTGCACAGGATAGAGTAGCATGGAGAGCTGCATCACACCAGTCTCAGGCCTGAAGATCAGAACAACAACATGTCTTTTAATCAATTAAAGTTACTGAGTCGATATTTACAACGTTTGTCATTTTAATGATGCGCTTCTATATGATATGTGTATCGTTAAGATCGACCGAAGCGTTCAGATTTGAGCGCTGAGGGCTTTGTTACAAATCTTATTAATTTCACTTTAACAGTAAATCATGAACTATTATAGATATGATCGATGTTAAAGTTTCATTGGGATCACCACGAATATTTATGGAGGATGGCAGTTAAAATTACTGTAGCTTGATTCCCTGTAATACTACAGAAGTAAATAGTTTTCATAAATGTTTCCCTTTGTGGCCGATCTAAGGTCCGCCGTATTTAACACTGCTACGTCTCCTTGGCCAGAAATGGCTTCTACTTTGTTTCCCTATGACGTAGGTTGTCGTCTACCTCACTCGCTGCTTGTAACATGTGACATATGTAGACGCCATTCTGGCGCTATACTATGGCTGTGCCATCTACCAGAACAGTTCGAAACTTCAATGGCGCACAAAACAAACATCAAATGTGAAACACTAACAAGGACGTTTGTCTATATATATTAATGGCTTCTTACAAAAAAATCATTGCACGGTAGTAACAGACCCAATAAATTTATTATAATGAGGGTATTTGTACTAAGAGCTCAAAAAATATTTTTCACTTGATTCCTATACATGTGGGTTACTTTCCTGGGTGGCTTGTGCGAGGCAAGTATTGGAGGACATAGCACATGGCATTTCTGCTGAATTCTGAGGGGTTTGTGCAATAGACTTAAGTGCCTGGCAGAACGACTAACGTTGGTCGAGTTTCGCCTATTGTTTGCAGGGCGAAACGACCTGCGAAACGTCTGAGTGTCGCCGCAGTTTATGTGTTTACCGTTCCGGTGCGTCCGGAACTAAGATTCCTGGCACTGACTGACTGCATTGTCCTCTTGGTTCTGACAATACTTGTGGAACATGCCCTGCTGGGTGCGACTGTCTGGCGCCGGATGGCCAGTGGGCTAGGCAGGTTGTGTTCGTAGCCGATCAACTGGCAGGTTTATTGCCCTCTGCTGAATAGCAGAGGCATGACTGGTCAACTTAAACTGAGGCTAGTTGACGTCATAAAGCCCTGCTCGAAATCGGAGGGAACGGTCGCTATTGGCGCGTATGATGTTCCGAGACACTGTGAGGGAATTTTGGAATCAGCACTGAATGCTAATTCGCGGTTTTCGAGGAGAGTAGGAAGTTGAGCATTGCTGGCTTAGCTCTTGCATTGCATCACAAAGGGGATTTGGGATCTGATCTTCCTCGGAGTCGGATGGTCTTGCGACTTGGTCGCTCGTTTTCGGAAGAACTTAGAATTCTTGGACAGCCTTCGCGGCCAGGGATTGACACAGAGTTTCTGCACGGCAGAAGTCGGCGCCTACATCATCAGGACGCTGCTTACCGACGACGTGCTGCAGATTTCAGTACTGGTGCAGTATTTTGCGGCTCCAGCATTGTAGGACCTCATCAATTTTATACTGAATCCCTCGGCAGTATGCGCGCTCGCTTTGCTTGTATCTTCATGTGATCCCATTTGAGCTCTCACTATAAATTGCGATGCTGCTATATAGTCGGGAGATCGTCAATCTATTGCATCACAGAGAGTAGGAGCCCCTTGTTCTTCAAATGGTTCAAATGGCTCTGAGCACTATGGGACTTAACTACTGAGGTCATCAGTCCCCTAGAACTTTGAAGTACTTAAACCTAACTAACCTAAGGACATCACACACATCCATGCCCGAGGCAGGATTCGTACCTGTGACCGTAGCGGTCGCGCGGTCCCAGACTGTAGCGCCTCGAACCGCTCGGCCACTTCGGCCGGCTCCTTGTTCTTGAGCCAAATCTTATTCTCATAATATTTCTGTGTACCCTATCCTTTAACCTACTGTTTGCGTCGATAATCATGTGCATTTATGTTCTGACGTATAACAAATCTCATTGTAATATTTAATCCGCATATCATTTCGTAGATATATGCGGAAGCCCATTTCCTGTTGTTTACTATGATAAAGTTCTCTTTTTCTCTGAGTAGATTACGATTTTTATTAAATTATTGTGAATGTGCACTCCTTATTTTGCCAACTAGCAGGGGCCACCATCAGTTTCTTCCGTTACCGTTGTGTGCATAATTAATTAGCTGGTAGATAAGGAGGGGTCGAGTGCATGTCTCGTTCTCATGCAAAGTTCGTCTGAATTAAAAAGGCACAAACTCTTTTCCACCCCGGCACCTTGCAAACTTAAGGGGAATAAACAGACGACTGTAACCAGACCCTTACAATTGTTACGCGAGGTCGTTTAGCGAAGAAGTAGCAAGGTTCGTTCTTTGATGCCAAAATGCGAAGTGTGTCTGTGAAGGGAACAGCATACTGTCAGTTGATATCAATCTAGGAACGAAGGCGAGGCTGAGAATCGAGGCTTTCGTCGCTGCGCGCGGCGCTGCTTAACCACTGTGCCGCTGCGGCCCGTTGACTTTAATGTCGATGGCACGCTAAGCAGTGAGGCCGCAGCCACCGCAGGGCGTATCTCGCTCTGATTTGCCATCGGGCCGGGCCATTTAACACGGCTGGTGTGGGGAGCCGCGGCGGTAGGTGGCGGTGGGTCCCACACCACGCCACTCACCAGCCGCGCCACGCCACGCCACACTCCAGCACAGCACAGCACAGCACGCCCCCGCGGCTTTCAGTGGCGCCAGTAGCGCGCACGGTGGCGGCGGCGGCGGCCGCGGTGGCGCTGCTGCAGCTGACTGCTGATGCCGCTCTGCTGGTGGCAGCGGCGGGCCACCAGCCGCCGAGGGCAATCGATACGGCGTGTCATTACCGCCGGCCCTTGCGGATGACGTAACTGTGTGTGTGTGTGTGTGTGTGTGTGTGTGTGTGTGTGTGTGTGTCAGGGGGGAGAGGGGGGGGGGGGGGGGGGTCCGCGGCACCCGCCCACAACGAGATTATATGCGGACGCTGACTGCTGCTCTTTTATGCGCGTGTAGCCATTCGCGAGAGTGTGCCTCATTATTTCGTCCGGCGTAGTCATATTTACACTTCACAGGTGAGGTGTCGCAGCGCCGTAGGGAGACCTGTGTGTGTCGCTGTCCTGCTCTTTTCCCCACCTCGTCCCCATATATCTGCTCTTTTAAACGTGCTGTATGCTTCCATTCTGGTGATTCCAACTTTTGTAGTCCCATTTCTTTGCCGGTTTTTCAGTATGTAGGTTGGAGTTAACATCGTTTCTAAACACACATGAACACACAGGCAGACTTGCACACATGCATATATATATATAGGGTGTTTCAAAAATGACCGGTATATTTGAAACGGCAATAAAAACTAAATGAGCAGCGATAGAAATACACCGTTTGTTGCAATATGCTTGGGACAACAGTACATTTTCAGGCGGACAAACTTTCGAAATTACAGTAGTTACAATTTTCAACAACAGATGGCGCTGCAAGTGATGTGAAAGATATAGAAGACAACGCAGTTTGTGGGTGCGCCATTCTGTACGTCGTCTTTCTGCTGTAAGCGTCTGCTGTTCACAATGTGCAAGTGTGCTGTAGACAACATGGTTTATTCCTTAGAATAGAGGATTTTTCTGGTGTTGGAATTCCACCGCCTAGAACACAGTATTGTTGCAACAAGACGAAGTTTTCAACGGAGGTTTAATGTAACCAAAGGACCGAAAAGCGATACAATAAAGGATCTGTTTGAAAAATTTCAACGGACTGGGAACGTGACGGATGAACGTGCTGGAAAGGTAGGGCGACCGCGTACAGCAACCACAGAGGGAAACGCGCAGCTAGTGCAGCAGGTGATCCAACAGCGGCCTCGGGTTTCCGTTCGCCGTGTTGCAGCTGCGGTCCAAATGACGCCAACGTCCACGTATCGTCTCATGCACCAGAGTTTACACCTCTATCCACACAAAATTCAAACGCGGCAACACCTCAGCGCCGCTACCATTGCTGCACGAGAGGCATTCGCTAACGATATAGCGCACAGGATTGATGACGGCGATATGCATGTGGGCAGCATTTGGTTTACTGACGAAGCTTATTTTTACATGGACGGCTTCGTCAATAAACAAAACTGGCGCATATGGGGAACCGAAAAGCCCCATGTTGCAGTCCCATCGTCCCTGCATCCTCAAAAAGTACTGGTCTGGGCCGCCATTTCTTCCAAAGGAATCATTGGCCCATTTTTCAGATCCGAAACCATTATTGCATCACGCTATCTGGACATTCTTCGTGAATCTGTGGCGGTACAAACTGCCTTAGACGACACTGCGAACACCTCGTGGTTTATGCAAGATGGTGCCCGGCCACATCGCACGGGCGACGTCTTTAATTTCCTAAATGAATATTTCGATGATCGTGTGATTACTTTGGGCTATCCGAGACATACAGGAGACGGCGTGGATTGGCCTCCCTATTCGCCAGACATGAACCCCTGTGACTTCTTTCTGTGGGGACACTTGAAAGACCAGGTGTACCTCCAGAATCCAGAAACAATTGAACAGCTGAAGCAGTACATCTCGTCTGCATGTGAAGCCATTCCGCCAGACACGTTGTCAAAGGTTTCGGGTAATTTCATTCAGAGACTACGCCATATTATTGCTACGCATGGTGGATATGTGGAAAATATCGTACTATAGAGTTTCCCAGACCGCAGCGCCATCTGTTGTTGAAAATTGTAACTACTGTAATTTCGAAAGTTTGTCTGCCTGAAAATGTACTGTTGTCCCAAGCATATTGCAACAAAGGGTGTATTTCTATCGCTGTTCGTTTAGTTTTTATTGCCGTTTCAAATATACCGGTCATTTTTGAAACACCCTATATATATATATATATATATATATATGGTGAGTCAAAAGTCCTTGGACACCTTCATAATTTGGAAGATTAAAGGGAAAATTGAATTGTGATGATGGGAACATATGTTGGCCGTGGGGCCGCAACTTTTGGAGTGAATGTCATTCATGGCCGCCATCTTGAAATCCGACATTTTGGATTGAAGTCATTTTTTTTAATGGGAAGGGGACTGTATGACACATCAAATAGCTTGAGCTCTGGAATTTAGTGGTGTAATCTGTTTTTGTCTATCTTGTACAGATTTGATGTTATTAATGTTCAAAGTTTGGAATTTACCTTCATACCGACTGCTACAACACATGTTCTACATCTTGTCCATCCCGTGCAATGCACAACTGTAGTCACCGCAACCACTCTGGCTGCACACAGAGGAGAGTTTCTCCTGCAATTTGCTCACAGGCGTGTTATATGCGTTCCTCCGGGGGACATCTAAAGCAGATGGTGTATGTTGAGAGCATCCGTAATTTGAGACAGCTGGAGGAACGCATACAACACGCCTGTGACCAAATTGCAGGAGACACTTTCCTTCGTGAGCAGTCGGAGTGGTTGCGGCGACTACAGTTGCACATTGCACGGGATGGACAACACGTAGAACGTGTTGTAGCAGTCGGTATGAAGGTAAATTCCCAACTTTGAACATTAATAGCTTCTAACCTGTACAAGATAGACAAAAACAAATTGCACCACTAAATTCCAGAGCTCAAGCGACTGTTATTTGGTGTGTCATAGACCCCCCTTACCATTTAAAAAGAATGACTTGAATCCAAAATGGTGGATTTAAAGATGGTGGCCATGAATGACATTCACTCCAAAAGTTGCGGCCCCACATCAAACCGATGTTCCCATCATCACATTTCAATTTTCCGTTTAATCTTCCAACTAGACACAAAACTTGAATACATTAATTGTTAAATATTGTCTTTCACCTTCATGCTACGTGTGTGAAAACACTTGTCAACATACGTCGTAAAAATACCATGATGTTTGTTGACAAGTTGTTCAAAAATTGTTCAAATGGCTCTAAGCACTATGAGACTTAACATCTGAGGTCATCGGTACCATAGACTTAGAACAACTTAAACCTAACTTACCTAATGGCATCACACACATTCATGCCCGAGTCAGGATTCGAAACTGCGACCGTAGCAGCAACGCGGTTCCAGACTGAAGCGCCTAGAACCGATCGGTCGCAACGGCCGGCGGCAAGTTGTTTTTGAACATTATTTGCTTTACGTAACATTCAGGCCCGTGTGTGAGGAGGGAGGGTGTGGAGGGGTAAACGGGGTTTCTGCCCGAGTGGCAATTTCAGGGGGCGCCAAATTCATATTCTTCAAGAAAATAGGTCTTGTTTCACGAAGCCCCTTGCATCCAGCACACGATGGTCTACCGATTATTCATACGATTTTGAAACGCATCCCAGTTGGTTTTTGAACATTTTTGAACACATTTTAAGTTGATTTCCGAACTAATCATAAGTTCAGAAATTAAGAAAATCAGCCTTCATTTGCAAGGTTTCGACGCCAATAATGGTATCTTCTTCAGAAAATAAATTAAATACTTTAAGGGCCAAACGTTGGCCATGTCACAGAACACTGAAGGCTGATTTTCTTAGTTTCTGAACAATTCTGCTGAAGAGCTGCACTATGTTATAGATACGCAATCATAAGTTGATTTTTAAATGCATGCATAACGTACGAGCCTCGTGGTCTCAGGCGCCCTGCCACGGTACGCGCGGCTCCCCCTGTCGGAGGTTCGAATCCCCACTCGGGCATGAATGTGTGTGCTGTCCTCAACGTAAGTCTAAGTTAAATCAAGTAGTGTGTAAGCCTAGGGACCGATGACCTCAGCAGTTTGTTCCCATAGGAACTTACCACCACCACCACATTAGTGGACGTGATGTCTCTGCCAGGGGAATCCCCGACTCATCTAGAAATAAACTTTCCTGCAGACAAAAGAGGGCGGGGCTGTACGAGCTGAGCGGAATAAAACAAAACGGGTGAGTGCCAATCGCTGTTCGTTTATGTGGTCGACTGGGTGTGCGATTGATTAGCGTTGTTACAATTATTAATGAAATCCATTGATTTAGAGTACCACAGGGGAAAAAACGACTAACAGGAATGTCAGGTAAGAAAGATTACATATTATTATCTCGGTGTATAGGAAAATGAAATTTTTGCAGTAAATTTTTGCCAGATTGCGACACTAGTAAGGGCCAGTTGTCTTCCTGGAATAAAACGCATCGAACGAACACGTAACAACGTGGGTTAACTGATCCAGAGATTCGGGCAAGGGTAGTGAAATTAACCAGAGAATAAGTATCCTACCATGGACCTTGGTGAGGAGGCTTGCGTGCCACAGCGTTCAGACAGCCGTACTGTAGGTGCAAAACAACGGAGGGTATCTGTCGAGACGCCAGAGAAGCGTGTGGTTCCTGAAGAGGGGCAGCAGACTTTTCAGTAGGAGCAGGGGCAACAGTCTGGAAAATTGACTGATCTGGCCTTGTAACACTAACGAGAATCGCGTTGTTTTGCTGATACTGCGAAAGGCTGAAAGAAACGGGAAACTACAGCCGTAATTTTTCCCGAGGGCCTGCAACTCTACTTTATGGTTAAATGATGATGGCGTCCTCATGGGTGAAACATTCCAGAGGTAAAATAGTCCCCCATTCGGATCTCCAGGCGGCGACTACTCAAGAGGACATCGTTATCAGGAGAAAGAAAACCGGCATTCTACGGATCAGAGCGTGGAATGTCTGATCCCTTAATCAGACAGGTAGGTTAGAAAATTCAAAAAGGGAAATGGATAGTTTAAAGTTAGATATAGCGGGAATTAGTGAAGTTCGGTGGCAGGAGGAACAAGACTTTTGGTCACGTGAATACAGGATTATAAATAGGGGTAATACAGGAGTAAGTTTAATATTGAACAAATAGGAGCGCCGGTAAGCTACTACGAACAGCACAGTGAACGCATTATTATAGCAAAGATAGACACGAAGCGCACAACTAAAAAAATGGTTCAAATGGCTCTGAGCACTATGGGACTCAACTGCTGAGGTCATAAGTCCCCTAGAACTTAGAACTACTTAAACCTAACTAACCTAAGGACAACACACACATCCATGCCCGAGGCAGGATTCGAACCTGCGTCCGTAGCGGTCGCGCGGTTCCAGACTGTAGCGCCAGAACCGCTCGGCCACCAGCGGCCGGCAAGGGACAGTGTTACGGTCGCCGGCGCGCGCAACTACCACAGTGGTACAAGTTTATATACCAACTAGCGACACAAATGACGAAGAGATTGAAGAAATGCGTGATGAGATAAAAGAAATTATTTAGGTAGTGAAGGGACTGGAATTAGATAGTAGGAAAAGGAAGAGAAGGAAAAGTAGCAGGTGAATATGGAATGAGGGTAAGGAATGAAAGAGGAAGCCGCCTGGTAGAATTCTGCACAGTGCATAACTTGATCATAGCGAACAGTTGGTTTAAGAACCACGAAAGAAGACTGTATACGTGAAAGAGAAATAAAGGCACTGGAATGTTTCAGAAAGATTTTATAATGGTAAGACAGAGAATTAGGAATCAGGTTTTAAACTGTAAGACATTTCCAGGAACATATGTGTACTCTGATCACAATCTATTGGATATGAACTGTATATTAAAACTGAAGAAACTGCTAAAAGGTGAGAATTTAAGGAGATGAGACCTGGATAAACTAAAAGAACCAATGGTTGTAGAGAGTTTCAGATAGAGCATTAAGTAACGATTGACAAATAAATACAGTAGAAGAAGAATGGGCAGCTTTGAGAGATGAAATAGTGAAGGCAGCAGAGGATCAAGCAGGTAAAAGATGAGGGCTAGAAGAAATCCTTGGGCAACTGAAGAGCTACTGAATTTCATTGATGACGGAGAAAATATAAATATGCAGTAAATGAGGCAGGGGAAACGAAATACAAACCTCTCCAAGATGAGATCCAAAGGAAGTGCAAAATGGCTAAGCTGAAATGGCTAAAGGACAAATGTGAGGATGGTAGAGGCATATATGACTAAGATAAATACTGCCCACAGGAAAACTAAAGAGACATTTGCAGAAAAGTGAACTACCTTTATGAATATCAAGAGCTCAGATGGAAAATTAATCGTAAGCAAAGAAGGGAAAGCAGCAAGTTCGAAGGAGTATGTAGAGGGTCTATACAAGGGCGATGTACTTGAGGGCAATATTATGAAGATAGAAAAGGACGTAGATGAAGATGAAACGGGAGATATGATATTGCATGAAGCGTGTGACAGAGCACTGACAGACCGAAGTCGAAACAAGACCCCAGGATTAGGTAATATTCCATTAGAACTATTGATAGCCTTGGGAGAGCCAGCCCTGACAAAACTCTACCATCCCGTGAGCAATATGTACAAGACAGACGAAATACCCTTAGACTTCAAGAAGAATATAATAACTCCAATCTCAAAGAAATCAAGTGTTGACAGATGTGAAAAGCTAGAAGGTAGAAGCCGGCCTCGGGGAAGAGCAGTTTGGATTCCATAGAAATGTTGGAACACGTGAGGAAATGCTGACCCTACGACTTATCTTAGAAGATAGACTAAGGAAAGGCAAACCTACGTTTGTAGCATCTGTATACTTAGAGAAAACTTTTGACAATTTTCTCTTTCCAATTCTGAAGGCGGCACGGGTCAAATAGAGGGATCGAAAGCGTATTTACAATTTGTACTGAAATCAAATGGCAGTTATAAGAGTCGAGGTGCATGTGGTTGAGAAGGGAGTGAGACAGGATTGTAGCCTATCTCCGATGTTATTCAGTCTGTATACTGAGCAAGCAGTAAAGGAAACAAAAGAAAAATATGGAGTAGGAATTAAAACCCAGGGGAAGAAATGAAAACTTTGATGCTTGCCGACGGCATTGTAATTCTGCAAGAGACAGCAAAGGACCCGGAAGAGCAGTTGAACGGAATGGACAGGGTCTTGAAAGGAGGATATAAAATGAACATCAACAAAAGAAAAACGAGGATAGTGGAATTAAATCAGGTGATGCTGAGGGAATAAGATTACGAAATGAGACACTTACAGTAGTAGAGGAGTTTTGCTATTTTCGGAGAAAAATAACTGATGTTGGTTGAAGTAAGAGGATATAAAACGTAGAGTGGCAATGGCAAGGAAAGTGTTTATGAACAAGATAAATTTGTTAACATTGACTGACAGTGTCAGGAAGTCTTTTCTGAAAGTATTTGTATGGAGTATAGCCATATGTGGAAGTGAAACAAGGACGATATATGGTTTAGACAAGAATAGAAGAGAAGCTTTCGATATGTGGTGCTATAGAAGAATGCTGAAGATCAGATGGGTAGATCACATAACTAATGAGGAGGTATTGAATAGAATTGGGGAGAAGAGGAATTAGTGGCACAACTTGACTAGAAGAAGGGATCGGTTCGTAGGACACGTTCTGAGGCATAAAGGGATCATCAGTTTAGTTTTGGAGGGAAGTACAGAGGGTAAAAATCGTATACGGACACTAAGGCATGAATACACTAAGCAGATTCAGAAGGATGTAGCCTGCAGTAGTTATCCGGAGATGAAGAAGCTTGCAGGGTAGAGGAGCATGGAGAGCTGCATCATACCAGTCTCTGGACTGAAGACCACAACAACAACTAGTGTTAACAATGGCGGGAATATTTACAGAATTAGTGACGACGAAGTTGTTTGTCAGATCGAGGATGGAGAAGAAACGGGGACATCACGCAAATGATATGGATGAATATGACGACTTTTAATTTATATAAAAATTTCGCATTACTATTTTTCGATCTCTTGCTTGAGAAACTGGAGCGCACGAATGAAATGTGAAACCATTTCCTAACATAAAACGTTCTGCTTGTAGTAGCTCGATAGGCATTTGATACTGGTACTTCGTGAATTATATTATGTTTTGTTATAAAAATGCCCATTTGTTCCAAGAGAGTGTCGCTAATTTGGTGTGTGTTACAATTGCTACAATATTAGGAAGGCCTGTTTCGTTTTATCTAGCAGACAGTGACAAAATATACGTAATCAAATCGAGAAACCACACCAGTCTTGAGTACTATTCGTATTAACAGCTTGTTCAGTATTACACAACGACATTTTGATTTTTCGTGTAGCAAAACGTTTGACGAACTTTAATGAAATAATAGATTCTTTCGCAGGAAGGAAAGCACCCTGTGGAAAGCTGTATCACGATTAGAGAGAAAAACCTACTGGGACCTTAGGTTTGAAAAAATCTGTATTGTCTTGCTTTTCTCTTGTCTTCAAAGGTTTTATGTTTCCTATATTTAATTTTATTTCACCAAAATCGAAAGTTATTAGCTACTAGGCAATAAAGAGTGCCAATTTTCTGAAGAGTTCTTATACTCCCGGTTACCAGAAATCGTAGGTTGTCAAACCGGCCAACTGGGAGCAGGAGAGGCACCACAGGACATTTTACTTTCCGCTGTCCTGGATGGCTTCCATTACAAAATATACGCGTTTGAATTCCACATAGCGAAATACAGCGACGTGCGACAGAAGAATGCTGTGTTAATGGGTGTTGCACTGCAATTTGGAACGCATAAGGCCAATTAACGTGTCTTACATTTCCTCGAACATGTATGTTTTATATATCAAACTCTTCATTAAGATGTGTGCTACAAAATAAACATATTTTTGAAAAATCTTTTGGCAGGTCTACAGTAGCGAGAAGGGCCTTTCGGCAGATGAAGAGCAGTCTAAAACGTAGGGGGGAGGGGGAGGGGGAGGGGGAGGGGAGGGGGGACTGGAGGGGCTCTTAGGCTGTAGGGAAACCGACCCTCCTATAGGAGACAAACTTGATTAAAAACAGGGAAGGACACTCTACAAAACATGAAGAGATGGTTCCACAGCCATAATGAAGGCAACCATCTAAGCGGAGACGATCCCTAAAGAAAAACGATTACTGTCGGACACCTGAAGGTGGCAGCCCCGCTACCTAGCTACAGGTCGGAATCTTGTAACAGAGGAATTACAACATTACTCGCAAAAAAACAGGAAGAAAAACAGACTGCTATTTAATGATAACCAAAATTAGGAAAAGAGGTTAAGAATTAAATGAGTGTGAAAATGTTGAAAAAAGCCACATGGAATGTTAAAGGAATGACCACTAAAGAACAACAACTAGGAAGGGAATTGAGCACTGCGAGAATTGGTATATCTGTAATAACAGAAACAAAGAAAAAAGTGCAAGGCCATAATGAAATTAATGGTTATATTACGATGTACAGCGCAGTAAGTAGAACTGGACGAGCAAAAGCTAGAGTTGCAGTTATGATCGAAAGTAGACATAGGAAATGGTTGCGATCATATAAGTTCCTCAGTGAAAGAGAAATATATTTAATGTTAAAGATATCTGGGAAGTTGGTGACTATAATTGGTGCAAAAGCTCCAGAGGAGGGAAAGACAGACGAAATGCATGCAACATATGAAAGCGTGCAGAAGACAATTGCTGGATACCTAAAGCCAAATATTTAATACAATAAATTGTTAAGTCCTCAGGCTAACGGTTTTGGTCATAATGATCCTCTTCAGATCTCTTTTAAAAGCATGTCCTAGTATAACAGAGTCATAGCGGCATCGTCAAAAGGTAAACGCAAAATCAGCTCAGCATCGTCACACATAAATAACATGTAATGAATGTGTGAAAATGCTGAGCTGGTTTCTGCTTGCCGATTCCACTATGGCTCCGTTGTACTAGGACATGTTTTTAAAATAGATCTGAAGATGATCATTGCTGACCAAAACCGGTAGTCCGAGGACCTAACAAGTTTCCGTCTTCCGCTATAAATTTTACTATCTATAGCGTCTGCAACGCTACCTCCACGTGCTTAGCCGAGGAGTAGCGTGTTTGCCTACCATACACGGCTCAATAAGAAACGAGGGTTTGGCCAGTGTTCGATTCCTAGTGGGGGTGGATAAGTTTCTTCATTTGTGTACTGGGTGTTGTACAGTCCTCAACACCAGTGCGAAAGTCGCCCAATGTGGCGTAACGTGAAGTAAGACTTGCACCCGGCGGCCGGATATCCCTGGGTGGGGACTCACGGCTATCAGCGCCAAACCTTCGTTTCATTTTCTAGTACCATGGCAATTAGTCCTTGCTATCTTAGCACGTGACCTGTTATCGAGCCCCTTCTTCATACCCGTATTTTCCACATATTTCTCTCCTCACTGATTCTGCGGAGAACCTGCACATTTCTTACTGAGCCGTGTATCTCGGCAGCGTTATCTCTATAGAGGTAGTTCGTACTACCTTCCCGTTTCGTGCTAGGTTTAAGACGCAGCGCCTTCTGATGGCCGACTCGCGTATCTGGGAGGAATGGCTCCAAGTCGCAAGGGGTGACGAACTGACTCTGGTGACCAGCGGGCACTTCCTTCTTCCGGTCGGCGCCGGGCGTAGGTTCCTCAAACGTTGGCGGTGGGAACAGTTGGAGCCAGATTGGTGATATTGCGCGGCCGAGAATATTGCTGTGCCATGGAAGTATGTGCCTGCCCGAGTGTTTTCGGGGGGAGGCTAGTGTGTTCCGCTGGAACGATATCTTCTTATCTGGCAGTGACAGTTAAACCCCGCAAAAGTTCTTTCAAGTGAGAGTGCGATAGAACGTTAATGCTGGTTGTGGAGCCCCCGTCTGACGCACTCTTTCACCACGTGAGTTTGTTTTCACTGTGATTGTTATCTTGAACTTTGCTGCGGGTGGCTGTTTGCTGGTTCGGTTACCTAATGTAATATGAAGCGACCGTGTTCAGCACTAGTGGTGGGCTATCTGCCCTCATTGTACGTATTTGTTGTTTCCTCGGCCACTCCAGGTTGGTCTGGCATCTGGTTCTTTGTTTGTCTGTTCTGTCGTAGTGGTCTTGTTGGGCTTATGTGGAAATTCATTGTAAGATTATGCTAAGCTACATTAGCGAGGCTCTAAAATTTTTTTAATGTCCTTTATTGAATCTGGTTTTACTGGTCTTTATTACTGGGGATTTGATTGCCTTGTGTGAATTTCAGAACAGTTATTTCTGATTGTTTTCTTTTTAAGTATATGCCTTGCAAGATTAAATTTTATCTGGCTAGTGGCTCATTAATACGTGTCATAGTGTTATCCTGATGTCTAAATTTGGCCTGGAGAGTGCGGCCTCATTCTTGCCATAAATTACGATTTTTGCTTGGGTTGGGCCGGATACATGAGTTAGCATGCTGACGGCTATATGCAGGGTGTTTATAAATGAATATCGGGGTTTCAAAGCTTTATAATATTTATTACATTAAACTTACAGTTATAAATGATATGTGAAATGAAAGAGCAACTTAAACAGTTGTGTTTCGCACCAGTGTGCACCTCTGGCATAGCGAAGCACGCGACTGGTTGAACTTCACTGTACCCAAGCGCTAGATAGGCCCCAAGGGGCCCAATGACAGGGCTTGCTGCGCATGGCCTCCACGTTCACCCGACCGAACACCATGCGATTTTTTCCTTTGGGGCTTCATCAAGGATCGTGTGTACGTGCCTCTGCTACCAGTAGACCTCCCTGAATTAAAAATCGGATTGAAGCAGCTGTTGCTACAATAGCTGAAGACACACTTATCAACGTTTGGGAAGAAATAGGCATGTGTGCTGTATGGTAAATGGTGCTCACATTGAACATTTATAAGGTTCTTGGTAAAACTGTTTCATATGCTCTTTCATTTGACATATCATTTATAAATGTAACTTCAATATACTAAATATTATAAAGCGTTAAAACCCCAATATTCGTTTATAAACACCCTATATTTACAGTATTTGTTTCTTTTGGTGGCGTGTTAATACCGGTTCCCAAGGACCGGTCTCTTTGAACTAATGAGGCCCTTGCACTGTGCTGTGAGAGCTACTGTTCTTAGTATCACCCTAAAGAGTAGTAAGTTTTTTCTCTGGCTTCGCCGCACTCGCTGATGATTGTGTCCTACCCGCTCTGGACCTATGTTTCCGTCTATTGCCTGAAGAAAAGAAAAAAAAAAAAACAGGAAAAAGGGAGGGCGGTAATTGATGCAATGTCCTGTGTACGTATATTTATGTTTGAATTGTATGCGTTCCATTACCGGTCGCTCATGGACAACCTCAGTGTGTTACAGATATGGTCCCACTTGGGAATTCCGTCCAGTAACCTGTTTAACGGCGATGTGACGTGTATCTCGTTTGGAGGCGAGGGGTTTGGTGTGCCTTTTGCAGGGCTGGTTGTGTTTACATTCACCTGTCGTAATACACCATGATGAGTAGGTATGCTGTTTAACTTTTTAACTATTTAAAAACTTATTTTGCATTAGATTTTGTCATATTATTGTGTGGGATGAAATCATTAATTATCTGAGCACTGAAGTTTTAGTGCATCTTCGTTCTTATTATTGTTCTTTGATAACGAAATTTTAAGTATTTAAAAACTGACTTGCATAAGAGTTCCTCATTATGACTGTGTGGGGTAAAATTATTAATTAGTTGAGCCGTGGTTTTTAAGTGCAGCTGTATCGTTATTATTGTTCTGGGATAAATATTTGTAACTATTTAACTGTAATGTTGTGAATAAAAATTGTCATTTATTGTTCTGGGATAGAATCAGTATTTATTGTGGGGATAACCTTTGGCTGTTTAAAAGGGCCGACTGTCTAAATACCACGTTGTTAATTTTTTGAGTTTTGATACCTGTAGACGAAATTTCATTGCCTTGGAGATAGAAAAATTTTTTTTGCTCTTTTAAAGCTGCTTTCTAATTAACTGGAAAAGATTATGTTAATTATAACCTGATTTAAAATAAAGTCAGTGTTTAAAATAAAGTCGGTGTATGTAACTAACGTTACTGCTGCCCTTGCGTGTTTTTCTGGTCCATGGTTCTACTCCACAGTCACTTGAACCGTAACTTGAGCCGATTTAACCCAAAGAGACGCATCGCTTATGTTACTAGTTCACATGGTTTTCACTATCCGTCCATAACACATCTCAAACGATTTGATTATAATCTTTTCCGATGTTCCCACAGTCGACGATTCACTTCCATGTAATTCCATGCTCCAGAGGTACGTCCTCAGAAATTTATTCATCAAACTGTGGCCGACTTTTGATACTGGCAGACTTCCGTCCGTCATGTTGCAACTGGGTCGCCGTTGTTTCGTTGCGATACCTCCCAACTATATCAGAAGTGTTCTACATTTACATATATACTCCGCTAGCCACCAAGCTGTGTGTGGCGGAGGGCAAAATCACAGAACATAGAGATCCGAGGCTTGCTCGTTCTCTAAAGCAGGATAGGTGGCGATGTGTGGCAGGTCTGACGACAGAGTACAGTGCTGTTGCAGGCACAGGTGTTTTGGAGCACTCTGTTCAGCACACAGTGTTGAAAATGGAGTTCCACAGCCGAAGACGTGTTCCCATGTTGACCCAACAGCATCTGCAGCTATGATTACAGTGGGCACGGGGCCATCGAGACTGGAACGCCTGGTCGGTTGAATTCCATTTATTTTTAAACCACGTCGATGGTCGTGTCCAGGTAACGCCGGCTGCTCGAAACATGCAGCGCGCCTTTGACACTCGCCGTTGGGATCAATATTAGGTTTTGGGGGACATTCACCTGGGCTTCCATCGGACCTGGGGTAATAATCGAAGGCACCATGACAGTTGTGGGAAAAGCACCTCGAGGTTGCGATACGTGAATACCAAGAAACAGAGCTGGTAGATGCGAGAACTTCCTTAATGGCTGGAACGCCTTGCCATAAAGGGTGATCGTACATCCCTTATTGTAAAGCCCTTCTATATACGTAGAAATGGTCCGTCAGTCTGTTTATAGGGAGATTGTTAATATAAAAAGACTAAAGGAAGAAATCCAGTTGGATTAATAATGTTGACCAACAGAATTGTATTATAATTTAAATCAAGTAATTGTGTATTAACATAAATCATAAATCAATAAAATGAGATTGAAATGAAATTTGATAAACAATGTGTGACAGTACAATAAAGATGCGGGAAACTTGCGAGAACAGTTCGTTTCTCAAACCTAGTCTATAAAAACCACGATCAAACGCTTATTTGCCGGAAGCTTTGTTCTTTCACTAACCTTGACGTAAAAGAATTTTACATGACTGAGATAAAAGCAGCATTACAAGCAATTAATTATATCAAGCTTAACTACTACCATACACTGCATCAAAATACGCTCTAAGACAAAAATGAAGCTCCATGAAGGAATTATCTGAATGTGATGGAAGTCGATAGGTGTGGTGTACATATACAAACAAATGATAACAACTTTTTTAAAAACCGGTGATTTATTCAAGTCAGTAAGGCGTTAGTCTACCTCTGGCCCCTACGCAGGCAGTTATTTGGTTTGTGTTGATAGATGGAGTTGTTGAACGTCCTTCTGAGGGGTATCGTGCCAAATTCTACCCAACTGGTTGGAGGGCCCCGTCCATGATGCTACAAACGTTTGAGAAGTGGCATGAGCCCCCTCTCATATTTCTATCTTACGATTTTCCTCTCTAATTGCATGCAGTGAAAAGTCGCTATTCCTTCACACGCGGACTTCCCACGCAGCGTCTCTCGTCACCCGGGTGGTCCGGTGACAGGCGGTCGCTGCTGATCTGGAAAGGGTTAAGCCGACGGGTGTGAGGAAGTCGAGTGAATGCTTTGCAGACGCCGACATTGTCAAAAGACACGCCCGGAGGGGTCTGAAGTAGCGGCTGGGCTAGAGGTTCCGTTACTTCGCAGAAACTTAGTGAAAACACTTTCTGGCGGGCTACCAGCGAGGCGTGGGAATGACTTGTGTACCCAGGCAGTTGTGGCAGGAAAATTCCCGCGCTTTCTGCAAAATAGTAACTGTGATTAGCTTGCTCAGGGCATAGCTCCGTGACGTAGCAAAATCAGTGCAGAAATTGGCGCCAAGAATCTCCATTGGTGGAATGGTAGTGCTCCGGCAATAGAGTGGAATTTTCCACCGGTTTTCGAGTTGCTGATTTAACCACGGCCACTGTCGTGGGGGCGGGAATGTTGTGTGTTCGGCCTGTACGGGTGCTCTAGGTAGTCGGCTCTCGCCTTTCGGTCGAGGACGTCGAAGCAACCAGCCATCGCCTCCGGTACGCCAAATCGTGTTCTTGCAGTTAAGAAGACAGATTGGTAATGTATGTCCGCAGCACCGGCAGACAGGGATTTTCCTAGGTAATAATCAGAGCTCAGCAGAGCGCGCCTGTTCATCTTTTTCTAACTTTGTTCTGTCTTGGGTAGCAGCAATTAATGTTGGGTTGGCTATGTGTTTTCTCTTTAAGATTTGAGTTGCAAGGAATTGGCTCCACATACCACTTCGTCATAATCCTCACAATCTAGTTTAGGGACAACTTCACATTCACAGCGTTTGTTTGAGTATCCAATTTGAGCCAATTTGATGTATTGTAAATGTTTCATGTTTTTGTTTGTTATTTTGTGTTTAGTCTTAATAAATCATATTGTTATTTTGGACAGAACTTTCATTCTGTTAATCGGTAGAGCAACCCTATCATTCCACACTATGTTAATGAAACCTTCGTTTATTTAACTTATATATCAAATTAAATTATTGCAGGTGCCAAACTCTCTTCTACACCACTGGCAGGGTTGATTAGAGTCAGTTCGCGTATTTTTTTTTAACCTTGTGCAACAGCAAAAGTCGGAGTTAGAATAGGGGGGGCTTAGAGCATCATTTACATACGTAGATTCTAGAAGAATTTAGTGTTAAATACACTGCTAGCCCCGGCACCTCGCACGTTCTCAACTGGAGAGCGATCCGCTGACATTGTCTGGCAAGGTACGTTTCGGCAAACACAAAGACAAGCATTAGAGAGTCTCGGAACATGCAGGCGGGCATCACCTTGCTGAAATGTAAGCCCAGGATAGCTTGCCATGAAGGGTAACACAACGAGGCACGACTGTGTTGGAATAGATGACAATCAAAGGTGTCCTACTATGAAAGGAGTTGCCACTCCGGACCAACATTCTTGGCTGACAGGCCGCATGGCGTTATGTCAGGCGACTGTCAGGTTGGCATCCCTCCACTGTCCATGCGTCTCCAGACATGTCTACGGACTGGAATCTCACTGACTGGTGTGGAATTGTCTTCAGTGATGAGTCCTCCTTCGAGATCAATTACAATGACCAGTGAAGGCGTGTCTGGAGGCTGCCCAGACAGTGGTGGAATACCAACCTCTCCCTGCTATAAGGCCCAAGAACCAGTAGCGACACTCTGAGGTGCCATTCCATTTCATATGACGACCCCTTTGTATTTCATCCGTGACACCCTTCAGCACAGCGGTACGGCAAGTATATTCGGCGACCCACTCTGTTATCCTTCATGGTAAGCCATCATGGACTTCTGTTTAAGTAGGATAATGCCCACACACACACACACACACACACAGTGAGAGTTTCTACGGACTGTCTTCGTGCTTTCCAAACAGTAAGGCTGCAGGATCTCTCCCCACTCGGGAACGTTTGGAGGGTCATGGGCAGGGACCTCCTACCAGCTCAGGATTTTGATGATCTAACACGCCGCTTCGACAGAATGTGGGACGGTATCCCTCAGGAGGACATCCATTACCACTGTCAATCAGTCTTCTGCTTTAACTACAAGTCATGAATTAGACTAACTGCCTGTTATGGTACTCCATCTTTTTATAGTCTTCCCACATTCCTCCCTCCAGTGCATTTACAACTAAGAGCCTTCACTTGAAACCTTTCTCCACCCATACGGTCTACCTGTTTCTTCCATTTTCTCATAAGTTGCTTTCACTCTTAGGACTATTGGACCTTTAATTTCTACTAGTGCAATTCGTTCATTTGCGTATTCGTAGTTCTACATCTACATCTACGTCTACATCCATACTCCGCAAGCCACCTGACGGTGTGTGGCGGAGGGTACCTTGAGTACCTCTATCGGTTCTCCCTTCTATTCCAGTCTCGTATTGTTCGTGGAAAGAAGGATTGTCGGTATGCCTCTGTGTGGGCTCTAATCTCTCTGATTTTATCCTCATGGTCTCTTCGCGAGATATACGTAGGAGGGAGCAATATACTGCTTGACTCTTCGGTGAAGGTATGTTCTCGAAACTTTGACAAAAGCCCGTACCGAGCTACTGAGCGTCTCTCCTGCAGAGTCTTCCACTGGAGTTTATCTATCATCTCCGTAACGCTTTCGCGATTACTAAATGATCCTGTAACGAAGCGCGCTGCTCTCCGTTGGATCTTCTCTATATCTTCTATCAACCCTATCTGGTACGGATCCCACACTGCTGAGCAGTATTGAAGCAGGGGGCGAAAAAGCGTACTGTAACCTACTTCCTTTGTTTTCGGATTGCATTTCCTTAGGATTCTTCCAATGAATCTCAGTCTGGCATCTGCTTTACCGACGATCAACATTATATGATCATTCCATTTTAAATCACTCCTAATGCGTACTCCCAGATAATTTATGGTATAAACTGCTTCCAGTTGCTGACCTGCTATTTTGTAGCTAAATGATAAAGGATCTATCTGTGTATTCGCAGCACATTACACTTGTCTACATTGAGATTCAATTGCCATTCCCTGCACCATGCGTCAATTCGCTGCAGATCCTCCTGCATTTCAGTACAATTTTCCATTGTTACAACCTCTCGATACACCACAGCATCATCCGCAAAAAGCCTCAGTGAACTTCCGATGTCATCCACAAGGTCATTTATGTATATTGTGAATAGCAACGGTCCTATGACATTCCCCTGCGGCACACCTGAAATCACTCTTACTTCGGGAGACTTCTCTCCATTGAGAATGACATGCTGCGTCCTGTTATCTAGGAACTCCTCAATCCAATCACACAATTGGTCTGATAGTCCATATGCATATGCATATTGAGTACTGCAAGTATATTTATTGAATCCTTGCTCTGAGATTTTACAACCATAGCTCTTAAGTAAGTGAGTATGGTACAGCATTTTCTCTGTACTCGATGTTATGGTTATACCGCCGACACTCGGCCGTCAGAGCTTCGCCTACTTGTTAGGGTACACCACTGGCAGGTGAGGTTGACATTTGGGTAAACGTGGCTGTATATTCCATCAACACCAAGCCAAGCATCTGCCTCGTACAGGACAGCGGTGGACAAACGAGTTATTGACTTGAAGTTGTAATCTTTGTTTGTCTGTACTTCCGTATAACATCTACAGATTTCCGTCCTATTTGGATAATTCCCTCGTGGGTGGTGTGTCTTTTTTTTACTTTTTATTTTATTTTTTATCTTTATTTTTATTTATTTATTTTATCTTAGAGTGTATTCCAATTTCACTGCTGCTTCGATTCTCACAAATGCAGTCTTCTCACCTCTCAGAAATGTTGGAGATGTGTCAGACGCATCCGGAAGACTTCTTCAGCCGTCTCGATTGGCATGACACAGCTGCAACATTCCCACGGATGCCGTAAACCAATTACCGCATGATACTTCATTTTGTCAGTGTGATACGTCATCTTGGTTGGCTCCTCCAGCGCCGTGCTACAGTACTGAGGCACGAAGATTAATTAACGAAGTTAATTGTTTCGAGGTGGTATGTTCAGTAAACCAAACCATGACGCCTAAAGTTGAAGCGTTCGTGTCGTACGCTTACTTACGAATGTTCCAAAACCTCAGCGTAATTATGATTCAAAGCAAACACCGTTAACTTGTGGTAATGGTTGTTAATCGCTGCACTGCATAGGTAATTTACGCTAATCAAAAGCATAAATTATACCATCAGCATTTTTTTCGTTAAATGTCATCTTTATTACTAAGAAACCTGTAAAAGTATCGTGTCTGCCTATTTGTCTTCGAACACGCTAAGCTGAAAAACCACTGGATAAATTTTCGTAGGGTTTTCTTATGTAACTGGAGCTTGGTTTGGGGTAGCATATAAGCTTTTGTTCATTGAAAGCGGATTGCGTAAGAAAAGTCTATTGTGATTTAAAATTTTACTGAAACATGTATGTCTATCTGAACACACTGATGACCAAAACTACTAGATGAATTTGCATGGGTTTTCGCAGGTAGCTTCATGATAGCTTTCAGTACGGTATGGGCATTATTTCATCAAAATCGGATCACTTAAAAAAGGATATCCACACGTATTGGAGGAATGTACGTATGTATGTATGTACGTTCCACATCTCCTCCGAAACCACTGGAAACTTGATACACATACCAGATAATGTCTGGAAACAATCACTATCATTTTGGGGGTAAGAAGGGGGATGGAGTTGGGGGTAGAAAAGAGAAGTAGGACACGACGCGCGAGTAGCCAGATTTTACTCCCCCGAATATTTTAGAATAATAGCACTTAACGAGTTTGCAACAAACGTTCCACATCATTTCATAAATTTTCATATTAGGAAAAACTTTATCGCTTACGTTTTTACTGTTCATTTTCGCATTGGCATAACGTTTTAATTTATGTTTTTACTACTGACAGTATTCGAGACACATTTTGCAGACAGTGTTAACATATACCGCTGAATTTATCTTCAACACGATATCGTTTTACGAAACACTGCTCAAGATACACGTCGTAAAAATCGAGATGCGTGAAAAACTGTCGCGTCATGCATGACGTTGAAATTTAGTATTACTAATTCACTGAAACTATTTCCACGAAATTGGCTAATAAGACTGTTTGAAACCTAAGGAAGAATATAGAATGCTTTTGAAAGAGTGTACTACAAGATACTTATTTATTTGAAGAAAATTACGCGAATTAGGGAAAAATGTTTACTCTTTGACTTCAACGACACGATTCAAAGCCATGAATACAATGCTTATACAGTCATTAGTGTCCGTTACTTCTGGTTATCCGTCTTGAGCTTAATGCAGTTTATATAAAGAGCATTAAGCCAGACGTGTTTCGCTCTTATTTATAAAGGATCTTCCGTGGTTATTCTCCAAATTCGATACATACGATAGAACATTTTTGGTCGTTTTAGGATAAAAACAACGTTTTGTTTATGATGTTTCTGTGCAAGTTTCTTACGGCTTTCCCGTATATACTCTGCTTCTTCTCTCCCAACTAGCAGCTGTTGACGTCGAAAGATGTGATTCACATATGCACTTGGCAGTTTTTGCTATTCTGCAGTATTTCTTGCGCTGTATTATTTACACTTCACTTTTGTAAACTGTTCCTCATTCTGCACAGTAACAGTGTTTATGACTCTTCGTTTGTTTCCGTTCAACTTGTGCGAGTTGTCAACCTGTGAACCTACTTTTGTCTGTGTCTGTGAGTGTGAGTGTGTGTGTGTGTGTGTGTATGTGTGCGTGCATGCGTGTGTGTGTTAGTCAGTGTAAATTAATGAAATTGTGTCGTATGCCAGGTAGGGGTGTGAGAGAAGATAGGTTGTGGGAGGGTTGATTCCATTTTATTTGGAGGGAGGGAGAGAGGATAGGAATGGGTCTGGATGGTGATTACAGAACAGAATTTGGGACGATATGGTAATGGTAAATGCAGCCTGTGGTTATACATGTATATTTATTGTTATACACTGAATAGCCAAAGAAACTGGTACACCTGCCTAAAATCGTGTAGAGCACCAGCGTACACGCAGATGTGCCGCAACACTACGCAGCATGCACTCGACTATTGTCTGAAGTAGTGCTGGGGGGAATAGACACCACGAACACTGCACAGCTGTCCACGAATCAGTAAGGGTACGAGGAGTGGAGATCCCTTCTGAACAGCATTTTGCAAGGCATCCCAGATATGCTAAATAATGTCATATCCGTGGAGTTTCGTGGACTGCGGAAGCGTTTAAACTCAGAAGACTGTTCCTGGAGCCACTCTGTAGCAATTCGGTACGTATGGGGTGTCGGAATGCACAATGGATATGAATGGACGCATGTCATCACACAGGATGCTTATGTGCGTGTCACCTGTCAGAGTCATATGTAGACGTATCAGGGGTCCCATTTCACTCCAATTGAACACGTCCCACAGCGCCTCGACCAGCTTGAACAGTCCACTGATGATCAACCAGGCAACATGATTCCAGTCATTATCAGTTCAATATCAGTATTGACGGGCCCAGCCAAGGCGTAAAGCTTTGTGTCGTGCAGTCATCAAGAGTACACGCGTGAGCCTTAAGCTCCCAAAGCTCATATCGATGATGTTTCGTTAAATGGTTCGCATGTGACACTTGGTGATGATCCAGCACTGTAATCTGCATTAACGTGCGGAAGGTTTGCACTTTCGTCGCGTTGAACGATTCTCTTCCGTTGCCGTTGCTTCCGTTCTTGCAGGATCTTTTTCTAGCAGCAGAGATGTCGGAGAATTGATGTTTTACTGGAGTTCTTATAGTCACGGTAATCTCGAGAAATGGTCGTATGGGAAAGTGTCTACCTGACCGCCACCTTAGAGACGCTGCGTCCCATAGTTCGCACGCGGACTATAACACCACGTTCAAATTCGCTTAAATATTTATAACCTGCCATTCTAGCAGCAGTAACCGAATTAACAACTGCGCCAGGCACCTGTTGTCGTATATAGGCGTTGCCGATCGCAGCGCCGTATTCTTTCTGTTTACATATCTCTGTATTTGAACCCGCATGCCTATACCAGTTTCTTTGGCACTTCAGTATATTAAGAGGTCAATCAGTTTAAAGCGTGTGTCGTTTCCCAAGCTGGTCTCATCGTTTATGAGCTGCTGCTTATCTGTTATGGTTCTTTAAATGTGTTAGTATTCTTGTAAGATGAGGAAGTGCTTTTGTTGTTGTTTACCCTTACGATTTCCATGTCTGTGTCCGTCGTGGTAATCTTACATTGTTGTTGGTGTAAGTGTTCTGCAAAACTTGAATGATTTTTCCTATACTTCCATGCTCTTACATGTCCTCCTGGTTTCACCTATGAGTCTTTTATCGCACTTATTGTATTTCAGTTGGTATATTCCTGATTTTATATATACACTACTGGCCATTAAAATTACTACACCAAGAAAAAATGCAGATGATAAACGGGTATTCATTGGACAAATGTATTATACTAGAACTGACATGTGATTGCATTTTCACGCAATTTGGGTGCACAGATCCTGAGAAATCAGTACCCAGAACAACCACCTCTGGCCCTAATAACGGCCTTGATACGCCTGGGCATTGAGTCAAACACAGCTTGGATGGCGTGTACAAGTACAGCTGCCCATGCAGCTTCAACACGATACCACAGTTCATTAAGACTAGTGACTGGCGTATTGTGACGAGCCAGTTGCTCGGCCACCATTCATCAGACATTTTCAAATGGTGAGAGATCTGGAGAATGTGCTGGCCAGACCAGCAGTCGAACATTTCCTGTATCCAGAACGGCTCGTACAGGACCAGCAACATACGGTCGTGCATTATCCTGCTGAAATGTAGGGTTTCGCAGGGATCGTAACACATCTGAAATGTAACGTCCACTGTTCAAAGTGCCGTCAATGCGAACAATAGGTGACCGAGACATGTAACCAATGGTACCCCATACAATCACGCCGGGTCATACGCAAGTATGGCGATAACGAATACACGCTTCCAATGAGCGTTCACCGTGATGTCGCCAAACACGGATGCGACTATCATGACGGTGTAAACAGAACCTGGATTCATCCGAAAAAATGACGTTTTGCCATTCGTGCACCCAGGTTCGTCGTTGAGTACACCATCGCAGGCTCTCCTGTCTGTGTTGCAGAGTCAAGGGTAACCGCAGCCGTGGTCTCCGAGCTGATAGTCCATGTTGCTTCAAACGTCGTCGAACTCTTCGTGCAGATGGTTGTTGTCTTGCAAACATCCCCATCTGTTGACTCAGGGATCGAGACGTGGCTGCATGATCCGTCACAGGCATGCGGATAAGAAGCCTGTCATCTCGACGGCAAGTGATACGAGGCCGTTGGGATCCAGAACGGCGTTCCGTGGTAGAGCACTTGCCCGCGAAAGGCAAAGGTCCCGAATTCGAGTCTCAGTCCGGCACACAGTTTCAATCTGTCAGGAAGTTTCATATCAGGACACACTCCGCTGCAGAGTGAAAATCTCATCCTAGTATAAAATAAGGGTGCCCATCAGCTGGAAGTTTTAATTCGAGTATGTTTATCTTATTTTTCTTCTCAAAATTTATTCCTGATTCTCGACCACGGATAGAATGATAGCAGTTCTGAAACAATCAATATCTTTCCATCACCCACTAGGGGCAAACCATTTGTTTGTCGTACTGAGCTAGCCCGATATGAGTTACGATCCGCGCCCACTGCATCGATTGGAGTTTGAAAAGTAAAAGAGGAGTTCCTTTCAGTACTGCATCTGTGAGGTCGTGTCGCAAGTCCAGCCTCGATAGCTAAACCGGTGAGAATATGACCCGCGAAAGGTAAGGTTATATGCTCTAACTATGCTGTCAAAGGGTTTGTCATTGTTACATTAATATGGCATTAATCCGAAACGTCTCTTGTTGATCAATTTAGAATTAGAAACAGTTTTTATTTACGCCAGGAACTGTGAAAACACGCTGCCACAAAAAAACAACACCGCCAAGGACTGTGTTCAGTGCCATCAGGATATATTAGGAGCCTACCTATGGGTTGTAGAGTTTTTTTCTTCTAATCATCCGATAATCATCAGATAAAGCCGGAAGTTACCGCCCTATCGCTCTTCTCAGCTGCTGCTACAAACTTCTGGAATGGCTACTCCTCAACAGGCTGGGCCCACGAGTCCCAGAAGTCATCGCACCACAACAGGCAGGCTTCAGACCCAATAGGAGCTGCACAGACCAGGCCCTAAGTCTAACGACATATATTGAAGCAGGTTTTCAAAACAAAAAAAGATGCAGTAGCTTTCATAGACCTAACAGCTGCCTATGACAGTGTATGGAAGGAAGGACTTCTACACAAACTGATAAAAGTAATCCCCTGCCGTATGACACTGAGACTTATCAACAACATGCTTTTGGATAGATACTTCCAGGTGCTACAGGGTAATGACATAAGCAAACAGAGGAAACTGTACAATGGACTGTCCCAAGGATCAGTTTTAGCACCTATGCTTTTTAATCTTTACATCTCTGACCTGCCTGAAACCATCTCAAGGAAGTTCAACTATGCTGATGATATGGCCATAGTTATCCAAAGCAAGCAGTTTGGAGACACTGAAAACATCCTCACAACTGACCTAAACAAAATGGATGAGTATTTCACCAAATGGAGGCTAATACCAAATCCCACCAAGACTGAAGTCAGCTGTTTTCATTTGAACAACAGAATGGCGGGATATGAGCTGAAGGTTCATATGAATAACAGTCAATTGCGACATCAGTTACATCCAAAGTACCTGGGAGTCACTCTAGATAGGAAAGTATCCTTCAAAAGATACCTGGAAAATGTATCCAATAAAACAAGCTCACGGAACAGCCTCATTCAGAGGCTCTGCAGCACTAACTGGGGAGCAGCAGCAGACACACTACGAACCTCTGCACTCGCCTTAGTGTACTCTGCAGTCGAGTACTGTGCACTAGCGTGGTTAACCAGCAAGCATGTAAACAAGGTGGACACCCAGCTCAACGCTGCTATGGGAACCATAACTGGATGCATAAAGACTACCCCACTATATTGGCTTCCAACACTTAGTCATTGAGCTCCACCCTCCCTGCGAAGACAGGAAGCTCTGATGAAGGAATACACAAAAATAATGAATAACCCCCTACTTCCTATCCATGAAGATGTCCCAACTTTGGAAAGAATACGACTCCGCTCCAGAAATCCCGCTTTAAGACTGGCCCATCAACTGTCAGCTGCCAACTTCAGCATGGATACTAAAAGGCACGAGAGCAGGAGTGATAGTGCCTCCCCTGACAACCGTGAACTTATCTGTCCATCAGAGAAACCTAAGGGCTTTGTACTGCCACTACAGCTGTGGAAAAGCCTAAACAATCTACACAAGTGGGGAAAGCTTCTCAGCCCTAGCTGTGACTGTGGGGCACTTAATCAAACAATACAGCACATCGCCCAGGACTGTGAATTAAGAGCCTACCAGGGTAGTCGGACTGACTTCTTCAACGCCACACCGCCCTGCCTAGAATGGATCGCTAATTTGGACGTCAGAATTTGAAGGCTTGTGTAACGCAAAATATCTGCTGTGATGTTAATTTTTATTGTGTTTATGTATTGTATTTTATCTGAATACGTATCCTTCACTTATGTACTTTATAGTGTATTTTATCACATAATTTCATAATGTAATAAGTGTAAACCATGTGTGTAGCGCCATACGCTAAATAAATAAAAAAATAATTTCTTCAAATACTAAATGTTATGAGATCAGAGGTGAAAGGTGATCGCAACATGCATTCTAGCATAAAGCCATGCCCCAGCCGACGAGTACGTACTCCTGCCGAACAATAGTAGCCATTTGAATGGGGTCGCATTGTGAGCCTGTGGGAAGCTGGAAGGAAACAATACTGCTGCATGTTGGGCTCAAGGTACCAGTGTTGTGTCGCTACTTTCAGCAGTGGACTGTGGACTGGATTCTAGACGTCGCGTAGTCCAAACGTACAGCTAGATCGATGCATCGTTTGACCAGCAGTGGCCCATCGAACATTATCCATGGAAGGGATTCGGGCGTACCACTGACCACCACTGGGAACGGTCTGCATGCAGAAGTACTCACATGACTGTGCCAGGCAGCAACGGACACCTCGAAATTGCCAATTAAGGCTACTGTAGTGTCGACTCTTGAGTAGAATGGTGCTCAGTCGTTGTCAATGATAACAGGAGATTTTGTCTATATATGAGTGACAGACGCACACATGTTCGGTGTAGACATGGTGAGCGGCCTAAACCGGAGTGCATACGCCCACTACACACAGGTCTCACTTCAGACTTATTGATGTGTAGGGCCTTCCGTTACAACTCGCAGTCACATTTGGTATTTCTGCAAATAATATCGTATATCTAAAGCTGACTTTGTGGATATTATAACGGTATTTGCAGCGGCGAGAGCAACTGCAGTATTTGTATGAACTTTCGTTATAGTTTGGTATATTGATGCGGCTGTTTAGACACTCTTTGGTGTTAAATACACTACTGGCCATTAATATTGCTACACCACCTTTTCAAAGCACTCACACAAGGTTGGCGCCGGTGGCGGTCATCACACTACTGGCCATTAATATTGCTACACCACCTTTTCAAAGCACTCACACAAGGTTGGCGCCGGTGGCGGTCATCTTATCCGCATGGCTGTAACGGATCGTGGAGACACGTCTCGATCCCTGAGTCAACAGATGGGGACGTTTGCAAGAAAACAACCATCTGCACGAACAGTTCGACAAAGTTTGCATCAGCATGGGCTATCAGCTCGGAGGCCATGTCTGCGGTTACCCTTGACACTGCATCACAGACAGGAGCGGCTGCCATGGTGTACTCAACGACGAACCTGGGTACACGAATGGCGAAACGTGATTTTTTCGGATGAATCGAGGTTCTGTTTACAGCATTATGATGGTCGCATCCGTGTTTGGCGACATCGCAGTGAACGCACATTGGAAGCGTGTATTCGTCATCGCCACACTGGCGTGTCACCCGGCGTGATGGTGTGGGTTTCCATTTTTTTACACGTCTCGGTCACCTCTTGTTCGCATTGACGGCAATTTGAACAGTGGACGTTACATTTCAGATGTGTTACGACCCGTGGCTCTACCCTTCATTCGATCGCTGTGGAACCCTACATATCAGCGGGATGATGCACGACCGCATATTGCAAGTCCTGTACGGACCTTTCTGGATACAGAAAATGTTCAACTGCTGCCCTGGCCAGCACATTCTCCAGATCTCTCGCCAATTGAAAACGTCTGGTCAAAGGTGGCCGAGCAACTGGCTCGTCACAATACGCCAGTCACTAATCTTGATGAACTGTGGTATCGTGTTGAAGCTGCATGGGCAGCTGTACCTGTACACGCCATCCCAGCTCTGTTTTACTCAGTGCGCAGGCGTATCAAGGCCGTTGTTAGGGCCAGAGGTGGTTGTTCTGGGTACTGATTTCTCAGGATCCATGCACCCAAATTTCGTGAAAAATGTAATCACATATCGGTTCTAGTATAATATATTTGTCCAATGAATACCCGTTTATCATCTGCATTTCTTCTTGGTGTAGTAATTTTAATGGCCAGGAGTGTATTTCTAAACATGTAATCTTATAGTTCTGCAACAATGCACAACATGTTAATAAAGTGACTTGTCCGTTTTGGTGTTGCAATTTTTCTCTGTAGTGTAGTTATATTACATTCAATACAGTTGTTTTGCGCGTCTTTTGCTATCTCCTTAATATACGGTACATTTTCAGACGCACCAAAGAAAGGTAAAAAATAAACAATATTCCCACTAACATTTTAACATGCAAGAAATGTTTATTTCAGTAATCGTTCAGTCTACCGAAAGAGCTCGATATTTTAGCAGGACTTCTAACCACAGTTACGTTTGAGACGTAGGTGCCGAAGCGAAGTACCATTTCTTCGGCAGAAATTATGTGCCTCGGAAGGAGCGATAAAATCCCTTTTAAACTCAATTCTAGTTAAATGGCGTGGAAGGCTTGCATGGCACTTCCTTTGATTTCTTGCCCTCCCAATGTCTCTCCCTTCCGCTAAGAAAGTACATTTGCAGACATAGCGAAAAGTGGAGTGCAAATCTTTTTAAAGAGCTACCCAACGAATTCCGCCCTAAGAAGTAGAACACGTTAGCCGGGTGTATCAAATAATTCATGGCATTGAACTGCAGTGTACTCTACGAACAACAGTGAAATTGTAGCCTGGAAAATGAAGTTCAATAAATTGCAAACTGATGAAACTCTTCCAAATATCAGCGTTTCATTGGAAGGCAATGCAATATTTCCTTAACCAATATACGAGGGTTGGAACTTAAATAGTGACAACTATTTATTCACAACAGTTACATGTTTGCACCTGTCACTGTCCTTCAGAGTGGTCAACAGCGTTGTGTAGAAACCGTTGCCACCGATGTGGAAGGCGTAGTATACCGTTAGAAGAGCCTGTTCTGTTGGTGGTGCGAATGGACCGGTCTACTGCCTGTCGAATCTCTGGAACAGTTCTGAATCGAATGCCACGAAGCCAAAACCGAAACGCCAAACCAACGAATGGCGTTATTATGGGTCGCCGCGAAAGTCGAAAGTACGTCAGAGCCCGAGTATGGTGAAAGTTAAGGTGATTCTCGTGTTCGACTTCGATGGTGTTATCTTAATGCATTACTTTCCTCCACGGCAGACCGTCAATGCACAGTATTATTGTTCGTTTTTGGTGCATCAGCTGCGACCTGTTTTGCGAAAGAAGCGGCGACACTTTCTGCGCAACCTACCGATCATTTTGCACGACAATGCGCTGCTCTATTCGGTCGATGGGACTGAGAAGTACTTTACCATCCACCATACTCCCCGGACTTAAGTCCTTGTGACTTTGACTTGATTCCGAAGTTGAAGGAACAACTTCGTGGCATATGCTTCAGACTGTTCCAGAGCTTCGACGGGGAGTAGACCGCTCCATTTGCACCAACAACAGAACAGGCTGTGCTAACGGTATACTACGCCATCCACATCACTGGCAATGAGTTATACACAACGTTGGTGAGCACTTTGAAGGAGAGTAACAGGTGCAAACAAGTAACGGTTTGTATTGGTTGTGAATGAATAGTTGCCACTATCTAAGTTCCAACCCTCGCAGCTGAGCGACATGTATGCTCAGAATATTTACTGAACACCAGTATACATACTCCTACGATTTGACTACATAAGACTACGATAAAAGGACGTAGACTGCGACGTATGGAGGTATGGGTCGGGCCGACAAGCGTGGAAGGGTAGCCTAGACAACTCATTAAGGCGACCGGTTGGATTAAGCGGGAAATTCGGGTTCAAGTCCCTGTCCGACACCAAGTTTCATACGTCATAATTGGGTAAACCATTATACCAATTGCAGACGACATGAAATTCTCATTCATTCAATAATTTGGAATTGATAGTAGCAACCTGGAGACAGCTAACCTTTCCCATGAAGGAACGGAATTTTCAGAAGGGGAAAATTCTTTCATATTATGCATTTATTTTTCAAATTTACACCATTCTAGCTTCAGACGTTCGTCAAAGATAAAGCGGAAGCTTACACTATGTGATCAAAAGTATCCGAACACCTGGCTGAAAATGACTTACAAGTTCGTGGCATCCCCCCATCGGTGTGCTGGAATTCTGTAGAGTGTTGGCCCAGTCTTGATATGACAGCTTCCACTCTCGCAGGAATACGTTCAGTGAGGTGCTCGAAGGTTTCTTGCGGAATGGCAGCCCATTCTTCACGGAGTGCTGCAGTAAGGAGAGGTATGAGTGTCGGTCGGTGAGGTCTCGCACGAACTTGACGTTCCAAAACATCCCAAACGTATTCTATAGGATTCAGGTCACGACTGTATGCAGGCAAGTCCATTACAGGGATGTTATTATCGTGTAACCACTCTGCCATAGGCCGTACATTATGAACAGGTGCTCGATCGTGTTGGAAGATGAGATCGCCGTCCACGAATTGCTCTTCAGCAGTGGGAAGCAAGTAGGTGCTGAAAACATCATTGTAGGCTTGTGCTGTGATAGTGCCACGCAGAACAACAAGAGTGCAAGCCCCCTCCATCAAAAACACAACTACACCAAAACGCCACCGCCTCCGAATTTTACTGTTGGTACTACAGACACTGGCAGATGACGTTCAACGCGCACTCACCATAGCCACACATTGCCATCGGATCGCTAGATTGTGTACCGTGATTCGTCACTTCACATAACGTTTTTCCACTGTTCAGTAGTCCAGTGTTTACGCTCCTTACACCAGGCGAAGCGTCATTTGGCATTTACTAGCGTGATATGTGGCTTATGAGCAGCCGCTCGACCATGAAATCCAAGTTTCCTTACCTCCCACCTAACTGTCATAGTACTTGCAGTGCATCCTGATGCATCCTGGAATTTCTGCGTGACGGTTTGGATAGATATCTGCCTATTACACATGACGACTCTCTTCAACTGACGGCGGTGTCTGTTAGTCATCAGACGAGGTCGGCCTGTACGCTTTTGTGCCTTACGTGTCCATTCACGTTTCCACTTCCCTATCACATTGGAAACAGAGGACCTAGACATGTTTAGGAGTGTAGAAATCTCGCGTACAGACGTGTGACGCAAGTGAAATCCCATCATCTGACCACGTTTGAAGTCCGTCAGTCCCGCGGAGCGCCACATTCTGCCCTCGCACGATGTCTGATGACTACTGAGGTCGCTGATATGGAGTTCCTGGCAGTAGACGTACAAGTAAAGCACAGATGGAGGTGAACACTGTCCCGTAGCAGTGCAACTTTGTTTAAGTGACATAAACGGAGAGTCAACAAATAAAAATATCTGTAAAACAGAGCTGTATCTTATTGGCGCTGTATTTAACGTTTATGGCTAGAAGTACTGAAAAAAAGAAAATATTTGAACATGTTTCAATGGATGGGAAGTGATGCATATTATTAGGTTAATGGGAAACGAAATTGTTTTCGCCGAAAGTACGTGAGGTCAAAAATGGTATGGGAATCTTGCTTGGCATATATTAGGGTTTTAACAAAGAAAGCTTAAATGTTAGGGATCGAACAATATGAAAGAGACGAATTGGTTATTCCGAGATATGGTGAAAAGATTCTACTGTTAAAGTATAACACGACTCGATGGCCGGCCGGGGTGGCCGAGCGGCTCTAGGCGCTACAGTCTGGAACCGCGCGACCGCTACGGTCGCAGGTTCGAATCCTGCCTAGGGAATGGATGTGTGATGTCCATAGGTTGGTTTGATTTAAGTAGTTCTAAGTTCTAGGGGACTGATGACCTCAGAAGTTAAGTCCCATAGTGCTCAGAGCCATTTGAACCATTTGAACGACTCGAAGTTGTCACTACCACATTTTGAATGATGAAAGAAGTTTCCGACTGTAAATATGGGCCAAATAGTTGGGTATAATCATTTCATGTGTTAGTCCGCGTTATAAAAAGACACTGAAACATTTGTACCAGAGACTGGGGCAAGACAACAACTCAGCTATACCCAAACACCACAGGGGCTGTGAGCGATGTACCAAATTTCGGAAATTTCGTGCGTTTGCTCGACAGCCGTGCATACAACAGCGAAAAATAAGATTAGCAGTCGAAGTAATGAAGTGTTCCAGCAACATGCAGTGGGAGGGTGGCTACAAATTACGCACGGCCTGCGTAACAACAATTCCAGTCGAAAAATGCTCGTGTGTTCGCAAGCCAGAAGTCCACGCGGCCTGGATTCAATAGTGCAAACAAACGCCCACAGAGTAACTGCTCTGCGGCCTCCATGTCTCGCTGCAGGAAAACATTGCCTCGGGGTACGACTGCTAAGTCGCCCTTTACTTGAGTAGCACAAGCAGTGATGAACCGTACAGGCATCTCTCCACAAATATCGTTTCTTCAAACCGAGCAGTAGCATCCGAGAATGCAACGCAGTAGTTACCTGACTAGAGAAATAAGACAGTATATAAAATGAAGACCATCCCAGAATCTGACAGTGTAATCGCCCTGGAAAGCACCGGTAGAAAGATGGCCGTAAAGTCGGTGATCTGTTTTCAGTGTTTAGTAATGGTGCGACCTAACAACTGTGAATGACGTTATCCAGATTGAAGCTGTTCATGAAAGCCTACGAACATCTGTTAGTGGATTTGTCGTATTTAAAATTAATAATCTAATGCTGAAGTACTTTTCTGAAACTGTACAAATTGAACACGGTACTGAATGAAAATCTAACAGGTACACTAGACTAGCATTCGATATCAGAAATATTAAAATCGGCAGGCGGTTATTTAAATTTTTCAGGGTTTTCAGTAAACCGTTAGCGCACTGGCTGGAAACTTCCTTTCGAAAAGCCAAGTCTCTGAACTGGTTTCTAACGGAAAGAACTACACCAGGCGGTCGAAAATGCAATAAGGGCATATCATTTCATTTTCACTGGAAGGAGCTGTAGGGACGAATAGCTGTGAGGATTTAAGGATTCGCCAATGATGTTATTTTGCAAACCGGTTTTCGTAGAATAAGTAGCGGTGAAGAACGGATTAAACGATAACTGAAGGAACAAAGATGAGTGTTTAACGTACCGTCGATAATGAGGTCATTAGAGACGGGACACAAGCTTGGATTACGAAAAGACATGGAAGGAAATTGGTCGTACCTTTTCAAAGGAACTGTTCAGGCAATTGCCTTAACTGATTTTAGGGAGAACACGGGAACCTAAATCCGGAAGGCCGGACGGTTATATGAACCCACCCGAATGCGAGTCCTGTGTGCTAATGATTGCGCTACTTCGCTCTGTTACATGAAACCAATCAAGTGACAGATTACTGAAGAAGAAAAGAAACCGACAGACAAACAATTTGAAACCCACATTTAAGTTGTAGTTTATTACTAAATTAATATTTATTTGTCAAATTTGGATGTACAGCTTGTAACACATATATCGATTAGTGACAGGTTTATATTAGGTAACTGTGTATCTACGATTATAGAGTGTGTGTTCTTTGTTAGTTACGGTCACTTATTTGTGACATGGCTAGCCGTTCTAGGCGCTTCAGTCCGGATCCGCGCTGCTGCTACGGTCGCAGGTTCGAATCCTGCCTCGGGCATGGATGTGTGTGATGTCCTTAGGTTAGTTAGGTTTAAGTAGTTGTAAGTCTAGGGGACTGATGACCTCAGATGTTAAGTACTATAGTGCTTAGACCCATTTCAACCATTTTTTTCATTTGTGACAGGAAACTTAAAGTATTGTGATTCGTATGGGGAGAAAGCTAAATGATGTTTAAAATAATGAACTTTTATAATATGTGTACATTTAAAAGAAAAACTTGTATAGTGGAAGCTGGTTCATGCTTAGGGCATTTGTGTTTGTAATATGTAAAAGATGTAGGGAACTCCCTCCGCAACGGAAGTGGCTCGGCGCAATGTGAAAGGTGGTTTTCACGGTCGAACTGTGCGGCTACTTGGTGGGAACGATACGTAGTCAGTGGTTAGCCGTTGCACGGTACACGTCGTCGGTGCCCAGGGAGGCAATGGGAAACCGCTTTCAAAAATGGCTCTGAGCGCTATGGGACTTAACATCTGAGGTCATCAGTCCCCTAGAACTTAGAACTACTTAAACCTAACTAACCTAAGGACATCACACACATCCATGCCCGAGGCAGGATTCGAACCTGCGACCGTAGCGGTCGCACGGTTCCAGACTGAAGCGCCTAGAACCGCTCGGCCACAGCGGCAGGTGGGAAACAGCATTTCAAGGAATTTTGCCTCGGATGCGGATTTGGCTGTTGCATGGTACTCTTGGCAATAAGGAATGGCTCTAACATATTAAAAATCCGTCGCCAAGAAGAAATTGTTTAGGGCATTCAAACATCAAGAGCCGTGAGTACAGTTAGCCGCCACGTCGCTTGCCACCACCACTTCTCCACTGCTCCACCAACTTCATGCGTACAGGTATGTATCAGAGCATGACCAGTTAATTTGTGTGAGCGATTTAATAATAATCCAAGTCCTATATACCTGTGTTTAGAAACCTAACTTTTATCCTGATCATGAACCTATCTATGCAGGATCCCCCCCCCCTAAGTGTTTAGAAAACCGAGTATCCTGTTTCAAATGAACTATTGATTTGTTTAATGTGCAAGGATTAGCAAGAGTTGAAATTAGTTAGAAGTGTGCTAAAGTGATCTCAGTTTAATGCAAGGTATCGTTTTGCAAAAATTCAGTGCCTGACTATGTAAATGTTACTCTTTAAAACAACTCCTTTACGGGTGATGAAAAAGAACAATTAAGTTATACCCATTTGAAAATTAATTTAGGTTTCCCCTCCTAAGTGTTTAGAAAACCGAGTATCCTGTTTCAAATGAACTATTGATTTGTTTAATGTGCAAGGATTAGCAAGAGTTGAAATTAGTTAGAAGTGTGCTAAAGTGATCTCAGTTTAATGCAAAGTATCGTTTTGCAAAAATTCAGTGCCTGACTATGTAAATGTTACTCTCTAAAACAACTCCTTTACAGGTGATGAAAAAGGACAATTAAGTTCTACTCATTTGAAAATTAATTTAGGTTTCTTTACTATCATTAACGAATTTTTAAGTTAAACAAGCATCAGTGTTGAGTTATTTGCCTTGAAAAGAGTAAGATCATAAACTCTTCCAAATGAATGTAAGAATTAAATTTAATTTAATTCAATTTTGCTACTGAAATAATCATAGTGTTTGACTAGTGACACAATATCAGTTTATGGGTCCCCATAATATTCTGCTCGAATTAGAAAAATAATTGGAATATTACTGCTACTAAGGAAATCTGATATATTTCTTTAAAGGCGAGTATAAACTGTGTAATTGTGTTATTATTTATTTTTATTTGGGGTATTTATATGTCAGTTAAGTCGGAAGCCCCTCCTGGTCAGTTTTAGTTCTGCACTTCTTGCAGCAACGTTTCAGTTCCGTAACAATATTGAGTGTAGCGCTTATTAGTGTGAGTTTGATTCGATTTTGCTTTTTATGATTTCTAGTAAGTGCATAATCGATAACTGCTGTCACCCATAGCTCAGAGAGCCCTGTGTCCGTTAGTATCCTGTGTGGTGTGCAAAAGGGACATATTCAAATGTGTGTGAATTCCTAAGGGACCAAACTGCTAAGGTCAACACTTCTTAAAATAACTTATGCTAAGAACAACACACACACTCATGCTCGAGGGATGACTCGAACCCCCGGCGACAGGGGCCGCGAAGTGCGTGACATGACGCCTTACACCTCGCGGCTACTCCGCGCGGCAGACAAATATTGATGAAATTAACTTCAATAAGTAACATTTAATTTTATTAAGCATATATTTTCAAATTAATGTGCCTAATTGGGCTGGTGACCGTTTTTACTTTCATGAAACCCCAAAGTTAAAGCCTGTTTAGCTTTTTTTCTGTTAATTTAAATATATTAAAATTATAGTCTGATACCCTTATCCGTTAGACAAACACGCGGTCAAAATTTCAAAATCCTCTCAGAGGGTATCATTAGTTTGTGCCACGACAGACGAGTGTTATACGTGGCTTTTCCAGTGACGGGTCTTGAGGAAAGGTTGTTTGGGAAGAGTGACGTATAACGACAAGCTAGTGTTATAAGCTACATTGACGAAAACTAGAATATTCAGTATACAGGAATATGACAAGAAAGATCATTCTAAGGAACATGTCCAATGAACATGGTTTCCAAAGTGCATACTTTAAGAGCTGTAACTACGTGTTCGTCTTCACTACTGTGAAACACATCTTTTCTATTGAAAAAGTACTCACAGTTCTTACGCGATGCATTCTAGAGCTCGTCGTTACTAGATTTTTTTTTTCTGGTCCAATCTCATCCCAAAGAGAAAAGAGCTTTTGTATTAGGAGAGATTTCTTTCACACTATTGAATGTCAAGAAGCGCCCATGGCTCTAACTGTGTGCAAGTTAGAGACCATGTTTACTAGACTTTTTGGTTCGAATGACCGTTTCTATCGTATGCCTGAATAGTGATTGTGGTGTCACAGCCAGACACCACACTTGCTAGGTGGTAGCTTAAATCGGCCGCGGTCCATTTAGTACATGTCGGACCCGCGTGTCGCCACTGTGTGATTGCAGACCGAGCGCCACCACAGGGCAGGTCTCGAGATACGGAATAGCACTCGCCCCAGTTGTACGACGACTTTGCTGGCGACTACACTGACGAAGCCTTCCTCTCATTTGCCGAGAGACAGTTAGAATAGCCTTCAGCTAAGTCCATGGCTACGACCTAGCAAGGCGCCATTAGCCTTACATAGTTTGATAGTTATCGTATGAAACGTCTCATCAAGAATGCTGTATTCACACGAACTAAATAAAAGTTAAGTATTCGAGGAGCTGCATACTTTTCTTATCAGAATTCTCTACTTATCCTGTTCCAGAATTCACGCCCGTCTGCGTTAGATAGCGTGCATTTCGGCCTCCTATATCTACAAGGTGTTGGCACATTCGCCAACACATCATTGGCGACGAGGGAAAAGTGTTCTTTCGAATTGCTTACATTTACTTGTGTCATGGCTTCGCCAGATGTACTGTCCGAATTTTATCGCTTGCAGAATCAGCAGACGCAGGCGTTATTGGATGCCCATGGACAGCTCGTCCAGGGTCAACGTCCCATTCAAACCGATGCGGCAGCCGCCGCTTCATCGCTGCCGCCGCCACAACATGCAGTTGCACCGCCGTTTCGCAATTTTGACGCGGCGCTCGAGTCCTGGACGGAACGGTCACGCCAGTTTGGATTTCATCTCGCCGGCTACAGAATTCAAGGTAACGAGCGGCAGCCTCACTTATTGTCTTGTGTTGGCGTGCAAACGTACCGTGTGACAGTGAAATTGTTTCCCCGACGCGACGTAGCAACTCTGTCCTACGAAGAAATTTTGTCGGCATTGGACGCCTATTACAAAGAAACAGTTAATGTTGTTGCAAAAAGGTATACGTTTTTTCATACAAAACGTACGGCCGGTCAAACTAATAGGGAGTGGGTTGCAGCTTTGCAAGGACTTACAAGGGACTGTGTATTTGAATGTGACTGTGGCCTTCCTTATTCAGATACAATGGTACGTGATGCAATTGCTCAGAACGTTTCTGATGTTCGCATACGGGAGCAAATTTTGCAACTAGTAAATCCCTCCCTTCAACAAGTGATAGACATATTGCATAGACAAGACACACTTGACTGTGCTCAGGAATCTTTTGAAACTTCGCCAGCAGTGTGTAACATTAACCGGTTCGCCGGGCGCGCTGCGCGGCCCAGTCAACTGCCCTCGCGCACGTCCGCACAGCTGCCGCCACGCTTTACACCAGGTGTGCCGCGCCAGCACACAAATGCAGTGAAATCATGCCCGCGGTGTGCAACTAGACATTCGCGTGAACATTGCCCGTCACGCCAAGCTATTTGCTTTTTCTGTCATAAGAAAGGACATTGGGGTATAGTGCGAACGAAACAACTTGCTCGTCAGCACTGTACTTGGTTCGAAATTGATGCTGCGATTACGAATATGTGTTCTTCTTGCATGGCGTGTGCCGAACAACAATCCGCACCGCCGCGGAAAGTCTTTGCATGGCCAAAAGCCACTTCCCCTTGGCAACGCTTGCACATTGATTTTGCTGGTCCGTTCTGGAATGCTCGGTGGTTGGTTCTGGTAGATGCCTTCAGTAATTTTCCTTTTGTTGTCCGGATGTCTTCCACGACGTCCTCTGCCACCATCCAAGCGTTGTCTGCTATCTTTTGCGTTGAAGGTCTTCCGCAGACTATTGTTTCCGACAATGGCCCACAATTCATGTCCGCAGAATTTCAGTCATTCTGTAACGCCAATGGTATTCAACATCTGACATCCGCGCCGTTTTCGCCTCAGTCAAACGGAGCCGCTGAACGATTGGTCAGGACTTTCAAGTCACAGATGTTGAAGTTGAAAGAGTCGCATTCTCGGGAGGACGCGTTGTTGCTCTTTTTGTCTTCGTATCGCTCTCAGCCCCGAGATGGTCGCTCGCCGGCTGAGTTGCTCCATGGTCGTCATCATCGAACCTTGATGTCTTTGCTGCATCCGCCGCATCAGGTTCCTATGCAGCAGCAGACTTCTGCTTTTGCTCCAGGCGACGTTGTATTCTTTCGCAATTATCGAGGTTCACGGCGTTGGCTCGCAGGGCGCATTCTTCGCTGCCTCGGCCGCGCGATGTATTTGGTTTTGGGGGCCTCTGGTGAGGTGCGTCGGCATCTCAATCAGCTGCGCCTCTGTCGTCGCACGGGTTCTGCCGCTCCCCGTCTGCTTTCAGCGACGGTGCCGTCCGGTCAGCGCCCTGGGGACCCATCTACTGGCTCGCCTCATCCCCAGGTGTTACCGACGATGCCTTCCATTTTGCCCCATGGCGAAGCGCCGCCGCAGCCGCCGCCGCCTGTTCTCCAGCCGGCGCCGCCCGCAGTGGACGCTTCGCTGCAGCCGCCAAGCGCCTCCCTGGGTCACGCGCCACCGATCGCTTCCCATGACCAGCCGTCCTCCGCCATAGAACTCTTGCCCGCTCCGGACCACATGACATCATCGCGCGTCGGGTACCCTGACGCAATGGAGGTCGACCCTTCGGCCCCTCCTGTCTCTTTACGGGCGCATACACCGCATGTTGACGTGCACCCTGGACTAGGTTTTCAGGCGTTTCCTAGCTCCCCTCGGACCGAATGCCCGGGTGCGGGTGGCACAGCCTCGCCTGTTGTTAGGCACCCCACCTCATCGCATACGTCAACATGGGGTCCTCCCCACGGTGGGCGGAAGCCTTATAACACGACCGTTCGCCGATTTGCGGGGGAGGAATGTGGTGTCACAGCCAGACACCACACTTGCTAGGTGGTAGCTTAAATCGGCCGCGGTCATGTCGAACCCGCGTGTCGCCATTGTGTGATCGCAGACCGAGCGCCACCACAGGGCAGGTCTCGAGATACGGAATAGCACTCGCCCCAGTTGTACGACGACTTTGCTAGCGACTACACTGACGAAGCCTTCCTCTCATTTGCCGAGAGGCAGTTAGAATAGCCTTCAGCTAAGTCCATGGCTACGACCTAGCAAGGCGCCATTAGCCTTACATAGTTTGATAGTTATTGTATGAAACGTCTCATCAAGAATGCTGTATTCACATGAACTAAATAAAAGTTAAGTATTCGAGGAGCTGCATACTTTTCTTATCAGAATTCACTACTTATCCTGTTCCAGAATTCACACCCGTCTGCGTTAGATAGCGTGCATTTCGGCCTCCTATATCTACAAGGTGTTGGCACATTCGCCAACACATCAGTGATCATTCCTCCAGGGGCACTCTATATAAGAATTCATTGCGAATTAACCCGAAAACGAAGTAACGTATCGATTTTTTTCTTAAAAACTACTTCACAACACAACCCACCCTGCGACACCTTCACAGGCTTCTCAGTTTGTTTCTGACCACCATCTATGCGTCGCCTTAAGATGTACTTACGAAGAGAAATATCTTTTGATACTAATATCGGATATGGTTCATTCGCTAGACCGGACCAAGTTGTCATACCCATTTGTATGTGTGAAGTAAGTAATAAATTTCAAGGTGCACAGATAATACTTTGTTTACGCTCACATAGAGGAGTAGCGTTGCAAATTCGACTCGACTTTACATAGTTACATTAATAATCTCTCACAGTTGTATTGTTAAACCGGTTAATATAATATCTCCTCTTTAGCTGAACATCAATCATGTTGTCATGAATGATGCAGGCACCCTAACAGTGCCCTCCTGTACAGGAGGTAACTGTAACGTAGTGATGTAATTCGTTGAAGAAATTACTGTCATACTCGATTTGTTATGAAATTTCCTGCGCAGAAACCTCACATGTAACAATGAATCGAGAATGATGCCACAAAGCGGTGTACATTGTGTGAAAATATGCTATCATCGTGTATTACGTACGTTATATGTATACACTATGTGATCAAAAGTATCTGGGCACCTGGCTTAAAATGACTGACAAATTCGTCGCGCCCTCCATCGGTAATGTTGCAATTAAGTATGGTGTTGGCCCACCCTTAGCCTTGATGACAGCTTCCACTCTCGCAGGAATACGTTCACTTAGGTGCTGCAAAGTTTCTTGGGAAATGGCAGCCCATTCTCCACAAAGTGCTGCATTGAGGAGAGGTACGTGTTGGAAGATGAAATCACCATCCACTAATTGCTCTTCAGCAGCGGGAAGCAAGAAGGTGCTTAAAACATCAATGTAGGCCTGTGCTGTTATAGTGCGATACAAAACAAGGGGTGCAAGTCCCGTCCACGAAAAACACGATCACACCGTAACACCATCGCCTCCGAATTTTACTGTTGTCAATACACACACCGCCAGATGACTTTCATCGGTCATAAATGATACCCACACCTTTACATCGGATCACCACATTGTGTACCGTGATTCGTCACTTCACACAACGATTTTTCACTCTTTAGTCGTCCAATATTTATGCCCCTTACACCAAGCGAGAGGTCGTTTGGGATTTACCGGCGTGATGTGTGGCTTATAAGCAATCGCTCGACAATGAAATCCAGGTTTCTCACCTACCGCCTAACTGTCATAGTATTTGCAGTGGACCCTGTTGCAGTTTGGAATTCCTGTGTGAAGGTCTGGGTAGATGTCTGCCTATTACACATTACGACTCTCTTCGACTGACGACAGTCTCTGTCAGTCAACAGACGAGGTCGGCCTGTAAGGCTTTGTGCTGTACGTGTCGATTCACGTTTCCATTTCACTATCACATCGGAAACAGTGGACCTAGCGATGTTTAGGAGTGTGGAAATCTCGCGTACAGACGTATGACATAAGTGACATCCAATCATCTGACCATGTTCAAAGACCGTGAGTACCGCTGAGCGCCACATTCTGCCCTCTCACGATGGCTAATGGGTACTGAGGTCGCTAATATGGAGTACCTGGCAGTAAGTGGCAGCGTAATGCACCTAATATGAAAAACGTATGTTTTTGGGGGTGTTCGGATACTTTTGATCACATAGTGTATCTTCAGGACTTTTTTTGTTACTTTTTTCTTGTGTGGTTTCAGCCCTAGGACTGATTTCATATTAAAGTCTCCACAAAAGTCTGCTCTCTGCAAGCCTCTTAATCTCTACATTATTGCAACTTTCACCGATTTGACCCATCTTACTACAGTGAAATCTTCGGCTTCATCTGCAGTTTCCATCCCGTATATTACCATATTGCTCGCCTGCTTAGAGGGGCGGTAACGTACTTTCCTCACATGCACTCGGTCCAGGTTCGATTCCCAGCCGGATTGAAAATTTTCTTCGCTCGGCGACTGGGTGTTGTGTTGTCCTCATCATCTTTTCCTCCTCACCGTCGGCCGCAAGTCGCTCTATGTGGCAATGTGGAGCCGATTGAAATAAGACTTGCACTTGTTGCCGGAACCCGAATGGAACCTCGAGGCCAATTGTGCCATAGTATCATTTCATTTCACTACCATATTGACAAAACGTTGGTGTCTCAACCAGCATTTTGCCAAACTTAGACAACTCTCCTCGACGTTATTGCCGAATACGTGATGATATGGACTGGTGTTAAGGGGCAGATTTTTTACACAGGCGTCGGAAATGTACACGTACGCATCAGCCACACGCCTCAAATGTTCTCTCCACTCACCCAGCATCTTCTGTAGACGCGTCCCTTGCAGAAGATATCGCATTGTATTTATTTCGTTGATGACACAACCTGACTGCAACGAGGGTAGCTAGGTACGGTTAGTTACTGATTGGCTCATTTCTTGAACGGGAGCCTTATGAGTGCGTCATATCAATACTTCGTCTACACTCCTGGAAATGGAAAAAAGAACACATTGACACCGGTGTGTCAGACCCACCATACTTGCTCCGGACACTGCGAGAGGGCTGTACAAGCAATGATCACACGCACGGCACAGCGGACAAACCAGGAACCGCGGTGTTGGCCGTCGAATGGCGCTAGCTGCGCAGCATTTGTGCACCGCCGACGTCAGTGTCAGCCAGTTTGCCGTGGCATACGGAGCTCCATCGCAGTCTTTAACACTGGTAGCATGCCGCGACAGCGTGGACGTGAACCGTATGTGCAGTTGACGGACTTTGAGCGAGGGCGTATAGGCGGCATGCGGGAGGCCGGGTGGACGTACCGCCGAATTGCTCAACACGTGGGGCGTGAGGTCTCCACAGTACATCGATGTTGTCGCCAGTGGTCGGCGGAAGGTGCACGTGCCCGTCGACCTGGGACCGGACCGCAGCGACGCACGGATGCACGCCAAGACCGTAGGATCCTACGCAGTGCCGTAGGGGACCGCACCGCCACTTCCCAGCAAATTAGGGACACTGTTGCTCCTGGGGTATCGGCGAGGACCATTCGCAACCGTCTCCATGAAGCTGGGCTACGGTCCCGCACACCGTTAGGCCGTCTTCCGCTCACGCCCCAACATCGTGCAGCCCGCCTCCAGTGGTGTCGCGACAGGCGTGAATGGAGGGACGAATGGAGACGTGTCGTCTTCAGCGATGGGAGTCGCTTCTGCCTTGGTGCCAATGATGGTCGTATGCGTGTTTGGCGCCGTGCAGGTGAGCGCCACAATCAGGACTGCATACGACCGAGGCACACAGGGCCAACACCCGGCATCATGGTGTGGGGAGCGATCTCCTACACTGGCCGTACACCACTGGTGATCGTCTAGGGGACACTGAATAGTGCACGGTACATCCAAACCGTCATAGAACCCATCGTTCTACCATTCCTAGACCGGCAAGGGAACTTGCTGTTCCAACAGGACAATGCACGTCCACATGTATCCCGTGCCACCCAACGTGCTCTAGAAGGTGTAAGTCAACTACCTCGGCCAGCAAGATCTCCGGATCTGTCCCCCATTGAGCATGTTTGGGACTGGATGAAGCGTCGTCTCACGCGGTCTGCACGTCCAGCACGAACGCTGGTCCAACTGAGGCGCCAGGTGGAAATGGAATGGCAAGCCGTTCCACAGGACTACATCCAGCATCTCTACGATCGTCTCCATGGGAGAATAGCAGCCTGCATTGCTGCGAAAGGTGGATATACACTGTACTAGTGCATGCTCTGTTGCCTGTGTCTATGTGCCTGTGGTTCTGTCAGTGTGATCATGTGATGTATCTGACTCCAGGAATGTGTCAATAAAGTTTCCCCTTCCTGGGACAATGAATTCACGGTGTTCTTATTTCAATTTCCAGGAGTGTATTTATTTACGTTATAAAATTTGATATGCAAATTTGCGCCTGCTTAGCAGAGAGGTAACGTGCTTGCGTCCCAAACAGCGGGCCTGGGTTCGATTCCCGGCCGGGTTGCAGATTTTCTCCGCTCGTGGGCTAGATGTTCTGTTGTCCTCACCATAATTTCATCCTCAACATCATCATCATCACGCAAGTCCCCAATGTGGCGTCGACTGAAATAAGTCTTGCACTCGGCTGCCAAACTTCCCCAGATGGGACCTCCCGGCCAACAGGGCCAAACGATCATTTCACATTTGCAGATAACCAATCTAAACTGACGTCATCTGTACTGTTTATCGGTGAAATTGAAAACTTATGCCGGACTGGGACTCGAACACAAACATGCCGCTTAACGCGAGCCGTCACGTTAATTAACTTAGTAACACCAAACACGAGAGCCAAAGCTTCTTTCTCTATCTGTGAAGAATTTCTTTGCGCAGACGAGAGCAATTTGGACGCGAAGGCAATAGGGCGATCACGCAAGCCAACTTTGTGCGCAAGCACAGCACCGATCCCGAAATCCGATGCATCTACCATCGACAAAAGGGGTTTCTGGGGATCGAATGGCGTAAGGCAAGTATTTGAAAGCAACGCCGATTTCAACTGGCGAAAGGCGCGTTCGCATGCGGTCGTCCAGACGACCGGAACACCTGTACGGCGTAAGCGATGAAGCGGAGCTGAAATGGAAGAGGCATTGCGCACAGTCACTCACACCTTGTGATGCTAAATCGTTCAATGTTCTTGCGACCTCATCACGGAATGCGTGAGGAACATTGCGCGCTCTGAAAAATTTCGGTTGCGCGTTGACTTTCAGTTCCAAATGTGCTTCATAGTCTTTAGCGCAACCTAAGCCTGGTGCAAAAATGTCTGCAAATTCTTCACATAGCCGAGAAACACTGTCGGAAGGCACAGTCTGATTCACTGATAGGACCTGATTTACAATAGACATGTTAAACAACTGAAATAAATCTAAACCAAACAAGTTCACTGCAGTAGAAGAACGAAGAACGTAAAATGACACAAGTTTTGTTTGTCCCTGGGATGTTGCAAGAAGAGTGCACTGTCCTATCACAGGAAGTTTCTGTCCTGAATATGTAGTTAGCTTAACATTTGCGGCACGCAACGGAGGTTTGCCTAGTTGTTTGTACGTGTCGTGATTGTGCAGTGAAACTGCAGCTCCGGTATCGAGCTGGAATGGTATGACCTTGCCATTAAAGTCCAAATCTACAAAAAGTTTATTGTCCTGCTGACGACAAGAGCGACTGTTTTGTGCAATTTGAACAGACACTGGTACAGAATCACTTGCTAAGTGACGTGATGTCCGGCGACGTCGACGCACACTTTTTGTGGGACGAACACAGTCACTGTTAGAGAAAGTGGCACTGGACGGGGTGGAAGTAACTACATGAATGTCCACGGGCGAAGGTCCACGAGCCTGAGTGTCCTTGGTTCGATTCCGGCGCGAAGCAATGGGCCTGGAATGGTTGTGATTGTCTGATCTGAGCTTCTTCTGGCAAACACTTTGAACATGTCCTTTCCTACTGCAGAAAAAGCAAATAGCTTGGCGTGACGGGCAATGTTCACGCAAATGTCTAGTAGCACACCGCGGGCATGATTTCACTGCATTTGTGTGCTGGCGCGGCACACATGGTTTAGAGCGCGGCGGCAGCTGCGTCGAAGTGCGCGAGGGCAGGTTACCGGGCCGCGCAGCGCGCCCAGCGGGCCAGTTAATGTTACACACTGCTGGCGAAGTTTCAAAAGATTCCTGAGCACAGTCAAGTGTGTCTTGCCTATCCAATATGTCTATCACTTGTTGAAGGGAGGGATTAACTAGTTTCAAAATTTGCTCCCGTATGCGAACATCAGAAACGTTCTGTGCAATTGCATCACGTACCATTGTATCTGAATAAGAAAGGCCACAGTCACATTCAAATGCACAGTTCCTAGTAAGTCCTTGCAAAGTTGCAACCCACTCCCTATTAGTTTGACCGGCCGGACGTTTTGTACGAAAGAACGTATACCTTTTTGCAACGACATTGACTGTTTCTTTGAAATAGGCATCTAAAGCAGACAAAATTTCTTCGTAGGACAGAGTCGCTATGTCGCGTCGGGGAAACAATTTCACTATCACACAGTAGGTGGACACACCTACACACGAAAGCAAAAACTGCTGCCGCTCATTACCTTGAACTCTGTAGGCGGCGAGATGAAATCCAAACTGGCGGGACCATTCAGTCCAGGACTCATGGGTTTGGTCAAACTGGCAAAACTGCGGTGCAACTAAGTGTTGTGGCGGCGGCAGCGATGAAGCGGCGGCTGCCGCATCTGTTTGAATAGCACGTTGACCCTGGACGAGCTGTCCAAGGGCATCCAATAACGCCTGCATCTGCTGATTCTGCAAGCGATAAAATTCGGACAGTACATCTAGCGAAGCCATGACACAAGTAAATGTAAGCAATCAGAAAGAACACTTTTCCCTCGTCGCCAATGATGTGGACTGCTAAGGCAACCAGTCCACAGTGATGGGTAGCCGAAAGAAAGGCACGCGTACACACACGCCGACTGGCGTGAAGTCTGGAACAGGGTAAGTATTGACTTCTAATAAGAAAAGTATGCAGCTCCTCGAATACTTAACTTTATTCTTTGTTGGTTTACAACGTTCTTCTTGAGACATTTATACGATAACTCTCAAACTATGTAAGGCTAATGGCGCCTTGCTAAGTAGTAGCCATGGACTTAGCTGAAGGCTACTCTAACTGTCTCTCGGCAAATGAGAGGAAGGCTTCGTCCGTATAGTCGCTAGCAATGTCGTCGTACAACTGGGGCGAGTGCTCGTCCGTATCTCGAGACCTGCCTTGTGGTGGCGCTCAGTCTGCGATCACACAGTGGCGACACGCGGGTCCGACATGTACTAAATGGACCGCGGCCGATTGAAGCTACCACCTAGCAAGTGTGGTGTCTGGCTGTGGCACCACACAAAGTAGCACGGACACAGACCACACGCTACCAAAGTTGGATGCTTACTGAGTGTAGGAACGTTATGTCACCAAGTACCTGCTATAGCCCTGCCCACCGCCGCCATGGGCCAAAATGATTGTCGAAATCTCGCGTGAAGCCTAATTTAGACGGCGATGCAAGGTTGTCAGCAACTGGTCTTAACATCCACTGTTCACGCGTGACGTACTCGTAGGTGAAACTAAACATTTTCGGTTTGTTCCAACTTTGGCAGTAGTAGTTGCACGTTGTTTTGAGGTTAGGCGTCGAGGTGGTAGAGCTGCACTGGAATCTGAAGTGCGGATTGAGGAGAATTGTTAGCTTTTCAATTTCTACGCTAAGCAGTCTCAGTGAAATTGTCTCCAAAAACGAACAGTGACGTGTTATTGCGCATAGGGCCGTAATTGGAAATTTGTGGTAAGGTCTCATGGGACCAAACCGCTGAGGTCATCGGTCGCTACTCTTACGCACTACTTAATCTAACTTACACTAACTTACACTAAGGACAACACACACACCCATACCCGAGGGAGGACTCGAAACGCGCGGACCGTAACATGGCGCCTAGACCATGTGGCTACCCCACGTGGCTTGGGGCCGTCTTTCGCGATCTGAACATGGGTGTGTTGTCAACACTGAGCTGCAGCTAAACTTCATTCAATTAGGATTGCCTGCACCAATGAATTAAGAAAAACTCAGGCAAGAAAACGTCTGCTACAAAATTAAAATCCCGCAGTTCGAGCTGGCACATTCTTTTTTGAGGAAAATTGTGTACAGGGGATTTGAAAACCAGAATACCAAATTCATTTTCCACAGCACAGAAAGCTTTCCACAGTGTGTAACTGGTACTCTTTGTTTGAAATTCAGTGAAGTATGCTTTGAAAAATGCTTCACTAAATTACTCAGTGGACCACGCTTTAAAGAAAGCTTCATTAAATATGGAGTTAACGGAACCCTGCAGTACGTGCCTCAGTTAGTGCTTGAGCTCGTGCAGAGTGACGGGAATTGTCTATTGCATGATTAGCAGTAAGGGAAGTTCTGTGGTCTACATTGCACTAGCGCAGCAACTGAAACCTGATGATCCGTAGCAATGTTCTGAATTTGCTCCTCAGTTTCTGGCACAGATCGAAGTTGGTGACAAGTGTCAGCATGATATTCTTTTGAATGACGAGGCACATTATACAGTACTTAAACCGCGTTGTGCACAAAGAGACATTGCACTCGCCGTATGGGACTGTGTAGCGTTGCTTCAAAAGCACTTTTATTCTTGGTCTGTTCTTCTGCGAAGAGAACACACCCAGAGGACAAGTCAGACTTACCGTTGACGTCTGCTCGTTACCGAGACTTCCTTGTACAGCATGTGATTACTGCTATGGAAGACTGCAACGTGTGGAAGCCACTGTTTTCGTGCAAGATGTGGCAATACCTAATGTTGTTCGCCCAGTCAAAGATCAACTTAATGCACCCTTCCGTGAACGTTTCATCTCCAGAGGTTTTCCGGAAGCAGGGCCTGCAAGATCACATGTTTTGTATCTACATCTACATCTACATGACTACTCTGCAATTCACATTTAAGTGCTTGGCAGAGGGTTCACCGAACCACAATCATACTATCTCTCTACCATTCGACTCCAGAACAACGCGCGGGAAAAACGAACACCTAAACCTTTCTGTTCGAGCTCTGATTTCTCTTATTTTATTTTGATGATCATTCCTACCTATGTAGGTTGAGCTCAACAAAATATTTTCGCATTCGGAAGAGAAAGTTGGTGACTGAAATTTCGTAAAGAGATCTAAAAATGGTTCAAATGGCTCTGAGTACTATGGGACTTAACATCTATGGTCATCAGTCCCCTAGAACTTAGAACTACTTAACCTAACTAACATAAGGACAGCACACAACACCCAGTCATCACGAAGCAGAGAACATCCCTGACCCCGCCGGAAATCGAACCCGGGAACCCGGGCGTGGGAAGCGAGAACGCTACCGCGCGACCACGAGCTGCGGACGTAAATAGATCTGGCCGCGACGAAAAACGTCTTTGCTGTAATGACTTCCATCCCAATTTGCGTATCATATCTGCCACATTCTCTCCCCTATTACGTGATAATACAAAATGAGCTGCCCTTTTTTGCACCCTTTCGATGTCCTCCGTCAATCCCACCTGGTAAGGATCCCAAACCGCGCAGCAATATTCTAACAGAGGACGTACGAGTGTAGTGTAAGCTGTCTCTTTAGTGGACTTGTTGCATCTTCTAAGTGTCCTGCCAATGAAACGCAACCTTTGACTCGCCTTCCCCACAATGTTATCTATGTGCTCTTTCCAACTGAAGTTGTTCGTAATTTTAACACTCAGGTACTTAGTTGAATTGAAAGCCTTGAGAATTGTACTATTTATCGAGTAATCGAATTCCAACGGATTTCTTTTGGAACTCTTGTGGATCACCTCACACTTTTCGTTATTTAGCGTCAACTGCCACCTGCCACACCATACAGCAATCATTTCTAAATCGCTTTGTAACTGATACTGGTCTTCGGATGACCTTACTAGTCGGTAAATTACAGCATCATCTGCGAACAACCTAAGAGAACTGCTCAGATTGTCACCCAGGTCATTTATATAGATCAGGAACAGCAGAGGTCCCAGGACGCTTCCCTGGGGAACACCTGATATCACTTCAGTTTTATTCGATGATTTGCCGTCTGTTACTACGAACTGCGTCATTCCTGACAGGAAATCACGAATCCAGTCGCTCAACTGAGACGATACCCCATAGGCACGCAGCTTGATTAGAAGTCGCTTGTGAGGAACGGTGTCAAAAGCTTTCCGGAAATCTAGAAATACGGGATCAACTTGAGATCCCCTGTCGATAGCGGCCATTACTTCGTACGAATAAAGAGCTAATCCTCGTGACGTTTGGCTCTGGCGATGTCTAAAAGAAGCACTCTACCCGGGACACGTTCAGTCTCTTCCTGATCTGAAAGCCGGTATACAGAAACACGCTGTTCAAATTCCACCGGAACTGCTGCAGACAACTGTTCATCACGCCATTTTGGGATGGCAAAACAAAGAAAGATACAACATTCAAAATATGGTTATTATTAAGTATATAGTCCGTCCCCGGTAGCTGAGTGGTCAGCGTTGTAGAATGTCACTCCCAAGGGTCCGGGTTCGATTCCCGGCTGGGTCGGAGATTTTCTCCGCTCGGGTACTGGGTGTGGTGTTATCCTACCTCATCATTTCATCCCCATCGACCCGCAAGTCGCCGAACTGGGGTCAAATCGAAAGGTTTGCACCCGGCGAACGGTCTACCCGACGGGAGGCCCTAGGCACACGACGTTTACAATTTAATTTAGTCTATGTAGAAGAAATGTGAACTGTTCTAGTGATCTTTCCCAGATTACGGGAATAATAATTTCTTTCAATAAGGTCGCCGAACAACCGAGCTGACGTCTTTTCTGTATCTACTCACGAACTTTCACACCTCTCTTATTTCTTCCCTTATGAAGCGATTTCATGCTTACAAGCGTTAACTCCGCCTCAGTTTGTGCAGCTGCCAAACCTTTAATTTCAGACACGACTATGGCACATTGGAAAGTACGACACTGCAGTGCACACTGATGTTCCTGTGTCTACAGTCGTATGCGAAACATCTTTATGCGAAAGTCACTTCACAAAATGAGTTGCGCAACCTAATGTCGTCGTGTAACATAGCCTTAATATTAAAATCATTACTGTTTACAGTAAGCGCCCCCACTATGCACGTCTTTCTCCATGTGGGTTCCCCATCCATCTCCTTACTAAATGAACTACTTAATTTAAACTACGATCCTGTGGTAGGCGCCTCTTTCACAGCATGCGACCGTTTTCTGATCCTACTGTTGAAAGAAGAGAGCCCATGCAAGAAACCATTAAAAATGGCTCTGAGCACTATGTGACTTAACTTCTTTGGTCATCAGTCCTCTAGAACTTAGAACTACTTGAACCTAACTAACCTAAGGACATCACACACATCCATGCCCGAGGCAGGATTCGAAATTGCGACCGTAGCGGTCGCGCGGCTCCAGACTGTAGCGCCTAGAACCGCTCGGCCACTCCGGCCGGCGAAACCATTATCTGGGAGAATAGTCCCAGGACAACGACCCTGTAATAGGTAGGGAAAATACAAAAGCAATGAAATTCAGCAATGGAGGAACGCTGGGAAACAATTACCATTTCACATTTGCGGGACAAGAACTGGAAATAGTCAAAAGCTATAAACACCTAGCAAACCACACTACAGTGCGTACCTTACCAAGCAAATCGAAGACAGAGTAATAAGAGCGATGAAGATAACTTTTGAGATGAAGAATTTACCTTTGCTATCAGTTAGAACAACCCTGATGCTATTCAACATGAAGGATTCCCTCAGTACACCATACTGCACACAACGTATGTGGAGACATCCGACACACTCAGATCTCATACAAATCGCAAGCCAGCCTACTTCAAAAGAGCGCTATGCCTCCCGAAATACACGCACAGCTGGATAACCTACATCTTGCCAGACACAATGTTCTGCAATGAAGAATTGAGGGCAGCTCATAGCCTTGTAGCAATCCCACAGTGCTCCAGACTCCCGGAAGACAGGCATCAAAAAGCAAGAGATGTTGATCACGCACTCCTCAACACCCCAGTGACGACCAGTAATGAATAGAAGGTACCTTACTTTTGGATGCGTCACCTATACACGCGTCCGCAGCTAGTGGTTTATCTATGCTATCTACGGATCACGGGGTCCCGGGTTGGGCATTTTTCTCTGCCCAGAGACTGTGTGTTTTTGTAGTCCTCATCATTTCATCATCATCATCATCATCACCATCATTCGTGACAAAGACTGGACTGTGAAAAAACTCGGACTGCACGGGGCGCTGATGACAGCCCAGTTGAGCGCCCCACAAACGAAACATCAAACAGCCTATACACGAAAGTCGCAGCCCACTGACTACTCAACGAATACGCTCAAATAACGGAGATCAAAGCCCCACCGATACTTGCCAGAGACCATACGCAAAACATAGCGATATGTAGCACATCAGCGAGTTTAAAGGAAAAACAGGGTCATCCAAATACTATTTTTCTCGTATATTTATACTTCAAATCGTGCATACCATTTGAAAGTCTGTCTATTCCTTATCCGACTTTTGATTAATTTCCTATGATTCTTGCAGGTATCCCACATTGGTAGTGTCTGCTACGCAATTTGTAACAAACAGAATTTTGTTTTACAACCTTGTTACTCGATTCAGAATTAAATTCATGTTGTTATCATTAATGTTGTCATGCTGTACTTCGATCTTTGTGGTTGAGCTAGGAAAACAATGACAACCACGAATTTATAATGATTCTTTACCGTTATTTTGATGTGTTTCTTTCTTATCTTGTACTTCTGAGCATAAAACATGGACAAGCATTTCAGTCTACAGCGTCTGAATGGATTGTGATTATAGATATTTCAGATGATCTGTGTGGCAATATGATGAAGGTGAAAACTATAATGTTAAAATTATTGAAAATGTTGATGAGGCAATAGAAATGAGTGACATTCATAAAATGACAAAATGACAGAGCCACCAGGGATAGAAAATTTATCAGAAGATCTCAGCAAGGATGAGAATGCAACTTCTTCAGTGGAGTTCAAATCCAGAAGTGGTCTAGTATGGCAGTCTGTCAATGAAGAAGGGCATTACCAACTATTCATCGACGGAAAGCAGGTCTAATAAATGGCAGTAAAAATTTAGATTCAGTTGTAAACATGTTGTTCTCTTTTCTCTGAAAATATGCTTACACTATATACAGGCACACTTATGAAAAAGTTAAACATTTTTGAAAACTACGAAACTCACCTACAACAATCTAAAGAGAAGCACAACATAAAAGATCAGGAGTTGTTGGCATTTATTACCACACTGCTGGCTTCAGGAAATACTCATGGAAATCACAGTAGTGTTTCCGAATTACGCATTAGTCACCCAGCTTGGAGAAATCTAGTTTTCACGGCTGTCAAGTCACGTGCCAGATTTTAAAAATTATCAGCTGCATGAAGGTTTGATGACACAAGAACTCACAACATCAGAATCGCAGGTACAAATGACAAGCTTTACGCGCTTAGAGACGTTTTGATACCTTTGTGAATCCATACATAAATAATTTGCAGCCATAATGAGTACCTAACTGTTGACGAAACACTGACAACTTACCGTGACAACGGTCTATTTAGAGTACACACGGAAAAAAAGCCATAGAAGTACGGAATAATAATATGGGTACTTGCAGATGCTAAAAATTAGTAATTACGTTGACAATCTACAAGTATATACAGGCATGAAAAACAACCAGAGAGAAGCAAATAAAGGGCAAAATGTGATGCTTAATAGGGTTATATTATATTTTCAATCTGGAGGGGAATCACTGCAAACAATTTTTCTACTTCCATACCGCAAGCTGAAAAACTGTTGGATCGCAACTTAACGTTAGCTGGAACTCAAAACCAAACAAAAAAGTTTTTACCTAATGCAACACAACAAGAAAATTTTGGATTGACAAAAAAAAAAAAAAATAATTAGATCTCAAACCTTCCAAGGAAAAAGAGGTGTATTGTTCTGCTTTCAACCCAGTGACTGAAGAGAAAGAACACAATAACCTACCATAATTTCTCACTGAAATGAGACTAAAGAGGCAGTAGACATTGACGGTATGATAACAAGACAATATAGCTATGTAAGTACAATAAATCGCTGGACATGCCAGATATTCATGGAAATGATGTATACTGCAGCTCTCAATGCATATATTCTGTCATCACAAAAACATACAGACTGGCGGAAACAGTTCACAAGAAGGAGGAAGCGCTGTATTCAGGAACTTATTCTGAGGTTAGCAAAACCGCACGTTGAAGAAAGAGCAATAAATACAATTGGACTACATGCAGAAGCTGTAAGAGCCATTGAAGGTATTCGAATTGAAGAAAAGATGACATATACGTAAGCTGCTGAAGGTATCGTGGATGTCTTCCAAATTACCAAGAGGAAAAGGATATGAAGACCGGAAAACTAGATTCAAGTGCTTCAACTAAAGGAAAAAGCAGTCTGACAAAACCATAGAAGAAACATAACTATGCCAATATGTTCTCAGTGTTAGGAATTGTCATCTAAAAAGACTAAAATCTATTTAATATTTAAAATTTTCTTTTTCTGTTATTTCAACAAAGTTACGGTACACTTGCTATTTTAACTTCTTTATGTTTCTAAACCCGACCCCGATTAAATTTTGATTAATAATCAGCATGGTGGCCTCAGGGAACCACAAAAAGGGCGTACGTCTAAAATGGGGCAAGTAAAACACAGTAAGTTAGTTGTAGAAACGATAAGTATTGTAGTTGTAAAATTGTTCTATTGAAAGCACTGAAGCTCATATTGTTATACGTACAGGAAGTTGGTAAAGCCGGAAATAAGCTCAGCAGAAATGTTTTCTAACGATTTAACAGTGTTCAGAAAGGACAGATTAAATACAATTGGTGGTGGAATATTTATTGCTGACAGAAGTAGTTTGCCTTGTAATGAAATTGAAGTAGATAGTTCCAGTGAAATAGAATGAATAGAGGTTATACTTGACAATCGGACTAAAGTATTAACTGGGTCATTTTACCGACCCCCGTCTCAGAAGATATAGTTGCTGAACAATTCTAAGGAAACCTGAGTGTCATTTCAAATAGGTACCCCACTCATACAACCACAGTCCGTGGTGACCTTAATCTACCCTCGATATGATGGATAAATTCTACGTTTGAAGCCGGCGGCAGGCATAAAACGTCATCCGAGATTGTACTGAATGTTTGTTCAGAAAATTATTTTGAACTATTAGTTCATGACCCCACTCGAAGCGTAAATGGTTGCCAAAGCATACTTGACCTCTTAGCAGCAAATAATCCTGGACAAATAGTGAGTATCGTGCCGAATACAGGGATCAGCGGCCACAAGACAGTAAGTAGCTGCTAGACTGAATAGCGTAACACCTACAACCATCAAAAAGAAACGCAAACCATATCTATTTAAAAAAAACTGATACACATGCTCTTAACGCCTTTGTAGGAGACATTCTTCACTCCTTCCGATCTCATCATGTAAGTGTAGAAAAGTCGTGGAATGATTTCAAAGATATAGTACCGACAGCAATTGAGACATATAGCACTTAAATTAATAAGTGATGGTACTGATCCCACGTGGTACAAAAAACGGGTCAGATCGCTGTTGCAGAAGCAGCGAAAAATTCATGCCCACTTTAAAAGAACTCAAAATCCCCAAGACTGACGAAGTTTTGCGGAAGTCCTAAATACAGTGCGTACTTCAATGGGAGATGTTAGTAATTTCCACAACGAAACTCTGTCTCGAAATCTGACAGAAAACCCAAAGACATTCTGGTCATACATAAAGCACACCAGTGGCAAGACACAATCAATACCGTCACTGCGCGATAACAACGGTGAAGTCACTGATGACAGTGCCACTAAAGCAGGGTTAATAAACACGATTTTCCGAAACTCCTTCTCCAAAGAAGACGAAGTAAATATTCCTGAATTCCAGTCAAGAAAAACTGCCAATATGAGAAACATAGAAATAGATATCCTCGGAGCCGCAAAGCAGTTTAAGTCACTTAATAAAAGCAAGGCTTCGGTCCAGATTGTATACCAGTCAGGTTCCTTTCAGAGGATGTTGATATATTACCTCCATATTTAGCAATTATATACAACCGCTCGCTCACAGAAAGAGACTGCTTACACCACGTTTGTCCGCCCTATTCTGTAGTATTGCTGTGCGTGTGGGATCCGCATCAGGTGGGACTGACGGATGAAATCGAAAAAGTACAAAGAAGAGCAGCTCCTTTGTATTATCGCGAAGTAGGGGAGATAGTGTCACAGACATGATACGTGGAGTGGCAAACATTGAAACAAAGGCATTTTTCGTTGCGACGGGATCTTCTCATGAAATTTCAATCACGGGTTTTCTCCTCCGATTGCGAAATCATTCTGCTGGCACCCCACCTACATAGGGAGAAATGATTATCGCGATAAAATAAGAGAAATCAGGACTCGCACAGAAAAATTTAAGTGCTCATTTTTCCCACGCGCCATGCGAGAGTGGAACGGTAGAGAGACAGCTTGAAGGTGGTTCACTGAACCCTCTGCCAGGCACATTATTCCGAATAACAGAGTAATCGCGTAGATGTAGATGAAGACTTCCTGCGAAAGAAGTCACCGTCATTCGGCCTACAGCCTTGCGGAAGAGGGCGGAGGAGCGGAGAGTGGTCCAGGGCACTCTCTTGTCCTTAGGGTTCGGAAACTGCCCCCCAGAGGCGAAAGAATCAGCAATGATCAGCTACACGAAGCCGCTGAAGGGAACGGAAACCACTATATTAAAGACATATAACGTGTATCCACAGGACATGTGGCCTGTAACTGAAAAAGTATCACGATAACCTCACCGATGGCAAATGATTCCAGAATAGTTCCCCATTCGGATCCCCGGGAGGGGACAGCGAAGGGGAGAAGAATATTGAATAACCAACGAAAGGAAAACGTTCTACGAGTCGGGGTGTGGAATGTCAGAAGCATGAACGTGGTAGAGAAGCTAGAAATTCTGAAAAGGGAAATGCAGAAGCCCAGTTTAGATATTGTAGCGATCAGTGAAGTGAAATAGAAAAAAAAAAAAAACAAAGACTTCTGGTCAGATGAGTATAGGGTAATATCAACAGCAGCAGCAAATAGTATAATTGGGGTAGTATTCGTTATGGATAGGAATGAAGGCCAGAGAATGTGTTACTGTGAACAGCTCAGTGATAGGGTTGTTCTTATCAGAATCGACAGCAAACCAACACCGACAACGATAGTTCAGGTATACATGCCGACGTCGCAAACTGAAGTTGAAGAGATAGAGAAATACATGAGTATAGTAAAAGGGTATTACAGTACGTAAAAGGAGATGAAAATGTAATAGTAATGGGGTACTGGAATGCAATTGTAGGGGAAGGAGTAGAAAAAAGGGTTACAGGAAAATATGAGCTTGGGACAAGGAATGAGAGACATGAAAGACTAATTGAGTTCTGCAGTAAATCTCAGCTAGTAATTGTGAATACTCTGTACAAGAATCACAAGAGGAGGAGGTAGACTTGGAAAACGTCGGGTGATACTGAAAGATTTCTGTTAGATTACATCATGGTCAGACAGAGATTCCGGGTTGAGATACTGGACAGTAAGTTTATCGCGTCCTGCCTTTTCGCTATTTGTGTAGCGAAACTTCGGCATCAGGCACGACGTTTTCATTTATTACATCTTTACTGCTAACTCTTTTACCAACACGTTTACCGCTGAAAGAACACACAAACTTATATCATTTTTACGACGCATGTTTCAGCAGATATTACGTCATAAACATCGAGATGCATAGAAAGCTTGCTTTTGCTTAAAATGGGGCGCAAATTATCCAGAATGTACTCATCCATTATTTGATAACGAGAGAACTTGACAACTTCCAACAAACCTTATACGTAGCCTAAATAGCTTACAGCCCGCTGCTTCCCTTGTGTAGACTGTATGACTTGGAGAGAGTTTTGGTTTTTCTTTGATAATGACGTGACGGGCGGGAATGGGCTTCAAGATAAGGTTAAATTATGTTGTAGACACAGTTATATCACCTGAGAGCGTGCGTAAACTGGCGTGAAACCATTCGTGGTTTTAGCTTTCGAAATGCTATCATAATGAAGTAATTTCGTAAAACTTCATCTCCTATTTCAAGCCCTTAGGACGTTAATTTCCAAAAACACTGAAACAGCTACCTTTTTTCTAATCTAGAAGTGCCAATTTTTACAGACATAGCTTAAAAATACTTCAGCAGTTTCTTTCATAATGAATAACCGTAGCTCGTCGCATGTGAGCTGCCCATATTGGCTTCTGCGTATTCTATTTTACAAATTCTATGACTAAAGCTTTATTGCTTGATTTTTAGTTTAATACATGATATGTAAGAACTGTTCCTTTATGGTACTACTAGCCAGTACTTACATTGAAAAAAATTTTCTTTCCTGTAATTTTGTAATCGTGCTATAGGCGATTTGGAGAGTTTTATTTCTGATAAAGGCGCTCTTATCAGTCCCGGAACCTAGGTCAAAATAGTCCTTTATCGCGACCGAGGGCTACCATTGCTGTCAATTTTACTTTGTAAACGGTCGCAGAGCACGCAGCCATGTTCAAAACTTTAATAATGATTTATTTTCAAAAAAAAACGTTCATCCACTATTCACTGCTGTGGAGGCTCGTACGTGGCAACGTTCGCTGGACGATTGTTGAGGAGACGCACTAGCTTCTTGGTCTGTCACTCAACAGCTACATGCCTGTCCACAGCCGTCGTTCACACCTACCCATACATGACTCGTGTGAACCACAATTGCTTCGGCCGCGGTATCGGATAGCGCTATTTTTCCATTCAAGATGTGCTTTAACCAAACGTGGCTGTTTCATAAATGCTTCCACCATTGGTCCGAAAGATATTGATATGCCCTTTTGGACAGCAGAAAAAATCCCTCCGTTTCCGCATTACGACAACGATACATTGTTTTGCGCTGTCCGGCACTTCATACCCTACACTGCTAGTGCTGCCGGCTGCCGTCTGTGAGTGGTTATTGGTTGCTGACGTCGACCAAGGGCGGTGCTAACATTAATTTATCTGGTTAGTTGATCAGTGTTAAAAGACCTGGTTTATGCTACAACTAGACATATCACAGTAAGTTTATCTTAAAACTCACTCTAAATAAAAAACAAAATACCTTGCATTACTAAAAGAGTACATCTTTCATTGTTTTATTGTTGTCATATACAAAAACGATATACCTCTCTTATATAACGTGGTCTTTAACTTCAGCAAAGAATAACTGCTAGATGTATGTGTTATTTGTTTCTCGCCGTCAGTTATATTTTACAGACGAATGTATGTAGTTCAGGAATTTGATATTTTCATATAGAATCTGAAATAAATCAAAACATTAAACATACTGAAAATGAGTGGTAGTTACGAGGGAAGTCAAAAATTATCTACACTTTTGCCATAAAGTTTGTTACACTGCGCACGTTGTCTTCTGTCCTCGCACATGTCATAGTTATTCTGTTGTGGTAATGCTGTGACATTTTGATCTTATTTCCGCCATTGTTCTTCCTTCTGTTGCAGATATAGCATGGCAGCTCCATAGAAGTGTGCACCAAAGAGGAGCAACGGCCAGTGATCCGATTCCTCTGGTCGAAGGGTGTCAAAGGGGCAGACATTCATCGCACACTATCATCTCAATATGGGAGAAGTTCACTATCACGTAAAACTGTGTTTTGTGGATCGAGAAGTTTAAAAGTGCTCGAACAAGTGTAAGGCATGAAGAGAGAGCGAGACGGTCATCAACCTCCACTACAGATGACAAAATTCAGCAAGCTTGAGAGATGGTTCTGGCGAATAGGCAAATCACTATCGATGAGGTAGCATCCACTTTGAACATCAGCCATCGCTCCGTCCATCACATCATCCACGACGAGCTCGGTTTCCGTTGTAACTGCGACCAGGACGGTCGCGAGGTAACAATGACGGAAAGCGCGGCGGGACCCGCGGAGAGGCCCGCGAACAAAAACACAACGGGAGAGGACGGACACGACCAACGAAGGAGTGATCGAATGCAACAAGATCGAACAACGGAGTCACAAGGAAACAAACACGTCCACTCGTACACAGAACAAGAAAGTAAGGTGTCTTGCGCAAAGCGAGTTGTAAATGGACGTACGTGAAATTAGACTGCTGGCTGAGCTTCTTTTTTTTTTCTTTATTGTTATTTTTAAACCTGTTACAAGCAGGCCATCAGCGGCATAGTACGCCGCTCTTTGGCCACAGAGAATACAAAAGAGACAAATGAAGACAATTAGAGAATAAATATGGTGGATATATAAACTGGAGACATACACTTTTAAAATACATGGAGCCGTTCATGGGCGTGGAGTCCAAAATTTAATTTGTTCAGACACGTGGACACACACAGAGACGAAAATTGTCACACGCGAGTGGAGGAGCAAAAAACGAATAACACTGGAACACTTGAGCACAAACGACGTCACACACAGAAACACGAGGCGATGATCTCCGTTGCGCGAATGTTCACTGAGCATGTACGAGTCCGGGGACCTGCCAAGAGAGGAGGAGGGGTGTGGGAGAGGGAGAACAGAGAGCAGAGATGCCAAGGGAAGAGGAGATAGGGGGGAGCAAAGAAGGGGGGAGGGGGGTAGGGGAAGCCCGGGGGAAGAGGGGGTGAAGGAACGGGGGATGGAGGGAAAAGGAGAGAGAAGGGAGGGAGAAGAGAGGGAGGGTGCCCAAAGGGGAAAAACACAGGAGGGGGGAGGGGTGGATCAAAGTTGGCAGGAGGGGTAGATGGAGTGGAGGAGGGCATCGTCAGGGAGGGGGAGCTGGCGGAAGCCACCTTGGGAGAGGCTGGCTGAGCGAGAGGCAGGCACTTAAGTGCGCTATGGGGGGCGCCGCTATTGGCCGCTGGGACCACGTGTTCCACAGCAGCGCCGTCACATTAATAGCGGGCCAGGAGGCCTGTGTCGCCATAGCTTACAGCGCGATGGTGCAGAGACCTCTATGGGTCTTCAACATCCATAACGTCTGGTGCGGATTCAAATCCCGCGGCACGTGGTACCAGATACCTCCCCCTGAAACTTGCGCGTAGGGGCGGAAACGGCCCAGACGGTGCCAAGGAAGACGGCAGTGGGAAGAGGAACTGGGCGTATCAACAGCAATTGGCGGGGAGGAAGGGACGCCCTAGGTATCGTTGACAGCAGATCCCAAGTCCAGGGTGGGGGGAGGGAGCCGCCGATCCACCTGGAGGGGAAGAGGGCCGGCGGCAGTCCCATGGGGAGACAGCAACTGGGGGCTGGGATGGTGACCCGAGGACCACGTCTGTACCCGAACGAGGTAGGGAAAGAGGCAGCAGTGCGAGTCCCGTGGCAGCACAAGGGCTGAGCTGATAATGATGGCAGTGCTCCAACCCCTTCTGCACCGACGTCATACCCCGCCCATGGGCCGCAACGACTGTGGTGGGTGCCCAACCCACCTTGCACCTGTACTCGTGGGCCCACAGGGCCATACCAGGGGCATACCACTGCAAGGGCCGGTAGTGGGGGCAGTAGGAGGACAGCATCAGCAAATGGAGCAGGGTCCGTGGCTGTTGCCCATGAAGTAGCTCTGCCGGACTGCGTCTGTCAATTGGAGCAGTGCGATAGGTGCTCAAAAACAGGGTGAGGGCCGATGTGGCTGGAGATGTGTCGACCGCCTTAGTCAACTGGTGTTGAAAAGTGTGGACAAGCCTCTCGGCAGCGCCATTGGACGAAGGGTGGAATGGGGGGGCTATGGATATGTTTGATACTGTTGGCCTGACAGAGGTCATGAAAGCAGGATGCTGTGAATTGGGGACCATTATTGGAGACCAACATGTGGGGCAGGCCCTCAATGGTGAGTACCTGGGCCAGGGCCGTAGGTGTAGCCTCCATGGTGGTGGATGCCATTCGGACAAGATATGGGTATTTGGAGTAGGCATCAATGATAAGTAACCACATGGACCCCAAAAACGGGCCCGCAAAATCGACATGGATGCGATCCCAGGGCTGGCAAGGCTCAGGGGCTGAGGGGGGCTTGTCTGGTGACGCGCACAGACAATACGTCCATGGACCAGGCGCTCAATATCGCCATCGACGCCAGCAATACACATACCGTTGAGCCAAAACTTTCATACGGGACATACACCAGTGCCGGAAGCCGCATCCAACTCCGTGGCCAACAGAAGGACATCATCGACCATGGAGAGCCTGTGGGACAGGTAGCGCCAGGGGCTGGAATCGGACTGCATTGACGAGTAACATAGGACAGCCACCTGTGGACCACATGGTTGAGATCCTGCCGCAAGACAGGGTAGCCCAGCAACGTCAGCACCCATAAGAGGAAGACTGTCCAGCGCATCCCGGCGGGCGGAATCAATGTGAAAGCAGAGGACCTCCTGTTGGGCAAAGGCAAGATCGGGGCCTGCTGGGAGATGTGACAAGGTGTCTGCATTAGCATGGTGGGCGGTGGGCTTATACCGGATGGTGTGAGCGTAATTACGTAAAAACAATGCCCAGCGCTGGAGACGTTCAGCCGTCCGCTCGGGAAGGTGAGAGTGGGGTTTATGGTCCATTAGGAGGGTGTACTTTGTCCCAAATAGACAGACGTGAAATTTTTTGACGGCGAACACGATAGCCAGGGCCTCCAAAAGAATGGTTCAAATGGCTCTGAGCACTATGGGACTCAACTTCTGAGGTCATTAGTCCCCTAGAACTTAGAACTAGTTAAACCTAACTAACCTAAGGACATCACAAACATCCATGCCCGAGGCAGGATTCGAAACTGCGACCGTAGCAGTCTTGCGGTTCCAGACTGCAGCGCCTTTAGCCGCACGGCCACTTCGGCCGGCCCAGTGCCTCCATTTCAATCTCGGAGTAATTCCGTCTTAGAGGCATAAGCGATGGGCTGTTTGGAGCCATCGGCATCCTGGTGTGCGAGGATGACCCCATTGCCGTACGCCGAAGCATCAGCTGCCACAACCAAGAGGTGGTCCAGAGAGAAGAGAGTAAGGCAAGGGGCGCACTTCAGCATCGCCTTTAAACAGAGAAAAGCTTGGTCCAAACAAAAGGTACCCCTTTGTGACACAAGTGATTGAGGGGCTGAGCAACGGAGGCAGCCTAGGGCATCACACATGCAGGGATAGGCTGTATAAGCTGCTCCAGGAATCGCTGGAAAATGGCCGGCGCCGAAGAGACACCAAAGGGAAGGCGCTTGTACTTATACAATCCAAAAGGCGTATTGATAACCATGATGTTCTGAGATTCGGCATCCAAGGGCAACTGGTGGTATGCCTGAGCCAGGTCGATCTTTGAAAAATACTCTCCCCCAGCAAGCTTGGCAATAAGGTCTTCCTGTCGGGGAATGGGGTGTCAACGAGGGACTGAGCATTGACTGTAGCACCGAAGTACCCACACAGCCGAAGGAATCCACTGGGTTTCCGTATGACCACCAGTGGTGTCGCCCATGCACTGTAAGTTACAGGTTCCAGCACGCCAGCGGCCTTGAACCGGGGGTGGCCCAGAAAAAGCGAGGCTGTGCATCCGGCCATAGGGTGATGTGCGCCTGAAAGACGGAAGCACACCCGAGATCCGGTGCAAACAACGACGCAAAAGCGGAGCACAGTACGTCCAAGTCCTGAAAGGGAACAGCCGTGGAAACGACCTTAACTTCGTCGGAGATGGAAAAGCCAAACAGTTGAAACGCATCCAGACCAAAAATATTCGAAGCCGACGGATGGTCGACGACAAAGAGGATAAGGAGCCATGGAACACGTTTGTACGTCGCCTGGACAACGAACTGCTCACGAAGGGGAATGGAACCGTCTTCGTAGGCGACCAAATGACGAGAGGGAGGCGACAACGCAGGAGAGCCAAGCCGTGTATATGTCGCCATATTAAACAGGGAGACGGTGGCCCCATTGTCGACCTGAAAACTGACATCCTCTGTGAAAATGCAGAGCGTTAGGAAAAGCTTCCGCGCTGACAGGTCATCCTGTGGAACGACCGACTGCAGAGCACAGACGGTATCTTGAGGCCCAGGAGGGGCAGGACTGGATCGAGTCGAGTGACTGCGACATACCGATCGGATATGGCCCTCCTTGTTACACAGCCTGCACGTTTTCCAGCGGTGGGGACAATCAGCCCACGAATGGGCAGTAAAGCACTGTGGGCAAGATGAAAGTGGGCCGCGCGACCGGCGACGATGGGCGGCCGAAGGCGCCGACGCCATAGAGACGTCGGACAACGAGGAGTCCCGACGGGCTGGCCCCTGTCGGCCGGACCACGTCGACGTCGCGAGGGCGGAACCCGCCGGGACGCCCCGATCGCTGCCACCTGCAGTCGCGCCATCAGACGCTCGTCAGCCGCTTGAGCAATTTCAAAGGAGTGGGCAATGCGGAGAATCTCTTCCAAGGAGGGTTGTCGAGTTTCAGTTCCTCAGTACGGACCTCAGGGTCGGGAGCCAGCTGAACCACCACATCCCGGATCAGGAAGTCCGCATACGAAGACTTACACTGCTGATTGGTGCACGTAAAATTACTTCGACGGTTGAGACCCTACAATTCCGTGACCCAGGAAAGATACGATTGACCAGGCTTTTTATGGTACTGGTGGAACTCCAGCCGACAGCCGACTACACGGTAGCGATGGGAATAATAGTTTGTCAGCAAAAGGCAAACGTCCTGGAAAGAGAGAGCCACAGGATCGGACAACGGTGCCAACTTGCGGAGAAGAAAGAACGTGTCCGGAGAGGTCCAAGACAAAAACAACGACCGCTGCAATGAGTCGTACGTGACTTGAAAAGCCATGAAATGTTGTTTCAGCCGATGTAAGTACGTTTCCCAGTCCTCTTTAGCGTCATTAAAGGGTGGAAACGACGGCGGACGCGGGAAAGCATCGGACACTCGGGTATCGACTTTGTCCGTTAGCAACTGCAGCGACTTTTGTAAGATGTCTAACTGGAGCTGCTGCTGCTGCATGAGCTGCTGCTGTTGCTCCAGCAGACAGACCAACTTCGCCTCCATACCAACAACGACCACCGTTTAACTCGTCGCCAGAATGTTGAAACCGCGACCAGGACGGTCACCGGGTAGCAATGACGGAAAGCGCGGCGGGACCCGCGGAGAGGCCCGCGAACAACAACACAACGGGAGACCAACGAAGGACAGAACGAATACAACAAGATCGAACAACAGAGTCACAAGGAAACAAACACATCCCCTCGTAAACAGAACAAGGAAGTAAGCTGTCTAGCGCGAAGCGACGTACGCGAGATTGCTGCCTGAGCTTTTTTTTTTTTTCTTTTTTCTTTATTGAGTTTCGATTCCCCCCGAAGGGGTCGGGCTGGCAGCAGCTTAGTGTGCCTACAGAAATTTTTTAAAAAGATGAAGATAATAAACAATAAAAAAGGTGATAAAATGGGAGACTTAAACGGTAATATGACGGAAAAAAACGTGGAACTTAAAACATGGAAACAAGGGGATGGCTTGGTTCAAATGGCTATGAGAACTATGGGACTTAACATCTGTGGTCATCAGTCCCCTATAACTTAGAACTACTTAAACCTAACTAACCTAAGGACATCACACACATCCATACCCAAGGCAGGATTCGAACCTGCGACCGTAGCGGTCACGCGGTTCGAGACCGAAGCGCCTAGAAACGCACGGCCACACAGACCGGCAACAAGGGGATGATGATGCTAATAAAACACATATGAAGTAGACAGGTAAAATAATAGAGAGACAATTAAAAAAACACGGCGACAGTCCGGTTTCTGTTCGCAAGACATTGACACCCAGCGACAGCATGATTTCTGTTCGCAACACTTTGGAAAGACGAACAACACTGAACATTCACTTGAACACTGCACCGATGGGAAAATAAAAAAGGGGGGAAGGAGAGGAAAAAAGAAGGGGGGGGGGAGGGGGGAAAGGAGCCGATGGAGGACGAGCATCCATAAAAGGGGGGAGGGGGGTGCTGGGCAGGCGCGAGGTGTAACCGACGTACGCGAGATTAGACTGCTGGCAGAGCGAGAGGCAGGTGGCTAAGTACGCTATCGGGGGCGCCGCTATTGGCCGCTGGGACCACGTGTTTCACTGTGGTGCCGTCACACTAAAAGCGGGCCAGGAGCCGCGCGCCGCCACAGCTTACGGCGCGATGGTGCAAAGACCCCTATGGGGCTTCGACGTCAATGATGTCTGGCGCGGTACCAGATTTTCCATAATGTCTGTGCACGGTGAGTACCAAGAAAGCTTATCGATGAACATAAGCCCACAAGCGCTACGGTCTGTCAACGTTTACTCGCTCGCTTCAATGACGGTGATCGATTTTGGAGCAGAATTGTCACCTTAGATGAAACATGGGTGCGTCTCTAAGAGTCTGAGTCAAGGCGCCAGAGTCTGCAGTGGAAACACGCTGGATCGCAGACGAGGAAAACATCAAGACGGGGTCATCCGTAGGAAAGGTTAGGTTAACTGTGTTTCGGTCTCACAGGGGCCCATACTGGAAGAGTTTATGGAAAAGAGAACAACTATCAACAGTGCGGGGCAGAGCGAATTGTTGGAAAAGAAGCATCAATTCGCACCAAACACTCAGGTTTGCAGCAGTCAAAGAGGGTGTTGTTGCTGCATGACAATGCTCGGGCACACACGGCCCGTCGTACTATTGAAACCATCAACACGATGAAATTTGATGAATTGGAACACCCTTCCTACTGTCCAGACCTTGCTCCAAGTAACTTTCACTTGTTTTGTCCACTCAAGGATGTTTTGCGTGGTCGCCGATTTGCCTCAGATATGGACGTGCGAAATGCCGTGCAAAAGTGGCTTCACGACCAACCGAAAAATTTTTATTTGGAAGGAATACCGTTGGGCCAAGTGCATTGAGGAGAAGGGAGATTATGTAGAAAAATGCTGTGCATTGTATACCTCCAGCTTAATCTTAATAAACGGTTGAATCAAAAGTGTAGTTAATTTTTGACTTGCCCTCGTATAATTGTTCCGTTGACATTCCTCACACTAAACCTCTTCATTTCACCAGTCCATAAATCATTCATGGTAGAGAACAATCTTTTTCTAGCAGCATTAGCGTCAGGTACAGCATTCACAAACGTAGTAATAAACTGAAAACTTTTGCTGCAGGTATCTTCAGGTGGAGGGACCATTTTTCAGTAGCACTCTCAACACTTCTAAATTCATGACTTTTCACTTCACATACATTTTGAATAAGATTAACTTCCTTAAAAAGTCCATTATTCACACATATCTTTCAAGAAAATTTTCATCAAACTCTGCTAAAGCCTTAAGACTTTGCTGGACATAATTCCAAAGAAGAGAACATTTCAGTTGAAACCAATTAAATGGTTACAGCGCCTGAAATGATTAAGTCCGCTTTTCGGTATAGAAAATTAACGTCATGTAAAATGTACTTGAAATGCTCGTGAAACCAGAATCTTTCAGCAGTCGCTTTTCTTGCAATGTGCTTATCAAAGGCTGAATTTTCATAGTTTGAAGGGTTTCCTCAGTCCTCGACACAACTTCCATTATGAATATTTCTATCTCCTCCATTACTTCATTTGCTCAGATACTTGCTACCTCAATAGTTCTACTCTTGACGAAACTATTTTCAGTTGGTTCCGATTAAAATAATGTCAAAGCAATGACTGAGTATCCGTAAAGAGCGATTTTAAGATGGTAGCACATTTTTTTAGTCAAAATATATGATTTTAGATTCTCGTAAATATCGACAATACTGTTAGCAACCGGTGTCAAGGAAAGCCATCCGCACTTACCACCTGTTTATGTACTGAAGCATCAAAGGAACTGGTAAAGAGTTATGTAAACAGTAAGAATACGGCGCTGCGGTCGCCAACATGTAATACAATAAATCTCTGGCGCAATATTTAGATCAGTTACCGCTGTTACAATGGCAGGTTACCAGGATTTATGTGAGTTTGAACGTGGTGTTATAGTGGGCGCGAGAGCGATGGGACACAGCATCTCCGAGGTAGCGATGGAGATTTTCCCGTACGATCATTTCACGAGTGTACCATGAACATTAGGAATCCGGTAAAACATCAAATCTCTGAATCGCTGCCGCTGGAGAAAGATCCTGCTAGGACGGAACCAACGACGACTGAAGAGAATCGTTCCACGTAACTGAAATAGAATCCTTCCGCAAATTGCTGCAGATTTTAGTGCTGGGCCATCAACAAGTATCAGCGTGCGAACTATTCGACGAAACACAATCGATATGGGCTTTCAGAGCCGAAGGTCCACTCGTGTACCCTTAATGACTGCTCGACACATAGCTTTACGCCTCGCCTGGGCCCATCAACACCGACATTGGACTGTTGATGCGTGGAAACATGTTCGTTGGTTGGACAGGTCTCGTTTCAAATTCTATCGAGCGGATGGACGTGTACAGATATGGAGACAGCCTCATGAATCCATTGACCCTGCTGGTCAGCAGGGGACTGTTCAAACTGGTGGAGGCTCTGTAATGGTGTGGGGAGTGTGCAGTTGGAGTGGTATGGGACTCCTAATACGTCTAGAAACGGCTGTGACAGGCGACGCGAATGTAAGCATCCTGTCTGATCACCTGCATCCATTCATATCCATTTTGCATTCCAACGGGCTTGGGCAATTACAGCAGGACAATGCGCCCCCCACCCCCACCCCCTTCCCAGCCAGAATTGCTATAGTGTGGCCCCAGGAGAACACTTCTGAGTTTAAACACTTCCGCTGGCCACTAAACTCCCCAAATATATACATTATTGAGCATATTTGGTATGTCTTGCAACCTGCTGTTCAGACGAGATCTCCGCCTTTTCGTACTCTTACGGATTTATGAGGAGCCCTGCAGGATTCATGGTGTCAGCTCCCTCCAGCACTATTTCAGACATTAGTTGAGTCCATGCCATGCCGTGTTGTGGCACTTTTGCGTGTGCGCGGGGGCCCAACACGACATTAGGCAGGTGTCCCAGTTTCTTTGGCTCTGAAGTGTACGTTTACGATTGGTTCACAATGGTTCCTGAGTACTGTGTGAGAATATCGTCATTGGTTTGTACTGTAATATGCATTATGTGCTCTGCACAATCTACACTTTGATTTATAAGTTTCTCCATGTTTGGATCATGCTGATTCCGCAACTGGAGTTCAGTTAATCAAAAGCCGCTCCAGTTGCTTAATTAAAACTATATTAAGTTCACACCACCTGTTTCGGCCTTTATATTAGGCCGTTACGAAATGTATATGAAAGTGTTGTAGTAGATAAGCAACAGAAAATGATATTGCTTCTCTACAGCATAACATTGAGATAAACTTGACAGCGGCCTAAAATAAAGGCCGAAACCGGCCGTGTGGACTTAATACAGTTATAATTAAGCACCTTGAGCTGCTTTTCATTGATATACCACGAATGGTTCTCTTCAGCATGGGTTTATGTCTTTGAAAAACATTGTTATGTCTCTTTCTTCCTGCACAATCAAAGTTTGTATTGTAGTTGTCACGGCACTGTGCAACAATTTTATCCTTTAGAGGGAAATTATTGAGATCTTCCATGACAAGATTTGTTATAGCATCAGCCGTTTCATCTCTTATATTCTGGTGGTGAATCACATTTACTTGAATCGCTTCTTGGCGCGAAATACCTAACAACCATGGGTATCAGTTTTACACTCTTGTGATTAGAGGTGCCCACCATAGCTGAAATATACTTTGCATCTTTCAGCTCCCCACAAATTTGATAGAATGCGTGTGGAGCTAACACATTTCAATGAAATGAACACCATTAGCTGCTTACAGGCGTTGACATACGTCAACGGGGGCAGATGAAAATGTGTGCCCCGACCGGACATGTCCGAAAGAACAGATACCATCTTAGTATATATATATAGCTAACACATTTGTTATTATAGATGTTTACTTCATTCTGGAACAGGTAAATTTATTCTCTAAAAGCTTCCTGTTGATCGGATTGATCGCAGCATTGGATTTCATTGACGTGAAGGAGGCTGCAAACCTCTTCATCAGAAAGACGATTTCCTTCATTTTCAATAACTCGTTTGTTAACAAAAGATATCGTACTTTGTGACGAAGTTTAGATTCAAACAGCTGGCTTGTGTTTCTTCGCACAACATCGCATCGGCCTTCATGATCAATTGAAAAAGTACACGTACTTTCATAGAAATTTCAAAATAATTTCTCGCTTTGATGGCTTAATTTAAGAATGGAGAATCAGCTTTAACTTTGGCAATGCGCGTTGTAGCCCCTCGGTCTGTGGTGCCTTGCCACGGTACGCGCGCATTCCCGTGTCGGCGGTTTGAGTCCTGTCTCGGGCATGTGTGTGTGTGTGTGTGTGTGTGTGTGTGTGTGTGTGTGTGTGTTTGTGTGTGTGACTGTGTGTATCTGTGTGTGTGTTTGTGTCGTCCTTAGCGTAAGTTAATTTAAGTTAGATTAAGTAATGTCTAAGCCCAGGGACCGAAGATCTCAGTAGTTTGGTCCCATAGGAACATAGCACTAATTTAAAAAAAAAAAAAATAATTTTGCCTATAAATGGTCTCTTCCTTTTTCGTATTTCTGTAAAAATTTTGAAATACATCATACCAGTTAACGTAACCTATACTCTAACGGTCTACAACTACTTTTCTAAACGTGGCCTCCTGAAAAGCAGCAGGCATTGCACAAAGAAAGCGGAAGTTACAAGCAGCACGCTGTAGCGGTGACCGGATACAGGACAAGATGGGGTGAAACCGGTTGACAGAATCACAGCTACAGTAACACATCGCGTATTTATTAATATTTCCTCACTTTTCACCAATTTACAAACTCTGCTCTCTTAAAATTAACACACAGTGCAAACAATTAGCAAATTAATGAAGCTGAACCATGATAATTATTCAGTACACGAATCCAAAAGTAAGCATTATCTGCAGTACTGCTTAAGTAATACGTGACAATTACGTGTTCTGGAACCCAACAGATCTACAGAAATTAAAATACATTTAAACTGCTTGAAGGGACATAAGAATTATTCAGCAGGTTATGTCCTTACTTTGTACAAACCCATAGCTCCACTTAAAGATCAAAACGTAGAAACTGAAATATATACCTATTATTGCGAGTTCACATACATTTCCAGACAATTATGAAGATTGTACTCTCAGCTGAAATATTAGAAGGATAACAGTTAGCTGTATAGAGCTTTTAAGACTTAATTCATGGACAAACATTTGAAATAGCTTGGTACAGAATCCGTTAGTGAGCACAGAATAGACGAATTATTCGATATGGTTCCCTCTCGTTTTGCCTGCCTTGTTTAGGTTCGAGATAGTGAGCATTGACATGCAGTATTTATATCACAAACCTTCCAGTTCCTTCATATGATAAATTGAAAGCAATACGTCATGGTGAGCTTGTCTCAATGTTGCTAAGACAGGCCATTGTTAGAAACAAGTACTACAGAATTTCACTGACGCATGCTACCTGCACAGGCGTATTATGAACTAAGAAAGTAACATGGACACACTGTATACTTTTTAACGAATCTATAATACTACATACAGAATGCAGATTCCACTCAACAATTTAAATAAGGAAATGCATCTTCAATAAACTGTGTACACGAAAGTTTTGAAGCTATATATAGCACATGAAATATACAGAGTGAACAGTAATAAAACCGACAAACTGCAGGAACAGATTCCTCACTTTAAATGGAGGGAAAAGGTCCTGTGAACATGTGTCCGGAAATATATCATTGCAACAGTAGATGACGCTGACGAATGGAAGTTCCTCCGACCACGCGCCGTGTCTGTAGACCACGAATGACGACTATGCAGATTGATGATACTAATTCTGCTAAAGGATGCTTCGTCGGTAAAGAGGACATTGTGGTGCTCTGGTGCTAAGACAACCGACAAAATTTTCCCACAGAGGGAAATCCGCTGCTGATAATCCTTAGACTCGTTGCAGGTGATAGGGATAGTAGCGGTTGCCATGCAAGATACACAAATCGTACTTTGAGGATATCAAATTAAACACCTTTCAGCCGTCAATTTTCAACCTTATTTTACTAGGCAACCAGTTTCGGCATTTTATGACGCCATCTTAAGGCCCCTGACCGACGTGTAATCGATGCAGGGACCAGCAATACTGGTATTAGTAGATGTCTACTACTGTATTAGCAGACTCTGTGGGTGATGTTTGAAGTGGTCACTGTAGAAAGTAGACATCTACTAATACCAGTATTGCTGGCCCCTGCTTCGATCACAAGCGTGGTAGATTATTCCTACACGTCGGTCAGGGGCCTTAAGATGGCGTAATTAAGCACCGAAACTGGTTGCCTAGTAAAGTAAGGTTGCTTACACCATACTGGCCAACCATTTGCCTGGAGCTTGTATTAGGGTTCGTCTCAATATACTGTAGAATGTGGTCCTCCACATCTGTTGCACGCACAGTCAGCCGCCTCCCAACACGTTCGTCTGTCTGAAAGGACCCATGATCACACAAACGCCCAAACAGGGCTTGAAATTTGTGTGATATGGTCGGTGTCTGTTAGAATACTTATTTTGGGACGGCGGTGCTGCCACTCGACCCTTTCCATCTGCTTGGCCGTATAAAAATACAATCTTGGCTTGTTCCTGAAATTAATACCAGACCTTTCTGCACCTTACAGGACGCTGCGTCAGTCACACAGCCTGAAACATACAAGGAACACACGGCACGTGGTCAAAGGTACTTTTATCCGGTGGCGCCATCTACGGTGGCAACGATGCATTTCCGAACATACGTTCATAGGAATTTTTTTACTCAATTTCCAGTCAGGATTCCGTCCCTTCAGTTTGACGGTTTTATTAATGTTCACGCAGTATACCCACAGCGTCGTGAGCACGTAACAGTTCACCATAAAAATGGTAAATCACGAAATGCAACACAACCGTCAGTACGCAGTACATGAAGGATCGGAATGTCCGGCACAATAGCAACGCTCTATTTCTATGCGCCCGACTTATTCAGTGTTTTGGTGCCAAACACACACAATGACAGTTCTCCGTGCGATAGAGCACTGTCTCCTTCGCTGAGACACAGCCAAGTAAACTCACCATCTGTCCGTGTCGGGTGTTCTTTTACAGTCAGCGACAACTCCCTACTTACTCGTTGTACTGATGCCAATTATACGTCGCTTCACCAGCATTCCGCGCTGCTCTCGCGCAGATAAACCCCTATCTCTGCCAGAGAGGTCACAGCAGCATTGATAAGGAATTGGTCAACCTGGAATAGCGGTTAATGTGCTGGAAGTCTAGCCCATAGGGCCGAACAAGGCACACCGCTTAGTGGAATCAATACGTAGTAGGGCTACCAAACAAAGAATTTCAAAAAATCGTGCGTCGGTCAGTTTGGTTCAATCAAAGAATGTGCTTTTCTCTGTTCTTTGGAGAATATTTCAGAGCAAAACGAAGGTTAGTGAAAAACGGGACAATATACATCCAACACGTATTTTATCAGGACAACGGAACACCTAAGCTAAATAAAGAAAAATACTGTAAAATGAGGGATATCTGATCACCTCAGTACAGAGTCGCAACACGTTTGATAGGCAACCGCTGAGGATGCTAAGTACAATTAGTACCTCACATATTTTGTAAGGGAACGGTCATTACACTGAAGATCAGGAATAAGATACTGTCAGGCAGTTTTATGAGTGTGATATTCGGTTCCTCGTAGCCATCAAAGAGAATTCGAATACTATGGAAGTGATGTATTCTCGGGTTATCAGCCGAATCAAGGCGTCGCTCTGCGCAACATTTCGACAGGTTTCCTTCTCGTCATCTTCAGGTGAAGTATCAGGTCCATTGAGTGTTTTTATAGCCGCTGGACCACAGGCTCCTCTACCTCGTCTGCAACGACTGTGCCAATCATGAGCCTCTGGAAGGGGTGACGCGGACGGTGCTATGGGGAGCCGCGGACGGCCAAGATTTCCAGGATTTTAGAGAAAAATAACATTGGCAATGAAGGGTAAATTGGGTCAACGGACAACTGGAGATTATAGCGTCATCGTCCCAGCACTATCCGCGGCAGCCTTTCCGGAGGCACACGACTTGCACACTCGTTGCAGACGAGGGAGAGGAGCCTGTAGTCCAGCGGCTATAAACACACGCAATGTACATGAACCCAACACTTCACCTGAAGATGACGAATAGGAAACGTGTCGAAACGTTGCCACAGAACGACACCTTGACTCGGCTGACAACCCGAGAAAATTCCATTAATTCGAATATTAGTTATTCCCAAGCGTGCTCCGACACCTAAGACTTACACAGCAGTTTCCCTATGATACCCTCCCAATAAGTAATGTGCTTGTATCGGCACGTTCATCTCACGACATCGACGAGTCAAGCCGAAACTGAAATTTCCTGGCAAATTAAATCTGTGTGCCGGGCCGAGACTCAGACGCGGGACATTTGTGAAGGTCCCAACTTCGAGGTTCGGTCCGGCACACAGCTTTAATCTGCTAGGAAGTTTCATGTCAGCGACTCTCCGCTGCAGAGTGGAAATTTCTTTCTGGAAACAGTCAACATTGCTAGTGAATATCTACCGCACCTCTTCATACGTACCGTAGAACGAGAGTTGGCTCCAGCCTCTGGGATTAGCCGAAGATAGATTGGGTAATCACCGCACAGTGTGCGATGGGACTCCGTCGAAACCAGCAAAGGTGTATAAAATAAATAAAATAAAATAAAATATTAATTATTAATTATGTATGATAGTGATTGTATGTAATTAATATTTGCTTATCTGGAACGTGGACGTTTAATTATTCGGTATCAGACGCTTGACAATGGCTTTTTCGTAAATGTAATGTTATTCGTAGTTGACCGTGAAATAAGACTCAAATAATCGGACTTCGTATTTAAATCGTTTCCAAAGACTGCTGCGGTAGGTGCGGACTCAAATCTAAATCTCAATATTAGAATAATTTGCCAGCCATGTCAATACGTCGTACAGAGGTGACTGTCTACTAAACATAAAAAGTTTACACAGTTACTTAAATCAGATATATTCAACGAATAAGCCTACAGTTAAATAATTCTACTTACTTTCATAAATATAAATTCTTTACAGAATCGAGTGCCTAGTAAGATTGCAACTCGCAGTGTTCTTATATAACATCAAATATGGCGGTGTGCCAGTCAATGAAATATACGTGCTTCCCGCACCAGTTGTACAAGACCTCCCCTTCTTAATGAAACATAAGAGTATCGTAATTGTGTTTTTGTTTTATCAGCGACACAGCGCTGCAGTTCTGTGCCATAGGCTTTATTTATTTGTCACAGATTAATTATTTAATTAAGATTTCGCGTTTCCGAGGAAACTCACGCACGGCATGCAAATGTGCCTTTATATTGCCCCCTGAATTGTGAGGCGAAAGGACACACCTGCAGGCGAGCAATTCACCTAAAGGCACAAGAAAATCTAAGTTATCTACAACTATTTACATGACTTACGGGACTAGTGCAGCAGGGGATACAACCCGTCGGCTTTGAACAATGACGTCACAAGTCGCCAGAGAGCATGTATTACAGAGATGAAAGAGCTGAGGAGAATGTTGAGAAACAAAGGAATGCGAGAGAAATAAACATTGATCTTGTCAAAAGCATAAGTGTTTTTTGACTTAAAAAAAAAAAAAATTCACGAGATAGAATAAACTGATCCTACTTTATTAAGCAATATCTTGTCAAAAGCCGAGAAGCGATTGTTCTTAATGTTCTAGCTCCCTTCAGTACGTAATAAGTGTTTTTTGACTTAAAAAAAAAAAATCTCACGAGATAGAATAAACTGATCCTAGTTTATTAAGCAGCTCCTTTCAGTACGTAATAAGTGTTTTTTGGCTTTAAAAAAAAAATCTCACGAGATAGAATAAACTGATCCTACTTTATTAAGCAGCTCCCTTCAGTACCTAATAAGTGTTTTTTGGCTTTAAAAAAAAAAATTTCACGAGATAGAATAAACTGATCCTACTTTATTAAGCAATAGTGTTTTTTTGGCTTTTTTTAAAAAAAATCTCACGAGATAGAATAAACCGATCCTACTTTATTAAGCAATAGTGTTTTTTTGGCTTTTTAAAAAAACTCTCACGAGATAGAATAAACTGATCCTACTTTATTAAGTAATATCTTGTCAAAAACCGAGAAGCGATTCTTCTTAGTGTTGTAGCTCCCTTCAGTAGCTAATAAGTGTTTTTTGGCTTTTTAAAAAAAAAATTCACGAGAAAGAATAAACTGATCCTACTTTATTAAGCAATAGTGTTTTTTTGGCTTTAAAAAAAATCTCACGAGATAGAATAAACTGATCCTACTTTATTAAGCAATATCTTGTCAAAAGCCGAGAAGCGATTCTTCTAGTGTTGTAGCTGCCTTCAGTAGCTGATAAGTGTTTTTTGGCTTTTAAAAAAAAAATCTCACGAGATAGAATAAACTGATCCTACTTTATTAAGCAATCAGTAAAAAAACGAAATTGAAACATAACAGCAAAAGCTTATTCGAACACAGAACTGCTTTATTATCTATGCCTCGAAGTGAAGACATTAAGATCTATGACTAAGGAATGATGTCATTGTTCAAAGCCGACGGGTTGTATCCCCTGCTGCACTAGACCCTGACTTACATTATACTGTATATTATATACAAAATTTGAATGACGCGCGTGCGCCGTAAAAGTTCTTATGTTGGCAAAATAGTGTGCGCGCATGCGCAGAAGCGTCTGTGTGACTCCGGCACTGCCGTTATATCGTAAATTTAGATCACGCGGCACAGCATTGCAGTTCATATTGTTCGTGTGCGCGCGCATTTCTTAGTCATTGCACGAAGAAAGTATTCCACCAAGATTACATATGAAGACTACATTCTATGACAGGTAACTTAGTTTTAAAATTACAATATTTGTTATAATACAATACAACTTTAGATTGTTGAATGTTCTTAGTTACATAGTATTGCATTGAAATGCTTCAAAGAAAAATGTGTTTTTGTTTCAGGTGCGTTGACCTATACACATCGTGTCGTTATTACAGTTTATATTCATCTGCTGCACAATAAGTTTTCACAGGTTAGTGTCGTCGTGGTAAAGTTTTTTTTTTATCACAGTAACATCGCTGTATAACAACGTGATTGATACATAAGCATGTCCATTTCCTATTTCCATAATAGTCATGATGCAGTTCGTTGTGACAAAAAGCATTGTTTATTACAGATCAGACTTGACCCGTCGAGTAATTGGTCCATACGCAGTTCGTTTTCGATATTTCGTGGAAGCTTCGTTGCAGAACCTCGGACGGCACATAGCTGGCGTCGATCCTTGGACAGTCCAGGTAAGTGTGTCCGTCACATTTCGAGAACATTCCATTCCCTGAAGTTCCAACCAAAATTCTTCCACTCGTCGTGTTGTTTTCTGGACAGGCACGTTGTGACCATTTAATCCAGTTAACATCTTGAAGTTAGATACTGTAGTAATGTCACTAGACGATGCACCAATTACGCACTTCACATTTTCAGTTTTTTGCTAAATATAGCTCACCTAAATGTTCGTAGTTACTTATCAAAGAAGTCGTTCATCGCGTTTACAAAGGTAGGATGCATGATGAATGTCATTAACAGTTTCTTTCACATAGGTTTCTGCGTAGTTGCAGACTTAGTAATGTACGTTAATGTCCGTGAACAGTGGTTCACTACACATTTTTTTTTTTTTTTTTTACATTTTGGCACTCGTTATCGTTCAAATTTTCACATAGTAACAGTTACATTATACATCAGTTTAAAAAAAACATAAGTAATCATACATATACACGTCACATATTTTCTTAGCATAAACATAATACAGTTACACATAAACATGTTTACATCATCATTACATAGCTATAAATTATTACATTGTGTCACATTTGATTACATGAATTGCAGGTATTTACGTCCTCTTTAACGGTTTTGCTGGGATTTTATCGATGTTTTTTGTGATGTCATCTGAAATTAAGATAGGTTAGACACAACATTCATTACATCAGTAGGCAAGACCAGACGTTTTCACTACTCAATAAATATTCAAAATAATAAGAGACGGAAAACTGTTCGATTCCTCGCGTTTTGTGCGTGTGTGTATAGTGTCTGTGTGGCCTTGGCTACTGGTAGATGCTTTTCTTGCTGAGAGATGTGCGTCTAATCTATTTCTCGAAGTAAAAGATCGCTTCACAGATGACGTCTGTCGGTTCGTCAGGTGTCATACCAAGTCAGTGGTACCTACAGTCACAAATGTTCCGTCAAAAATTAATATATCATCCTCTGCTACGTAATCATAAATTTTACTTTAATATTCAGTCTTCTCGGTGGTGCCGCGGCGTTGAAAGAAAAGTTCTTCTGTCGTCAACTGCGTCACAGGAACCGCTGAAATGAAAATTTCTATACTACTTATTATCTGTGTTGTAGCAAACAGAGTTTTGCGAGTTGCTTAACAATGTTTTCATGGGTATGACTTTGACATTATTTAGCGTGAAATGCTCTAAGATCTCGGTGTGCGTATAGCCCAATAATTTTGTTAGTTTTAGGATGTTGTAACAGATACGCACCAGGATGCAGTATGTTAACAATTATATAAGGTCCTTCATATAGCAGACGCCACTTAGCATTGCGTCGTTTCAGTGCTACAGATTTATGATGGGTACGAAATAGTACAAGCATTCCTACCTTGAATTTTTGTTTTCTTTTTATTATGTTTGTGTGATGTTTGTTTCGTATCTGTGCGTGATGTGTCAGTATAGTCAATACTTCTTTTATTTTCTGTTCAGGTGTGATTTCCTTGTCTGACAACTTAGGTAATGGTTCTATCCATTGATCGTTCTGTTTGCAATTGAACATGATCTCGTTAGGTGTGTAATTTGTATTGTAAATATTTAAGTTATTGTGTACGTCTTCGAAAAGACTTAGGTAGGACACCCAATTAGTATGTTTTGATGAAATATAGGTCCTCATGAATCTGTTTAGTTCTCGGAAAAGTCTCTCAGTCGCGTTACATTGTGGACTAAACTTTGAAATAAATATACTTTTAATGTTATTGTCCTTCAAGATATTTCTCCATTTGTACCCAGAGTAGTATGCTCCGCCACACACCGTCAGGTGGCTTGCGGAGTATGGACGTAGATGTAGATCTGACAGAATTGCTTCAGGTTTTCCCACGTGCTTCAGGTAATCACTTGAGAATCTTCGTATTATAGCATTTGCAGTGGCGGATTTTACAGCATAAAGTTTTACATGTTTAGAAAATATATCGTAAAAAGCTAAGATATATTTGACGCCTCCAGAGCTTGCTGGATGCGGTCCACTGATGTCAGTACACAGAATTTCCAGGGGTTTACTCGGTAAAATAGAATGTAAATCTGTTTTTGTGGATAAATTCTGAGGTTTTGATTTTTGACATATGACACATGTTTTCAGTTCCCTGTAAATTTTTCTTCTCATATTGCTAAAATAACAGTATGTGCTGAGCTTCGCCAAACACTTTTTCGTCCCATAATGACCCCAAACTAAGTGTGTGTGCCAAATCAAATTACGTTCAGACTCTTTGGGAATGCATACACACCAGTTAGTAGCATTTGGATGTCGGCGATAAAATAACACATCATTGTGTAACTTGTAATACCTAGTCAAAGGATGATTGTGTTTTTCTACCAGTAATGTTATTATCTTATACCAGTGAGGATCAGATTTTTGTAATTTAGCCATGTTTCTGCACATATCAATATAATATTGGTGATACTGCTTGTCTTGCATTAAGAGAATCCTGTAGTCATTTATATTTTCTAAGTCACTGTTGGTTTCATTCATACTTTGTGGAAGTCTAGACAAAGCGTCGGCAATGGTGTTGGCCTTACCTTTTATGTACTTAATTTCAAAAGAGTAGTTCTGAAGAGTAACTGCCCATCGTGATAGTCTAGGATGTACAAGTTTACAAGTTAACAAAAATGTCAGGGCCTGGTGATCGGTATAAATTACTGCATGTTTTCCAAATAAATAATAATAATTGAATTTCTTGAATGCCCAGACTATGGAAAGTGTTTCTAACTCAGTAGTGGAGTATGTACGCTCACATTCAGTTAGAGTACGACTTGCAAACCCAATAATTCTTATCTGTTCCTTTTCTTTATTCTTTACAACTTGAAATAAGCAACAGCCCAAGCCAGTACGTGAAGCGTCACAAGTCATACAAAAATCTAAATTGAAATCTGGATGGCTCAATATGTTTGCATTCACTAAAGCATGTTTAATTGTATTAAAGTCATTCTGGCACTGTTCCGACCAGATCCAAACTTGATTCTTTCTGAGTAGATTTAGCAGATGTTTACTGTTCAAAAGTGGTTGTGGTAAGAAACGTCTGAAAAATGAACATAGCCCAAGGAATGATTTTAACCGCTTTTTAGTTCGAGGGCTAGGAAAGTTTCTGATAGCATCTAATTTACTGGGATCAGGACGTATGCCCTGTGAATTAATGATATGTCCTAAATAATTTATCTCACTGCAACCAAATTTTGATTTTCTAAGATTGGCTGTGACTCCAGCTTGTGCAAATTTTTCTAAAATTCCTTGAAGTGTGTCAACGTGTTCATTCCAAGACCGTGTAGCTATCAGTATATCATCTACATAGTGTGTGACTGTCTCAACTAAATCATCACCAAGCACGGTATCCAGGGCTGTAATGAATACCCCAGAACTGACATTCAATCCGAAGGGTAGAACACAAAACTGATAGGTTCGCCCCCCGAACATAAATGCTGTATATTTCCGAGAATCAGGAGTGATACCTACTTGCCAAAATGAATTAGCGAGATCTATTGTGGAAAAATATTTTGCATCTAGAAATTTCTGTAATTGGTCTTCTAAATTTTCAGGTTTTGTGTGAACCGGTAAAATTATTTCATTAATTGCTCGTGCGTCTAACACTAGCCTAATGCTACCATTTGATTTTTTGACAACAAGTAGAGGACTACAGTAAGGTGAGGTGGATGGTTCAATGACCTTCCAGTCTAACATTTGCTTTAATTCTTGCCACACAGCAGGTCGTTGAGATAACGGTACGTTATATGTCTTGTGGTAGAAGATCTTGTGAGGCTTAACTTCAATCTTGTACACATACGTGTTGATAACACCTAATCGTTTGGTAAAAACTTGTAAATATTTGGATAACACTTCCTGTAGTTTTATACGTTCATGTACACTGAGAGCTGTAGCTTCATTTATCTTATGATCAAGCAATGTTTTCAAGTCCATTAGCTCTGTGTCAGATGAGTGTGTTTGCATGTCTTGAATGTCATTGTCAAGTACTAACTGAACCTTGTATCCTGTACAGTGTTTGTCATGCTTTAGAGTTCTCCTGTCCAAATCAATAATAATTACACTGCCTTTATCATTTAAAATACATTTACCTTTGGAGAAGTCTATAATGCAGTCCTTCTCGCTCATAATATCTATTCCTAATATGCAATTTGTCACAAGGTTTTGTACAACCAGGAATGGCCATTGTACGGTTCCATTACCTATTTTAATGTTTACAAAAACTTGCTTCGTAACCCTACATGACTTATTACCTAGAGCAGTAGTTATTTTACAGTTTTGGGCGGGAAACTCAGGCACAGGCTCCAATTCACACATCTTTCTATAGAAATTAAAAGACAAAACGCTCACAGCTGCACCTGTATCTAAGATAATAGTAGTTGGAATCCCACCTACTACACCAGTAGTAGATGCTAAAACAATTTCATTTGTGTTTGAACGACATTGTGTACTGTCTTGCAAAAGTTCATCTGATATATTGTCATTGTGGTTGTATCTTATAAATAAAACAGGTAGTTTTTGTTTAGAATTATTCGGCATATCAATATTTTGTTGTTCAATTGTGGTGTCAAATAACTGATTAACTTTGAAGTCGCCCCCCAAGAATTCTTCAGCCACGACCCGGGGCATAGAAGTGACTGTTTCTAGTTAGCATTTGTATTAGGTACTGACACAGGTTGAGGTTGTGTATCAGGTGTCATTTCTATTATATTCACATTCGGATATTGCCTGTTGTGATCTCCAAACTTTTGCGGTTGTTGTTGCTGTTGCGCATTATAACTTACCTGTCGGTCGTAAGGTATGCTCCAATTTTGTCCTGGTGGCTGCTGTGGTAAAGCAGTGTTTGAATGAAAGTATTGATCGCTACGAGTCCAGCCTTGATGCTGTCTTGGCTCGTAGTTATTATTATTTCTATTTCTGTTTGTGTTTTTGTTGTTACATTTGTATCCGTTGTTACCGTTGCTGTTATTACCGCGGTGCCTTTTGTATGGATTGCCGCATGAAGTGTTATTACTGTTGTAACTGCTGTTTGTATTGGAATACGCGTGTTGATTTTGATTTCCGTATTGAAACGGCATGTGAGTTTCCTGTTTTTGCTGCACCGCGTATCCAACTGTGGGTGCGCCAGAATTGAGTTGGCAAGCCTGTATGTTTTGCGTACCACTAGTATAAACATTGTGGCTGCTGTTTTGCCGCGCGAAGCGCTGATCTTCTAGTAACATGTCAACCGCATCTAAAGCTGTCAAAAAATAATCTGGATCGTCATCCGGAATATGTAAGAGTTTTTCTTTAATGTTGAAAGGCAATTTGGCCTTCAACGCACGGAGTATATCACGTGTTGCGACTGGTTCGTCCAAAAAATGTCCCATGTTCAAGTATTTTTCAAAATATCTGCGTAAGTTACCATTTTTACTGTTAAAAGTTTCAGGTTCTAAAATTTGTCTTCTGAGTCGCTCCTGGACGGTTTGCGACCAGAATTTGTTCAGAAAGGCACGCTCAAACTCACTGTACGTGGTACATACGTCAGCTTGACTGTATGCCCAGACAGCTGCATCGCCTTGGATGTAACCGACAATATATGAAATCTTTTTCCGGTCACTCCAAGTGCGTGGAAATGCGTTACTAAAAGATTTAAGAAAAATCACCGGATGAATGGTTCGTTTTTCTGGGATAAAAGTCTGAAATTGCCTGTGTTTTATTAAGCTTTCTTCTTCCTTTGCATTATGATATGGATTTGTTCCACTGTAATTACTGCAATGTTCAGATGGCGAGTAATTACGATAATGTTGCTGTGGTTTACCATGATAATAGCTTGTGTTTGTGTTTGCACGTCGTGGTATGTGTTGTAGTCGTGGTGTGTTTTGTTCTTGTGTGTTTGTCGTGTGCGGTATGTGTGCGTCATACTCGAATGTATATTGGTTTCTGAACTGTACATTTTGACTGATATTTTCGTTACATTAAGACTGTGGTTGATCGATGAATTGTCTCATGGGTGCAGTGACGGATTGTACTGCGTCACTAATCAGCTGTTTGTTATTAGTGATGTATTCCGCTACGGAGTCGTGCACAATTGTTGGTAAATTTTCACGTATGCATCTATCAAAATGTTTGTCTTTGTTCTCTACCCAATCATGAAATTCTTTATTAATATTTTGAAAATGAGCTGTGGCATCAGATTGTAAGATGTCAGTCAGGTGTTGTTCAACATCGTCAAATTTATTCTGCACGTCAGTAATTCGTTTTTCAAGGTTGTCGTGTACTGAAGGATATGTTTGAATTTGTTCAGTGAGAGCTTCACACTTGACATTAAGGTTTTTTAATTGTGTCTGTAAAAGTGCTACGTCATTTGTAGTCTTTTCTTGTATCGTATTAAGCTTGGAAAATTTCGTACTGAGCTCAGTCATCTGTTTGGTCAGTGTGGCGTCTATAAGTTCCACACGTTTACATAAAGTGTCACTACCTGTCTTGATTGCTATGAGATCAGATTTAATTTCGTCATTTTGTGTCTTTAACTGTTCATTTTGTGTCTTTAATTGTTCATTTTGTGTCTTTAAGGTTGCCATGTTTTCCGCGTTCTGCATCCTTAAGGTTGCCATATTTTCTGCGTTCTGTTTCATTAGCATTTGTAACATGTTGGCAATGTTTACTGTTTGCAAGGTCTCTGCCCCCGCCGCGTCATTAGACGTGACGTCATGTATTAACATGGGCTCTGACTGAGACTTTGAAATTTTTGTGGTGGACGGCCTATTGTCAAAATTTCCGTTAACACTTGCGTCAATAGTTGATGAATCGTCACTACCGGTTGCTGTCGTACAGTAATTTTCTAACATTTGTCTCTCGTCCGAGTCGGATTGCGTCTGAATAGTATGTCTTTGCTTTTCCATCTTTGCGTATTGTTTTCTAGTAATGACCATGCCACAGGTATGGTATGCTTCAAGAAAATAAAGTTTGACACTGGTTTTAAAATAAAATGCAGTTGAACATGAATCGCTCGTAGCAACAATGGCTGTTTGTTAATTTAAAAATGTAAACTGAATATCGGATTATTCTTAATGGCTGCTGGCCATGTTACAACGTATCGTACAGAAGTCGGCCATATTGTACATTCGTGTATTGGTATTGTTGCAGAAGTTATTGTTTAAGGAAAAACACTGAGAATGAAATTTATCACTGAAAACTGCTACGCGCGAAAGAAATACTACAGAATCTACTGAAGAGCTAATACACTGAATTATGCGCCTGGTCAAGTCTGCCAATGCAAAGATGCTGCGTCTTACCTTATTTTGCTGGAAGCTTCATTGCGTCTTCCCGCAAAATTTTAGAGTTGGAAAATATCTTCAGATTTTTGTTATTTCTCATACATTCACGTCCAGGTCCAGAAAGTTGATTTTTCACATGAAACAAAGAGAACAATGTAACAAATGACAAAATAACAAGTCCGACACGCAGTCGCCAATATAAAATAAATAAAATAAAATAAAATATTAATTATTAATTATGTATGATAGTGATTGTATGTAATTAATATTTGCTTATCTGGAACGTGGACGTTTAATTATTCGGTATCAGACGCTTGACAATGGCTTTTTCGTAAATGTAATGTTATTCGTAGTTGACCGTGAAATAAGACTCAAATAATCGGACTTCGTATTTAAATCGTTTCCAAAGACTGCTGCGGTAGGTGCGGACTCAAATCTAAATCTCAATATTAGAATAATTTGCCAGCCATGTCAATACGTCGTACAGAGGTGACTGTCTACTAAACATAAAAAGTTTACACAGTTACTTAAATCAGATATATTCAACGAATAAACCTACAGTTAAATAATTCTACTTACTTTCATAAATATAAATTCTTTACAGAATCGAGTGCCTAGTAAGATTGCAACTCGCAGTGTTCTTATATAACATCAAATATGGCGGTGTGCCAGTCAATGAAATATACGTGCTTCCCGCAGCAGTTGTACAAGACCTCCCCTTCTTAATGAAACATAAAGAGTATCGTAATTGTGTTTTTGTTTTATCAGCGACACAGCGCTGCAGTTCTGTGCCATAGGCTTTATTTATTGTCACAGATTAATTATTTAATTAAGATTTCGCGTTTCCGAGGAAACTCACGCACGGCATGCAAATGTGCCTTTATAGGTGAATACCAGTGAATCACATTCCGCCGTGTGTCTTGAGTCGTAAAAGGACTGTCCCATTTCTCATATTATCATTTGCTACAATACTACTCGTGTTAGCTGGAAGTTTAACAACATGTGTCGAATAACCGCCGAGGACGCAGTAACGAAGCTAGTGGTTGCCTTTTGAAAAATGACCTCGTTGCTGTGCGCTACTTGTATTTTTTCCATACAGCCCGATTGTAGTCTGCGTCCACTTAGTAACACGGAACGAAATCCAGTCAACAACGCGAGAGCAAATCGATCGGAAAAGTTCCTTACTCTCGGCACTGAATAATTCTTCCGCGTGGGAGTTGCGCCATTATTTCACGGCGCCGCTCGCGACCGGCTTGCGTGAGGAAACGTGACGCAGGAGGGGGAACTACTTTCCCGATCCAGATCAATAGGCGGATTGCCGCCCGTCGGCGCTTCGTTACGACCAGATTAACTTCGTTACCTGCCGCTGCGCCAACACCGGGCGAGCCCATGCCTGCACCCGAGATTAGTCTCGTTTGGTGCCGTTTCTATCCCTCCCAGGACCCATTTCCCAGCTGCAGCTTTTCCGTTTGTCTGACTCGCGGGTCCGCTACGTCTTTACGGCCATCCGAAAAGCGAAGAGCGCTTCTCGTGTACAGCACATGCAGTAACAAGCGAATTTCCACGTATGTCTATTATAATCCGTACCACGTGTCCCCAAAAAGCTGGCTAATGTGATTAATTCCCTTTCAAAGGTCTGTATTTTTCGAAGTATTAGATGTGCATACTAGTAATTCAATACATTTCTTTCCGGAGGAAATATTGGTTTTGTTCAGGATTCCAGTATACCATGTAAGTAAGGCGTATGCTTCGCCGGCGATGGGCGAAGCATGACAGAATCTCTGACCAGAGAGTAGTTTATCGTTAGTTGTTGCTTGTCGCTAGTCTGCGCTTGACTGCGCGATTCGTCAGTAGTAGTCGGTCGGCTTTGGTAGTAGTCGAGTTGTAGTCGGCGGGAGTCGGCATGCGTCGGCTGTGTGCTCTGCTCGCGACTCTGGTCAGGATGCTGGAGGATGAGTATTGTTGTAGAAGGTAAAGAAGCAGCCTTGCGCATATTTAATAATTTATGTTAATTGTAATTTAATTTGTTCAAAAATGCCCCAATAATAATTTTTATATTATAAAGTAACTCTTTTAAAGAAAAGCATTCATTTCAATTTAAAGAATTTCCAATGCATTATCATTGCATCCAAGAATAATATATATACGCCAGCATTGCACGAAGCTGTGTCGAAAAATGACTAATTAAGAGCAGATATAATTGTAGTTTTATTGAGGTAAGAATTTTTGCTTTTGTTATTCAGAATACAGGGCCGAAGGTCAGCGCCGCTGTCCTCATAAAATTCATCAGGTTACAAACCTTTTTTATTATTTTGGTGTTTAGGAATTTTTCTGTTTCGAACTTGACATTAAATGAGAAAAGAATTTTGTGGGAATATTAAGTGTGAATGCATTTCTGCACACAGACAATATATGGAAACCAATTTTGTTCAGAGGTTACAATATTTAAAATTCATGTAATTATTTTTTTGTGGCGAGGCTACGCTTGGCACAATTAACATTTTAACAATATTTTGTGGGTAGTTACACATGGCTCCATTTTCTTTAACATTTTTATTTTTTGTGGGAGGTTGCAACCATTTACTCCCCACTCTTTTGCCTACAAAACCTTTTTCAACAGAAGTTCTGCCCAATTCTACGGCCTTACGCCACCTTACTTGGAGGGGCTTTATGACAGCATGGTAGCGCTCTACTGTTCGACGTCGAAGCCAACGTATTGCTGCGTCAACAACCTCCCCATCGTCGATGTACTGCTACTGCGGAGTCCATCCTTCATTGTCCAAACAGATGGAAGTCGGAAGGTGCGAGATCTTCTATTAGGCGGCGAGGAACCTCGCGGGCACGCCTCAACTGATGTACAGGTGTGTCAGAACTGAGACGCCCAGTTGGGCAGTGAGGAGATCGAATGCTATCTGTCGATCACCTCGAATGAGAGTGTCCGCACGTTCCAGAATTGCAAAGTCACAGTTGTGTGCGGCCGGCCGATATACCAAATATTGGACAGGTTTGCGCGATCTTGTGTCGATGATTACAGACGCCTCGCCCAACGACTCACCGTACTTATGTTCGCTGCCGGGGCTCCGTTGACATTCTACAAGCACTTATGAGTATCTGCGATGCTCTGTTTTCCGCGAAAAGAAACTCAATGAGAGCTCTGTGGTGAGAAGGCACCTCCGTTAGAGACGCCATTTTGAACGCTGCGTATAGCACCGTCACCTATTGGAACTTCATTAAACTAAGCGGCAATATTCCACTATGTCCCACAGTAAATTCCGCATCTTTTCAACTGAAATTAACCACCCCAAAAATGTATTGTATTACTTACTGAACGCCCCTGTTACATGATTAATGCGTGGATGCACCAAACTCATTAACTTTGTATTAGGGATGGCAGACATCGCTGAAACATCCGGTTTTCAGTTATACCAGATTTTTCCTTCTCCAGATTAACCTAACCACTAAAACCGCTCAAAAAATTGACTTCTGAAACAACCAACTTTCGGTTTCTCTTGCTATTATTTCCAGTAATAAACATCGAACAGAGATTTGAAAAACTCTAAGACTCCCTCAGACTTTTGCGTTATTCTATTTCAAGATACACAGAACCAAAATAGCAAATTAAGTAGGTAAATAAATGAAAACCTAGACCATCTGTTGCCCATTTCCTTTCTTTTTTTAGTTTTATTTATATTTATTTACATCTCGGCCCATTTCAATATTTGTAATAGTACATGTACGCATTGTGCGGGCGCCCGCGCGCTTTTGTGTGTTTGTGTGTGTGTGTGTGTGCGGAGTGTAAAGTAATGTTTGTGTTGTGTGATGATGATGAAGATGAGAGACCGGAGAGGGTAAAACCCGATGCCGGAACGTCCCTACTCCTCATTAACAACACCATGGGGACCGCCAAGCTTACGGGTCCGCATCCGAAGGAAACTGCGGCAGGTTTGGTATTTAAAAGAGGATACTGGTTGAAAGGCTCGTGATCATAAACTTTACGCCACCACCTCGCCTGCCTTTGCAGGCCAAATACTGGCAGTGAAAACTTTTTCCACCACCAGGATGCGAACCGGCTTCCCCCAGGTCGAGCGACACTGCACCACTGTACTTTAACGACGTCGCCCACGAAGGCGGTCTTACTCTTCCACTCAGTCATAGAACAGGAAAACAAGTAGCAAGCTTTTGGATGAAATCTGTAGCGTTCCTTTTCTTTAATATTTTCCGTTGAAAAACCCCTTTTGCAGTCAAATATATTTATTTACTTTAATTTTTAACAGGTATTTGATTACAATTTTTTTTCGCAACTAAAATTCAAAATTCTCTTTAAAAAGAAAGCCAAATGAACACTTTAGGTGGCAGGCAAAACATAACATTGTACGAGGAACAATTACATGGGAACTGTCAAAATTTTAGTAATGAAGTAATCTATTAGCCAGTAATCATCGTTCAGTCAAATGGATATTGCGTAATTTATAGCGCACCTTGTAAAATTCTCTAAGATTATGGGTGACGCCACTCAGCAATACAACCGATATCTGGCGACGACAGCGAAAGACTGCCCTGCAGACTATCTGGAGGCAAGTTTGCACACTGCACGTACACGTACACCTCCTAACAGGCGACGCCACGCGGCAATAGGTGGGGGTCAACATTAGTGTGTCAGCATTGACTGTCCAAATGTAAACAAGTCCAACTCAAATCACGTGCACGCGCACTGTCCAATAGTCTATGTCACACTGCAACAGGTTATATATGTCTCAGCAATGCTGTGCCAATTCTTATGTCATGTGTTGGTTGCGCGTTTCTAACTCTCCACGTTGTTAAAACGGCACTGATCACGTTTACCATTTGCTATAATAACTCACTATTTCACGCCAATGGAAATTTTACGAATAAAAATTACACCTGTTAACTAAAAATTTTACGTTTTATGGCAAATTAATACATTTCAGCAGTTTCCGTCACCATACTACAGTTCACACCGCTAGCAACCAATCTAATATTACGTTCTACTTTGTTTAGTCTACTGTCATGCTCATTTAATTTAAGTGTTATTTGTTCAGTTTTGTTAGTAATTTGTTCTACACCACTCACAACCGCATTCACTCGTTCAGACACAACTTTAACACTGCCCAAACAATTTTCATTCACAGAATAAATTTTTTTATTTAAATTTCCATGTGCAGTTTGACAGATAGATTCTACTGATGTCAGATTTGACTTGACTTGACCTACTTCTTTTCTTATCTGATCTATATTCTGTTTGCTTCCAACAGCTACCTTGCAAACCAGCTCTGTTAATTCACTTTGTGTATTTTCTGAAGACTTTTTACGTACCTACTTTCTGCATCAGAAATTCTCTTATTTACGTGAGTATCAAACAGCTGCAAATCCGTCCTCCACATCTTCTTAAGCTTAACAACCTGTTGTTCAATTTTCTCATTAATTTCAATCTTAAACTGTTTCAGATCATTAGTTAGCTTGATAATACTACCAGACTGTTGTTCAACTTTCTGATCTAACTTCCCTAAATTTTGTTTTACCTCAGTGAAATTCTGATTAATATTACTGAAATTTTTATTCATATTTGTCATTAAAGCTGGAATCATATCTTGTAAATTTACAGGTTTGTTTTCCTGTTGTACAGTTTTTTTGTCAGCTAATTGTACAGGCACAATACCAAATTTGGTATCTGTTCTGTCAGCCTCCTCACTCACATTAACACTACTGACTTCAAACAAACTATTAATACTGAAATCATTCAACTGATTATCGTCAAGATTTAAACTGTCACCCATACCAGAATCGGTCGGAACATTATTTCCACTTCCATCTTTATAACTGGAGATATCTGAGGCACATCGTTACTTAATACCTCCATTTAACGGCATCCCCTACTTGCTTTTGTTCAGGAGTACTTGCCTGACTAGCACTCACATCAAACTGACTTACATCGCCCTCTCTCACAACCACAGAATTATCATCCCCATCCATACTAGCAAGTCTGTTTACACATGAAAATAATACACTATTTAAACTTAGATTATATTTCTTCGTCCGACTCGTCGCAGCGTGTTGAAATCAGCAATCTGCCTTTCTCCCCGCGATGTACCAGATTCAGGGCCCCCACGCGCTGCCACTGCGATGGAAGCTGCTGCGCCTTGCTGTCTGCTTACTGTGCCATCTGTTGCTCAGCGGACCAATTCTACGCTGCGCCTTCAGTCCCGTAGCATCCAATTCGCTATAAAATCTCCGTTCCACAGGCTCTCTCCTCGTTGCATCTCAAAACGTATGTTCGTCTTCACAGCAATATCTCACTCGCACCTACAGTCACTGTTGAAAAGTTGCTTATTGACCGTTCCTCTCGATCACGAATTCGGTTTCTACAGCTGTATACTTTCCCGGGCGATGCACCATGTGTGGCGCGACACGTTACTTTTTATCGCCCTACCAGTGTCACCCTGCCAATGTCCAGCAATGTTCATTTCTCTAGCTAAAAGCTGTAGTAGAAAATACTAGACCACTACTGTCAGTTACAGGTCGCAACATACATAGAATTGTCCGATAAACGGGTTGTGGGTAGCTACTGAAATAAAAGTTTTAACTTGGCATTGAAAATTTTCAGGTGTATTTTTATGATAAAGATCACAGTTAATGCTGCCAAGTCCATACTAAGTGGCAACTAAGTTCACACGCACACCACAATCACACACGTAGGCAGCTTATGGTATTTACACCCATTACCGAAGTTAATAGAGTTCACCGGATCGTTTGGTTACGAAAATGCTCGCTCAAATATTGTGCACTCTGCTCTACATATAATACCTGTTCCAGTCTTAGATCGCACAACACGCCACGCAGTTTTAACTAACAGTCAAAAGCAATAATTGTGATATTCCGTCCGAAATTCCACACGACTTCCACTATACCGTTCACTTAAACACACTTTGCACTACTTCACGAACTCGTAATTAGCATTTTTCCCTGATTTTACAGTACTTTCGTCGGAGCTGCTTTCAATGAGATGTTACTAGTTCGAACCCTCAGCCCCGAACCCCCTACATCACACCAAAGGCTTTGTTCTCAGCGTAGATTGGCGCGAGCCTGCATTTTTCTGATTGGCTGATATCACAAACAGCAAATCAGGGTGCAGTATTATCCCGCGATAACCCGCACTTTACTTCAATGACCAGTCATAGTAAAACATTTCTTTCTATGGCAATTGCTAAATAAATACCGACTAATTTGTGTTCTACTCACGATTTATTAGTACCATGAACTGACTGCACATTTTATTATAGTATATCCCCTGTATAGTTTAACTGGTACATCGTGAATAAACAAAACAATTTTCATTTACTTCTGTTCTTCACTCATACAACACTCACACTGCTAATTACTACACATATAAAACAATTATAATTATGCAAATACATTAAATATTAATCAAACATAACTTTACAACATTGTTTTGACTACGACTGCTAGCACTGTGAAACACGTATGTATTCAGTAGCAGCGATGGCGAGGCATGACAGAATCTCTGACCAGAGAGTTATTTATCGTTGCTAGTCTGCGCTTCACCGCGCGTGAGTGCAGTAATGGTACGTAGCGAGTCGCGAGAGCATGTAGTTCAGTTGCGAGTTGCACTCAGGCAGTGCTAGGAGTTGAGCCAATAACATCTGTTAATTGTAATTAATTTGTTCAAGAAATGCCGCAATAATAATTTTGTTTTCAAAGCAATCGTTTTTAAGAAAAGAATCATCACAATTGAAACAATACTTCCTATGCTTTTCCTCCCAGAATCAATTTACCAAATTAATTATTGCACAGGGCCTAAGGTCAGCGCAGCTGCCCTTATAAAATTTATCAGGTTGATCTTAGCGTTAATTTTGTGGGGACTTAACATTTTTGCACTTTTTTATTATCATTGACTTTTATTACCGTGGGAAGCTAACATTTGGCTATATTTCCATTTTCACTCAATTCATATCTTTTAAAAATAATTACGGGGAGGTTACACTTAGCACGAAGTCCATTCTCAATTAAATATTTTCTTTTATTTTTGTGGGAAGGTTACAACTGTCCGTCAACTGCTGACCTCTGCCACCTACTAGTACAACTAGGTGCAGCTCTGTAACTCAGGTCCATGTCAGCTGGTGACATCTGTCGATAACTCATTTCTATAACGATACCGTCCTAACAAGTGACAGGAGCGATGCAAAGGCGCTTCGCCTCACATGCCGCGTCGAGTTGCTGCACTATTCCGATCAAAAAGGGATCCCGAAACTATATTAGCAGGTACACCATGACTTGAGGTACCTCGGTGTACATCACGGGAAACCCAGCTTAGAAAACACAAACAACCAACTTGCATATGCTGATCCTCAAGGATTCTGAACATAAAATCAAACAGTCCTGGCATGAAAACATTCCTTACATGGTTCATACTGCGAAACAGTAAGAAAATTTAAATAGGTGACTCAGTCATTGTCACTAATGTTTGTAATCTCTGTCCAGTCATATGAGAATTCCTTAAATCACTCCAAGCAAATGTCCCTTTGAAAACGAGCACTGGCAATTTCTTACCCCATCCTTGTGTTCCGTCCCTAATGATCACACTGTCGACGGAATGCTAAACTCTGTCGTATATCAAGTTGTGTTATGAGTTTTCTGTTCCTCGGGTTTTTGTTGTCTGTGCATAGTGATCTTACGCGTCCAGAGCGTATTTTTTTCTCTGCTTTCAGTCTTTTGTTCGTTATCCATTTTTTATGGAGGAATAAAATATTCGGGACTCCGTATCGACTTATGGCAGAAGTCAGATGTACACTATGTGATCAAAAGTATCCGGACAACCGCAAAAACATACGTTTTCCATATTAGATGCATTGTGCTGCCACCTACTGCCAGGTACTCCATTTTAGCGACCTCAGTACTCATTAGACATCGTGAGAGAGCAGAAAGAGGCGCTCCGAAGAACTCACGGACTGCAAACAAGATCAGGTGATTGGGTGTCACTTGTGTCATACGTCTGTACGTGAGATTCCCACACTTCTAAACATCCTTAGGTCCACTGTTTCCGGTGTGATAGTGAAGTGGAAACGTGAAGGCACACGTACAGCGCAAAAGCGTACAGACCGACCTCGTCTGTTGACTGACAGAGACCGCCGACAGTTGAAGAGGGTCGTGATGTGTAATAGGCATACATCTATTCAGAACATCTCACAGGAATTCTTTACTGCATCAGGATCCATTGCAAGTACTATGACAGGTGGTAGTTGAGAAAACTTGGATTTCATGGTCGAGTGGCTGCTCGTAAGCCACACATCACGCGGGTAAACGCCAAACGACGCCTCGCTTGCTGTAAGTAACGTAAACATTGGAGGAGCGAACAGTGGAAAAACGTTGTGTGGAGTGACGAATCACGGTACACAATATGGTGATACAATGGCACGGTGTGGGTATGGCGAATGCTTGGTGAAAGTCATCTGGCAGCATGTGTAGTGCCAACAGTAAAATTCGGAGGCGGTGGTGTTATGGTGTGGTCTTATTTTTCATTGAGGGGATTTTCACCCCTTGCTGTTTTACGTAGCACTATCACAGCACAGGTTTACGCTGACGTCATAAGCGAGTTACTGCGTCTGAGATCGCTCTCTAAGTTTTTATATATTTTTAGGTTTCAGATACATATTTTAGCGGTTTTTGTGATAATATTTACTATATAAGTGACTTATTAGTGGTTTCTTCATTCACCTCTGCCTTTCTTCTGTTGTGACCTGATATTTGTGAGTGTTTCGTATCGAGCAACGTTACCTCTTACCTGTGTTTACATTCCGCGCTGACCAGTTGCAGCTGTAGCGGCGCATCGAAAGCTAAGTACTAATATTGTTGTTTGTGTATAGTGGTTTATTTAGGAACTTTAGTAGTCTTCAACCGGTGTTTTTTGTGTTTTCTGGTGAAATAATTTCAGAAGAACCTTTTGGGAATTGTTTTCAGCTTCGTTATTATGTCATTAGACGTTTGATTCTCTTTCTGTATTAGTCTTTTGTTATATTCACATTTGTTGTTTATTAATACTGTTAATAATAGTCGTTACTTCCCTTGTAGAGTAAGTTTGTGATTATTGTAGTCAGGTTTTTAACATCTTCTTATTGTAGGAGCGGAACTTAGAAAAAGCAAAATTTTACCATGAGTGAGAAGTGTGGGCTTTGCCCTAGGTTCGTGAGTAGTGGATTGCGGTGTGAGACTTGTTCGAAGTATTTTCACTGGGGGGGAATGCAGTGGGGAAGCCAGTGGGCATTCTGGTGAGATCCTCTCCTGGAACTGCAGGTTATGTAGCAAGAGTAAGCTGATAGAGGAGCAGGAGCGTAAGATCTGTGCCCTTTAGGTGCAATTGAAAAACGCACAGGAGGAGCTAGATAGGATGAGGAGGGAGAGGGGGGTTGGGGAATGGGAGCTGGCTACTGCCAAGAGATCTGCTAGGAGAAGAAGATTTTCAGATAGTTTTACTATTGGTGTTTACAATAGATATGACCAACTGTCAGAGTCTAGTGGAGAGGAATCTCTAGTAGCTGTAGATGTAGGAAGTATGCAGCAGACCTCAGTAGTTACGATGGCTAGAACAGTTGCAAAGTCGAAGAGGAAGAAGAAGGTTCTGCTGTTAGGTAGTTCGCATGGTAGAGGTGTAGGCCAGCAGTTGCAGGAAGTGCTGGGGAGTGAGTACCAGGTCACCAGCATTGTGAAGCCTAATGGAGGATTGGCTCAGGTGACTGTTAACATGGGGGGGGGGGGGGGTTATGTAGGGATTTTACTAAAGAGGATCAGGTAGTGATTGTGGGTGGGGCTGGTAACAGTATTGATAGGGATGGGGAGTACGACATAGATGGTGACCTGGAAAAGATAGCCACTCAGACTGGCAACACGAATGTGCATTTCGTGGAACTGTTTCAGCGTCACATCGGCCTCATCCTAATACAGCCGTCAGGCGTAATAACATGAGACTTGGGGGTGCGCTGATGACAGAAAGCATGGGTCACATTTCAGTGGTGTCGGTGGAGTCTGTCAGCAGGACGGGTTCACTAGACATGGCCTGCACCTCAACAGGTATGGGGAGGGGAGGTTGGCAAAGCTTATAGGTGACAGCATAGGTGGGGTTGGTGGGATCACTCATGGGAAAATTCCTGCAGTAGTGGGTGTTAGAGCTGCACCTTTTTTAGGTTGAAGTCAGCTGATAGGTATTCCAGCTTAAGGGAAGTCTCTCTAACAAAGGAACCACTTTTGACAAAGCTTAGGTATCCGAATAATGAGGGAATTAATATCTTTCATCAAAATATACAAGGTATTAAAGATGAAGTTAGTGAACTGCTTATGGAAGTTGAGTCTGAAATTATTGGTATATCTGAACACTTCTTATATAAGGAGCTAATTCAGAGGCTTCCTTTACCAGGATACAGGTTGGCTGGCAGCTTTTCGAGGAGCTCTTTGCGGTGTGGGGGAGTAGCCATGTATGTGAAAAACGGCATCTCATTTGAGTCCATTGATGTTTCAAAGTACTGCACTGAAAAGGTATTTGAATGTTGTGCAGGTGTGGTTAAATTTAATGGAGCTAAACTTCTAACTGTTGTTATTTATAGATCCCCAGACTCCTATTTCACAACATTTTTGCTAAAGCTAGAGGAGGTTCTTAGTTCACATTATAGGAAATACAAAAAGTTAGTTATATGTGGTGACTTCAATATTAATTGTATAAGTGATTGTGCAAGGAAGAGGATGCTGGTAGACCTCCTTAATTCATATAATCTTATGCAAACCGTATTCTTTCCAACGAGAGTGCAAAGGAACAGTAGAACAACCATAGACAACATTTTTGTTCATTCCTCATTACTACAAGGGCATTCTGTTAGCAAAAACGTGAATGGCCTTTCAGATCATTATGCACAAATTTTAACTCTAAAAGATTTTTGTGCTGCAACACATGTTCAATATAGTCATCAGCTGTTCAGGAAAGCTGATCCAGTTGCTGTAGAGACCTTTGTAAACCTTATCAAGGAACAAGAGTGGCAAGATGTTTATAGCGCTGATACAGTAGACGATAAATATAATGCTTTTCTCAAGACTTTTCTCGTGCTCTTTGAAAGTTGCTTTCCGTTAGAACGTTCAAAACAGGGTACTAGCACAAACAGGCAGCCTGGGTGGCTGACTAGAGGGATAAGAATATCTTGTAGAACAAAGTGGCAATTATATCAAAACGTTAGAAACAGTCAAAATCTAAATGCAGCAGCCCATTACAAACAGTATTGTAAGGTGCTAAAAAATGTTGTTAGGAAGGCAAAAGTGTGTGGTATGCTGATAGAATAGCTAAGTCTTAGGATAAAATTAAAACCATATGGTCAGTAGTAAAGGAAGTGGCTGGTCTACAGAGACAGGTCGAGGATATAGAATCAGTGCGTAGTGGGAATGTCCGTGTTACTGATAAGTCGCATATATGTACAGTATTTATTAATCACTTTCTGAATATAGCAGGTGAACTAAATAGAAACCTAGTCCCAACAGGGAATCATAAAGCGCTCTTAGAAAAAAGTGTTCCGAGACTGTTACCTGAAATGCTTGTAAGAGGTCCGAGCAGATGTAATTTTGATGTATTGCTCAAGCGCTGCCTGCGATATGTAAGGTATAAGAGAATCTCAGACCAGAGAGCAGTGTTGACTGCAGTAGGAACTGTGTACCCGTAGCAGTTGTTGCTAGCGAGCAGTCTAGTCTGGTCTGGTGTAACGTGTTGGCTGGGCCGGTCGTGGTGCAGCGATGCCAGAGCCTGAGCATTATTGTATAAGGTAAAAAGCAGCCTCGCGCATATGTAGTATTGTTATCTCAAGTCTCATGTAAATGTTTTAAAAATGTCCTAATAATGATCATTCTCATAAAATAAATAACTTTTAACAACTATTCATTTCAACTTAAAGAATTTACTAATTTCTCCAATCCATGAGCATCCCGATTATTGCAAAAGAAAAATCAGTTGTTTCGTTTCATAAATGACAAATCTATCGGCCAGCATTGCACAGGGCTGTGCCAAAAAAATTTATTGCAAGAGCACATATATATGCGTTATCCAGCGACTTCATTGAGGTAAGAATTTTTCTTTTTTTTATTCAGAATGATCTTTCAGGGCCATGACGCAGCACTGCTGACGTCCAAAATTTACCAGGTTAAATTCACAGTCAATTATTGAAAAGTTATAAGTGAGCGACAATTTAATTGAGAGGTTAGTTACATTTTATTATTACCAGGTTACTGAATTTATTTTTTGTTGGCACGTTACACTGAATGTGAACGACACAATTATAATTTTTACTGTTGAGAAGTTTAGGAATTTTTCTATTTTGAGGTTACACTAAATGTGAAGGAATTTTGTGGGGAGGTTACACTTGTCGACAACCGGCCAGGATCGTATTTTCTTTGCAAATTTCTGAGAGGTAGTCAGTTATATATCTGCTCTTATTTACTTAATATTAAACGTAGTTTGCATCTGGCGCAACGCATTTACTAATTTGTCACTCTTTCTTTCACAGATCATCGGCAATTTATTGCTCTTTGTTGTAATTGTGTTTGATCCAATTTTGCTTTGTCTTTGTTTGAATTTGCGCTTAATTTTGATTTGAGAAAATGCCGCGAAAAACTGTTAACAGTACATCGCGATGTGCAAAGAGTGAAAAAGCAGACTCGAATAATTTGACCGATAATACTAGCGACACACAGTGTCTTAATGATAATCCTCCATTTACAGACAATCAGTGCGTACCGATCACTAGTAATGATTTTAATGCTAATGACGAGCAAACAAATTCAATAGTGTCCTCTGTTAATTCAACGACAATTGATGACGCGGCACGTTCCGTTACAATGAACGCTGCCCAGTTTGACACACCTGATTTGCAAAATTTACATAGCGAACAAATAATTGTTTCTAACGAAGGTGAACAATATACACAAAACACGTCAGGCTTATTTGATTCCGATGTAGTGGCTAACAGTGCACATCCGATTGGCAAACCTTTTTGTGAATCAGACAATGACCAAATGGTTACCGATACACAAAACGTGACAAATGCACATACACCATCACACAGCACAGAGAATACAGCAACTAATTTTGGCATGGATCATGGATCAAGTTACGGCATTATTGCTACAATTTAATGAAAATCTCAAACAACTACTTAATGAAAATCTCAAACAGCAGAGCGAAATACTATACAACAATTTCAAACAACGTAATGAAAATCTCAAACAGTTGAATGAAAAACACGACAACCTTAATGAATCGAACAAACAACTTAATGAAAGTTTCAAACAGTCGAATGAAAAACACGACAACCTTAACGAACAGAAGAAACAACTTATGAACAGATTACAGCCGTTACCGTGCAACGTCATGATACTAAAGAACAATTACGTGAGGAAATTAAGGCTTGTGCTAGGAACAGTAGTGAAGAAATTAGATCTGTTGCACAAGAATTAAGTAGTATACGTGTAACCACAACGAAATTATTTAGAGATGAAAGTATTGCAGTCACTGAACAATGTTCTGAAAAAGCAAAACAGTTACGCGTCGAGTTTAAATTAATGTCAGCAGAACTTTCACACACGCTGGATGCGGAAGACGATAAGATATTTGAACAACAGAACAGCCAAATTGACGAACGTTTTAAAGTGACAGAGATGAAAAATGTTTCAACCTTTAACGCGACACAGCATTCGCCACATTCCGAACATTTCTCACACTCACACAGCCAGTATAATTTAGGTAATTTACAGAGACTACGTGACGTAGAATCCGAACAGACACAGATAAATAGATTCTCATGCAATCCTGAACCTGTTCACACATTCAGAGACGATAACGTTGATTATAAGCAATTTTTATCCGTAAAAAAATCTAAGGTATTTCTGAATGACAGAACACAAATAGATCCTTTGGACTGGATACGACAATTTGCTTATGTATTTTCATCAGCTTGGTCTGTAATGCGAAACTAGAATGGGCGTGGATACAACAATTTGTTTTTGAATTTTCACGGGCATTGCCTGTAACGCAGAAACTAAAGTTTATTTGCAGCGCATAAGTGACCTCAGGAGATTCATTACATTTCGATGAATACGTGCCGTAGCGTGCACAGGGCCCCGAGCCATAGTAGTGCTGTTTCATCTTTAGTTTTCTGCCCCGCTGCCTTCTCCTTTACTATCCTTTATATCTATCAGAATAGCTCTTCAACTGTCGATCTATCAAGGATTACGTACGAGTAAAGAAAATCTGATACGACAAGTTTTACCTGAAAGTGACAGTTATCATTATACGCTCCAGAAATGACAATCACGAGAACGTTGTTGTTGTTGTTGTTGTTGTTGTGGTCTTCAGTCCTGAGACTGGTTTGATGCAGCTCTCCATGCTACTCTATCCTGTGCAAGCTTCTTCATATCCCAGTACCTACTGCAACCTACATCCTTCTGAATCTGCTTAGTGTATTCATCTCTTGGTCTCCCCCTACGATTTATACCCTCCACACTGCCCTCCAATACTAAATTGGTGATCCCTTGATGCCTCAGAACATGTCCTACCAACCGATCCCTTCTACTGGTCAAGTTGTGCCACAAGCTTCTCTTCTCCCCAATCCTATTCAATACTTCCTCATTAGTTATGTGATCTACCCATCTAATCTTCAGCATTCTTCTGTAGCACCACATTTCGAAAGCTTCTATTCTCTTCTTGTCCAAACTATTTACCGTCCATGTTTCACTTCCATACATGGCTACACTCCATACAAATACTTTCAGAAATGACTTCCTGACACTTAAATCTATACTCGAAGTTAACAAATTTCTCTTCTTCAGAAACGCTTTCCTTGCCATTGCCAGTCTACATTTTATATCCTCTCTACTTCGACCATCATCAGTTATTTTGCTCCCCAAATAGCAAAACTCCTTTACTATTTTAAGTGTCTCATTTCCTAATCTAATACCCTCAACATCACCCGACTTAATTCGACTACATTCCATTATACTCGTTTTGCTTTTGTTGATGTTCATCTTATATCCTCCCTTCAAGACACTGTCCATTCCGTTCAGCTGCTCTTCCAAGTCCTTTGCTGTCTCTGACAGAATTACAATGTCATCGGCGAACCTCAAAGTTTTTATTTCTTCTCCATGGATTTTAATACCTACTCCGAATTTTTCTTTTGTTTCCTTTACTGCTTGCTCAATATACAGATTGAATAACGCCGGGGAGAGGCTACACCCCTGTCTTACTCCCTTCCCAACCACTGCTTCTCTTTCATGTCCCTCGACTCTTATAACTGCCATCTGGTTTCTGTACAAATTGTAAATAGCCTTTCGCTCCCTGTATTTTACCCCTGCCACCTTTAGAATTTGACAGAGAGTATTCCAATCGACATTGTCAAAAGCTTTCTCTAAGTCCACAAATGCCAGAAACGTAGGTTTGCCTTTCCTTAATCTTTCTTCTAAGATAAGTCGTAAGGTCAGTATTGCCTCACGTGTTCCAGTATTTCTACGGAATCCAAACTGATCTTCCCCGAGATCGGCTTCTACCAGTTTTTCCATTCGTCTGTAAAGAATTCGTGTTAGTATTTTGCAGCTGTGGCTTATTAAACTGATTGTTCGGTAATTTTCACATCTGTCAACACCTGCTTTCTTTGGGATTGGTATTATTATATTCTTCTTTAAGTCTGAGGGTATTTCGCCTGTTTCATACATCTTGCTCACCAGATGGTAGAGTTTTGTCAGGACTGGCTCTCCCAAGACTGTCAGTAGTTCTAATGGAATGTTGTCTACTCCTGGGGCCTTGTTTCGACTCAGGTCTTTCAGTGCTCTGTCAAACTCTTCACGCAGTATCGTATCTCCCATTTCATCTTCATCTACATCCTCTTTCATTTCCATAATATTGTCCTCAAGTACATCGCCCTTGTATAGACGCTCTATATACTCCTTCCACCTTTCTGCTTTCCCTTCTTTCTGTAGAACTGGGTTTCCATCTGAACTCTTGATGTTCATACAAGTAGTTCTCTTATCTCCAAAGGTCTCTTTAATTTTCCTGTAGGCAGTATCTATCTTACCCCTAGTGAGATGAGCCTCTACATCCTTAAATTTGTCCTCTAGCAATTCCTGCTTAGCCATTTTGCACTTCCTGTCGATCTCGTTTTTGAGACGTTTGTATTCCTTTTTGCGTGCTTCATTTACTGCATTTTTATATTTTCTCCTTTCATCAATTAAATTCAATATTTCTTCTGTTACCCAAGGATTTCTACTAGCCCTCGTCTTTTTACCTACTTGATCCTCTGCTGCCTTCACTACTTCATCCCTCAAAGCTACCCATTCTTCTTCTATTGTATTTCTTTCCCCCGTTCCTGTCAATTGTTCCCTTATGCTCTCCCTGAAACTCTGTACAACCTCTGCTTCTTTCAGTTTATCCAGGTCCCATCTCCTTAAATTCCCACCTTTTTGCAGTTTCTTCAGTTTTAATCTACAGGTCATAACCAATACATTGTGGTCGGAGGCCACATCTGCCCCTGGAAATGTCTTACAATTTAAAACCTGGTTCCTAAATCTCTGTCTTACCATTATATAATCTATCTGATACCTTTTAGTATCTCCAGTGCTCTTCCATGTGTACAACCTTCTATCATGATTCTTAAACCAAGTGTTAGCTATGATTAAGTTGTGCTCGAATTCCAGTCACCCATGACTATTACATTTTCGTCTCCCTTCACTATCTGAATAATTTCTTTTATTTCATCATACATTTCTTCAATTTCTTCGTCATCTGCAGAGCTAGTTTGCATATAAACTTGTACTACTGCAGTAGGTGTGGGCTTCGTATCTATCTTGGCCACAATAATGCGTTCACTATGCTGTTTGTAGTAGCTAACCCGCATTCCTATTTTCCTATTCATTATTAAACCTACTCCTGCATTACCCCTATTTGACTTTGTGTTTATAATCCTGTAGTCATCTGACCAGAAGTCTTGTTCCTCCTGCCACCGAACTTCACTAATTCCCACTATATCTATCTTTAACCTATCCATTTCCATTTTTAAATTTTCTAACCTACCTGCCCGATTAAGGGATCAGACATTCCACGCTCCGATCCGTAGAACGCCGGTTTTCTTTCTCCTGATAACGACATCCTCTTGAGTAGTCCCCGCCCGGAGATCCGAATGGGGGACTATTTTACCTCCGGAATATTTTACCCAAGAGGACGCCATCATCATTTAATCACACAGTAAAGCTGCATGCCCTCGGGAAAAATTACGGCCGTAGTTTCCCCTTGCTTTCAGCCGTTCGCAGTACCAGCACAGCAAGGCCGTTTTGGTTATTGTTACAATGCCAAATCAGTCAATCATCCAGACTGTTGCCCTTGCAACTACTGAAAAGGCTGCTGCCCCTCTTCAGGAACCACATGTTTGTCTGGCCTCTCAACAGATACTCCTCCGTTGTGGTTGCACCTACGGTACGGCTATCTGTATCGCTGAGGCACGCAAGCCTCCCCACCAACGGCAAGGTCCATGGTTCATGGGGGGACGAGAACGTTAATACCAGCCAAAACTTTAATCATCAGTATGTACAAAATTTTCACCAATCGCAAACATATTTTGGCAACAATAGAGGGTTTTCACCACAACAGCAACAAAAACAGTCGGTTAGCATACCCAACCAACAATGTAGTCTGCAAGGTCAACCAAGCTTTAATGTTTCGCCGCCTACACGTATAGCGACGGCCATACCAAATAGTAACGCACCGCAACAAGGAAATCAGTACGTACAGAAAACACATCATTTCAACTCCTATCGCATCACGCCGTATAGCAATGATTATTATGACAGACGTAAAAATAAAGAGCACAGTTTTCAGCGTACGTTTAATAACAGTCGGTCTTACCAGCAGCAGAATCATCCGCAACAACAGATTATCATGAATGAACCAGACAGTCGATATCGTCCCGAACGTAATACGTCAGGAAGAAATAACAGAACAGTAGAAGTAGTTGAAACGCCATAGCATCCTCCCGCAAATAACAGCACGTCAGAAAGAATTTGACTAGATACAGTACAGGTTGCATCTTCCAGCAACGTAAGCCATACTTTTGACACACAGAATCTTGTTCACGAAAATGTTATTACTTTTGACGACATAACTACGCAGCTTTCTGGGATTAATTCACTTTTTCCGTAAATTTATTCATTACTCTGCTTTAGACACCCCTAGATTATGCCAACTAACGGGTAAAAACACTATTTGGTCGTGGGATAGCCAAGCACAGTCTGAATTTGCTAATCTGAAACATGCTTTTTTGAATGCACCACTTTTATCACACCCAGATCTTACTAGAAATTTTTCCATTGCCATCGACAGTTCTAACACCGCTTTAGGCGTACACATTTTCAGGAAATTGATGAAGACGGTACTACAGTAATTAAAAACACCGCCTTTGCGACTCACATTCTGTCACCTGCTGAACGCAATTATTCTGTTACAGCACTTGAAACATTGTGTGTTGTATGAGCATTTACGAGATTTAGGCATTTTCTTTATGGAAGACCGTTTACACAGATCATAGAGCTATCCAGTTTTTACTTTCAGCAAAATTTGCATATGACAGATTAAGCAGATAGAAACTTTATTTACAGGAATTTAATTTTACAATTGTTCCCATTCCCGGTACACAAAATGTTGTAGCAGACGCACTATCCCGTTCTCTCAGCAACAATCAGCAAGACATCGCAACCAACTTCTGCCAAGCAAATTCTAGCGTCATGTATATTCAGCAAGTCGCATTCGAAAATTTTATTTCGTCGTCATTACGAGACATAGCACAGGAGCAGAGCAAAGACAACGTACGGAAAGAAATTAAACACCTTTGGCAAGATAGGAATAATGTTACCATCAGCACCACTACACTGTACGCAATAACATTCTGTTTCGCCGCTCTCACCCTGACAGCAACAATTGGTTATTATGTATTCCTGACGAGCTTGTTGACAAATTAATTTGATATACTCATTTAAGTTACGCACATTATTGAGCCAGAAAATGTTTTCTTATACTGAGACAGAACTGCTATTTTGCCAACATGGAGAAACGTATTCGACGAATTTTAGCGTCATGTAAAATCTGCCAGAAAGCTAAATCAGACACGACTTTACATATTCCTCCGTTACATCCCATTGTACCCGATAAATTGAGACACATTGCCGCTGTAGACATTTTTGGTCTGATTCCCAGATCTAATAGAGGTTTTTGCTACATCTTTGTCGCTGTTGAACTCACTTCGAAATTTGTAACCCTCACTCCGTTACGCAAAGCTATTGCTAAATCTATTTCGAATGCATTTGTAAAACATTTTTTATTTCATGTAGGGCATGTATTGAAAGTAATTTCCGACAATGGACCACAATTTCGATCTGCTATATGGACACGTATGTTACGAGCAAGAAACATTTCTCCGATCTATATATCCAGGTACCACGCTTCTTCGAATCCTTCTGAACGACTAATGAAAGAAATAGGTAAACTATGTAGAATATACTGCCATAAAAAACATATTGATTGGGACACACACATACCCTCATTCCAGGATGTAATTAACTCCATACCAAATGAATCTACTATGATATCTCTGACTTATATTGAAAAATATTGAACCACCTAACAAAATTAAAGAATTAGTATCCTTTCCTACATCTCGTCGACTACACCACCATGAAATAATTGACATTGCGCTCAACAACATCAAACGTGCCGCAGAGGGCCAGAGAAGACAGCAAAAACAGGTTTGTACACGCCGTGACTTTCATGTGGGACAGAAGATATTAGTACGTACACACTATTTATCCAACAGAGGAAAGAGTAGATGCAGTAAATTTGAGCTTCTATACGCAGGTCCATATCGAATTCGCAGTATTCCTCACCTCAATGTAGTACACGTCGAAACTCTGAGAACCAGAAAAAGCAAGGGCAATCACCATGTCTCCAATATTGAACCCTTTATTGAATGAACATACTTTATGATTTATCACACTGTAATGCCATTTGCAGATATTTATATGAACACTTACTGATGATTATCATATTTTTTCCTGGCAAGTGCCCGGCAAGGTAAGGTTAGCACGTCGCTTTTCTTGTCGTTACACATCAGACCGGGCACATTTTTGCAGATAAACTTATATATTTTGTGACCACTTATGCAATTCTATCTATGTGACTACTTACTGATGATTATGATATATTTTCTTGGCAAGTGCCCGGCAAGGTAAGGTTAGCAGGTCGCTTTTCTTGTCGTTATATATCAGACCGTGCACATTTTCCATTTTTTATGTATGTATGACTGTTTTCCTATCGAAAGTAGAATTTTTGTCTGTATGCACTATGTAATCTTTAAGATATAACAAACACCAGTTGACTTTGACATTTTTTTCTTATGATATCTCAATATCTTGACTATTCTACACTTTTTGTCACTACGTTATGATACTGTGTGTACATTTTTTCTACTTGAAAACTGTCTATGTTTTAGACATAATACGTTTTCTGTCATGCTATGCTGTATGCTTAGTTGTATCACTAGAAACAAGTTTTTATCTAATGGATATATGATTTAAATGCAAGATATTAATCCTTATTCATCATTTTCAGAAAGCAATAACGTGTACAAGAAATAAATTAAACAAACCACAGTGGATTACTATAAAATGGGAATTTCACCTTCGGGATGAACGAAAAAAAATGCAATATCTTGTCGTGAAGAGTAAATGGATCACAATTAACAAGCATTAACCAGAATATACTATACACATCGTATGATAGCAGTCTTGACTAATTATTTTTCTTTCAGAATACGGAGCGATAGATGCAGGCTGTCAGACAGAACTACACATCTTAGTTTTAGTGATGGAATGTGCTAGAAATAAGAAACTCTATACTATGAATAGTTGTATGAAGTAAATGGTAATATGAATAATGAATAATGAAGTGTCCTTTTTTGCAGATGGTAATAAATGATGATGAATAGTTATATGAAGTACATGGTAATATGAATAATGAAGTTTTTCTTTGCAGATGATGATAATGATGAAGTTATGATAATATGAATAATGAAGTTTGTCTTTGCAGATGAGAATAATGAAGAAGTTTATATATTTACTATTAGTTAAGAGATGCTATGTAGGTATTTAAGTATTTGTTGCAGTTCGTTTTGACAGTGTGTCTTATGTCGCATGGTATAATGACTGAATGTTTTGGAAAGGACAGCTAGAGTACATACGTATTGAGTACACGTTTCATTACCTGTTAATTCGAAGTTCACTACTTTTCAGTATAATATGCATTTGTTCTTTCAGCTCAATAATCCATTTTGTATTTTTTCCGGGAGAAGCTATTCATGAAATTAATGTGCTATAAGCAGTTAGTCATTAAACCTGTTCTAGTACTTGAATTTTTTTTTTTACCCATTTGTGTGTGTCATTCATGAATGTGATCTCATATACTCTACTTGTTTCATAACCTTGCTACAGCTGACTCATGACGAATGACGTTATTAATCCTTATTTCCAGCAATAAGTCAAAAGCAAATATTTTCATGCCCCAGCAATTAATTATCGGTCCCAACGCAATGCATTGCTAGCAAAAAAAAAAAAAAAAAATTATTACCAATCCCAACTATTACCAGTATACAACCAAATAATGCTACCAGTTTAGGATATATTTCTAGTCGTAAATATAATGCAAATTTCTCAGATGTATTGAATCCATTATATCTATGTATTGTTGGACCACAGACCTTGAGTAACAGTTACAGTGTGTTACATTTTAAATATGTCCTATGTCACTTGAATGATGAGTTCTGAGTAATACTGAATGATGTTTTGTAATAATGCATACATGCTATGCCAATAATTTCTATAAGTAATATTTTTGTTATACTCCATAAATGCTATGCGATTAATTAACTCTTGCTTTGAATGAAGACTTCTGAATAATGCATAAAAATCGTTTGTAACTGCCCAATGAGTGCCAATATTTACTGTACTCACATGACTTATGAATAATGTTCTGTAATACTCTATACATAGTACAGGAATGTTTAGTAACTAGGCAATGAGTGCCAACAATTACTCAAATCGGTCGATAGACTAGTGTACTTCTCAATGACTAGCATAAGACTTAATGTCCTTCACCTTCTGACCTAATTACCAGAAATTACTGCAATATCCGTTTGTCCTGTCCATCCTCATGATCATGGAGCACTATATTTGGTTTTTGCACCAATTCTACGTTGGTGAAAGAGTATGGATTCTACAAGAATGTGGTGTTGACGTATCAAGCTGTCCACCACCTTGAACGATGGAGATGTCATTATGGTCTTACTGTTTGGTATACCTAATGTACTACCAAAATGATAACAATGAATATTAATACAACATTTCATTCTCTTGGCTACACTGATAAATACTTCAGGGAAGAGAACTTCAGGTTGTCTCACTTGGTGTTGTGCTTCTGTAGAAAGATATGGACTTTCAGTGCAGCTACGTGCAACCTACTGTGCTATAACCATGATGCAATCCTTCCCATTCCTTTCCTAGTCCTTGAAATATGCTAAAGACTTCTACAGCGCGTGTACACTTTATTTCATTTTTAGGGTAATCAGTTCTTGTAAAATGCTAAAGATTTTTACAGTGCATGTGCACTTTATTTCATTTGTTAATAAGATCAGTTGTCCTAAAAATGCTAAAGACTTTTACAGTGCGTGTGCACTTTATGTCATTTGTTAATATATTTTGTATTCAGTGCATGTGCACTTTATTTCACTTCATGATATGTTGTAAATATGCTAAAGACTTTTATAGTGCGTGTGCACTTTATTTTATTTTTAGGATAACCAGTTCTTGTAAAATGCTAAAGATTTTTATAGTGCGTGTGCACTTTGCACTTTATGTCATTTGTTAATATATTTTGTACTCAGTGCATGTGTACTTTATTTCACTTCATGATATTTTACGTAAAAATGCTAAAGACTTATACGGTGCGTGTGCACTTTGTCATTTGTTAATATCTTTTGTACTCATTGCGTATACATTTTGTCATTTCTTGATATGTTCTGTACTCAGTGCATGTACACTCTATTTCATTTCATGCTCTGCACTTATATATATGTATATACTCTGTGACTGTAGACTTAGTAACTAAATAGATGTTAGAAAAATTTGTTGCTCATGGCAAGTCCAATTGACTCACCATCGCTGCCAAATTTTTGCTCCCCCCAGTGGAGAGTTATGTAAGAGGTCCGAGCAGATGTAATTTCGATGTGTTGCTCACGCGCTGCCTGCGATATGTAAGGTATAAGAGAGTCTCAGACCAGAGAGCAGTGTTGACTGCAGTAGGAACTGTGTACCTGTAGCAGTTGTTGCTAGCGAGCAGTCTAGTCTAGTCTGGTGTATCGTGTTGGCTGGGCCGGTCGTGGTGCAGCGATGCCGGAGCCTGCGCATTATTGTATAAGGTAAAAAGCAGCCTCGCACATATGTAGCATTGTTATCTCAAGTCTATGTAAATGTTTTAAAAATTTCCTAATAATAATCATTCTCATAAAAAAATAACTTTTAACAACCATTCATTTCAACCTAAAGATGTTACTAATTTCTCTAATCCATGATCATCCCAATTATTGCAAAAGAAAAATCAGTTGTTTCCTTTCATAAATGACAAATCTATCGGCCAGCATTGCACAGGGCTGTGCCAAAAAAATTTATTCTAAGAGCAGATATATATGCGTTATCTGGCGACTTCATTGAGGTAAGAATTTTTCTTTTTTTTTTTTTTTTTAGTCAGAATGATCTTTCAGGGCCATTATGCAGCCCTGCTGACGTCCAAAATTTACCAGGTTAAATTCACAGTCAATTACTGAAAAGTTATAAGTGAGCGACAATTTAATTGAGAGGTTAGTTACATTGTATTATTACCAGGTTACTGAATTTACTTTTTGTTGGCACGTTACACTGAATGTGAACGACATAATTATAATTTTTACTGTTGAGAAGTTTAGGAATTTTTCTATTTTGAAGTTACACTAAATGTGAAGGAATTTTGTGGGGAGGTTACATGCTCCTTCATGATACTGACAAGACGGAGAATGAGTTAATAATTAAATCACTAAAGACCAAGAACTCTCATGGATATGACGGGGTATGTAGTAGAATACTGAAGTATTGTTCTATGTATGTTAGCCCAGTACTTAGCCATATCTGTAACTTTTCCTTTAGCAGTGGTCGGTTTCCTGACCAATGAAAGTACTCGGTAGTGAAGCCACTTTATAAAAAGGGAGACATTGATAATGTTGACAATTTTTGACCTATTTCTATGCCATCGGTGTTTGCTAAAGTTATCGAGAAGGCTGTATATACAAGGTTACTGGAGCATCTAAATTCACATAGTTTGCTGTCAAATGTTCAGTTCGGTTTTAGAAATGGTTTAACAACTGAAAATGCTATATTCTCTTTTCTCTGTGAGGTTTTGGACGGATTAAATAAAAGGTTGTGAACGCTAGGTGTTTTCTTTGATTTAACGAAGGCTTTTGACTGTGTTGACCACAAAATATTACTGCAGAAGTTGGACCATTATGGAGTAAGGGGAGTAGCTTACAATTGGTTCGCCTCCTACTTTCAGGACAGAAAGCAGAAGGTAATTTTCCGCAATATTGAGAGTGGTAGTGATGTTGTGTCCCAATGGGGCACTGTTAAGTGGGGCATTCCCCAGGGTCGGTGCTGGGGCCACTGCTGTTTCTTATTTATATAAATGATATGCCTTCTAGTGTTACAGGTGATTCAAAAATATTTCTGTTTGCTGATGACACCAGCTTGGTAGTGAAGGATCTTGTGTGTAATATTGAAACAGTATCAAATAATGTATTTCATGAAATACGTTCGTGGCTTGTGGAAAATAATTTGATGCTAAATCACAGTAAACCTCAGTTTTTACAGATTCTAACTCACAATTCAACAAGAACCGATATTTGGATCAGACAAAATGGGCATATTTTAAGCGAGACGGAACAGTTCAAATTCCTAGGCTGTTGTGGAAAGCCCATGTCCAGGATCTTGTTCAGAAACTAAATGCTGCTTTATTTACCATTAGAACAGTATCTGAAATAAGTGACACTTCCATACGAAAAGTAGTCTACTTCGCATATTTTCATACGCTTATGTCGTATGGTATTATTTTTTGGGGTAATTCTTCTGATTCAAAAAAGGTATTTTTGGCTCAAAAACGGGCTATTCGAGCTATATGTGGTGTAAGTTCGAGAACCTCTTGTCGACTCCTATTCAATAGTCTGGGAATCCTGACATTGCCCTCGCAGTATATATTTTCTTTAATGTCCTACGTTGTTAGCAATATTAGCCCATTCCCAAGAGTTAGCAGTTTTCACTCAGTTAATACTAGGAAGAAATCCCATCCGCATGTGGATTGCACTTCCTTGACTCTTGTGCAGAAAGGAGTGCAGTATTCTGCTGCATCCATTTTCAATAAGCTACCACAAGAACTCAAAAATATTAGCAGTAGCCCAAACTCTTTTAAGTCTAAACTGAAGAGTTTCCTCATGGCTCACTCCTTCTATTCTGTCGAGGAGCTCCTGGAAGAGCTAAAAAATTAAGCAAATTCCAGTGTTACATTGTTGATTTTCTTTATTTAAACTTACGACTTGTCACCTGAATATGTTTTTTTATATTTCATTTTATCTGTTTCTAATATCGTGCTATAATTTCATGTATTGACTCGTTCCATGACCATGGAGATTTCTCCTTAATTTGGTCCCACACAACAATAAATAAATAAATGTTTTAAACACCTTCTCGCTTTCCACTGTTGAAGAGCAATTCGGGGATGGCGATTGCATCTTTCAACACGATCGAGCACCTGTTCATAATGCACGGTCTGTGGAGGAGCGGTTACACGACAGTAACTTCTCTGTAATGGTCTGGCCTGCACAGAGTCCTGACCTGAATCCTATAGAACATCTTTGGGATGTTTTGGAAAGCCGACTTCGTACCAGGCCTCACCGACCGACATCGATACCTCTCCTCAGTGCTGCACTCCATGAAGAATGGGCTGCAATCCGCAAGAAACCTTCCAGCACCTGTTTGAACGTATGATTGCGAGAGTTGAAACTGTCATCAGGGCTAAGGGTGGGCCAACACCATACTGAAATCCAGCGTCACCGACGGAGGGTGCCACGAGCTTGTAAGTTATTTTGCCGGCCGCGGTGGTCTCGCGGTTCTAGGCGCGCAGTCCGGAACCGTGCGACTGCTACGGTCGCGGGTTCGAATCCTGCCTCGGGCATGGATGTGTGTGATGTCCTTAGGTTAGTTAGGTTTAAGTAGTTCTAAGTTCTAGGGGACTGATAACCACAGCAGTTGAGTCCCATAGTGCTCAGAGCCATTTGAACCATTTGTTTTGTAAGTTATTTTCAGCCAGGTGTCCGGATACTTTTGATGACATATTGTATGTGTGTCATTTCGGGTAAGGAGATTGCCATTTTGGCTATTTAAACTTTTTATCGAGAGTTATCTATTATAACTGAAGATACCATCAGATGTCTACACTGATTTGTATTACGGTGTCCACGTAATTATTCTTGGATAGGATTGGTACCTGCTTTCTCCTTTCAGGAAAAAATTTTGTGAGGCGATAGAGAGTTGACGATTTTAATTGTACTATTCCTACTACTTCTTTCGAAATTTTTATCCACGCCAAACATTACTTGCATAATGAAGCGAGAATTGCACTATGCTTCACTACATGCTGGCCATTTAGTGTAAAGTTCAAGGGAAGTTCATTTAAATGCACTTCAAAATAATATTCTTTACTTTTTTCATTGCAGAAGTGTACGTATCTAATTGACAGCTAACTGAACTCCTTGTAAACTCTTCATTAACCTTTTTCTCTAGTTCAGAGATAGCTCGGCTAGATGTTCCTACAAGTGCATCAGCTATTCGAAAGTGTCCTGATTCTATCTTACCTCAACAACATCAATGGATAAACGCACGATCGCTTCGGGTAAATGGTAATGAGCTTCTGTCAAATCAGTCCATTATGCAAAGTTGTTATTTTTTCAGTTAAATCTTGGTTTGTCTATATTATGTTCTGCTTCTGTGACATTACTTCGTGATTCTCAGTAATTACGCTCAAATGAATGACAACTGCTGCTGAAGTTCCGCCGATCTAGTCGATCCTACATAACAGTTCTGCTAAGGAATCAGTATTTGGGTTGCCTTGAGCAGCAGGCTCAATGTTTTTCACATTTTGCTCAATATTACTTTCATCATTATTCCCCATTGGGACTTGGTGTTACGACTTTATCAAAACCCACAAGATCGCAAAAAATGATGACCTCCTCCTATAGCAGTTAAAAGAATAATATCAGTCCACAAATACAGTTACATTAGTTAAAGATTACAGCAATTAAACTGAAATCTCGTAATTGAGAAAAAACAATTAGGCACTGCTTATCTATGTGCTGCGTTAATAGCGCAATTTCTTGCTATAGAAAAGTTATAAATACGGAGAAACTAAACAAGTATGGGAGTTTCTCATTCTACATCGAATTCTGAATATCTTAAATACCTCTCGTACAGGCGAAGTTTGAAAGGAAACAAGCAAAATGTACTTTTTTTTTTTTTTGGTCATCAGTCTACTGACTTGTTTGATGTGGCCCGCCACGAATTCCTTTCCTGTGCTAACCTCTTCATCTCAGAGTAGCACTTGCAACCTACGTCCTCAATTATTTGCTTGACGTATTCCAATCTCTGTCTTCCTCTACAGTTTTTGCCCTCTACACCTCCCTCTGGTACCATGGAAGTCATTCCCTCATGTCTTAGCAGATGTCCTATCATCCTGTCCCTTCTCCTTATCAGTGTTTTCTACATATTCCTTTCCTCTCCGATTCTGCATAGAACCTCCTCATTCCTTACCTTATCAGTCCACCAAATTTTCAACATTCGTCTATAGCACCACATCTCAAATGCTTCGATTCATACAATGCTGTACTCCAGACGTACATCCTCAGAAATTTCTTCCTCAAATTAAGGCCGGTTTTGATATTAGTAGACTTCTCTTGGCCAGAAATGCCTTTTTTGCCATAGCGAGTCTGCTTTTGATGTCCTCCTTGCTCCGTCCGTCATTGGTTATTTTACTGCCTAGGTAGCAGAATTCCTTAACATCATTGACTTCGTGACCATCAATCCTGATGTTAAGTTTCTCGCTGTTCTCATTTCTACTACTTCTCATTACCTTCGTCTTTCTCCGATTTACTCTCAAACCATACTGTGTACTCATTAGACTGTTCATTCCGTTCAGGAGATCATTTAATTCTTCACTCAGGATAGCAATGTCATCAGCGAATCGTATCATTGATATCCTTTCACCTTGTATTTTAATTCCACTCCTGAACCTTTCTTTTATTTCCATCATTGCTTCCTCGATGTACAGATTGAAGAGTAGGGGCGAAAGGCTACAGCCTTGTCTTACACCCTTCTTAATACGAGCACTTCGTTCTTGATCGTACACTCTTATTATTCCCTCTTGGTTGTTGTACATATTTTATATGACCCGTCTCTCCCTATAGCTTTCCCCTACTTTTTTCAGAATATCGAACAGTTTGCACCATTTTATATTGTCGAACGCTTTTTCCAGGTCGACAAATCCTATGAAAGTGTCTTGATTTTTCTTTAGCCTTGCTTCCATTATTAGCCGTAACGTCAGAATTGCCTCTCTCGTCCCTTTACTTTTCCTAAAGCCAAACTGATCGTCACCTAGCGCATTCTCAATTTTCTTTTCCATTCTTCTGTATATCATTCTTGCAAGCAGCTTCGTTGCATGAGCTGTTAAGCTGATTGTCCGATAATTCTCGCACTTGTCAGCTCTTGCCGGCATATAATTCAACTGTGTAGCCCTGATTCATCAGTCCACTGCTAGCTTTTTACTTTCCTGCTCCCCCTTCCATTGTACAGGCCATGAAACATAAAACATACAAGACTTGTAATACATTTTACAGGAGAATACAAAGAATAGTTTTACAATAATTATCCTATTAAGTACTTCTTCAAACGTCCTCTCTAGCTCGCCAATAAAGGATATTATTCTGAAGTGCATTTAAATGAACTTTCCTCTAATTGGCTGGTATAAAGCGGAGCGTGGTGCAATGTCCGCTTGATTTTGCAGGCAATGGTTGGCGTGGATGAAAATTTCGGATTAGTTAGTAGGAATAGTATCATTAAAATCAGCAGAGAATGCAGGATCTCTGTGCTGCTACACCATTAACTGACTGTACAAAGGATGCCCAATATATTTATACTGAAAGGAAAAAGCAAGTAATCATTCAGTCTAAGAATAATTCCGTGGACACCGTAGTACTGCTATAAGTTTCACCATAAGCCAGTGTCGATATACATTGGTATCTTCAATTATAGTCCATAAATCTCGATGAAATGTTTGAATAATCCAGATGGCACTCTCCTCTCCCAAGTTTACATCCAAGTTCTACCGTTAACTCGATGCAGAGTCCTCAATATTTCATTACTTCATAAGAAATGGACAACTAACAAAGAAATGACAGTAGAGAGAACAGTACACACTTGCATAAAAGATCACTACCGCACAGACAACAGGAGCTCTTTTTGATCAGTTCTGCATTCTTGTCTCTTGTCAGCTGCCTTCTTAATTTCAGTCTGAGTGCTGCACCTCACCTCTTTGTCCACATGCCTCAGAACCTCACCTTTAGGTCAACCCTAACGATACGTTACTTCCACCATACCTTCAATGAGAAGATTTTTGCTACGACTTGTATGTTAATATGTGCCCAATAATACGGTTTCTCCGATTTATTGTGTTCTCGTTGATCCGCTTAAAGACATCTTCGTTCTTTACTCAATCAGTCCATCTTATCATTAACAGCGTCGCTAAGCACAAACTTTAACGCCCTTTTAACCGTTCCGTGCCTCCACGTGCTTCAGAGAAAGTAGACTTCATCCAACTCTTCAACACTCTCTTGGCCGAATTGTAGAAAGTTATCACTGTCCCACATATTCATACTGATTTACAGAGTTTGTCTTCATTTTTATTTTGTGTAGGCGGTGCTGGACGGCTTTCACAAATACCGTACCGTGCAATAAACAGCTGTACTTACTCTTTTATTTAAACTACGGATTTCGGTCAAATTTAGACCAACTTCGGCTCATGAAATCTTTTCAACTGCGGCTGCACTGTAGCTATACTGCAAAACAGAGGATATGTTTGTTTTAGCACTTGTTATACTCAAATAATTCAGTTCGGAATTGTAAGACGTTGCACTAATAATACGAGTATACACAGCTGAAGAGATTTCATGACGTGAATTTGACCAAAACCAATAGACTGAATAATTATATTTTGGGAGGCATGTACTTTTATCCGAGGAGAGATTTTTAGAGTGGTACATATTATAGGGGTTTATTTCTAAACCTCAGAAAGGAATTTTTTGAGCATTTGCGAGGCATGTTCGAAAAGTAAGGGTAATTTGCTTATATGGAATGGTTGACATCTCAGAACAAAGCTGCATGAATGCTGCTCTAGCCATTTTTTACAAAGACACATAATTGTTTAGATTTAGTGTCGTGTGATTGAGGAAGAAGGATTCCTGTAACAGTGATGCTGCTAGTTGCAAAACGTGTTCTGTAATTCGATTTTTGTTACCGAAAGGATCTGCAGCTGCTCAGATTCATCGGAAGTTGTACCTTGTTTATGAGCGTACAGTACTGACAGAAGAACAAGCTAGGCAATGTTGTCGAGACTTGGCCGTACAAATGTACTTGAGGAAGCGAAAACTGGCAGGCCCAGGGTGTGATGCAATATTCACTATTGGCACTGTGGCTAATGAATTTCCTCGCACCAGTATTTACACGATTGTCACGAAAAAGATAAGATAGCGCGTATTGTATGCAAGGCAGATACCGAAAGTGCTTACCAACAACACTAAGAGCAAAGTATGTCAAGCGGACATTCGTTATTGGAAACTATATGTGAAGACTGCGAACAGTTTGCATACCTTTTGAAGCTGTAATGTAAGCCGTTTACAAAATAAAGAAAAAACCTAGTAAATGTACCTTGGCTTTTTTTACTACTGTCACTATTATTGTTTGTACAAGAATGGTGCAAGGAATCAAAACTTCAAAACGCTTTTAGACACTTAAGTATTGGAACTAAGAAGAAGATTATACAGGGATATTGGCAGAAAAGTTTGGAAATGGCAACAGGATAATTTAATGTCGTGAAAGAAGCGGTAAAACCAACTGTCTAGACGAACAGAGGTAATATCAAATATCGAGGGCAATGCAACCCAGTTAAACCCCAGACATGGAATAATGAATGACATTAAAATCTTTCAATATCCGGACGAAGGGACTAGCGCCTATGGGTTAGATAAAGAAGCCTGGAGAACAAGGTTCTTAAAATGGGTATAGCTGTTTAAACCTTAAATTTTATATGAATACCATCATTACGTATTACAATTCTGTCGCCAAATTAATGTATAAATGCAATCGATTATCTTGTCCCCTCTGAGATCGATATTAGTAAAGACGGAAAAAGTTACTGAACTTACTGTATCGAAATTATAGAAATAGTAGCAACATAAAAATTGGAACAATAAATATACTCTAAGACTTAAAAAAATACTCTTTCAGTACAGAAATACAGAGTTCGGTTTTACAGCTACGTAATACGAAAGAATGAATGCAATTAGGGGAAACATAACTTTAACGTCTTTGAATTGATACCTAAAATGATGACACTGTGGTGCATGTAATTCAGAGATCTAGAGGAAATATGTATACATTAGGAACACCCACGAAACTTTTATTTTAGGTGCAGTTGTAGTGATATTTGAGACTTTCAAAGATGAGAAAGAATTACAAGTGCCAAATGGTCATATGAACGCTTTGCTGGACACGATCTGTTAAAATTATCTGGCTTACACGAAAAAAATTTAACGTCATAATGACTAAAGCTTTTAATGCTTCTTAAATGAGCGACTAACAAAACTATAAGAAATACTGAAAAATTACAAATACGGGTAGACAGAGCCTCTGCCAAGCTTTGATTCGTAATACACGCCGTGGATTAGTTGCACTCGGGGGCAGATCAGTACAACATGTAGATAAACCACGAGCTCTATATTGCAGCATTACTGAATGAGTTCGCGCCTGTAGACAGGCTACTCGATCATCATATCTGCGAAGAAGACTGATGCCAAAACTTCTCAGTCGATTTGTGTCAGCGACTACAGTAAATTGCACCCGTTTTGACGTTTGCCTTATCACAAACGGTGCCCACTTTGAGTGCCTGTAAAGTGAGTAAAAAATTTGGAGAGATACTCTATCCACTGATAGCGTGTTACTTGCTGTATGTTTGCAGTTTTCATTCGTAGTTTCCTTAGTGCCTGAAGATACTATAAAATCTAGTAACAGCAGCTCTGAAACGGTGGTTGCAGTAGCTCCAAGGCTGCAGATTACACTAGTAAACAAACTCATACTTCTTTTTGCATTTCGTTTGTAAATGAACGAATTAACATAGTTTTGGAATATTTAATTCCCTGGCAGAATCAGTTTCTCTCTATCACGTCACATATTCTAGATATTCACCAGAATCAAAAATATTACTGGTGAGCAGTGACGGTATCAAAACAAACTGAAATACATGCTAAGAACTTTATAAACCAAAAGTACTTAGCATGTGTATAAGGACATGATCGAAAAAAGTTTAAACTAGTCCACAACACATTTCCAACTTAAACTTCTTCGGGTGTGTGAAAAATGTGTTAACGATTCTCCTCTTTTGTTTGTCATTTCAGTGTTCTCCCTAACAAGAGGGAAGCAGGAGTTGCCCGTCATGGCAGGGTCTTCTGTCTCCCTTGAAAGCTTGGTAACTTGGTGATGTGTTAGGATCGGTGACATAAGAAAGTACCAAGTGTGAGACGATCTGTGATCAACTAACCTACAATGGTCTTTTGAAAATTTTATTTCACGAATTGGTCATGTAGCAAATGGGCATTTCTTGTGATAGTGATTTTCCAAAAAAGCAGTCCATTTTCTAAATAGGTTTTGCTCAGCTTCAATCACAGCGAAAGGCGAAGGCTTTTTACTCTGGCATTCTTTATTTCATTTACCCAGTCTTCTGGTATCTCTGTGGGAAATTTGCCGTTTATCAGGGCATTCTAGGTAAGAGTGGCCGCGAATAGGGAATATGATGGTTATGCAGTCTAGTTTTTTTAGAATTTGTACCACATAATGACAGAAGAGAAACATAGTGTGGTTCTTGTTCTGTCCGCTACAAGAATCGCGAAATATGTACAAGTTTTTGACATTGGACTGTAACATGGTGAAGATATAATATTGCAACATCGATACTACTTCGTCTGCACCTTTACCTCCTTCTGTTTCTACGTAACCAAATCAAGTTGCATTTCCCGTAGATAGGCTGTGGACATTGAACAAATACAATGACAATTGACGGCGGTAGTAAACGTCATTTGTGGTCAAATTAGGTAAGCTTAAATTTTTTTGAAAATCAATGGTAAGTGTCTCAGTATCCTCCCTTTTCCTTGAAATTTTCCTACATTTTCTCTTTGTGTCATTAAAGTTGTTAGCTTTCCTGAAGTGTAGTTCATTCTCACATTGTTTTGTCTTAATGCTGCTTAAAATATTTTCTGTTTCCTTGTCATCATTAGTCTGTTCCAGCTGGAGGCTTAGAGCTTTCATTTCTGCTTGGTACCTGTTACATGCACTGGAGGTGTTGCGTCTGGGATATCCGAAAGCTATGTTAAACTTAGATACGAATATCTGTCTATAATATTCATAGGACACAATCTTACCACTAGGCCTACCTGTCTTGTACAATGTGTACATTTTTTGCAAATTTAAAGTGTCTGGCAAGTATGTTTTTTTTTTAGTTTAATCAAAACTATAATGGCTTGTACGGCCCTTAAACGATGCAATGTGATCAATAACACTTTGCGTAACTTCTTCTGAGGTCCTACAATGTTTGCGGTCATACTTCCCTCTCTTGTCTGTTGGGGGTTCACTTGTTTCTTTCAGACTCGTTTGAATAGTTTGAACCCTTCTCCCAGTTACACCAAAAATAGACAAAAATGCTTTATAACACACAGGGGTGTGAATAAATTTATGACCATCCTTTATTCTTACTTTGTAGGTGTAGCTCGTACCATTAAAACGTAATTCATTCTCAGGCTTTCTTGGACTGCGATTTTTGATGTCATAAACATTGATAAGCCCAGCCAAGTATGTGGACTGAGCATGATTAGATTCTAAACTATTAAAATGAGAAATTAATCTTTTTCTTCCACCTTCAGAAACTCTATCAAAACACTGTAGTCTTTTACATCTGCAATCGGGCCCAGTTTTGTGAGTACACACTTTTAAGTTTTTTCATCACATCTCTTACCCTTCCATGGGAATTTCTCTTCTTTGTGCTAGATTTACTGATGTTTTCATAATCTTCATCATCACTTGACTCACTTAATTCACTCGTTTTCACAGAAACTACTACCAAGAACACAAGCTATAAACTTTGGCAACTTTCTAACCACAAACACGAAGTAAACAAAAGAATGAAGATAGCACGGCGAACTCCTGATCAAGCAGGTTTTCCCAACCTTATAAAATGACTCTCATCATATGTGCTGTGAACGCAGATGACATTCATCGGTTTTACCGTGCACAACAAAACTAAAATGGCAAATCACTTAGTAACTGCCAGCATTTTTGCCGTGTACACCGCCCTAAAAATTCGGCCGTATTTGAGCTACAAATTCCTGTCCTAATCTGAAAATGGGAAAAATTGACTATCATCATTTTTGCCTTGTGCTATTCATCTGTGATCCAACAAAAATACATTCTTTCAGCATTGCTTTACGCAGTTTACAAACATTTTATGTTAAGTGGTTGAAGTCCTGACATCCTTTATCTATAGCTTTTACAAAGTTCGTAATATGGCCCAACTTGAGACGAAGAAGAGGCAAAATAATTTTATCGGACGCAGCCAATGAAATATTTCCCACATTTTTCTGTCGAGATACGTATGATTTTATTATAGACTCACACCACATCAGTTGAAGAGCGAGTAACACGGTTTGGCGTTTTGCTCTAAAACGTTTGGTTAAATTGAGCTTATGCAGACAATATGAACTGCGAAATTATTATTTTGTTCACCAACAGGACCATCAAAATACTGTTTATTCGCCATCTTAACTAATTCAGTGATTGGATTTCTTTGAGATTTTGGGCCGAATTTCCTACATACATAGCGATAATTGCTGGGGTGCTTTAGACGACAAGCAAGCTTGCCAATTGGCACTTTCACTACGTGTAAGTTGTAAACACCACAACGTTACTGTTTCCCACAAGAAACACCCAGTCAGGTAACAAAAACTCGCAATACAGTTGTGACATGGTAAGTACGTTGAGAATTGCACTATGCTTGGTTGAACATCATGTAGATCATAAAGTCTCTTTCGCACTATGAATTATCTTGTCATTAGGCGAATAAAGTTTAAAATCTTTGTTACACTTTCCACCTAAGGACAATTTGTAGATCCTCGAGCACCCATGTTACAAGTCAAATCAAATCAAATAAAGTAGAAAAGGCATCTAAACAAAAGAACAGGAAACAATGAAATACGGAAAATAAACAATAAACCATATAAACTCTTAAAACTCAGAACTCTTATGTGCTAGAACAGTTTGAAAGGTAGATTCGGATTCTGCATACCAAAATACATACTTTAATAAAAGAATACTCCCTCCGTTGTAGGCTGCACTGAGCTTTATTAAAATCGTGCCATTAGCTGATTTCGACTGTGAGCCATTATCAAGCACGTTTACTATGTCATGTACTAAATGTCATGCTCAACAAACGACATGTAATACATGACATAGCAAATGTGCTTTATAATGGCTGAATGCCTAAATTATCATGCACAATTGTCATGTCATGTATTACATATCATGCATTGGGCATCATGTGTAATACATGAAATAGCGTATATGCTTGATGATGGTTCCCGGCCGGAGTCAGCTACAGCACGATTTTAATAAAGCACAACAAAGCCTACAAAGGACAATGCATTCTTTTATTAAACACTTAAGAGGCTGTGGATCGCCACGGATGCAGAGAAATACATACTAGTACCTGGTATATCACATCCCAGGTGCAAAATGGCCGTTGAGTAGTGTTATATGTACAGACAGCAAGTTAGGGAAAAAAATATGAGACGCTAGTAGAGCATCAAAAGCGTTTCCCATGTAATAACTGTCTTGCGTTCGGAGTACTGTCGATCGGTTGTATTTCCGCAAATGGCTTGACATAACTGTTCCGCGAAAAGCACCACGAATCCATTGAAATCTCAACAAAAAGTATCTGTTTAGGAATTCTCCGAAAAGTAATTACAGCTGACAATAGGCCCACTTCGGTGACCATTAATAACCCTCCAGGACAGTCGAATATTCATCACCGGACAATAGTCGGCCGGTATTCTGAAAAATGTGCGCTCAGCCCGTGGTGCTTCAGGAAATTTACTATTTCATCTATTGCGACGGTAGGGGGGATTTTAATCAGAGCGAGCAGCGGCCCGGAGAGAACGGGAAGGCCGGCCCTTTGTGCAAACACATTCTTGGCAGCGGCTCGCTCCGGCGTCTTTGTGGACGCCTTGGTGCCGGCGCCGTGCCATTAGATTGTCGCTGGGAGAGTATTATTAGCGAGCTGAGTAATGCGGCGGAGCCACGCAACCTGGGCGGCGCGGTGACAAAAGGTGAACAGGTGTCTGCTCCCACACTGCCGACAAGCCGGCTCACCAGTGCCTGTGGGGAGGGGGGGGGGGGGGGGGTTTCTGCCGGTGACACAACCGTCGCTAGTTCTAGGGTCGCCCAGAATGAAAGTGCAGCAAGGATGCAAAATGTAGTGGATCCTGAGGCAAGTGGTTTTTAACGCTCATACTTTAAAGCGAGTAGGAAATTTAAAAAAAAATCATGACCTTCAACGTCTTCCCTTCCACCTAGGTCCAATTTGATAGCACTCCTGTTAAAAACTAAAGATAATTTACAAAAAAGCGGGAACACAAAATCTGGTTCAGCGGAACACTCCCTGGTATGTCACGTGTTGTGTTGTTATTCGTAAATACCCGTTGCAGATCTCTAGGACGCTCACGACAGTCACTCCGTCTTCAGGCCACGAGTGGCCTACCGGGACCATCTGACCGCCGTATCATCCTCAATGGAGGATGCGGATAGGAGGGGCATGAGGTCAGCACACCGCTCTCCCGGTCGTTATGATGGTATTCATGACCGAAGCCGCTGTTATTCGGTCGAGTAGCTCCTCAATTGGCATCACGAGGCTGAGTGCACCACGAAAAATGGCAACAGCGCATGGTGGCTGGGTGGCCACCCATCCAAGTGCCGGGCACGCCCAACACCGCTTAACGTCGCTGACCTCACGGGAACCGGTGTATCCACTGCAGCAAGGCCGTTGCCATGCTCACGACAGTAGCAACTGAATATTCGACCAGATTCACCGTTTTCGAGATACTACTTCACAGACTTTGAGTAATAATAGTCTGCCCTTTGTGGATTTTCAGGAGACATGGCGACTGAGACCAAATGTTTCTAAAACCGAGGTAAGCCTGTTCCACCTCTTTGATCGCCTTTCATCAGCAAAGATCAGTCCACAGTTCGGCCCTCTTGGCACAGTCAGATACAACGAAAGCCCAAAATACCTGGGAGTCACTCTGGATAGAACTTTAACATATAAAAAACACCTTTCCGACTTGGCCAAGATGTTACAAACACGAGTGAACCTTGTGAGAAAGCTGGCAGGCAGTACATGGGGAGCAACCACATCAGTTATCCGAGGAGCATCCATTGCACTGGTATACACTGCAGCAGAATACTGTGCACCAGTTTGGCTCCGAAGCACCCAAGTAGACCTCAAACTGAACTCAGTTATGAGAGTAATTAGTGGTACAGTCCGGTCAACACCTACTTGCTGGCTACCAGTGCTTTCAAACATCTGTCCACCAGACCTCCGTCGAAAGGTTGCTCTTTACATCCTCTGTCAGCAAGTTTCTGAAAACTACTCGATCCCTCTTCATGACGATTTGCCCAGGAAACGCCTCAAATCTAGAAGAGCAGCATATGAAATGGGAGTCCAAATGCTATCCACAGGATTCGACCAGGACGCAGAGTGGAAACGTGAGTGGCAAGCCACAAGAACCCGAAACCACGAACTTGTAGACAATCCAACAGTTGCAGTTCAAGGCTTCCACCAGCCAAGGAAGGTATGGGTGAAGCTAAACAGATATCGGACCGAAGAGAGTAGGTGCAAGTACAACATGCACTAGTGGGGCTTTTCAAGTGACACTGTGTGTGACTGTGGCGACAGCCAAACAATGAGCCACATTGTGAATGACTGTCCAATCAGACGCTTCTCTGGTGGCATTGAGAAGCTCCATCAAGCATCCCACGAGGCACTCCAATGGATCGAGTCCATCAACATCCGAGTGTAGTCTGAGCCGTTTTACAACTTGTGTACTATATATAATTCCACATGTTCAATTGTATATATATTTCTTTGCTTTGCTAAACGTGTATTACTGTAAGTGATGCATACGATAATAATAAGCCAAAATCTTCGCTAGGGTGATACTCCGTCCGTGTCTGCTCCGCTTACATACTTTTATTACTGCATCACGAGCCCGCAACGCCAACATGTGGCATCCAACATAGCGCTGGGCAGTGGTCACGATGTTTTGCCTTATCAGTGTAGGTAACAATCACGGGCAGGTGTGTTCGCACTGTCGATGGTGATGCCCAGGGAGACAGCACAGGATGAAGCGATCGGTCGACGCCGGCCGCTGTGGCCGAGCGGTTCTAGGCGCTTCATTGCGGAACCGCGCTGCTGCTACAGTCGCAAGTTCCAATCCTGCCTCGGTCATGGATGTGTGTGATGTCCGTATGTTAGTAAAGTTTAAGTAGTTCTAAGTCTAGGGGACTGATGACCCCACACATTAAGTCCCATAGTGCTCAGAGCCAATTGAACCATTTTTGAACTTCGTCAACACGAAGCCTGCTCCTCTCGAACAGCGCGAAGGAGCTCGTTAGCCTTAACATCCCGATTATCAACGGTTCTCACTGCGTTATAACTTCCTCTGCACGAAGAACTGCATGCCAGTTTTCAAGTAGAAAACTTTTCAGAACGTGAAACTTTCGCACATTTCTAGGAAAACGTCGCTCTGTTCCTAATTAAAATTAAGAAAAGATAGACCAACGCCATAAATGAATTTCAGAATTTTTATGTGACTTTTGTAGGAGATACACTTCAAACTTCATACATGTTCATCATATTCTGCCAAGTATTAGGTGTTATGGTCACCTGCTCCAGTCTCCATCATCCATTCATGTCTTACGAGGTCTGCTTAGTTATTTATTTCCTGTCGGCCGATATTTTGTTATCTTTTTTAGCAATCCGTCTTTTTTCTTTCTATCAACATGATCTTTCCAATTCATTCCACTCTCTTCTATCTTGTCATTACCTGAAAAGACTTCTAAATCTGATCTTACTGTTTCATTCCTTGTTTATCCATTTTATTACAGCGCCTTACATATCTCATGAACGTCATCTGTACTGCCTGTTTACAGAATTCTTCTTTCTTTGTTACTATCAATGATTCGGAACAAGAGGGCACAGCCATAACTTCACAGAATTTCATTTGTGTTTTGTTTCCTGTTTTTATTTCCAAAGTTCTTCCAAGCGTTCCGCAGATAGCTTGATATTTATTAACCATCTTCCAATTGTCTTTGTCATAGTTAACACTAATATCACATGAAGTGGGATATTGGTTCCAAAATTTCAGATTTCTGGTACTTAATATTTCGAATAGGAACCCATGTCCGAAAACGTACCTTTTCCGCGTTACGAAGGTTTCATTTCGGGTGTATAACTCATCCGCATCGGCTTGAGGTACTCAGTGAGGTGTGACGCTATACAATTATTTGGAAAGAACTGGAAAGAAAACATAAAGTAACCCCTAAGCACATTTGTTTTCATAAGCACTTAAACAATACGTGTTTACATTATTCTTAAACATAAAAGAACCAGGCACAGCGTACGTACAGAACAGAACCGATGCATTACAACAGTTGTTCGATGTGGCGACCACCAAACTTGTTAACCGTGATTTCCCTAAATCACTTCAGGCAAATGCAGCGCTGGTTTCTTTGAAAGGGCACGACCGACTTCCTTCCCTAATCCGATGGCACCGATGACCTCACTGGCCGATTCCCTCCCCCAAAATCAACCAAGCAACCAAGCATGTTCTGGTACACTTAGTGTCTCTTCAAGTTTTGGTGCATCGACAGTTCTTCCTCTCTCTCTTCCAGGAGTCTCGTAAATTGGATTTAGCATACGAACCCAGAAGGAGTAACCCATATGACTTTAATCCGCCAATCGCGGCAACAAAGCGGGTGGACCACCTAGGCTTATCCATCTTTCCCTCATCAGAAGTGGAAGCCCTACACGTTTGAATTGAAACCACCGTAGAATGGAAACGGCACGTTTCCGGACATAGGTTCCCATACAAAATTTTATGTACTCACTCACCTCTACAAGTCCTAGAAGTTTATAAAGGGAATTTCCGAATAGCCTGTACGTACGTTGCTCCTACTGTTGTATATGTCCGCCCCTGGTGGCTGAGTGGTCAGCGCGACGGAATGTCATACCTAACGGCTGGTGTTCGATTCCCGGCTGAGTCGGAGATCACCGCTCAGGGACTAGGTGTTGTGTTGTCCTTATCATCATCATTTCATCCCTTCGACACGCAAGTCGCCGAAGTGGCATCAACTCGAAAGACTTGCACCAGGCGAACGGTCTACCCGACGGGAGGCCCTAGCCACGCGGCGTTTCCATTTACTGTTGTATGTGACAATAAACCATCCTGATGAAGGCTGCTTGCAGCGGTAATTGAAACTTTAGTGTGCATGTAAATGTCAGAGAATAACCGGGTGGTTATAAGTGAAGTGCAGCTACTTGCGGAGGTCGAGGGTGGACTGTAATTATCGTGTGGCAGCGAAAATTCGTAGATTTGTTAAGTGGTATCTCTGGAAAAATATTAGTTCATATTCTGACCACAGCGGGCAGATCTGCCGCTGTGCATCGTTTGTATGACGGTATGACATTCACGCTGTCATTCGTAATACGTGAACGGTACGACTATCGAGAATACTGGTACAAGATGCAGCAACGTTCTGAATTTCCTCATCGGTGGATCGAAGTTGATGGCGTATGGCTGGTCAATATTCTGTGGAGTGGCGAGGCACATATTACACTACAGGGTGCAGTGATTACACGGAGCCGGCTGGTGTGGCCGTGCGGTTCTAGGCGCTTCAGTCTGGAATTGCGTGACCGCTACGGTCACAGTTTCGACTCCTGCCTCGGGCATGGATGTGTGTGATGTCCTTAGGTTAGTTAGGTTTAAGTAGTTCTAAGTCCTAGGGGACTGATGACCACAGATGTTAAGTCCCATAGTGCTCAGAGCCATTTGATTACACGGAACTGCCGAATCTGAAGTACTGTTGGACCACATGTTATGCACGAAGAGCCACTGAATTCGTCTAATGTGACCGTGTGGTATGGATACAGAAGCATCTTTATTTTCCGTATCTTCTTCTTTTGAAGACAAAGCACTCGGAGGGCCTGTCAGGTGCACCATGACATCTGCACGTTATCGAGGTCTCCTTGTACAGTATGTGATTCCTGCTTTGGAGGAGTGCAGCTGTGTCGAAACACTGTTTTCATGCAAGCTGGGGCAATACTTTATGTCGCTCGCCCCGTGAAAGATTTACTTAATACAACCTTCCACGTACGTGTTACCTTCAGAGGTTTTCCAGATGCATGATCTACAAGATCACCTCATCTGAATCCATGTGAGTTTGCCACTAAGGGTACATAGAAGATCGCATTTACCAGGGATACGCTCGGTCTCTGCCTGATCTGGACGCCAGTAAATAGGAACGCGTGTAAGTAGGCTGTTTAGGTTTTTATGTTGGTGACGCCACGTAGCGCTCTGTATGAAAATCACTGACTGTGCTGTGCGCAGTCTGTGGCTGGTTGGACTCATTGTTGGAACATTCGCTAGTGTAGTGTTGGGCAGTTGGATGTGAACAGCGCGTAGCGTTGGGCAGTTGGAGGTGAGCCGACAGCAGTGGTGGATGTGGAGAGAGAGACGCTAGAGTTTTGAGATGTTAATATGAGCGGACGATCTGGACATGTGTCCGTCAGAAAAAGGAAATTTGTGAAAATAGATGTCAAGAATATATATGCCAATCAGTAATTAGTGCCTTCAGCAGTACTTGCGCTTGCTGTATTGCGGTAGTTCGAGTAACGAAGATTTTTGTGAGGTAAGTGATTCATGAAGGTTATAGGTTATTGTTAGTCAGGGCTATTCTTTTGTATTGATTATTAAAAGTCAGATTGCGTTGCGCTAAGATATTGTGTGTCAGTTTAGAAACGGTCAGAATAACTAAAGAGAAAACTGTCGGAGTACGTTCAGTTTTACTCAGCTGTTTCTGTAAGAAATAACGTAGAAGTTTTAAGCGTTGCTCAGACTCCACCGGAACTGCTGCGAGAAACTGTTGATTAAATCATTTTATGGATACAGTATCTAGTTAACGTCTCCGATGCTCATACTGAACAACTTGTGTAATCGACGGTTAATAAAAGATCACCATTATGCCTTCCTCACTTGTTTGACCTTTACCGCCCACGTCCCATTCGAAATTGATTATATATCTAAACATTTCTATACGACTTTCTTGCATTCATAGCGCCAAATTTTCAAAAATGGTTCAAATAGCTCTGAGCACTATGGGACTCAACTGCTGAGGTCATTAGTCCCCTAGAACTTAGAACTAGTTAAACCTAACTAACCTAAGGACATCACAAACATCCATGCCCGAGGCAGGCTTCGAACCTGTGACCGTAGCGGTCTTGCGGTTCCAGACTGCAGCGCCTTTAACCGCACGGCCACTTCGGCCGGCGCCAAATTTTCACCATCTGACCAAAATTGCAACTAATTTTTTTCGAGCGTGGATCGGTTCTGTATTAACGCAGTAACATATCTAAGAAGTTTCACTGCCTTATGTTGGTTACTGGCCACACTGGACTTCTGTGAGTACCCGCAACTTAATTATAACCACGAGGTACTGAATGTTAAGGTCAGAACGGGATATGGGTCATCGGGTATGGCAAAATTTTGTACATAACTATAGGTTTCAAAAGCCCTGTGTGGAGGTACGGCTACAAAACGTTCCTCCACTCCCGAAAAGGTGTTCATAAGTTATATGGGCCCCACGGACTTCACCAACGCTTATAAAGTTGCATTAATGGGGGTGTGTGCGGATGATACGATTCTAGAAGTTCATAAGAAAAAACAGAGAGCTTTCATTAAGAAAACTACATCTGGCAGGCTACATCTACATCTACATTACTACTCTGGAACTCACGCTTATTTCCTTGGCACAGAGTTCACAGAACCAGTGTCAGACTATTTCTCGACCGTTTCACTCTCGAATAGCACGCGACAAAAACGAACACCTGAATACTTCTCTTATTGCATACTATACTTCTTCGGCCGTGTGTATGCGGATATTATCAAAATATTTTTCTCAAGTGTTTAAGAGAAATTTAGCGACTGAAATTTCTGAAAAGATTTTGTTGCACAGAGAAACGTCTTGTTAAAATGAATGCCATTCGACTCGTTTATCATGACCGTGACACTCTCTCCTCTATTTAGCGACAAAAAAGAAAATAAATAAATAAATAAAACGAGCTATCCTACTTTGAACCTACTAAATGTCCTCGATCAGTCGTATCTGGTTCAAAAATGGTTCAAATGGCTCTGAGAACTATGGGATTTAACTGCTTAGGTCATCAGTCCCCTAGAACTTAGAACTACTTAAATCTAACTAACCTAAGGACATCACACACATCCATGCCCGAGGCAGGATTCGAACCTGCGACCGTAGCCGTCGCTCGTTTCCAGACTGTAGCGCCTAGAACCGCTCGGCCACCCCGGACGGCTCGTATCTGGTAATGATCACATGTACCGCAGCAGTATACCTGAAGAGGACGGACACGCGTAATATATGCAGTCTCAAGTAGATTTCCTGCATCCCCTAAGTGTTCTGGTAATAAATAGCCGCCTTTTATTCGCTTTTCTCATAACATTTTGTATGTGATGGTTCCAATTTATGATGTTCGTAAATTTAATACTTTGGTTCTTAGTTTAATCGATAACCTCGAGAATATGTGTGATTCATCGGGTAATTTAAATTCTTGGTTAGGGTGAACCTGGGTATGGTGGCTACTCCAAGGGAAATGATTTTCTCTGTCCTCATTTCACGTTGTTGTTGTGATCCTCAGTCCAGAGACTGGTTTGGTGAACCTCTGCATGTTACTCTAACCTACGTAAGCCTCTTCATTTCCGAGGAACTACTGCACTCTACACCCTTCTGAATCTACTTAGTTTACTCATTTCTTGGTCTCCGTCTAAGACTTTTACCCTCCACGCTTTCCTCCAATACTAAATTGATGACCCCTTGATGCCTCAGAACGTGTCCTACCAACCGATCCCTTTTTCTAGTTAATTTGTGCCATACAAATTCCTCTTCCCCACAATTCTATTCAGTACCTCATTAGTTACGTAATCTACCCATCTAATCTTCAGCAGCCTTCTGTAACATCGCCGGCCGGGGTGGCCGAGCGGTTCTAGGCGCTACAGTCTGGAACCTTGCATTTAGTGGTTCTTTTCCTTGTTGCGCCTCTGCTGTGACAGGATTGGATCTTTTAGGGTTTCCTTCCGTTAATACTTGTTTGCTTCCTCTCCTCTTGATGATCTAATATTTCCTTGATTCATCAGTCTTCTGACTGGTTTCATGCGGGCCGCCAGGTATTTGTATCCTCTGACAACTTTTCGTGTCAGAGTATCACTTGCAACCACCTCCTCAATTACTTGCTATATATATTCCAATCTCTGTCTCCCTCTACACTTTTTGCCCTCTACAGCTCCCTCTAGCGCCATGGAAATCATTGCCTCATATCTTCACACATGTCCTGTCATCCTGTCCCTTCTTCTAGTCAGTGTTTTCCGTATATTCCTTCCCACGCCGATTCTGCGAAGTTCTTATTCCTTACCTTACCACTCCACCTAATTTTCAATATTCTTCTTCAGCACCACTTTCAAAATCCTTCGACTCTCTTGTGTTCCGGTTTTCGCACAGTATGCTGTGTTCCAAACGTAAGTTCTCACAAATTTCTTCCTAAAATGAAGGCCTATGTTTGATACTAACAGACTACTCTTGGCCAAGAATGCCCTGGCGTATCTGCTTATCTTTCGTCGATTTCTCTTCTAATAGTTCGATATTTTATTATCTTTATGTTATTATCATTGTCTTGCCGTTTATTTAGCTTTTCTTTCTCCGTTGTTATTGGCCTATTTTTAATTTTGGTGAAGATACGATGTGTGCTGTACTTGTCGGCTGTGTTGCCATCTCATTTACGTCAGTGGCGAATGGGCCTACATTATTCTTATTTCCACTCGATCCTCATTTCCACACAACTACAGTTTCATTGGCATCTGATATCTGTTGCGTAGCTGGGGAATCCCACGACTGTAGTGTTTTCTTAAATAAATCGACGGCATCTTCACATACATCTGTAATAAGAGAACATGGGTTTTCACCAAGTTGGTAATACGTTAATGACTTAGCTTATTTATTTTATGAAATGTTTTAGTCTTATTATAAATTCAGTTGTCTTGAAACGAGGTAAATTTATTCCGAAAAATGTAACTGATCAAACTGGTCAGTTGGCTACTTTGCCGCTCCAGGTAACTGGCCACTACGCCCGACTGAATGCCATTATACAAAATGCTGTCAGAAGTCGAGATTACGTACGTAGATACATCATAAACACATAGTTTTGAAGGCTAAAATATAACGCTCTACCAGTATTTTTGCAATTAAGTGTGATTTAATACATGAAAATGAATTTGATATTGCTTTACACAGATAACACGAGATACTTCACTGCAGTAGGGCGCGCGTAGTTATTACTACGAAACTCGCTGACAGTACATCTTACAATGTTACTTATAAGCCGTCTTGATTGCATAAAATGTTTATTCACATGACCGGTTTCTGTTCCTCTATAACCATCTTCGGATCTGCAATTTCGATTACAGGAGTAACCCGTTCACACACAGCAACCTTCACAAGATGCGTCACTTGTGTGAAATTGCAGATCTGAAGATGATTCTAGGGGAACCTAAACCGGTCATGTGAATAAACATTTTATGCAGTCAAGACGGATTATAAGTAACATTGTAAAACCACTGATTGCGGTTATCCCATCAGACATTATGTCTGTTTTTACAAAGACAGCACGTCTGTTTGAACTGTTGATTAACTTTTCAACACTTCGATGCAGCACTTCCCGAGAGAATTAAATGAAATGCCCGCCTCAACCGTGCTAGCCGCTATAGACGTCTTTATTCTACTCGTGTAGAGGACTTCACACTTTCTGTTATTCAGGGTACATGGCCTGGAACATTTTAGCTGAAGTGTTGCTCTAAACGGAGAACTTGCCAATGAGTTTAGATCACCCCTGTGAAGCGCGCGCAGCTTCACCGAAAAGGGGAAGCACTTGAAGTGGTACTTGGCGGAACCGATTACAGGGAAGGACTCTTAAAACTATTTCCTGAAAAACGAACTGGCAATTCCAGCAAACATTTGAGTCAATGTCTATACCACCAATTAGTGAGATTAATAATTCCTTCGCCTCATGGGATTAAAACACTAACTAATTAGCGAATACTTCTGTGAGGTGTGATGTTCCACTGCGAGGCGGAGTTGCAGACAGCACGAACCTCCTTCTCCCGTTCCATCCAAGCATTGCGAAACATCAGAGGATCCGTATGCTCCGTTTTACAAGCAGCAGGACGGCAAGGGACCGTGAAACATAGACTCCAGACGCGTCACCGGTCTTCTCCTACCCCCGGCTACTGTTCCTGATATTCGAACCCGCTAAAAGGCATCTTCAGTCGATTCAGGACACAGAAACATGTAACTTTGTCTATCCCTCAAACTAGATGCAATCGACTCCTAAATTGTTTCACAGTTCATTTTATTTTTATGCAGACGTCTTTGTCAATTATACAAGGTTACTAAACAAGTCGTAACGCCTTAAGAAACAGAAAGAGAATTTGTATATGGTTGTCTCTTATAGTAGTCTTCAAGTTCAAATTTTCTGGACTCGTCCGCAGATGGTGTTTTATTGGCTATCGTTGCTTCCTTTGGAACACGGGGGTGCTAGGTTCGACTCCCGGTCGGGTATTCTCCACCCGGTCTTTGTGCTGTCCTCATCATTTCATCACCATTGAGAAAACCGGTGATACTGGATAGTGACAAGACTGTGAATTTTTAAGGCTACTGATAACCATGTCGTTGAGCGCCCCAAAAACCAAAATCATAATTTCTCGAGATGGGCAAATCTTTGCAGTTTCATTGTGAGTACTCAGCATACAGCAACAGCGCGAATGGTTAGTCCTATGGACATGCTACCACATCACATTCGCAGGGGACTCCGCACACTATACGAACGTGAAGACCTAGGTTTACTTTAACGTTGCGTAACGCATCTCGTATTTTGGAGGTGATACGAAGAACTAGTTTCTGTCCGTGACTCTGCAGTACGTGCCCCACTTTGCTAGTTGGTGCCTCCCAGTATGGGAGAAACGCAGCCGGCTTGGCCACTTCCGCCAATTCAAAAGCCTTTTTGTTGGTGGAACCTGAAAGCTTCTGCTGTCTCTCCTTAGTGGTAATTATTTTTCATAAACTTGTGCCTCAAATGGTTCAAATGGCTCTGAGCACTATGGGACTTAACAGCTGCGGTTATCAGTCCCCTAGAACTTAGAACTACTTAAACCTAAGTAACCTAAGGACATCACACACATCCATGCCCGAGGCAGGATTCGAACCTGCGACCGTAGCAGTCGCGCGGTTCCGAACTGAGCGCCTAGAACCGCGAGACCTTGTGCCTCAAGTGCTGAAATTCAGACAGTAGTCAGTGGTCATGAGAAATAATCTTTTCCCTGTGTACTAACTTCTTCAGGACAGCTTTCTTAAGCACAGGTAATTGAAACTATTGGAATTCAAATACCGGTCAGTGTGCGTAGATTTCCTGTACACTGAACGACCAGGCTAACCTTAAGAAGCATGTCATCCCTCTCAATCTCGACAACAAATGTGACGTGGAAGTGAACACCGCTCATGTTGTCGATCCGTGTTGACGTCGAACTGCTGCAGTGCACTTTTACCACGGCGCCGCTTCAAGAAGGTGTCGTCAACGTACCGTAAGAAGCAACACGGACGCCACCTCGCAGATTTCAGAGCTTGAACCTCATAGTGCTACATGAAGAAGTTGGCGGCGGCAGGAGGCGGTGGCGATACCACAGCTTAACTGTCCATCATCACATAACTATCCCTTATCACACAACATTCACTGAAGTAGAGGAACTACAGTGTCGTTGAGGCAGGACAAAACAACTTGACGATCCCACGTGGGAACTATTGGGCCAAAAGATTTAGCTTGTCTTGTACCGGCACCGTCAGACAACGTGATACAACATCCAGAGTAACAATTATATTGTTTTGGCCTGTCTCTGATGGTTTCAACGAATAACTGCCATTTAACAACGTTGGTGTTCTTAATGTCCCATTTCAGTGCTAATAACCTTGCCAGATGTTTTGCCAATGTGCAGGTGGGCGAATTAGTTGCATTGACTACGGCCTTTGGGAAATACAGGGTGTCCTACTCAAACCTCCCTGATTTCAAGGAGCTAGGAGAGAAAACCCACAGTAGATACGACAATAAAAGATGCACCACATTGTAGAGCATGTCAAAGAATTTATATTCCCGCGTCAGAAGTGCCAATTATCGTCGCCAGAGTGTAGCAAGGTCGCATGAGGTGAAAATGGCGAATCCATAGCAGCGTGCGCAAGCAGTAGTGTGGTTTGCAGAAACAAAGAGACAATGGAGGGCATCAGACAAACTTTTCTTAGAAGCCCACATAAGTCAATTCGTCAATCATCTAGGTAACCTGGTGTACCTCGATCAACATTTCATCGTGTAGTTCACCAGCGTCTTCGTATGTGTGCTTAAAAAGTGCAAATTTTGCAACATATGACGCTGAACGACAAACCACGCCCACAACAATTTGTTGCGGATATACTGCAGCGTATTGATGTGTATGCTAGCTACCTGGAAAGATGTTTATTCCCAAATAAGGCAACCTTTCATCTATCAGCAAGGGTTAATATGCATAATGTTCGTATTTGAGGTTCGCAAAATCTGCACGTTGTCATTGAATATGTTTGACATAGTCCTAAACTAAACGTCTAGTGCGGGCTAATGCACGACTGGATTGTTGGACCGTTCTTCTTTGGGCAACGAACAGTGAATGGGTCAGTATATCTGGATATGTTGGAACAGTTTGTGAACCCTCAGATACAAGACTTGCAACCCAACATCATTCTTCTACAGGATGGAGCTCTGCCGCATTGGTCAACAGCTCTTCGCAAGTTCCTGGATACGTAATTTCCCAATCGTTAGATTGGACGCAGAGAATCTATTGCCTGGTCACCATGTTCACCCGACACTACACCGTTTGATTTCTCGATGAGGGGATTCATGAGGACAAAGTGTACGATATTATCACGTTGCGTGATCGAATCACTGATGCGATTGCAACAATAACACAGGAAATGTTACAAAGAACTTGGCAAGAAATTGAATATAGACTCGATATTATTCGTGCTACAAATGGTTCACATGTAGAGGTGTATTGATGATAAATGAATAATTTCTTTGGGGTGTATTTTTCAATGTTGTATCTAATGTGGTTTTTATTACTGTGTCTTTGAAAAGAGACTTCGATAAGAGACGCTTAGCTCATGCTTCTTCATAGATAGATTCTGTTAGGAGGCGGCCGAATTTAAACATCAGCAATTTTAACAGTATCAGGAGAACACGGAAGGGCACGGGGGCGGGCTTTGGATGCATAGCTAAGCAAAGGTTTCTCGACATTTGTTGCCAGGCGTGAGTGGCAATTCCCAAAGTGACATCTACTCACACCACCTGTTGTCACTGGGCCCTGCGCATGGCCAGCTAGTTATACCGGTCCTGTGGAATGAGTCACGATACGTAAAGGTCTTACTAGGTGCAGCGACTGTCTCCGCTGGGTAGTGAGTTATTATTTCGCACCAGTCTAATGCTTCATAGCTGCACGTTTGAATGAAGTCTAGCTCTCGGTAATACATGTCAAAATTAAGACACCACGCATTTATATAATTGATTCGCGTAGATGGGCAATGGATCCACTTCGTTCAGTGGGGATGCACAAGTACGTCTCAGACCTCCTGCGGGAATCCCAGAGTAGCGAGCGTGGAGGAAATGGACAGGGACTGCTGACAGGTAGTGCTCGATGGGAATGTGGGTTGCCCGTGATGTGTGCCGAGATAGTCCGAACAGTTCAGCTAATTTTATGTCCCGGATGGCGTAATGGTTAACAAACCTGCTTCGTAAGCCGGAGATTCCGGTTTCGAATCACTGTCCGATACACACGTCGCCGCTGATTCCGCATAATCTCCCGATGCAGCCGACATCATTAATTCCTTTCCTTTCCTCACCTCACCTCCACTTTTAATTTACAAATAAAGTTTATGGACTTTAGATCGCCTAATAAAATATTTATGGACATTAATCACTGGTTCACAGCCTATTCTTTGTCACTAAACTTTGAAAAAACACACTACATGCAGTTCAGAACTTGTAATGGGTGTCCCACGAGTATATGCCTAACATACGATAACAAGCAGATAAAATAAGTGGACAGTGTTAAATTCTTGGGATTACAGCTTGATAACAAATTCAACTGGGAGGAGCACGACACAGAACTGCTGAAGCGTCTTAAGGGGCTCCGGAACGCCCTATACTTGCAATGTTAAAATAACGCTTATAAATTACATCTTTCCTCACAAAGTATTTGAGGTAGGAAGTTGAACTTTTTACAGATTATTTATTGTAATATGGGCTACAACTTAACACAGGGATTTTACAAAATTTTAGTTCAGTTATTAAAGATGATTTTTTTTTTCAATTGTAATGAAAATTCACAACATTTTCTTGCAATTTTTTATTTATATATTCAAAAATATACAGTTTTTTGGAAAAAGGCTGTGTTAAATTATGCAGAAGGTACTGTGTAACATTTACTGAAAGTTTGAAACAAATATGTTTGGAAAATCCTTAGAAAACATGTAATTAGTATGAGAAAATAAAAATTTTGGGAATCGAGAGACAAAGATTGGATTAACTTTTTAGTGCATTCCAGGTCCATAGGATGGATTATCTTCATCCTCTGCAAACTCCTCCTCCAGCTTCCTCTTGTTCCTCCTCCTGTTTACTCTTGCTTGTATTTCTAGACTCTTTACAGCCCTGTCTGCAGCCCGAAGGCGTTCCTTGTCTAAAGCAAGCATCGCTCGTTGTTGTGGTCGTAGATTTTGCTACCATTTTCTTCAGTTACAGTTACTGCAACACTGTTCCAAAAGGTGGTCATGTATGAACACTTATCACATTTCAGTTATATTTCACTAGCAAGTCCTACGTGCTTTATTATGGAGAGTTCCAGACCAACTTCACTACAGTGAATACATCTTACACAGTTTGAAAAAATTCCTTTGAGAACCGACATATCAAATATTTCATTCACATCCGATTCGCCCATAAAACATTCATAGTTTTCACTCATTGAACCAAGTTTCTTCTGTGAAGTATTTTCTTTCCCGCTTTGACAGCTATGGGCAGGTGTACTTGAGAGGTTAGGTTCACTCACTTGGTTATCGTCTTTATTGTTTACAGTAATAACACATACCTTTGGCTTTCTAACATTTCTCCTTTTCTTAAAAGCCTTCAGAGGATTTCTAATAACTTTACTTTTACTCTTTATTATACTTCAACAAAACAGAGACTCAAGAAACAGAATTAATTACGAATATTTTCGAGATAACGACAGAGTAAATAAACATGAAACAATCGACAATCACACCAGCGATATATATTGAACCATCACAGGTTAGCCACAACACATACTTTATCTCACATCACTAAAATGTACCTGATGAAGACGGACGTTAATAATAACACCATTTGACAGCAGTTTAACAGCGCCACAGTGGGTCACGCCCATGTAGAACACATTTCAAAAAAAATTTAAAAATAGTTGTAGTCTTCGGAATTGAATAAATTATATATCTATTAAAAGGTAATAGTGTGCAGATTCAGAAAACGCAAAAAAGTAAAAATTGAACTTTTCATGATTTTGAGCCTTTCAGCCCCTTAACAAATCTCTATTTGCAATGCGAATTGCGTCAGACATAGGGGATATAAAAATGAAGAAGCTGGCATACTATGCTTATTGTCAGTCCATAATGTCATATGGAATTATTTTTTGGGGTAATTCATCAAGGCAAGCTAAAGTTTTCCGGGCACAAAAACGTGCAATAAGAGTTATATGTGGTGTGAACTCAAGAACATCCTGCAGAAGCCTGTTTAGGGAACTAGGAATACAAACTACAGATTCCCAATATATTTATTCCTTAATGAAATTTGTCGTTAAAAATAAATCACTTTTCAAACCAACAGCTCAATTCATAGAATCAATACTAGAAATATGAATAATCTTCACAAGGATTTAAAGTCACTTACTCTTGTACAAAAAGGTGTGCATTATTCAGCAGCACACATTTTCAATAACTTGCCAGCAGCCATAAAAAGCTTAACAAGCAATGAAATTCTATTTAAGAGAAGCGTAAAGGGTTTATTGGTGGCCAACACCTTCTTTTCCATTGATGAATTTCTCAGAAGAACCAACTCACATTTAAAAATGACGATCATTCCACTTGGGACCTGTGGAAGGTACATTAGCTTATTCGTTTCAGTTATGAATATTTGTCATGTATTATTGTTTTTCTGACATGTTCTACATCCTGGAGGACCACCTCACTAAGGATTACTTGGAATGAAAGTAATTCTAATCTAATCAAAAAGTGAGTACCTTGTCATTCATAAACCGGTTTTCCGCTTGCCCCGGAAGTAGCCGAGCGTTGGCGATGTATGTCGACAAAGGCAACTAGGATGTCGCCACACGTTGCGGGGCCCCATATCTTAACCTCCGATGGCGATGTGGGAGTCAGCTATCGGAAGTACGAGTGTTTTGTTCAAGTGACCCTTCTAGAAATCCTGTAAGATGTAATTGAAGCTTGCCACTGCAAAAGACTCCGGGGATGATGACTTGTCAGTGGCTATTGTTGTGGAACATTGTAATTTGCCTGTTTGGGAAATGTCCCTCGTCGAAAATCGCCTAGACGTGGGACACGTCCCTGTCTCCTGTTCAGAATATTCTGGTTAGTTATGAGGAAATAAACAAAGCTCTGTATGTTGTTCTTATCATCACTTGATCCTCATCGATGTGCAAGAATCGGCATCAAATAAAAAGACTCGTACCAGACACTGAACAGCGCAAAGGGGACTCCCGCCCATATATGCCACCTTGTGTTTGCGTGACACAGCTGGAACACTTTTGCTGCTGCCCCAGTTAGGCTGGATTTTTAAAAGGGCCCAAGCAGTCGTGTATTCCAGTGGGAGGCGTCATTTGTAACATTCGAAACATCATAAATGATGTAGACTAATTCCACTATCGCCTCGATTTTGAAACCCCCGTCTTCGGTGAATCAGGGCGTCACTACTTCGCTTGCAATTTACAATTGTTCGCTGAGAGATACTCTCCCGCTTCTTTCTTCCTCATCAGATTTGTGACACCACTTAGGAAGCGCCTGCGCTCATCCAACCACTGCCTCATGTGATGGTCCAATGTTACCGTGTTCTTTCACTAACTTAGTACGGATTGCCACAGCGTTGATCGCTTTCAAATGAGGAAAACGAGCTGCTACACGATACTCCGTCATTGTGCTGGGTATACACGTGGAAGTTTTTCTCTCTCATTGAACTTTTGCGGGTACACTACTGGCCATTAAAATTGCTACACCACGAAGATAACGTGCTACAGGCGCGAAATTTAACCGACAGGAATACGATGCTGTGATATGCAAATGATTAGCTTTTCAGAGCATTCACACAAGGTTGGCGCCGGTGGCGACACCTACAACGTGCTGACGTGAGGAAAGTTTCCAGCTGATTTCTCATACACAAACAACAGTTGACCGGCGTTGCCTGGTGAAACGTTGTTGTGATGCCTCGTGTAAGGAGAAGAAATGCGTACCATCACGTTTCCGACTTTGATAAAGGTCGGATTGTAGCCTATCGCGATTGCGGTTTATCGTATCGCGACATTGCTGCTCGCGTTGGTCGAGATCCAACGACTGTTAGCAGAATATGGAATCGGTAGGTTCAGGAGTGATATACGTAACGCCGTGCTGCATACCAACGGCCTCGTATCACTAGCAATCGAGATGACAGTCATCTTATCCGCATGGCCGTAAGGGATCGTGCAGCCCCGTCTCGATCCTTGAGTCAACAGATGACGACGTTTGCAATACAAAAACCATCTGCACGAACAGTTCGACGACGTTTGCAGCAGCATGGACTATCAGCACGGAGACCATGGCTGTGGTTACCCTTCACGCTGCATCACAGACAAGAGCGCCTGTAAAGGTGTACTCAACGACGAACCTGGGTGCGCGAATGGCAAAACGTCAATTTTTCGGATGAATCCAGGTTCTGTTTACAGCATCATGATGGTCGCATCCGTGTTTGGCGACATCACGGTGAACGCAGATTGGAAGCGTGTATTCGTCATCGCCATACTGGCGTATCCCCGAGCGCGATGGTATGGGATGCCATTGGTTACAGGTCTCGGTCACCTCTTGTTCGCATTGACGGCACTTTCAACAGTGGACGTTACATTTCAGATGTGTTACGACCCGTGGCTCCACCCTTCATTCGATCCCTGCGAAACCCTACATTTTAGCAGGATAATGCACGACCGCATGTTGCAGGTCCTGTACGGGCCTTTTAGGATACAGAAAATGTTCGACTGCTGCCCTAGCCAGCACATTCTCCAGATCTCTCACCAACTGAAAACGTCTGGACAATGGTGGCCGAGCAACTGGCTTCTCACAATATGCCAGTCAGTACTCTTGGGAACTGTCGTATCGTGTTGAAGCTGCATGAGCAGCTGTACCTGTACACGCCATCCAAGCTCTGTTTAACTCAATGCCCAGGCGTATCAAGGCCGTTATTACAGACAGAGGTGGTTGATCTGGATACTGGTTTCTCAGGATCTATGCACCCAAATTGCGCGAAAATGTAATCACATGTCAGTTCTAGTATAGTATATTTGTTCAATGAATACCCGTTTATCATCTGCCTTTCTTCTTGGTGTAGCAATTTTAATGGCCAGTGGTGTAATACGTGTCGTGTAAACAAACCGAGATTCAGCTCGCCGGTAGTGTCCAAGAACTGGGAAACATGCAACATAGTCGGGCTCTGCGAGTTTAGAGCTCTTGTGTACATGGCAACCTCCATCTAACGAGAGCTGCTCGCCGTATCTTTTACACAAGAAAAACTTTGCTGGGAGAGACGAGAGTACTCTGAGAGCGCTGAGGCATACTCGTAGATCACAGTCTGTACACTACCACATTTGGTGATATGTATTGGGGTACTCATGCACACATTAAATAAAAGTACCTATGAAACTGTGTCTTTTGAGCCGTAAGATGTGTCGTGGCAAGTTGCTAAGCGAATAGATCACCCGTTTCACTTGCTAAGCCAACAGCACGAGCAATTAGCCAATTTCGCAAGTTCTGGACTTTAAAAAAAAACTATGCAACAGATAAAACATAAGCGCATCACACAGCGGTTTGCTGTGTCTATAAAAGTGTACCGGTATTTTGGGACAGATGAGTCTGCTATGCTGATGGATTCGCGCTGTGAATGGATGCCAGGGTATACAGGCCAAAAAAGCATTGAAGAAAGCTACCAGGAAGCGAACTAATGACGAAGTTGTGCATTTCATTAGTTTGTACGAGGAAAGGCCAGCGTTATGCAACGTACAGTTTTCTGGACTACAGTGACAGGTGTCATTAGAGTATCAATCGAATGCACAATAATGTCGTAACTTTGCTCTCGAGCTGTTACATGTGAGCGAGCAGCGATGTTGTAAGCTGTACCGCAGCGTTATGTTATCATCTTTGGTGTGCGATTAGGCGCAGTAACAGTTAGTAGTTAGCTGTGTTATAGTGAGGAAGCCGTTGTAGCGTTATATTTCAAATGTAAATCCCAATTTATCTATGTGTTTAATTAAGACGATTACGTAATGGTAACTGATTTGAGAAGAAGGAAGTATAATGGAATCTTTTATTTACGTGAAGAGGAATTACGAGGCAATTTTTTTGGAGTCACTCTTTTATTATTGCAGCGCAGTTTAGCACCTACTTGATTTGCAATTAACAGAGAACTCATTGCACCTCACGAGTGTCTGTGTAGATTAGCAATTTGCTGCTTTAGCATAGCGGCACGCAAGACAGAGCAGTATTGCTACGCGTTATCCAGATATGCGAAGAACAGAGCTAAGGATTAAATACTTTGACTTTTTTTTTATTCAATCAGAGCCAACTTACGTCACTCAGAGACAGTTAGATTTTCCTGTGTTCTGTATCAGATTTAGTTCTGGGATCTGTGATCAGTTCTGCTAAACTAATTATCGTAGGTTTTACGTCAAAGTTCATTACTGAGGTAGTTTATACTGTTCAAAATTCTTGGTGTCAACTTATTCACTCTACCAGTATTAAAGGCTTGCCTTCTCATTACGACAGTTCACTTTTCTATTGAGATGCATTATTATTTCTGCACAGCTCTTGTTATTCAAAACAGATTACGTCGGTGATATTTTTATTATTGAAAGAGGTCTTTCCACGGGAACTGAAGTAAGCAAAGTTTGTAGGTAGAAATGGCTACAGTTTCTGACACCTCCACAGAAGAAATATACCACTAAATCCACAATGCAAGGAATCAGGTCAAGTTGTTTTATAGTACAAATTAATTAACTCATGAAATAGTGAAGTTACGTTTGAAATTAATCGTTTTGGAACTCTGAAACGCCATTTAAGATCAAGTAATACAGCTGTATCTATCATTTTATATGAGATGGTATTTATTGATTCTACTATTACTGCGTTGAAGACCAGACCTACAAGAATTTCTGAGTGGTTCCTTAAGTGAAAACAGGTAAAAACGTTCACATAAACGTACGATATCTTCGGAAATGCTTCATTTGGCAGATATCCGCCCTGTATGGCTTTTCAAGGTCTATGGGTATCAAGATGAAATTGGTGTAACTTATTTCATAGTAACTGTTACTTTACCAAGCATTAAAGATAAGAAACGTACTTGAAGCTAGAAATATTCGAGTCACAGGCATTCTGTCTTTAATACTAAACTGGCAATTTTAGGTCCAATCACAAAGAGTATATCTTCCATCTCACTTGCTGTTATTCTCCGAAAACGAGATTCTTACGTGCCTCAAAATCATTCCGCGCGTAATTCACTCTCTTATCCGGTACTAGCAGGGTTGTTTACGTTTTTTCTTTGCCACTAAAAGTATTAAAAGTGTAGCTGCAGCCGGACGCTTTCCCATCTCACCCTCTTCCTTCACGCACAAAACTATGACAGGCAGTCTCGCCCTGCTGTGTGTAAACGCTTCTGACATCTTCTCTCCCAAGACTATCAGACATTTACAGAAATTACGCGGGCCTGTCCGCTCCTACCGTGTTCTCAATACTCGTGGGATAACAAATCCATAAAGAAAGGAATGCTAGTTCTGCAAGATTCGCAGGAGAGCTTCTGTAAAGTTTGGAAGGTAGGAGACCAGGTACTGGCAGAAGTGAAGCTGTGAGGACGGGGTATGAGTCATGCTTGGGTAGCGCTGTTGGTAGAGCACTTGCCCGCGAAAGGCAAAGGTCCCGAGTTCTAGTCTCGGTCCGGTACACAGTTTTAATCTGCCAGGAAGTTTCACATCAGCGCACACTCCGCTGCAGAGTGAGAATCTCATACTTACAGAAATTGCAGACAAGTAGCTAGCAGACAGTAACTCTCAGCGAAAATTTGCCCATAGGGTAAACACTTCTCCGACCACTATCTAGCCGGCCGGAGTGGCCGAGCGGTTCTAGGCGCTACAGTCCGGGAACTGCGCGTCCACTACAGTCGCAGGTTCGAATCCTGCCTCGGGCATGGATGTGTGTGATGTCGTTAGGTTAGTTAGGTTTAAGTAGTTCTAAGTTCTAGGGGACTGATGACCTCAGCAGTTAAGTCCCATAGTGCTCAGAGCCATTTGAATCATTTTTTGACCACTATCCAAGAGTACCAAACTGACTGAGAGCAAAAAACTATCATGTGTATCTCAGTCCTTATCTTCTGCACCATCCAAAATTTTCGCCGTTTAATATCCGCTGATAAGTTGCACTGTACTTTTGATTCTGAAGCTGTAATCTGTGAACAAAAACCGTATTTAAAATGTAATCAAAGTATTTAGTTTTTAGTGTAAATCATTGATTATAACGATATTAAAATATTGTAAATTGCTGGGCAATGGCCAAGGGAACTTATTGAAGTGTATCGATTGCAAGGATGAAATGGTAGTAGCTGTGCCGTTGTTTATCTCTGAGTATGGAGTGTCTCTATCGCGTTGCGAGCAGCGAGGAAGGAGAGCAGCTTGAGTGATGAAAGAGTGTGGAAATGTTTTTTGGGCGCTCCCGCCGCCGCGGTGTGCATGTTCACGCCAAAGTAGACGCAACTGATTTGTTAACCCACGAGTATTGAGGGCACGGTAGGAATGCACAAGCGGAGGAAGCTGCAGTTCCAACTGTTGTCTGCTCCATAATTATCCGTGGCTCTGGTGACGACTTGGGTCCTTCTCATCGAACAGCAGCAGCAGCAACAACGGCAGCTCAGCATTGTCGTCGGCTACATTCTTCGTCGTCCGCACAGCTACAACATCGTAAGACTGTTAAGTCAAAAATTATAAACTTACGTTGGCATTGGCCAAACATTTATTTCGCAAAGTATGAATAACTTGAATAATAACTTGCAATAGTTAATACTTGTTGGGCACATGTGTTGTCATTGTCTTCAGGCACTATTGCCAAGCAGGGTCCTTTTTCCTTTCCATGCAAACACCGAGTGTCGTAAGAATATGAAAACTGGTTAAATATTATTGCCACTTTTATGTGTTGGCTAATGACCAGCTTCAGTCTAAATTATCTGCCACAGTAACTGTTTATTCTTGTACTGCATGACAGAGGCTACTTAAAGCAAAGTAAAATTTCACTGTCAGAACTAATAACTAAAGATACACCACAAATTAAGAGTGCGCGATTTCATTTATTCTGCATTTAGCTCTGCAAGTGACTTCTCGTGGCATGGTATGTGTTTCATTGTTGTTATTTTAAAAGTAAAACCAATTGCTCATTTGCTTAAAGTAAATTCAGTTCAATCTTTCAATAATCAAAAGTAAATTGCTTGCGTTTATACAAATTTTTGCGTTACGTTACACAGAGGTTACTGAAAGTAATTTTTTTTTATAAAATAGAATTTAAGTCCGTCATTCATTTAACTAGTTCAAATGGTTCAAATGGCTCTGAGCACAATGGGACTTAACATCGGAAGTCATCAGTCCCCTAGAACTTAGAACTACTTAAACCTAACTAATATAAGGACATCACACACATCCATGCCCGAGGCAAGAGTCGAACCTGCGACCGTAGCAGTCGCGCAGTTCCGGACTGAAGCGCCTAGAACCGCTCGGTCACAGCGGCCGGCATTTAACTAGTGTCCGCCTCCGTAGCGCAGCAGTAGCGTTACCGCCTACCGCCCGGGTTCGATTCCCGGCATGAGATTGGGTGTTGTGTGTCCTTCATCACCATTTTTATCGTCATTGACACGCAAGTCGCCGGAGTGGCGTCAGCTAAAAAGACTTGCAATACGGCGGCCGAACCCCGAAGGGGATATCTCGGCCAATAAATGCCATACGATCATTCATTTCGTTTAAATAGTAACTCCATTTAATTTTACTTTCAAAATTTAGTATTTCAGAATAAGTAAGTGCAAACTAAGTGCCTTCTGATTCATTTATTTTCTCGTGAACTATTGTGCTATGGAAAAGCGTGAAATCTTCTTTTGCCACACCAGTGATTATTTGCATGAATTTCTTGGCCATTACCCATTTCAAGATGCTGGAGATCTATTGCCTTATCGGGCTGGAGACCGATTGATTACCCCCTCTTTAGTTAATCAGCGTTTTCTATCTGTTATCAGTGATTTTTGTAGTAAATATTGCGTGGTACCCTTTTTTCCCTTTCCGGTTCGTGAACGATTGCACTATTCTCCACCCATATCAAAATTATCATCAGTATTTAGCGTAAGTTTAGCATAGATTCTTCTTTCAGAAGAGTCCGTTACACACTTTCCTCGAATTAACCGGTGTTATTTTCCTTTGGTGATGATAGCCTTGTATTGTATTGTATGTTAACCGGGGACCTAGAAACGACGGAGAGGCTCCGTCCCCGCCGCAGCTGCAGTTATCCACAACCCCACGACGACTACCGCAGTCCACTTCACCCCTCCGCCGTCCCACACCGAACCCAGGTTTATTGCGCGGTACGGTCCCCGGTGGACCATCTCACACCAGACGAGTGTACCCCCTATGTTTCCGTGGTAGAGTAATGGTGGTGCACGCGTACGTGGATGACTTGTTTGCGCAGCAATCACCGACGTAGTGTAACTGAGGCGGAATAAGGGGAACCAGCCCGCATTCGCCGAGGCAGATGGAAAACCGCCTAAAAACCAACCACAGACTGGCCGGTTCACCGGACCTCGACACAAATCCGCCGGGCGGTTTCGTGCCGGGGACCAGGCGCTCCTTCCCGCCCGGAAAGCCGTGCGTTAGACCGCTCGGCCAACCGGGCGGGCGATGATAGCCTTACTGTAAAATTTCATTATGCATACGCGATCACGGTCAGTTATATTGCAGTCCAGTAGGCCAATTAGGAAGGAGTATGTTAGAGGCTCTCCTGGCTGAGTACAGTGGCATTGCAGCGCCGAGTAGTCACTGTCTCGGTGTCTACTTTGACAGCAGGTATGTATCTGCAAAGAGGCAAAAAATTAATTAAGTAACTTCACTGTTTCGAGGTGATAATCAAAATTTTTTGACTACTCTTGGTATACAGTCCTCCTATTTGACTGCATCACCGTCAGTAGCACACAGAACGAAGCCAGGGACTTGTCAGTGGGCGTTTGTCCATCGACGCATCACCTGTAACCCACTCTGTCAACTGGCCAATTACGATTCACCCCAATACAGAGCTGCGCTCGCGTACTTTTTTTCCCCCTGTACGGCGGCCGGTGGCCTAGCTACCCGCTGGACCGATACGATGCATAGCGCGATACACACATTACACACACACACACACACACACCAGAGTAGCCGACAAGGTGCGGCCATTCAGCCGGTGGCGTTTACACGTGGCGCTGCCGCCACTCTGAAATTAGTCCGTACGTCGACCGGCGGGCCGGAATGTAGCGGCTTTATTGTGGTCTCCGGCTGTCGCTGCCGCCGTCGCGGCTGCGCTGACAGTGAATGAGAGTGGCCGGCGAGCCGCTGTAATTGCCGCTGCAGTGATGACGGCTGCTAATGATGCCGTGCCGGGGTTTGTTTGGCGGCGGTGGCGGCAGCACTTTGCAAATTACTCCGCCCCGGGGCAGGACAGCGCGCCCGTTTCGGTAGCATAAATTGCGCGGAAGGCGTGAAATAATTTAAACGCAATTGCGCCGGCGGTCGACCTGGCGCACATCATGTACTCACCTCTCATTTCTGACGCTGTAAATTCAAACGACGGCCCGACGGCACTTGCAGTACGCGCAGGCCTATTCGAGTGCACAGCCTGCCCAGACGGATTCTGTAGTCAGTGCTAGAGCACAGTAGACTACGATTCATTGGGGCTAATTGGGTAATTGTACCCCGGTTACATAAACTTGATTTGGGTTCTGATGTGGATGGTTTTTTGATATTGTCAAACAAGAAGTAAAGATCATTTTGCAGTGCTTAACTGATGGATGATTTTGAGCTTGAGCACTCGTACCTGTTCATGCTCTTACTCGGGAGTAGAGCAGTCACAGCAGGACAATCACTAGCTGAGAAATGGGGAGAGCCAATGTACATCTACATCTACGTGATTACTCTGTTATTCACAATAAAGTGCCTGGCAGAGGGTTCAAAATGGTTCAAATGGCTCTGAGCACCATGGGACGTAGCTTCTGAGATCATCAGTCCCCTAGAACTTAAAACTACTTAAACCTAACTAACCTAAGGACATCACACACATCCATACCCGAGGCAGGATTCGAACCTGCGACCGTAGCGGTCGCGCGGTTCCAGAGTGTAGCGCCTAGAACCGCTCGGCCACTCCGGCCGGCGAAACGTCTCCAACTCAGCTTAAACGGCGAATAATCGTTTCCATGACTCAGTTAAAATGAGAGGAATAATAGGTTAACCAGTTCACTGAAATAAACTGGCTTTGCATTAAACAAAATATTAATATTCACAAAAACCGTACAGTGTGGTTAATTTAGGGTAAATGTACCAAATAGTGCGCCGTCCCAGAGAGAGCGCTGCTTGTGTTTCTACCGTCGACTAAGCTGACCAGCTAGCCACGGACGTAGTTGCGTTCAGAGTGGCATCAGCAACAACTCGTGGAAGTTATCTGAAGAACTCCAGTGTTTTCGAAGTGAAACAGGTATGAATAACTTTCCAGCTTTCTTGATGTAGTTATGGTACATATTGCACGAGCAATAGCCTTTAATTCAGTGAACCACCTTCATGCTGTCTCCCTACCGTTCAACTCTCGAACGGCATGCAGGAAAAACGAGCACTTAAATTTTTCCGTGCGAGCACTGATTTCTCGTATTTTATCATGATGATTATTTCTCCCTATGTAGGTGGGTGCCAACAGAATATTTTCGCAATCGGAGGACAATACTGGTGATTGAAATTTCATGAGAAGGTCCCGTCGCAACGAAAAACACCTTTGTTTTAATGATTGGCACTCCAATTCACGTATCATGATTGTGACACTGTCTCCCCTATTTCGCCATAATACAAAACGAGCTGCCCTTCTTTGTACTTTTTCGATGTCACCCGGCAGTCCTACCTGATGCGGATCCCACACCGCACAGCAGTACTCCAGAAGAGGGCGGACAAGCGTAGTGTAAACAGTCTCTTTGGTACACCTGTTGCACCTTCTAAGTGTTCTGCCAATGAATTGCAGTCTTTAGTTTGCTCTATCCACAATATTATCTATGTGATCGTTCCCATTTAGGTTGTTTGTAATTGCAATCCCTAAGTATTTAGTTGAATTTACAGCCCTCAGATTTGTGTGACCTATCGCGTAATCGAAATTTAGCTGATTTCTTTTAGTACTCATGTGAATAACTTCGACCTTTTCTTTATTCAGGGCCAATATTCACGGCGGTGTCAAATAATAGAAGCACTGACGAATCAGGGCTGTGCAACACTTGCAATCTCTTCGAATTTCAATCTACAATGCGAGGAATCTTTTCTTTTTACACAAAAGATGAGTTCGAAAAATGTTTGGTGTATTATAAGACATTGAATACTTTCAGGTAATCAACTGATACCTGTCTTACAACGTATAAGAACACGGAAACAAAACAACTGAAGTATTTGAGCATGTACAAGACTTATAAACCTAGAAAGGAAGCTCTCTCAACAGAATGAAGAAGAGGAAGAGCTACAAAATTTTACTACCCTTAGCGAAGTCCTTGCGCCCTTTCACAGATGAAAAAGCCGAGCTTTTATGTACACTTCAAATGAAACAGTTTCTCGTGGTGCCGTTATCAAATATTGAATGGTGTCTTTACATATAAGGGGTAAAGTATGGCCTCAATACATCTGTCGCCCATACGGATTGCAGTAGGATGTGGCGCACATCAGAGCTGGATAAAGCATGGAGTGGAATTTTAGCAGTGAGAGCGTAAACAAAAAATTCTGGCGAAAGAACATTTATTAGATCGGTAAATTTAATTGCACACGTGAATATGTGTAGTGGGTAATATGATGGTTGCTGTTGCAATCTATTACGTCGCATATTAATGAAACCTAGAACTTTACTTCGGATTTCCGTGCAAGGTCTATGATCTGTGGAAGAGGAATGATCAAAGGTTGGTCTAATCAAGAACACTTACATTCATTCACACTTGAGAGACTAACAGTAAGGAAAAGAACTAAAACGTTCACCACAGCACACATGGGTAGCAAGAGGAATTGTTCCCTTGATTATAACATGCGGGATAAACGAATAAAATTTCTATTAAAGTGAATTCCTATAAAAGTGAAGCATAAATAAGAATCGCAATTATTTCAAGTATTCTACAGCGGAAGATAACTGTGGCCTTGGCACTGTAGACTTTCTCATTAGCTCACGACCACGTGGTCCTCACAAACAAAAGCGTCCACAAAGAAAGTTATCAAATGAGACGAACTGCACAAAATTCAGTCATAAAATCACCGAAACCATATGCGTATATATGCTCTAAGGAAGGGATACTAAACAAAATGAACTGAATCACAATAAACTCAACACGGCTTCACGTGTTTGATGAATAGTTCAACTGAACAATAGCGTACACCGTCCCTGGATGTTGAAGCAATTAACACTCGCGAATTAGCAAGTAAAATTTATCACACACGATGATAAACTATGAACCATGAAAGGAATCATTTACTTTGACTAGCTTTGAGAAACTTCAGATACCGTTCGAATGGTAAAAATCGCAGCATTAAGTCTCTGAACAAGGTCCTGAACGTGAGCTTTCCACAAAAACCTAGAAATTTGAACTGTTCAGTTCCACTAATCATATGCCCATTCTCTGAAATAAAAGCGTCAGGCTTTGTTGACTTGTGTGTTATAAACTATAAAAACTGAGTATAACTTTAGAGTTAGTTTATTTCCTACAAGCCATGAACTTAGGTCATATATTGCTCAGTTTGAAACCGAGCCAATGTTGCACTTATCATCCTTTACTACCAAGCTAGTGTCATCAGCAAACAGAAATACGAGAGGGCATATCATTTATATAAGTAAGGAACAGGAGTGGCCCCAACACTGGTCCCTGGGGCACCCTCCACTTGACCGTACGCCACTCACACGCCACATCACAGCAATTCTCAACATTCTGAATAATGACCTTTTCCTGTCTGTTACTAAAGTAAGGGGTGATCCAATTGTGAGTTACTCCCCATATTCGATAATAGTCCAATTTCTGGAGCAATATTTTGTGATCAGCAAAATCAAATGCCTTAGTTAAATCAAAAAATATGCCTAGGGTTTGAAACCTTTTGTTTTACCCATCCACTACCTTACAGACAAAATTGAATATAGCATTTTCATTTGTTAAATGACATCTAAAGCCGAACTGCACATTTGATACCAAATCATATGGTATAAATTGACCTATTATCCTTACACACACAGCCTTTTCAGTAACTTTAGCAAACACTGATGGCATAGAAATTTGTCTAAAATTTTCTCTCCTCTGCATTTAACACTGAAATTCCCAATGCACTCTTAATGCCACTACTCTTGCATTTAATTTCACGGAAGGTTTTCTTTCACTAGTACCAAGCCCATATTCTCTCATAACACTTTCTTCTTCTCCTTTCACTACAACCGCATTCCAGTGTCCCATGACTATTAGAGACTCTTCTCCCTTCACATTATGAACTACCCATTCAGTATCCTCATATACAATCTGTAGCTCTTCAGTTTTGCATTTGACGTCGCCATGTATACCTGAACTATTTTTTTTTTTGGTTTTGGTTTCCTGTCGATTCTGATAAAAACAACCCTATTACTGAACTGTTCACATTAACTCACTCTCTGCCCTATCTTCCTTTTCATAAATAATCCTACTCCCGTTGTGCCATTTTCTGCTGCTGCTGATATTACCCTATACTCAGGTCACCAGAAATCCTTGTCTTCTTTCCATTTCATTTCACTGACTCCCACTATATCTAGATTGAGACTGTTGTTGTTGTGGTCGTCAGTCCTGAGACTGGTTTGATGCAGCTCTCCATGCTACTCTGTCCTGTGCAAGTTTCTTCATCTCCCAGTACCTACTGCAACCTACATCCTTTTGAATCTGCTTAGTGTATTCATCTCTTGGTCTCCCTCTACGATTTTTACCGTCCACGCTGCCCCTCAATACTAATTTGGTGATCCCTTGATGCCTCAGGACATGTCCAACCAACCGATCCCTTTTTCTAGTCAAGTTGTGCCACAAACTTCTCTTCTCCCCAATCCTATTCAGTACCTCCTCATTAGTTATGTGATCTACCCATCTAATCTTCAGCATTCTTCTGTAGCACCACATTTCGAAAGCTTCTATTCTCTTCTTGTCCAAACTATTTATCGTCCATGTTTCACTTCCATACATGACTACACTCCATACAAATACTTTCAGAAACGACTTCCTGACACTTAAATCTATACTCGATGTTAACAAATTTCTCTTCTTCAGAAACGCTTTCCTTGCCATTGCCAGTCTACATTTTATATCCTCTCTACTTCGACCTCGTCAGTTATTTTGCTCCCCAAATAGCAAAACTCCTTTACTACTTTAAGTGTCTCATTTCCTAATCTAATTCCCTAAGCATCACCCGACTTAATTCGACTACATTCCATTATTCTAGTTTTGCTTCTGTTGATGTTCATCTTATATCCTCCTTTCAAGACACTATCCATTCCGTTCAACTGCTCTTCCAAGTCCTTAGCTGTCTCTGACAGAATTACAATGTCATCGGCGAACATCAAAGTTTTTATTACTTCTTCATGGATTTTAATACCTACACCGAATTTTTCTTTAGTTTCTTTCACTGCTTGCTCAATATAAAGATTGAATAACATTGGGGATAGGCTACAACCCTGTCTCACTCCCTTCCCAACCATTGCTTTAAATTTTCTAACCTATCTGCCCGATTAAGGGATCTGACATTCCACGCTACGATCCGTAGCACGCCAGTTTTCTTTCTCCTGATAACGACGTCTTCTTGAGTAGTCCCCGCCCGGAGATCCGAATGGGGGACTATTTTACCTCCGGAATATTTTACCCAAGAGGACGCCATCATCATTTGAGACTAGCATTTCCATTTTCAGTTTTATAGCTCCCCATCACGCTCAAACTCCTGACGTTCACGCCCGACTCATAGAAAATGATCTTTATGCTGGTTATTCAATCTTTTTCTTATGGTCACATCCCCTTTGGCAGTCAGCTGCCGGAGAACCGAATGGTGGCTAGTCTGGAATCTTTTGTCAATTGAGAGATCATCATGACCCTTTTCAGTTACAGGCCACATGTTCTGAGAATACACAGCATGAGCGTTTAATGCCGTGGTTACCATTGTCTTCTGCATTTTCATTCCGCTGTTTTCATGCCATCTGATCATTGTTGCTTCTTCCATCTTTACGGACACTTTCCCACCCCAATGACAATAGAATGCCCTAAACCTCTGTCCGCTTCTCCGTTCTCTTCGACAAAGCCGTTGATAGAATGAGGGTGACTTCTTACCACGGAAGTCTTCGGCTGCCGTTGCTGATAAATTTTATTCAGAATTGAAGCTGTGGTGCATTTCGAACACAGGACCGAAGACTTCTTGCTTACCAAGCGAAATCGCAACCCCTAGACCACGGTTGGAACCCCGACAGCTTTTTCTAGCGCAGTCTTGCGCATTGATTTTGCTGGCCTCTGGTACGTGGGGTCATAGATATCCTATAATTTCCTTTCATTTAGGTGGTTTTCAGTTCGTTCGGTGTGTAACACTGAGACTTTCTTTCAAAATATGTCCATACTTTGGCGAACAGTATTACGATGAGGAAGAGTTGTTATCGGAAATTTTTCAGTACATCCCTCCGGTACCAAATCTGTGTGTTTATCACCTTGTCGAAATATATCTCCCAAGTTGAAAGCGGCATAATTTAAAGGCAAATAACAATCTAAGCGACACACATCGCATTCAGTAGCTTTTACAATTGAACCCAACAGTGAAATATTATGTAGCAGCAGAGCGAATTAAAAAACAATCACGTATGCATGAAAAAACAGTTCTGGCAAACTGGATAGCGATAACTTTGTTTCGAACTCCCAAATGAATCTATATCCGTAGTCAGGAGTCCAGTGCACAGTGAACATCCGAAAGCACTGTACGATACTGCTGCCGGTTGTATGTCCTTACCAGTTAACCATGTTTCCTGGAGTCGAACGAATTCAGAGAAGCGCTGCTAGGAAAGTAACAAAATGAGGAAACCCATAAAAAATGTAACAGGTTCTAAATGAGAACTTTCGGATGAAAGCCGACGATGTTCTCGCGAAACTAAATTTGGTGAATTTCCGTAACTGGTAATCAGAGCCCACAGCACGTAAATATTCTTTTGCCTTAATCGCGTATCTCGCGTAGCGATTATGAGAACAATATGAAATAGGATTGGTACAGAGGTATGTACTCAGTAACTTCAACACTCTCCATACTTGAGAGGAATAGAACATACATTCGATCCTATTGGTTCAAAATACCCTCCACCCGCCCTCCTCCCCCCCCCCCCAAACTACAGTGGCTTGTGAGAATTCGTACATGACGTTTTGAATCGGTAAACACTCCCATCCGCTAGGTTAGAAAGGTTTGTTTTCGTAAACGATGTTCACTTATCCGGCGATTTTCCAGACACGGGCAGGAACGAACAACGCACGAAAATAATTTTGTCGAAAGTCATTTGATACAACGAATGAATTTTATGACGTGACGACCCTTCTGTGATGAAGTCATTACAGATGGAGCACTAAGTTGGATTGCAGAGGAACGAAATCTTCCCTGTTGTTTACTGGGGTGTTCTTTTCGGAAATTACGGAAAATCTCAATCTAGATGGCCTGCTGTGCATTCGAACAGCCGTCCTCTCGGATCTGAATACAGTGTCTCATCCACTAAGCCACGTTACACACTTCTACAGGAGTGTGGCCCACAAATCTCACAACAAACGATCCAGTGTAGAACTTCTACGCCACAGAGATAGAAGGAACAAAAAGAGATGCATGAGACAAAAGCAACAGCTTGAAGTACAGCGACTAAAGGACTCCGTATCCCAGCTCGACAAAGCTCGCAGTCACACAACGTTGAGCGTCGGGCAGTTTTGGGGCAAATCTAAGGTAAATACGGTCTCGTGCTCCGTCCGCCGTACAGACCAGACCGTGTGTGATGTGTATGACTACCATATTCCCTAGAGAGAAAAGATATCTAAAAGGGAAACGTTTCTGGGACACAGAAGAGATTAACACTTAAATTTTTTTAACAGAAAGAAGCACGTCCACTTACCTGGCTTGCTGTTTCTGATGGCGTTCGGTCAACTGATTTGAAACAATTTGTGCAAGAGTCATTTAGTAGCAAAATGCTGCCGCTACTGACTTTCCGTAAACAGGATGACAATTATAGTTACTTCTGAGTGCTTCTGTATCACATTTGGGCTAATTAAGATTCTTACGGTATGCCACTGCATCAACTTCTTCTCATGGTACCAACCACGCTTATCCACTGGGTTTTGGCAGGGAAGCATGTTGTCTCGTCTTACTTCCATCTTCAAGCGAAAAGTCAGATTTTATACAGTGTAATGTAAGTAACCTAGCCTCTAAAAACAAAATTACACTTTGACTTTGGAGCTGCCTCAGAAAGTATTTGTACAATCGTTCACAGGTTAACAGCACAGAGCGTTTGAAACGTAACTACTACTGACTTCTCTACGCACAAGGAAATCGGTGACAAGTTACGCATTCCAGTTTCTACACTGGCGAAACTCTGCTGACGCAATGCTGCAAAAGTTCTGGAAAAATGGTTTACGTCTTTTCATCAATTCTACCCATTAACTATCTGATTAAATGTATCCGGACACCTTTTAGTAGATATTATGAAGTGTGCATTACGAAGTGTGTCCACCTTTCACCTTTATCACAGCATATTTTCTTCTGAGGACACTTTCAGTGAAGTGTCTGAATGTCTCTGGAGGAATGGCAGCCCGTTCTTGTCCAACGCGCCGAAAAAAGCGATTGTACTTACGTCGTACGATAGATTCTAGACCAGAACGATATTCTAACACATCCGGAATGTTTTCTATTAGGTTAAGGTCTAGATACCGGGCAGGCCGCCCCATTTCTGGAACTTTAATGCCCTAAAATCACAGCCTCGCAGATGCTGCTTTATGACATGGTGCACTGTTATTCTGATACAGTCATAATCTCCGATGTGTTCCTCCATTGTATGTAGGTCGCAATGCTATATAATGTGTTCACATACTTTCGCATTTAGTGGAATGTAAGTGCAAAAAGAGGGCGACACCCTACTCGTCCTACCCACGAAAACCCCCTACCGTAATATCACGTTCTGCATACTTCACCGTTGGCAGTACACGTGATGGCAGGTAGCGTTCTCCATGTACTCGCCAGACCCAAACCCTTCCATCGGTTTGCCACAGGATATAGCATGATTTACTACTCCAGACCACTTCATCATCTGTTGTGCACTGTCGACTGTAACTCTTTACACCACCTGTTGCGTCGCTTAGAATGACTACAGAAATTTGTGGCTCATGAGGAGCTGTTCGAGCACTGTACCGTTTTCTTTTCAACTCTTTACGCACAGACGAGTGCTAGCTGGAAAGCTGACAGTACTTCGTAATTCATGAACGATTCCCTCCGCTGATTTCGTGCCATTTTTACAACCAGTCTCCGCAAGTTCGACGGCCCCTGTCGGCAACACATGAGGTCTGACTTATCTTAGTTCAGTTATAATTGTTTCTTCGCTTTTCCACTCCACAATCACATCACCAAACAGTTGACTTAATCAGACAACATCCAATGACTAATCCATGTTCGAATCACTGTGCTGTCAAGAGCGATTCACTCTGAATCTCTGCAGACAACAGAATACTCCCCACTTCCGTTTACAGTGGCAGGTCGTCCGCTTGTGACATCAGGTGACCAGTTTCCCATTACACTTCGGTGTCCGAATACGTCCGAATACGTCTGACCAGGTTGCGTGTTACTGTATACATTTTCAGAAGATACATTTTATTAATACAAATAGTTCAATGTTGTGTTAACAGGTATACAACAGGTACATTAGTAAAAGCATAGGACGAAAGTTATACACTCCAGATAAACACTACGCAGATACTATCTATCTCTACATCTAGACCTCGCAGTGCGTCCATAGATTATTGTATTCACTGAAATAAAATGATTTCTTAATCAAATACAGCGTTATTATTCACAAAAATCATACAGTGTATTTAACTTACATCTTTAGTATCCGACGTCCTGAAAGGGAAGAAAGCATAATTTCAAACAATCTAATCACGATTTCTAACACAAAAATAATACTTATTTGAAAAGGTGATTGACAAACCATGACTGTAGTTTGAGTACTTTACTTTCTTATTACTTTTGAAGTAAGTGACTTGACTGTGGTTCCTATACAATTGAGATTGCATTATGAATATTTTTTGATAATGTTCATTACACAACTACTCATCAAAAAAGAATTTGTTTTATAGCACAGCTTCGTAAGACACCAATGTTTGAAGTGGGTGAGTGTTGGAAGTAGCGTGCATTATGTTACTTCACTTCCGACATTCAGTTATCCAAATCCTTACTTTCAATCACTGCTAGCAAATTTTTGAAAGTGCATAGTGAATAGTAATTATTCCGTTATTATAGTTTGTCAGCTAGCATTCATTGTGACTCGGGCGCGTAGTCGTATTTTTACTACACGTTATTCATTTGTAGTTTTGTTAACAGGTATTGTCATATGATATTTTCGGTTGTACGTTATTTACTTTAGAGATTCATGGGAAACAGGATCCAGTCTACTGAATAATTGAGGTTTAATACCGCATCACCGTTAAAGTCTGGATTATTATTTCAGTTCTGAGGATTACATTTGACATGTTGCCCTGCTATTCAAGCGAAGTCCGCAGGAAACATGAGTTACAGAAGGGACAGGTCCTTAAGGATTCTTTAATGTTATTCATGACAGTAGGTTGTATACATTAATAGTATAATGAATACACACCCTGCCAAGCTTAGAATTCAGCTGAATATAATTAACATTTAGGTTTGTCAAAGTCAGTGTAACGTATCGATTATATATATATATATATATATATATATATATATATATATATATATATATATATATATGGTTAACTTTTGCTAGTTCACGGTTTAGGATGATTGGTTTGGACAACGTGCCACTGTCAGTTGGTATTGCCGATGTGGTTTTTCTACGGCGTGGTGAGGTGAGCTGGAACCTCGGAATGAACTGCTGTCGATAATCGATGGCAGGAACCTTGGTGGACAGGTAGCGACTCAGGTGGATAGGCTGGTGTGTCAGCAGTTGATTACTGGTCTCAGTACAGGTTTGTTGTATTCGGAGGAAATGTCAGGCAGCTCATCAAATAGTGAGAACATTGAACTTTTGTGCAGTTATTTCGGTAGTACATAATATAAAACTTACATTACATCGTCTTGAAATAGTCTTGTTCGCGTATATATAACTTCATACTGTACGTTAGAAAATGATTCGTCAGTTATATTATACAGATTCTCGTTCTTAATGGGGACTTAGTTTTCTATGTTTGTTAGATCTCTTTACTGTCCAAGAAGTCTACATTTCATTTAACGATTTATGGTGTTTCCATTGTTCACAACGTGTAATGTGTTCCACACATGTATACTATCAATTTTAATGTCCATTATACACACCGTATGAGTGTTCTTGTAGAGCAAGTTTTAACTGCACTATACGTACTATAAGCCATGAATATTCATGCATACAGCGTTCCGTAACGACAATGAAACGTGATGCAGACAGTATTATTGCGTATTTGGAATGCGTATTTTAGACTTAACTTACTTCGGCTGACAGTACGATGTACCAGCATAAATACTCCATTTCAGAATCTAGAAGAATTTGATGTGATGGCTGTTCTCTTGGTTTTTACAGCGATCTTGTGCATGTGTATTTGTGTCTGGCAGGTCATCAAAATCTTCTAGATTCTGAGTTGGAGTATTTATGCGGGTACATCGTACTGTCAGCCCAAGTAAGGTAAGTCTAAAATCACAGTTAAGTTCTTTGTACACTGGACTTGCCATCCCACACGGTTCACTCGTATTACTCACAGGAATGTCTCAATCGTTCGTTTTACTGAGCTTAAGCACTGACACCTTTGTGCCAAGGTTCATGATAAGACATAATTTGTATTTCTCTTTCGTATAGAAACAAACACTGTTTTATTCTGTCTCCTCGGATCTCAAAGACATGACGTGAAATACAACTAGAATATTTACACTTTCACTGGTCGCGATCTTTCTGAGCGAATGTGTATGTCTTTGGCCTGAAGTTCACATCCCTAACCCACTCCCCACTCCCTCCTCCCGCCCCTCCCCCCCCCCCCCCCCACACACACACACATACACAACTCCGAATATCATTCGCAAACATTGAAGATTCAAGACGCCATTGTATTAGTTTCAGAAATATTGATGCTTTCATGTACTACAGCTATTGTAACGCTAAGGGAAACAAATCTCCCTCACAGGAAGAAACATCTGTATGCATAAAAAAGATTCCTTGAGTAGCTCTACCTTTATTACATATGAACGTCAATTACACAGCAGACGGCTCATGGCTCTTATGAGTTCATTATCAAATGTAGAAGAATCCACAGGTAACACATAAAGAAATCACTTACATACTGTAATCAAGTCTATTATTCGTAATTTATATAAATACATACAGTTGTAAAGAACTTTAGTACATGTGTCATTTTAACATTATCTATTGTACACTTTATTCTCAGTATTTACTACTTTCACATTATGACATAAATATGCTTTTAAAATCTGACTGCCATTTAAGGAAGACAGTTTCTCAGGTTTTGTATACCGCATACAGCGGTGACTTGTTTGCACTGCTTACATAGTGTCATCGGTGTTTATAGCTCACTGAGGTAGGGACAAATTATTCACAAGTGAAAATAAACAGTTCCTGTTTCTGTGATATGCTTTGGAAGCTCAAAGTAACAGTTGCTTCTTGCAATTATTTTCCATTGTGTGCACATATATAAATATGACAAGTAGGACAGAGCGTAGTCATTCCTGTTTGTACCTTGCTTTACCTTAAATTACTTGTAACAGTCATTTGAGTGCCAGAAATATTTTTTGTCTGAGTAGCTCATTTGGTAAGTAGACTAACTCATTGTGATTGCAGAAATTAGATCCTATGCAACATATGCAACATAGGTCAGGTTAACTGCTCTACATCACATGCACACCATCATTCTATCTTAAACAGATATCGTCAGCATTTTGTCCATGTGTTTTAAACTTGATGATGACACATTCTTTCAGTCTTATTTGATTCGAGATAAACCAATAGTTAACTCCATTGATGTCGTATTCTGACTCCCTTAAAGTGGTATTCTGACTTCACTAAATGGACCAGAGGTCATTAATTGCCACTTCCGACTTTTTCTTTTTAATGAGGATGACTTTGGCTGCATTCTTAAAGATACAGGATACTTATAAATGGTGGAAAAAATGTAATTATTTTAATAACTTTATTAAATTCTATGGTCTTTCCTGATTAGATTGATATATACGTTACAGGGTTTCAAATGAAAAATGACCTACATACACCAAAATTTAAATTACAGTCAAGTATGCTGGCATGCCCCCTTTATTTCTGTTACAGAAACTATTATTATTACGAAAATAACTGTGAACTTTCTGTTTCCAGTGATTATACGTATGATACATTTATATTGTTGGTAACAGTGCAGGTTTCTAGTGTCTGTAAATGATTTTCTTTGCTAGTACTTACTTTTGTTTCGCTGAAGCAGTTTGTTCACGCGTTACTGAATGTTTGTTGCCCAACTGCTACATATATTTGTGGAAATACATATCCTTTAGTGTGCAATAAATACGAAGTATGTCACGCAGAAATTCAATGAAAGGGAATTCCATGGTAGCCATTTCACAAACAAAGCAAGCCACACAGTGAAAGTAACCGATGTATCAATTCTTCAGGGACGAAACTTCCACGTGGCACGCCTCCTGGTGATTCAAATTATTGTGTTGACAATGACGCTATTTGTAGTGGATTTGTTGTTGTTGATGTGGGAATCGTAATGTGATTGTGTAAGCTGTCTGGAAATAACTGAACAACAAAGTACCAGGAAGGGTTTACGGTCAAAATTAGTTGTTCTGTGTTGGTCCTGCAATAACTCTACCTCGAAAATGACTTCGAACATTGTGCGTAATTCATATCATGTGAATTTGAAGTTAGTGTATTGTAAGGGGTCCGCAGGCCCTTACTACTAGGTTTACACTCACACAGGTCGACAGGGCAACTATCGATTAGTGTGTCGGGTCGCGAGAGTTGAGTCAAGTCAGTGCGTGTTGTAGGTTCCCGCGAGGCGGGCAGAGCTGAGCAGAAGCCAGCAATTGATAGAAATTACCGACAAAGGGAGTGGCCATCGCCGCGGTTCAACCCCTTTGTGTTAGTATTATACGGGAAAGTGGGAAAGTGTAATTAACAGAGTGATTCAGTGATATTTATGTGCCGTTATTGAGATTCCACGTCTACCGCGCCGGCATTATTTGGATTACAGTGTTGGATTACAGTGATTGTATGTTGCGTGTGACGATTATGAATAGCGAGGAAGCATGTACTGAGATTAGCCGTTATTAACAGTGTATTGACGAAGGCAGTGGCTGTCTCCTTATCTTTGTGGTTTTTGATAAGAATGTAGGTTTTGTTTAGTGAAGCTGTGTTTGTTGTTCTTCTTGCCACCAAACAGTACATTATTACAGTATTTGCGAAGGACAAAATGGAATGTAACAACTCCGTAGCAGTCCAATCCGATTTCCAGCCCCATTAGGCACACGGTCACATTAATTAATATCTATTTGGGCTGCTAATCAGATCCCGATCGAGCGGGATAAGTAAGTAGATCAAACCAGAGTGTTACACCCTTGGCGACCGTGACAGGACAAGTGCAATTTTCGGACGAATCGCAAAGAACAATAGGTAATTTTATCTTATTTAACGCGAAGAAAATATTTTCCAGTGTTGAATCGGGACCGAGCTTAAACTTTAATATCGCGGCAAGAAACAGTGCATTGTGAACAATATGAAGTAATAGCACCTTACGAATGTGACTAAACATTTTCTTGCCATTTTAGATGAGAATAATAGTGTCAATAAACTGTGTTATAATGTGCAAACGCGCAAATCCGCACGAAAAACTGTGAAAAGTAAACACCAAAGAAAGACACGTGTGAACATTACTATAGCAAAACTAACTAAGAATACGTCACGAAAGTTTTAAAGAAATGTTTAGTGATAATATTTTGATTGGAATTGCTTTTTAAATAGTGAAAATCGGGCAGCTTCATGTGTACCCATAAACTGGTATGCGGACGACAATGTATTGTGGCGACGCAATTATTGAGTGACGTCACGCAGACCCGTGTAGCAGTTGCACCAAAGAGCTTCGATCCGCGAGGTGATTTCACACGACATCCCACCACGGAGCGGCCGGCTGAGCGACGCGACTTCGAGACACCGAGCGCAGTCCCGGCACCTAGCGGCCAGACTACAAACTATGCCCGCCCGCAGCGCCATGGAGCGGCCGACGGAGAACTACGACGACTTGCAACAGCAGCGCAACCTCACGCAGCTCCAGCGGCAGTACAGCACCACGCCCACCTCAAACGTCAAAACATCGCGACTCGCAATAACGTCGGTTGGTGAGTGGAGACGACTGGTTGACATAACATTAAATTGCAACGTGCAGTTTTCGCGGTAAATAAACGTTTGTAAACTGAATTGCGCGTTAGGAAAAGTGCCCAATTGCAATAATTTCCGAAAAGTTTGCGAAAAATACTCTGAAATTGAGCATACTTATTTATGCATACTGCGCTGTCTAAATGATAATTATACAGTTATGCTTATTGTTTTTGGGGGATTTTATATGTATAGATTTTATGAATAGTATGATTTATCTTATTTAAAACATTTTACATAAGCTGTGTATGTGAATATTGATATTTGAAGTGATTAGGTTTTGAGAGTTGTTATGTTCGATGCTCCTGCATATTGTATCAATTTAGGGGTTAATTGAATAATACTTCAGGTACTGTTTGATTAGTTTCGTGGTAATTAGGAGTGTTTTGGGTTACTAGAGGTTATTCTATATTACTTGCCTGTGCATTAAAAAAAAATAAATCAAACATGTCTACTGAAGATAAGCAGGTTTGTGAGGCAGTAGTTGAAAGGAAAGGGATAGGACAGGAAGACAGGGAAGATTCGGGAATCAGTGATTATGAAGTATCATTAGATAGCCCACTAGCACACTCAACTAATTATCCCGAGACACCGAGACAAACGACGAGAGATAAGCCAATTTCAGAGGATGCAGATATACGGTCGATGTTAGCAGAGTTACTAAAGGGGACCAAATCCTTAGAGAAGAGTTCACAAGAAACAAGAGAATCACTAAAAGGTTTACAAGAGAATCACGCATCGTTAGAGAAGCGTGTACAAGAAACTAACGCATCGTTAGAGAAGAGTGCACAAGAAGCTAGAGAAAGGGAAGAAATATTTCGCAAATCATTAAAGGAAGATTTGCAAGAAACTATAGCACAAGAGATCAAAACATCGTACACAAAGATGGAATGTAATCTGAAGAAGGAAATGCAGGAGTTACCAAAACGACTGAAGATGAACGTCGATGAGAGAGATAGTAAGCTACAGAAAAATATAGACTAGGTCCAGGAAGATGTGGAGAAGATGGAAGGAAAGTTAACAAAGAAGATAGAAGACGATGTTGAAGAAACTAAAACCGAATTGGGAGAAAGGATCACCGAGGTGACGCAGATGCAGAAACAATGCAACGATGCGGTTAAGGAGATGGGAGATAAGCAAAACCCATTGCCTGTCCATCTGAGAAATGCTGTAGCCGTGCAACGAGGAGAAGATAACCAGTGGGTTGCAATAGAAGGTGAGGCCTTCACTTGTGGAATCAAGAAGAAGAAAGGGACTACTAATTATGATCAGTTTGAAGGAGGATTCTTGAAAAACTACTGGTCCAAAGGTCATCAATGTGCAGCACTTGAGGACCTACTACACCGCAAGTCACTTACTACATGGAGAGGAACGTCGAAAGAGTTTGCCGAGCATTTGTGGGAATTGAACGAGACCTTGGAACAACCCTTGAGTGATGACGTAATGATATCTGCGATAAAAAGAAGACTGAATCCGAAGATGCAAGAAACTGTATCTGGGAGCCTAATTAAAAATAGGGAGGCCTTGATGGAGATGCTGGAACAGTTGGAATCTGTTCGATCACAGGGACACAATCAAGCTAATGATCGAAACCGAGAGGGAAGTAATGACCCAAGGATTCATTTTAATCATTCGTCTGATTACAGAGGAAGAGGCGGAGGAACCGAAAAACTGAATGACACTCCAGGTGAGGTCCGGTCAAGAGTGAGGGCTACCAGGACCCGAATAAACCTGCTAAGATATATTTAGGACATTAGCTGTAAAATGGACATCTGAAAAAGGGAAAGGTTTATTTACATTGTGTTTTGCGATGTATTACAATTAGAATTGCATATTTCATGTCGAAGATTATCTAAGAATGAGTATAAAATCTGTAATAACTAATTTGTAGTATAGTAATTCATATGTCCTGTGTCTAAGTAATAATTATGAGTCTATATGTTGTGTGTTTTGTTCAATATTGGACTAGAGAGGACTATTGCTGGTTGATATAAAAATTGTAATTTGGACAATGCCATATTTATGAGATGTATAACCTTTTGTAAAAATTATTGTGGAGGCAGCCCACTACCGGAGTCGAGGGATTATTTGATGAATTGTAATTTCATTAATTATTTACACTGTGTGTTTGTTCAAATGTAGCAATGTTTCATTCCCTTGCCGATTCTTTTTCGCCTGCGGCTCTAAAGAAGTTTTCGAGGGCGGGGATGTAAGGGGTCCGCAGGCCCTTACTACTAGGTTTGCACTCATACAGGTCGACAGGGCAACTATCGATTAGTGTATCGGGTCGCGAGAGCAAGAGTTGAGTCAAGTCAGTGCGTGTTGTAGGTTCCCGCGAGGCGGGCAGAGCTGAGCAGAAGCCAGCAATTGAAAGAAATTACCGACAAAGGGAGTGGCCATCGCCATGGTTCAACCCCTTTGTGTTAGTATTATACGGGAAAGTGAGAAAGTATAAGTAACAGAGTGATTCAGTGATATTTATGTGCCGTTATTGAGATTCCGCGTCTACCGCGCCGGCATTATTTGGATTACAGTGTTGGATTACAGTGATTGTATGTTGCGTGTGACGATTATGAATAGCGAGGAAGCCTGTGCTGAGATTAGCCGTTATTAACAGTGTATTGACGAAGGCAGTGGCTGTCTCCTTATCTTTGTGGTTTTTGATAAGAATATAGGTTTTGTTTAGTGAAGCTGTGTTTGTTGTTCTTCTTGCCACCAAACAGTACATTATTACAGTATTTGCGAAGGACAAAATGGAATGTAACAACTCCATAGCAGTCCAATCCGATTGCCAGCCCCATTAGGCACACGGTCACATTAATTAATATCTATTTGGGCTGCTAATCAGATCCCGATCGAGCGGGATAAGTAAGTAGATCAAACCGGAGTGTTACAGTATGTAATGGGTGTAATAGAAAAAGGAAAAAAAGGCTGCTCAAACGTTTTGTGGTTTGATGGACCTTCCCCCTCCTTCCAGTAGGTTCAGCAAGTACGTAAAAATACTTTTAGGTGCCTTGACAGGTGTGTCTAAGGCATCTATGAAACGTGCAGTAGAAGAAACTGTAAATATTAGTGGAACCAGGGACATTACTGTTGCACCTGATGGGACATGGCAACATCGAGGACATCGTTCCTTGAATGGTGTTGTAAGTGCTGCTTCTCTGGAGAACTGAAAAGTTGTTGATGTTGAGTGCTTGTCTAAGTACTGCCACACCTGCCACGCTAACACTAAAGGACATATTGAACGTCAGTGTTTTAAGTATTATGATGGATATAGTGGAGGTATGGAGTGTGATGGAGCTCTAAAAATATTTCAGAGGTCGGTGCCCGTTTATAAAGTTAGATATACGAAGTACCTAGGCAATGAGGACTCTAAAGCTTTCACTAAAATTAAGGAGTTAAATTTTTATGGTGATACCTTGGTAACAAAACTGGAGTGTTGTGGACATGTGCAAAAGAGGATGGGTGCTAGATTGAGGAAGCTACGTAGAGAAATGAAAGGAAAGTTGCTACCTGATGGAAAATCTCTGTCTGGTGGAGGCAGATTCACAGAAACTGAAATAGACCTTCTTCAGAGTTATTATGGACTGCCCATTATACCATCTCCACCTCTGAATCATGTTACAGCAATGAGAAAAGCTGTATGGGTCACCTACTTTCATACACTGTCCAAAAATGACCAACCTGTTCATGGACTTTGCCCTAAAGGAGCAGATTGTTGGTGTGGTTACCAAAAAGCAAAAGAAAGTGGTCATATATATCATGATAAGCATTCTCTTCCTGAGCCGGTTATGAATGAAATAAAACCAATTTTCAGAGACCTGCCTGACCCTGTTTCGCTTAGTAAATGTCTTCATGGGGACATTCAGAATATAAATGGAAGTTTCAACCATCGCATATGGGAAAGACTACAAAAGAATGTTTTTGTCGGATTAAATACATTAAAATTTGGTGTATTAGATACAGTGATATGTTTCAATGATGAAGTGGTAGGAAGGTTGAAAGTTCTGAGAAATTTAGGCATAAAATGTGGCTCTAATATGGAAGATCAATTGCTTGTGTGTGACAGACAACAGGTGCATGAAGGTGAAAGATTCGCTCTTCAAGTTACCAAAGAAGCAAGAAGTGCTAAAAGGAATGCCAAGAGGAAGCTTGAAGATGAAGAAGTGCTGCAGGATGAAGACTATGCTTCAGGAATGGTGAGAGTCACAGTTTAATTCGACTCAGGTCTTCATTTACAATTTTCTGCAAGTTGTATTTTTCAGAATTCAGGTACAAATATTTCCTAAAGCTTATGAAGCATTGCTCTACTTTTTTTCTGTAACTTTCAACTGTCCATACTTATATAACAGACATAAGTCACAGTGCAGAATCAACTAAGTTACAGAAAAAACAACATTTTATTAGGAAAAAATTACAAAAATTAAAATATGAGATGTGATAATATTGTCCTTGTAATATACATAACAGGTGGAATTAAGTAGGTCTAGTACCTCAGCCACCATGTCATGCATATCACGTAAAAATTCGGTCTCCTTCAAATGTATAACACTGGATTAAATGGTACCTCAATTTGAGAAAGCAATTTGGAAAACAAAACTGCATCAATTTCTTTGTAATTTTTTTAATAACGCTAAGCGGGTTCAAAAATATTCAAAATACTTCTAATTTGTTTAGAAAGTGTGTTAGATTACCTGATATAAACAAAAAAAACTGTAAAATATATACATAATAAACGGTGTTGATTTTTACATGATATTACATAATATTGAGCAGGAAAAGTACCCTGTATCCATAAGAGTATTTTTTCATCTACTTGAAACTCATGTGTTTTGGTCAGATTTCTGTCACAGTAGATTTTCCTTATATGACCATTTTCTGTTAGTGAAACAAAGGTTTCTCTTATCTTTTTCTCCCAGGAGACTTTGTCTCTTGTAACGCTGCGGTGTGGGTCTTCCCATTCATTCGCTTCCTTTTCCTTGCAATATTTCAGCTAGTGTGTGTAAAGCAGAAGTTTGTGGAAGATTATTTACTGTCTCAAAAGGTCCTACGTATTCAACCCTCTTAGTTTCTTTATTAGCAGCGTTTGTGTGAATGAACCTGTAAAATTCTGTAAAAATCATCGCTGTTGTGTGCACTTCTGGGTGAAACTGTGAGAGTAGAGGTGGATCCCCTCCACGCCCACACTGGCATGATGGCCAACTCAAAAAGTCTACTGCCATCTCTGCGTAAGGGTTAGTTTTCACTAAAGTAACGTGTCGCAGGATGTGGGCACTGCTATGTTTGCGTATTCTGGTTAAGGTTAGCTATTAATACGCTCTCATCTGGAGATAGATTGGGTCGAAAGTCGAACGAAGGGTAGCGTTTTGAAGGGCAGAGGAGAAAAAAGTGCCATAGCAAGAGCCAAGGGAAAAAACCTCTGCGATATTTAGGTCGGGTAGTAAGAGCGGTAGCGGATGTCTTCCTGACCGCGACAGTTCATGAAAGAGTAGATTATGTTAATACCGGGTATCATGCAGGTCGATACCTTAGCCATTGTGCGGTGGTGTTACTCGGCGGCTGCCGCTGGGTGCCAGTGTTGATCTCTCGGTCACGGTCAGCATACCTGTAACAGGTTCATCATCGTTTTGTGTCCGACAGGTCATACATCAGATGCACAGTGTAGGGTGATGTTGGCGATTCGTTGGTGCGTCAGTGTCCGAGCTCATCGGTTTCTCTGCTGTAGCCTGATGGCCGGCTTTAATAGCAGCTCGCATATCCAGTCAACGTTCCCAATATGTAGGCCGGCCGAAGTGGCCGCACGGTTCTAGGCGCTACAGTCTGGAACCGCGCGACTGCTCGGTCGCAGGTTCGAATCCTGCTTCGGGCATGGATGCGTGTGATGTCCTCAGGTTAGTTAGGTTGAAGTAGTTCTAACCTCAGAAGTTAAGTCCTATAGTGCTCAGAACCATTTGAACCATTTTTCTGATATGTAGGGACTTGCCGTCGTTTGTCGCTTATTGGTGTATGTTAGCTTGCCATAGATGATTATGCCCTAGCTACTAGTGTCTTGGGCCGTTTATGCTTCCACCTATGGTTGTGATCATAGTTCCCCAGAGTAAAGATGAAAGGATTGTTCGAGTATCTCGAGTTCCTGTACAGTCGTGTGGCGTGTTTTTTGAATATTTCAAATGGTTCAAATGGCTCTGAGCACTATGGGACTTAACTTCTAATGTCATCAGTCTCCTAGAACTTAGAACTACTTAAACCTAACTAACCTAAGGACATCACACACATCCATGACCGAGGCAGAATTCGAACCTGCGACCGTAACTGTCGCGCGGTTTCAAACTGTAGCGCCTAGACCCGCTCGGCCACCCAGGCCGGCTTTGAATAGTTCCTTGAGGGTTTCAAAGTAGTATTCATTGTGAAGATCGACGGTGCGTGTTTAGCATGGAGCGTTGCTAATGATGCGTAACACTTTGTTCTGTATGATCTGCAGGCGTGTAGGAGCTGCATATCCCAAGAAGGGAGCTGCGTACGTCATCAGGGGTCTAATCAGTGTCATGCATATGGACCTCGACACCCTCCTATTCAGTTCATTTTCTCTGTCGAGCCTGGAGTAGTGCCTCGAGTGCGCTCTACTTTCAACGTATTCGATGTGGTATCCCCATGTAAGTGACATTGCGTTCATTTGTAACATTTGTTAATTGCGTAATCTTTGGACATATTTCGCATACTCTTAAGCGCAGTCGAACGAAAGAGTGCACATTATCTGTTTTTTTGTAAAAATTATAAATTTGTGGTAAGATCTTATGGGACCACGGTCCATAAGCTTACACACTACTTAATCTAGCTTAAACTAACATACGCAATGGACAATACCCACATAGACACACCCATGCCCGAGGGAGGACTCGAACATCCGACGGGCTGAGTGACAAGACGCTACCCCGCGCGGCTTTTGTTATTTTTTATTTTTTATTTATTTATTGATTTTTTGAAAAGTTCAATAGAAGTATTAACCCTCTGCTACTGTAGTTTTCCGAACATGTAGATATTGCGTTAATAAAAATAAAGCTGCAATATTTTTGGATTAACCATGCAACCATGATTGTTAATAAAAAGATAGTTCTTAGTTGATAAATCGATTGCACCACAACATCGTTATATTTTGTGTACTTTTATTTCTTAATACTGTTTGAAATAAGTAACTTTACAGTTCGTTCAATAAAATTGGCACTGCATAATGAATATAATTACACAGTATCAGCCGTTGACGTTAAGGTGATTGTCATAAACTACTGAGACCAGTTAATGTGTGTTAGAACGCCTGAAAGTTTGACACACCAGAAACTAATGCTTACTGACACGGCTGTTGTTATCTATGAAGAAATGAATGTCCATACCACATTCACCATGAAAATGTAGGTTAAAGAGTAATTCTTGGTCACCGAGAATGTTGAAACAAACTCACGTTAAACTGATTCACTAGGCCTGAGTAATGGTACCAAAAAGCAGCGTGTGGTAGCCATGCGGTCTCAGGCGCGTTGTCACGGTTCGCGCGGCTCCTCCCGTCGGAGGTTCGCGTGCATCCTCGGGCATCGGTGTGTGCGTAAATTAGTTTAACACATTGACTGCCATGGTATAGTTGAGTTACCGACCCCTTGGGGCCATTTACTTTTTTCAATATCCTGCTTTAGTTTGCTCTAAGTAAACTTTTTAAGTGCGAATAAAGTGAAAATATGGCATTTTAGTACCTTTTTTAAAAACATTTTTGTGTGAGTTAGAAATGATTCACATGGCCCCAGAGTAAAGGCACCAGGTGTGTCGTTGTCTATGTCACTAATGGCTCTGAGCACTATGGGACTTAACTTCTGTGGTCATCAGTCCCCTAGAATTTAGAACTACTTAAACCTAACTAACCTAAGGACATCACACACATCCATGCCCGAGGTGGGATTCGAACCTGCGACCGTAGCAGTCGCGCGGTTCCGGACTGAGCGCCGTAACCGCGAGACCACCGCGGCCGGCTATGTCACTAATAATACTAGGTTTGTACTCCTGTCAGTATTTCATCTCACAGCATTATCTGTGTACAGATCCATTTTTGCTTTCCTGCATTTTTTCTACAGCCTTTATTCAGTGTTGTTTGCTCCGTAACAAAGTGATATTGTGGCAGAAGAATATGTCTCGTAGAAGTTATGAAGATGAACAAAGGCATGTACAGCAGCTTTTAGATGATGTTATGGACATAAGTGATGGAGATTCGGTGTCTTTATTTGGTGATAGCTCGGACGAATTTTCACCAGAGGAAACCAGAACCGAAACCAGAAGTTCCGGTGATGAAATCACATCAGTGAAGGTAGGAAGAAGAGTTTTATGTTCACATTCAGTCGAAGAAGCAGACTTCAAAGCTGTACAAACCGGGCAGCAAGGCACTTCTAACCGTGTTAGTGGCATAACTACTGCAGTTGATTCAGGTTCAATTGAAGTAAGTGTAATATCAGAAAATTTTGAAGATGAAGATGACACGCGAAGAAAAAATTCTAATGATATTGTCTGGGGGCCAGTTACCTATAAAAATATGAAGAACTTTACATTTATTCATTCCAGTTCTGGTGTAAATGTTTCTGTTGCACTAACTCTCAAAGACAAGACACCATACGATTTCTTCGAATATTATTTAACTGATTAAATTTTAGAATATGTAACTCAACCAACTAATTTGCACATGGAAACAGCCAGACGTAAGTGTAGAGTGTGCTACGAAAAAATGAAGATGAATTTGGACGAAAGCAAGCTGTCAAAAAATGCAAACAAACTGCATGGAAATGTAAGACTTGTGACTCATATTTTTGCGTACAGTGTTTTTTCATAAAGCACAGTGCACACAGGTGTTTGAGAAACAAAGTGGAATGACCCAAATTTTTCAGTTTCTTTGTTGTTGCAATTAGAGTTGAAGAATGTAAATAAAACTGTATGTGATTTGCAATCTACTGTAGAAGTAATATGTAAAATTAAATAATAAATAATAAAAAGAAGAAAAGTCCAATACGACTGAGCCATGTGAGTTATATATAACTCACGAATCCAATGTCAATTACTTCTCTTGAGCTCTTGAAAACAGTAGGCCACGAACGTAATTTGTTGCTGGGGCCATAACCTACTATAACACCGAGTCACAGCACTCTCCTGTGGGTTACAACTGCACCACGGAGCTTTAAATGGAAAATGTCCGTGAGTTGTATTTCTCCACGTGGCCCGAAGAGAACACTTCCTGTGAGCTATATTTAACTCACGTGGTAGTCAATGTGTTAAGTTAGATTAAGTGTGTGTAAGCCTAGGGACCGATGGCCTCGGCAGTTTGGTCGCGTAGGAACTTACCACAAATTTCCAAAATGGTACCAAAAACTCGAAACATAACATAATCACCACCGTCCTGAAATAAACCTACAGTCTGAACTATACACAGCGGGTTAAACGCTGTCGGTGTAACTCGACGCCTTGCATCATTTGAAAACAGACAAAATCGCGACTTCTGGCTACGCTGCGCGGCTCCACTTACATAGCGTCCATTTTTTATGTAGCTATGCTCATCGGAGGCATGCAGTATCGTGCGCCGCTAATTCTTACGGCCTATAGCGAATTAACCGACTACAAATGTCCATTGCAGTGATCGTTCGGAAGCTGGTTGAAACTGACCTACATTCGCCGACGGTAGCCATATAGGTCGGATTGGAAACCGGCGGGAACTGAAGTGGTGTTTCACTTGTCTCGAGACGTGGGTTACTGTATCTTTACGATCACTGTTCTTCCGCTGCGTTACATGCCTATGAATGGTACATCATCCCTAGTTGACATGATGAACGGCCCAAGTTGACACAATAACAATTCGGCAACTTCATTTCAGGAATGTTCGTGGCTTTCTCTCACGTCTTCGCTGATTCTGTCCAACCGAATGACACATAAACACGTCATCCTCTATACACTGGTGGGAGAGAGTGTAACGTCAACCGTTCTCGCATTGTAAACTAAGATATTATACGCGGGTAAACAGTATCTGCAATTCACTCGAGATAGTCTACAAGAATCTTGGCAAAATATTTTATTTTCCAGACGGAGAGGCCCTATGTGCAGAACACCTCGTCGATTTTTGTGCATAATCGATCCCTTATCTCCAAAACGTCTCCACGCCCGTTTTTAAACTTCCGCTAACTACATGTGGTTCAAGGTTTGACGCATTACGTAGCTGCAGGAATTTCAATTCAGTTTATTCAGTAGCTTATTCGTTCAGGTTACCGCTATTCGGACAACTGTATAGACTGTTCTCAAGCTCGAACGTTTCGCCTTACTGCCAGGCAAGAACAACTTACTCACTACATGCCAAGCTGGTAAATAACCTACAACAATATCCCGCTAAAAAGTGGTAGGCGCTAAGCGGAAGAGATTCCAATACAGAGAAATATAATACACAGATGTATTTGAGTTAATGATAAATGATACTTATTAGCATTTAAGGTTTATATGTGCTTGTTTTATTCGCTACAAATCATCGTATTCAACTTGTAAAATAAAATATTAATACTACGTTGTAATTTGGAAAGGTAAATAAAATAATTTTGTAATTATAATAAATACACACATGAAAAGTTTTGCATCAGCTCGGTTCCGAGAGTTCAGGAACCTGTACAGAAAATATGAATAGAGATGAACATAAACACCATTTCCGCCCTTTTTATTGCTCATGAAAATCACACATTGCTTGTTGTACCACCATACAGCGAGACCCTCAGAGGTGGTGGTAGAGATTGCTGTACACACCGGTACATCTAATACCCAGTAGCACGTCCTCTTGCATTGATACATGCCTGCATTCCTCATGGCATACTATCCACGAGTTCATCAAGACACTTTTGGTCCAGATTGTCTCACTCTTCAACGGCGATTCGGCGTAGATCCCTCAGAGTGGTTGGTGGGTCACGTCATCCATAAATAGCACTTTTGAATCCATCCCAGGAATTTTCTATAGGGTTAATATCTGGAGAACATGCTGGCCACTCTAGTGGAGCGATGACGTTGTCGTTGAGGAATCATTCACAAGATGTGCACGGTGGTGGTGCAAATTGTCGTTCATGAAGACGAATGCCTCGCCAATACGCTGCCGATATGGTTGCATTATCGGTCGGAGGATGGCAGTCACGTATCGTACAGCCGTTACGGCAACTTCCATGACCACCAGCGGTGTACGCAGGCCCCAGATAATGTTACCCCAAAACAGCAGGGAACCTCCACATTGCTGCACTCGCTGGACAGTGTGTCTGAGGTGTTCAGTCTGACCGGTTGCCTCCAAACACATATCTGACGATTTTCTGGCTGAAGGCATATGCGACACTCATCGGTGAAGAGAACGTGATGCCAATCCTGAGCAGTCCATTCGTCATATAGTCGGGCCCATCTGGACCGCGCTGCATGGTGTCGTGGTTGCAAAGATGGACCTCGCCATGGACGTCGGGAGAGAAGTTGCGCATCATGCAGCCTATTGCGCACAGTTTCAGTCGTAACACGACGTCCTGTGGCTGCACGAAAAGCATTATTCAACATGGTGGCGTTGCTGTCAGGGTTCCTCCGAGCAATAATGGGCGGGCAGCGGTCATCCACTGCAGTAGTAGCCCTGGGGTGGCCTGAGCGAGGCATGTCATTGACAGTTCCTGTCTCTCTGTGTCTGCTCCATGTCCGAACAACATCGCTTTGGTTCCGTCCGAGACGCCTGGACACTTTTCTTCCTGGTGGCATCACTGGAACTGATCGGCGGTGGGACCCTGTCCGTCTAATAGGCGCTGCTCATGCATGGTTGTTTACATCTTTGGATGGGCTTAGTGACATCTCTGAACAGTCAAAGGGACTGTGTCTGTGATACAGTATTCACAGTCAACGTCCAGGAGTTCTGGGAACTGGGGTGATGCAAAACTTTTTTGATGTGTGTATAATACGATAGGTGTTCGGTAAGTAATGCAACATATCTTTCACCCAGAATCGCTTGAAAAAACGCCGAAGCGTTTGTGATACAGCGTGGAATATTCCCACTTCATCCCCTATACTAGGTCCGATAGGTGTCGGCATTGTATGTAGCCTACAAAATGATGTCTACAATTGAGGTGCTTTCCAAGAAAAGAGCTATCATTGAGTTTTTTTTGCGTTGAATAGTACACCGATTTTGTGACATACAACAGGATCCTAATCAGGGCGTAATTATTTAGTTTCACCTTAGTGCTTCGGTAATTATGTTTTTGGATCTCTGCGTAATAGACTAATTTATTAGACACAATTCCTGCAGTAAAGTTTCGTAACGTGAGTCGATAGTCGTTTGTTTGTTTCGAAAGCAAGTGACCGCTTGTTAGTCAGCCACTAGATATCCGCTTATCTGGGTAGTTTAGTTTTCCACTTTCTTTAGTATGGATAAGAACTGTGATTTTTGCGTGTGCATGTGAGCCGAGTTGGTGGCACTTCGCCCTCAGCTCTAGGCTGTGACGGCTTTATTTACACAGCTTGAGGCTGCAGTGGATGAGCACCACGTTTTGGGCCGGCTGTAGGTATCCAACAGACGTCCAATACGTCGGGGTCGCAGTGAGGTTGACCCCCCCGCCACCACCCCCACCCCCACCCCCCACCTGAGTTCGAGTGGGACGTAGTTCCAGGGCGTAGCAGGCGGCAAAAGACTTCCCAGGGGGCCGCACGTAAGGCCTCCCCAGTTAGTCTGACGAACAGGTAACAGGTGCTGCCGGTGGCTGACACTGTCGCTGAGCCGGATGCCATAGCATCTCCTGTTTCAGAGGAAACCTCGCAGCCTGCAAGATCCGGCCAATCACAGAGGGTAGGATTATTGGTAGTTGGGAGCTCCAACGTTAGGCGCATTACGAGGTGTGGCTAGAAAAAAACCGGACTAGTACTGGTGAAACAATAAAACGAATGCAATAAGGCTGAAAGTCACGTGGCCTGTCACGTGACACTCGCTCCGCCTGCTGCTCGAGTTTCATCTGCCTCCTGCACTCAGTCTGCCCGTGGCGTCTGTTTTAGGTAGTTGACGTTTTGTCTGTGCGTCGGAAAATGTTGAGTGTACAGAAAGAACAGCGTGTTAACATCAAATTTTGTTTCAAACTAGGAAAATCTGCAAGTGAAACGTTTTTAATGTTACAACAAGTGTACGGCGATGATTGTTTATCGCGAACACAAGTGTTTGAGTGGTTTAAACGATTTAAAGATGGCCGCGAAGACACCAGTGATGACACTCGCACTGGCAGATCATTGTCAGCAAAAACTGATGCAAACATTGAAAAAATCGTTAAACTTGTTCGACAAGGTCGCCGTTTAACAATCAGAGCAGTGTCTGAGTTAATAGGAGTTGACAAGGATTACCGATTTACCGATTTTTTCAATGTTTGCATCAGTTTTTGCTGAAATGGTCTGCCAGTGCGAGTGTCATCACTGGTGTCTTCGCGGCCATCTTTAAATCGTTTAAACCACTCAAACACTTGTGTTCGCGATAAACAATCATCGCCGTACACTTGTTGTAACATTACAAACGTTTCACTTGCAGATTTTCCTAGTTTGAAACAAAATTTGATGTTAACACCTGTTCTTTCTGTACACTCAACATTTTCCGACGCACAGACAAAACGTCAACTACTTAAAACAGACGTCACGGACAGACTGAGTGCAGGAGGCAGATGAAACTTGAACAGTAGGCGGAGCGAGAGTCACGTGACAGGCCACGCGATTTTCAGCCTTATTGCATTCGTTTTATTGTTTCACCAGTACTAGTCCGGTTTTCTTCTAGCCACACCTCGTATGGGGCCCCTTAGGGACTTGGCTGACAAGAAGGGAAAGAAAACCAATGTGCACTCCGTGTGCATACCGGTGGAGTCATTCCAGACGTGTAACAGGTCCTCCCGGATGCCACGAAGAGCAGAGGGTGCAACCAACTGCAGGAGGTGGCTCACGTCGGTACCAATGATGTTTGTCACTTTGGATCATAAGAGATTCTCTCTGGTTTCGAGTGGCTAACAGAAGTTATAAAGGCTGCCAGTATTGCTTTTGGGATGAAAGTAGAGCTGACCATTTGCAGCATAGTCGACAGGACCGATGCTGCCAGTATTGCTTTTGGGATGAAATCAGAGCTGACCATTTGCAGCATAGTCGACAGGACCGATGGCGGAACTCTGGTACTGAATGGGGTGGAGGGTACGAATCAGAGGCTCAGACGGTTCTGTGACCGTGTAGGCTGCAGGTCCCTCGACTTGCGCCAAAGCGTGGTTGTGTTTTGGGTTCCGCTGAATAGTTCAGGAGTCCACTATTTGCAGAAAGCGGCTACACGTGTAGCTTCAGTCCGGAACCGCGCTGCTGCTACGATCGCAGGTTCGAATCCTGCCCCGGGCATGGATGTGTGTGATGTCCTTAGGTTAGTTAGGTTTAAGTAGTTGTATGTGTAGGGGACTGATGACCTCAGATGCTAAGTCCCATAGTGCTTAGAGCCATTTCAACAATTTTTTGCAGAACTGAAACAGTCGTCCACCAGGTGGGATACTCAAAGGTCTTTGCCCCCTGCGTTCCTCGACGTCTTACAGAAGACCATAAAGAGCAACGAAAGACCATCTGTTCGGAGTTGCGAGACTGATCGTGGCATTTGTTTGTCGAATATCGCCACAGGCGATGAAATATGGGCTTAGATTTCGAATTGGAAACAAAACGATAATTCATGGAGTGGCGCCACACCACCTGTCCCCCTAAGAAAAAGTTCAAATTTGCAACCTCAGCCACTAAAGACATGGCGCTGGTCTTCTGGGACTTTCAAGGGGCTATTCTGTTTGATTTCCTTCATCATGGTTCAACGATCGCTTCTGAAGTGTATTGTGCTAACCTCAGGAAAATGAAGAAGTGATTTCAACGGGTTCGTCGCTATAAAAGTGCGTAACTAACTTCTCCTTCTGCATTACTATGCAAGACCTCACGCAGGTCTGCGAATCCGAGACTGTTCTTCCTCATCACCCTCACAGTCTTGATTTCGCACCTTCCGACGTCCGTTTCGGACAATGATGGGTGCACTACGAGGTAAGCAGAATATGTATGATGGGGATGTTATTGACGCAGCTCGATGTTGGTTCCGACGTCGACAAGAAGAGTGGTACTGGCACTCCCAGGAAGGTGGCGTAACGCCGTCACATTGAACAGAGATAGGGTTTTGTAGCCAAAATTTTAGGGAATAATGTTGTGTAGTGGAATCCAAAATAAAACCATGAACATCGATACCACACCGCGGCATGAGACTGATGCTCACCGAAACCAACACACACATTAAGCGAGATACGTGGTCACCTGGTGCCAGTTCTATAGCTTCTGTAGTGTCTGAAGTATGTACGTGAGCCGCACGTGGGTCAAATTTTGTAAAATTCAACTGAATTTATGTTAAAAAATTTGCCACTCTTTGACTTACTGCCCGTTCGCTTTCGTCTCGGAATCTTCGGCTGGCGTTTCTTCAATGACTTTATTTTTTGACGTCTCGCCAGCACAAGTGGCTCTGTATTGTCAAAGATTCACCAGGATTGAAGGATGAAGCATTAACAATACCAGCCAATCCGCTTCGCACCGACGTAACGCCAGAAAAATCATTAAGCGAATGTCGGCCGAAGATCCCGAAACGAAAGCCGACAATCAGTACGTCATAAATAAAGTAGTATATGCAGTTACTGTGACATGTACTTTAAATCACTGTTACCTACAGCAACTTGGCGCTACAAACAGAGAAAACGACGGGAGTGGACCCTAGCAGGTGGCCGCTAGACGGTAGGTAAACAAGTCACTTGTTCCGGTGCGGTAGCGACGAAACTTGGCGGAGTCAAGACGCAGCGAGGCAGCTCCGCAGAGGGCCGGATAGTGGCGGAAGGAGCTGCCCCGGGGGCAGAGGTGGGAGGCGGAGGCGAAGGAGAAGGGGAAGAGGATGTGGCGGCCAAACTTCCTGCCCGCGGCCGGGCAGGATAAGCTGCCCGGGAGGGGCGACGTCGCCCTCGATAAAGCTGTCCTTCTGGGAGCGGCGCGCAACTCCGCCAAGTGGCGGCTGCGAACTGTTGAATTGCTGTCCTGGAGGGCCGCAGGGCTCTCGTCCCGACAACTGTTCTGCCAGTCACCTCTGACCTCTCGCTCTTCAATTCCATTGAGGTTGTACCAACAGCAGAACCATTTTTATCTCTCAGTTCATGCAAAGATTTAGAGGTTTGTTCAGAAGTCCCCGATCTTCTGGTACAGAAAACAGTCACAAAAAATTTCAAACACTTACTGGTTGCTCAGTGTAGGTGAAAATACTATCAGCAATGTTCCAGATTTCGAGGTAGAATGCGATAGGAATGATGGTGGAAATAGGATCACATTTGAGGAAGTGGAGAAAATGGTCAATAGACTGCAGTGCAATAAAGCAGCTGGGGTGGATGAAATTAAGTCGGAACTCATCAAATACAGTGGAGTGACAGGTCTTAAATGGCTACACAGGATAATTGAAATGGCGTAGGAGTCGGGACAGGTTCCATCAGACTAGACGAAAGGAGTAATCACACCAATCTTTAAACATGAAAACAGAATAGATTGTAACAACTACAGAGGTATCTCTTTAATCAGCGTTGTGGGCAAAATCTTCTTAGGTATTGTTGAAAGGAAAGTGCGAGTATTAGTTGAGGACAAATTGGATGAAAATCAGTGTGGGTTTAGGCCTATTAGAGGTTGCTAGGACCAGATCTTTAGCTTACGGCAAGGAATGGAGAAGTGTTACGAGTGGAACAGGGAATTGTATCTATGCTTTATAGATCTAGAACAGGCATATGATCGGGTTCCTAGGAGATTATGGAATAGGAGGCAAACTTTTGCAAGCAATTAAAGGTCTTTACATAGATAGGCAGCAGTCAGAGTTGACGGTAAATTGAGTTCATGGTTCAGAGTAGTTTCAGGGGTAAAACAACGCTGCAACCTGTCTCGACTGTTGTTCATATTATTTATGGTTCAGATGTTGAAAAAAGTAGACTGGCTCGGTGAGATTAAGATATGTGAACACAAAATAAGCAGTCTTGCGTATGCGGATGACTCATTTGTGATGGAAGACTCGATTGAAAGTTTGCAAAGTAATATTTCAGAGCTAGATCAGAAATGTAAGGACTATGGTATGAAGATTAGCATCTCCTAAACTAAAGTAATGTCAGTGGGAAAGAGATATAAACGGATCGAGTGCCAAATAGGAGAAACAAAGTTAGGACAGGTGAACGGTTTCAAGTACTTAGGATGCATATTCCCACAGGACGGCAACATAGTGAAGGAACTGGAACCGAGGTGTAGCAACGCTAATGCAGTGAGCGCTCAGCTACGCTGTACTCTCTTCTGCAACAAGGAAGTCAGTACCAAGACTAAGTTATCTGTGCACAGTTCAGTCTTTCGACCAACTTTGTTGTATGGGAGAAAAAGCTGGGTGGATTCCGGTTACCTTATCAATAAGGTCGAGGTTACGGATATGAAAGTAGATAGGATGATTGCAGGTACTAGTAAATGGGAACAATGCCAGGAGGGTGTCCACAATGAGGAAATCAAAGAAAAACTGGGGATGAACTCTATAGATGTAGCAGTCAGGTCGAACAGGCTTAGATGGTGGGGTCATGTTACACGCATGGGAGAAGCAAGGTTCCCAAGAGACTCATGAGTTCATCAGTAGAGGGTAGGAGGAGATCAAGAAGAAGGTACCTGGATTCGGTTAAGAATGATTTTGAAGTAATAGGCTTAACATCAGAAGAGACACCAATGTTAGCATTGAATAGGGGATCATGGAGGAATTTTATAAGGGGGAGTATGCTCCATACTGAACGCTGAAAGGCATAATCAGTCTTAAATGGGGATGATGACTTACTGGTTATCAACATAGCTTTCTGGCAGATGTCCACGTCTTTCACCACGTAGACACCGTGATTCTATCGCCACTGTGAAACTGCTTTAGGGGTCTGTTTTGTACACTGGGAAATAACTAGGAGTTTTATCAGGCTAATAAGGAGGATGAGAAACCAAATGAGACGTTTTGACGAAGAAACTACTGCATTTCTTTCGGCAGGTGCGGTGGATCATTGTCTTGTTGAAAGACCACACGTGCAGTCGCACTGTCACACATTGTCGGAATGAAATTTCTCTTCAGAACATCTTTACAGCTCGCACTTGTCACCATAATATCCCTAGAACACAATAAGTAAGCCATTGTTATCCTATAATATGACTACCCTCATTTCTTTCAGCTCTGGCACTTACCTGAAAAATTTTTGGTTGCTGTTAGCCCGTGCATGTCCACGGAGCTTAGAACCTTCTTGTCAGGACTGAAGCAAACGCATCTACGACACATCCTCTGTTATGTTGAAAAGACAATCACATTCATGCCGTCTTCACGTTTCAGTATCGTCGCCTGTCTGCATACGTGGCGCCCTTCCGTCTACTTGGAGGACAATTTCTGCGTTATTTGGTCATCACGTAGTAATTTGTCCACAGATAATGGTGAAACGTCAACTACGGAAGTGATGTGCTTCACAGACAATCGTCAGTTATCGAAACCATGTCTCCGCTCGCCTGACTACGTAATACTGGCTGTAGAAGAGTCAGCGCATTATCACGTGTATCCCAGTGAGTCCCGTAACCCGATTTTGTATATGTGTCTGTCATGAAGCCTCAGATTTATTGCAGTTCTGTAGACAACAGCCAGCAGCCGTTTGCGCTTCCATGAACTACAGCCAACAAGCATTACAGCATACGTTGAACAAAATCTAGATCGTAAATCAGTTGGTCCACTACTCTGGAACTTCGAGAGCTAGCAACATACCTTTGTTCCCTTTTACATCACTAAGAGTTTACAATGTGTATAATATTTTGCAGGCACTGAAGCAATGCAAATGTTCCGGTATTTTTTGCACGATACGCTGTCTGTTTGATGGTCTCCATTAGGGGATCTGAACCCGTTAATACAATCTGAAATGTTTTTGTGATTGCGTTCTAAGGAATTTTGAGAGGTCTCCTGCTCATCCTGATAATGACTGTGCGCTTATCAAGCACAGTATTACCAGTCGTGTGACTAGGGCCTCCTGTCGGGTAGACCGTTCGCCGGGTGCAAGTATTTCGATTTGACGCCACTTCGGCGACTTGCGCGTCGATGGGATTGAAATGATGATGATTAGGACAACACAACAGCCAGTCCCTGAGCGGAGAAAATCTCCGACACAGCCGGGAATCGAACCCAGGCCCTTAGGATTCACATTCTGTCGTGCTGACCACTCAGATACCGGGCGCGGACAGTATTATCAGTATAAGTAACTAACATATGTTCTTTGGTGCGGTCCGCCTTTAGCGAAATAGCGAAACACAATTTTGTCTATTATCCCAGACATATTTCACTGCAGTTACAGCATCATTAGTGTTTTCTTTTTTTATTATTATTATGGCTGTTAAACATAAGGAATGTTATTTACTGTTTAAATACATTTAAATATTAGTTTCTAAATCCTAATTACAGATTTCTTCAGAGTGTTCTGATTTAGAAACTAATATTTACATGTATTTAAACAGTAAAGAACATTTCTTATAATTAACAGCCATAATAACAAAAAAAACACTGATTTTGTTGCAACTGCAGTGAAATATGTCTAGGACAACAAACAAAATAGTGTTTTTCTAAAGGCGGACCCCACCCAAAAACATATGTTATTCTTAAAGCAAACACAGACAAAAGAGCTTCAACTTCATGATGTGTATAAGTGAGATTCGGAAGGGAAGAGGAGATAAGTATTTAACTTCCCGTCGACAACGAGAGATGAAGCACAAGGTCGGTTTAAGGAAGGATAGAGAAGAAAAGTGGCCGTTCCCATTTTGAATGAACCATCCCAGTATTTATAATCGAATATCGCCATTGCTTAAAATTTAAACGAAAATACTTAGCAATGGCATCCGATGACTTCTAGCATAAGAAGTCACCCTCGTTATACCAACTGCCTTGTCAAAGAGGGCAGAGGAGCGGACAGAGGTTCTGGACACTCTCTTCCTCTTGGGGTGGGAAATTTCCCGTAAAAGGCGGAAGAACCAGCACTGATCAACGGCATGAGGACGCAGAAGGCAAAGCAAACCGCTGCACTATTGACACATAATATGTATCCACAGGACATGTGGGCTATAATTGAAAAGTGTCATCATGATCTCTCCATTGGCACAAGTTCCCGAAATAGTCACCCATTCTGGTCTCCGGGAGGGGACTGCCAAGGGAAAAGCGACCATGAGAATGAATAAGCAACGAAAGGGTAAACTTTCTACGAGCTGAGGCGTTTGGTCCAGAAGTTTGAACGTGGTAGAGGTGCTAGAAATTCTGAAAATTTAAATGCTAAGGCTCAGTCTAGATACACTGGAGGTCAGGTAAGTGAAATGGAAAGAAGACAAGGATTCCTGGTCAGGCGAGTATAGGGTAATATTAACACCAGCAGAAAATTGTGTTGCGGGAGTTAGATTCGTTGTGGACAGGAAGGTGGGGCAAAGAGTGAGTTACTGTAAGCAGCTCACTCGAGGTGGAGGAAAGTAAGGCAGATTGGATTTAAGTTCCGTCGACATCCAGGTCATTTGAGACGGAACACAAGCTCGGATTTAGTCAAGAATGGGGAAGGAAATCTGACGTGCCCTTTCAGAGGACCGCTGTCGGCGTTTGCTTTGAGTAATTTAGGGTAATCATGGAAAACCGAAATCTAGACGTCTGGACGCGAGATTGAACCGTCGCCCTCTCGAATGCAAGTCCATTGTGGTAACCACTGCGCCACCTCGTTCCATCGTGAAAACCAGTGCGTCACCTCGCTCGGTCGGTTTGTTCTCATGAGTATCGAGAAAAAACCAACAGCGAAAACGAAACTTCCGGTATACATGCCGACGCCCCAAGTAGAAGATGAAGAGATAGAGACAGTGTATGGGGATACTGAAAGGATAATCCAGCACGTAATGCGCGTTGAAAATCTAATGGTCGTGAGGGATTCGAATGTGCATATAGGGAACGAAGTAGAAGAAGGCGTTACAGCAGAATATAGGTTTGGTGGCAGCAACGAGAGAGGAGAAAGAGTAACAGAAATCTGCAATAAATATTATTAGTAATAGTGAATGCTCCGTTCGAGAATCACAAGAGGAGGAGTTATACATGGAAAAGGCCTAGAGATATAGGAATAATTCAGTTAGATTACATCAAGGTCAGGCAGAGACACCGAAATCTGATATTGGATTGTAAGGCGTACCCGGGAGATTATAGACTAAAATCACGATTGAGTAATGGTGGGAATAGGTTGAAGTTGAAGAGACTAATCAGGGAGAATCAGTGCACAAAGAAGTGGGATACGAAGTACTAAGGAATGAAGAGATATGTTTGAAGGGATCTGTGGCTATAGATTCAGTGCTAAGGAATAGCTTAGTAGGCAGTTCAGCTGAAAAAGAATGGACATATCTAAACAGCGCATTCGCAGAATTTTGAAGTAAAACCGTAGACACGAGGCAGGCAACAGCCGACAAGTGCGATTATTATTGGACAATCAGCTTAACAGTTCATACATCTAATTGCTGGCAAGAATAATATATAGAAGAAAGGAAAAGAACATTGAGGTGCTGTTAGATAATGAGTTTGGCATTAGGAAAGGTAAAGGCACCAGAGAGACTGTTCTGACGTTGCTGTTGATAATGGAAGAAAGACTGAAGAAAAACGACACGTTCATTCCATTTGTCAATCTGGAAAAAGCTTCAGACAATGTCAGATGGTGCAAGACGTTCGAAAATCTGAGAACAGTAGTGGTAAGTTGCAGGGAAAGACGGGCAATATGCAATATGTATAAGCACCAAGAGGGAAAATTAAGACTGGAAGACCAAGAACGAAGTGCTCAGATTAAGAAGGATGTTGTACTGCTCCTCGGTGGTGGTGTGTGTACTAAATTATATTTTCTGCGCTAGCCAACAACACCTGCTAAAGCGACTACTATTCATCAGTGTGTCAAACCTGTGTGGGATGGCACTGATACACAGAGATGACAAGTGTATTAAAACGCGTAGCGACACCATAGAGTTCCGCAACGCCGTGTACTATATCAGCTATCTGCAAGTAGTCGTGGGGATGGAAAGTTTAACCAAATGCTTACCACTCGCACAATAGCTACCGCCGAAGATGCAATTGGACCACCACTAGTACAAATTGGTTCTGGTTTTATCGGCTAGTGCTAGCTCTCGATTGAAAATTTTAGCTAACGCATCTGACTATCAGAAGATTTTACAGGTTCGACCAGCAACCTAACACAAAAAGTAATCTACTAGTCGATGAAATCAAGCAGAAACTACAAGTCTGATTAGGATGCGCTACTTAAGTCAATTAAACCCAACTCAACTGCGATGTGCCACTCTTCACAGCAACGTGATCGGAAACCTCGCTTGCGTAACCCAACACTCCAACGCTGATACCTTGGAGTTATCTTATCTTTTTCCCAGCTTGAAAACTATCCAACGTGGAGTTTACGCGTTTCTTTTAATAGAACCCCAATGAAGCAATCAATCTAGACTGAACTTTCTTAGCTACCAGTTTCAGTTAGTTTAATTTTCGTAAGAGCACGCCAGCGATATAATTTTACGTGTTGACAGAGCGTTGCTAGTCAGAGATTATTAATCCTATACAGTCACTGCACTGCAGCTCTATCCTGGCTTATTTATTTTCACGAACACACACAATGGATAATGCTATTTGCACTGTATCAATGATAATGATTTATGCTACAACTTCCATAGTTTATTAATTCCCATAGCTTAACTTTTCCGCTTTTTATCATATGGGAGCCTTTATATTTTATGAAGTAACAGCTTTTTCATGAGATGAGAAAACATTTTATTTTCCAAGCACAGATCAAAAACTGACAAGAATAAACAACTCGTAACCAAGCCGACTACGGCAAAGATAAATATCTATCAGCTGCAGCTTTCAGCCGCTGTTTTTGGCGCAGTGGATAAATGACGTCGCCACATCAGCCCCCCTCCTTTTGAAACCGGGTGCACCAGGTATGTGGGGAAACTTGCACTTGATTTTTCTACCAGCTCTCGTGAAAACATCTGGTGCAGGCAATGGCTGCTCCTGCTCTGCACTTGCTGCTTCGTTGTCCTCTTCTGAAACCGAGGGCTCGGCGAAGCTATCTGCTGTTTGAGGGTGATTTTGCAGACCGAGGAAGGAGTGTACCCTATTCAGTGTAAGCAGGTTTAAGCCGCTCAATTGAGACTGTCTCTTCTTTACCATCCTTATCGATTTTGAAGCTGTGGCTTCCTCTTGTGATTACCCTGTAAGGCGAAACAAGCGGCGGGCGCACCGTATCATCCCTAAGCCACACGTGGGACGTTGCTTGCAGGTCTTTGTGTACAAACACTCTCCGTTCTCCATGTCTGACAGGGTTAGTGGGTTTGATGTTTCTCATTCTAACGCTGAGTTGTCTCGCGAATTGCGTGCATAGCTCAGGGGCGAACGGCTGTGTAGATGCTGGAACGATAAATTCTCCAGGAACCCTCAATTGCTCGCCATAAACCAATTCTGCGGAAGAGCATTGTATGTCCTCCTTCACGGCCGTTCTCAATCCGAGTAGAACCAGCGGTAGTGCTTCAGGCCATGAAGTGGAACTACACATTAATGCAGCTTTGAGCGTGCGGTGTAGTCGTTCCACCATTCCATTACTAGATGGATGATAGCTTGTGGTGCGTAGGTGGTTGCACCCGCACAGTAGTAAAAGTTCATTGAAAAGTTGGCTTTCAAACTGCCTTCCGCGATCTGTTGTTATGTTTTGCGGAACGCCAAACCTGGAGAACCATGAATGCAACAGTGCTTTTGCAACCGACTCCGCAGAAATGTCTTGTATTACAACTACTTCTGGCCACCTGGTAAAACGATCAATGATTGTGAGCAAATAGCGTTGTTCTGAAGAGCATGATAGCGGGCCCACAATGTCCACATGTATATGTGAAAATCTTGCAGATGGCGTCGGGAAGTCAGCAATAGGTGCAAAGACATGCCTGCTGATTTTATTACGCTGGCATGTTAGGCATGCACGCGCCCATGCACGACAATCTTTTTGTATTCCAGGCCACACTACTGTGGAGGAAACTAACTTGGCTGTAGCTCGTACTCCTGGATGTGATAGGTTATGTAGTGCACTATAAATCTCGCGACGATATTGTTCTGCTGGCATGTAAGGTCGCTCCTTTCCTTTTGCTACATCACACCAAATTCCGCCTGGAACATTTGGGACACACACACGTCTGAGCTGCAGCGCAGTTCTCTGTTCCTCTATTAGACGGCGCAAGAAAGGATCTTCTCGTTGTTTAGACGCTAACTCGGTCCAATGAATTGAATTTAAACTGGCACAATTCCTAGACAGGCAATCTGCGACCAGGTTCTCTCTTCCTGAAATGTGACGCACGTCAGTTTTGAACTGTGCAATGTACTCGACTTGCCTGCACTGACGTGGTGAATTGAGCTCTGTGTCTCGTTGAATTATAGCTACTAACAGCTTGTGATCGGTAAAAATTGCAAAGTGCCTCCCTTCGACAGACGTGTGACAATGCTTTATGGCTAAGTAAATAGCAAGCAACTCACGGTCAATAGCACTCCATTTTTGCTGCTGTCGAGTCAGGTTTTTAGAGAAAAATGCGAGCGGCTGCCATCTGCCATCAACTTCTTGCTGTAGCGCTGCACCCACTGCTGTTTGGCTCGCATTAACCATGAGCGCTAAAGGAGTGATCAATCTTGGATGTCCCAGTAGTGTTGCCAGAGAAACACATATCTTTAAGTCATGGAAAGCTGCTTCAGCATCTGGACTCCATGGAATTTTACGATTTCCTGTTGTATTTTTAGCTGCAAGTAACGTTGTGAGTGGCTATTGGGCGGCAGCTAATTTAGGTAAGTGACGCCTGTAATAGTTGAGCATGCCTAAAAATCTGCGAAGCCCTTTGTAAGTTGTGAGAAGGGGCATCTGTTGTACTGCTTCAACCCGCTCAGGCAAAGGTGACAGGCCTGCTGCTGAAACCAAATATCCCAGGAACTTAACCTCGCGTTTTCCAAACGTGCACTTTGTTTCGTTAATAATTATGCCATACTCTGTCAGACGGCGGAAAAGCAGCCGCAGATGTTCGACAAGCTGATATACAGAACCAGAGAATACTAAAAGTCGTCCATATAACAAAATCCCCCCATGAACCGTGGACCTTGCCGTTGGTGGGGAGGCTTGCGTGCCTCAGCGATACAGATAGCCGTACCGTAGGTGCAACCACAACAGAGGGGTATCTGTTGAGAGGCCAGACAAACGTGTGGTTCCTGAAGAGGGGCAGCAGCCTTTTCAGTAGTTGCAGGGGCAACAGTCTGGATGATTGACTGAGCTGGCCTTGTAACAATAATCAAAACGACCTTGCTGTGCTGGTACTGAGAACGGCTGAAAGCAAGGGGAAACTACAGCCGTAATTTTTCCCGGGGGCATGCAGCTTTACTGTATGATTAAATGATGATGGCGTCCTCTTGGGTAAAATATTCCGGAGGTAAAATAGTCCCCCATTCGGATCTCCGGGCGGGGACTACTCAAGAGGATGTCGTTATCAGGAGAAAGAAAACTGGCGTTCTACGGATCGGAGCGTGGAATGTCTGATCCCTTAATCGGGCAGGTAGGTTAGAAAATTTAAAAAAGGAAATGGATAGGTTAAAGTTAGATGTAGTGGGAATTAGTGAAGTTCGGTGGCGGGAGGAACAAGACTACTGGTCAGGTGACTACAGGGTTATAAACACAAAATCAAATAGCGGTAATGCAGGAGTAGGTTTAATAATGAATAGGAAAATAGGAATGCGGGTAAGCTACTACAAACAGCATAGTGAACGCATTATTGTGGCCAAGATAGATACGAAGCCCACACCTACTACAGTAGTACAAGTTTATATGCCAACTAGCTCTGCAGATGATGAAGAAATTGATGAAATGTATGATCAAATAAAAGAAATTATTCAGATAGTGAATGGTGACGAAAATTTAATAGTCATGGGTGACTGGAATTCGAGTGTAGGAAAAGGGAGAGAAGGAAACGTAGTAGGTGAATATGGACTGGGGCAAAGAAATGAAAGAGGAAGCCGCCTGGTAGAATTTTGCACAGAGCACAACTTAATCATAGCTAACACTTGGTTCAAGAATCATAAAAGAAGGCTGTATACATGGAAGAAGCCTGGAGATACTGACAGGTTTCAGATAGATTATATAATGGTAAGGCACAGATTTAGGAACCAGGTTTTAAATTGTAAACCATTTCCAGGGGCAGATGTGGACTCTGACCACAATATATTGGTTATGAACTGTAGATTCAAACTGAAGAAACTGCGGAAAGGTGGAAATTTCAGGAGATGGGACCTGGATAAACTGAAAGAACCAGAGGATGTAAAGAGTTTCAGGGAGAGCATAAGGGAGCAATTGACAGGAATGGGGGAAAGAAATACAGTAGAAGAAGAATGGGTAGCTTTGAGGGATGAAGTAGTGAAGGCAGCAGAGGATCAAGTAAGTAAAAAGGCGAGGGCTAGTAGAAATCCTTGGGTAACAGAAGAAATATTGAATTTAATTGACGAAAGGAGAAAATATAAAAATGCAGTAAATGAAGCAGGCAAAAAGGAATACAGACGTCTCAAAAATGAGATCGACAGGAAGTGCAAAATGGCTAAGCAGGTATGGCTAGAGGACAAATGTAAGGATGTAGAGGCTTATCTCACTAGGAGTAAGATAGATACTGCCTACAGGAAAATTAAAGACACCTTTGGAGAAAAGAGAACCACTTGTATGAACATCAAGAGCTCAGATGGAAACCCAGTTCTAAGCAAAGAAGGGAAAGCAGAAAGGTAGAAGGAGTATATAGAGGGTCTATACAAGGGCGATGTACTTGAGGACAATATTATGGAAATGGAAGAGGATGTAGATGAAGATGAAATGGGAGATACGATACTGCGTGAAGAGTTTGACAGAGCACTGAAAGACCTGAATCGAAACAAGGCCGCCGGAGTAGACAACATTCCATTGGAACCAATGACGGCCTTGGGAGAGCCAGTCCTGACAAAACTCTATCATCCGGCGAGCAAGATGTATGAGACAGGCGAAATAACCTCAGATTTCAAGAAGAATATAATAATTCCAATCCCAAAGAAAGCAGGTGCTGAAAGATGTGAAAATTACCGAATTATCAGTTTAATAAGTCAGAGCAGCAAGATACTAACGCGAATTCTTTACAGACTAGTGGAAAAACTGGTACAAGCCGACCTCGGGGGAAGATCAGTTTGGATTCCGTAGGAATGTTGGAACACGTGAGGCAATACTGACCCTACGACTTATCTTAGAAGCTAGATTAAGGAAGGGCAAACCTACGTTTCTAGCATTTGTAGACTTAGAGAACGTTTTTGACAATGTTGACTGGAATACTCTCTTTCAAATTCTGTAGGTGGCAGGGGTAAAATACAGGGAGCGAAAGGCTATTTACAATTTGTACAGAAACCAGATGGGAGTTATAAGAGTCAAGGGACATGAAAGGGAAGCAGTGGTTGGGAAGGGAGTGAGACAGGGTTGTGGTCTCTCCCCGATGTTATTCAATCTGTATATTGAGCAAGCAGTAAAGGAAACAAAAGAAAAATTCGGGGTAGGTATTAAAATCCATGGAGAAGAAATAAAAACTTTGAGGTTCGCCGATGACATCGTAATACTGTCAGAGACAGCAAAGGACTTGGAAGAGCAGTTGAACGGAATGGATAGTGTCTTGAAAGGAGGATATAAGATGAGCATCAACAAAAGCAAAACGAGGATAATGGAATGCAGTCGAATAAGTCCAGTGATGCTGTGGGAATTAGATTAGGAAATGAGACACTTAAAGTAATAAAGGAGTTTTGCTATTTGGGGAGCAAAATAACTGATGATGGTCGAAGTAGAGAGGATATAAAATGTAGACTGGCACTGGCAAGGAAAGCGTTTCTGAAGAAGAGAAATTTGTTAACATCGAGTATAGATTTAAATGTCAGGAAGTCATTTCTGAAAGTATTTGTATGGAGTGTAGCCATGTATGGAAGTGAAACATGGACGATAAATAGTTTGGACAAGAAGAGAATAGAAGCTTTCGAAATGTGGTGCTACAGAAGAATGCTGAAGATTAGATGGGTAGATCACATAACTAATGAGGAAGTATTGAATAAGATTGGGGAGAAGAGAAGTTTGTGGCACAACTTGACCAGAAGAAGGGATCGGTTGGTAGGACATGCTCCGAGGCATCAAGGGATCACCAATTTAGTATTGGAGGGCAGCGTGGATGGTAAAAATCGTAGAGGGAGACCGAGAGATTACTACACTAAGTAGATTCAGAAGGATGTAGGTTGCAGTAGGTACTGGGAGATGAAGAAACTTGCACAGGATAGAGTAGCATGGAGAGCTGCATCAAACCAGTCTCAGGACTGAAGACCACAACAATAACATAACAAAATACGTTTGGTAATTCTCGAAGCACCTCATGCATGAATCTTTGCCATGTTTGGGCAGCGTTTCTGAGGCCAAATGGCAGAAAATTGTACTCAAACGAACCGAATGGTGTGATAACTGCTGTTTTTTTAATGTCAGATGGAGCCATGGGAATCTGGGAAAATGCTTTGGCGCAATCAATCACACTAAATATTTTGGCATTGCTAATCGTACTGTTAAAATCAGTCACATTGGGTACTGGGTAGCGGTCGGGAATTGTGCGGGCATTGAGCGCCCTGCAGTCTCCACATACTCTCCATGAATTGTCTTTTTTACGGACGATGTGAATTGGAGATGCCCATGAACTATCAGACCTACTTACAAAACCTGTTTTTAGAAGTCCGTCGATCTCAGCTCGCGCCGCGAGCAGCTTCTCTGGAGGCAAACGACGCGGGCGGAAGGCAACGGGTTGACCTTGTGTCGTGCTGATGTGGTGTTGAGTATTGTGTCTGCATTTCCTGGTTGCGTTGACGGGTTCGGTAAGTGCTGGAAAGTCTTGAAGCAGTTTGCGAAAAAGTGATTCCTCCGACAGTGCTCTGATATTGCCTACAGTATACGAATCGTTACGACTGTCGGGTGTCTTCTTGCGTGACGCACACGTGTGCGCCCCGCTTAGTTGCGGGTACGAAATCGTATCACAATATCCCGATGCGGATGACGCGGTAGAGGAGCCGGAAATCTTCGTGCGGAAAGACACGGGCACATCGCACTGCACTTGAACCGACGCGGAAGACGCAGTAGGCAATATCCCTTCTGTGGGAACTGTCACCAAACGACGGTTAACCAGGTCGGGCATAAGTCCGTAGTTCCGGAAAAAGTCCGCTCCAATTATAGGACTCGGCACATCAGCAACCACAAAAGTCCATTTTGGATGAAAGTTGGAATTCAGACGTAATGCCAACTGTTTCTCACCATAGGTAGACATTCTGGAATTGTTTGCCGCAGTCAGCACATGGTGCGTTATTGTCGTGAATATATCACCTCTCTTTCTTGGATAAACACTGACTTCTGAACCTGTGTCAATCAGAAACTTCTCACCTGAAGAGAGGTCCAACACGAACAATCGGTGTTATTGGTTGACTGCAGATACCGTGGCGTTTTCACCTCTTTGAATCACGCTATGACTCGGGCGCCTATGTTGTTGTTGACGACCGTTAGCGCCCTTTAACGCCCGCCTTTAAGTTTGGGTAGCTGCAGGGTTGAATACATTGACGGACAGTGTTACCGAAGCGTCTGTGGTACCAGCACCATTGATCTGTCAAATCCTGTTGGATAGCATTTCAACTTGCACGTTGAGTTTTGCCACTTGTGCTGCCAGTTGCTGTATGGTGGGTTCGGTCGATGAGCACTGCTGTAGGGAAGTATTATTGCATGTTCCTGGCTCACTGACGTCAGATTCCACCACACTACACGTTCTTGGGCCTCTATCCTGGCTGTAGTTGAATTCTGAACACGCAGAAACTTCGGTTAAGGTGTTTGCGATGGTGTCTGCCTTTTTTGCTAAGACTTACAATGTTAAGTCTGTTTCTGCTGCAATGACGGCACGGATGTTGGCAGGAAGTTTACGAAGCCATATTAGACGTAAAGACTCTTCAGGTAGGAGTTCCTGGCCGGCTAATGTACGTAAGGCTTTGAGTACTTGTGACGGAGTCTTGTCGGCCAAATCTTCGTATGCGAAAATTTTTTGTAGTCGCAAATCAAGTGACAACATGTAACTCCCCGATGTCTCAAATGTAACTCTTTACACGAGAGGTCAACGGTAACTCCTCTTGAAACAAGGGACAAAACCAAGAATCAGAATTTTTGAACACGTCACGTTAATTGTCTCTATTTCACAACTTTCGTTATTAGATGCTTTCGTTCCTCTTCAATAGCGACCAGCTGATCATCAATCGATATCTTTGCCGCGCGCCACGCTGCTGCTATCGTCGCGGTTTTGTGTCTCTGGCAGGTTCCGCTGCATATGTTCTTTCTACAACATAATTTTCACAACATTTTCAGAAGCAAATACAAATAAAATTAACAACCCCTTAAATATATATATATATATATATATATATATATATATATATATATATATATATATATATACACTCCTGGAAATGGAAAAAAGAACACATTGACACCGGTGTGTCAGACCCACCATACTTGCTCCGGACACTGCGAGAGGGCTGTACAAGCAATGATCACACGCACGGCACAGCGGACACACCAGGAACCGCGGTGTTGGCCGTCGAATGGCGCTAGCTGCGCAGCATTTGTGCACCGCCGCCGTCAGTGTCAGCCAGTTTGCCGTGGCATACGGAGCTCCATCGCAGTCTTTAACACTGGTAGCATGCCGTGACAGCGTGGACGTGAACCGTATGTGCAGTTGACGGACTTTGAGCGAGGGCGTATAGTGGGCATGCGGGAGGCCGGGTGGACGTACCGCCGAATTGCTCAACACGTGGGGCGTGAGGTCTCCACAGTACATCGATGTTGTCGCCAGTGGTCGGCGGAAGGTGCACGTGCCCGTCGACCTGGGACCGGACCGCAGCGACGCACGGATGCACGCCAAGACCGTAGGATCCTAAGCAGTGCCGTAGGGGACCGCACCGCCACTTCCCAGCAAATTAGGGACACTGTTGCTCCTGGGGTATCGGCGAGGACCATTCGCAACCGTCTCCATGAAGCTGGGCTACGGTCCCGCACACCGTTAGGCCATCTTCCGCTCACGCCCCAACATCGTGCAGCCCGCCTCCAGTGGTGTCGCGACAGGCGTGAATGGAGGGACGAATGGAGACGTGTCGTCTTCAGCGATGAGAGTCGCTTCTGCCTTGGTGCCAATGATGGTCGTATGCGTGTTTGGCGCCGTGCAGGTGAGCGCCACAATCAGGACTGCATACGACCGAGGCACACAGGGCCAACACCCGGCATCATGGTGTGGGGAGCGATCTCCTACACTGGCCGTACACCACTGGTGATCGTCGAGGGGACACTGAATAGTGCACGGTACATCCAAACCGTCATCGAACCCATCGTTCTACCATTCCTAGACCGGCAAGGGAACTTGCTGTTCCAACAGGACAATGCACGTCCGCATGCATCCCGTGCCACCCAACGTGCTCTAGAAGGTGTAAGTCAACTACCCTGGCCAGCAAGATCTCCGGATCTGTCCCCCATTGAGCATGTTTGGGACTGGATGAAGCGTCGTCTCACGCGGTCTGCACGTCCAGCACGAACGCTGGTCCATCTGAGGCGCCAGGTGGAAATGGCATGGCAAGCCGTTCCACAGGACTACATCCAGCATCTCTACGATCGTCTCCATGGGAGAATAGCAGCCTGCATTGCTGCGAAAGGTGGATATACACTGTACTAGTGCCGACATTGTGCATGCTCTGTTACCTGTGTCTATGTGCCTGTGGTTCTGTCAGTGTGATCTCTTGCCCTGAAATGCCCTTTTTGCCAGTGCTGCATGCCCTCATTGCTCCGCCCTTATTGGTTATTTCGCTGTGTTGTTAGTAGAACTCCTTAACTTCATCTACCTCGTGACCATCATTTGTGATGTTAAGTTTCTTGCTGTTCTCATTTCTGCTACTTCTTATTACTTTCGTCTTTCTTCGACTTACTCTCAAACCTGTTCATTCCATTCAGCAGATCATGCAAATCTTCTTCCCTTTCGCTCAGGATAGCAATGTCGTCAGTGAATCGTAACATTGACATCCTTTCACCTTGAATTTTAATTCCACTCCTGAACCTTTCGAAGACTACATGCCTTTACTTACACTCTTTTTAAACCCATCACTTCGTTCCTGGTCGTCCACTTTTATTATTCCCTCTCGGCTCTTGTACATATTGTATAATACCCGTCCCTCCCTATAGCTTACCCCTATTTTTCTCAGAATTTCGAACATCTTGCACCATTTGACGTTGTTAAACGCCTTTTCCACATCGACAAATCCTATAAACGTGTCTCGATTCTTCTTTAGTCTGGCTTCCATTATCAGCTGCAATGACAGGCTTGCCTCTCTGGTGCCTTTACCTTTCCTAAAGCCAAACCGATCGACTTGTAACACGTCCTCAATTTTCTTTTCCAGTCTTCTGTATATTATTCTTGTCAGTAACTTGGTTGCATGAGCTGTTAAGCTGACTGTGCGATAATTCTCGCAGTTGTCTGCTCCTGCAGCCTTCGGAATTGCGTGATTGATATTTTTCCGAAAGTCAGATAGTATGTCGACAGACTCATACATTCGCAGAAATTCTGATTGACTATTATCTATCCCTTCTGCCGTATTTGATCTGATGCCTCTCAAAGTTCTCTTAAATTCTCATTCTAATACTGGATCCCATATATCTTCTAAATCGATCCCTGCTTATTCTTCTGTCACATCAGACAAATCTTCCCCTTCCTAGAGGCCTTCAGTGTACTCTTTCCACCAATCCTCTTCCTCCTCTGCATTTAACAGTGGAATATCCGTTGCACTCTTCATGTTACCACACTTGCTTTTAAGTCCACCGAAGGTTATTTTGATTTTATTTTATGCTGAGCCAGTCCTTCCGACAAAAATTTGCTTTTCGATTTTTTCACATTTTTCATACAACCATTTCGTTTTAACTTCGCTGCACTTCCTACTTATTTTATTCCTCAGCGACTTGCATTTCTGTATTCCTGAGTTTTCCTGAACCTTCTTGTGCTTCCTTCACCTATCAACTGACGTATTTCTTCTGTTACCCATAGTCTGTTCGCAGTTAGCTTCTTTTTACCCACGTTTTTCTTTCTAACTTCTGTGACTGCCGTTTTTAGAGATGTCCATTCCTCTTCAACAGTGCCGCCTACTGAGCTATTCAGTATTTCTGTATCTGTAGCCTTAGAGTGCTTCAAGCGTATCTCGTCATTCCATAATGCTGAGGTGCAGTGTTACGTGCAGTGTAATGCTGCGTGCGTGTGATTGCTATTTGTAATTATTATCTCTGACGCAGTCTCTGACTTATATTTTTCCTCATTTGTTTTTATGCTGTTGTGTTGTTTAAATTTCTAGTAAAGAAGTCGTATGAGTTAGGGTGTGTTTTTATGTTGCAATTAAGTAAATACAACTAGTCCCGCAACATTGGTAACCCCGACGTGATGTCCGATGGTCATTAACGTGAAATTCGACGATCACTGAAGTTCCGTATCCTGCCGCGTCGCGTAAAGTACGAACATCTGCGTCAGCCGCGTCGTGCATCTTCCGTGTTCCATTCCGCCGTAACTCACGGTGGCAGAACCACCACTAACTGCAGAAGTGTCTACTGGCGCATAATTATTCGTGTAACATTAAAACGGCCACCGTTTTGGCAACAAAATACCGTGCTCTGGTTTGCTCAAGTAAAAAGTCAATTTGTGCTAGCGCACATAACCGCAGACGAAACGAAGTACAGTTATGAAGTTGTTGCACTTAATGAAGATACGGCCGCAGAAGTACAGATATTCTGGCGTCACCACCAATTACTGATCGTTACACAACCATCAAGAACGATCTGATTACCCGGCTCTCGCAGTCCGAGGCGAAGAGATTGGAGAAGATACTCCCCACAGAGGAGCTAGGCGAACGCAGGCCATCGGAGCTACTACGCCGACTGCGTACATTAGCGAGCAAAGCGGTCAGTGACGACATTTTGCGGAATATTTGGTTATCGCGCCTGCCACCCGACTGGCAGAAAATATTGGCAGTGTGTGCCGGCGATCTGGATGCAATCGTGCAAACGGCTGATCGCATAGCGGAAATGTATCCATCCGCATGTGTAGCAACAGTTTGCTCACAACCTCGGGCAGATAACACTCTCGCCGCACCACAAGCACGGGTTTCCGAGCTCAGCGCGCAAGTAGAGCTGCATTACGGACCCAGAGTACCACCGCTCACAAGGTAAGCGCAGCCGCTCACCTTCGTCAAAAAGAATCTGTTGGAATCATCTACATCTACATACATACTCCGCAATCCACAATACGGTGCGTGGCGGAGGAAACCTCGTACCACAATTAGCATCTTCTCTCCCTGTTCCACTCCCAAACAGAACGACGCAAAAATGACTGCCTATATGCCGCTGTACGAGCCCTAATCTCTCTTATCTTATCTTTGTGGTCTTTCCGCGAAACGTAAGTTGGCGGCAGGAAAATTGTACTGCAGTCAGCCTCAAATGCTGGTTCTCTAAATTTCCTCAGTAACGATTCAGGAAAAGGACGCCTCCTTTCCTCCAGAGACTCCCACCCGAGTTCCTGAAGCATTTCCGTAACACTCGCATGATGAGCAAACCTACCAGTAGCAAATCTAGCAGCCCGCCTCTGAATTGCTTCTACGTCCTCCCTCGATTCCACCTGACAGGGATCCCAAACGCTCGAGCAGTACTCAAGAATAGTATTTTATAAGAGGTCTCCTTTACAGATGAAACACATCTTCCCAAAATGCCACCAATAAACCGAGGACGACTATCCGCCTTCCCCACAACTGCCATTGCATGCTTGTCCCACTTCATATCGCTCAGCAATGTTACGCCCAAATATTTAATCTACGTGACTGTGTCAAGCGCTACACTACTAATGGAGTATTCAAACATTACAGCATTCTTTTTGCTATTCATCTGCATTAATTTACATTTATCTATATTTAGAGGTAGCTGCCGTTCTTTACACCAATCACAAATCCTGTCCAAGTCATCTTGTATCCTCCTACAGTCACTCAACGACGACACCTTCCCGTACACCACAGCATCATCAGCAAACAGTCGCACATTGCTATCCACCCTATCCAAAAGATCATTTATGTAGATAGAAAACAACAGCGGACCTACCACAGTTCCTCGGGGCACTCCAGATGATACCATCACCTCCGTGAACACTCACCATCGAGGACAACGTACTGGGTTCTATTAGTTAAGGAGTCTTCGAGCCACTCACATATTTGGGAACCAATCCCATATGCTCGTTCCTTAGGAGTCTGCAGTGGGGCACCGAGTCAAACGCTTTCCGGAAGTCAAGGAATATGGCATCCGTCTGATACCCTTAATCCGTGGTTCGCAAGATATCGACGGTATGGTTCCGAGGCGCGCAAGTGTGAACTGACACGCGAACAGGGAAACTCAGCACGAAGTCAGTGATGACAGCCATTCTCAGGAACTGTCTACTTCAATTTCCTACACGGTAAACTACTGCTGAAAGCGATAAGGAGTCCACCATCAACCATATTTAATTTATCTTCCCCGAACTTATTTCCGGCTTTATCCGGCTTTCAGTACATATAATGATTTCACCCTCCGTGCTTTGTATTAGCTCTTCGAGCTCTGGTTCTTTTCCACACAGCCACGACACTTTATAACACCGATTGTTGCCAGGTCTGCCTTCCTGTGTGTATTCTGCACTCTTTTAGACTAACGCCCTTTCTATAGTTTACTGAGACCCTCTATCACAAAAAACGGGCCAGTCGCCGCCACACAGCCCCCCCCCCCCCCCACTACTAGTGCAGCGGCTGTACTGTTTCTCCTGGGTGGACTAGGGTTTAAAAAAGTGTAAACTAAATATTACGATAGATTTTATGAATAATCGACAAGTACGCCAAAGTAGAAGAGATAGAACTACAATGGACATGTTATTCCATGGACTCTTGCGCTTCTATGTATAAGCTACCTTTCTTTGTCATTCGCTTATCTTATCTGCTTGGATTCGGACCTAAGAAGACGTTCTTGTGTAAAGCTCATCTTGCTGTACCAGCTGATTGTGTAAGTTGTACTTAAAACCCGAAAAATATAAGGTTATTTTGTCAAAAGAATGTTGTGTGTGTGGTCAATCTATTGTTAGTCTGATAACTAGACTGCCTTAAGTAGATATGGGCCTTAACAAAGAATTTTCATTGTTAGGCGCCATCTTAGAAAAACCTTTAACATTTTCCTTTTAGCTCAACTACGAGACGTGCCCTCAGTTAGGACAATTAACTTTATTTCAGATCCCACGAGACCGGAGGTAGCTACTAATAATTTAACAACTTTATTTACAGATTTTCATTATATAACGAGATAACATCCCAGGCAGAAAAGGTCTGGTTACATAATTCCAGTTCCATTTCATTTGTAGGTGCTACTCTTGTTATCTTATATTGTGGAATAGAGACGAAACCACGATAAGTTACGTATTACAGTAGTGTTCATCGAACAGACTTGGCAAATATTCTCTGGTGCAATAAGCACACTAAGCACACGACTTCTCACGAACCTGGAACAATATCTCTGGTGTTGGGAAATAAGAAAAGGACAATTAACTATCGACGATTACGTAACTACCCTGAGAACTTAGTTACTGAGTGCTTATACACGTCGGGCTAAATTAAACAACATATTACACTGTTGATAATATTCCTACATTAGTTATTCCTCTTTTATGTTGAGCCATTGCATTAATGTGTGTTACTTTTTTGTATAAGTCACAGCTTATATTTTATTTTATTACATTACACTAATAGTCACAAAACAAATAAAAAATTTTATTTTGTAAGATTACACGACTTCGTGTGCGTGGTGGACTCGTCATATATTAAGTGTAACCTGTAAACCCACCACCCTATGGCGCAAGTGGAGCATTCTGCACGAAGCCTACACTATCGTAGAACCCTTTGAGCCTCTATTCCAGACACTGCGCTTGGCTGTGTACAAAGAGTCCACATTTGGCCTGTCAACGATACTGCAGATAGTGTACTCCCCCATCTCGCAAGAAAGACTGTCAGTTTTTACCATTTCAGCTAACTGCCGGAAGCCACAGAGAATCGCAACCGACCCAAAGCGACTCACATCGTTAGTTGCAACATGAGCCACCACCTGCAGTTGGCAGCACCCTGAGCTCTTCATGGCATCCAGAAGCAGTCTTGCCACATCTGGAGCTCCCAAGTGTCAGTAATTCCATCCTCTGTGAATGCCTAGAACTTGCAGATGGAGAGGCTACATCTGGACCAAGCCAGGTACTGCATCTGGCTGAGAGCGATCGTCAGCTACAGACAGCACCCCAAATACGTTCGTCAGACGGTTATGGGAGGTTTTCTGCTCGGCCTCCCAGACAGTCTTTCGCTGCCTGTCACGCCTTAGAGGACCTCCAACTCGACCACGGGAGACGGGTCAATTTCAGTGCGGGCAATACACAGGGCGGTCACAGTAATGGACCGATCGGGGAATTGTGGGACGTGCTGGAGAACCCACAGATTACCACGTCCGGCCACGTCCTAGCTGTGTGACCGAACTCAGCACCGCCTCGGGCCGTGCACGAAGGACCACCGATCCAGCAAACACCTGAACACAGCAGTCGCAGTCCCTATCCACACCAAAGACGGCAAAACTAAATACTACACGTTTATGAGAACGAAAGATTGTGCTTAATAAGAACAAAAACACGCAATAAATTTAAAGAAACTAAGCTAGTATCCACACAGATCATTAAAAATAAGCCGGCGGGTGTGGCCGTGCGGTTCTAGGCGCTTCAGTCTGGAACCGCGTGACCGCTACGGTCCCAGGTTCGAATCCTGCCTCGGGCACGGATGTGTGTGATGCACTTAGGTTAGTTAGGTTTAAGTAGTTCTAAGTTCAAGGGGACTGATGACCACAGATGTTAAGTCCCATAGTGCTCAGAACCATTTGAACTAAAAGTAAGTCCCTCCTCTTTGAAGCTCGTAAGTGCAATGCATGAACGAACAGTGTACTCACCTTACCTGTAACAGCAACGGAAGGTCCTACCTCACTGATAGCTTAACCGACATCCAGCTTAGGGGACAAAACAAGCTTAAGCAAAGCTAAAGGAAAACTCAGGGTTGGCCACAATCAGATTAGTGTGAAAGCGGGAGACAATGGTAGACTCAACAATAAGGAGGAAATCTTGAATTTCATTGGATATTTTTACAACAATCTGTATGCAAAACAAAAACTACATATTACAACCTTCATCATTTTGATTTGTAGCTCCTTGTGTTGGGCCTGTTTGCAGTTAAAATTGTTTGATGTGAGGTCCGACAGTTATGCAAAACACCGTACAAACTCAATTACATTCTAGAAGATTGGTTAACTCCCAGCCAAAAACTTTCTCATCAACATCGTTTGGTTGCAGATGACAAGCTACCTGTAGTAATTAACACACAAGCGATCCGGAAAATTCATGAACAACAAATGTAAAGGTATTTACAAAAAGAAACGATCTACTGTTTGAACTAAACGTCCATATAATTTTATAATGACAGTAAGACGTATGTGTTGACGGCGATGGGCGAGGCATGGCAGAGTCTTTGACCTGAGAGTAGTATGTAGTTAGTTGTTGCTTGTCGCGAGTCAGCGTGAGTCGACAGTTAGGCTGTAGTCGTCAGTTAGTAGTAGTCAGTCTGCGTTAGTCTTCAGTAGTATGCAGTAGTCTGCTGTAGTCGACAGTAGTCGGCGCGTGCCTGTGCGTGTCGGCAGTCTGCTCTGGTCGGGACTCTGGAGGATGAGTATTATTGTAGAAGGTAAAGAAGCAGCCTTGCGCTTATCTAGTAATGTATACTAACTGTCATTAATTTGTTTTAAAAAAATGCCCCAATAATAATTTTTAAAATATAAAGTAATTTTTTAAAGAAAGGCATTCATTTCAATTTAAAGAATATTTCCAATGCATGATCATTCCTTCCAAGAATCAGAAAAAAAATATACGCCAGCATTGCACGAAGCTGTGCCGAAAAATTTCTACATAAAGAGCAGATACATATTCGCAGTTTTTATTGAGGTAAGAATTTTTTTCCTTTTTTTATTCAGAAATACAGGGCCGAGGCGCAGCGCTGCTGTCGTCATAAAATTTACCAGGTTACTGAATTTTTTTTATTATTTCCGGATTTACGAATTGAATTTTGTGGTTACATTAAATGTGAATGCATTTCTGCACGGAGACTATAAATGGGAACCAATTTTGTTCAGAGGTTACATTAAAATTAATTTTGTTCAGAGGTTACAATATTAAAAAAAAAATTCATTTAATTAATATTTTGTAGGGAGGTTACACTTGGTTCATCAATATATATATTTTATTTTTTTTGTGGGGAGGTTACATGACTTAATAAAAATGTTCACATTACAGAATAAATAAAAGTGAAAAACCACTGATGATAGCACAATGGTGCCGAAACATGTTTGGGTACTGAGAAAAAACGGTGTTTTGCATAACTGACAAACCTCACACCCAACAATATTACAACCTTACCATACTACTCCAATACATCGAATGGTCTCGATATACTTCCTTCGAAAGTCAAATATGCTATTCATACCTCGGGAAAACGCTTTGCTCTTGGCTGTGAATAGTTTTCTTTTGATTATTGATGGTTTGCTCATGAATAAACTTACGAGCAGTTGTAACTGCGTAAAATTTCCTGGTGTAGCAATTGATGAATTCATATCGGGTTTCCAGCCAGAACATAACGTCATCTTAAGACAATATTTCGGCGGTCCTCCTGGGCGCCATCTGCAGGTGAGTAAGCCGTCGCACTAACTCGCCGGGACTGAGAAGTACTGCGACGGATTACTCACCTGAAGACCGCTACCAGGTGGACGGCCCGCAATACTGTCTCAAGATGACAATATGTTGCGGCTGGAGACACGATATGAATATCATTATGAGCACTTGTGAAAAATCTTTACATGGCCAATAGACCGTACACCCGTAAACGTCTCATGCAACAAAACAATGATAACACTGTTCCACAAGAAAGGAAGCATTAGCGACAAAAGAGCTATGACGCCCATAAACGTACTATGCGTATTGCACAAAACTTTTTCAAGAATATTCTTGCATCGTATCAGTCGTGACCTTGAGGCTGAGAGCGGGATTCCTCAGCGCTAGGAATTGACAAGCAGAGAAAACATGTAACGAATGTCATTATGCAGAGATTTTGTAGATTCCGAAAAGGCCTTTGATGAGTTAGCCATCCTGCTGTTGTGCAAGCATTAACTGAGCAATGGGTTAGCGTTTCCGATATTAAAAGCTTGTAAAATATATGCATAACTTCTACCGTTCTTGTTAATGTCAGCGAGCCAGTCAAGAGTTTCTAACGCAAAGACGAGTAAAACAAGGCGATCCCATCCCCATAAACTTCTCGCTGCCGTTCTGGAAAAGGCAGTGTCAATGTCAGTAAAAAATTGAACTGGGAGAAAAAAATGAATTAGAACCAACTGGAAGAGTCTTAACAACCTCAGATTTTCAGATGATATTATGCTACTGGCAAATGATATTGAAGACCTGCAAACGTCGGTATCGAATTTCGTGTCGGAATGTCGGGCATTGGGATCGACCACAAAAGTTTCCAAGGCAAAAGTTATGTCTAGTAATTGGTAGACGGTAGGATATGTACATTTCATAATTACGCTATTGGACACTGTCAGAGAGTACATCAATATTGGCCATCTTGTAAGTATTGCTGGAGACACAAGTCTGAAAGTTTTCGACGCATCAATGTAGGCTGTCAAGCATTTGGAAGAGATTCAACTACCTTCAGGTGAAACACGATGGTAAATCTTAAAAAATTGTAATCATTGTGTCCCCCTCGTGCGGACTTATGGCTGTGAAACATGGACACTTCAAGAATACAGAAGACGCGAACTTAGAACTCTACAGTGAGGCATGGAAACGTCTATGCTGCCATTTACAAAAAAAGTCAAGAAAAGAGCAGAAGAAATCAGATCAATTGCCGACGTCAAAGGCATACTGTAGAGAGCAGCCACTGTGGTATAGGACTGTGCCTGCCATGTTGCGAGAAGAAATGAGGACTGATGGACTGAGGCGGTACGGCAACAGAGTCAAGAGGCAGACCAGGAGAAAGATTTCCACATGGCATTTGACACTGCACCTCACAGGCGCCTTATAATCAAATTGCATGCTTATGGAAAATCATCTCAGTTTTGCGACTGGATCCGTGATTTCCTGTCAGCGAGGTCACAGCTCGGTGTTACTGACGAAGAGCCATAGTGTAAAGTGATTTCTGGCGTTCCCCAAGGCAGTGTTATAACCCGCTGCTGTTCTTTGTCTATATAAATGATTTAGGAGACAGTCTAAGCAGCCATCTTAGGTTATTTGCAGATAATACTGTCGTTTATCGTCTAGGACAGTCATCGGAAGATGAAAACCAATTGCAAAAAGATTAAATGAGATATCTATTTCGTGCGGAAATAGTAACTGACGTAAAGTAACGAAAAGTGTGAGGTCACCCACAAGTGTGCTAAAAGGAATCAGTCAGCCTTCAGTTATACGATAAATCAATCGGATCCAAAAGCCGTAAATTCTACTAAATACCTAGGAATTACAATTAAGAACAATTTAAATTGGAAAGACACATAGAAAATATTTTGGGGAAGGCTGACCAAAGACTGCGATTTATTGGCAGAACACGTCGAGGATGCAGCAGATCTACTAAAGGGACTGTCTACGCTACGCTTGTTCTGTCCTCTTTTGGAGTACTGCTGCTCGGAGTGGGATGCTTACCATATAGGATTAACGGAATACGTCGAGAAATTTCAGAGAAGAGCAGCACGTGTTGCGTTATCGAGAAATAGGGGAGAGAGTGTCACTGATATGATAAGGGAGTTGGGTGGACATCATTAAAACAAAGGCGTTTCTATTGCGTCGGGATCTTCTCACCAAATTTGTATCACCAACTTTCCGCTTCTAATGCAAAAACTGTTTGTTGACGCTGACCTACATAGGGTGAAATGATCGTCATAAGTAAAATAACGGAAATCAGAGCTCAAGCGGGAAGATATAGGTGTTCGTTCCTCTCGCGTGTTGTTCGAGATTGGAATAATAGGCAATTATTGTGAAGGTGGTTCGATGAACTCTCTGCCAGGCACTTAAGTGTGATTTGCAGATGTATACGAAGGCCGCCAGACCGATAGTGCAAAGACCAGCGGAAGATCGCTAGAGTTAACCGGATGAATTTCGCCCAGAACCGTTGCACGTGGCAGAAGAAGTTCCAGACGTACCTGACTTCAGGGCTCGGAAGGGCACATCATTTAATGGTATAAATAACTGATTACGATGATGATGTCATTTGATTGCACCAACAATTGTGAGGCAGACCGAGTAGCAATTGGGAATATTTGGTAAGAGATTTTCAGTTCAAGAATTTACTTTATAACCAAGGGACACCTCCTGTAGAATTTGGTCAGAACCTGGGGATGGGCATTATGTTTAAATTAATTCTTGGCTCATATGTCCCAGACTATAATTTAACACACTGTGTGAAAAAACACTTCCGAATGAAGTCGATGGCTGGTTTGACATCGCAGATGTTTCGACCTACGGTGACTAATTCCTCTAACGTTTGCTATTTAGTTTCTTAATCAACACTCTACACTCATTTACTGTAGCTCTCTACCTTAAAAACGGTATGTATATTTCTCCCCTCGTACGTATAACAAGCCGCTGATTGTTCGCAGTAAAATTAGTAAGGACGAGTAATCCTAATTTACATCATGTTTAAGTTGCACATTCGTCACGCTCTTTCAGAGTTGCCTTCTTTACATCCTTTCTCCTTTTTGTGTTCGTTTCCAGCACTCTCGAATGACAAAGCTCTTTGACTCGTTCTGTGTGCAAGTATTCAACCTTTACTAGAGGTTGCGAGCGGCAAGTAGTTTAAGCAGTCGCCGCCTGCAGCAGCACCTCACAGTCCTCGTTGGGCGAGTAGTTCGGCTGACGTCCACAGAGATGACGCCAGCTACCAGGCAGTCGGAACTGCAATTCACAGCTGTATGTTGTGGATTTAGAATGAGTACGTCAGTTGTTAGTGAGTATTTAAGACGGCAAGTTGAACGAAATTTATTACTTGCACCGATATTGGTTATCCTACACATATCAACGGCCTGTCGTTGCATTAACCTTGTTTCTTTCCTTTTCTTCTAATCTGTTTGTTGTCTAGGGAAACAAACAACGAATTGCGAAAGTGTCGGGTTCGTCTCCCCGGTCACCGAAAATGTTCTCAATCCCAACAGGATATGGGGATTCATTTTTTGGTACACTTGGAAACTTGACTTGGAAAGTTAGTCACATGATTTAAACAAATCCATCTCTTCAAAAGAATTACAGTGAACCATGCGAATTTATGGCTACAGTAAATGAACATTTTTACGCTTGTGTACCGATAATATATTCTTAAAAAGGCAAAATATAATTACAACACAATTTAAAATTTACATCTTAATTTTCTTTGAACAATAATGTGTACAATAAAAATTTATTTCTGCTTAGAAAAAATAAAAAACGACAAGGTAAAGAACTGAAAGCAATTGACCATTAAAAAAACTAGACGAATCGAATCTTCCTAGCTTTCGCTTGCGATATCTCTTTCATTCGACCCGCATAATTTAAGTCTTTTCCTCTATTCACTGCCAGACAGTCTTTTTCTCCCGTAGGTCATGTCTACATACGGCCTGAAAGAACGATTAAGTGAAACTAACTGTTGGTGTCGGTATTTTTCCAATATTTGTCCTCATCTTGCTTTTCTCGTCTCCACTTTCCCCATTTCTTTAAAAAAATTTAAAAAGTAAACGAAAGTACGAAGGAAGCGGCACTGGTGTAAATAAAGAAATGATTCCAGTATTGGTCTCATGGAGCTGAGGAATCCTTTCCTGTCCCGCAATTCGCTGACATTATTTCACACTTTATCGAAATCACAGAATCTTCTTTCCGAAATACCGATAAGGCATTCGACATTTTGGGTTTCAGAAATAATTTTTTCTGGATTAAAATTCTTTAAGCTCATACATTAATAAATCACATCACAGTATTATACAACTTCTTATCATCAATTATTAATGACGTAACAAGTCAAAATTTATGCAAGAAGTGGGTTGAAGTACAGACAGCAAATTAAATAACGTGCTGATACAACATTTTAAATTTAAACTTCTAAGCAAACAACAATGTTTTCAGCCATTATTTAGCATAGTTTTGATTGAAAAAAAAGTACACACACGCAAGGATCCTTGTTTTTCATTCAGATGTGTTGTGGTCTTCAGTCCAGAGACTGGTTTGATGCAGCTCTCCATGCAATTCTATCATGTGCAAGCCTCTTTATCCCCAAGTAACTACTGAAACCTAGATCCTTCTGAACCTGCTTGCTGTACTTGGTCTCCCTCTTTGGGTTTTACCCCTCCTACTCCGTTCCGGTACTAAACTGGTGATCCCTTGATGTTGGAGAATATGCCCTACCAACTGGTCCCCTCTCTCCTGGTGAGGCTGTGCCACAAATTTGTTTGTTCCCCAATTCTGTTCAGTAATTCCTCGTTAGTTACGTGATTTACCCATTCTAATGTGTAGCATTTTTCTATTGCATCACGTTTCAGAAGTTTCTATTCTCTTTCTGCCTGAACTGTTTACCGCCTTGCAAAAACTTTCGGAATAGACTTTGCGACGAAGCAAGCTGGGATCTCTTTACTTCCTCTCTTATTTTGTCATACGCCTCCTTAAATTCATTTTATTTCATTTTTGCCCAATTACCATTAACATGCGTGAGTATAATATGCATTTCTATAAAAGAAAAAGGTTGGCCTCACCTTAAGGAGTATAGCACCCGGTCTAATTTTGTGGTTAGTTTTGTGTACATAGTTAATTTTCTAATTTATTTTGACCAATCCTAGTTAATATCTTTTGCTACAGATCATTATAGGGTGAAATCAGCAAATGTTTAGTACTTATATTCTATTGTTGACTTATAAAAAAATATAAATTCTGGACTAATTATAAACATTTGGAAGAAGAACTACTAGGATTCTTAAAGTATTTATTTTGCTCTATTCGAAAACACATTAGCAAAGCCAGCCCTTAATTAATTCCAAAATAATTACCAGGTTTGTCAATTGTATTGTTTATAAAACTATATCTGTTAATCTCATTATATAAACAAATAATTCGGCTAACCTTTGTGGTAGAAGGAACTGTTGAAAAGAAGGAATTTTTTGATGTATTAAGTTAACTGAATGAGTTACTTTTTAATTTGTAATTTCTGTAACTTTAACATCGAAAAATGTATAGTTTCAGTGCCTATTATTGGGGGGATATATAAAGTACCGATTTTTGGTCCCGAGATAATCAGTCAGTCCAAGGCCGACTTTCAGACGTGAAACATATGTTGGTTAGATTAACAACAATGTATAAACTTAACAGTGGAATAAGTTTAACACGAATAGGCTATGTGTTACAACAGTTAATGACAATGTCTATTTAATTTATTCAAAATAGTGTCTCAGTACCATGTTATTCTGCAAGAACTCTGTGGTTGGGTTTTTACTACTCATAGATGTTTAATAGCAAACTATTGTAGGAGTATGCTGACGTTGCCTGCAACCTATTAATGAGGTTTATTAACATTTATCAACAGTGAACTGGCCATATAATTGTGCAATATTGGGAGTTTGTGAACAGTGAAAGTAAAGAACCGCGAAACTCAGTTGTGCAACTGTCGGTTATATCATTTACTGTAGTCAGTGTTGAACTTCCACCCCCCATTTCGCAGCCAGAATAACAATGCAGTACGTCGACACCGAGGACTATCAACGAAGAAATAAAGCAGGTGTATATCACAACATCCTAACACTTGGATATAAACATGATGTTAACAAATTTCTCTTCTTCACAAACTCTTTTCTTGTCATTGCCATCCTCTCAACTTCAGCCAACGTGAGTTATTTTGCTGCCAAAAAAGCAAAATTCATCTTCTACCTTAAGCGTTTCTTTTCCTAATCTGATTTCCTCAGCAATACTTGATTTAATTCGTCTACATTCCAATATACTTCTCCAGCTTTTGTTGATGTTCATCTTATCTCCTCCTTTCAAGACCCTGTCCATTGTGTTCAACTGCTCTTCCAAGTCCTTTGCTGTTTCTAATAGAATTACAATCTCATCAGCACACCTCTAAGTTTTTATTTCTTCTTCCTGGAATTTGTTTCCCACTCAAAATTTTTCTTTTATTTGCTTTATTGTTTGCTCAATGCACAGACTGAATAACATCGGGGATAGCTTACAACTCTTTCTCACTACCTTTTCAAAAATTGCTTTCTTTCCATGCGCCTCGACTCTTATAAATGCTAATTGGTTTCTATACAAGTTGTAAAATTCTGTAGCGTTCGTATTAGTATTTTTCAGCCATGGCATATTGAACTATTATTCCCACCTGTCATCAAACCGCCTTCTTTCGAACTAGAATTATTATATTGTTTTTGAAATCTGAGGGTATTTCGCCTGTTTCATATACTACTGGCCATTAAAATTGCTACACCACGAAGATGACGTGCTACAGACGCGAAATTTAACCGACTGGAAGAAGATGCTGTGATATGCAAATGATTAGCTTTTCAGAGCTTTCACACAAGGTTGGCGCCGGTGGCGACGCCTACAACGTGCTGACATGAGGAAAGTCTCGAACAGATTTCTCATACATAAAACAGCAGTTGACCGGCTATACCTAGCGAAACGTTGTTGTGATGCCTCGTGTAAGGAGGAGAAATGCGTACCATCACGATTCCGACTTTGATAAAGCACGGATTGTAGCCTATCGCGATTGAGGTTTATTGTATCACGACATTGCTGCTCGCGTTGGTCGAGATCCAATGACTGTTAGGAGAATATGGAATCGGTGGGTTCAGTAGGGTAATACGGAACGCCGTGCTGGATCCCAACGGCTTCGTATCACTAGCAGTCGAGATGACAGACATCTTATTCGCATGGCTATAACGGATCGTGCAGCCACGTCTCGATCACTGAGACAACAGATGGGGACGTTTGCAAGACAACAACCATCTCCACGAACAGTTCGACGACGTTTGCAGCAGCATGGACTATCAGCTCGGAGACCATGGCTGCGGTTACCCTTGACGCTGCATCACAGACAGTAGTGCCTGCGATGGTGTACTCAACGACGAACCTGGGTTCACGAATGGCGAAACGTCATTTTTTCGGATGAATCCAGGTTCTGTTTACAGCATCATGATGGTCGCATCTGTGTTTGGCGACATCGCGGTGAACTCACATTGGAAGCGTGTTTTCGTCATCGCCATACTGGCGTATCACCCGGCGTGATGGTGTGGGGTGACATTGGTTACACATCTCGGTCACCTCTTGTTCGTATTGACGGCACTTTGAACAGTGGACGTTACATTTCAGATATGTTACGACCCGTGGCTCTACCCATCATTCGATCTCTGCGAAACCCTACATTTCAGCAGGATAATGCACGACCTCATGTTGCAGGTCCCGTACGGGCCTTTCTGAATACAGAAAATGTTCGACTGCTGCCCTGGCCAGCACATTCTCTAGATCTCTCACCAATTGGAAACGTCTTGTCAATGGTGGCCGAGCAACTGTCTCGTCACAATACGCCAGTCACTACTCTTGATGAACTGTGGTATCGTGTTGAAGCTGCATGGGCAGCTGTACCTGTACACGCCATCCAAGCTCTGTTTGACTCAATGCCCAGGCGTATCAAGGCCGTTATTACGGCCAGAGGTGGTTGTTCTGGGTACTGATTTCTCATGATATATGCACCCAAATTGCGTGAAAATGTAATCACCTGTCAGTTCTAGAACAATATATTTGTCCAAGGAATGGCCGTTTATCCTCTGCATTTCTTCTTGGTGTAGCAATTTTGATGGGCAGTAGTGTATATCTTGCTCATGATACGGAATAGTGTTGTCGTGGCTGGCTCTCCCAAGGCTATCAGTAGTTCTATCGGAATGTTGTCTACTCCCAGGGTCTTATTGCGACTTAGTGTTTCAGTGCTCTGCCAAATTCTTCTCGCAGTGTCGTATCTCCCATGTCATTTTCATCTACGTCTTCCCTTTCTATAAGAATACTGCGCTCAAGTACATATACCTTGTGCAGACCCCGTATGATCTCCTTCCGCCTGTCATCTTTACCTTCTTTGCTTAGGTCTAATTTTCCACCTGAGCTCTTGATATTCTTATAGATGGTTTTCTTTTCTCCAAAGGCGTCTTTAATTTTCCTATAGGCTGCAACTATCTTTCGCCTGGTGATTTGTTCTCTAGCCATTCCTGTTTAGCGACTTTGCACTCCTGCCAGTCTCGTTTCTTAGTTGTTTATATTCGTTTTGCCTGCTTCATTTATCACATTTTTATATTTTCTGCTTTCATCAACATAATTCAACATCTCTTGTGTTACTTAAGTATTTATACTAGTAATTGTCTTTTTATCTATTTGATTTCCTTCTGTCTTCACTATTTCATCTCTCAAAAATACCCATCCATCTGCTACTGTGTTTCCCCCGTTCTTGTCAATTATATTCCTCTCCTTTATTCTAGTCAACCGTTGCCTAACGCTCTCTCTGAAACTCTCGGCAACCTCTGGTTCTTTCGACTCACCCAGGACGCATCTCCTTAATTTTCTGCCCTTTCTGCAAGTTCTTCTGTTTTAATCTACAGTTCATAACTAAAAATTGCAATTTGAGTCTACATCTGCCACTGGAAATGGCTTACAACTTAAAATCTGGTTCCGAAATCTCTGTCTAACCATTTTATAATTAACTTGAAACCTTCCGGTGTCTCCAGGTTTCTTCTATGTATACAACTTTCTGTCATGTTTGTTAAACCGAGTGTTAGCGATAATTAAATTACGCTCTGTGCAAAATCCTACCACGCACTATCCTCTTTCATTGCTTTCCCCAGTCCGTATTCACCAAATAATTTTTCCTTCTCTATTTCTTCCTACAATCGAATTCTAGTGCCCCATCAGTACTACATTTTCGTCTCCGTTAACCATCTGAATAATTTCTTTTATTTATCATACACTTATTCAATCTCTTGAAGAGTAACAGCTGATTTCTAGCATTACTGAAGTCACATATAGAATATTGATTTACTAAATACTGATGTCGAGATCTGATACATATACATAACTAAAAATCCCCTTATGGAAATATTGTGGAAACGATTAGCACGTAATAATGTCTTACGTCTTAAAATGCACTGCTGACATTGGTAGGAACGAATAAGATTATCCGGCTCGTATGTAATTGGCAATGCGTAATCTCAAAGAGTGAGTGACGCAATGTAATTTATCAAATATTACCGCCACCGTATTTCAACGTAATATTAACCCAAATGTATTTCTATTGAATGTTATTAAACTTTTCAAGTGTTCAAAGCTAGAGAAGCAAGCTAATTTGTTCAAAATGTACAATTCATGGCGAGGACATCTTTAAAAAACGTAACCAAATTCATCTTTCTGATAACCAAGCCAGATACATAAGTTTTGCTTATATCACAAAATTCTATATTGAATTTCATCTCTTAATGTATTGTAGAAACTTTCCTTATTAACTAGTTTGGAGATAAGCAAACATAGAAGTAATTGAATTGTTGTTAAATTAAACATATCATTCACTATGACAAAACATAAAAATTACCTTTTATTTGAAAATATGTATATGTAAATAAGAAGTATATTGACATCTGAATTGTCAACCCAATGTAAAACTTTTAAATAAAACGCACTTAAAGTCTCTTTATAACAATTAACCCATTACAATATTTATTATAAACAATGGCAGATATTTGTAGCCAGCAGGTCAGTCTTCCGTCGGATGTTGAGGCAGAATCTGTGTTGTCGGCTCTAACAATGTGATAATAAACAATATTATTTAAACTGCTGCAACTGTAAACGTGATTATTGTACATATCACACGTAAAGTCTGCAGATCGCAAGAGTTCCACATTATCTACGAGAATCAGCTGTTGCAGCGAAGAAGAAAAGAAGAAGATAAGTATTTATATTTCACTGAATTTACACCTCCGTGTGGTGAACTATTCGCAATACTAGCTGTTGTCACGAACAGCGTGAAATTATTTTACACTTCAGCAATTCTGAAACGGTGTAATGCTATACTCTCCATTATCTGCAGAGCTAGTTGGTATCTAAACTTGCACTGGTGTGGTGGGTGTGGGGTTCATGTCTATCTAGGATACAATAATGTGTTCACTATACTGCTCATTGTAGTTTATCGGCATTTCTGTTTTCTTATCCATTTTTTAACCTACACTTACATTATCCCTATTTAATTTTGTATTTATATCCCCGTAATCTCCTGACCAGAGGTCCTGTTTCTCCTGCCGCCGAACTTCATTAGCTCCCACTGCATCTACTTTTAACCAATATATTTCCCTTCTTCAATTTCCTAACCTACCTACCCGACTGAGGGATTCGACATTCCACGCTCCAATCCATAGAGAACCAGTTTTACTTCTCCTGATAACGAGGTCCTCCTGAATATTCCCCTCCCGGAAATCCGAATGGGGTACTATTTTACTCTCGCAATATTTTATACACGAACATACCATCAACATTTAACCATGCAGTAGAGCTGCATGCCAACAGGAAAAGCTACGGCTGTAGTTTCTCCTTGCGTTCAATTGTTCGCAGTACCAGCACAGCAAGGCCGTTTTGGCTGATGTTCCATCACGCGGACTGTTGCCTCTGCATCTACTGAAAAAGCTGGTGCCCATCTTCTTGTCTGGCCGCTCAACGGGTACCCCCTCTGTTGTGGTTGCACCTTCCGTACTGCTATCTGTATCGCTGAGGCACGAAAGACTCCCCACCAATGGCAAGGTCCATGGTTCATGGGAGGGGGCAGTGGGGTTCCTATCAAGTACTTTAGAGAAATATGAGCGCTCCAACAAGTTACATTCTTCGTTGATCGGAAATAACCGAACGTAAGAAATAATATACTGTTGGGAAGGTTTGAAAGATAATTCTACAGAAACAGCTGGACTATTCAGCGTCGTTCATAACACATTTATTTATCAAGACGAGTGTAAATAAAAATCAGTAGCCGCATGTATGATAGATCATCACTTGGGAATGGCTATATTTTGTCGAGACAAGGTTTGTACGAAAGCAAATTTTTGGAAAATACTCCAGAAAAGTCAGAAATTAAAATAGATTGTGTGTGGTAATCACTTGCGAATGACTCGCCCTTTTGGTTGATGTTTTCTTCCTTTTCTTGTTAACTGTGGATGGTGTGGTATGTTTCGCATGAAAAAGAAAACAAAAACACTGCTCAGTTTGACAGTTTTGGTGTCACATGTTGTCACAGCAAAAAAATCAGTTTGAAAGGTGACATGTTGCCACTGAAAACCTAATAAAGTTCGTGACCGATTTTCTACAAATTTTTTACAGCACTCTCTAACGAGTGATTGGATGGTCATAGGCTATATATTTTGCATTATATATATATACGTTTGTGTGTGTGTGTGTGTCTGTGTGTGTGTGTAAAAGGGATGTGTAGCCACCAGAAATATGAAGAAGTTCTTGACCTATTTATGTCAAATTTTTACATGATTTTCTCACCAACGCTTGGACGGACAACATTTAAACTGACACAGGGAGACAAGCTATATACAGAACGAAATTTAGCTACCGCAAATCTGTAAAAGATCTTCAACGATTTAATTCAGATTTTTCCATAACAATCTCGTGAACATTCAGATGGTAAAGAACATAGAGAGGGGGAAGAGGAGATGGCCAGAGAAAGTGGGGAGGAGGCTACGCACAGAGAGATGAGTGGGAAAAAGATTTACGTAGAGAGAGAGAGAGGGGGTGGGGTTGAGAAAAGAGAGGGGGTCCAGGAACTCAAGATATATATGCAATTCTCATTCATATTTATCAATTACGAAGCATTGCTGGATTCACCAGTAATTTCTATGAATTACCAAATTACGTGTTTCTCAACCAAATACTTTAGGAGCAACAACATCATGAAATTGTCACTCCAACAAGCTGTATTCTTGATTCACTGTACATGAAATTAACTTTGAATTCTGCAAACCAAAATATCTAATACTATTATATTAAAAGCAAATCCCTCTCCCTTGTTGAGCTTTTGTCCGCCCTGTGAAATGTAACCTTTCCCTACCCCTTCCTATGATTTTTCTAAACTTCTCATACAATATCGAAGCGAGCGTTATAGAAAAGTGCAGCTCGACGAGAGGGTTTGGCTTCATGTTGCGGACGCACAGTTCCTTTCGTCCATTACCTGCACCTACCTGTGAACTCCTTGCAGCAGATCACCGGTGGATAAGTCGAGCTGAAACCTACCGCACTGCAACCCGAACCAGGCTGCATACGACGTAACTATTCCCATAATCGGGAAAAAGGTTTTAATTTTGAATGAAAGGTGGAAGTACTGGCGAAACTTGGGTATATTCTGAACCTTGATAATATACACGTTCGCTGCCAAGTCCGTGCTAATCTTAACCCAGTCATGCACAAACCGTTTCATTCATGTTAGCAAGATTATGGTAACGTATCTCCTGAAATCTGAACCGCTACTAAGCACGGACTGGCCTTAAATGAAAATGCTCCCCATACTATTAAGTTTATCGATGTCTAATGCACTCACGTTTTTAGTCACCGATCTGCTCAATATGCCATGTGGCTTCTCAGGCACAAAATTACTTAAAAATCCGTACTTTCTAAAAATAAGCACACCGAAATAAGTACACCTTCACTTTAAAACACTTTTGAAACGTGTAGCACAATTACAACCGGAAAATTATAACTTCTTTCGGAGCTCATACTACACACGACCATACAACTGAAAGGCTGCGCTCCGACTACCTAGACTGCTGTAAGCATTCCATATCTCCAAGAGAAAAGATGCGTGAAGAATACTGACTGGTCAGTTTTCTTTAAGGCCAATAGAAAAACATTATTCTCCCGCGTTAGACCGCGCTTTTCATGACAGACCAATGAACAAATAAAACACTTTCGCAATGTACTTTTTCTGAAATAAGTATTTAACGTTCTGATGTTTTGTTTATACTGTACATTATTAACTACTTTCATTTGCACTCGAATTAGCTTTCCTTTTACCATAAACTTACTTAACATATTATGATACAAAATTCCCCATCGTCTGCATTCACACTGTCTTAAAAATTACTCACGGTATTCGCACAGCGTTTATTAGTAGAACAAAGATCTAAATATTTACGTTAGACTAGATTCACGAATCATTCACACTAGTAAAAGCACATACAAAACTGCACAAACATAAATAAACAAAAAAGCCTGCAAGAAATAAACAGAACAATTCACAAAAACACTCTCTTGACCTGTTTGTTGAACGTCCGTGCGCTACTGGACACTGGTGAATGAAAATTAGAACTAGGTACTCGACTGGACCCGCTTCAGACCTTCTGTCACTGTGCACGCTTGAGTCATTCTCCCGATACACAGGCTGTAGACAGGAGGGATATAAAGAGCCACGCCTCAATGTGTCAGTAAGGCTCCATTTCATAAATTTTCATCAGCTTCATCTGAACTCGCTGTTTCAGATGTGGTGCATAGCGGACAATATGCAAATCTTAGTAACATCCGCAGAGATAAGGAGAGGATTTCTCATAACGGCAAGCAAATTTTTTTAACTCTTTGATTTATATTTCTCAAATTTAGAATGTAATAGAAAGTAAATAGGAAAATAGTAATGCGCTGCACTGCGGTCACTCATTAGAAAGAACCGCCACTGGACTTACGTTGTCCTTATCAGGTATTAGCTCTTTCTTGTCTGATTATTCAACAAAGATTCGTTGAGAATTTTCTAAAAATCAGTCAGCATAATGATGTTAACCATGCAAATGACTCAGTTCGTTGATTCACTGGGTGACTGGCTGGCTGGGCATTTGGGCCTGCGGCGGCAATCTAAATACTGAGTGGCGGAGAGGGCGTTGGTGACACATTTCTTGCGAGTATATCTTTGGCCTCTCTACTGATACGCACATTGCATGCGCTCAGTATCGATCTTCTCGCAACCTCTTTGTCGTCTGGTTTGCCGACGATAGCTTACACCAGCACAGACAGAGGGAGAGAGAAAGATGAATGTGCTTTGTATTTACTACGTGAAACACACGGACTTTTTTGGAGGATAAAAGCTACGTTTTCTCTAAACTGCGCTGAAAGGTATTAAACTTCATAACAATGAAGCCTTCAAAATTTCACCATAGTGTTCTGACAAGCCAAACTGTCCAAGTCGATGTTTTCAAATGTATATTTTCAAGGCAAACAATTAGGTAACGATATTTTAGAAATTGGCTGAAGAAGATGTACTTATTATAAATTAAGAATACTTGTCTTTAACTTTGAGAAACTTGTTTTTGTCGACCTTCTACATCTACATCTACATATACATGGATGCTCTACAAATCATATTTAAGTGCCTGGTAGAGGGTTGATCGAACTACTTTCACAATTTTCTATTATCCCAATCTCGTATAGTGCGCAGAAAGAACGAACACCTATGTCTTTCCATGAGAGATCTGATTTAATGTATTTTATCGTGGTGATCGTTTCTCCCAGTGTAGGTCGGTGTCAACAAAATATTTTCGCATTCGAAGGAGAAAGCTGGTGATTGGAATCATGTGAGAAGATTCCGTCACAACAATAAACTCCTTTCTTTTAATGATGTCCAGTCCAAATACTGTATCATTTCAGTGATATTCTCTCCTATATTTCGCGATAACACAAACCTTGATGCCCTTCTTTGAAGTTTTTAGATGTTCTCTGTCAGTCCTATCTGGTAAGAATTCCACACTGCGCAGCAGCATTCCAAAAGAGGACGGACAAGTGTAGTGTAGGCAGCCTCCTTAGTAGATCTGTTAAAGTTTCTAAGCATCCTGCCAATAGAACGCAGTCTTTGGTTAGCCTTCCCCACAATATTTTCCATGTGTTCCTTCCAATTTAAGTTGCTTGTAATGCTAATTACTAGGTATTTAGTTGAATTTACGGCCTTTAGATTTGACTGATTCACCGTGTAACCGATGTTTAACGAATTCCTTTCAGTGCTCATGTGGGTGACCTCACACTTTTCGTTATTTAGGGTCAACTGCCAATTTTCGCGCCTTTCATACATCTTTTCTAAATCGTTTTGCGATTTGTTTCGATCTTCTGATGACTTTATTAGTCGATAAACGACAGCGTCATCTGCAAACAACCTAAGACAGCTGCTGTCTCCCAAGTAGTTCATATAGCCTGCAAACTGTAGGAGTCGTATTTTACATTGTAACTGTTCTTTTCTCACATCTTGCAAACGAAAATGAGAATTAGATAATCTGTATCTACAGGCTGCAGAAATCACATACTAACTCCAAAAGAACTTTTGTACCAAGCAACCATCATAGACTCTCCTGGTTTTGAGTTTAGGTATGGCAGTCTGATAAGCAATAGTCTCTTCCTAGAGAATGCAATACAGCGCCATAGTGTCTGATGGGCCGTCAGCCAGAGAGTCTACGTTCCGTCACTGCTGCAAATAAGGTGAGTCCACCGTTTGTTTGTGAATTATAGTTATAAGCTTCAAACAGTTTCGACTTACTTCCAGTCTAGCGTCCTAATAACTATAGAGTGTACAGTTTTGCTGTCTTTGGTATGGGACTCTGACTGTGTTCGGATGCAGCTGCCGAGAATTCTTACGAGTTCTATGGTCGTGGTCCATGGAACTCTTCTATCCCTGACATTTCGACCAAAGCTACGTTGGACATCTTCGGAGGTGTTTCTGGTAGTGGTTAACAGAAAAGAAGAAGCTATGAAACTCAGCGACATATGGACAGTGGCGCTACAGAATCGATGAGAAATTTTCATCTTTGATGTACTATGAACGAAAGTTATATTTTATCCTTGACAAGGTTTATCTCTGCTGACATGTGAAATCGAGGCCACACCCACTTTCCACGGTATTTAGGCCGTTCTTCGACGTCCGACTCTCCAGTCGGCAAGACTCTGCACAACCAGGAGCACCTCCGAAGATGTGCAATGTAACTTTGGCCGAAACGTCAGGGATAGAAGAGTTCCATGGACCACGGCCATACACCCCGGCAGAATTCTCGGCAGCTGAAACATCTGGTCGTGAAAGCCTTTATTGTACGTTTGGATGCAAGCTGAGCTGGTGATCCTTCGTGCACAATGTATCGAAGCATGTCTGTTGACACCTATATGAATACCAATTTGTTGCTAACTTCCCAGTAGTGCCTCAGTATTTTTTTTGGCTTGAAATGTATTTTGCGTATCTAAGCATGTAACACGTTGTATGAAATTTAGACGTACATAGTGTGGTCAACACTGAAACCACAACACGTTGCCTTACCTAATATGGTGTAGGACAACCGTTGAAATACAAAAAAGCTTCCAATCGTCTAGGTATAGATCAATGTAGGACCTGTATGAAAGGAATCCTGTACCATTAGACCGGCAAAATAGTGGCAAGTTCGGGTACGATGACGAAGGTACATTGCGACCACCACACGCACTTCGCTTCAAAGTAGAGCACAGATGTTGAATAATACTGAGATCTGATGACTGTGGTGGCCAGCAGAGGTGCGAAAATTCATCCTCAGGCTCATAAAATCAGTGTAGGACGTCAGGAACTGTGTGACATGGGACCTGTTCGTCTTGGAACACAGGATCACCATTGGGGAACGAACACTGTACAGTGGCTGCAACTGAATGAAACCCAATTTTAGTGCCATAGGCGTTGCTCCTTTATTTTCTGAAATGCATCTTCAGTGGCCTGGAATATGTACATAGGTTTACTGTTTAATTTACATTTTGATCACTGTACCTATAGGTTATAAACAGTTCTGGTGGTTGGTATTTCCTATTAAGTAATAATATTTTGAACTGTACTTACAGGTTGCGTGGATGATTTCCTACATATTACGCTCATGTTGCATTTTTGGTGTTGTTCTTCTTCTAAATGCCAATGTGTGGTTTTCCCACATTTCACAGCACTATGAACTGAACACTTGATTCGATGCAGTGTTTTGTTTTGTGTTCCTGACTGTTAGATGTTATTGCCAAAGATTGAATCTTATTGCCAAACTTTCGAGTGTAATTATTGAAATATCTGTGATCTGTTCGTGTATGCATTTGTGTGTGGGCGTGTATGTGTTTTGGTGTGATCTAACTTTTTTGTGGTCTGTGTGTGTGTGTGTGTGTGTGTGTGTGTGTGTGTGTGTGTGTCCAGAAGGCGAAGGGGGGAAGAGTTGCTTTTTTTCTGATTGTGTGGGAAAGACGATTTTTTTATCTTATCATTTGTTTTATAAGTGAAGTAGGGAGCATGTGCTGATGTGTTTTTGTTAATTTGTCACGTTTGTTTTCAGCGATGGCTTTCTGAATGTGGAAGTTATCTTGCATTTGTATGAGATGTTCGTCATGGTTGCTTATTCTCATTATTTTCACCATGACAAACATCGTATACAAATGCAAGAAAACTTCCACAGTCAGAAAGCCTTCGCTGAAAACAAACATGTAATAAATGAAAAAACACACATCAGGACAGGATCCCTACTACATTTAATAAAAGAAATGATAAGATAAAAAATCGTCCCTCTGACACAACCAGAAAGAAAAGCGACTCTTCCCCCCTTCGCCTTCTGGACACACACACACACACACACACACACACACAAATGGATACACTAACAGATCAGAGATACTTCAATAGTTACGCTCGAAAGTTTGGCAATAACATTCGATCTTTGGCCATAACATCTGACAGTCGGAAACACAAACCAAAACATTGCATCGAAGCAAGTGTTATGTTAATAGTGCTGTGAAATGTGGAAAAAAACCGCAAATTGGCATTTAGAAGAAGAACAACACAAAAAATGCAACATGAGCGTAATACGTAGGAAATCATCCACGCAACCTGTAAGTACAGTTCAAAATATTACTACTTAAGAGGAAATACCAACTACCAGAACTGTTTATAGCCTATAGGTACAGTGACCAAAATGTAAATTAAACAGCAAACGTATGTACATATTCCAGGCCACTGAAGATGCCTTGCAGAAAATAAAGGCAAAACGTGTATGGCACTAAAATTGTGCTTCATTCAATTGCTGTCAGACGCTCCATAAAGTAATAATTATCAATACACCGTAATATTACACGCAGCTGATCAAGACAGGACTACAAAAGTTGAAGATGACTGTACAATGGGATGGACCTGATTAGCGAAAATGGTCGTACAATCCTTGGCGTAATACGACCTTGAAGAGTGTCCATGGAATCCATAAAATACCGCGATATAGCTGCCGAAACTGCCAAGAAAACCCTGTTATGTTTCACTCTTGGGAATTAAGGTCGGCCAAAAAATTGGAAAGTGTGAAACATCATGACTCGTGCGACCAAATGACGTTCGTTCATTGCTCCTTAGTCCGCGTTTTATGGCTTCGACACTACATTTTCCTGTAAGGAGAATTTGCATCACTGACGAATGGCTTTGGAATTCCAGCCCAGCGGCAATTCCCTGCTACTACAGCTCCCTTTGTGATGTTTTGATGCTGATTTCTGCAGTGGCTCATGCATCTGTTGTCACAACGCTGTTCAATGACTGTACGTCACGGCCACTCAACACGCACTTTCGTCCACTTTATGACTAAGTGGATGGTATTTTTCCTCTGTTCCCTATACGCAATACAAATTTTCGATACGGTGCCTCTTGAAACACCAAACACTTCCTGTAACTGGTTACGAAAGTATTCACCAGACGAGCGTCTACAATTTGCTCACATTTGAACGCATTGAGCCTCTACAAATTGCATTCAGAACTACACAGAACACTTTTGCGACGCCGCGCGTGATTAGCCGAGCGGTCTAAGGGCGCTGCAGTCATGGACTGTGCGGCTGGTCCCGGCTGAGGTTCGAGTCCTCCCTCGGGCATGGGTGTGTGTGTTTGTCCTTAGGATAGTTTAGGTTAAGTAGTATGTAAGCTTAGGGACTGATGACCTTAGTAGTTAAGTCTCATGAGATTCCACACACATTTGAACATTTTTTGAACTGTTGCGACCACAACTGACATTTGCAGCGTACAGAATGTCTTTTTAGATGACTGCAGAGGTATGAAAAACAAAGTGAGTGTTGTATACGAAGAAGCTTATACTGATGTTTAGTGTGTGTGAATTGTCTGTTTGTCAATAAATCTATAGTACCTGCATCTATATTTACTGCAGCATAAACATATGACAAGGCTATACGATGCTATAAAACGGTTAAAGCGATGGTTGACATCGAATGTCCGTCAGTTATTCCCCTCTGCAATAGCTTTATGGGAGGATTGGGTCTCGTAGGCTCACTGATTTTGTTGTACATAATTCGCACCCGACTAAAGAAGTAATTGCTGAACTGCTTTCACTCTCTTGAGGTAACAAATGCTTGGTTCTTATGCAGGAGAGCTGTGATTCCTCCTCCATCCCAAAAGGTAATTGGAGTCCACTTCCTCAGAGGAAATTTGAAATATTATTTTAAGAAATACAACAACCAGCCACTTTTTTATGTCTTTTTATTTGTGGCACTCCATATTTCCGATTTTAGCCCATCTTCAATGTGCATAACACATATTTCGATCTTGAGTTAGTACATCGTTATAAACATCGACTGCAATTTCGATGGTGCAGCTGGCTCTGCAAAATAGCAATTTTGTTTAGCTACTATACTTCCAGAGTTGTGTATTTACGGCGTGTAACTCGTTAAATTTCTTGCTGTGATTGTTGCGATCTTAGCACTTATAATCCTGGCACAAATGTTTTTCATTTTTATGTTGCTCAAAGACAGCGAAATATTCGCCATGTTGCTCACTAACATCTTTGTCTACACCGGAAAATTGTGCCTACGGTCATAGTCACATTTTAGTTGCACGTACTGAAAGTACTAGTTCTATTGTAGGCTTCTAAAAAATTGAAACTGCTTGCACGGGTGCTCCGAGTGCTGTTTATGGCTATTTAATGCGCGCAGTAATGACCGGTTAACTGAACTATACTAAATACTGCATAAATAAGCTACTACATTTTATATGAAAGAAAATCACGTATTTCACTTAGAGCCTAAATGACATTTACAAAACATAAAGACTGAGCAACTGTCTTACATGATGTAGATCTACTGTACGCATTGGGTGGGCTCACAATGGATGTGACAACAGAAATTTGTGGTCATTTACTTATTATTACTGTTATGGTTCTTCACGACTCTGTTTAGTGTGTGTTGTATAAGTAAATTACGGAAGGTTCTTAGAAAAGTTTTGTTGGGTACGTCTGTTCAGTTATTCATTACGTCTGGGTAGATACATGTATGAGAATAAATTTCAGTTTCTTCCAGTAAGTTCAGTCTTTATCTTTTGTTGGCCAGGTGGAGTATTTGTAAGTTCTGTGCTATTCCTGTCACTTGATGTTGATCTTCAGCTACACGTAAGCAAATGTGGATTTGCCGTGTGTTCTCGGAAACATGTACTGAAATCTCTTCTTGATTGTCCAATGTATATCTTGGAATTGTAGATAAGTTAGTACAACGGGCGATCAAAAGTTTCAGCTCGTAGGCCTTTCAGCCCAGAATTGGGATGTCAATCAGACCCAATCGCCTTGAGCATTCCGGCAATCATCATACCGAACCACAGGGCTCAAAACACCATGTCCTGCTGCGTGAAGAAGTCCATAAATGTCTGTTGCACATCCTCGACCCACAGGAATCATTGACAGGGCCTTTTTTAACACACTGAAGGCTTGCTAATCGCGTGGGGAGGGATCAGGACTACATGGCGGGTGCTCGAGTGTCTCCCATTTGAGCTGGCGTAACTTCTGCTTTTGCGATGTTGGGACGTGCTTTATCATGGTGCAGCACCATCCGTCCGCGCACCACTCCACAGGTGTGGTTTTCGACAGACATGTTTCCCCATACACATTCTTAATTCTCCGATGGATGTCTACTGCTGTTACCCCTTCGGCAGCCAAGAAAATGGGAACAACACTTTCACCTGTTGTACTCATTTGGTAATAACGTCGCCATAGTTGGCGTTTTTGCATTTACTGCACGCACATGGGAGAGACGCGAATGCCTCATTAGTCCCTTGTCCATAGTCGGTGCCTATATATTTACACGGGAGTCGCGCTACTTTGCATATATGCTGCAGCAATGCCCTCAAATGGGAAGTTTTTGAACACCTCTTATACATGGTGAAGGGAAATTCGCGCACTCGGGCTTCGCAACGCAACTCCTCACGTGCCAGTGACAAAAAATGTCTTTCACAAAATTTCGTCCGTCGAGTACATCCGGTAGAAAATGGACGTTAAAGAGTGGCAATCTGGCAACACTGTAACCACATATATAGTAACTAGCTCTTTCAAGCGGTTGCACTTGTGCTGTGGAGTTGGTGCAGTGGATAGAGTTTTGGGTTAGCGCGCAGGAGGTCAACGGTTCGATGGTGGGTTCAAGCATATGTTTCTTATTTGGTAAATGTAGTCCAAGCGGTACGGTATCTGACATCTTAATCGACAACAGCGATTGCAACGGGTCATCTGGAAAACATTTGCACTTACATACGACAGTCGTAGATATGGAACATTGGTCAGCTTTGGAAGATGCCCTTTCCAAGTCATGGGCTCGAATTTATTCGCACAACTTCCTCTACTAGGAGCTCTAAGACGTGTATATTTCTATTATCTATTGTCAAATCACAATTTATGAAAGATGTTTATATTTTATTAATAGGATTAAGTAGAAATAATTAATATTTGTCATGTTGGAAATAATTGTGGTAGCAGGGAATGTCTACACCAAAGTATTGTTGGCAAGAGAGACCGCAAATTGATATAATTTTAAAAAGGACGGGAGAGACCGCGTATGGATACATTTTAAGAAAAGAGCGGGAAAGACCGCGCATTGATACATTTTGTAATGGTAGCAGGGATTGTCTGCACCAGAAAGCGTTGTTGGCAGGAGAGACTGCACTTTAGCGTTGGTAGCAGGTCTGAAGTGAGAGGTTGAGAAGAGTAGTGTGCCTGCCAGCCACCAGCTATGATTTACAAGAGATTATAAACGGATGTACAGAGACATCAACTAACTATTATCATAAGAGGAACTAATATTATAGAATTATTTTCTTTGCGAAACTCAAGACTACTGAAAGTATGTTCGCGCAATGCTAGTTGTAAGATTATTGTATAAAGTAAGTCCCATTTGAACGTTTGTAAAATCATTTAATTACCAACAGTAAACATTTGAAGCGTTTTCAGAATATAATTAATTTTTGCCAGCAGTTTTGCATTTCTAATTATAATCCATCCCAAAAACCATCAACGTAAAACTTTGCGAAAATTTTATTGTTGTCAAGAAATAGTGTAACCATGAATTACGTAACTTCAGTCAAATTAATTAAAGAATAACGTCAGCTTTGCTATTAAAGAATAACGTCAGCTTTGGTAATAAATACAGCCACTTATTATGACAGCCCACCAGGAGTATAGTAAACCAGAGTAAGTATATTCATGTCGTTCATGTCGCAGTTCGATGTAGCAGTCAGGTGGCGATCCAGTAACAGTAAAAAAGGTAAGAAACAGTTTTGGGTTATTGCAGATAACGACTGAGGGCCACGACGACGACACATTCTATGTTTCGTCGAAATAATCAGCAAATCACTTTTAATAAGCAGCAATTAAATTTGTATGCGAAGATTGAGAAAGAGAATAAATTTCAAAGGGAAGATTTCATTTGTTATTATTAAGCAAGAGATAGAAATCCTAAGGGAAGGTTACACAGATTATTGTAAAAAGGGAAGGTTAAGATTAACAAAGAGATATAGAGGAGACGGGAAGGTTTCAAAGCGAAACCTGTTTTCTTTGTACCCTCCTCTAATGGTCACATAGATTAGAACCAACTATTATCCCTGCCTCGTTCAGGTCCATTACATTTCGTTAGGGCCTTACGTTACCAGTAGGACAAGCAACGTGCTTCGCAAATAATGTCCAAACTGGTTACTACTTGTATGTGTTATAACCATGGTCCCATTAATTGTTTCAACTGTCTGTTTGTTATTTTTCTAACCACGTAGTTGTGTTCAGCGTTACAAAATGTTGTAAATTTAGGGTACATGTGACACAAGAAACGGTGTGTATTGCAATATGAAATGTCAAAATGAAGTTAGCAAATAAAAAAAAAATGCACCCCAACCCAGCATAGAACCCTTGATCTCCAGCATGCTAACCTAAAACTCTATCCACTGCGACAACTGTGTAACAGGATTAGATGTCCTATCAGATGTTGTTACCATACGTGTTGTTACAGTTGCTAGATCGCCACTCTTTAACGTCCTTTTTCTGCCTGATATACTCGTGAGACGAAATTTTGGAAGAGACATTTTTCTTATCACTGGCATGTGAGGAGTCGCGCTGCGAAGCCCGAGCGCGCGAATTTTTCTTCACCCTGTATACTCCCGATTAACTGTATGACTTGCTGTTACTTTTAATACTATTGGTAGCTTTGTCTTTAATTTTGTATTTGTATAAAAGCTGCTTGTGACATATTTTCCTCGGGAATGGTTTTATACTTCACATGAAAGTTTTCCTAAAATGGAATACCGACAAACTGTCTTGTTAGCAGTGTTGTTGTTGTCGTTGTGGTATTCAGTCCTGAGACTGGTTTGATGCAGCTCTCCATGCTACTCTATCCTATGAAAGCTTCTTCATCTCCCAGTACCTCCTGCAGCCTACATCCTTCTGAATCTGCTTAGTGTATTGATCTCTTGGTCTCCCTCTACGATTTTTACCCTCCACGATGCCCTCCAGTACTAAATTGGTGATCCCTTGATGCCTCAGAACATGTCCTAACAACCGTTACCTTCTTCTGGTCAAGTTGGGCCACAAACTCCTCTTCTCCCCATTTCTATTCAATACCTCTTCATTAGTTATGTGATCTACCCATCTAATGTTCAGCATTCTTCTGTAGCACCACATTTCGAAAGCTTCTATTCTCTTCTTGTCTAAACTATTTATCGTCCATGTTTCACTTCCATACATGTCTACACTCCATACAAATACTTTCAGAAACGACTTCCTGACACTTAAATCTATACTCGATGTTAACAAATTTCTCTTCTTCAGAAACGCTTTCCTTGCCATTGCCAGTCTACATTTTACATCCTCTCTACTTCGACCATCATCAGTTATTTTGCTCCTCAAATAGCAAAACTCCTTTACTACTTTAAGTGTCTCATTTCCTAATCTAATTCCCTCAGCATCACCCGACTTAATTCGACTACATTCCATTATCCTCGTTTTACTTTTGTTGATGATCATCTTATATCCTCCCTTCAAGACACTGTCCATTCCGTTCAACTGCTCTTCCTAGTCCTTTGCTGTCTCTGACAGAATTACAATGTCATCAGCGAACCTCAAAGTTTTTATTTCTTCTCCATGGATTAGCTGTGATGTGATGTTATTTAGTACTGCTTTTTAGTTGTGGTTAGTTTGGTCAGCTGTCTGAAATAGTTGGTGACCTGTGAGTGCTAAATGAGAAAGGATGTAGGTGGTAGAAACAGAGGAAGTGGTGTTTGAGTGTACGCCCTCTTCCCTGGCCCCTGAACGTGTCGGAATATCGTCCTGGTACTCGCCTGGCCGTGTGCTCTGCCGTGATCGGAAGCAGTATGTGCAGAACGCACGCGAACCCACGGCGCCACACAGTCTACAGCCGAGCAGACATTGAGGGGCACGCCAGGGCTGAGCTGACCATTTCTGAAGTTTACTTGGCGTCGTAATGTAGGGCAATTTGGACCATTCGGCCAGCATGTTTGACGTCCACGAATTGCCTAGCAATTTCGCAGCCATCACTTATTCCCGGGCAGCCTCGACCCTGTCACGAGATGCAGTTGTTTCAGTTGAGGACCGGCAGTCGCTTCCCACTAAGATGAAGGCCTCAGCAGCTCTCCTTGTATTTCTGCTTGTGTGCCAGGAGTCTGCGGGGCACCAGAGCTACATCACTGACGTCATCTCGCTCACCCCCGACTACTTTGTGGCGAAGAGAGTTTCACTCGTGACTGTGTACACCTGCTGGGATCCATGTAAGTGGCTGCCACCTGCAACGCGAGCACAACGCAGTGGGTTACAATTCACGTAATGGTTGACACATGTAGTTAACACCAGAAGTAGACATTAAGAGTCACACACTAAAAGTGTTTAGCTCTATCGTTTATTCACTCATAAACTAGCGCCAGACGTGGACATTAATGGCAATTAATTAAAGGACTCATCATTGTAAAATTTCTTCGTTTATAGTTGGATAAAAAATTAGATGGAGTCAGAAAGCAGATTACACATTTAGTTTCATAATAACTCGCTCTTAGTAACATCCGAGAAGTTGCAATATTCACGAATATTCATGCGCACAGAAACCAAGTTTCACGTCTAATCTCCAGCCTTTTCTGAGATATAACCGGTGTCATACATAACGAGCAGACAAGTGATAACGAGACAGACGGGTGAAAAGCAAGTAAACTCTTTATTATGTCAAACGAAATCGCAATAAATATTAATACATTCATCCCACTCTGACACAAGACGGCCAGTGTCTTCATGGAACAACGTTTGAGGTAGCCTGCGGAGCCATGATTGTATCCAGACGTGCCCCGCTTCGTCTGAAGCAAATCGACGCCACGAAATTCTTTCTTCAGGACACTAAAAATAGGAAATCGCGTTAGGAAATGTGACTGTATGGAGAAGATGTAAGGCCTTTCCAGCGAAACTTCTCAAACGTTGTCGAAACAAATTTGGCACCGTGTGGGACGGAAATGAAAACGGAATATAGCCTTAGGGGTTGACAGGGTATGTGGCGTTATGTCAGTGACTAGAAAATCGAATCAAATTCACAGACAATTAGGCATCGTGTGCTCACTGATCACTATGACGTTGTACTCGCTCTGGTTTTGATGCACACCGATTCGTTTGGAGAAGATGTCAGGATAAACTTGTTGCTTCCACTTCTGAGATTAAATGCTCCACAAAAATGGTTCAAATGACTCTGAGCGCTATGGGACTTAACTTCTGAGATCATCAGTCCCCTAGAACTCAGAACTACTTAAACCTAACTAAGGACATCACACTCATCCATGCCCGAGGCAGGATTCGAACCTGCGACCGCAGCGGTCGCGCGGTTGCAGACTAAAGCGCCTAGAACCGCTCGGCCACTCCTGCCGGCAACTGGTCCACAGCTGTTACAACCGGCGCTTGATAGTTTGCATAATGGAACAGAGACCGAGTTGATACACGAGCTGGTTCCACATGTGTTCTTTCGAGGACAGATCTGGGGATATTGCTGATGTCACGTAGATAGTTCATACAGACGTGCCGTGTGCGGATGCGCCTTGTCCTTTAGAAAAATGGCACGACGATACTGTCAATTGAGAGGTAACACATGAGGTCACAGGGCGACCATGACGCTCTGTCGTGCAGTTAGATTTCCTTCAGCCACTACCAGGCGTGACCTGAAGCCACATCCGTTGACTCCCCACACCATCACCCCAGGAGTAACATCGCTGTGCCTCTCCAAAACAGTGAAAGAATGGAAACTCTCCAAAAGTCACCGCCATACCGTGGTACTGCAGAAGCGCGATTCACGCTGAATAAAATGCGATTCTATACGTCAGCAGCTCATTGTTCCCGGTCACGACACCACTCCAAAGGTAGCCGATTGTGATGCAGTAATAACGGCAGCCTCCAGCTCGTGGCCTTGCGGTAACGTTTTCGCTACCAGCGCAGGCGGCCCGGGTTCGGTTCCCTGCGGCATCAGGGATCTTTTCCTGCCTCGAGATGTCTGGGTGTAGTTGCGTCGTCTTCATCATCATCATACATCCCCATTACGGTCGGAGGAAGGCAATGGCAAGCCACCTACATAGGACCTTACCTAGTACAGCGGTGCGGGTCTCCAGCATCGTCCCCTGGGCTCCTCGGAGTATGGGACATGATCATCACATATAAGACGATGGTTACAGTCCTGGTGCAGCTAGTCTCCGCGGGATGACAAAGAATGTTACAGGTTAGGTGTTCACAAATTGTGGGCACATTTGTGAGGGGGTTACTATGTGCCAGGAGCAATTAGTCAGACGTGGTCGAACAGAACGACATGTATGCCTGCCCTCACGTTCCTATTTAATCCGACATCTGCCCACTGTCCCATATAAAAGCCCCACAGATCTGTATATTGCACGAATCGACACCTCAGCCAAATGGAGACCCAAAATAATGCTGTTTTCAAACTCTGCAACGTGTTGTCAGCGCTGTCTCACAAGAATACACGACCTCTCTGTATCCTCCACAGTGATAACTGCACATCTGATTTTGTTCACAACCCTTATGTATCCTACCAGGCATGGTGACGATACTAACCACATACTAGGGTTGCCCAGAAAGTAATGCACCGCATTTTTTTCTCTGCCGACAACAATGCTATGAACGCGAAACGTTAAGTATGTATTATTTGAAGTCCCCTGAGTGAGAGCGCCAAGTCTCCGTCGCTTCCGACAGATAGCGCAGCTGTACGACAGTTTCAAAATGGCGTCTGTAGGTGATATACGTAACAAGCAACGATCCGTCATTGAATTTCTCAATGCAGAGGAATAAACTGTGGGGAATATTCACAAACGCTTGTGCAAAGTCCATGGGGCATCTGCTGTCGACAGAAGTACAGTTAGTCGCTGGGTACGAAGGGTGAGGTCATAAGCAGGCGGTTCGGCGCAGCGCCACGATTTGCAGCGGTCGGGAAGACCATCCGCGGTTGTTACATCTGACAAGTTGCAACGAGCTGATGTTGTCACTCGTGAGGGCGAACCCATTACGAAATTCGTAGAAGACGCTCTGAGGACGATGAAGAGGCGATGCACACAGTGAAACATTGGCTCCGCCATCAGGACAAGGATTGATACAGACAGGGCGTACACGCCCCTGTTTTGCGCTGTAGGAAGGCCATAGAATGGGTTGGAGATTACGCGGAAAAATAGGGTGTGTAGAAAAAACACCATTCTTTCGTGTGTATAATTCTTATTATGTTCAGTAAAGAATTGTCAAAGGAAAAAACTGCCGTGCATTACTTTCTGGGCAACCCTCGTACAGTGGTAAGGCACTTCGGTGGCGGTTCTGTCTGTCACAGAGGATTATAACTCCATTCATAAAAACACACGCAGTTAGTGTGTACATGTACGAAATTATAACCACATCCGTCAACGAATTTTGAGTACTTCATGATTTTGTCAGGCACTAAATTTTCCTTGGAGATAGCCATTGAAACCACAGTAAATATTAAGTAACCAATAGTGGGTAAGCAACAGCTACAATGAGGAGTGTAAATTAGGTGTCAAGTTTTATTTTCCAGTTAGTTTATACTTGCCACGGTGCTGATATAGCGCATCAGTGAAGACATTGTAGTTGCCTACCGACGATATCAGTCAATGTTCACAAATACTGTTGATTGGCTAAACTGGATTCGGCACTTAAGTCAGTGTCAATTGCTTCTTAGCCGGTGGTTGCGTCAGTACGTATTAGCAGCATGTGTTTCCTCAAGCTTTCTACTGTTTCCCTAGCAGGAAACATAAGGAGACTACATAATAACGCGCAGTTTGATGTTACCTGCATGTTACCTTACTAATGGTACTATCTTACTGACCAGCATTGTGTAAGAAGTTTGTAAGTTGCTTGAAAATTCATTTATACGGGTCGTTGAGGCTCCTGATTCCCAGTCACAAACGAAATACCTAAAAACTAAAAGTGGAACTGTAGTCTGATATTGCGGTTGCGAGGTATCAGAAATGGCATTATTTGTCATCGTTATTCTCATATCAGCGATTAAAGTATTACAGTACTTTAGTTACTCCCATCACAGTAAATGATATCAAAGAGTAATAAACCACAAAAGCAGATAAACAGCTTATGCGTCGAAGGTGCTGACAAGAATACTATTGAGAAGGAATGGAAGAGAAAACTAAAGATCTAGTTTGGTACTGGGAACGACAAAAAACAATGGAGACGAAACTCAACAATATATTTCTTATTGTTTCAATTGCTACATAATATTTCACCTATTATCACTTACCTAAATACCACCGACAGCCTGCCAGATCTCTGTCAAACAATAAAAACCAAAAATAGAAAAATAAATTGCTTAAGACAGAAATATTACGTGTAGGTGTGCACGACCCCAACAAATCAGAGTTGCATAACAGTTAGAATACGACGCGTAGTCAACGTCAATGTTGTGTACTGTGTCGATTTTGCTCCATAGTGCCGCTACGTCTTTAATATCAAGTGATATGTTTACTGAGCGCATTTCAAATATAATACATAGCAGAGAATAAAGTCTCTGTTTACAACTCTGATTTCATCTTTGGTGAACCCAGTGTGATCCGTCATTTTGTAAAAGAAATTATTTGTATCACGTATACTGACTTACAAACAACAATGGTAATTAAAACTACCGCTCATTTACACAGGTAACCGCAGACTACCAGGTTGAATATAGTCTGCGTGCATCTCCAAAACCTACTTCGATGATTTTTTATTACTCTAATATCAGCTGTGAGTGCCATATCTAACAATAAGTAATATCACACACATTCGTCCTATTTCACAAACTGGACAGTATGCAACTGTTGTCCTGCTATCTTTTCATGCAATGAGTGAAATAATACATAACCATTACAATATGACAAATCCATCCTTAATGAACAAGATTACATTCCTTTCACGCAGTTTCAGGTGATTTAGCGACAGCTGCAATTGTCTGTAATAGGCACCTGCTGTATACAACACTGCCGTTTGTTGTTTCATATTACCAGACAACAGTTTCTAAATTTATGTCTTTGTGGCACTGTATTAATTTCGTGCACAATGAGAGCGGTTTTTTATGGGCGGCATTACATTATGTTGTTAGTTCCGAGCGGCATTGCGTCGGTAGCCAGGATTCCTGCCTTGCCGACACTTACTGGCTTCACCGGTGGTAGCAGTAACCAGAACTGCCGAGAGATGGCAGCAGCGGTCACGTCACAAGCAACTTGCGCAAAGGACACTTGTCCATTAGATTGTTTCCTTCTCCCGTTTTGGCCAGTGCTGAAGACAGTTCTCCATTACGCGTACAAACTTACTGTCGTAACACAAAATTTCGTCTTCCGATTTCTACACATTACATGGCTGCTGCAAAACTTGCAGCATTTAGCCATTACAGTACGCTAAATCCAAATCACATTTGCTGCAAGGATGCCAGAAATGTTTCCTTTTCTAACATGGCGACAGAGGAAGTTCTCTGTAAGTAGGAAGTTGTTTCTGCAAGTGCATCTGACAGGCCCAAGTTCTCTTCAATATATGTGTGGTTCTTTCCTTGGTTATTCCAAACTTGTTTTCTTCTGCATGCAGTTTGACTATCAGTACCATATTTTATCTGCTTTGTAACCGGTTGTACACTGTTTCGTAACATTTAATTTTGTTGTGCTTGGATAAATCTCTGACATACACTACGGGACCACTGAAATGTTAATGATGGTGTTTTTAATGAGTTTAAAATACTGTATGTATATTCCGATATATTTAAGATTTGTTTGAGGTTCCTACTTAACACGTTCACTGCCACTGTAATTGGCCTTGCTTTGCCACGTAACCAATATTTTTCTTAATAGAATCTGAAAATATATTGCTAAAAGTAATATAACATGTATTTATTTTATAAGTACACAATCAAATTTACTCTCGTGAATCAAAGTTGTTTTGGGGCGCACTAAGGCGTCAGTGGCATATCAGGCCATATTCTGTAGCGGGTGGCCGTGGACGCGCCAATGCGTCTAGTGTATTGTTCCTGGTTAGTGTGACAGTTTAGGTTACTACAATTTCATTTTATATTCATAAATGAAACGAAACATCCTACTGACAAACGACATATTTATTGGACAAAAAATATAGTAGAAACATTCAAATACAAACACAAGATCTCGAAGAAACTTCTGAAATAAAATGTATGTCAAATCTAAGAAAAATACAATCTAGAGCTTTATCCATTACACTCTCAAACAAATAAAATAAATACAAAGTTTACGAATAGTACCGACACATAACTGTCGAAAAATAAATGAGCAACGAAAGTGCTATCTGCCTTTAGAGGTGGTGAATAACACAACAATTCAAACAATATCCTGCTTTATTTGGGCAATCTAGGCACTCGTAAATCGTGTCTGTTCGTTGTCCACGGCTGGCGCATGATCTGCACTTTTTTCGCGGTGTTTTTGATTTTCCATTTGATTCTCGTTTTACCACAACATGTTGGGGATTTCTGACTGGCCGTTCTACCTGCTTTCGTGGCAATAGTGCTCTTATAATACTGAGTCTAAATTCTTGGAGGGGCATTTTTGTGCCACAATATTTATTGTGTAGGGCATGTGCGTTTGTCAGTATCATTTCCACAACGTGGATAAAAAGTTTCTTGTACCAGCGTATGGTTTTGCGTTCCGAGAGGTAATATGATAACATCTGATCGTGCCGATCAACTCCCGCCATAAATTTATTGTAGTTTACAATGGCCAAGGGCTTAGATTTCTTCTCCTTTCTTTTGGTTTCAACCTCAACCATTTCATTTGTAAATGCATTAGAAATGTAGCAAACCTCCCTCTTATCACGCCACTTACCTATCATAACTCCTTCCGCAAATCTGGCAACGGCTTCACCTTTTCGTAGTTTTGCTTCCTGTATTTCCTTGGGTGTATCCTTCCTATTCGCCCTCAGAGTTCCCGTGCAGTGGGTCTTCTTATCCAGGAGCAGCTTTGCCAATGCGAAGCTGTTATAGTAATTGTCCATGTACACATGGTGACCAGCATTCAACTTTTCATCTAGTAAATGAAGAACAATTTTTTGCGCATGGCCTCTTCCTCCTAAATCGTCCAGCATGCCAGTGTATACCGCGAATTTTAGGACCATTCCAGTGGGAGTTGTCAAAATATATAGCTTTATGCCATATTTGTGCTTTTTGTTTTTGATGTATTGGCGGAAAAGTAATCGTCCACGCCAAAGGATCATTGATTCGTCCAGAGACAGTTCCCGTCCAGGGTAGTAAACTTGGCACATCCTTTCATTGAAAAAATTGATAACGGGACGTATTTTATACAACCTGTCGGATGGTGTTGGTTTGCCCTGTTTTGGATTTTCAGAAAAGTGTAATGCACGTAGTATTAGCAGAAAACGATTTCGTGAAATACTATCGGCAATTCCTTTCACGTTGAATAAAGCGTCCTTTTTCCAATAGTCCTGCAAATTCCTCATCTTTACATTTCCCATGTGCAGGAAAACTCCCAAGAACACTAACAATTCGCCAACAGTCACATCTTTCCAACAGTTTATTCGTGATTGTCCTTTGGTTCCCGCAGAAAGGAATAATTCAATCGCGTTTCGATTTGTTTCTTCTACAACTGTCAATAGAAATTCGTCCGTCAGCAAAAGACGGAAATAATCTAAGGGAGTGTTTTCCGTCGGTTGAATAAGCAGTCCCTCATTTTTTATAAATGGGCAATTTATCATTCTAACTGGCTCTCTTTCCCACGCAACAGTTGTATCAGCTGCGTTATCTCTTGTTACCACTCCTTCTGCCATTTCCCTGTCGCTAGGATTCACAGCCATTTCTACAGTCTCATCTAAAACAAACTCGGCTCCGTCAGACTCTTCACTGGATTCCACGCCGTCCTCCTCACTGGCCAGTTCCGTTTCCGAATCGCTTTCTTCTAATATTCGTAATAATTCCGCATCCGTTAGTTTTTGTACGTTTCTTGTGTCCTGTGTTTTACGTTTCTTAGGTTCTGAAGGGCCCGCCGTGTCACGATTGTCTTCCATTTTCAGTCCCACAACAGAGAAAAACTGTAGGGAAAACACACGAACCGCACCCGCAAAAATTGAAAACAATACGTTCTTAGAGTGCCTGCGCAATGAACCACACCGAATGGCTGTGCCCGACTAAACTGTGGCGCTGAGAAACAGCTGAGTGTCTCGCCGCGCAGGCGCGTCGACGGCATATGCACTAGTATCGGCCGGACGCGCTGGTGCGCCGATGGCAGTGAACGTGTTAACAGAAAACATTGGATGTAATCGTTACACGTCCTTTGAGACTAACTGTCAGCAGTTAACATGCAGTAAATGTAACTCAATGAACGGAGCGCCGCATCGAACTTTTCATCCACACTGCTTGAATAGTATGAAAACTAACTTCGACCTACACTACACGGTTAATACGGTATGGTGGACAGAAAAGCCTGGCAAATACGTACGAAATGGGTCATAATTGTAAGGGAAGGTTGTAACCAAGCAACTGTTATTATGGTTGTAATTTTTGGTAATAAGAGTCATAACTCTCGTGGAAATTATAGTATAAACGGTTATAGACATGTATCGTGGAGTATTCAGGCTTTTCATAAAGAAAGGAAAGAACACGTTGGCTACCCATTGAATTAGAAAAGAACTCGGAAGTCGTGCGTTAAGAGCAGTTAAGTTACATGGCGTAATAGAAAATGTGTGCCGTATGCAGTCTGTGATGAGCGGAATTTCGACGTTTGTGTATAGGAATTTATGACTGTTCCCACATAGGATTAAATAAGTTTTAAAAATGACACACATTAGTGACGCAACTGTAAGTAATGTTACAACTACAAAACACCATGTGTAACTATGTTGTGTACGTGGTCTATCTATTTTTTTGTTGCTACAGCTATTAGAGGCATTTTAAAATAGCCAAAGGCTGATACTGGCCATAATGGAATGTGTACTTTGATGCAGTGAGGTTCATCTTTTGAAATAGAATTTGACAGCCTACGATAGTCATACAAAATTTTTTATTATTCTGAAAGTATCATATTTTCAGGCGGGAGACTACATTCTGATAAAATTTTAAAGGGCGCTGGGGCGTTGATGTGACCCGAACTAGCGTTCAAGGCTGTTTGCAGCCGGTTGTACGAATTTATACATTTTCATACAAATATTATTTATTTGTTGTTGTACTTTTTTACCCGTTGCCTTGTTATTTATAACGGAATGAAATATGTATAATGTCTTTGAAAATTTCACATTGGAATAATTAAAAAGATATTTTTTTTAAAAAAACCTAAGGTTTCATTAAATATAATCGTGAAACATAGACTAATAATCATGCTTACTGAAAAAGAAGACTACCATAAAAAGAAAGAAGCTAAGCAGCTAAGCTACGGATTTCCACCAACAGTCATCTGGCTACATGAATGTCTGGGAAGCACTTTGAGTCTATTCACACGCCAGCAATGTCGGGATCAGTGATTACATCTATTGTTAATAAATGTGTGTTTATTGCCATCGGTACATTTCACCAAATCTATGAAATTCCCGAATGGTTTCTACAGAAAACTACGATTTTTAATGACACCCAGTCTATGGTAGTGACATATTCTAAAAAATGTAACCGCTGTTAACATATTGAAGGTACTACTAGATTTAAGAATATGGCTGTTCCAACACAGTCGGAGAGCCTCCGCAGTGCTGATCGAGCTTAGAAGGAATACGACGTGCACTGAGGCATGAATGAGGATTTGGAATGAGGAGGGAGGCGTTCTACGGTAGTCCGTGCTGTTTAGCAAAGCCACTGTGCCAGGGTGGTGTAGTGGTTAGCGCATCTGCCTCTGCAGCCCCAGGTTTCAACCCCGGCCTCGGGACAAATTTTCATTCGTTACTTCAATTTGCATGTATACATTAAATAGTAGTTCTAGCTAACAACCGATTAATACACTACTGGCCATTAAAATTGCTACACCAAGAAGAACTGGCATGTGATTACAGTGTTAGGCAATTTGGGTGCATAGGTCCTGAGAAATCAGTACCCAGAACAACCACCTCTGGCCGTAATAACGGCCTTGATACACCTGGGCATTGAGTCAAACAGAGCTTGGATGGCGTGTACAGGTACAGCTGCCCATGCAGCTTCAACACGATACCACAGTTCATCAAGAGTAGTGACTGGCGTATTGTGACGAGACAGTTGCTCGGCCACCATTGACAAGACGTTTTCAGTTGGTGAGAGACCTAGAGAATGTGCTGGCCAGGGCAGCAGTCGAATATTTTCTGTATTCAGAAAGGCCCGTACAGGACCTGCAACATGAGGTCGTGCATTATCGTGCTGAAATGTAGGGTTTCGCAGGGATCGAATGAAGCGTAGAGCCACGGGTCGTAACACATATGAAATGTAACGTCCACTGTTCAAAGCGCCGTCAATGCGAACAAGAGGTGACCGAGACGTATAAACCAATGGCACCCCATATCATTACGCCGGGTGACACGCCAGTATGGCTATGACGAATAAACGCTTCCAATGTGCGTTCACCGCGGTGTCGCAAAGCTCGGATGCGACCATCATTGTGCTGTAAACAGAACCTGGATTCACCCGAAAACATGGCGTTTTGCCATTCGTGCACCCAGGTTCGTCGTTGAGTACACCATCGCAGGCGCTCCTGTCTGTGATGCAGTGTCAAGGGTAACCGCAGCCATAGTCTCCGAGCTGATTGTCCATGCTGCTGGAAACGTCAAAAATGGCTCTGAGCACTATGGGACTCAACTTCTGAGGTCATTAGTCCCCTAGAACTTAGAACTAGTTAAACCTAACTAACCTAAGGACATCACACACATCCATGCCCGAGGCAGGATTCGAACCTGCGACCGTAGCGGTCTCGCGGTTCCAGATTGCAGCGCCTAGAACCGCACGGCCACTTCGGCCGGCCTGGAAACGTCGTCGAACTTTTCGTGCAGATGGTTGTTGTCTTGCAAACGTCCCCATCTGTTGACTCAGGGATCGAGACGTAGCTGCACGATCCGTTACAGCCATGCCGATAAGATGCCTGTCATCTCGACTGGTAGTGGTAAGAGGCCGTTGGGATCCAGCACGGCGTTCCGTATTACCCTCCTGATCCCACCGATTCCATATTCTGCTAGCAGTCATTGGATCTCAATCAACGCGAGCAGAAACGTCGCGATACGATAAACCGCAATCGCGATAGGCTATAATCCGTCCTTTATCAAATTCAGAAACATGATGGAACGCGTTTCTCCTCCTTACACGAGGCAGCACAACAACGTTTCACCAGGCAACGCCGATCAACTGCTGTTTGTGTATGAGAAATCGGTTGGAAACTTTCCTCACGTCAGCACGTTGTAGGTGTCGCCCCCGGCGCCAACCTTGTGTGAATGCTCTGTTGGTTCAAATGGCTCTGAGCACTATGGGACTTAATAACATCTATGGTCTTCAGTCCCCTAGAACTTAGAACTAGTTAAACCTAACTAACCTAAGGACATCACATACGTCCATGCCCGAGGCAGGATTAGAACCTGCGACCGTAGCAGCAGCGCGGTTCCAAACTGAAGCGCGTAGAATCGCTCGGCCACAGCGGCCGGCGCGTATGTTAGTTTATTTTATATTAAGTAGTGTGTAACCCTATGGACCGATGACCTCAGCAGTTTGGCCCCATAGGAACTTACCACAGAAAATGTATATGTATATGAACATGGAAAAGGATTCACAAGTGAAATTTGTCAGTCAAGCTACACGAGCCGTGACAACCAGTTGCTCCTGATGAAGTCGATGGAGCATTTCGTTGAAAGCTCGAGATTTATTCGCATTTGACGCAGCAAGGAAACCAAGAACGTTTTATACAAGGATGACGTCGGGAGAAACTTCGTCCTCATATCCACATTGTTAACGGTTCGGAATCAGCGATGTAAATCTAATTGCAGGAATGCTCGAAGCAAGTATTATAAGCCCCTTACTTCTCACAATGCATCTAAATGTAGTGGATAACATCATAAAATCCTTAAGATTATTCGTTAATTGTACTTTGAAACACGTATGTAACGCAGCAGCGATGGCGAGGCATTGTAGCATCTGTGACCAGAGAGTATGCGCTTGACCGCGCGAGTGTTGCGAGCGGTTCTCAGTCTCTCAGTCAGTCGTTGCGAGTCTGTCAAGTAGTCGTTGCGAGTCTGTAGCTCTATCTAGTTGAGAGCAGTACTCAGTCAGTAGTCGTCGCGTGCAGTACGCTAATAGTCGTCATGCAGAGCGGTCGGTCAGTGATAGCAGTCCAGTGCGGGTGATGTAGGCGGTCGGCAACACTGGTCAAGATGCTGAATAAGGTATACTGTTAATTAATATAATCATTAGATAATGTAAAAATTTATTTGTTGTAATTATTCTCTAACAAGTGCCCCAATAATAATTTTTATTTCAAAAGCATTTTTTTTCAAAAATTTAATTTTTATTGAACTAAAGATTTCGTTGCACTTCCCATTTCACTCCACTTCTTTAAAAGAAAATTTTCAGTAAAATCGCAAAAAAAAGAGAATATTATTATTTGCAATGCAGTTCCTCCAAGCGGTGCGCAACAACAAGAGCAGAAATGTGACATCCATTTATTCTGAGGTAAGACTTTAACTCCGATTGTTTTACACAGGGCCAAAGACCGATGTTTCGGTTTAATTGAATTTCCTTATCACTGAATGGACTTTAATTTTTTTTGAAGGATTTACATTCGAGTCAGATTGCGTATTTCACATTTTGTTGCCATTGTCAGTACATTTCATTGTGGGCAGGTTACGCTTAGAGCAATGTCCATTAGGATCCATAATTAAATATTGTCATATTTCTTTCTTTCAAATTACCGTGGGGAGGTTACACTCGGCTCCCATTTCTATTAAGTATTGTCTTTTTTCCTTTTAAAAAATTACGGTGGGGAGGTTACACTTGGCGACACCCAGTCCAGGATCGAATTTCGTTGAGAGTCTTTTGAACAACAGTCAGATATCTGCTCTTATTTGCTTAGATATAATTAGGATTTGGCGCAACGCTTTTATTAACTTGTGACTTTCTTTCTACAGGTCAACGGCAATTCGTTGCTCTATTGTATTTGTGTGTTGCTTTTGCATTGTGCTTATTTATTTTTTGAATAATTGTGACTATTGCAAAAATGCCGCGAAAGACTGTGAATAGTGTATCGCGAAGTATTATGAATGAAATTACCGACTTAAACAACGTGACCGATAGTAATTGTGATACGCAGCGTAATGATGACAATCCTGCGTTCACTAACAATCAGTGCATTCCAACCACTAGTGATGACTTTTACCCTGATAATGAACAAACGAACTCAATTGTCTCGTCTGTTAATTTGACGACAATTGATGACGCGAGACGCTCTATTGTAATGAGCGCTGCCGAGTCTAACACAATCGGTTTGGAAAACTCAAGTAACGTACAGACAAATCTGTCTAATGAAAATGAACAGATCACACAAAGTAGGACAGATGTATTTAATTCCGAAACAATGACTGATAGTATACATTTGACTGACAAACCTTTTTGTAAATTTCAAAATGACCAAATGGTTACAGAAAATGAAACAATTCCAGATCCACTATTGAATAGTACAGATAATAGAAATGGTAATTTTGGCTCGGATCCAATTATGGCAATACTGCTACAACTTAGGGAAGATAACAAACACTTAAATGAAAAACTTGACAATAAGAACGAAAAACTAGACAAACTTAGTGAACAGATCAGACAACAGAGTGAAAGTTTCGACAACCATTTCAAACAACTTAGAGAAACAATTGATAAAAGTTTCGAACTCACAAGCGAAAGACAAGACGACCTTAAAGAACAGAACAAACAAGTTAGTAAGCAGATTACAGCTGTTACCGTGCAATGCCAGGACATTAAAGAACAATTACGTGTGAATGCTAAGACTTGTGCTAATAACAGTAATGAAAAAGTTGGCACTGTTGCACAAGAATTAAGTAGCACGCGTGTAGGCACAACAGAATCACATAAAGACGAGATTAATGCAGTCACTGAAAAATGTTTAGCGAACGAAACACAGATACACGAAATTAATGCAGTCACTGCACAATGCCGTAAAAACGCAGTACAGATACGCGACGAGTTTAATTTAGAGCCACTGGAAGTTTCACACACTCCGAATATGGAAGTTGACGAGAAATTAGCAAGACAGATCAACCAAATTGACGAAAGTGTTACAGTAACAGAATTAACAATTATTTCAGTCACCAATACGTCACAGAAACCGCCACTTTATGAACATGTGTCAGAGTCACGCAGCGTGTATAATGTGAACAATTTACAGAGACCACGCGACTTAAAATCTGAAAAACTACGCAACTTGAAATCCGAAATGACACAGACGAACAGATTCACACACAAACCTGAACGTGTTATCAAACTGAGTGACGAGAACGTAGATTTCGAGCAATTTGCATTTGTAAGAAAATGTAAGGAATTTAATAATGACAGCGTACAGGTACACGCTTTGAGCTGTATACGACAATTTGTTTTTATGCTTTCACCGCTGTTGCTGTAATGCAGAAGCTAGCTTTGAACCAGATGCGACAATTTATTTTTGTATTTACAACAGCATTGCCTATAATGCAGAAACTGGAATTAGCACGGATACAACAATTTGCCTTTGGAATTTTACCGCTATTGCTTGCAACGCAAAAGCTAAAATTTATTTGCAGTGCGTAAAGACCTCAGGGGATTCATTACGCTTTAATGAATATGCGCCGTAGCGAGCATAGGGCCCCGAGCTGTAGTAGTGCTATTTCATCTTTAGTTTTCTGCACTGCTGCCTTCTCTTCTACTATCCTTTATATCTATCAAAACAGCTCTTTAACTAGTGCTCTATCTAGGATTAAGAATATTGTACTGAAAACCGGATATGAGAAATATTTTACCGAATGTGACAATTTTCAGTAGGCACTCCCGTAATGACAACTACCGCCGTAATTTTAATTACAGATAAAATCGTAATCATCAGTATGTGAAAAATTATTAGTAACAGGAACCACATTTTTGTAACAATAGATGTTTTTTTCACCACAATAGCATGAAAGTCAGCCGCTTAGCATACCTAACCAACAATGCAGTCTACAAGGTCAACCAGACTTTAATGTTTCGCCGCGTGCACGTATAGTACCAGATCCAACAAATAGTAACGCACAGCAGCAAGGAAATAACTACGTATAGAAAACACAGTATTTGAATTCCTATCGCAATGCGCCGTATAGAAATTACTATCAGGACAGACGTAAAAAGAATGATGAGCACAATTTTCAGCGTACTTATAATAACAGTCGGTCTCACCAGCAGCAAGAACATCAGCAACAACATATTATCATGAATGAAACAGACAATAGGTGTCATCCATAGCGTAACACGTCAGTAAGAAATAACAAAGCATTTCATATAGTGGATATGCCACAATATTCTCCCGTAAATAACAGCACGTACGATAGAATTTGACCAGACACAGTACAGATTGCATATTCCAGTAACGTAAGCACTACTTTAGACACGCAGAATGTTATTCACGAAAATGTAATTACTTTTGACGACATCAGAGACACTCTCTTGCAGGAAAGACCATTTGTTCAGAAAACTATTTCACACCCTGTTATCGAAATCAAAATTGGTTCATCGAAATTTTCAGCAGTAATCGATTCCGGCTCACCTATATCAGTAATAAATGAGGAGACTTTTAACGAGTGCAACAAAGAGAATACCTATCCCACATTACCATTAGGCAAAACAAAAGTGAAAGGAGCAGTATCGAGTAAAGGAGTAGACGTCAAATTACAGACACATTTATCATTTTGTATCGCAGGTCACACTTTTCACTCTAATTTTTGGATTGTTCCTTTATTGACTACAGACGTAATTTTAGGTACGAATTTTCTGGTGCAACACGACGCAGTCATTGATTTTCAGAATTCTTATTTAATGTTAAAGGATGAAAATGTACAACTTGCTTTACAATTTCAGCACTCATTATCTGCGGAAGAACAAACAATTAACAGCACAGAGGTCATTTCCGTATCACGTAACATAGACTGTAATCCCACATTGTTCACGGATACGTACGTACACAACTATAATACTCCAGACGAAGCTGACTTCGACGTAATGCAATTGATTTCTGATAAGGTTAAAGAGAGCAGTGCAACTACAGACGACGAGCGAACGCAATTACACAAAATTCTTTTACAGCAAGCTCCAGTTTTCGACAACATTCCTGGTACTATGTCCGGATTTATGTATGAATTTCAAGTCAGGCCGCACGACACATTTAAAGCAAAGCATTATCCCATCCCATATATTCACAGAGAACAGGTTAAAAAGGAATTGCAGGATATGCTTGACCAAGGAATTATAGAACCGGCAGTTAGTCCATACATAAACCCGCTACATATTGTTAAGAAAAAAGATGGCTCACTTCGCCTCGTACTTGATTCACGTCACATTAATGACATTATTATTAATGAAACAGATCGACCACAGACACTAGAGGAACTTTTACAGAAATTTCATGGTACAACTATTTATTCTACACTAGATTTGAAATCGGGATTTTGGCAAATTCAACTTCATCCAAATTGTAGAAAATATACAGCTTTTCTCTGTTTCGGCGACTGTTATCAATTTTGCAAATTACCGTTCGGCTTAACTATTTCTTCTGCAGCTTTTATTCGCGGTTTGAACACAATACTTCCGACAGAACTTAGAGACAGAATTACGACGTACGTAGACGACATTCTTATCGCAGAAGCTAACTGGTCTGAACACAATCTGATTCTTGAACAACTGTTACAAACTTTTCATGCACAAGGACTTACAGTTAATCTCAGTAAATCGCACTTTGGCAAAACTTCTATAAAATTTCTTGGACACGTAATTTCAGCAGAAGGCATTGCACCTGATCCAGAGAAACTTCAAGCTCTACGTGACATTACTGTTCCTACGACGAAGAAACAATTACGCAGTTTTTTGGGCTTAATTAACTTTTTTCGTAAATTTATTCATCACTCTGCTTTAGACACACCTAGACTATGCCAATTAACAGGTAAAAACACTATTTGGTCTTGGGATAAGCAAGCACATTCTGAATTCATGAACCTGAAAAATGCTCTGTTGAATGCTCCACTTTTATCGCACCCAGATCTTACCAGAAATTTTTCCATTGCTACCGACAGTTCCAACACCGCTTTAGGCGTACATATTTTCCAGGAAATTGAAGAAGATGGTTCTACAATAATTAAAAACATTGCATTTGCAAGTCGCATTTTGTCACCTGCTGAGCGAAATTATTCCGTTACAGAAATTGAAACATTATGTGTTGTATGGGCTTTCACGAGATTTAGGCACTTTCTTTATGGCAGACATACCACTGTTTACACAGATCACAGAGCGATACAATTTTTACTTTCGGCCAAATTTACTCACGATAGATTAAGTAGATGGAAACTATATTTACAAGAATTTAATTTTACAATAGTTCATATTCCTGGTACACAAAGTGTTATAACAGACGCACTATCGCGTTCTCTCAGCAACAATCAGCAAGACGTAGCAACCAACTTCTGCAAAACAAATTTCAGTGTCATGTACATTCAGCAAGTTGCATTTGAAAACTTTATTTCATCGTCATTACAGGACATAGCAAAGGAGCAAAATAAAGACAATCTGTGGAAAGAAATTAAACACCTTTGGCAAGATAGGAATAATGTTACGATTAGAAACCACTACACTGTACGCAATGACATTCTGTTTCGCCGCTCTCATCCTGACAGCAACAATTGGTTATTATGCATTCCTGACGAACTGGTTAACAAATTAATCTGGTACACTCATTTAAGTTACGCACATTACGGAGCAAGAAAATGTTTTCTTATACTGAGACAGAACTGTTATTTTACCAACATGGAGAAACGTATACGACGAGTTTTAGCGTCTTGTAAAATTTGCCAGAAAGCTAAATCAGACACCACTTCACATATTCCTCCATTATATCCCATTATACCTGTTAAGTTAAGACATATGGCCGCAGTAGATATTTTTGGTCCGATTCCGAGAACTAACAGAGGTTTTTGCTACATCTTTGTCGCTGTTGAGCTCACTTCAAAATTTGTTACTTTCACTCCGTTACGCAAAGCTACTGCTAAAACTGTTTCGAAAGCATTTGTAAAACATCTTCTATCTCATGTAGGGCATTTAATGAAAGTAATTTCTGACAATGGATCTCAATTTCGTAGTAGCGTATGGACACGCATGTTACGAGCCAGAAACATTTCTCCGATCTATATATCCAAGTACCACGCTTCTTCGAACCCCTGTGAAAGATTAATGAAAGAAATTGGTAAACTGTGCCGAATATACTGCCACAAAAGACATATTGATTGGGACACACACATATTCTCATTCCAAGATGTAATTAATTCCATTCCAAATGAATCCACTATGCTATCTCCGTCTGTTATACTGAAAAATGCTGAACCACCTAACAAAATTAAAGAATTAATAACATTTCCTACATCTCGTCGATTACGACACCACGAAATAATTGACATTGCGCTGAACAACATCAAACGTGCCGCAGAGCGCCGGAGAAGACAGCAAAAACAGGTTTGTACACGCCGCGTCTTTCACGTTGGACAGAAGATACTTGTACGTACACACTATTTATCCAGTAAATTAAAAGGTAAGTGCAGTAAATTTGAACTTCTATACGCAGGTCCATATCGGATTCGCAGCATTCCTCACCCCAATGTTGTACATGTCGAAACTTTGAGAACTAGAAAATCGAAAGGCAATCACCATATCTCAAACATTAAACCGTTTATTGAGTGAAACCACTGTATGATTCAACACACTATGATGCCATTTACTAATGCAATTACTTCACCTGACTAATTACTGATGATTATCGTATTTTTCTTGGCAAGTGCCCAGCAAGGTAAGGTTAGCAGGTCGCTTTTCTTGTCTTTACACATCAGACCGTGCATATTTTTTCAGACACACTTACGTATTTTATGACTAATTATGCAATGTTAGCTAATGACATGTTAATTTCATTACATTTTTTTTATTAAAGTCTTTAATTCTCGCCTCTATACAAGCTGAACACAACGAACGTCACATTTTGTCTTTTTATGTATGATTGCACTCCAGTTTTGTTTGTATGCACTGTGAAATAGTTAAGATATAACACACCAGTTGACTTTGACATTTTTTTTTTTTGCTTTATGACATCTCAAGATCGTGACTGTTTTACATTTTTTGCTGCTGCATCGTATTATTCTGTGTACATTTTTGCATCTGAACACTGTCAATGTCCTTGACATATTACGTTTTCTGTCATGTTATGCTGTATGGTTAATTGTGTCACCATAAACCAGTCATTATTTAGTGGGTATATGATTTAAATGCAAGACATTAATCTTTGTTCATGAATTTCAGAAAGAAATGATGTTTGTAAGAAATAAATTTAACGTAAATGGGAATTTCACCTACGGAACAAACGATAGAAGATGCAATAACTTTATGAGGAAGAGTAAATGGATCAGGATTAACAAACATTAACAAGAATATACTATACTCATCGTAGAATAGCAGTCTTAACTAATTTTTTCTTTCAGAATACAAGGTGATTGATGCAGGCTGTCAGACTGAACTACACATCTTAGTTTTAGTGATGAAATATGCTAGAGATAAGGAATAGTTGTATAATGAGTAATGAAGTGATTTTTGCAGATGATAATGAATGCTGACGAATAATGATGAAAGATTATGAATAATGAAGTTTTTCTTTACAGGTGATGATAATAGTGAAGTTATGATGATATGGATAATGAAGTTTCTTCTTTACAGATGAGGATAATGTTGAAGTTATGTATTTATGCTACGTAGTTATTTAAGTATTTGTTGCAGTTTGTTTTGACAGCAGGTGTTACATTGCATAGTAGGATGACAGAAAGTTTTGGAAAGGACAGCTATGGAACACAATTTATACACATTTCACTACCTGTTAATTCGAAGTTCACTACTTTTCAGCATAGTGTGCGTTTCTTCTTTCAGGTCAATAATCCATTTTGTATTTTTTTCCAGGAGAAGCTTTTCATGATACTTACTAAACCAGTTACTTATTATACCTGTTCTAGTACTTGCGTTTTTATTTTTTTTACCCATTTGTGTTTATCATTTATAAATGTGATCACATATAATGCCTTGTTACATAACCTTGCTACAGCTGACTCATGCTGAATGACGTTATCTATCCTCATTTGCAGCAATAGGTCAAAAACAAATAGTGTTATGCCTCAGCAATTAATTAACGATCCCAACGCAATGCATTGCTAACAAAAAAAAAATGTATTACCAGTCGCAAGTAGTGATACCAGTTTGAGAAAATTCTGAATAATACTGATTAGCTCTGAATAGTATGTCGCTTGAGTAATGACTTCTTAATGAGACAAAAAAAAGTATATATTTAAAATAATGCTTTGTCACTAGCTAATAACTGCCACTGTTTATTGTAATGATACTACTTATAATGCCTGTGATTATTAATGATTTGACTGTAATTAACTGATTTTAATAATGACTTTGTAATGATCTGAATACTACTGAAGGAGGAACACTGTTTATTGTAATGAGACTACTTATAATGCCTGTGATTATTAATGCTTTGATTGTAATTAAGTGATTTTTAATAATGACTTCGTAATGATCTGAGTAATACTGAATGATGAACTATGTTTTATTCCATTCAATACTTGCTGGCCACTGAGTGCCAATAATTAATGTCGCTCGATGAATTGTTATTAATTATGCCATTAATTAGCTCTTGTTTTCCATGTTGAGTTTTCATGTTTTGGTTAATGGCCAATGAGTGCCAATAATTTGTATCACTCAATGTATTATGTTAATGCTAGGCCAATAATTGACTCTCCTTTTCAATTAAGGCTTCTGATGAACATTATTCTGTCTTACTAAATATACTTTGTAACTGGCCAAGGACTACCACTGTTTATTGTAATACGATTACCCATGATGCCAGCTAGTGATTCTTAATAGATTGGAATGACACATAATTAATTAACTATGGTACTGTTTAATAATGCTTTGTAATTAGAAGAAACTAATAATTCTTACTATTGGAATGACAAATGATTAATTAACGGCAAATGATTAATTAACTGTAATTAGACAAATGATTAATTAACGACAAATGATTAATTAACTGTAATTAGGAGAAGGTTAATGATTCTTAATTACACTCTGTAACTGAAAAGAATGCGATTATTTCATAATGTTTTGTAACCAGGAAAAGAAGGCTACTGATTCTATGTAAAACAATTACTGAACATTTTTCTGTAATACTACATACTTGGGACAGAAATGTTCAATAACTAGGCTATGAATGCCACAAACTACTCATGAAGACTGTAATTGTCAATATTATGTGACTTGATGTCCTTCACCTCATAAGCTGACTACCCTGAATTACTGCAATGTCCATTTGTCCTGTTTATCCTAGTGATCATGGAGCACTATCTTTGGTTTTGCACTAATTCTACGTGGGTGTGCCTTGTAAGAGCGTGGTGTTGACACGACATGCTGTCCACCACCGTGAGCGATGAAGACATTCTTATGGTCCCACTGTTTGGTGTACCTAATGTACTGCCAAAATGAAAACATGGAATATTACTGCGACAATTCAGTGTCTTGGGTACGCTGATAAATTCTGATGGGAAAAGAACTTAAAGTTGTGTCACTTGGTGTTGTACTTCTGTGGAAAGATATGGACTTTCAGAGCAGCTGTGTGCAATCTAAAGTGCTACAACCATGATGCAATCCTTCCCTTTCCTATCCTGATTCTTGTCACATAAAAAAAAAAATTTTTTTTGGTAACATCATTTATGTTCATAGGTTATACATTTTTTTGATTTGTTGAACTCCAGTGCGAGTACACTTATGGCACTGGTCGACATGATGTTTTGCCATTATGTTTATTTGTTGTGAAAATGCTAAAGACATTTTTCAGTGCGTGTGCACTTTGGACATGATTTTTTGCCATTATGTTTATTTATTGCAAAAATACTAAAGACATTTTTTTTTTGATTTGTTCTGAAGTACAGTATATGTACACTCTTGTCTTTTATATTGTATATACATTTTTTATTGTAATGATATGTTCTGAACTACAGTGCATGTGCACTTATGATAGGTGTTAATATGTTTTCCACTGAACTTCAGTGTCTGTACACTTATCTCATTTTTCAATATGTTTTCTACTATTCTGTATATTCAATACTTTAATGCGAATGCACTTATGCCATTTGTTACTAATTGTACATACATTTCATCAATTACTGATATGTTCTGAACTACAGTGCATGTGCACTTCTGTTAGGTGTTAATATGTTTTCCACTGAACTTCAGTGCCTGTACACTTATCTCATTTTTCAATATGTTTTCTACTATTCTGTATATTCAATACTTTAATGCGAATGCACTTATGCCATTTGTTACTAATTGTACATACATTTCATCAATTACTGATATGTTCTCATCTGCAGTGCATGTGCACTCATGTCACTTGTCAACATAATATTTTGCCAGTCTGTTTATTTGTTCTGAATATGCTAAAGAATTTTTTCAGTGCCTGTGCACTTTGTTATCTGTCAAATAATTTGTATATACATTTTTCTGATTTGTTACTATGTTTTGTACTCACATTTTGTCTTTGTCTGATATATTTTGTACTTAGTGCGTGTGCACAACATTTAAATATTCTGTAAGTTGTAGAATTTTATTAATTAAAGAAAAATTTTGCCGCGATTGGCAAGTCCAAATGACTCACCATCGCTGCCAAATTTTTGCCCCCCCAGTGGAGGGTTATGAAACACGTATGTAACGCAGCAGCGATGGCGAGGCATTGTAGCATCTGTGACCAGAGAGTATGCGCTTGACCGCGCGAGTGTTGCGAGCGGTTCTCAGTCTCTCAGTCAGTCGTTGCGAGTCTGTCAAGTAGTCGTTGCGAGTCTGTAGCTCTATCTAGTTGAGAGCAGTACTCAGTCAGTAGTCGTCGCGTGCAGTACGCTAATAGTCGTCATGCAGAGCGGTCGGTCAGTGATAGCAGTCCAGTGCGGGTGATGTAGGCGGTCGGCAACACTGGTCAAGATGCTGAATAAGGTATACTGTTAATTAATATAATCATTAGATAATGTAAAAATTTATTTGTTGTAATTATTCTCTAACAAGTGCCCCAATAATAATTTTTATTTCAAAAGCATTTTTTTTCAAAAATTTAATTTTTATTGAACTAAAGATTTCGTTGCACTTCCCATTTCACTCCACTTCTTTAAAAGAAAATTTTCAGTAAAATCACAAAAAAAAAGAGAATATTATTATTTGCAATGCAGTTCCTCCAAGCGGTGCGCAACAACAAGAGCAGAAATGTGACATCCATTTATTCTGAGGTAAGACTTTAACTCCGATTGTTTTACACAGGGCCAAAGACCGATGTTTCGGTTTAATTGAATTTCCTTATCACTGAATGGACTTTAATTTTTTTTGAAGGATTTACATTCGAGTCAGATTGCGTATTTCACATTTTGTTGCCATTGTCAGTACATTTCATTGTGGGCAGGTTACGCTTAGAGCAATGTCCATTAGGATCCATAATTAAATATTGTCATATTTCTTTCTTTCAAATTACCGTGGGGAGGTTACACTCGGCTCCCATTTCTATTAAGTATTGTCTTTTTTCCTTTTAAAAAATTACGGTGGGGAGGTTACAACTTGACTGTAAAGAAAAGTTCCTATGCCAGAAAATTGTAGCGACTTACAGGAAGACCAGCTTTCGAGTAACACCTCTAAAAAGTTACACCTTACCTGTTAAAATATACGAGTGGAATCGGTGTTGCATTAAAAAAAATCAACAGAACATTTTCCTTCAAAATAACAAATTATACAGGCACACAATATAAATGACTGCTTACTTATCCCACATACTTTAATCGCAGCATAACCAGTAGAGATAGGCTGTTCTTCATTTCTGTCAAAGTCTTGGTCTTTTTCCGATGAAACACTGACGATTGCCGTTTCTGTTCACCCTAAAAATTGCGATAACACAACTCTACAATTTCAGTTAGCCGTGACGTAAGTCAGGTTAGAGCACACTTTAAAAATTAAATTCTGGCTAGTGAAACGAAATTGCAAACAGTCTTACCACGTATCTAAATTAAAATAACACATTTTACGTTTATACTTACAAGGGAACCTCCCCATCTCACCCCCCTCAGATTTAGTTATAAGTTGGCACAGTGGATAGGCCTTGAAAAACTGAACACAGATCAATCGAGAAAACAGGAAGAAGTTGTGTGGAACTGTGAAAAAATAAGCAAAATATACAATCCGAGTAGTCCATGTGCAGGATAAGCAACATCATGGATAGATCGAATTCAGAAGCGCCGTGGTCCCTTGGTTAGCGTGAGCAGCTGCGGAACGAGCGGTCCTAGGTTAAAGCCCCCTTAAGCGGAAAGTTTAATGTTTTATTTTCAGACAATTATCAAAGTTCAGGCACTCACATATAATCAACTTCGCTCTCCAAAATTCCAGGACATGTTCAGATTTGCTTGGACATAGGCAGGATTTGACGGTCTACACACGGAAAAATTTGAAACATGTTTTGACAGAGCACAGGGGAAAGTGAGCGACTTCGAAACTGTTGGATTCATTTATTGCAGTTTATGTGACAAACTCTTATGTTTTCATCACTTTTTTGGGAGTAATTATCACATCCACAAGAAAACCTAAATCGGGTAACGTAGAAGAATGTTTTTACCCATTCGCCAAGTGTACAAGTTAGGTGGGTCGACAACATATTCCTGTCATGTAATGCACATGCCGTCACCAGTGTCGTATAGAATATATCAGACGTGTTTTCCTGTGGCGGAATCGGTTGACCTATGACCTTGCGATCAAATGTTTTCGGTTCCCATTGGGGAGGCACGTCCTTTCGTCTACTAATCGCACGGTTTTGCTGTGCGGTCGCAAAATCCAGACACTAAACCTATTACAGTGAACAGAGACGTCAGTGAACGAATGGACAGATCATAACTTTGCCAAAATAAAGAAAAACTTTTCGCTGGAGGGGAGACACTAACCAAGGACCTCTCGTTCCGCAACTGCTCACGCTAACCACGGTACCACGGCGCTCCTGAGCTGAGATTATCCTTGATGTTGCATATCTTCGCATGCACTACTCAGTTTGTATATTTTGCTTATTTTTTCATTGTTCCACACAACTTCTTCCTGTTTTCTCGATTGATCTGTGTTGTTTTTCAAGGCCTATCCACTGTGCCAACTTATAACTAAATCTGAGGGGGGTGCGATGGGGAGGTTCCCTTGTTAGAAAGTAAGTTCGAAGTAAGCAAATTCAACCCACATCCAGTGTTTGTCACGGAGTGAACAAGTAGCCAAGTGACAGCGTCACCAACTTTCAAATTCCTAATTTCCTTGATTGATTGCATCACTATCAACATAGATAAACAAATCTTTGAGTGGTATTTGTATTTATCTTCCGACACAATAACAAGAGCTTTTCAGTAAATTTCATTTCTATTCACACCACTATTTCTAACTACCACGTTTTTCCGTACAGAAATAAAGCTCACATCGTAACAACATTATACAATCACGCACATGTACTGTCGATATCGTATTTGTCGGTTCGGGAATTAAGGTTTGTCCTCGAATTCATTAATCTTGTAATCCATCTCAATTTCGAGAGAACACAGTTGTGTGATATGCAAGTAGCAATAAAATAAATTTATATGGTTGCGTAATGATTAACTAGTCTTCGACTGATACGTTCATCTGTGAACATATACTAACTAACTAAACTCAGCTAGAACATATAAGTACTTATTTTTAGTCTGACTCTGTTAGTAATGCGAGTTTCAAATATATAAAATGGTTCAAATGGCTCTAAACACTATGGGACGTAACATCTGAGGCCATCAGTCACCTAGTTTTAGAACTACTTAAACCTAACTAACCTAAGGACATCACACACATCCATGCCCGAGGCAGGAATCGAACCTGCGACCGTAGCAGCAGCGCGGTTCCGGACAGAAGCGACCAGAACCGCTCGGTCACAACAGTCCGCGGCGAGTTTTAGACAGCTGATTAAACTGGGCAAGTATTCCATACGAAGCTCATAATATATCAGAATGGATCTTGTAACTATGTTACAATAAAAGACGTAAAGTACGTTTGAGGAGACATAATTCAGCGCTTGAAACTGAAATGTAATTCAGCATAGTTGTGGGAAATAACGCATTACTCGATTACGCTTCTTTACTGTAAATTAGCTCGAACTGTCCAGTTGCCGTCCTTTGCGCAACGCTCCAGACGGCTTAAGTTCTCCTGTTAACGAATGGAGCGGCATTAATGCGCATCATATCTCAGGGCTGACTTTTATTCGACAATAACCATGTCGCGACTGCTACACTCTCCGTGAAGAACACTCGATTTTCAACAGGCAGCATTTTACATTCTGATGGGCGCATTAAAGAATTATCCGAAAACCGTTAATCCATTATATGGAATGAAAGTAAATGGATGAGCCACGATTTTAAAGTATGTCGGATCGGCTGCACGCTGTGTAGCGAGTAATTAGATCGGAGAGGCATCGGGGCTGGAGGCCATTTGCACCCCACCCCAGTCACTTTCTCCCTCCGCCCCTCTCTCTAACAAGTGGAGCGGCGGTGGGTGTGGGGGTGGGGGAGGGTGGCGAGTCGCCAGGGCAGCTGTCGCCCGGCATTCCCGTCCAACGGCCACCCCCGCGATCGCTCGAGCCGCCCCCGTAATTGGTCTCGGCGATATGCCCGCGCATTAGTCTCGAAACGACCGGCTAATCGCCTTACGCCTAATGCGACAGTTTAAATTTGTATCTGCGACGGTTGCGACGGAATCAAAAGACAGGCCCTGTTTCGAATCGGACGAAAATCCTCGTTTGTTTGGCTGTGGAAATCTGCTGATCGAACACATTTTGCCTGTGAGGTCTCAGAGCGACTTTTTCTGAAGTCTTCTCTGCAAAACAAAAATAAAGAGACACAGTTATTTTTTAAATAGCAACAATAGTAATTATAGTGCAGTTAACAGTACGGAGGCGCTTTAGTTTGTCTAAGGATAACTAGAGAAAGGGGTGTATACTTGTTTCCTGGTCTAGAAGAAGGCTTTCTTAGTCAACGGAATTACACTGCTGAGAATTTTTAATCATGTTGGTGTAGACTGGAAAGGGATGTATACCGCGAAAAAAGAGAAAGGATTTTGATGATGACTGGCGCCACAACCTTCGTGAAATTTCTAAATAAAGTCATTCCGCATTAAAGTGTTAAAATATTATTTACTGCGATTGCAGTTTCGGCACATGGATTTTATCAAGCATTCTCAAAGCAGTCAGTCACCAAATAAAATACACGTATTTACAAAACTAACAAACGTTGATGGAATGTGGATCTCAAGGACACACCGAAATCACAGGAGTAATCCGTTGTAGTTGCCACCTATTTCTTTATTACAATCATAAAGCTTTTATCAAATCCCAATCATAACAATAATACAAAGGTGATAGCCTTATAAAGCCACATAACTTTAACAAATGGCATACATCTACATCTACATCTACGTGATTACTCTGCTATTCACAATAAAGTGCCTGGCAGAGGGATCAATGAACCACCTTCGTGCTGTCTCTCTACCGTTCCACTCTCGAACGGCACGCGGGAAAAACGAGCACTTAAATTTTTCCGTGCTAGCCCTAATTTCTCTTATTTTATCGTGATGATCATTTCTCCCTATGTAGGCGAATGCCTACAGAAAATTTTGGCAATCGAAGGAGAAAACCGGTGATTGAAATTTCATGAGAAGATCCCGTCGCAGCGAAAAACGCCTTTGTTTTAATGTTTGCCACTCCAATTCGCGTATCATGTTTGTGACACTATCTCCCCTATTTCACGATAATACAAAACGAGTTCCCTTTCTTTGTACTTTTTTGATGTCATCCGTCAGTCCCAACTGATGCGGATCCCACACCGCACAGCAGTTCTCCAGAATAGGGCGGACAAGCGTGGTGTAAGCAGTCTCTTCAGTAGACCTGTTGCACCTTCTGAGTGTTCTACCAATGAATCGCATTATTTTATTTGCTCTACCCACAACTTTATCTAAGTGATCGTTCCAATTTAGGTTATTTGTAATTGTAATCTCTAAGTATTTAGTTGAATTTACAGCCCTCAGATTTGTGTGACTTATCGCGTAATCGAAGTTTAGCTGATTTTTTTTAGTTCTCATGTGAATAACTTCGCACTTTTCTTTATTCCGGGTCAATTGCCACTTTTCGCACCATACAGACATCTTATCTAAATCATTTTGCAAGTCGTTTTGCTCATTTGATGACTACAAGACGGTAAATGACAGCATCATCTGTAAACAATCTAAGACGGCTACTCAGATTGTCTCCTGTGTCGTTAATATAGACCAGGAACAATAGAGGGCCTATAACACTTCCTTGGGGGACGCCGGATATTACTTCTGTTTTACTCGATGACTTTCCGTCTATTACTACGAACTGTGACCTTTCTGACAGGAACAATGCCCATAAAACCTGAAAAATTTAATGTGGCTATGGGAACTAACTCAGATAAATTTCATTTCTTAGGTGAAACAAATGTCCACACGATTCCTATCAGACCTCTAGTTACTTCCAATCGCTAAGAAAATACATTAAGTCCAGAACACAGATCTAGCAACATTTGGCTAGCCAACTTTCTTTAAATAAAACAATATTCATAAAGACTTAATTAGTAAAAACGAGAACCACTCCACGACTAAGGAGGTGCATTAATTTCACCAAACAATTCTTTTAAGTTTGGTTACCCAAGATGATTAATGAAAAATATTCATAAAACCACTGCTAGTAGAACGTAACAATATGACCAATAGCCCCTAAAATGAGGCCGCTTCAATTGTGCTTATGAATCAGATAGACGGGAGCACACCAAAGGATTTTAACCAATACAAGAGATCCACGGTACAGAAAACGAAATAGAAATGTACTCAAATTTGCACTGCAATTTAAACTTCAGACACCATAACTCCTCACCGGAAGGAAGGAAAACAGTAACAACATAACACGATGTGCATGGTCGGGGGGGGGGGAGGAAGGGGGTGGGGGCAGGGCCTTAAATATCACTCTGCCACCCTGGTACTCAGTTCCCGGTTTGCTCGCGTCGACCACTGCCAATGATCTGCAACATAAAACAATCAGCGGCAGACAGTATTCTGAGGCATGAGATACACAATCTTATCCAGAGAACAGGTTATCAATAACTTCCAATGATATGCGTCACAACTAAATGCAAGCACAATTAACTCCGGAGTTTCTTGGCCAGTCACGGCTCTTAAAATTTAATGAACCAATTGCTTAAAACCACCAGTACAATAATTGCCTAGAAGTTAAAAAGCCTCACAATTATCTCGGCGCACATTTAAACACCAGACTACAATAATAACTACGAGGTAGAATGGGAGAAATACCCCGGCGTGGCTTGGAACGCCATACACAGACTTACGCACTACTTGTAGCTCTTCTAGCTACATATTTAGCCATACTTAGTGTCTGTTTGTTGGGCGTAGCTACACTTCCTTAACTAACGCCTAGGGCCGGCCGGAGTGGCCGAGCAGTTTAGGCACTACAGTCTGGAACCGCGCGACCACAACGGTCGCAGGTTCGAACCTTGCCTTGGGCATGGGTATATATGGTGACCTTAGGTTAGTTAGGTTTAAGTAGTTCTAAGTTCTACCATCTGGTGAGCAAGATGTGTGAGACAGGCGAAATACCATCAGATTTCAAGAAGAATATAATAGTTCCAAACCCAAAGAAAGCAGATGCCGACAGATGTGAGAATTACCGAACTATCAGTTTACTAAGTCACAGCTGCAAAATACTAACGCGAATTCTTTACAGACGAATGGAAAAACTGGTAGAAGCCGACCTCGGGGAAGATCAGTTTGAATTCCGTAGAAATGTTGGAACACGTGAGGCAATACTGACCTTACGACTTATCTTAGAAGAAAAATTAAGGAAAGGCAAACCTACGTTTCTAGCATTTGTAGCCTTAAAGAAAGCTTTTGACAATGTTGACTGGAATACTCTCTTTCAAATTCTGAAGGTGGCATGGGTAAAATACAGGGAGTGACAGGCTATTTACAATTTGTACAGAAACCAGATGGCAGTTATAAGAGTCGAGGGGCAAGAAAGGGAAGCAGTGATTGGAAAGGGAGTGAGACAGGATTGTAGCCTGTGTCCGATGTTACTCAATCCGTATATTGAGCAAACAGTGAAGGGAACAAAACAAAAATTCGGTGTAGGTATTAAAATCCATGGAGAAGAAATAAAAAGTTTGAGGTTCACCAATGACATTGTAATTCTGTCAGAGACAGCAAAGGACTTGGAAGAGCAGTTGGACGGAATGGACAGTGTCTTGAAAGGAGGACATGAGATGAACTTCAACAAAAGCAAAACGAGGATAATGGAATGTAGTCGAATTAAGTCGGGTGATGCTGAAGGAATTAGATTAGGAAATGAGACAGTAGTAAAGTAGTAAAGGAGTTTTGCTATTTGGGGAGCAAGATAACTGATGATGTTCGAAGTGGAGAGGATATAAAATGTAGACTGGCAGCGGAAAGGAAAGCGTTTATGAAGAAGAGAAATTTGTTAACATCGAGTATAGATTTAAGTGTGAAGAAGTCGTTTCTGAAAGTATTTGTATGGAGTGTAGCCACCTATGGAAGTGAAACATGGACGATAAATAGTTTGGGCAAGAGGAGAATATAAGCTTTCGAAATGTGGTGCTACAGAAGAATGCTGAAGATTAGATGGGTAGATCACTTAACTAACGAGGAGGTATTGCATAGAATTGGGGAGAAGAGGAGTTTGTGGCACAACCTGACGAGAAGAAGGGACGGGTTGATAGGACATGTTTTGAGGCATCAAGGGATCACAAATTTAACATTGGAGAGCATCGTGGAGGATAAAAATCGTAGAAGGAGACCAAGAGATGAATATGCCAAGCAGATTCAGAAGGATGTAGGTTGCACTAAGTACTGGGAGATGAAGAATCTTGCACAGGATAGAGTAGCATGGAGAGCTGCATCAAACCAGTCTCAGGGCTGAAGACCACAACAACAACAACAACAACAACAACAAGTTATAGGGGCATGATGACCTCAGCAGTTAAGTCCCATAGTGCTCAGAGCCACTTGCACCATTTGCCGCCTAGGTATCAAGTCACGACACCGGATTGAGTGATAAACAACTGGAACAGTCCCAAGTGGTTTTAGTTCACTGGATTATTCAGTGAAGATGCACACAACCCTCCAAAGCAACTTTACGATTCCAATTCATTCTGACTGTGTAACTTGTGACAGACTCGAAGGAACTACTCCTTCCAGCCTCTAGGAAAACCCCATCAGCATGGGCAATGGATCTGCCTTGCGTTTATACACGTCGTAACGGCTGGCCACTCTGCTTCGTGATTCCGACTCGGCCTCTCGGCGTGGTACATACATACACAGTCCGACGTCACTCCACCTCACACCGCGGATACACGCACCAGCCTCTGGCAGAGCGCACGCGCTGCTGTTAAATCCCCCCCCCCCCCTCGGCAAAGATGTGAAGAAGACAAATAAGCATCGACGTCGACGTGAAGATCAGAATGACAATGGATGGAAACTGGCGCCAGGAAAGTACCAGCTCAGTTGAAAAACGAAAATTTCATCGCAACGTACGAGGGATGTTGTAACCCACTCAATAATATAAAGCTGAGACATGCTAGAACATAGTTCCCAGCAGTTTAAAAGCAAATGCATGCTGTGATGAAAGTCACAAAAATTTGATTCATCCGAAGAGCTTGTAAGTAGGCTGTTTAGGTTTTTTTTATTGGTAACGCCACGTAGCGCTCTGTATGAAAATCACTGGCTGTGCTGTGTGCAGTCTGTGGCTGGTTTGCATTGTTGTTTGCTATTGTAGTGATGGGCAGCTGGATGTTAACAGCGCGTAGCGTTGCGCAGTTGGTGAGCCGCCAGCAGTGGTGGCTGTGGGGAGAGAGATGGCGGAATTTTGAGAGCGGACGATTTGGACGTGTGTCCATCATAAAGAGTAAATTTGTAATATTGGATATCATGAACTGATATATTTATATATATATTATGACCTTTGAACATCATTAAGGTAAATACATTGTTTGTTCTCTATCAAAATGTTTCATTTGCTAACTATGCCTATCAGTAGTTAGTGACTTCAGTAGTTAGAACCTTTTATTTAGCTGGCAGTATTGGCGCTCGCTGTATTGCAGTAGTTCGAGTAGTGAAGATTTTTGTGAGGTAAGTGATTCATGAAAGGTATAGGTTATTGTTAGTCAGGGCCATTCTTTTGTAGGGATTATTAAAAGTCAGACTGCGTTGCGCTAAAAATATTGTGTGACAGTTTAATGATGACCAGAATAACTAAAGAGAGAATTGTCTGAGTACGTTGAGTTTTGCTCAGCTGTTTGAAAATCAAATAACGTAAGGGGTATAGCAGCACAGTAATTCACCTAATTTTTCTAAGGGGACGTTACAAGCTGACAGTCTTACATTGATCGACAACCGAATCCCGATTTTCCCGTGTCCACTGCAGTCGTAACTAACGACGTTGTTGGGTCAACATGTGAACACAAAAGGCTGGACTCCATTTCATCTCCATGTTTAATATTGTACGATGAATGGTGTGCTCCGAAGCAGTTGTGCGTGCACCAGCATGATGGTCTTTCGGCAGAGATTCCATCAATCACCAACTGTCCTACTTTACAGAGAAGGTAAGAGGAGTCGTGGACGACCAAACATTTACTGCCTAGTGGTAGTTTCACTACCCTACATCTTTTGTGGATGCTCTCGACGTAGCATGTGAACATTCGACCAGCTTCGACATTTTCTAGATACTCGTTCACAGCTTCTGCGACAACTTCCCCTTTGTCAAAGTCGCTTATTTCAATTGATTTCCCCATTTACAGCCCATATTTTCGCTAGGGTGATCCCCAGTCGGCGTCTGTTGTGCTTTCGTACTTTTGTTAGCGCGTCACATGCCCACAACACCTCCATGCTGCATGCAATGTCGCGGTGGGCAGTAGCCATAAAGTTTTGGTTATCAGTGTACAGAGTCAGTATCACGTGGTTTGTAACATGTGTGAACATGTAACGTCTCCGCTCTAGCGTACGTTAACTCTTTAAAGCCTGTACTATGGTAAGTTGACGGGCTTCACATTATAGGAAAGGATTTTAGTAAATATGTTGACCGCGTGTACCTGAATAGAGGCAAAATCGGTCTTATACCCAGTCAGTAACAACAATGATACGTCAAGCAAGTATAAGTGCAACTACACGTTAGGACGGGCAAGAAACATACACCGCAGATGCTACCAATGGTTAATAATACGGTCGCCAGCCTAATTAGGCATTAAGTGAGTTTTTCCCTTGTACAAGTGGATGTACGTACAAGCATAACCACACGTAGTAATACTGTATTATATGGTGAATTTTAGAACCAGAAAAATCTACTGAACTAAGATTTTCCCTTTCTGTACTAATTTGGACAAGCTATAAATACACAACATTACACTACAATGATTACTACGAATTGCGTTTTGTCTATTGATCCGACTGAAATCGGACATAGGTCACCCTAGAAATAGCACTTTTGACACACACACATACAATGGCAATTTTAATAATGGTAAAACACTGATAAATTTAGGTTTTATATTGACTTTAACTTTGCTGGTCGAATCAGTTCAGTCACTTCAGAATTTAAATGAATATGAAAGAAAAGAGTGAAAGAAGGGGGGGGGGGACCCTGAAACTGTTATGATCACAGTGTTGAAACCATTAACTATTGGAAACATAAATTACTCAAGATTTACAGAATATGAATTATTATTCTTATTGTCCAATTACTTCCTCATTTAACTACCCTTAATTTTGTATCAAATTAATTAAGCTTCCTTACTGAGACAATTCCAAAATTATCTTAGTACTGTGTCAGACCTTTGCTCTTTACTTATATTTTCATTAACAATAAAGCTCATTAAGATTCATTCTAGCATAAATAGGTCTGCAGTTAATTCTTATTAACATAAACTTTAAATCTTCATTTCGGGACACTCGGATTGCACAACATGTGGAAAGGACCCTGTCTAGGTGAGTGATTAGGATAATTCATTGATAGAACAAATCTGGTAAAAGTTAAGTTATTATTGAACTGGCAGGAACAAAATTAACACTGGTCCACACGAATACAATTCTAAAGCTTCAACCTGTGCGAGTCGATGCGGCGGTTGGCGGGCGGCGAGATGGCGAAACGCACAGCACACATACAATCACAGCTATGGCTTTTGCTGTATCGGCACTTTGCGTCTTCTTAGCGTCGCCCTCATTCTCAATCCAGTGCCATTAGAATATAGCCATGCTGTATAGCCGTCGGAAGCGGCACATCCGAGGCTCAATGAAACCAATTTTTCCAGGATAGCCTCCTCGATCCGGAACGTGTTCCTCAGACCGATGCCCAACTCGGACTGTTACTTACTGAGCCCGTTATGCCGTGCCGCACCCGTGTGCATTTTCCCGCGCTCGCCTGCCTCCACCTTTTACCGCTCCCCTACAGATAGGGTATTCACCAAAGGTTTTACATTCCACATATCCTAATACATTGACTACGTATGGACCAGGCGCACAATTACAATTTCAAACATGTTACAATAGATTCAACAAGGGTTACACCTCAATTTTATTATAGCATTGCTTGAAATCTGACATAAATATTAATATTCACATCTAAAGTTGCTTACATTTTCTTTAACATAATGACACGAAAAGAAAAAGAAATGAAATTAAAACATTACGTACATTAATTCATCGAAATTCCAAAGAAAAAATTTATTATATGTTCAGTAGTTGTTGTTACAAACAGACAGAAAGCTGACAGAAATATATGTTGAATAAAAACGGAATCAACAAATTATGCTAGTATGATGTTGGTGTATACAGTCAATATCACGTGGTTTGTAAAATGGCTCAAAGAAAAGTGACAGAAATATGTGTTAAGTGAAAACATTAAGTGGCTATTAAGTCACAATAAAACAATACGTACAGTAGACGCTCAAAAATCTCAGTTATATTCGAAATCTGTGGTCCACACACATGTAGGAAACAAACAAGTGCTAATTAATAATAAGCGTAGTATTGTCTAGAATATTTGGTAGGATGAACTTGACTAAAGCCAACCATAAGAAAAAACTAAAGACTGTAAGGTGTTCCTGAAGAAGTCTAGGAATCTCCTACTTTGAAGGTCAGTCTGTTCATTCAGAATGCATTCTGGCTTGTTTAAAAATGACACATTAATTTCGATCTCTTCTAAATATTCTAACTGTCTACCTTTCCCGTTTCATGAAGAGTATGTGATGAATTTTATGTTATCAGACTCGTGTTTGGTTGCCGAATATGGTGCGCAAACGACGATCTGCAAGTATCACTCGTGTTAGCGTTTTCTCTTAAACGAGTATTAAAACTTCTACTAGTTTATCGTATATGAAAGTTATTGCATTCTCCACACTTAATGTTATAAATCGCACACTGCGTTTGAGGTTTAGTGTGACAGCCGCGCGGAGTGGCCCCTCGGCTTGAGGTGCCTCCGGCCGGAGGTTCGAGTCCTCCCTTGGGCATGGGTGTGTTGTTGGTCTTAGCATAAGTCAGTTTAAGTTACTTTAAGTAGTGTGTACGTCGAGGCACCGATGACCTCAGCAGTTTGGTCCCTTAGGGATTCACACACATCTGAACACCTCTAAACATTTGTTTAGTGTGTTGGATGCTACGACGTATGCAGTCGCAATAAATAATTTTTAACAGCCTAAAGCGGAATGAAGCATTCATAAAGTGACAACTAGAGTAGGGAATAGGAAGATGCAAGAGATTAGCACTGGAAGGAACGTAAGGCAAGCATACTCCCAGTAGCAGTGCAGTGTATGTTCTCGCAGAAAACGGTGACTCAGCATCTGTCTCACTTTTCTGCTTCATACTACAACTGAGACGGTTGGGCATGTCATTCTTTGCTGACAGCGGCATCAGATCTTCTTTATCTCCAAGGCCATACTGGGAACCTCGTTCCAAGGCCAGGGAGGGTTGGGGAGGGGAGTTCCCATTCCCACAAATGCAATTTACATCAAGCACCTTTTGTTATATTTTTCTGTTAAAACACGGCTCTTTGGCTTCACACATGCAAAATTTCAGATTTGTACATTAATAAATGTGGCGGTAATGATTTTTTAAATAAATGTTTACATTTTCCGTTACATTCTCTCTTAATGGAACCAGACTGCTATGGTAGTTCTACAAAACTCTCTAGGTGGAGTGTAACGTTCGTTTGGAGGTGACACCTAGGACTGTGCTACACAATAAAACATTTGGGGTTGACTGTTTAACGTGGATGACCTCCAATTGTAAGAGTAAACCTATATTATTTATTTATATGTCAAATCACAAGTCCAGGAATGAACAATATCATGGGTAACCTACCATCTTATAGATTTTATAAAGTGTCTAGAAGTGCGTCTACAGGAAACTTTGGCGTATTCGTGGCTGAAGAACATGGTATCACCAGGCTGGAGACCACTACAGAATGAATCATGTGTTAGGGTCATTTTGGTATATTCACGTTAATAGTGGCATTTGTACCAATGCAGGGTGGTCATACAATGTCTTGAATTAGGTGTTCAGCATATTTGATACCTCATTGTGCTTGCTGAGCATACGAAATCGAATTTTCGTAGAGATCCTGCCTAACGATAAACACGTATTTTAACGAGCTATACAGGCACTTTAGCTGCAGCAGTATTTTATTTGTGTCTGCGAAGTGTGAGACGTCTCATAGTATTTAGTACGAAGTTATATTTATTTCCCAGTACCAACTCTGACATTGTCTTTGAAATTGTCGTATCTCTCACTGTTACTGTCTTTGGTCGTGTATTTATAAGCATGACATGTCCTTTTGCAGTGTAAGTGATATATGGTAATAAAGTCACCTTATTCCTTCCTAACATAGTGAGACAATTATCTTGTGAATGTGTTTATGTTGGTGCAGTTGGTTCCAGATTTTATTTATACTAGCAATAGTTCCCTGAAATGCAGCTGCACCGATTGAATACCCTTTTTACGTATTTGGATACTGCTGCAGCATAAAGATATACACTTTCCGAAGCATTTTAGGATATTGTGCCATAATACTGAGACCCATAATGTTACTGTACGTAGCGTTTGGTAGGCTTGTTTCAATTGTAATAATAACAATAGCAATAGCAAATACTTGGTTCAATAATCACTAGAGGGGCAGGTATATTTGGAAAAGGCCAAGAGACATGGGAAGATTTCAGTCCAGGTTACATAATAGGTAGGCAGAAATTCAGAAATCAGGTACTGGACACTAAGGCGTACCCAGGAGCAGATATAGACACATATTATTATTTTTTTAGTAGTGAGAAAGAGTAGGGTGAAGTTTAAGAGACTGTTCAGGAAATATCAGTATCGATATGTGGAGTACGGAAGTACTAAGCAATGAAGAGATATGCAGCAGTTCTCTGATTCCCTGAGTCTATCGATACTGTGTTAATGAATATCTTTGTAGGCAGTTCAGTTGAAGAGGAATTGAAATCTGTAAAAAGGCCAGTCACAGAAAATGGAAAGAAAAACTTAGGTACAGAGAAGGCAGCTGCGAAAGAAATCATAGATGACTGCAGAAATACTTCGATTAATCGATGAAAGACAGAAGTATAAATCTGTTCAGGGAAATACAGGAATGCAGTAAAACAGAAATACAGATATACAAGGTGAAACACGTATGTAACGTAGCAGCGATGGCGAGGCATTGCAGCGTCTCTGACCAGAGAGTATGCGCTTGACCGCGCGAGCGTTGCGAGCGGTTCTCAGTCTGTAGCTCTGTTTAGTTGCGTGGAGTACTCTGTCAGTAGTTGTTGCGAGCAGTAGCTCTGTTCAGTTGCGTCCAGTACGCTGGTAGTCGTCATGCAGAGCGGTCGGTCAGTGGTAGCAGCCCAGTGCGGTTGTGTGATGTAGTCTGTCGGCAACACTGGTCAAGATGCTAAATGAGGTATATTGTTAATTAAGGTAATCTTCAGATAATGTAAGGTTTATTTATTGTAATTAATTTTCAACAAGTGCCCCCAATAAAAATTTTGGTTTCAAAAGCAATTTTACATAAAATTTTTATTTAATTGAAGTAACTATTTCGTTCCACTTCCCTTAAAGAAAAATTTCAGTAAGATCACAAAAAAAAAGGAATATTATTATTTGCAATGCAGTTCCTCCAAGCCGTGCGCAAGAATAAGAGCAGAAATTTGACTACCAGTTACAATGAGGTAAGACTTTAATTCTGATTGTTTTATAAAGGGCCAAAGACCGATATTTCGGTTTAATTGAATTTCATTAGCAGTGAATTGTTTTTCATTATTTTTGTGGAAGCTTACACCAGAGTCAGATTGCGAATTTCACATTTTTGTTGCCTTTGTCAGTACATTTCATTGCAGGGAGGTTATTCTTGGCTCCTATTCATTTATGATTTCTGTCTTTAAAATTTCACGTAGCAGCGATGGCGAGGCATTGCAGCGTCTCTGACCAGAGAGTATGCGCTTGACCGCGCGAGTGTTGAGAGCTGTACGCGAGTTGCGTAGAGTACTCTGTCAGTAGTTGTTGCGAGCAGTAGCTCTGTTCAGTTGCGTGCAGTACGCTAGTAGTCGTCATGCGGAGCGGTCGGTCAGTGGTAGCAGCCCAGTGCGGTTGTGTGATGTAGTCTGTTGGCAACACTGGTCAAGATGCTGAATGAGGTATACTGTTACTTAAGATAATCATCAGATAATGTAAAGTTTATTTTTTTGTAATTAATCTCCAACAAGTCCCCCAATAATAATTTTGATTTCAAAAGCAATTTTACAAAAGATTTTATTTAATTGAAGTAACAATTTCGTTCCACTTCCCTTAAAGAAAAGTTTCAGTTTTCAGTTTTCAGTTAAATAATAATAATAAAAAAAAGGAATATTATTATTTGCAATGCAGTTCCTCCAAGCGTGCGCAAGAATAAGAGCAGAAATTTGACTATGAAACTTTTCTTTAAGGGAAGTGGAACGAAATTGTTACTTCAATTAAATAAAATCTTTTGTAAAATTGCTTTTGAAATCAAAATTATTATTGGGGGACTTGTTGGAGATTAATTACAATAAAATAAACTTTACATTATCTGATGATTATCTTAAGTAACAGTATACCTCATTCAGCATCTTGACCAGTGTTGCCGACAGACTACATCACACAACCGCACTGGGCTGCTACCACTGACCGACCGCTCTGCATGACGACTACTAGCGTACTGGACGCAACTGAACAGAGCTACTGCTCGCAACAACTACTGACAGAGTACTCTACGCAACTCGCGTACAGCTCGCAACACTCGCGCGGTCAAGCGCATACTCTCTGGTCAGAGACGCTGCAATGCCTCGCCATCGCTGCTACGTTACATACGTCAATGAAATCTACTAACAATGACAATTAAACAAAATTAGCAATCTGACTCAAATATAAGTTCTTCACAAAAAAATTAAAGTCTATTCAGTGATAAGAAAATTCAATTAAACCGAAATATCGGTCTTTGGCCCTGTGCAAAAATCAGAATTAAAGTCTTACCTCAATGTAACTGCTAGTCAAATTTCTGCTCTTATTCTTGCGCACGGCTTGGAGGAACTGCATTGCAAATAATAATATTCCTTTTTTTGTGATTTTACTGAAATTTTTCTTTAACGGAAGTGGAATGAAATGGGAAGTGCAATTAAATAAATTTTGTTTTGTAAAAACTGCTTTGGAATAAAAATTATTATTGGGGCACTTGTTGGAAATTAATTACAATAAATAAACTTTACATTATCTGATGATTACCTTAATTAATAATATACCTCATTCAGCCTCTTGACCAGTGTTGCCGACAGACTACATCACACAACCGCACTCGGCTGCTACTGCTGACCGACCGCTCTGCATGACGACTACTAGCGTACTGCACGCAACTGTACAGAGCTACTGACTCGCAACAACAACTGACAGAGTACTGCTCGTAACACTCGCGCGGTCAAGCGCATACTCTCTGGTCAGAGACGCTGCAATGCCTCGCCATCGCTGCTACGTTACATACGTGTTTCAAAAGTCTTACCTCATTGTAACTGGTAGTCAAATTTCTGCTCTTATTCTTGCGCACAGCTTGGAGGAACTGCATTGCAAATAATAATATTCCTTTTTTTTGTGATCTTACTGAAATTTTTCTTTAAGGGAAGTGGAACGAAATAGTTACTTCAATTAAATAAAAATTTTATGTAAAATTGCTTTTGAAATCAAAATTATTATTGGGGGCACTTGTTGAAAATTAATTACAATAAATAAACCTTACATTATCTGAAGATTACCTTAATTAACAATATACCTCATTTAACATCTTGACCAGTGTTGCCGACAGACTACATCACACAACCGCACTGGGCTGCTACCACTGACCGACCGCTCTGCATGACGACTACTAGCGTACTGGACGCAACTGAACAGAGCTACTGCTCGCAACAACTACTGACAGAGTACTCTACGCAACTAAACAGAGCTACAGACTGAGAACCGCTCGCAACACTCGCGCGGTCAAGCGCATACTCTCTGGTCAGAGACGCTGCAATGCCTCGCCATCGCTGCTACGTTACATACGTGTTTCAAAGGTCCTTAGGAACGCAATAAACATGAAGTACAAGGAGGCTAAGGCAAAATGGTGGAGTTAGAATGTGAAGAAATGGAATATGAAACGATTCTCAGACGTACTTACTCGGCATATGGAAAAATCGAAACAACATTTAGTGAAATCGAAAACAAGTGTGGTAGCATTAATTTTGCAAAGGGAATTCTACTGTTAAATGCAGAGGAGACAATAGATGGGCGGATAGGTACATGGAAGGCCTGTATGAAGTGAAGACTTTTCTGATGACGTGACGGAGGAAGAAACCGGAGAAGAGATAGAGATCCCGTATAAGAAACCGGATTTAAAAGATCTTTGGAAGACTTAAGAACGTATAAGATAGAAAGTGTAGATAACATTCCTTTAGCATACCTAAAATCTCTGCGCAAAGTGGCAACAAAACGACTATTCACATTGGAGTTAGAATGTGTGAGTCAGGCTATGTATCATCTGACTATCAGAAAGGAATCATGTACACAATTCCGAAGATTACAAGAGTCGAGAAGTGCGAGAATAATCGCACGATCAGCTTAAAGTTCATGCACCAAGGTTGATGAACAGTCTGCAGAAGAATGGATAAGAAAGTTGAGATCAGCTGGATGCTGGGTTCTGACATTGTGGTACATAATGGAAGCAGGCTAAAGAAAAATCAAGATACATTCATAGGATCTGTAGACATGCAAAAAGCGTTTGACAATGTTAAACCGTGTAACATGTCCCAACTCTGATAAAATATGGGTAAGCTATGAAGAAATTAAAATAATGTATAATATGCAGAAGAGCTAAGGTTGAACAATAAGAGTGGAAAGCCAAGAAAGAAGTGCTGATCAACGTATACATCGAAGAAGCAGTGACTGATATAAAGGAAAGATTCAAGAGTAGAATCAAAATTCAAGGTGAAAGGATATCAGTGATAAAATTCGCTGATGACATTGCTGTCATCGGTTACAATAAAGAATAATTACAGGATCTGCTGAATGGAATGTTCAGTTTAACGGATACGGAATAAGGATTGAGAGTAAATCGAAGAAAGATGAAAGTATGAGAAGTAGCAGAAATGAGATCAGTGATAAACTTAACATGAGGATCGGAGATCAGAAAGTAGACGAAGTAAAGGAACTTTACTACCTAGGTAGCAGAATAAGCAATGACAGACGGAGCAAGGAGGGCATAAAAAGCATATAAGCACTAGCAATAAGGGATTCATGGCCAAGAGAATTTTACTAGTATCAGACACCGGCGTTAATATGAGGGCAAAATACTGAGACTGTACATTTGAAGCACAGCTTTATATGTTACTGAAACACTGCCTGGGAAAAGGCGATAATCGAAGCTGCAGAAGAAAGCTGAAAATTAGGTGGACTTGTAAGGTAAGGAATAAGGAGGCTCTCTGGAGAATGTGTGAGGAAAGGAGTGTATGGAAACCACTGACAGGGAGAAGGACAGGACGGTAGAGCGTCTTTTAAGACACCACAGTATAATTCATGGTACTGGAGGGAGCTGTAGAAGATAAAAAGTATAGAGGAAGACAGGGCAATACATCCAGCAGGTTACTAAGGGCATAGGTTGCAACTAATGCTCTGAGATGGAGAGATTGGCACAGGAAATGAATTCACGGCCAGTTGCATAAAAAAAGTCAGAAGACTGATGACTCAAAAATAAAGCAATAACTGGCAATCAGTAGCATGATTTACATATTTTCTTGTGACTAACGTGATGCATTATCTTTGTCCTCGGTAAAATGGAACGTGGGAACAATTTAAATGCCGAAATACTTAACTTGAGGGTGAGTTGAGACTTACAGCAAGAATAGATTCAGTTAATTACATTCAGTCTGTCCATTTGCTTGTGTGCTTGCCTGATTAGCGTAGTAATTTAGGTAACACATATTTTTCTGCAGTTATGAGACTACTCACATTGGTTTCAAAACATCGAATTCTCAGGCCTAACTTCCAAAATTTCAACTGTTGTTATACATGGAAAACTGCCATTTGAGTATATTTCTTTAGAATCTGGGGCAGTAATCCGATAAATACGTATATAGGTGGAAACTGACTTGCACTTTCTTTTACATTGCAAAAGTATTTTTGCAATATTCTGACTGTTCTGTAGGGCGCCGGCCGGTGTGGCCGAGCGGTTCTAGGCGCTTCAGGCTGGAACCGGGCCACCGCTACGGTCGCAGGTTCGAATCCTGCCTCGGGCATGGATGTGTGTGATGTCCTTAGGTTAGTTAGGTTTAAGTAGTTCTAAGTTCTAGGGGACTGATGACCTCAGATGTTAAGTCCCATAGTGCTCAGAGCCGTTTGAACCATTTTTGTTCTTTTTGGTGCAACATGCCACAAGGGTGCAGCAGCGACTGGACGCTCGTTGGAGGTAAGGATTTTTTCTGCCGCCCGTCTAGACAATGCACGGCTGAACTGGCCGGGACAAGGGGAGATGGGCCGTGACCGCCAAGCAGCGCGCACCATTCTGCAACTGTGTTTCTCAATGTAGTCTACAAATACAGTCCACTTTTACCAGTGATGTATGTAATTTTTACCGCCCTTCCTTTGCAACGAGTGCTATGCATTCGTTTGGACTGTGGAAGGAGCGAAGCAGCACAGAATTTACAGCGCGTTTTGGGGCTGCCTTCGGAGACATCACATTAAATGATTTGAGAGTTACAGGATGTATTAACCTGAATTAGGCTCTTGGATGATTGGAATCAACATCGCACTTTTTGTGTTGCCTACGTATTTCGCAGAAATTTTAGAATTTTCGACATCTTGGATGCTGAAAATAACGAACTCTGTTGTGTTTTGAACAGTGAAGCCACTAGCCGATGACAGGACCTACTGGGAAGAGAGAAACAACTTGATTTTATTTCGTGTTTTCAGGGCATGTGGGACAGTATTTAAGGTGAAACTCATTTTCAGCATGTAGAAATTCATAATTCGTTCTGTATATGTTACAAGCGAATTTGTTTTTCTATTATTTATAGAGAAATATGCTGGCTACTCGTTCCAATGTTCGATGACAAACTATTATATATTTTCAAAACAAATTTACCGGTTTTTCTGGTGAGCCAGTCCTTAAACAATTTCTGGAAGTCAGTAATGCAAACATAATTGAAAATTTTTAGGTAATACAGATACATAATGATATTTGCCTCCCGAACATGGGCACAGGGAGGCACGGGCTGGGCGTGGGCGAGGGAGCTCCGGGGGCGGGTGTGCACACTGCATGCAAATTATACTTGTATGCCATTGGCTGGAGAGCAGGAGATCGGGTGTGCTTCATGCGAATTGCAAAAGTGAGGGGTGGGTAGTGATATCCCACCCCAACCTCACCGCCTCCCTCCTTCGCATTAACAAGTAGTTCCTGGTATGGCCTTGGAGCTAAGGTTGGTTGGTTGGTTGATTCGAAGGGTAGGATTGGGTTGTTTTGGGGAAGGAGACCAGACAGCGAGGTCATCGGTTTCATCGGATTAGGGAAGGGTGGGGAAGGAAGTCGGCCGTGCCCTTTCCATGGAACCATCCCGGCATTTGCCTGGAGTGATTTAGGGAAATCACGGAAAACCTAAATCAGGATGGAGCGAAGGAAGTGCTGATGTTGTAGTTAGCGAAATATGACATGCACAGTTGTCTCAGCTGTAGTATAACACTTCAAAATGTGTGCTGACAAGTGCTGACTCAGCATTTTCCGCCAACACGCAAACTGCCATATTGATGTTCACCGTCACTGAAGCTATTCGACACGTATGGAGAAGAAATGGTCGGTAAGGCCATAAGGGTACAAAAGGCATTTTAAGTGGAAGAGAAAGAATAAAAACAGTAAAATACGAGAATGTTCAGGTAGTGCTCTCGGAATGAGGAGTGACGGAAGATGTTGAGGATTTCTGCAACAAGGATTGAGGAGTGTGGAGTGAAGATAAATATAGAAAAGACAAAACTGATTACAATATGCAAGGAGGAAACTCCATGTAAACTGCTCTTAAAAGGGAAAAAGTCAGAGCAAGTAAATTTCTTTGTGTATGAAGTTCAGTGACAGAGAACGCAAGCTGCGGAGCAAAACGAGGAGGAGGGTATCTGTGGGAAAGAGAGCATTTAAAAAGGTGAAACATTTATTAATATCTGGAAGAATATCTATGGAGCAGAGGAAAAGACTTGCTAAATATTTTGTCTGGAGAATAAAGTTATACTACAGTAAAACATGAACAGATGAAAAGAAAGAAGAAAGATATTTAGAAAGTTTTGACACAGGGCTAGAAAGAAGAATGCTGAAGGAGATGGGGACTGACAAAAGTAAGAATGAAGAAGTAGTGAAGGAAATAGGAGAAAGAAGACTATTACTGGAAATCATCAGAAAGAGGAAAATAACTTGCCTGGGACATACACTGTATACGAATTTTCTGGAACAAAGAGTTACAGAGAGAAAAGAGGATGGAGTCAGAGGAGGAGATAGAAGAGAACTGGAATGGTGAACGATAGTAGAAGAAGACGAACATATAAAGAGCTGAAGATTCTGAGAACAGGACACGATGGCGAGGCTCCAGTTGAAACTTTTAAGAACACAGAAACAAAAAAAGAGAAGAATAGCAAAGCCGATTCTAAGCAACTAATTTATCAAACATTACGAAAGATACTTGAGGATTCGCTACTAATTTATCGAGATAATCGAAAGAAACAAGTTGTATAAAAAGGGTCACATATTCCTATAGGAGGTGACACTGGCGAAAACATGAAGATAAATTCTTGTCATGATCACAAACCTTTGAGATATCAGATGTTGAAAATTCACGGTTCACAATCTGCATTTTATTTACGAATGAGACACAATTCATAAGAGACGTGGTAGTAGATTACCATAATAGACACATGTGGCCAGGTTCAAATCCTCGAGCAATAATGGAGGTGAGGCAACAGGGTCGCTTCAGTATCAATTTATGAACAGGGTCTTCGTTGACAGACTCAATTACCATGCAACTTACCAATCAGATTAACAGGTTGTGTCTACTACCAATTTCTGCGCGAAAAATTACCTGGGCTATCGGGGAACGTTTAACCTTACGCAAAAACTACAACTACACTTGTTGCACGACAGGGCACCATCTTATTTTTACGGATCTTGCGGCAGCACATTACCAAAACGTTTTATGGTCGATGCACTCGACGAAGATGTCCGGTAACAATGTCTCCCCATTTACCCGTCCTGAATTCGTTGGATTTCCGGCTCTGCGGACATTCAAAGGCATTGGTGTGTACCCAACCCATCAAGAATATGCAGATGTTACAGAAGACCAATGTATATTACACAATTTGAATAAGTGCGAAGAAGGGCTGAAGGATGTGTGAGGACGCGTGGTAAGTACACACAGCACTGCCTATAGCGTCGACATCTAAATACCAGACAGATGGGAATGACACGGTAGATTGGCTTATATCTCAAAAGGTAAAGGTTTGCATAAACATACCACCACAGTAACTTTACTACATTCTTTAGGAATATGAGATGTTTTTTAAACACACTGTTTCTGTTGGCCAGCATTGTTTGCTCGAAAATGGAAGTTTTACCTTTAAATAGATCGAGCCATGTAACCCCGAGGGAATCACCAATTCCAGTCAACAATCATGAATTCTATGATAGTAAAAGCGTTTTGAAAATCATAAATTAATATTGCAATGTTTAGAGTACAAGATTACGCAACTGCCACAAAGATAATGTATTACTCACGTACTAGTGACAGTATTTAATAACACTGTTCAACAATGACTTTTCACATAAAGAAAACTACCCAATCTCTATAGATTTTGTTACGCTTATTTCGAAAACGTCAATAATTTTTGCTTTTCTTGTGGTGTCACCGCCAGACACCACACTTGCTAGGTGGTAGTCTTTAAATCGGCCGCGGTCCATTAGTATACGTCGGGCCCGCGTGTCGCCACTATCAGTGATTGCAGACCGAGCGCCGACACACGGCAGGTCTAGAGAGAGTTCCTAGCACTCGCCCCAGTTGTACAGCCGACTTTTCTAGCGATGGTTCACTGACAAAATACGCTCTCATTTGCCGAGACGATAGTTAGCATAGCCTTGAGCTACGTCATTTGCTACGACCTAGTAAGGCGCCATTACCAATGATGCTGTAAAACATGTACCGTCAAGAGCGATGTTCACCAATTATGGATTAAAGTTAAGTATTCCAGCAGCTACGTACGTTTTTTGTTAGTCTCATTTCCTTGACCTGTTCCAGACCTCACGCCAGCCTGCGTGAGCTAAAACGCGTGCCTTTCGGCTTCCTCTCATAGTGGGTTGGCTGTCTTGCCAATCCACAACATTTCTGCTCCAGTTTTCGCGCTGTATATAATTTGTTACGTTCTTATTTATGTATTTCGGCTCTCATTTTCTTATTATATCAGTAATGCCATTGAAACCAAATGTGAATTCTGTGTTTCATGCAGTTATAAGATGCACACATTATACTGTGAGGCGACAACCTTCCGCGCTTTCTCAGATATATCGATCGAAGATTGATTAGCTTAGGTTAGTGTTTTTTAACGTCCCGTCGACAACGAGGTCATTAGAGACGGAGCGCAAGCTAGGGGTTAGGGAAGGAAGGGGAAGGAAATCGGCCGTGCCCTTTCAAAGGAACCATCCCGGCATTTGCCTGAAACGATTTAGGGAAATCACGGAAAACCTAAATCAGGATGGCTGGAGACGGGATTGAACCGTCGTCCTCCCGACTGCGAGTCCAGTGTGCTAACCACTGCGCCACCTCGCTCGGTCGATCGATGAACACGTGATACGCGTGAGATTACCTTCGGCAGTGTTCCATTGTGTATTGTGTCTTTGCTGTGAGTTTCTGAGTTACCGTGTGGAATCAGAACTACTGTTTATGTCCCGCAGATGTGTTAATAAGCCTAACAGTTATTATTACGCATGTGAAGATGCGATTTTTGGGCAAAGGATGCGAACATTGTCACATTTATTTCCTATAGTTCGGGTGCCGTGTAGGGTGTAGGGGACCCATCAAACGCGTTGGCTATAGGCTCCTCATAATTGTTGTACGAAACGTTCGTCAGCTGTAAGTGGGTGGATGAATGGAATGCTTGCGTTTCTGAGTGCTGGAAACTTGGTGCGAATGTGCAAACCTCGTAACTGGTTGCTGTTTCTGCTTAGTGCCTCTGCTCAAGTAAAGGATTTGTCGAGAAAAAGAAGGGCATCACACAGTATTCTGATATACCTTGTGCGATGCGACCATTGTGTCATAGTGTAAGTCTTCCAGTTCTAGATACGCCAGTAGCCACAACAATAAACATCTCTTGTGACAGTAAAGATGAAGACGTGTCAGATCCTTGCCATCCTTCCATATCTAACGATCTCACATTTATATTAGTATCGTCTAGTATTTACTTTAGCAGGCTTTTCCACCTATCGGCAGTTACCTGCTCTCAGATCTCACAGCCTTCTATACTGCCTGTCTTACTATAGACCTCTCTTTTCCATGGCTTTAGCTATACTTCCCTGGACCTCCCTCGGCTCTTTCTCCCTGGCGGAGAATAGTTGAGCAAACACTAAGGCCATCGTTGATCCTCCATTCGTTGGAAATTCCATACCATCGGCTCGAGCATTAATTCTATCTCTGACTGCATCAATATTCATTCCTCAGTCGATCCAAGTCAGTCTAGGGGAATGCACAAAACCACGCTAAACGAACTCAGCAATCTGGTTTGAGCCTTGAACCATCTAAAACATAAAGACGAACTATTAGATTCTCGTTCCATGGAGTGAAGTTTTTTGGTAGATACAGCTCGAGTACGTAATTTTCGCCAACGCCAGAAGCCATTCGAAAGGTTTTTCAACACAACAAATGTAATGACATACCGTATGGATGTTGGAGGTTTGATGCAAGAACTCAGTATCTTATACACACACCAAAACTGGAGACTTATTACAGATATTTCGAAAATTAGTTTCAAGGCCGTGTTATTACTTGGCGACCTGCTTGCTTCTGTAGGAGTGGCATACGCAGCCCTAGCGAAGGAAAATAACATCGTGATGGATATTTTACACAACATTTATTATGACAAACATCAGTGGCTCATACGCGCCGGTTTAAAAGTCATCGAAATGCTCATGGGCCTACTAGGTGGGCACACTGGATACTATTGTTACATTTGTGAGTGGGATTTACATTAGATCGGAAGTAGTAGCCGCGACGAAAATATTTATTGTCTGGCAAGAAAAATATCTCATTGGAGCCATTTGCAAATTCCAGAAAAGTTCTGTTACCATCACTACATATGAATTGCAGGAATTGATGAAGTCACTTACAAAATCAGTGAATAAGAGCAACGAACGGGCATTTGAATACTTGTGCGGAAAATTCCCCTGACTGAGTGCTGAGGAGATCAAGCAGGGAGTATTAATTGGTCCAAAAATACGAGAAGTGCGTGGAGGCCAGCAATTCGAGAGCACTCTCAGTCCTGATGTGCTAAAGGCGTAGCAACGCTTTCATATACTTCATTTTACTTAGGCAATAGGAGATTTCAGCAACAGATCTCTGTATTGGGCATCAGTATCAAGGAAAGTTCAGTCCTCCAGTGTCATCAGGTTTCTGCTGGACTTTGCAGAAAGAGTTGCACCTTCGCCATAAGGTGGAGAGGAAACGCTTGTTGTAAGAACGGCAGCTGTTAATAGTGTATCCTTAAGTGAACTAAATTGAGTGTACTTTCTCATGTACATATTCTAAACCATTTTGTTTTATTTTTCCACATGATTTATGGATAGGTAGCAGTTTAACACTGCTCATATGTTTCATTAAAATTAGCACGTATGGTCACACTTTTTTTCATCCTCTGCAGAGCATCAGAGAGATAGTGAAAAACTTAAAGTGGTAGACTCTCGAAGACGGAGTCCAACTATACCGTGAAAGCCTACTTAGGAGGTTTAGAGGTCCAACGTTATGCGAGGAATCTAGGAGTACACTACAACGATCTCGTAGGAATAGAAACATTCATTGTACCCAACCTCTGTCAACGAATAAAGTTGGAAGAAACCCAAATGAGTTGTTCAAAGGGAAATACCCTCATTCAGGCACTTCGAAGTTATCTGCAGGGTAGGAATATGGGTGTATGTATAGTACAATGATAGCTACACACTCTACATCTACATCTTCATCTACATGGTTACTGTGCAATTCACACTTAAGTGCCTGACAGAGGGTTCATCGAACCATTTTCATACTACTTCTCTACCATTCCACTCTCGAATGGCACGTGGGAGAAAGGAAAACCTAAATCTTTCCGTTCGAGCTCTGATTTCTCTTATTTTGTTACGATCAACATTTCTCCCTGCATAGGTGGGTGTCAACAAAATACACTCCTGGAAATTGAAATAAGAACAGCGTGAATTCATTGTCCCAGGAAGGGGAAACTTTATTGACACATTCCTGGGGTCAGATACATCACATGATCACACTGACAGAACCACAGGCACATAGACACAGGCAACAGAGCATGCACAATGTCGGCACTAGTACAGTGTATATCCACCTTTCGCAGCAATGCAGGCTGCTATTCTCCCATGGAGACGATCGTAGAGATGCTGGATGTAGTCCTGTGGAACGGCTTGCCATGCCATTTCCACCTGGCGCCTCAGTTAGACCAGCGTTCGTGCTGGACGTGCAGACCGCGTGAGACGACGCTTCATCCAGTCCCAAACATGCTCAATGGGGGACAGATCCGGAGATCTTGCTGGCCAGGGTAGTTGACTTACACCTTCTAGAGCACGTTGGGTGGCACGGGATACATGCGGACGTGCATTGTCCTGTTGGACCAGCAAGTTCCCTTGCCGGTCTAGGAATGGTAGAACGATGGCTTCGATGACGGTTTGGATGTACCGTGCACTATTCAGTGTCCCCTCGACGATCACCAGTGGTGTACAGCCAGTGTAGGAGATCGCTCCCCACACCATGATGCCGGGTGTTGGCCCTGTGTGCCTCGGTCGTATGCAGTCCTGATTGTGGCGCTCACCTGCACGGCGCCAAACACGCATACGACCATCATTGGCACCAAGGCAGAAGCGACTCTCATCGCTGAAGACGACACGTCTCCATTCGTCCCTCCATTCACGCCTGTCGCGACACCACTGGAGGCGGGCTGCACGATGTTGGGGCGTGAGCGGAAGACGGCCTAACGGTGTGCGGGACCGTAGCCCAGCTTCGTGGAGACGGTTGCGAATGGTCCTCGCCGATACCCCAGGAGCAACAGTGTCCCTAATTTGCTGGGAAGTGGCGGTGCGGTCCCCTACGGCACTGCGTAGGATCCTACGGTCTTGGCGTGCATCCGTGCGTCGCTGCGGTCCGGTCCCAGGTCGACGGGCACGTGCACCTTCCGCCGACCACTGGCGACAACATCGATGTACTGTGGAGACCTCACGCCCCACGTGTTGAGCATTTCGGCGGTACGTCCACCCGGCCTCCCGCATGCCCACTATACGCCCTCGCTCAAAGTCCGTCAACTGCACATACGGTTCACGTCCACGCTGTCGCGGCATGCTACTGGTGTTAAAGACTGCGATGGAGCTCCGTATGCCACGGCAAACTGGCTAACACCGACGGCGGCGGTGCACAAATGCTAGCTCCATTCGACGGCCAACACCGCGGTTCCTGGTGTGTCCGCTGTGCCGTGCGTGTGATCATTGCTTGTACAGCCCTCTCGCAGTGTCCGGAGCAAAAGTATGGTGGGTCTGACACACCGGTGTCAATGTGTTCTTTTTTCCATTTCCAGGAGTGTATTTACGCACTCGGAATGATTGAAATTTCGTAAATAGATCTCGCCGCAAAGAAAACCGCCTTTGTTTCATTGACTGCCACCCCAACTCGCGTTTCATTTCAGTGACACTCTCACCGCTATTGCAAGTTAACATGAAACGAGCTGCCCTTCTTTCCACTTTTTCGATGACCTCCGTCAATCCTGCTTGTTAAAGATCCCATACCGCGCAGCAATATTCCAGCAGAGGACGGACAAGTGTAATGTACGCTGTCTCTGTAGTGGGTTTGTCGCATCTCCTAAGTGTTCTGCCAACAAAGCGCAGTCCTTGTTTCGCCTTCCCCACAATATTACCTATGTGGTCTTTCAAATTTAAGTTGCCCGTAATTGTAATTCCTAGGTATTTAGTCGAATTGGCAGCCCTTAGATTTGTGCGATTTTTCGTATACCCAAAATTTATCGGATTTCTTTTAGTATGCATGTGGATGACCTCGCACTTTTCTTTGTTTAGTGCCAGTTGCCACTTTTCGCACCATACAGAAATTCTCTCTAGATCATTTTGTAATTGGAATTGATCGTCTGACGAGTTTACTAGACGGTAAATTACAGAGTCATCTGCAAACAATCTAAGGGGTCTGCTCATATTATCGCCTAGATCATTTATGTAAATCAGGAACAGCAGAGGGCCTATGACACTAACTTGTGGAACGCCAGATATCACCTCTGTTCTTCTCGATGATTTACCGTCTGTCACCAAGGACTGAGGCCTCTCTGAGAGCATATCACGAATCCAGTCACACAACTGAGACGATACTCCATATGCACGCAATTTGATTAATAGTCGCTTGTGAGGAACAGCATCAAAAGCCTTCTGGAAATTTAGGAATATGGAATCGATCTGAGATCCCTTATCGACAGCACTCACTACTTCATGGGAATAAAGAGCTAGCCGTGTTGCACAAGAACGATATTTTCTGAATCCGTGTTGGTTATGTATCAATAAGTCATTTTTGTAAAGGTGATTCATAATGTTAGAATACAGCCTATGCTCCAAAATCCTACTGCAAATTGAGGTCAGTGATGTGGGTCTGTTATTCAATGGGTTACTCCAAATTCCTTTCTTGAATATCGGTGCGACCTGTGCTACTTTCCAGTCTATAGGAACAGACCTTTCGTCAAGTGAGCAGTTGTATATGATTGCAAAGGAAGGCGCTGTTATGTCTGCTTACTCTGAGAGGAACCTGATTGGTATACCATCTGGACCGGAAGACTTGCATTTCTGAAGTGATTTGAGTTGTTTCGCAACACCTAAGATACCTTCTTTTAAGTCACTCATGCTAGCAGCTGTTCTACTTTCGAATTCTGGAATATTTACTTCATCTTCTTTCGTAAAGGAATTACGGAAAGCTGTACGTAGTAACTCCGTTATGCTGTAAGAGGTTATAATTGCTTTTTGATTTTGTTTGGACGACATTTAGCACCTGTGGTCGTCTAAAAATTTCTTAATGCATGGGACAGTCACAGAAGAAATAATTAACAGATTAATCTGCACAATTAACAGAACTTTCATTCAGTTTTCGTGTGATTACCTACGTGTCGTATCACAGAAATGAATTAAATTCCCGAAGCTGCTAATGAGCAGAAATTCACCATATCTGTAATGATTTGTTCTAATCATAAGCATTTATATTTTTGAAAAGAACCAATCTCCGCTTGCTTTGTGCGGATTTGACTGCACGTGTCTGTATGTTAACATAAATAATAGGTTCAATCGTCCAAATAAATAATTATGAAACCATGGGCAACTCGACATAAAACACATGCAAATGCTATAAAAAATCACTGGGGACGACTGACTTAATGAACACTCAGGGTAATCCAATACTTTATGATATATGGACAGAAACAATTACAGATTCTGAAACAAATTGGAATCAGAAAACTGCGAGAAAACCCATTACTCTGCTGGTTTTATACTTCGCAAAATGATGTGCCTTAGTTTGCCAATTCAGAAGAAACACTTAAATGCTAACTAACGGATGTATGAAGTTTTGAAGACCAAAAAGAAAGCACAGTTATAAATTCCTGCATTACATCTGGATTTTACTTAAATATTTTTGAAACTTAATCCAAATTATTCCCTGAAATAAACAGACTTGTACCCTACATGGATCTACCAATTATCTCTGAAAGAAGAACATCCGATATTGTCTCGAACTATGTTATGAGGAGTTCTGAGGAGTTCAGCAGCGGAGTCCAGAGTGACTCAAAGGTAACCAACGGCGGCTGTCGAGAGAGGATTGACAGTATATTCCCATGATGAGGGGGGGGCGGCGGATATTACGTTTCCTGGATTTAGTCAATCATACACACGAAATAACGGGAAACTCTGACCAGATAACAATCTACACTACTATATATCTGTGATGGGGACTGAAATAGGGTTGGTACCGCAGTAAGTACAAGGAATTGCTAATTAAATGTAATTTGCATCAATAGTGAAAATATTTGTTTTGAGGGATGTTTTCGTGGAATTTTCTGAAAAGCCTAAAGAGCAGAGAAGTTCCATAGAAAGAGATAAAGTTGTCATTTTAAATATGTGCATTTTTGTTTTGTTTTGAGAATGCCGCAAGTTTCTCTATGAGAGGATAAATATCCACATGTGCATCATCGACAACAAATACATAAAGTTGCATGTAATTGCTCAAAACATCCATTATTATAGTTTATGCTTATTATTATAGGTTACGCTTACGACTACATTAGTAATAATACGGTAAATAGTAAATATTTTGGTATAAATTATTTTACGTTCAGCATTGTTTTGCTCAGACTGGCTTGATTCAGCAGTCCACGTTTATCGTCCTGTGCAAGCATTTTCATCTCTGTAACCCTGCGAATCTGCTTATTCAACGTTTAAATCCAATACCAAATTGACAATTTCTTGACGCCTCATGATGTGTCGCATCAACCGATTGCTTAAGCCATAAATTTCTTTTCTCCACTGTTCAATTCAGGATCTCGTTGATCTGTTGTCTATCGAAGTATCTAACTTTCACTGTTCTTCTACAGCGCCAAAATTTTAAAAATCTTATATCTTCTTTTTTATTGAACCGTTTACTGTCCATGTTTCACTTGCCTTCGAGGCTATACTCCAGCCATATTCTTACAGAAAAGATTTGTTAACATTTAAATTGATATTAGATGATAACAAGTTCCACTTTTTCAGAATTTCTTTTCTGTTTAATTCCAGCCTTCATTTTGTATCTTCTCTACTTTTGTTATTATGTCTCACGGAGCTGCTGTATTTCTCAATTCATCTACTACCTTAGCTGTCACAACTATTAACATAATTCCCTCGGCGTCGCCTGCTTTAATTCGGCTACAGTCCTGTACCCTTGTCCGTTATTTCATTTAAGTTTTTGTGCTCCTGGTAGAGATGTGGGACCCATCAGGTTTGCGTGGAGTATAGATGTCCGACCCTGACAGTCTCAAAATCGCTTGACAGTCATGTGAGCAGCGATATACCGGAAGTATGAACAGCAAAATGTCCTCTGTCTTGCCGCTGCCAAATTAGAATACGTGATGGTAAACCCTTCTTCTTCTTAGAAGTTATTCGGGTCTTATAAATAATCGTTTATTAGTTAAGGGCGCAAAAGTTATTTATGATCATTAATAACAAGTTTCGGCTAAAGCAGCTAACCATCTTAAAATCAAATAAGACAAACATTGCTGAGTCTAATCACAGGCAGGTAGGGGACACTTTGTAATTGCTTGGTGATTAGAAACAGCAATTTTTGTCTCATTTGATCTGAAGATGTCTAGCTGGATAGACCGAAAGTAGTTATAAGTGATTATAAATAATTTTTACAAATTTGACTAAATATGATTACTTATAAGAATCCAATAACTTTAACTTTCCTAAATCGTTTTCTCAGACCTATGTCAGATAACAACAGTTTCTACTTCTTACCTGTGACATTACGCGATCTCCTCACATACAACACTCAAATGCGATTAATGAATGAGAAATTTCGTTTTATACAACTGACGTTGCTCCTCTTTTTGTTCATTTGTAAGTATCAGAATTATCCAGTTCTTTAGCCCGCCCGGTTAGCATTATGATTAAAAATCTTTAAATAACGTTTCAGTCTTTATCAGTACACTATTAAGTCTATAAGATTGAGGATTATGCGTTCTCAAGAATCTAATGAAGATCATGAGGCGAAACTTGGTGTGAGTCGAGACTATTAGACTTTAATTCGCTCTTTGGAATCTCCGACCGAAAGCGAGGCGCGATGTAACTCTGACAGAGACGGTCATGCATTATCTGGTCCCTCACTATATATTATAAAGAGGTCGTCTGGCGATAGACATTTAGAACTACACATGTAAAGATGGGATGAGTCGGAATTTGTGCATTAAAGGGAAATACTTGTACTCGGCTAAACATTTGGAGATACACCATTAATAGTCTTGACTTTGACCAGAAGAACAAAAATAATTTCTTACAAGATATTAACTTATCCGGTTTCTGTGCAGTAAATGCGTGAAACGTACCGAAAGTCTTACGCAGTAGGCCCTGCAAGTGGTGAATAATAATTTCACAATAGTATATTTACTCCAGGAATAACAACTTCCAGTTGGTGTTCCGTATTGTAAGCAGTTGATGCAATTCCTGAAGATTAGTAAAACAGAGATATGAATACCACGGAAAGGCTGCGGAGGTTGCTACCCGAGCGACGAAAAACCTCCAAGTGAATTTCAAGTAATAATGCAAAACGGCTTTCCCCTCATACATAAATCATGGAAAATCTCCGTTCGCGGACATTAGGGAGAAACGCACAGCCTCGCAGCTCTAATTTATGTAGACATAATTTGCATGGCAGGGAATATCATGATAGGGCGGACCAGAGCGGCTGTTTCATATGCACCCCGGAACGCGCGCCGCGTATCACAGATTGGCCCGTGTTGTGAAAATATCGGTAGCGGGCAATCGCAGCGCTGTGCTTCCGCGAGTCGCATCGGCTGCGGTGAAATTTCGGCCCAGCCCACACGGCGCACCCGGGGGAACACTGACGCCAGGGCCGTTTGTATTGGACGCCACAACAGCCCGGCTCTCATCGCCAGCCCCCCCCCCCCCCCCCCTCCTTCTACAGCGACGGACGCCCTCTCGCGACACACTGCTTTGTCGCCTCTCTTTTGTTTCTGTCTACAGCGCAGCCCGAGGTGTGAGTACGTACCCGGCTGTGGGAAAGTGTGTGCGTACTTCTCCTTACGGATGGAAGAGAACGTTTCGCAAAAAATCGGACGTCGCTTTCGTGTTCGAGTTTCTAATTTTGGAATCTGTGCTGACGACCGACAAAAAATGGCAAAATAAATATTGATTCTGAACGGTGTTGAGGCATTTTAGTGCCTTATGATAATCTCTCTACTCATAACGGGAGATCTGAAAGGGTGGGATCGACCGTTTGAAGGTTGCTGTCGTAGTTATCACATCCGCAGCCATTGTCTTCGTGGGACTTAGGCTGCGAATTATCACCGACGAGGAAATTTTCCTGATCCACTAGAACCTTAAAACTCGCACTCATTTCCAAAACGGCGTCGTAGCCTGCCTCGTATTGTAAGAGGTCCATGACTAAGGAATTTATTGCTAGCGCATTCGAGCAGATGTAATTTCGATGGATTGTTCACGCCCTGCCTGCGATATGTAAGCTATAAGAGAATCTCAAACCAGAGAGCAGTGTTGGCTGCAGTAAGAGCAGTGTCGGTAGTAGTAGTAGCTGGCAGTCTGGTGTATGGAGTTGGCGGGACCGGTCGTGGAGAGCGATGGCGGTGCGCGAGCGACGTAGTATAATAAGATAAAAGCTGCAGCGCGCATATGTAGTTTGTTGCAACAAAATTTGTATTACTGTTATATCAAGTCTCATGTAAATGTTTTTAAAAATCTTTTAATAATAATCTATTTTATAAAATCAATTTTTTGACAGTCATTCATCTGAATTTAAAGAATTTACTAATTTCTGCAATCCATGATCATCCCGATTATCGTAAAGAAAAATCAGTTGTTTCTTTTTATACATGACAAATCTAATGGCCAGCATTGCACTCGGTTGTGCCAGGAAAATTTCGTGTAGGAGCAGATATATACGCGTTATCCGGCGACTTCATTGAAGTAACAATTTTCAATTTATTCAGTATGATCTTTCAGGGCCATGACGCAGCATTACTGACGTCCAAATTTACCAGTTTAGCTTCACAGACTGTTAAGTATTGAAAGTCTACATATGAGTCACATTTTTTGTTAGTAGGTTAGTCACGTTATTATTGCGAGGTTACGGAATAATGAACTATTGCTAGGCTACACTGAATGTGAATGTTATACATATTTTTTATCTGTTGCGAGTTTACAGTGTGCTAAAGGTTGTGGAATCAAGTCCCATCGGATGCCGCTTACTTTTCTAAAAATCTTTATCGAAAAGGAAAAGACAATATCTGAAAACGCTAATGAAGTGTGCTTCCGTCTGAACCGTTAAAGAAAACTGTGATTGTAAAAACGTAGCGTTTATATTTTGTACATGATACGAAAATAATTTATGTTTTAGATTTTTTTATTCGATTTCTTGCCAACCAGACATTCATCTGCTGAAGAAAAGTAAATTTTTGTGCCCAGTGACCAGCCAATGTAAACGAATAAATTCGTTTTTAGTTTTTTAATGAATACATCAATATTGTTACAATCTTCAGCGTGTAAACTATCATAATCGCTAGGCTACGGTGCCATTCTGAAAATCACTGTTACTCACAGGGCTCTGGTACAGTAGTTTTCAAACTTTTCGTGTCCACGGTTCCTGTGACCTGGGAATGCACAAAACTATAGACCTATATCTCTGACGTCGATCTGTTGTAGAATTTTAGAACATGTTTTTTGTTCGAGTATCATGTCGTTTTTGGAAACCCAGAATCTACTCTGTAGGAATCAACATGGATTCCGGAAACAGCGATCAAGTGAGACCCAACTCGCTTTATTTGTTCATGAGACCCATAAAATATTAGATACAGGCTCCCAGGTAGATGCTATTTTCCTTGACTTCCGGAAGGCGTTCGATACAGTTCCGCACTGTCGCCTGATAAACAAAGTAAGAGCGTACGGAATGTCAGACCAGCTGTGTGGCTGAATTGAAGAGTTTTTAGCAAACAGAACATAGCATGTTGTTATCAATGGGGAGACGTCTACAGACGTTAAAGTAACCTCTGGCGTGCCACAGGGGAGTGTTATGGGACCATTGCTTTTCACAATATACACAAATGACCTCCCCCCCCACGAACCATGGACCTTGCCGTTGGTGGGGAGGCTTGGGTGCCTCAGCGATACAGATAGCCGTACCGTAGGTGCAACCACAACGGAGGGGTATCTGTTGAGAGGACAGACAAACGTGTGGTATATGAAGAGGGGCAGCAGCCTTTTCAGTAGTTGCAAGGGCAACAGTCTGGATGATTGACTGATCTGGCCTTGTAACAGTAACCAAACCGGCCTTGCTGTGCTGGTAATGCGAACGGCTGAAAGCAAGGGGAAACTACAGCCGAAATTTTTCCCGAGGGCATGCAGCTTTACTGTATGATTAAATGATGATGGCGTCCTCTTGGGTAACATGTTCCGGAGGTAAAATACACTCCTGGAAATTGAAATAAGAACACCGTGAATTCATTGTCCCAGGAAGGGGAAACTTTATTGACACATTCCTGGGGTCAGATACATCACATCATCACACTGACAGAACCACAGGCACATAGACACAGGCAACAGAGCATGCACAATGTCGGCACTAGTACAGTGTATATCCACCTTTCGCAGCAATGCAGGTTGCTATTCTCCCATGGAGACGATCGTAGAGATGCTGGATGTAGTCCTGTGGAACGGCTTGCCATGCCATTTCCACCTGGCGCCTCAGTTGGACCAGCGTTCGTGCTGGACGTGCAGACCGCGTGAGGCGACGCTTCATCCAGTCCCAAACATGCTCAATGGGGGACAGATCCGGAGATCTTGCTGGCCAGGGTAGTTGACTTACACCTTCTAGAGCACGTTGGGTGGCACGGGATACATGCAGACGTGCATTGTCCTGTTGGAACAGCAAGTTCCCTTGCCGGTCTAGGAATGGTAGAACGATGGGTTCGATGACGGTTTGGATGTACCGTGCACTATTCAGTGTCCCCTCGACGATCACCAGTGGTGTACGGCCAGTGTAGGAGATCGCTCCCCACACCATGATGCCGGGTGTTGGCCCTGTGTGCCTCGGTCGTATGCAGTCCTGATTGTGGCGCTTACCTGGACGGCGCCAAACACGCATACGACCATCATTGGCACCAAGGCAGAAGCGACTCTCATCGCTGAAGACGACACGTCTCCATTCGTCCCTCCATTCACGCCTGTCGCGACACCACTGGAGGCGGGCTGCACGATGTTGGGGCGTGAGCGGAAGACGGCCTAACGGTGTGCGGGACCGTAGCCCAGCTTCATGGAGACGGTTGCGAATGGTCCTCGCCGATACCCCAGGAGCAACAGTGTCCCTAATTTGCTGGGAAGTGGCGGTGCGGTCCCCTACGGCACTGCGTAGGATCCTACGGTCTTGGCGTGCATCCGTGCGTCGCTGCGGTCCGGTCCCTGGTCGACGGGCACGTGCACCTTGCGCCGACCACTGGCGACAACATCGATATACTGTGGAGACCTCACGCCCCACGTGTTGAGCAATTCGGCGGTACGTCCACCCGGCCTCCCGCATGCCCATTATACGCCCTCGCTCAAAGTCCGTCAACTGCACATACGGTTCACGTCCACGCCGTCGCGGCATGCTACCAATGGTAAAGACTGCGATGGAGCTCCGTATGCCACGGCAAACTGGCTGACACTGACGGCGGCGGTGCACAAATGCTGCGCAGCTAGCGCCATTCGACGGCCAACACCGCGGTTCCTAGTGTGTCCGCTGTGCCGTGCGTGTGATCATTGCTTGTACAGCCCTCTCGCAGTGTCCGGAGCAAGTATGGTGGGTCTGACACACCGGTGTCAATGTGTTCTTTTTTCCATTTCCAGGAGTGTAGTCCCCCATTCGGATCTCCGGGCGGGGACTACTCAAGAGGATGTCGTTATCAGGAGAAAGAAAACTGGCGTTCTACGGATCGGAGCGTGGAATGTCAGATCCCTTAATCGGGCAGGTAGGTCAGAAAATTTAAAAAGGGAAATGGATAGGTTGAAGTTAGATATAGTGGGAATTAGTGAAGTTCGGTGGCAGGAGGGACAAGACTTTTGGTCAGGTGACTACAGGGTTATAAACACAAAATCAAATGGGGTAATGCAGGAGTAGGTTTAATAATGAATAGGAAAATAGGAATGCGGGTAAGCTACTACAAACAGCATAGTGAACTCATTATTGTGGCCAAGATAGATACGAAGCCCACACCTACTACAGTAGTACAAGTTTATATGCCAACTAGCTCTGCAGATGACGAAGAAATTGGAGAAATGTATGATGAAATAAAAGAAATTATTCAGATTGTGAAGGGAGACGAAAATTTAATAGTCATGGGTGACTGCAATTCGAGTGTAGGAAAAGAGAGAGAAGGAAACATAGTAGGTGAATATGGATTGGGGGACAGAAATGAAAGAGGAAGCCGCCTTGTAGAATTTTGCACAGAGCACAACATAATCATAGCTAACACTTGGTTTAAGAATCATGAAAGAAGGTTACATACGTGGAAGAACCCTGGAGATACTAAAAGGTATCAGATAGATTATATAATGGTAAGACAGAGATTTAGGAACCAGTTTTTAAATTGTAAGACATTTCCAGGGACAGATGTGGACTCTGACCACAATCTATTTGTTATGACGTGTAGACGAAAACTGAAGAAACTGCAAAAAGGTGTGAATTTAAGGAGATGGGACCTGGATAAACTGAAAGAACCAGAGGTTGTACAGAGTTTCAGGGAGAGCATAAGGGAACAATTGACAGGAATGGGGGAAAGAAATTCAGTAGAAGAAGAATGGGTAGCTTTGAGGGATGAAGTAGCGAAGGCAGCAGAGGATCAAGTAGGTAAAAAGACGAGGGCTAGTAGAAATCCTTGGGTAACAGAAGAAATATTGAATTTAATTGATGAAAAGAGAAATTATAAAAATGCGGTAAATGAAGCAGGCAAAAAGGAATACAAACGTCTCAAAAATGAGATCGACAGGAAGTGCAAAATGGCTAAGCAGGGATGGCTGGAGGACAAATGTAAGGATGTAGAGGCCTATCTCACTAGGGGTAAGATAGATACTGCCTACAGGAAAATTAAAGAGACCTTTGGAGATAAGAGAACGACTTGTATGAATGTCAAGATCTCAGATGGAAACCCAGTTCTAAGCAAAGAAGGGAAAGCAGAAAGGTGGAAGGAGTATATAGAGGGTCTATACAAGGGCGATGTACTTGAGGGCAATATTATGGAAATGGAAGAGGATGTAGATGAAGATGAAATAGGAGATATGATACTGCGTGAAGAGTTTGACAGAGCACTGAAAGACCTGAGTCGAAACAAGGCCCCCGGAGTAGACAACATTCCATTGCAACTACTGACGGCCTTGGGAGAGCCAGTCCTGACAAAACTCTACCGTCTGGTGAGCAAGATGTATGAAATAGGCGAAATACCCTCAGGCTTCAAGAAGAATATAATAATTCCAATCCCAAGGAAAGCAGGTGTTGACAGATGTGAAAATTACCGAACTATTCGTTTAATAAGTCACAGCTGCAAAATACTAACACGAATTCTTTACAGACGAATGGAAAAGCTGGTAGAAGCTGACCTCGGGGAAGATCAGTTTGGATACCGTAGAAACACTGGAACACGTGAGGCAATACTGACCTTACGACTTATCTTAGAAGAAAGATTAAGGGAAGGCAAACATACGCTTCTAGCATTTGTAGACTTAGAGAAAGCTTTTGACAATGTTGACTGGAATACTCTCTTTCAAATTCTAAAGGTGGCAGGGGTAAAATATAGGGAGCAAAAGGCTATTTACAATTTGTACAGAAACCAGATGGCAGTTATAAGAGTCGAGGGACATGAAAGGGAAACAGTGGTTGGGAAGGGAGTAAGACAGGGTTGTAGCCTCTCCCCGATGTTGTTCAATCTGTATATTGAGCAAGCAGTAAAGGAAACAAAAGAAAAATTTGGAGTAGGTATTAAAATTCATGGAGAACAAATAAAAACTTTGAGGTTTGCCGATGACATTGTAATTCTGTCAGAGACAGCAAAGGACTTGGAAGAGCAGTTGAATAAACAGTGTCTTGAAAGGAGGATATAAGATGAACATCAACAGAAGCAAAACAAGGATAATGGAATGTAGTCTAATTAAGTCGGGTGATGCTGAGGGAATTAGATTAGGAAATGAGACACTTAAAGTAGTAAAGGAGTTTTGCTATTTGGGGAGCAAAATAACTGATGATGGTCGAAGTAGAGAGGATATAAAATGTAGACTGGCACTGGCAAGGAAAGCGTTTCTGAAGAAGAGAAATTTGTTAACATCGAGTATAGATTTAAGTGTCAGGAAGGCATTTCTGAAAGTATTTGTATGGAGTGTAGCCATGTATGGAAGTGAAACAGGGACCATAAATAGTTCGGACAAGAAGAGAATAGAAGCTTTCGAAATGTGGTGCTACAGAAGAATGCTGAAGATTAGATGGGTAGATCACATAACTAATGAGGAAGTATTGAATAGGATTGGGGAGAAGAGAAGTTTGTGGCACAACTTGATCAGAAGAAGGGATCGGTTGGTAGGACATGTTCTGAGGCATCAAGGGATCACCAATGTAGAATTGGAGGGCAGCGTGGAGGGTAAAAATCGTAGAGGGAGACCAAGAGATGAATACACTAAGCAGATTCAGAAGGATGTAGGTTGCAGTAGGTACTGGGAGATGAAAAAGCTTGCACAGGACAGAGTAGCATGGAGAGCTGCATCAAACCAGTCTCAGGACTGAAGACCACAACAACAACAACAACACACAAATGACCTAGTGTCGGAAGTTCCATGCAGCTTTTCGCAGATGATGCTGTAATATACAGAGAAGTTGCAGCATTAGAAAATTGTAGCGAAATGCAGGAAGATCTGCAGCGGATAGGCACTTGGTGCAGGGAGTGGCAACTGACCATTAACATAGACAAATGTAATGTATTGCGAATACATAGAAAGAAGGATCCTTTGTCGTATGATTATATGATAGCGGAACAAACACTGGTAGCAGTTACTTCTGTAAAATATCTGGGAGTATGCGTGCGGAACGATTTGAAGTGGAAGGACCATATAAAATTAATTGTTGGTAAGGCGGGTACCAGGTTGAGATTTATTGGGAGAGTCCTTAGAAAATGTAGTCCATCAACAAAGGAGGTGGCTTACAAAACACTCGTTCGACCTATACTTGAGTATTGCTCATCAGTGTGGGATCCGTACCAGATCGGGTTGACGGAGGAGATTGAGAAGATCCAAAGAAGAGCGGTGCGTTTCGTCACATGGTTGTTTGGTAACCGTGATAGCGTTACGGAGATGTTTAGCAAACTCAAGTGGCAGACTCTGCAAGAGAGGCGCTCTGCATCGCGGTGTAGCTTGCTCGCCAGGTTTCGAGAGAGTGCGTTTCTGGATGAGGTATCGAATATATTGCTTCCCCCTACTTATACCCCCCGAGGAGATCACGAATGTAAAATTAGAGAGATTAGAGCGCTCACGGAGGCTTTCAGACAGTCGTCCTTCCCGTGAACCATACGCGACTGGAACAGAAAAGGGAGGTAATGACAGTGACACGTAAAGTGCCCTCTGCCACACACCGTTGGGTGGCTTGCGGAGTATAAATGTAGATGTAGATGTAGAATATCCTCCGCGTACTCTCACACATGACAACCGACTCGAAGTGTACTGAAATTTCGAAACAAATGAAAAAGTGCAGTTACTTCTTTATTAAATGTCGACGCATCATATTTTAATCAACTTTTAAGGTTACTACACATTATTCTGGCAACGAAATCAAGGGGAAGAGTGAGTTTGTTTCTTCTTCAGTAGTTCTTCAAATCCCGGCCCAAGGTTGAAAACTGCGATTCTCCATTTTCATTCGAAATCCATATATTTTGTTGATGGCTGTCATTGCTGGAAAATATACCTCACAAACGTGGGTTGTTGCCAAAGGCATTAAAATTCGTATGGTCTTGAGGCCTACTTGCAGATTCTCCTCCTTCACGAAGCTCCAAAACTCAAGCAGTGATGAGAAAACGATCTTCGGTTTCAGGAAATGCCAATAAATTGTTCTTGTTTGTCATTGGTAATTGTTGATGGAAGTTCTGTACTGAAAGGATCTTTGACTAGTAGTGCCACATTCACTAGAGCCAACACTGCTCTGTACATTTTTCACCAGAATTCTTCGCGTCCAACGGCATTTGAGGTTCATGAATGGTTATTGGAAGATCTGAAATTGCCAGAACAAATAGTGGGCACGTTCCAGTTGGGATTTATACAGTACTCCTTACTTCTCAAATTCGTAACATATAACATTTGTGAACAAGTTGTAGAAACATAAGGGACCATGTGTAAATTCAAGTAAATTGGCGGTAGTGTTGAAGCGTCCCCTTAGAAAAGTTGTACAAGACTGTGCTTGAACTGATACACAATATTTTTGGCGCAACGCAGTCTGACTTTCAGTAATCCCTACAAAAAAATGGCCCTGACTAACATTAACCTATACGTTTCACAAATCACTTACCTCACTAAAATCTTCGTTACTCGAACTACTGCAATACAGCGAGCGCCACTACTGCCAGCTAAATAAAAGATTCAAACTACTGAAGGCACTAACTACTGATAGGCGTAGTTAGCAAATGAAAGATTTTGATAGAGAACAAATAATGTACACTCCTGGAAATTGAAATAAGAACACCGTGAATTCATTGTCCCAGGAAGGGGAAACTTTATTGACACATTCCTGGGGTCAGATACATCACATCATCACACTGACAGAACCACAGGCACATAGACACAGGCAACAGAGCATGCACAATGTCGGCACTAGTACAGTGTATATCCACCTTTCGCAGCAATGCAGGCTGCTATTCTCCCATGGAGACGATCGTAGAGATGCTGGATGTAGTCCTGTGGAACGGCTTGCCATGCCATTTCCACCTGGCGCCTCAGTTGGACCAGCGTTCGTGCTGGACGTGCAGACCGCGTGAGGCGACGCTTCATCCAGTCCCAAACATGCTCAATGGGGGACAGATCCGGAGATCTTGCTGGCCAGGGTAGTTGACTTACACCTTCTAGAGCACGTTGGGTGGCACGGGATACATGCGGACGTGCATTGTCCTGTTGGAACAGCAAGTTCCCTTGCCGGTCTAGGAATGGTAGAACGATGGGTTCGATGACGGTTTGGATGTACCGTGCACTATTCAGTGTCCCCTCGACGATCACCAGTGGTGTACGGCCAGTGTAGGAGATCGCTCCCCACACCATGATGCCGGGTGTTGGCCCTGTGTGCCTCGATCGTATGCAGTCCTGATTGTGGCGCTCACCTGCACGGCGCCAAACACGCATACGACCATCATTGGCACGAAGGCAGAAGCGACTCTCATCGCTGAAGACGACACGTCTCCATTCGTCCCTCCATTCACGCCTGTCGCGACACCACTGGAGGCGGGCTGCACAATGTTGGAGCGTGAACGGAAGACGGCCTAACGGTGTGCGGGACCGTAGCCCAGCTTCATGGAGACGGTTGCGAATGGTCCTCGCCGATACCCCAGGAGCAACAGTGTCCCTAATTTGCTGGGAAGTGGCGGTGCGGTCCCCTACGGCACTGCGTAGGATCCTACGGTCTTGGCGTGCATCCGTGCGTCGCTGCGGTCCGGTCCCAGGTCGACGGGCACGTGCACCTTCCGCCGACCACTGGCGACAACATCGATGTACTGTGGAGACCTCACGCCCCACGTGTTGAGCAATTCGGCGGTACGTCCACCCGGCCTCCCGCATGCCCACTATACGCCCTCGCTCAAAGTCCGTCAACTGCACATACGGTTTACGTCCACGCTGTCGCGGCATGCTACCAGTGTTAAAGACTGCGATGGAGCTCCGTATGCCACGGCAAACTGGCTGACACTGACGGCGGCGGTGCACAAATGCTGCGCAGCTAGCGCCATTCGACGGCCAACACCGCGGTTCCTGGTGTGTCCGCTGTGCCGTGCGTGTGATCATTGCTTGTACAGCCCTCTCGCAGTGTCCGGAGCAAGTATGGTGGGTCTGACACACCGGTGTCAATGTGTTCTTTTTTCCATTTCCAGGAGTGTATTTACCTTAATAGTGTTCAAAAATGATAATATATATACAGCAGTTCATGACATCCATTCTTACAAATGTACAGTTTCTGATGGACACACGTCCAGATCATCCGCTCTCAAAAATGCGCCATCTCACTTCCCCACATCCACCACTGCTTGCGGCTAACCTCCAACTGCGCAACGCTACGCGCTGTTAACTGCCAACTGCCCAACACTACAATAGCCAACAACAATGCAAACCAGCCACAGACTGCCCACAGTACAGCCAGTGATTTTCATACAGAGCGCTACGTGGCGTTACCAATATAAAACCTAAACAGCCTACTTACAGTGTGAGCAGTGCAATAGTGGCGTGAGAGGTGTTCACGTTGGCCTCAAGAACTGGCGGACGTCGGGCTCAGGTCACGTGTATTGGTCAGCCCCAATTTCTTCCATCTGTCGTTCTACGGAACACTTAAGGATGGACTGTACCCTCTGACGCCCTCTGCAGCTTCCTCGTGAGGGTGCTGAGGGTGGTGGAGGCACTCTTTCCCCGTGTATGAGAGGGATAGTCGACGGCACGATGCCACGACCCCGGCATGGCGCACAAGCAGACGAAGTGCTCCTCTGCATACCGTTGCTGGTGAGACCCAGAAACAGGTGGATGTATGCTTGGTTCCATCAAACCTGCTGGAACAGTTACACGGTGCACACCAGCGGCTCCAGTTGAAGTGGAAAGTAACCCAGGGGAGGTTCCGGAACAAATGGAGGATTGTTTACCTCCGCCGCTCCCACTGGAAAATGTTTCTGCGAACAACAAAAAAGTCACGCACGAAGACCTGCAGAGGTAACAGTCGCAAAGAACGAAACACAGTTATGTTGCCGAAGACCCTGCGTCGGAAAGCAAAAATGAAACGGAAAGTTAATCTTCGTGTGTTCTGCATAATGACAGCAATATTCTGCAATCCTGCACCCTGAAACAAACCGAACACCCGAAGGAGCTGAGGCGTGACGTCTAACATCGATCCTTTCTAGAGCCTGTGTATACGGTGAATGACTCACACAAGCACAGTGACACACGGTCCGAAGCTGGTTCAGTCGAGTATTTAGTTCTAATTTTCATCTGCTAGAGGACCGTAGAGTGCAGAGACATTCAAGAAACTGGTAGAGAAAATAGTTTTGTGAATTGTTCTCTTTATTTCGTGAAGGCTTTTTTGTTTATTTACGTTTGTACAGCAGAGTGAATGATGCATGAATGTGGTCTAAAGTAAACACGCAGATCATTGCTCTAAAGATGAACGCTGTAGGAACTAGTTCAAATGGCTCTGAGCACTATGCGACTCAACTTCTGAGGTAATCAGTCGCCTAGAACTTAGAACTAATTAAACCTAAGTAACCTTAGGACATCACACACACATCCATGACCGAGGCAGGATTCGAACCTGCGACCGTATCGGTCGCAAGATTCCAGACTGTAGCGCCTAGAACCGCATGGCCACTCCGGCCGGCCGTAGGAACTAGTGTGAGGAAGTTTTAAAACAGTGATTCCAGACGACGGAGAATTTTATATCATAATATGTTAAGTAAGTTTATGGTAAAAGGAAAGGTAATTCGAGTGCTAATGAAAACAGTTAATAACGTAAAGTATAAAAAAATACCAGAATGTTAAATATTTATTTCGGAAAAAAGTACAATTAGAAAGTGTGTTATTTGTTGATTGGTTAGTCATGAAAAGCGTGGACTGACGCCAGAGAATAGTGTTTTTCAGTTAGCCGTAAAGAAAACTGACCCATCAGAACAGAGTATTCTTCGCGCAACTTTCATCTTGGAAATGCTTAACAGTAGTCTAAAGTGGTCAGAGTCCAGCCCTTCAATGGTACGGTCGTGTGTAGTGCGAGCTCAGAAGGAAGTTATAATTTGCCAGTTTTAGTTCTGCTACATGTTTCAAAAGTATTTTAAAGTGATGTCATATTTATTCCGGTGTATTTTTTAGAACGTACGGATTCTTTAAGTTAATTTTGTGTATGAGAAAGGACAGTAATTCCTCGTGGCATATTGAGCAGATCGGTGACTAAAAACTAGAGTAATTAGACACCGATAAACTTAATAGTATGGCGAGTATTTTCATTTAAGAACAGTCCGAGCTTAGTAGCTGTTCAAACTTCGGGAAATACTTTACCATAAACTTGTTAACGTGATTGGAAAGGTTTGTGCATGACTGTGTTAAGATGAGTACCGGCTTGGCAGTGAACGTGTACACTACCGAGGTTCAGAATATACTGAAGTTTTGCCAGTATTTCCACCTTTCATTCTAAATTAAGTCCTTTTCCCGATTCTTGAAACAGTTACGTTATACGCAGCCTGATACGAGTTGCAGTACGGTATGTTTTTGCTCGGCTTTCCTACTGGCGACCTGCTGCAACGAGTTCGCAGGTAGGTTCAGCAGGTAAAGGACGAAAGGAACCTCGCTACTGCAATTACCGAATACATCAAGCTACGATAGTCTTGGGCTCTGCCCATAGCGGCTGCTAAGCGGAAGTGGCCATCTCGAACGACGTAGCCGCGTCCAGTTGGTGGGCAAGTCGGCGTTCGATGAGCACATCATGCCAATGGCGACAGGCCGTGGCGACGCAGACAGTAAACCGTAAAAAGTTCGGACAATTAGGAGAATAGAGACTTTTCAAATGTGGAGCTACAGAAGAATGTTGCAGATTAGATACCTAGATCGAATAACTAATGATGAAATACTGAATCAAATTTAGAAACAATGAATTTCTTCGGTACTTGGCTAAAAGATGTACCAGAACGTACCTGCAATTTCGGTTACAGGAGTAACCCCTCCACACACAGCAACCTTCACATGCTGCGTCACATAGAATTGGTTGGCAGAATGCACGTTCAAAATGTTCAAATGGCTCTGAGCACTATGGGACTTAACAGCTGTGGTCATCAGTCCCCTAGAACTTAGAACTACTTAAACCTAACTAACCTAAGGACATCACACACATCCATGCCCGAGGCAGGATTCGAACCTGCGACCGTAGCAGTCGCGCGGTTCCGGACTGCGCGCCTAGAACCGCGAGACCACCGCGGCCGGCAGAATGCACGTCATTTGTATTAATTACAACACTATTACCAACAGGTGACGAGTGGTACACTTGTTACATTACATATGCACATACTGTATTAAGTACATTTTTGAAATTTACTTTTATCTCTGAAAATACTTAATTAAAATCTGTAGACGTCAAGGTTGAAATCTACACTTGTCAAAATTAAAATACACAGTAAAATTATCATTTTTATACGAGCTAAAAACAAGGGCGTTTTCTATATCCAAGGCGCTGATGCAGACTTTGACAAGTATAGATGTTCTGGAACACTTGATGGTGGTTGGACAGGATGAAAAAGGCTTGCATTCGTGAAATAGTAAATTATCGTTACAGATCTGAAGATGCTTCTAGAGGAACCGAAACCGGTCATTTGTATAAACATTTTATGCATTCAAGACGGATTATAAGTAACATATCGGTATGCGACGAGAGAAAATGACAACGATCGAAACTCTAAATAGCAACGCATAACACGTCATTTGGTAGTATCCTGACGTTGTGATCCAACAGGGGTACGTGAATCAAGTGATTAGCAGACCTACCTTTGTATTTCCGCAAAGCTGAAATCCAAACGCACCATTCACACCCGTCAACCTTACCTGATTTACTCCCGGGACAGTTAACTGCACTTTGACCAGACACTGAATACTGGTGCCAAAAGTACGCCGAAAATAATTCTCTGGGGAAGTGGTTACTCATATAAACATAAGCTGTAAGATCTTGATACATTGTCGCGGTCTAGTGTCCTCCAATTCTGTATGTTTACAGCATTGCTTCGCTCACAGTTCACAGTGCACAAGCGAGCATAGCTTTCGTCCATTAGCACGAAACCTCCGACATGCATGGCCAGTTACTTGCACCGTAAGGCACGATAATAATGTCCCACACTTCTACTCTGTTTGAAACTGTATCTGCCACGTGGGTCCTGATACCTCACATCGCCAGGACTGTTTTGGAAATGTTGGCTCTTTCGCAACGAACACAAATGACTAAAATCTTTCCTGTCGCAACCAAATCGTCATTAGCGATGTTAATTACACAACACTGAGACAGAAAACAGAAGAACAGTGTAGTCAACCAACTTAAAATTTTGTATTTGTTGAGATCCTCATTCTCTGGATGCTTAATAAACGTAAACATTGTCCATAGTAGGCTGTAATGTTATTTTTATTCATTCGTATGATTATCTAATTTCGACTACTTGTCATTGCCGAGAACCTGTAAAACCAGCATGACGGATGCACTGCCACGTCTCAGCTTTTAACCCTACGAGGACGGGCAGTAGCGAATTTCCTTGGAGAATAGCTGCTGCTCATTGTGACCAGTGTATTCATCACTTGTTTTTTAGTTATATTTACTGAATTAAACCAGTACGGTATCTTTAAATGTCACTACTGCATTATGCTTACCTTACTAACTGTATTATGCTTATCATATTAAAGTGTTACGCTTAAATTTTCCATAGGAAATGTATTTTATTTAAAGAAAACAGGAAGAAAGTAAAGAATACATTGCAAATACAATATTCATTTAAAGAAATCTTCCATACTAAACTTGCAAGTGCAAATAAATATATAATAATATGACTCTCATTGTTACATGTTACAGTCTGTATTATTTGTTATTGTTTACCTCTTACATGTAATCATCTATGAATATAGTAGAAAAAATATTTTTTTTCTCACAGGTAATCTGACATCACTTGTTTTGCTGCTTCGCAACAGGTATATTGTGGAGTAGGGACTCTTTTTATCTTCTTTTCATAATATCTAAAGTTGCATCACATCTGAAAATACGTAATAAAAAACTTCTATCCTGTAACAAACTCTATCATACATCGCCATATCATATTCAGTTAAAATTAAGTATCAGTATGCAATAGTAGGGAAATATTAAACATTGTATCACTCATCCGAAGTTAAGGTTTTCACGTGATACAGCATTTTCGTTGGGATACGTTACTGGTAAAAACTACTTCGAGACGAGAAATGTTTCAGGTGGAGGAGATTGGATAAACAACGTTTCTTCTCGCATTCTGTGTAACACTGGCAGCCCACACTCCAGAGAACAGGAGGAGGACTTTGCTATCATGATGCTACGCCGGACGTGGCGGCCGTGAGGTTCTAGGCGCTTCAGTCCGGAACCGCGGGACTGCTACGGTCGCAGGTTCGAATCCTGCCTCGGGCATGGATGTGTGTGATGTCCTTAGGTTAGTTAGGTTCAAGTAGTTGTAAGTTCTAGGGGACTGATGACCTAAGATGTTAAGTCCCATAGTGCTCAGAGCCATTTGAACCCTTTGATGCTACCATCTATTGGAAGGAAGTGCGATGCTATCAGCGGCGAATTCAATATCCGCGTGTAACAACTCGCGCTGGTGTCGCCTGCATTAACTGCGGCAGAGCGCAGTCTGAGAAATCTGTTAAACCTGCCTTGGGTGAGACGTTAACCGCCTTTACGGCTCCTGGGCGAGCGAGACAGCGGGCCCGGTCAGCAGAAGCAGCGGCAGCAGCCGCCGAAGGCTCGCGGCGGGTTATTAGCTTGCGGCGCGCCGACCGATTCCATCCATCACGGTCGCCATCAGCGCTGCGCCGCGCCGGCTGCCTGGCCGCTCGCCGCGGTCATTCCGCGTTACAAATGGACGCCGGGGCGCGGGAGCGCAGATAGAAACCATATCTCGGGCCGCACATAAGTCTGCGGCCGTCTGGGCAGTGCTCAGCTGGGCGGCGCCGCCCTCGCAGAAAGGCGGCGCTGACGAGTGGCCATTCGGCTGAGGATGCGCGTCGAGGAGCGCTGAGACCGACGGACCGAGCGTGGGACCACGTCGGAAAAAGTCTCTGACAGCACTCTCTCCACTGTCTCTGGCAAGTCGGCGCAGTCATGAATTAGAAGCCTGGATGTAGGTGTCCTCCGAGATACGAGAGCAAAGTGTCGCCTCATTACAAGAGAGAGCAAGGAAGTCATAATATTGTAGGTTTTCACAGCCTGTGTTGGCGATACTGCTGATATTTGATTTATGGGCATAAGGCTGTGGTCCAGAGCATAAATCTCCGCCTGACGATTTTCCATCTACTACTGGAGACTTCATCACAAGGCTTTAACGACTGACAAAGCTGTTACATACTAAAAACAAGCTCAACAAGCCGGTTTGTATGTACCCAAGCATCGGTCGGTTCGTGACGTCATCCCACCGCTTAGAGCCCCTATATAAAATGGCTATGAGCACTATGGGACTCAACATCTGAGGTCATCAGTCCCCTAGAACTTAGGGAACCTAAGGATATCACACACATCCTTGCCCGAGGCAGGACTCGAACCTGCGACCGCAGCGGTTGCGCGGTTCCAGACTGAAGCACCTAGAACCGCTCGGCCACTGCGGCCGGCTAGCCCCTATATATCATCTGTCTTGTTTTCCCCATCTCTGAGAATTCACCAGCGTTTACTTTGTGAACTGTTAACCTGCTCACGCAACTTTGACAGTATTTGATATTGTATGTATGAAGTGAGCGAAACACAAACAATTTTTATAGAGATATTTAGAATGCCCTTTTCATAAAACAGCAAAACTGAAATGTGATATTACACGTCTATAGAAACATAGGCTCGGAACTTGCATGATAGTTTGTAAATATTAAATGTATTGTGTCAAGAACTCGGTACCAGTATTTTCAAATGTAGGTGTTATGCAGTAACAACCTGCGGCTACTTCTTAGTTTTGCCTGTATATAGCCACTTGTACAAGAGACTTTTTTATTTAGAAGGAGGTATTTAAAGTAGTGCACCAAAAAAAAAAAAATGGTTCAAATGGCTCTGAGCACTATGGGACTTAACATCTGTGGTCATCAGTCCCCTAGAACTTAGAACTACTTAAACCTAACTAACCTAAAGACATCACACACATCCACGCCCGAGGCAGGATTCGAACCTGCGACCGTAGCAGTCGCGCGGTTCCGGACTGAGCGCCTGAACCGCTAGACCACCGCGGCCGGCAGTGCACCATTTTTACTATGTAGAGGTGGGGGAAAGTATGGTTTCATCTTACAGTGAAACGATTTTTTATTAACAGTTTCATCTATCGATTAACCAGTACCTATTTCATGTACTTCATACGCTCCGTAAGACCACGAGCTGCTGATCTTCTGTATCATTTAGCCCACAAAAATAATATATTAGGTTCCCTGAAATAGAGATGACAATCTATGCGTGTAAATTCCACTTTTTGACTTGAGGTAGAAGTGTTAGTAAAAAAAAAAATCACAACATTACGACTACCAATAGTAAGCGGAGTGTTGCAATCAACACTATAAAGGGATAGCATTTTCTCTGCTTAATATCAACTGGGATTCAGAATTTATCTTGGTTACTTTTTTTAAAAGTAATCGTTACCTTCCTATTGATTTTAACCGATTCATATTAATTCAAAGATAGTACGTCAGAAACTAGTTTCTGAGTCAACGTAATTTGATCTGATGCTTCGACTGAAATTGTTCAGTTTTTTCAAAAATTCATCTAATTCCAGGTGGTGGTTTGTTTTCATATCACGTTTCGCTGAATTAAATTGTGGTGGCTATCGTGCATAATATTTACTATGCTACTGCTATCAAAGGAGATTCTGTCGATAAATATTTATCACGTAAGGAATAATTTAAAAAGGATAAACGAAAGAGGGAATATGTCAGCAAACGATTCACTGCATACCCGTGAAGTGATTGGTGAGAAAGATGCATGGTACTCGTTATGTTTTAGAGTACCGAAGTTTTAATATCGAAAAATTCAGATTAAGGAGACTAAACGCCTTTAGTCAGCAGTACGAAGGTTGGAACTTTAATAGTGGAAACTATTTATTTACAGATGGTACGAAATAGATACGCGTTTCAAAGTTTTACTGACGTCCAAAATAGTCACGTGTATAACACGGCAGCGATATGGAAGTCGTAGGATACTCTTAGCAGTGCCAGTTGTGTTGACAGATCGAACGGCGCGATCCATTGCTCGACGAATTTGTAGCGGTCCTGAAGTGAATGCCTTCAGCTTAGAAATCAAGTTGAACTCACGAGGGCTTAAGTCAGGGGAGTGCAGTAGGTGGTATAGCACTTAGCGCCCCCATATGTCAAACAAATCAGTAACAACTTGCACTGTACGTGCTTGAGCATTATCCTGCAAAATGATGGTCAGGTCCTGCAGAAAGTGTCATCACTTCTGTCTCTAAGCTGGTCGTGGTTGTGTTCCAAAAATGAACAGCATAGAGACAGAAGTGATGACACTATTCACCAGACGTTTTCAGTTAGTGAGAGATCTGGAGAATGTGCTGCCCAGGGCAGCAGTCGAACATTTTCTCTATCCAGAAAGGCCCGAACAGGACTTGCAACATGCGGCAGTGCATTATCCTGCTGAAATGTAGGGTTTCGAAGGGATCGAATGAAGGGTAGAGCCACGGGTCGTAACACATCTGAAATGTAACGTCCACTTTTCAAAGTGCCGTCAAGGCGAACAAGAGGTGACCGAGACGTGTAACCAATGACACCCCACACCATCACGCCGGGTGATACGCCAGTATGGCGATGACGAATACACGCTTCCAATGTGCGTTCACCGCGATGTCGCCAAACACGGATGCGACCACCATGATGCTGTAAACAGAACCTGCATTCATCCGAAAAAATGACGTTTTGCCATTTGTGCACCCACGTTCGTAGTTGAGTACACCATCGCAGGCGCTCCTGTGTGTGATGAAGCGTCAAGGGTAACCGCAGCCATGGTCTCGGAGCTGATAGTCCATGCTGCTGCAAACGTCATCGAATTGTTCGTGCAGATGGTTGTTGCCTTGCAAACGTCCCCATCTGTTGACTCAGGGATCGAGACGTGGCTGCACGATCCGTTACAGCCATGCGGATAAGATGCCTGTCATCTCGACTGCTAGTGATGCGAGGCCGTTGGGATCCATCACGGCGTTCCGTATTACCCTCCTGAACCCACCGATTCCATATTCTGCTAACAGTAATTGGACCTCGACCAACGCGAGCAGCAGTGTCACGATAAGATAAACCGCAATCGCGATAGGCTACAATCCGACCTTTATCAAAGTCGGAAACGTGATGGTACGCAATTCTTCTCCTTACACGAGGCATCACAACAACGTTTCACCAGGCAACGCCGGTCAACTGCTATTTGTGTAAGAGAAATCGGTTGGAAACTTTCCTCATGTCAGCACGTTGTAGGTGTCGCCACCGACGCCAACCTTGTGTGAATGCTCTGAAAAGCTAATTATTTGCATATCACAGCATCTTCTTCCTGTCGGTTAAATTTCGTGTCTGTAGCACGTCATCTTCGTGGTGTAGCAATTTTAATGGCCAGTAGCGTACTAGTACCTAACTAAACTAAGGAAATCACACTCATCCATGGTCGAGGCAGGATTCCAACCTGTGACTGAAGCGCCTAGGGCCGCTCGGCCACAGCACGACTGCAGGACTTCCCCCCTGACATAAGCGAGCGGTTGAGAATGAGACATATCGATCCCAGCAGCGGTGTGGTACATTTCTTACCGGACACGGACCTTACCGCACGCACTTAAGCCGCGTGAGTCTGAGGCCAACACTTACATTCACATGCGGGGAAGAAGGTTCCGAAGAACGCACTGTCTTTTTCTGCGGGCAATACGCGAACAATAAACATACACTACACTTAGATTGCGCATATACAGACATAGCTATATACACAGCAATAAGAGACGAAGAACAATGGGCACAATTAAACGCACTGACAAACAGTATTTCAAATACGACACATGAAGAGTACATGCGCACACGACACAACAGACATGTCTATGTGCGACGTAACAACAATCTCCAGAGGTTGGACAGCGATACCTACAGTGACAGATATAATAGTGTCAATGAGGAGAAACAGGAGGAAGAAGCTGAGATGTAACAGTAAATATGCATAATGTACTGGCGAAATAGCCAAGAAATCACAAAATGCTGTACATGGATGGGCACTTAAAGTAGTTAATACATAGGATTAGTAATAAATAGGATAAGCAGTATTATTTATCTACTAATTACCATTTGTGTGTGTGGGTGTGGGTGTGTTTGTGTTTGTGTGTGTGTGTGTGTGTGTGTGTGTGTTTCTGTGTGTGTGCGACTGGCGGTCAACGGCTCGAAGATACCATTCCGAGGTATTCACCGTCAATCACATCTCCCCGCTATCCTATCATCTTTTAGTATTCTTAAAAACAACAAAATTTCATTTATATTTCAACCTTAAATTATTGTTATTTTTAAAAGTATCATTCTTTGTGAATGTTGTAGATAAAACAAAAGAAAAGAAAACTGTAATAAGATGAAAAACGAAAATTGTAAGATGTACGACCTGTTTTAAACATCAGGTAACATGTCTATAATTATATTAGAACAAATAAGCCCTCGGTCACAAATATTGAGTAAAAATTGACCAGGTTTCGGCGCTACTATGAGCGTCGAAACCTGGCCAATTTTGACTTTATATTTGTGACCGAGGGCTTATTTGTTCGAATATAATTCTGACACGGTCACTGAACCTTAGCAGCTATGTTCAAAGTTTTTTTTTCTATAATTTGGCAATAAAAGATAAAAAAAAACACTCATTCGTCGCCGCTGGTTCCGCGTAAGGTTCTGATGCAGCCGAGATCAATAATCCCTTTCGTTTCCTTTCTTCCCCCCCCCCCCCCCTCCACCTTTAATTTACAAATAATGTATCACATTTGCGGATTCCGCGCGGTGTCCCTTATTTCGAACATGTCCGAAAGTACAGACACCACACATTAATATAAATGTCAGTTGACCACTTCCGCTTGCCTCGCATTCCTTCCAGCAGTACTTGCAATCCTCAAGGTTTCTCTTTCCCATCGATACATCAAGCCTTCAATGGGAATTAAATTAGCGCGTCGGACGGCGTGAAATATACAGGGCGTAATTCGTCATTTCCGCAGTCCTGGTCAGAGAGGCAGAAATTTGACACATATCACTCACTTTCAGTACTTCATTCACGGCCATCAATATACCTGCGAGCGCTTGAGCTCCACTTCACCTTTAGCTGTATGCATCTCTCGTGTGTTCAACAGGAAACAACTCACACTTTCCTTGGAACTGTAGTGAATACGAAAAAGGGACATTTTCGAAAAGTGAGAACAAATCACTCTCTCTCTCTCTCTCTCTTCCCTGGATCCAGAAAGTTGGCGGATGGTGCGAACATATATTCGGGACTCCCGTGACAGCAAGCCAGGCAAAATGATAAATGTTTATCTGAGTGTGTCTCCGTCGCCTGGGTGTCGCCACCACCTCAAGATTAATGAACTGTTCCGGCTTCTGGTGACGATCCGTAAGGCGGCCGAATTCCTGCTGAGTGTATCCGTCGACTAAATGTTTTTCTTTGAGCAGGAGGTGCACTAAGTTACATCGCGACACGTTACCACCGTTTTTATGGTGTGATGTCGCGTCATCGTCTTCGATGATTAATAGCGTTGGCTTTTCCATCGCAAGTTTACTATCCAATACCGAAGAACTTTCATAATAAATGTCTGATTAATGACGAATGTCTTGTTAACTTTATATGAAAATCAGCTCTGCATAAATAGTGCGCTGGTGCATTAAGGCTTTAGAAATTAAAGAAATTCTTTTAACCTTTGGAATAAACATACGCGTTTAATTTGAACAGCAATCAGGTTATCTAGCGCAGCTTTAAATTTTGTTTTCTTGTAGCAAATAATCACTCGATGAGAAGCAAAATACTCATTTTTTTCTGTTTTCCTATCAGTCGTCAGTTGCTTCGAAATTCGTGGAGATATATTTCGTCTATGTAACAAGCTGAAGTCAGTTTGTTTACTGCCATATGATTTTTACTTGTGAAGCATCTTCTCTTGCGATTTCCAGCATTATTGATCCATTTCTGTGGTCCTGGAGATGTGTTCATTAGTCTCCATGCTCCAGTTATCAGATTTACGGCGTTCTTTCACTCACATTTGGTTCAAAACATCGCATACATCACTTGCACTTTATATTTTGTGTTCAACATGTATGTGTTTTCGTAGTGTGCCCGAAAACACGCACATGTTGAACACAAAATATAAAGTACAAGTGATGTATGCGATTTGTTGAACCAAATGTGAGCGAAAGAACGCTGGAAATCGGGCAAATGGAGCACGGAGACCAATGATCACATTCCCAGGACCACACAACTGGGTTAACAATGCTGGAAATCGCCGTTGAAGATGCTTCACAAATAAAAGAAGCAAAATACCTATGAGAAAAAACAAACTGCCTTTAATTAGTTGCACAGACGGAACGTACCTCCACGAAAGAAGCGTAATGTTTGGAATAAAGAAAGGAGACTAGAATTTAACGTGCCGTCGACATGGAGTTCATTAGAGACAGACCACAAGCTCGGACTGTGTCAAGAATAGGGAAGGAAATTGGCTGTGTTCTTTAAAAGGAAACAACCCGTAATTTGCCTGGAGCGATTTAAGGAAATCACGGAAACCTAAACCTGGGTGGCCGGACACGGTTTTGAATCGTCGTCCTTCCGAATGCGAGTCCATAGTGCTCAACACAAAATATCTGGATAGGGTCTTTTTCTCCTGTAGCATCCTTTTCTTTTTTTTAAAAAAATCTTTATTTACATTTATAATAATTATACAAGAGTATCCCAACACCTTAGTGATTAGTGAGTCTTAATATTCTATAATCTTATTATAATAGCAGCTACTACATATTTAATTTGCGATACTACAGACAGTACTACATGGGTTAATGGGCAGACTACTTCTACTGTTAGCATACTTTCTAATAACTACAGGTGATTTGTGTTAACTTCCTGCAGCGTTACATGTGTGCCAGTGTTAATATAAACCTACTTTGGGTGCCTGGCTCATAGAGCTAAACTCTATGAGCATGCCCCTGGAACGGGGCAGACAAGGAGTTAATTGTCGCTGCAGGTTCCTAATCTACTATCCTATTCTATTTTACTAAAACTACTACCTCATCTACGTCATAATCGGTGCGTTTGTCAAGTCCGTGAAGTAGATCACCCCAGTCCCCCTAGTCCTGCACGTGGCGGATTCCAACTGTTAAGTCGACCTATCCACGAACAGGCGGCACGGGATTGGAGTGCTGGACGCGATCGGTGATTACTAACTAACTAGTCACGAAAGTCTCTCAAGAATATTGTTAGTACTTTTCGTGATACCTCGTTGGCTAGTGTGTTCAGTCCCTGAAAGGTCTCTTCTCGTCTGAGTAGGTCGTAGGTATTGTTACTCGGCAGTTGTTGTCGTAGTGCGGCTGCTACATCATCGATAAAGGGGCACTCATAAACCACATGGTCAGGAGTACCTTCTGATGCGCCACAGTCACACGCGGGAGTCGCCCTTTTCCCAAACCGACATAGATATGTCGGATAGGGGCCATGACCAGTGAGGAAGTGGAACAATCCCCGAGTCGGCTCACAATATTTCATTCCCATTCTTTCCCTTACATTTGGTAGGAACTGAAAAATCCTTCCACCAGTTTCGTCCATCTCCCATAACTCCTGCTATAAATCTTCACCCCTCCTCCTTATCTCACCCTTATCCCAAACAGGTGCTCCCATAATTTCTTCTACTTTCGTAATGTTGTCTTTCTTAGCCCAGTACCATGCGTCCTGCTCTCTTATTTTTATATCCAGCGGACAGAGCCCCATTATGACTAACAGGGCTCCCCCTGGGGATGTTCTATAAGCCCCCACGGATCTTAGTAGCATGTTCCTTTGTACCCATCTCACAGTCATGGCGGACACCACCTTCGTGAGCCTGTGAGCCCACATCCTTGATTAAAACTGGTCTGACGGAACTTAGAAGCTATCCTCGTTCGCAATCATGTACAGAGCTATTAAAAACAAATAATGCGGATACACGCGTCCACAACTATTTGGCGCATATTGATAAATGCGCAGGAATTACGGAAATGAAAAATAAAGTTAAATTCTTAAAAAAAAATTATAGCAGTACCGTTCGACTCCACTTGGATAAACGCTTGGTGTCAAAGCATTAGATATGCACGTTTTGATATCTGGAACTGTTTCCGGCAAAAGAATCACGCATACAAGGTCTTTCACACAAATTCATAAAAATAAATCCATGTGTGTCAGGTCCGGAGATCAACACGGCCACGAGCAGAATACAGCATCATCGTCTCCCGTTCAGCCAATCCTACTGTTTCGAAGACGCTGGTATACTAAAAGAGCAATCCTTCCTAACCACATGCGACTAGACCAGGTTATGCTGATAACAGGTGTACCTGTCTCTCATGTAGGCAATTAGAAACCCCACAACAGATGGTCGTATTTATGCGGGAATTGTATAAAAGTTATCACACGCGCTTAAACCGCGAGAGTCTGTCAAATACCAAATGTCTCCCCTGGGGAATCAGGACCCCACAAAACACGTTCCTACTTCTCCGAAGAGACAGTTCACAGACGTAGCACATAACCACCATAACCACGGAACGCCAAATATACGAATCGATTAGGAACGTTGATCAGTGGATGGATCTGAAAAAAATTAGCAGACATAGTATCTAAACCAATTAACAAAGAGTACCTACACTCTAGGGCGACAGAGGGCAAGTCGATCCAGAGAAAAACGAGATAATCAATAGGATACATGAAGAAGGAAAAGAGGACACTTAAATGATAACTGCCTATAGATATGCTATCCATAATACACTCCTGGAAATGGAAAAAAGAACACATTGACACCGGTGTGTCAGACCCACCATACTTGATCCGGACACTGCGAGAGGGCTGTACAAGCAATGATCACACGCACGGCACAGCGGACACACCAGGAACTGCGGTGTTGGCCGTCGAATGGCGCTAGCTGCGCAGCATTTGTGCACCGCCGCCGTCAGTGTCAGCCAGTTTGCCGTGGCATACGGAGCTCCATCGCAGTCTTTAACACTGGTAGCATGCCGCGACAGCGTGGACGTGAACCGTATGTGCAGTTGACGGACTTTGAGCGAGGGCGTATAGTGGGCATGCGGGAGGCCGGGTGGACGTACCGCCGAATTGCTCAACACGTGCGGCGTGAGGTCTCCACAGTACATCGATGTTGTCGCCAGTGGTCGGCGGAAGGTGCATTTGCCCGTCGACCTGGGACCGGATCGCAGCGACGCACGGATACACGCCAAGACCGTAGGATCCTACGCAGTGCCGCAGGGGACCGCACCGCCACTTCCCAGCAAATTAGGGACACTGTTGCTCCTGGGGTATCGGCGAGGACCATTCGCAACCGTCTCCATGAAGCTGGGCTACGGTCCCGCACACCGTTAGGCCGTCTTCCGCTCACGCCCCAACATCGTGAGCCCGCCTCCAGTGGTGTCGCGACAGGCGTGAATGGAGGGACGAATGGAGACGTGTCGTCTTCAGCGATGAGAGTCGCTTCTGCCTTGGTGCCAATGATGGTCGAATGCGTGTTTGGCGCCGTGCAGGTGAGCGCCACAATCAGGACTGCATACGACCGAGGCACACAGGGCCAACACCCGGCATCATGGTGTGGGGAGCGATCTCCTACACTGGCCGTACACCACTGGTGATCGTCGAGGGGACACTGAATAGTGCACGGTACATCCAAACCGTCATCGAACCCATCGTTCTACCATTCCTAGACCGGCAAGGGAACTTGCTGTTCCAACAGGACAATGCACGTCCGCATGTATCCCGTGCCACCCAACGTGCTCTAGAAGGTGTAAGTCAACTACCCTGACCAGCAAGATCTCCGGATCTGTCCCCCATTGAGCATGTTTGGAACTGGATGAAGCGTCGTCTCACGCGGTCTGCACGTCCAGCACGAACGCTGGTCCAACTGAGGCGCCAGGTGGAAATGGCATGGCAAGCCGTTCCACAGGACTACATCCAGCATCTCTACGATCGTCTCCATGGGAGAATAGCAGCCTGCATTGCTGCGAAAGGTGGATATACACTGTACTAGTGCCGACATTGTGCATGCTCTGTTGCCTGTGTCTATGTGCCTGTGGTTCTGTCAGTGTGATCATGTGATGTATCTGACCCCAGGAATGTGTCAATTAAGTTTCCCCTTCCTGGGACAATGAATTCACGGTGTTCTTATTTCAATTTCCAGGAGTGTACATTAGGCTAACTAATGATCTGTTACAGTGACCGAAAACTCACTTTGAAATTGTACATAAATATAAATTAATGTTTTAGACAGTGTCTAAAACATTATAACCGTGTACAGAATCTCATAAGACAATGGCCCATAACTGGAGACACACAGACGAAATTGGATCACCTAAACGATATAGAAAATATCAGGTAAAATTTTAAAAAGGAGGCAGGTCTCGTATCGACAACTAAATTGCGGCAAATGCAGTTCTTAAAAAGGTGACTAGCAGAGGAAAATAAGTCATGGCAGTGTTTGTTGTCGCATTACAGACAACTTCCATCAATCGTGACTTTAATTTACTGAAATGAAATATTTCTTGCCCTTATATCATTTTATAAGAATTCCTGTACTACAGTTTTCACGGTAATTTCTGAAAATATGTATTTTATGAATAATGAAACGGGTCCTTGTTTATTCCCCATAATCGTCAGAATAAGGCGAAGAGTCATTTCAGTGACATAAAGAAACATTTTCGTTACACCAGACACACCTGACGAAAGAAAAATTAATTCTTCCAGGCATGTTGGAGTAATTACTTGTTTTATTTAGACAGAACTACAGTGGAGTAAGAAGTGGTCATGGCCGTTGCTCTGATTATTGTGCAAAGATTTAAAGCAATCTTAGAGAAACTGTGCCGATGCAAACTAATAACTCACAAATGAGTGAAATTTGAGGATACTGTGTTCCTGATTAACTTCAAATGACATACATTCCAGAAATTCTTTGTGTGGGGTAACATTTGTTGTTTCCGGTGGAATCTGAATTACAACAACAATCTTTTTGTCATCCTCCAGAGAGACAAAGGTGTCGTTACGTTCAGACCATCAAAAGCAATATACGAATTTCTGCAATTCGTTAGGAAACGTTTCCAATGAAATGTAACTAATTATTTTTTCCTACTTTTCCAGATTTTGATAAATCGATAATAAATTTTTTGACACTAAACAGTCCTTATTTTAGTTTTGGTCCTAATGTGCCATGAGATCCCTGAAGACTGATTTACAAATATGTGGAACAATAATCCCCTCGTACTAACCAGTCATTGTTGTATGAGAATGTGTCATAGCATTAACCGTTTGCAGAACAGCATCTCCTGTTTTCACTTCGAAGTGATGAAGTGAAGTTTGTCGCAGTTCTCTTATGAAACCTGACTGATCGGCGTTAGATACAGCATACGCGAAGATAACAGTAAGCCTCATCTTCACATGAACTATGCATAATGGCACTTCCTCTACATTTGTACTTGAAGTAAACTTCGCAGTTTTGCAACTTCCTGTACTGTATGATATCTTGAAAGGTGGCTACACTGTGCCACTGCGCCAGAGATTGCGCCAAAGAGTACTATTAAGCCGCCTCCACAGTGCGTGTTAAGATCTCATGGCTCAGTGCGTGTTTAGAGTTCGTGGCAGTGTGTGGTTGTTAAGAGATCGGAGAGGACTGTGGTTGTTGAGAGTTCGTGGCAGTCAGTGCTAGTAGAGAGCACAGTATGTGTTAAGAGCTCGTGATTGTCGTGAAGTCGGAGTGAGATGTGGTAGTAAAGAGTGTTGCTCCTTGTTTTATGCAGTTATTTGATGGGAGAGATAGCAGATGTTATTGTAATGAGTGCATTTCGTCAATATATGAAGGTAAAATTTATAATGTCTTTTTATTATTAGTGTATCTGAAATAATGTGTCACTACAGGTTCAGTCAACAAAGCATCTGGCTTGTGTTCTTGGATTAGAGTGTAATTGTGATTTTTTTGCGTAATTATAGTTTTTCTAAATTTCTTTTCTCACGTTAGTATAATTGGTATCAAAATTCTTGTCTTGTTGGAAAAGAACCGTGCCAGATGCATACGTTGAGTCACACTCCCACATACAGAACAGTTACATCTGTGCTTGGATTTTGTAGATTTTTATAGTTGCTGGGGACTTAATTAATTAACTGTGTTTACGGAAATTTTCTTACATTGTTTGTTGCAGTCAGATAGCGTAATAATACTAGTCAGGGCCAGCCGATTACGAGACTTACGTAATCGGACATACTAGAATTAAGAGTACAATCAAATAAATTTAATTAAGCCCCCATGCACGTGGCGACCGCTGCTTCGGATCGTCCCTTGGAATTTTTCTAATTGTGAAAATTGTAGACTGTAGTATTGTTGTAGTAATTTATAGTTAGTGATTGTAGTCTGTATTGAGTGTGTAGATTTGGTAATTAGCATTCTTCTAATAGTATTTTTCAAAATTTAATTTTTATTGCCTTGTATACGCGTTTGACAAATTAGTGCAATTATTTCAATTGTTCGATTGATCGTGTCTGAGGGAGACATTTCATGTGAATAGTATTGTTGGAGATAAGGAGGCATTGTGTGTAATTTTCGTACAGTGACGAATTTTTTTTTGCATGTTTTGTAAATGATTACGCGATCTATGAAAAAGGTAAAAATGATGGATAGTGAGAATGACGAAATTGTTGACATGGCGAACTCGCCAACAGAGGAAAACAGCATGATGGATAATGAAGTGGAAAACAATGTAATAAGTCGGGAAGACAGTCCGGAACCATTTCAAAATTTTTCTCAATCAGAAAATTCGCAGAATCTGAGATTAACGACAGAAGATTCTGGAATAGTATCGAACACAGATAGCCTTATCGCTATGCAGAAGGAAGTTAGTTTTGCGGGAAATGTTAGGGGCGAAAAGAATTCTGAACAACTTAATATGGAGCAGTTGATGAGTGCTATATTAAATTTGGGAGCACGTATGGAAACACGGTTAGACTCACAAATAGGAACAATTAAAACTGAGATGGGAACAAAGTTAGACTCAATGGAAACACGGATGGGAACAATGGAAACTCGGTTAGGATCTGAATTAAAAACAGAGATAGGAACAATTAAAACAGAGATGGGAACTTTGGAAACACGGTTAGATTCAAGAATAGGGACATGTTTCAAAAATATGAAAGATGAATTAAAGAAAGAAATCAGGGAAGAAGTACAACCGATTCTAAATTCTCACAATAATAGATTAATTGCAGTAGAAATCAGACAAAGGGAACAGGATAGAGAACAGGAAGAAAGAGATCGCGTGATAGTACAGAATTTTTCAGAGTTAAATTTACAACGTGCAAAGGATAAGGAAGAAATATTTGAGAGAATCGAAGGATCCGTACCAAATGACAGATTGAATAACCTAACACAACAATATGAACAGCTAGCTACCAAATGTGACAATACTGAAACCCGAGTCGCGACACTTACGGAAGACGTAAATAAACAGAAAGAACAATTTGGTGACTTATCGGAAAGAGTGGAGGAAATTTCAGATAAACTGACAAATCTTAGTTTACATGGGGACAGAGATTCGGATGATACAGCTCCATTACCATTTGCAGAAACCGAAGAATACCAGAACATAAATAAGCATGTTGAAAATCAGGGAAAATTTAATGAACGCGTGAAAAGGGAATTTGAGGCATTACGAAAGCAAGTCAAGCAGATCGAAGGGGAAATTGTAGGAAAAGATAGCAGAAGAAATTTGGAATCACAGGTAGCAGAGGGGTTTGAAGAAAATAATTTGTTTCATTTACGGGATGCAACAAGAGAGCGCCAGGCGCGCGAACTTTACAATAATCGTCATTGTGACTGGGACAGACGCGGTAGGTCTTTGTCGCCACGGGGCGAAAGCTTTGATTATAAACACTTTTTGACTGTCCGGCAATTTAAGATCTTTTGTAATTCTAAGGATGACATACATCCATGTTCATGGCTAGATCAATTCACGTACGCACTTCCGCCAAAGTTGCCATTAAGTCACAAACTTGAAATTATGTGCAGCTATTAAAGTCCTCAGGGGATTCACTACTCTAAGTGAATATGTGCCGTAGCGAGCATAGGGCCCCGAGCTGTAGTGGTGCTGTTTCTCTTTTAGTTTTCTGTACCGCTACCTACTCTTTTACTATTCTTTGCATCTGTCAAAACAACTCTTCGACTATCAATCTATCTAGAGAGTAAGTAAATAATAACCTGATATGACGATTTTACCCAAATGAGATTTCGAAAATTACTGTTCTAACCTATTAAGGTCCTCAGGGGATTCACTACTCTAAAGTGAATATGTGCCGTAGCGAGCATAGGGCCCCGAGCTGTAGTGGTGCTATTTCTCTTTTAGTTTTCTGTACCGCTACCTACTCTTTTACTATTCTTTGCATCTGTCAAACCAACTCTTCGACTATCAATCTATCTAGAGTGTAAGTAAACAATAACCGGATTTGACTATTTACCTAGATGAGATGTCGAGAATTACTGTTTGGACTTACTATATTTTCTGCAGCAGTCATTCGTAGTTTAAATGAATTTTTTCTGTTTCTCTTCGTGACAATATTATTTCATATGTTGACGACATTCTTATTGTTAAACGTTCTTGGAGTGAGCACAACAAAATTTTGGATTCATTATTACGTATCTTTGCAAAAGTTGGCATGACAGTGAACTTGGAAAAATCTGAATTTGGTCGTTCTCAGGTGAAATTTCTCGGTCACATTATTTCTACAGAAGGTATTCTTCCTGATCCAGAGAAATTAGATGCTATTCGTAATTATGCTGTTCCTACCACAAAACGTGATGTTCGTAGTTTTCTTGGTGTCTGTAATTTTCTTAGACGCTTTGTTAGTTTGGACGATTTGGCCACACCTCGTTTTTGCGATCTATCTGGAAACTTCTTTTTAAACGAAAATCGGTCGACAACTTTGTTTGGTTAGTTTGTATTCCTGATGAGTGGGTCAATAAATTGATTTGGTATACGCATTTCAGTTATGCACACTTTGGTCCCCGAAAATGCTTTCATAAATTACGAGAAAATTGTTACTTCAGTAATATGGAAAAACGTATTCGATCTGTTCTTGCCAAATGTAAATTATGTCAAATGGGTAAGCCTCCAACGATTTCTCACAGAGCACCGTTGTTTCCTATCATTCCAGCGAAATTAAAAGAGATGGCTGCAGTCGATTTGTTCGGTCCAGTGGTTCGTTCTACTAATGGTTTTGCGTACATTTTCGTAGCAGTGGAACTGACATCAAAATATGTGTGTTTTACACCTTTACGCAAAGCAACAGCTCGTTCAGTATCTAACGCTTTCATCAAACATTTTCTTAAAGAAGTTGGGCATGTTGATAAGGTTATATCAGATAATGGATCACAGTTTCGTTCTAAAATTTGGCTTCGTACTCTACGCCGTCGTAAAATTAAACCAATTTTCATTTCACTTTTTCACCCTCAATCTAACGCTTCAGAGAGATGGATGAAGGAAATCAATAAATTGTGCCGACTTTATTGTCATCAGAATCACAGAACTTGGGATCAGTATCTTCATATTTTTCAAAACATTCTGAATGAACTCCCTAATGATTCAACTTCCTTACCGCCTATAATGATATTAAAAAATAAAGTACCAGCAAATCGCATTTCTGAAATCGTTCCTTTTCCGCCTTCACGGAAACTGCGGCATTCTGAAGTTGTCAACCTGGCTCTGCAAAATATTGCATCTGCGGCTGCTAGAAGAGAGAAATCAGCTAAGCGTCCTGGTCGTTCAAAATTCTTGTCAGTTGGTCAAAAGGTGTTAATTAAGTCCCACCGTTTGTCTCATAAAGGAAAGGGGTTGTGTCGCAAATTTTTTCTGCTTTATAACGGTCCATACAGAATTCGCAAAATTATTCATGATAACACTGTCGAAGTAGAAACTCTTAAATCTCGACGCTCCAAAGGAATACATCATATATCAAACGTAAAGATTTTTGTGGAATGACATACTTTTGAGGAACCAACAGCTACATGTAAACACGCAGAGAGTACAAGGATACCGCGCTATGTTTTGGCGGCGGCACATACTCAAAGCAACAGTCAAGTCTGCGCGCCGCACAAGGCAGTCGTTGACCGCGAACAATAGCTTCCTACGTCACGCGCCCACAGCTGATCGAGCGCTCAGTGCGAATGCACTGACAGCCGTAAACAAATACACAGTCTAATTTCTCCGACTAAATTCTGTATAAAGCTATAAGGATTTGTTGAATTGTGTTATTATCATTCAGTATTTTGCAGGATACGGTTGTATAAAATACGTCACGCGCCCACAGCTGATCGAGCGCTCAGTGCGAATGCACTGACAGCCGTAAACAAACACACAGTTTAATTTCTCCGACTAAATTCAGTATAAAGCTATAGTGACTTGATGAATTCTGTTATTAACATTCAGTATTTTGCAGGATACGGTTCTATAAAATATTTAAGAACTTCAGGTAAACTCTGTGTGTCTCCGACGTTAAGACGACTTGCTATCGAGAAATTTTCAGGAAGAATGTCATTTCGAAGAAGAAACTAATAAACTAAAAAAGGGTAATTATTAATTGAGTTCATTTTACAGGTAACATATTTCCACTTAGGTACGTACTTTAGACGTAATTTGCTGCTCGCGATTACGTGATTCATACTTTGTGCTAATTTCATGTTCTATGGATTTACTTGTGAAGCGACGTGCTTGTATACATTTACTGATTTTGACAATTATTGATTAATGAACTGGGTTGTAACTTGTATATATTATGCATCGCTTGGCTGCTATGCTTTTTCACTGATGTCATATTTTTCTATTATGTTCCTGCTGTGCTTATTTATTTAAATTATAATTGTAATCTGATTAATTGTGCTGACTATGATTATGTATGTAAGTTATACTTTGTGATTTATCTGCTTGTGCCTTCATGTTTGCTTATTAAGATGACATATGAATATTTATTTGCTTATGCTGATATGATGCTAATGACTTGTTTATTACGTAAGATATATGTTTGCTGCTTTTTGCATGGATTACATATTTGCACATTTCTGTTTTGTTGCCACAACTGCTCTTTAATTTGGTGTATAGCAATGCTGATGTACAGTGTACGAACATAGAGTTTAGGTCACACTACTGTATTAATTATAGATTGTTCGCTTGGCAGAGCCTCGTTGGAGGAATTGTGCTGCATCCACTTGTTGACTGGTATATTTACTCGCTATTGCTTGTTTTGCTTACGCTCAGTGCCATATATTTTTAAGATAAGAAAATTAACTGCTATAATTCGACGAACGACATTAGTACAAGAAAGTCATAGAAGTCACATGAGCTGAGGTTTTATGGAAGCTGTATAAATTTATGCTAATAGGAAGGAAGCTAACGACATGACATACCAATACTAGGTTTAGACCATTGACAATTATTAGACTGCATTTTTCGTAAGCAATTGAAATAGGAAGTGACACTTGACACAAGAAATACTCCACATGTTTGCTTCTGTTTGCCATAATTCTTGAAGTGGTGTACACACTGTGAAATATTATGATCATTCACATTCCGTAATCGTACTTAATTACTGAGAGTTATTCGAACTAAGTCTGTTAGAGGTCAGGTATGCATTTCTTTTATTTAATGATGGACAAGGAACCAAAATGTATCTTATAATTTATAATGAGTAGAAAATTTGGGTCAGATGGATTACACAGAGGTTGTGTGTTGGCAATGTGTCTTCGGATTGTATGGATGCTGAATTGAAGTTGCATTAGGATTTTATCTGTACTTGTTCAAGGAGACTGACTAGAGGAAGGAGTTGTTATTGAAGTGAAATGATATTGGTGCTGAGGTTTATATTTATCGATGTATTATTATAGGTATTGAGAGTATATGAAGTTGTTTGTGGACAAGAGGTAAGGTGATAGTGGTGCTGAGGTTTACATTTATCGACGTATTATTGAGGTATTATTGAGATTATGTGATGCTGATGATTATTAGAGTTTTGGTGGATAAGAGGTAAAGTAAGTGAGGAGCATATTTTTTTGTTGGTCTTATGGAACAAGGAGGATGAAGAGAGCAGACTAGAACACTAAAATAGAAGGAAGATAGTCTATACACACACTTTGTTAAATAACTAAGCAGTATATACTATTTTTTTGAAGAGAGGAAGTAATTGCATATCGTGGCTCACTGACAGTTGTTCAACAACAGTACATTTTGATCTGGCTTGGCAAACATTGGTCTTGACATGATGACTATGACGTTGACTAACTGTTATTGACTGTTATACATTGCTGCCAGTACTAGTTGATACACATGATGAACATCGGATTTTGACAGAATTACATTTACATAGTTAACACTATTCAATTACACAGTAGTACTTAATGTGGATGAAAGATGAGTGAGTGTGTTTTGTGTGTTTTCCTTTCCTAATCCTACCCACCTATCTCCTAAATATTATTTTATTTGTTGGTAGTGGCTTGCACTGAGACCCATGAATATTATAGGTTTACTGGTATTTGTGTATTGTAATAGTTAATAGGACAATTATCTGACATCATTTGTGTGTTTGTTATGATTTGTATGTTACTGTAAAAGCATTTGTATGTGCATTCAAACTATTGTTCATGCCCGAACTGTGTGATTAGTGATGGTGCTGCACTTTTCAACATGATGTGTAACATTTGGTCGTGTTTAATTTCTGCTGATGAAAAGTGTGATCAGTGCTAGTGAGTTTGATGGAACTGCTTCTGTTGAGAGATGTGACCTTTTGCTGTCTGCACCTACTCAACATTGCTGGGTGCAACTGAGGAACTGCTTCTACTGAAAAGATGTCCCCTGTTGCTGTCTGCACCTACTCAACATTGCTGGGTGCAACTGATGAACTGTTTTTACTGAAATGAAGTCACTGGTTGCTGTCTGCACCAACTCAACATTGCTGGGTGCGACTGATGAACTGTTTCTACTGAAATGAAGTCACTTGTTGCTGTCTGCACCTACTCAACATTGCTGGGTGCAACTGATGAACTGTTTTTACTGAAATGAAGTCACTGGTTGCTGTCTGCACCAACTCAACATTGCTGGGTGCAACTGATGAACTGTTTCTACTGAAATGAAGTCACTTGTTGCTGTCTGCACCTACTCAACATTGCTGGGTGCCTCTGATGAACTGTTTCTACTGAAATAATGTCACTTGTTGCTGTCTGCACCTGCTCTCAACATTGCTGGGTGCAACTGATGGACTACTCCTACTGAAATGAAGTCACTTGTTGCTGTCTGCACCTACTCAACATTGCTGGGTGCAACTGATTGATTGCTTCTACTGAACTAATGTGACTTGTTGCTGTGTGTACCTCTGCAACTTTACTGGGTGCCACAGATGGAACTGTTTCTACTGAAATAATATCACTTGTTGCTGTCTGCACCTGCTCAACATTGCTGGGTGCAACTGATGGACTGCTCCTACTGAAATGATGTCACTTGTTGGTGTCTGCACCTGCTCAACATTGCTGGGTGCAACTGATGGACTGCTTCTACTGAAATGAAGTCACTTGTTGCTGTCTGCACTAACTCAACATTGCTGGGTGCAACTGATGAACTGTTTCTACTGAAATGATGTTACTTCTTGCTGTCTGCACCTGCTCAACATTGCTGGGTGCAACTGATGGACTGCTTCTACTGAAATGATGTCACTTGTTGGTGTCTGCACCTGCTTAACATTGCTGGGTGCCACTGATGGACTGCTTTTGCTGAAATGATGTCACTTGTTGGTGTCTGCACCTACTCAACATTGCTGGGTGCCTCTGATGAACTGCTTCTACTGAATTAATGTGACTTGTTGCTGTGTGTACCTCTTGAACTTTACTGGGTGCCACTGATGGTCTGCTTCTACTGAACTAATGTGACTTGTTGCTGGGTGTACCTGCTAAACTTTACTGGGTGCAACTGATGGACTGCTTCTACTGAAAAGATGTTACCTGTTGGTGCTTTTTTTTGTATTAACTAATCGTTGAAAGCATTTTATGTGAACATTTGTATAAACTGATTTTTTGTATATTGTGTAAACTATTATGTAAAGCCACATGTATGAAAAGAAGTTGTATTGCTTACTGTATTTCATATGTTAGGTTAGTGAAGGTCAGTGCAAAGCCAAAATTTTTAACTAATTATGTGATATTTAGGTATTAATATTATCTTTTATTTTTGTCTGTATTTTTCTGGACGAATTTGGTGGTATTTTCACCACCAATGCTGGCAAAAATACCATCAAATTCTGGCCTGTGGAGGAGGGGCATATGAAAGGTGGCTACACTGTGCCACTGCGCCAGAGATTGCGCCAAAGAGTACTATTAAGCCGCCTCCACAGTGCGTGTTAAGATCTCATGGCTCAGTGCGTGTTTAGAGTTCGTGGCAGTGTGTGGTTGTTAAGAGATCGGAGAGGACTGTGGTTGTTGAGAGTTCGTGGCAGTCAGTGCTAGTAGAGAGCACAGTATGTGTTAAGAGCTCGTGATTGTCGTGAAGTCGGAGTGAGATGTGGTAGTAAAGAGTGTTGCTCCTTGTTTTATGCAGTTATTTGATGGGAGAGATAGCAGATGTTATTGTAATGAGTGCATTTCGTCAATATATGAAGGTAAAATTTATAATGTCTTTTTATTATTAGTGTATCTGAAATAATGTGTCACTACAGGTTCAGTCAACAAAGCATCTGGCTTGTGTTCTTGGATTAGAGTGTAATTGTGATTTTTTTGCGTAATTATAGTTTTTCTAAATTTCTTTTCTCACGTTAGTATAATTGGTATCAAAATTCTTGTCTTGTTGGAGAAGAACCGTGCCAGATGCATACGTTGAGTCACACTCCCACATACAGAACAGTTACATCTGTGCTTGGATTTTGTAGATTTTTATAGTTGCTGGGGACTTAATTAATTAACTGTGTTTACGGAAATTTTCTTACATTGTTTGTTGCAGTCAGATAGCGTAATAATACTAGTCAGGGCCAGCCGATTACGAGACTTACGTAATCGGACATACAGCTACAGCTACTAAAAATCATTTTCAATTATATATTTAAATAAGCCCCCATGCAATCTTGAGTCTACTTGACCAGCAGAAATGTTCATCTTAGTGGTAATTCGGAGGGCTCAGTCTCTTAGATCTCCATTGGCAAAGGTGAACTGCCTCTCACGAGCAGCTCTAGATGGTTCACATCTAAAAAAAAAACCTCTTCTGAAGAGCTATTGTTCATGTTACTTATTAACATTATGGGTTTATTAGGGTTTTTAATGGGGCGACGGGGATGGGGGTTATAACACTTTGTGGCCACATTTTGCCGTAAATCCTTTGGACAGTTTTTCTTTCACAGCTTTGCGAGTTTTATTTTGGTGCGTATTTATTACTTCGTGTAAGTCTTCCTTCCATTAACACACTTCACGGTTAGCTTTTTTGAAGCAAAACCGGGTCTGAACACTACTTGACATTAAGCGTTAAACACAGTTTTACTTCCATTGTTGAGATTCTGTGGCAAAAACAATTGGTAGTTATTAGGCATATAAAATGAGCTGCATATGTAAGTGAACTTTACATGCGGACATGTATTTCAGAGAAAATATCAACGAAAACCGATACGCGCTTGAAAACTCACGATCGCCCCGAATTGTGTTACCTGTTGACCGATGCGCCATCAACCAAGGGTATGCGCCCGGCATATTGCACATATGCAGTCAGCTACAGCTCTGGTAGAGATGTATGATTCTCCAGTCGCCTAGTGAGCTAAGAATCTGGCAATCTTGAGCATATTTTTTTAAAACATTGCCGGCCGGAGTGGCCGTGCGGATCTAGGCGCTACAGTCTGGAGCCGAGCGACCGCTACGGTCACAGGTTCGAATCCTGCCTCGGGCATGGATGTGTGTGATGTCCTTAGGTTAGTTAGGTTTAATTAGTTCTAAGTTCTAGGCGACTGATGACCTCAGAATTTAAGTCGCATAGTGCTCAGAGCCATTTGAACCATTTAAAACGCTAAAATTTTGAAAGGGTCTTTTTTTGGTTTATTCTTCCTTTATAAAAAATTTCCTTAGCTTGGTTACACATGTCACATTGGATCATTGTGTTGTAAGTACGTTATACCCAGCAAGTTAGATCTAACTTAATCCAGTTATAGCACCACTAACATATAATCGAATATAAAGCAAGACATCAGCTGCCACTGGGCACTGATTTATATGAACGGAACATGTTAAAAATTTCTGTCAGACAAAGATTCGAACACGGGTCTCCCACTTACCAGGCAGATGCACTCACCAATATGCCATCCAGACACAGTAGTCACCGCATCTGTAAGGACTACCCCAGCATGCTTCACATCACACCAGAATTGTCAGGTTCCAAACGTTACTAATAAAGTGCGTCTGCTGATTACCCTCCCGCCTAGTAAGCAGAAGACCTGGGTTTGAATCCCAATGTGGCACAAATTTTCAACCTGCCCCATTGATATAAACAAATTCCCACTGGCATTTAAAATATTTAGTACCCTTGTGTCTTGATTGATAATAGCTCAGGATCAAACTGGTGTCTGTTCTTTCAGACATATCCGAAAGAACACACCACATGTACATAAATTAAATAACAGAGTAAAAGAAATGGCCCACCTCCACTTGACGGATACGAGGAACGGTGGATGCGTGTGGGCAGCTCAGCTTCGACTTCTCCAAGACAGATGGACAGATGCAGCTGCCAAAAGGCCAAAAGTGACCCAAAAATGGTTCAAATGGCTCTGAACACTATGGGACTTTAATTATGACGTCATCAGGGCCCTAGAACTTAGAACTAATTAAACCTAACTAACCTAAGGACACCACACACATACATGCCCGAGGTATGATTCAAACCTGCGACCGTAGCGGTCGCGCGGTTCCAGACTGTAGCGCCTAGAACCGCTCGGCCACCGCGGCCGGCCAAAAATAACCCATCTGGAGACAACCACAAGATGTTTGTTGACGGTACCGTTTAGGTGGGTAACTGACTACCTCGCCTTGTTGCGACAGGGCTGGAGAAGAACCTGCTGCGCACGCTGTGGGATCGCGGCCTGCGAGCGTCCAGGGTGCCGCTCCTGGAGGCTGAGCCTAGGTCTGGCGGCGGCCACGCCGCGGCGCTAGCGTCGCTAGAGGCGACCGGCCCCTACCGCAGCGGCGTGCTGGTCGACGTCGCGTGTCCCGGCGGAGAGTTGCTGCTCACCAAGGTGCGTCGCCAATTTTTCTCTCTTCACTCTTCGTACTGGTCAAGCCCAAGCAACGGTTATTCCTGAACGTTATTTACGTGGAGTACCAACAAAAGCAAAACAAGGATAATGGAATGTAGCTGAGGGAATTAGATTAGGAAATGAGACACTTACAGTAGTAAAGGAGTTCTGCTATTTGGGGAGCAAAATAACTGATGATGGCCGAAGTAGAGAGTTTATAAAATGTTGACTGGCAAAGGCAAGTAAAGCGTTTCTGAAGTAGAGAAATTTGTCAACATCGAGTATTGATTTAAGTGTTAGGAAGTCTTTCTGAAAGTATTTGTACGGAGTGCAGCCATGTAGGGAAGTGAAACGTGGACGATAAATAGTTTAGACAAGAAGAGAATAGAAGCTTTCGAAATGTGGTGCTACAGAAGAATGCTGAAGATTAGATGGGTAGATCACATAACTAATGGGGAGGTATTGAATAGAATTGGGGAGGAGTTTGTGGCACAACTTGACTAGAAAAAGGGATCGGTTGGTAGGACAAGTTCTGAGGCATCAAGAGATCACCAATTTAGTACTGGAGGGCAGCGTGGAGGGTAAAAATCGTAGAGGGAGACCAAGAGATGAGTACACTAAGGAGATTCAGAAGGATGTAGGCTGCAGTAGGTACTGGGAGATGAAGAACCTTGCACAGGATAGAGTAGTATGGAGAGCTGCATCAAACCAGTCCCAGGACTGAAGACCACAACAAAAACAACCATGGCAAAGAAGAAAGAACAGAAACGCCACAGCCTAAATGTTCACTTCAGTACGGAGAACTTGCTGCAGCGTTTATTAAACTATCAAAACTATCGGCACAGAACTTCTGATTTCAGTTTCTGCTCGACGGCTGCAAGCCTGTAGGTGTGTAGTACAAATAGCGACCTTCTCGAAATTACGAAACACTTTAAAATACCGATAGGTTTCTGTCTGTCTCATTATTTGCGTACTTTATGCTTAACTCACTGGCTCACACATACACACAGCCACTACTTATAAACGTTAGTGTACATCAGCCTTAAAATGGTAGAAAATTGCTTACTTAAGCGTAACTAGCCTGAGACATTGGTTTAGAAAAATCAAATGACTCTGAGCACTATGAGACATAACATCTGTGGTCATCAGTCCCCTAGAACTACTTTAAAGCTAACTAACCTAAGGGCATCACACACAGCCGTGCCCAAGGCAGGATTCGAACCTCGGACCGTAGCGGTAGCGCGGTTCCAGACTAAAGCACCTAGAACCGCTCGACCACACCGGCCTGCGGCATTGGTTTAGAAATTGATTGTCGACCTGAAATTCATAGGGGAAGGGTTAGACAATCATACAGACAGTACACCAGCTGCGGACCCGTCAAAAGCGTAGAGATTCGGGATTTAGCTGAGATGCAATAGCAAACAACATAAACACATTTCAGCGAGATTCGACAGCGGGATTTCGAACCACGTCGTCTTTCAGATAGGAGAAAACACGTGAATATTCTAAACGAAAGTATTCGTACCGATAATACGAAACTTCAGTAATGACTATCATGTAGATAAGAAAATTACCGAGAAGAAAATTTCCGAAACTGAATGTCTTCATTATGGTTGCAAATAAATTTGCTCCACCTGTTCAGTCCACAGCTCGTGGTCGTGCGGTAGTGTTCTCGCTTCCCGCGCCCGGGTTCCCGGGTTCGATTCCCGGCGGGGTCAGGGATTTTCTCTGCTTCGTGATGACTAGGTGTTGTGTGATGTCCTTAGGTTAGTTAGGTTTAAGTAGTTTTAGGGGACTGATGACCATAGATGTTAAGTCCCATAGTGCTCAGAGCCATTTGAAACGTTTTTCCACCGGTTCAAACTAGGCATCCTACGTGGTTTTCATTTTCCTGTTCTCTTCGTCTGTGCACTTGTTCTTTGACAGAGACTTTCCTTTTGCACACTACACTTGCCTCCCTCACTCACTGCAGGTGCTCACTTGTTGTAGGCTTGACTATCCTGTACTACGTGTATCTAGAGGCGAAGTATGCAGCCATTGTATTAGCATACTCTGAAAGAAATCTAGCTGGTATACAGTCTGGATCGGGAGATTTCCGTTCATTAGGTGATTTAAATTGCTTCGCTACACCGGAGGTATCTGTTATGTGACAGTTTGTGTGATGTAACACGACGGAAAAGGACCCTGTGACCATTGGATACAGTGTGCAGCTCACTCCAGAGTCGTATACACAAACGCCTACGTGTCGGGTAAGTCACGTAATATACCTAATCTGTACACTCAACAGTCACCTTGTACCGGGTGGGGCAGATACAAATGGCCCGCAGAACAGGTGCAGGTGGAGTATTCGTGAGCGTGATCGACGTGATATAACGGTCTCTTGCGACAGCCGGCCGGCGTGGCCGAGCGGTTCTAGGCTCTTCAGTCCGGAACCGCGCGACTGCTACGGTCGCAGGTTCGAATCCTGCCTCGGGCATGGATGTGTGTGTCGTCCTTTGGTTAGTTAGGTTTAAGTAGTTTTAAATTCTAGGGGACTGATGACCTCAGATGTTAAGTCCCGTAGTGCTCAGAGCCATTTGAACCATCTCTTGCGACATGCGTCGGGCTGATTTTGTAAGCCTCTGAAGAATTTTTTGGTTACCTGCGAACACATATTCTGGTGTGTGGTAACGTTTCGGAATGTCTTTTGACTTGTTCAAGCAGATCCTCTCTGACGCCTTTTTCGGAGTAAGCGTTGCGCGGTACTCTTTATTGGCACTTTGACAACATTCAACTTATCGGCAAACAACTGACCACACTTTTTAATAACTCTGTCGTCGCGCAATATTCCACAACGAAAACCCGCTGCTCCACTGAGAGTACCATCGTCCTCTTTGCCCTGCTCCAATCACACTGACACAGCCCGAACGCGCTATGAACCGGTGTGTATCACGTGGCGGGCGTACACATTATGTGCGCGTCACAGGGTGTAGTTACATGCACACTTTCACGTCCAGTCGTATCCAGTCGCCTTGGCCACTTTTATTTGCCACGCCCTGTACATTCAAAAGATGCAAACAATGTAAGGAAATGGAACAAGAGGCCGTATTGTACAAGACCATGTACTTAATGATAGAAGCAGTGGCATTGTAGATAAGACTGTGACATGGTGTTAAGGAGCTTTATATCGTTCGAGGTTACAAGTTCTTAGTTCGTTAAAAAGCTCCAGACCCACGTGAAATGGACCTTCTGGCGCTGTACAGAAGTGGAATGATATAAGTGAAGGTTTCCGTTTAGTGTAGAATTATGTTTGTAAACCAGCTTCTTTGCACTGTATTGCCTCTGTTAGTTAAATGTCCTTTAAACAATAGATGTACATACCTGGCAGAGGAAGTATATCAATTGCTAAGAAAATAGCGTTACAGGATTCACTTATTTTGCCCATAACGTTTTTAGAAGAGAATAGAAAAGAGAAACCAGTCTCGATAATGATAAGATATCTCACATAATAGTATTTTCATTAACAAATTTCATTCTGACCATCAAGTGAAGCGAAAAGTTTTGGGAAACATGATACTACAAAATCCACTAGTTCACATCTTTACCATCTAGGAAGGGCATGTATGGCGAAATGAAATAGTACACTTTTTGATAAAGAGGAATTAAAAATCTATCTATCTATTTACATCCGGACCCCGCTCCACCTACTGCCGGGTCTGGGTGCTGACGAGTCCTCTCCAATTGGTTCGGGCCGGCCGCGGTGATCGTGCGGTTCTAGGCGCTCCAGTCCGGAGCCGCGCTGCTGCTACGGTCGCAGGTTCGAATCCTGCCTCGGGCATGGATGTGTGTGATGTCCTTAGGTTAGTTAGGTTTAATTAGTTCTAAGTTCTAGGGGACTGATGACCACAGCAGTTGAGTCCCATAGTGCTCAGAGCCATTTGAACCATTTGAATTGGTTCGGTCCTCACACCACTTTTCTTCCTCCACTTGCTGCCAGGTCACATCTCTCCTTTCCACAGACATTCTCACTCCCGTTTTCCACCCTGTTCTTGGGGGTCCTCTAAGCCTTCTTCCATTCATCTGTATTTCGTTCATAATTTTGGGGAGTTTCTGCCCACGCATCTTCTTAATATGCCCGTACCATTTTAATCTCTTTTTCTTCAATGTCTTCTCTCATACTTTCTTGATGACGGTCCTTTGTAATACCTTCATTCCTTACTCTGTCCAGTCTTGTTTTTCCCTTAACTGCTCTGAGAAATTTCATTTCCCCTTCTTGCAGTCTGCTCCAGTCCCTTTCTGTCACTGTCCATGTTTCTCCTCCATAGGTGACAATAGGGCAGTAATAACTCTTATACATAAGGAGTTTTGCTTTTTCAGAAACTTCCTTAGTCCAAATCAGGTGTTTTATTGTTTGGTAGCTATTGCCTCCCGTCCGTAACCTCCTATTAATTTCTTTGGTTATTCTTCCATCACTAGATTAGGAATTAAACATGTGGCTAGTAAATAGCTCATGTGTAAGTAATTAGTGTGCTTTTTCCTTTTCTGCGTTACCATAGATAGCAAGTCACTGTCTCCATTTGTGCTCGAGTATCAGGACGTCATGTCTTGCAACATCAGAACAAGACACTAAAGTTCTAACAGTTCCACCAACCTGACATATTCATACGATGTTTTGTCCCTGCAAAGAGGAAGGACATAAAAATGGCTCTGCGCACTATGAGACTCAACATCTTAGGTCATAAGTCCCCTAGAACTTAGAACTACTTAAACCTTACTAACCTAAGGACATCACACACACACATGCCCGAGGCAGGATTCGAACCTGCGACCGTAGCAGTCCCGCGGTTCCGGACTGCAGCGCCAGAACCGCACGGCCACCGCGGCCGGCAGGAAGGACATACATAACGAGTTTGTTGCTTTCAGTGATTGGTTTTTATGGAATTACTGTGAAACAGTGAAATCGGTAGTGCGGAGAGATGTCACCTAGTTTCTCTTTTTTAAAATTATAAACATATTCTGAAACGTAAAAAGTTATGTAATCATGCTACACATGTAAAGAGCAGACGATAAATCGCTGACTGATCTCATTTTTCAAAACTCAGTCGTTAGTCACTTTATAACTGTAGAATACTTATTACTAATATATGTTAAGACAAATTAAACATTCTTCGAAATATAATCAGCTTTGCTTGCAGATGACTAAGTTTATGTTTATCTAAATTTAAATTCTGTTCCAATAACGTCATAATACTACAGTACTATACCTGAACATCGATTTAGTTACTATCAGCTGAGCTGGGTTGGGTTGTTTTGGGGGAGGAGACCAGACAGCGGGGTCATCGGTCTCATCGGATTAGGGAAGAATGGGGAAGGAAGTCATCGGTCTCATCGGATTAGGGAAGAATGGGGAAGGAAGTCGGCGGTGCCCTTTGAAAGGAGCCATCCCGGCATTTCCCTGGAGGGGGAAATCACGGAAAACCTAAATCCGGATGGCTGGGCGCGGGACTGAACCGTCGTCCTCCCGAATGTGAGTCCAGTTTGCTAACCACTGGGCCACCTCGCTCGGTACTACTATTAGCGGAGTACACAGTGTTGCCTGGAAATAGATTTGCTCCAATCTTTTGTTAGTCCATCTTCTCCTTCTCTTTGTTCATCTCTTCGTCCCCTATCTCCCCATGTATATCCTCCCATGCGTATCCTCACCCACTCTCTCTGTTCCTCATCCGTCCCCACGCCCCCCCCCCCCCCCCGTCCTCTGTAGAGCTCCTCCTGTCCTCTCTGTCTCTTCCTTTCCCTTCTCTCTGCCCATCTCCTTCTCCTCCCTTTTTCTGTCCATTTCTTCCTATTTCCTTCCTCCATTCGTCTCTTCCTATCCTCTCACTGTGTCCATGTCCCCCACTTCCTTCCCTCTGATCACTTCCTCCTTCCCGGCTCTCTGTCTATCTCCTCCCCCCCCCCCCCCCTTCTCACTGTTCTTCTCACCCCTGTCAATATCCATCTCCTCTTCTTACGTTTCTATTCATTCATTCCCCTCAGACCCTCCTCCTCTCTTACCTCTATGTCGTTTCACAGCCACAGCAAAAGGGGTTGCTGGTTCTTGATCTACATCGTCAGAGATACTCCGCAAGTTACCGTACAGAGCATGGCGGAGGGTGACCTGTGCCACAACTAGTCGTTTCCTTACCAGTTCTACTCGCACAAAGAGCGAGGGGAAATCGATCGTCTGTATGCCTCCATATGAGCCCTAATTTCTCGTATCTTATCTTCACGGTCCTTACACGAAATGTATGTTGGAGATAGGAGAATCATATTTCCATCACCTTCAAATGCCAGTTCTCTAAATTTTCTCAATAGTGTTCATCGAAAAGAACGTCGTCTTCCGTTCAGGGATCCCATTTCAGTACCCAAAGCATCTCCGCAATACCTGTGTGTTTTCGCACCTACTGGTAAATCATCTAGCAGCCCGCTTCTGAATTGCTTCGATGTTTTTATTTAATCCTACCTGGTGCGAATCTACAGCACTCGACCAATACTCAATAACACGTCGCACTAGCGTTCTACAAGCGATCTGCCTTGGACATGAACCATACTTAACTAAAATCTCCCAATGAACCGAAGTCCAATATTCACCTCCCCTAGCACAGTCCTCACATGCCCATTCCATTTCATATCACTTTGAAACCTTACGTCCAGATATTTCAACGACATGACTCTGTGAATTAGGAAATTACTAATACTTCATCCGATTAGTGCTGGTTTCTTTTGCCTGATCGTCTGCATTAACTTACATTTTTCTACATTTGCAGGTAGCTGCGGTTCAAGGACACCTACTAGAATCTTTGCCTAAGTCATCTTGTACCCACTTACAGTCACTCTGCTTACACCTTTCCGTACATCACAGCACCATCAGCAAACAGCCGCAGAATGCTGCCCAGCCTGTCGGCCAGATCGTTTATGTATGTAGAAAATAATAGCACTTCTATCATATGTTCCTGGCGTACTAATGACGATTCTTCTGTCTTTGATGAACACTCGCCGTCTAGGACAATATGCTAGGTTCTGTTTCTTAACAAATCTGCGAGCTACTCACATAGCTGGGAACTTGTTCCGTGTGCTCGTACCTTCATTAGCAATCTGCGGTGGGGTAACAAGTCAAATTATACTAGGAGCTCGAGAAATATGGAATCTGCTTGTTGCCTTTCAACCATTGTTCGCAGTATTTCATGTCAAGAAATCGCAAGCTAAGTTTCACGCGAGCGTTGCTTTCTAAAAGCGTACTGATTCGTGGACATACACTTTTCGGTTTAATGGATATTTACTGTATTCCAACACAGAATATGTCCTAGAATTGTGCGGCAAGCCGATGTAAGGATCAGATACGTAATTCTGCGTGTTAGTTTTGTTTCTAACCTTTCTTATATAAAGGAGTCATCTGCGCTTTCTTCCAGTCCTTTTGAAACTTTGTACTAGGCAAAAGATACGCGATGAATAAAAACTAAGTAAGTTACAATGCCTTGAGAGTTGTTGTTGTGGTCTTCAGTCCTGAGACTGGTTTGATGCAACTCTCCATGCTACTTATCCTGTGCAAGCTTCTTCATCTCCCAGTACTCACTGCAACCTACATCCTTCTGAATCTACTTAGTGTATTCATCTCTTGGTCTCCCTCTACGATTTTTACCCTCCACACTGCCCTCCAATGCTAAATTTGTCATTCCCTGATGCCTCAGAACATGTCCTACCAACCGATCCCTTCTAGTCAAGTTGTGCCACAAACTCCTCTTCTCCCCAATTCTATTTAATACCTCCTCATTAGTTATGTGATCTACTCATCTAATCTTCAGCATTCTTCTGTAGCACCACATTTCGAAAGCTTCTATTCTTTTCTTGTCCAAACTATTTATCGTCCATGTTTCACTTCCATACATGGCTACACTCCATACAAATACTTTCAGAAATGACTTCCTGACACATAAATCAATACTCGACGTAAACAAATTTCTCTTCTTCAGAAACGCTTTCCTTGCCATTGCCAGCCTACATTTTATATCCTCTCTACTTCGACCATCATCAGTTATTTTGCTCCCCAAATAGCAAAACTCCTTTACTACTTTAAGTGCCTCATTTCCTAATCTAATTCCCTCAGCATCACCCGACTTAATTAGACTACATTACATTATCCTTGTTTTGCTTTTGTTGATGTTCATCTTATATCCTCCTTTCAAGACACTGTCAATTCCGTTCGACTGCTCTTCCAAGTCTTTTGCTGTCTCTGACAGAATTACAATGTGATCGGCAAACCTCAAAGCTTTTATTGCTTCTCCATGGATTTTAATACCTACTCCGAACTTCTCTTTTGTTTCCTTTACTGCTTGCTCAATATACAGATTGAATAACATCGGGGAGAACCTACAATCCCGTCTCACTACCTTCCCAACCACTGCTTCCCTTTCGTGCCCCTCGACTCTTACAACTGCCATCTGGTTTCTGTAGAAATTGTAAATAGCCTTTCGCTCCCTGTATTTTACCCCTGCCACCTTTAGAATTTGAAAGAGAGTATTCCAGTCAACATTGTCAAAAGCTTTCTCCAAGTCTACAAATGGTAGAAAACTAGGTTTGCCTTTCCTTAATCTTTCTTCTAAGATAAGTCGTAAGGTCAGTATTGCCTCACGTGTTCCAACATTTCTACGGAATCCAAACTGATCTTCCCCGAGGTCGGCTTCTACCAGTTTTCCATTCTTCTGTAAAGAATTCGCGTTAGTATTTTGCAGCTGTGAGTTATTAAACTGATAGTTCGGTAATTTTCGCATCTGTCAACACCTGCTTTCTTTGGGATTGGAATTATTATGTTCTTCTTGAAGTCTGAGGGTATTTCGCCTGTCTCATACATCTTGCTCACCAGATGGTAGAGTTTTGTCAGGACTGGCTCTCCCAAGGCCGTCAGTAGTTCTAATGGAATGTTGTGTACTCCTGGGGCCTTGTTTCGACTCAGGTCTTTCAGTGCTCTGTCAAACTCTTCACGTAGTATCGTATCTCCCATTTCATCTTCATCTACATCCTCTTCCATTTCTATAATATTGTCCGCAAGTACATCGCCTTTGTATAGACCCTCTATATACTCCTGCCACCTTTCTGCTTTCCCTTCTTTGCTTAAAACCGGGATTCCATTTGAGGTCTTGATATTCATACAAGTGGCTCTCTTTTCTCCAAAGGTCTCTTTAATTTTCCTGTAGGCAGTATCTATCTTGCCCCTAGTGAGATAAGCCTCTACATCCTTACATTTGTCCTCCAGCCATCCCTGCTTAGCCATTTTGCACTTCCTGTCGATCTCATTTTTGAGACGTTTGTATTCCTTTTTGCCTGTTTTATTTACTGCATTTTTATAATTTCTCCTTTCATCAATTAAATTCAATATTTCTTCTGTTACCCAAGGATTTCTACTAGCCCTCATCTTTTTACCTACTTGATCCTCTGCTGCCTTCACTACTTCATCCCTCAGAGCTACCCATTCTTCTTCTACTGTATTTCTTTCCCCCATTCCTGTCAATTGTTCCCTAATGCTCTCCCTGAAACTCTTTACATCCTCTGGTTTAGTCAGGTTATCCAGGTTCCATCTCCTTTAATTCCCACCTTTTTGCAGTTTCTTCAGTTTTAATCTACAGTTCATAACCAATATATTGTGGTCCACATCTGCCCCTGGAAATGTCTTACAACTTAAAACCTAGTTACTAAATCTCTCTGTTACCATTATATAATCCATCTGATACCTACTAGTATCTCCCGGATTCTTCCATGTATACAACCTTCTTTTATGATTCTTGAACCAAGTGTTAGCTATGACTAAGTTATGCTCTGTGCAAAATTCTACCAGACGGCTTCCTCTGTCATTTCTTAACCCCAATCCATATTCACCTACTAAGTTTCCTTCTCTTCCTTTTCCTACTCTCGAATTCCAGTCACCCATGACTATTAAATTTTCGTCTCCCTTCACTACCTGAATAATTTCTTTTATCTCATCATACATTTAATCAATTTCCTCGTCATCTGCAGAGCTAGTTGGCATACAAACTTGTACTACTGTAGTAGACGTGGGCTTCGTGTCTATCTTAGCCACAACAATGCGTTCACTATGCTGTTTGTAGTAGCTTACCCGCATTCCTGTTTTTTTATTCATCATTAAAGCTACTCCTGCATTACCTCTATTTGATTTTGTATTTACAACCCTGTATTCACCTGACCAAAAGTCTCGTTCCTCCTGCCAACGAACTTCACTAATTCCCACTATATCTAACTTTAACCTATCCATTTCTCTTTTGAAATTTTCTAACCTACCTGCGCGGATAAGGGATCTGACATTCCACGCTCCGATCCGTAGAACGCCAGTTTTCTGTCTCCTGATAACGATGTCCTCCTGAGTAATCCCCGTCCGGAGATTCGAATGGGGGACTTTTTACCTCCGGAATATTTTACCCAAGAGGACGCCATTATCATTTAACCATACAGTAAAGCTGCATGTCCTCGGAAAAAATTACGGCTGTAGTTTCCCCTTGCTTTCAGCCGTTCGCAGTACCAGTACAGCAAGGCCGTTTTGGTTATTGTTACAAGGCCAGATCAGTCAATAATCCAGACTGTTGCCCTTGCAACTATTGAAAAGGCTGCTGCCCCTCTTCAGGAACCACACGTTTGTCTGGCCTCTCAACAGATACCCCTCCGCTGTGGTTGCACCTACGGTACGGCCATCTGTATCACTGAGGCACGCAAGCCTCCCCACCAACGGCAAGGTCCATGGTTCATGGGGGGGGGGGGGGGGAGGCAAAAGACAATGCCTTGAGAGCACTTTTCGTAAAACCGAATTGCGATTCCCTCCGGACCTGGTGACTTATTTGTTTACAACTATGATTTTTTTTCTGTACGCCAGGGATGTTCATTACCATGACGTCCATTCGGGACTCTGTGCGATGGTCAAATGACGGTATAATTGTACGGTTCTTCTGCGTCATCGATTTCTTGAACGAAGAATTTCAAACTTCGACTTTCGTTCCGCTGTCTTCAGCTTTCACACCAGACTAGTCAACGAGCGTCTGGATTGAAGCCTTAGATCCGCTTAGCGATTTTAGGTGGAACCAGAATTTTCTCGGGTTCTCGGCCACACCTTGTGGCCGAGGTAGTTTTTGTATGCTTCGCTCATAGATATTTCCACAGACGCGCGAATCTCTACTAACTTTTATCTGTCGTCATTTAAGCACTCTGTTTTGAACCGAGAGTCCTCCAGCCTTTGCTTCTAGAACATTTTTCTAATTTAGTTGTTAAACCATGGTGGTTCTTTTTTTTTCTTAATCTACTTACTAGGCACATACTTGTTGAGAGCACATTTCACCATCTTTTCTACAAACACATTACTTTTTTCCTGTTGGTAAGTATTACGTGCACCACATTTGGTTTAAGTGGATCTACGGGTTTAGGAATAGCTTTTTCCAAATTTCACATATATTTCATATATACAGGATGGTCCATTGATCGTGACCGGTCCAAATACCTCACGAAATAAGCGTCACACGAAAAAACTACAAAGAACGAAACTTGTCTAGCTTGAAGGGGGAAACCAGGTGGCGCTATGGTTGGCGCACTAGTTGCGCTGCCATAGGTCAAACGGATATCAACTGGTTTTTTTGTAAATAGGAACCCCCATTTTATTTCATATTCGTGTAGTACGCAAAGAAATATGAATGTTTTAGTTGGACCAATTTTTTCGCTTTGTGATAGATGGCGCTATAATAGTCACAAACATATGGCTCACAATTTTAGACTAACAGTTGGTAACAGGTAGGTTTTTTAAATTAAAATACAGAAAGTAGGTACGTTTGAACATTTTATTTCGGTTGTTCCAATGAGATACATGTACCTTTGTGCACTTATCATTTCTGAGAACGCATGCTGTTACAGCGTGATTACCTGTAAATACCACATTAATGCAATAAACTATCAAAATGATGTCCGTCAATCTCATTGCATTTGGCAATACGTGTAACGACATTCCTCTCAACAGCGAGTAGTTCGCCTTCCGTAATGTTCGCACATGCATTGACAATGCGCTGACGCATGTTGTCAGGCGTTGTCGGTGGATCACGATAGCTAATATCCTTCAACTTTCCCCACAGAAAGAAATCCGGGGACGTCAGATCTGGTGAACGTGTGGGCCATGGTATGGTGCTTCGACGACCAATCCACCTATCATGAAATATGCTATTCAATACCGCTTCAAACGCATGCGAGCTATGTGCCGCACATCCATCATGTTGGAAGTACATCGCCATTCTATCATGTAGTGAAACATCTTGTAGTAACATCGGTAGAACATTACGTAGGAAATCGGCATACATTGCACCATTTAGATTGCCATTGATTAAATGGGGGCCAATTATCCTTCCTCCCATAATGCCACACCATACATTAACCCGCCAAGGTCGCTGATGTTCCACTTGTCGCAGCCATCGTTTATTTTCTTTTTCCCAGTAGTGCATATTATGCTGGTTTACGTTACCGCTGTTGGTGAATGACGCTTAGTCGCCAAATAGAACGCGTGCACGAATTATATCATCGTCCCGTAATTTCTCTTGTGCCCAGTGGCAGAACTGTACACGACGTCCAAAGTCGTCGCCATGCAATTCCTGGTGCATAGAAATATGGTACGGGTGCAATCGATGTTGATGTAGCATTCTCAACACCGACGTTTTTGAGATTCCTGATTCTCGCGCAATTTGTCTGCTACTGATGTGCGGGTTAGACACGACAGGAGCTGAAGCACCTACTTGGGCATTATCATTTGTTGCAGGTCGTGGTTGACGTTTCACATGTGGCTGAACACTTCCTTCCCGTTTTCTTAAATAACGTAAGTATCCGGCGAACGGTCCGGACACTTGGATGATGTTGTCCAGGATACCGAGTAGCATACGTAGCACACGCCCGTTGGGCATTTCGATCACAATAGCCATACATCAAAACGATATCGACCTTTTCTGCAATTGGTAAACGGTCCATTATAACACGGGTAAAAATGGAAATGTCGTGTGGCTAGGGCCTCCCGTCGGATAGACGGGTAATGTATCACGAAGCAAATACCGTCCTCACTGGCGGAATGTTACGTGATACCAAGTACTTATACGTTTGTGATATTACAGCGCCATTTATCACAAAGCGAAAAATGTGGCCCAACTAAAACATTCATATTTATGTACGTACTACACGAATATATAATAAATATGGGGGTTCCTATTTTAAAAGGCGCAGTTGATATCCGTTCGACCTATGGCAGTGCTATATAGTTGGCCAACCATAGAGCCATCTGGTTTCCCCCTTCAAGCTAGACGAGTTTCGCTGTTCGTAGTTTTTTCGTTTGATGCTTATTTCGTGAGATATTTGGCCCGATCGCTATCAATGGACCACCCTGTATGTGTCATATATCTCACATATGTGTACTCCTATGCCAACAGCCTTGCCGCAGTAGTAACACCGGTTCTTGTAAGGTCACCGAAGTTAAACGCTGTCGGGCGGGGTAGCACTTGGATGGGTGATCATTCGGTCTGCTTAGTGCCATTGGCAACAGGTGTGCACTCAGTCCTTGTGATACAAACTTAGGAGCTACTTGATTGAGAAATAGCGGCTCCGGTATCGTAAAATGACATACGGCCGGAAGATCGGTGTGCGGACTACATGCCCCTCTATACCCACATCCAGGGACACCTATGGGCTGAGAATGACACGGCGGCCGGTCGGTACCGTTAGGCCTTCATGGACTGTTCGGGCGGAGTGCAGTTCATTAGTACTTTTATTTCACCTGTACCTCCAACGAATGTTGCCTGCAGTTTCGTTTCCATGCAGTTGAATGTTTATAGCGACATATCTCTTGCAGTAAGTACCGTACAGCGATATAATTTTGCAGTTACAATTAGTGGTATATTTGAGCACTGTAAGGGATATCTGTTGTGAATGAGTTAGAAGTAACGGAGTAATAAATTCGAATGTCATGTACCAAGCGACAGTTTTTAACACATCTCAGTGTATATGCCGCTATATCTCCAGAACTACGTAAAGTGATACATTTTTGCATGTATATTCAATGGTATATGTGAATACTGTCTGCTAAATTTCTTGCAAATAGCGTTAGTAGTAAAGGAGTAAAAATTGATAAGTCATTTTCTCTTTCATCATTTGGTGGTGGGATATCAGCGTGAAACGGGCTCTAGGAAGGTCTGAAGTTAATGGCATCTCATTTTCTAATATTGGATGGACTTAATCCGGTTATTTGACGTCATGGGCTGCGCTGCTTTTTCATCTCCACCTCGACGGCAAATACATACATAGATATACATCCACTTTCAAAATATGTATTGGTTAATAACTAAAAATAAGCGATTTGGCGCGCAGGCAGAAGGATAATCCCCTTCTAGCTTTCATTACAAGAGCAGTCAGAACCCAAGTATTGTCTGTTGTCGGTGTTTCCCACGAGCACTGCATCAAAGTATATTATTATAGAATCATGTCGGTAAAATATGAATTCAGTTTGTCGCAGCAATTCGTTTTTACAAATAAATTCGGGTTTTAATGAAAAATTTGTTACAAGTCTCTCATTAACGTATCTCTGTTGATCTGTTTTTGCACTGTCAATCCTGACAAACAAGAAACTGTGGGGTTTTTGCAAACGAGCAGTGTCGATAATTCTCAGTTGTCACGAAGTGACTAGTTCTTTGTTTTATCTTTTCAGTATAACGTCCTCGGTTATTGGTGTCCTACTTACGCGAATTTTTTCTGTGTATGTGTTCCGTGGTGTATACAATCAAGTACCGTAAGTTGGCTCTTATAGACCTATTCATCGGGATTTCCTGGAAAATTAATGGCTAAGTACAGTAGAGTTGTTTACTCCGAAGTAGTTTCCTCATTTGGCTAAATACCTCAGGCGAAGCAGAAGTGCCAACAGCGACCCTTCATTTCCCTGCCGCCACAGGCATCAGCGCGGCGCATGTTCGGCATCCAGCGCCACTGGCTACTGGTGGACACCGGCGGAAACAGAACGGCAGACGACGAGACAGAGTTTACCGTGCTGCCCGCCCGATCGCGCCACCTGCTCGCTCAGCTGTTCATGATGCCCGACAGCGAGGTGGTATGGATGGGAGCTACAGAAGGCGGCGAAATACAGGTAAAAGAAAAGGGAACACACCACACCACTGTGGCAGAGCTGTAAGCGGTAGCAACTTTGCATTATTAAACTTCACTATTTGATTCCTTGCTATTAAGATATAACAAAATTATAAGAAGTATGGTATTAACATGAAGTTTGATGGTATTAACATGCAGTACAAAGTTGTATCAGCGTGTTTCAGGGAGGAGACAAGCTATAGGGATTTGCGTCGATATCCCCTCAACCTATTTAACATTGCTGATTAATCGACCATTACAACTCATCTGTTAGTTTCAACATGAAAGAAATTGGAAGTTACGAATTTTTTACAGTACTTGTTTTTTTGTGATTTAGGACTACTTACTCCTTCTGCATCCTCCAGCATCCGAAGAACGGTCTCCTCCAGGCTTTGCTGCTTCTGCATAATTTTCAGCGGTGTGTACCCACAAACGAGCTGGCTTCATCTTCGTCTCACATCTTGATATTCAACCTGACCTATACATGTCCATTTCGCTTTGACCTATACATGTCCATTTCGCTTTATTATTTTGTTGTTTGACCATTTCAGCTACCAACGGAGTGCAGTTACACGATAGTTTTTACTTCTTGAGTTATTTTAAGTTTAGACAGTATTCAAACATTATCTCACTCACTCTTGCTCACCAGTCTTCCGAGAACACTCTTCGTCTTATTCTTGCTTTCTCGTCTAACAATCTACTACTACCGCTATTATTGCACTGAACCTCTCTCTCTGTGTCCTAAACCAGTTTTAGGTATTCTACACTTCCTAAACCCGATGTGCTTCTTCAACTCTCGGCACTTATGGATATAGTCTTTCTGTTCTCTTGGTAGGTCAATGTGCTATTCAATGCTTTTCTGGTTTCATTATTTTGATGTTTCCATAGAACGTCAGCCTTTCTTTCTTTAAACATTCATTCAAAAGGTGACTTTTCTGTGATACATAGAATTGGGCGTGGTCTCTCAGATCCCTACAGTTGAATTCCTTAACTTATATAACATTTATATTTACAATTATTTAATGTTGTTTAACTACTCAGTACTAATTATGTGGCACTAAATAAAGCGTGCAGTATTTTATTTTTTCTCACATAAAATAGCATATTTTTGTGTGATTTTCTTGAATTGTACACGTAAACTAACTGTAAGAGAAATTACGTTGACGTTCTGAAAAATTACAGTATCTCTGTAGCGAGTAAATTTCCACGTAAAAGTAAACTCCAGAGTTTAAACTTGCACATAAAAATTAAACCTTGACGTTTAACAGAAAGTTTGCAAAACTGACATTCAGTGATGGGATCTACATTTTTCTTTAGCACAACTCAGAAAATATTTGATTTTAACTGACATTTTAACTATTTTATTCGAGGAATAGGAAGGTCCCCATCACCATTGGCCTGAAATTCTTCCTCTGAATGTCCCTCTTTTTCTTTATCTATATCATTGACATGTTTCTCTATCCACTGACTAACAGTTTCATCAAACTTTGGATCGTTAAAACTGACACGTTCCTTCGAACAATTTTTCTACTATATCGAAGAAAACAACTTCATAGCTCACGGGACGCAGTCCAGTAAATCCTGTCACAAGGGCCTACCAGTGTGGCCGAGAGCTGTTAGGCGCTACAGTCTGGATCCGCGCGACCGCTTCGGTCGCAGGTTCGAATCCTGCCTCGGGCATGGATGTGTGTGACGTCCTTAGGTTAGTTAGGTTTAAGTAGTTCTAAGTTCTAGGGGACTCATGACCCCAGAAGTTAAGTACCATAGTGCTCAGAGCCATTTTTTGAACCCAACACATGGGAACAGCAACTGTCAATAACAAACAAGGGAGGCCATGATACAGTCGACAGTAAGACATTGTAGGGCTGTCGATTTAAGGCGGGTAGTGGGCAGAACGGAAGTATCCTACAAGAACTGACCTTGGAGGGTGAGTTCGAAAATTTTCGCACTGTCTGAGAGGTCACATCTCGTGAGTTAGGGTTTGTAATTGAGATGTTTTCAAATTTTTTTTATAAGTCGTTGTTCCATTTCAAATTAAAAGTAACCTCCTCTGCTGTTTACTTTCTTTGTTCCCAAGAACTACCTGAGGAATTTCTTCTCTTTCTCTGTTCCTCGCACACCTTAATGGCAACCATCTCTCTCTTTTTCTCTTGCGTATGAGTATTCCAGTTAGATACCGCACTGTACTGATAATTTAGGGATTTTTCTTTGTAGGTGTTCTGGAATATTCTAAACGTCATCTGCGTCTTTCAGGCTCTTTCTTCGACTGTTACTATCCGTTGATAAATGGGGTGAAAAACTCTCGTGGGTATTTTAACTTCCTTTCTTCTTTTTTTGCATCTCTGATCACGTAATGCATCTTTTCAAAAGAAATTTATAATTCTGTCTTCTGTGCAATTTCGCTTAGGCCTTCAATTTGTTTGGTACCAATGGCAAGATTCTGAGCGAAAAATACTAGGTCGTATGTGAAAGTCCAACTTCTGCTAACCTAATATGATAACGTTTGAGCTATTCTGTGGATTCATTTTCTTCTCCCGTTATTGGATAACTTTCTCCAGGATATGATTAAACATAATTTATAAGCGGCCATCTCCTTGTCTTACTCCCGTTTTCACTTCAAATGTTTCACGTATATGGTAGTCATAATAGCGTTTTCCATTCCAGGGTCATTTCCTTCACGTTAAGCTGACATAATCATACGAGTCAGAAGCGTGGTATTTAAATCCCTTTTTACTTTAGCAAAAAATTCTCTTGGGAATTCCTTCTTTTTTTCTTTCTGGTTATTTCCTTCCCTTTATATCGAGTTAATGTCGTAATAACTTATCAACTGGCTCTATGACTGGATTGCTAATGTGTACGATTTTATATTCGATATGGTTGTACAATACTTTATTCTTATTGTAATTCTTTGTGCCTGACAGACGTGGGTATCGAAAAGGCATTACAGTTTTTCTTCGGGAGTTGTTCCTCAAATACTTCATAACAATGTCAGTTAGTCAAACAGACAATGTACTCCGGTTTAAGTACGAGGGTTGTAACTTAAATAATGGCAACTATTTATTCACAACCGATACAAAAGAGTTACATGTTTGCACGTGTTACTGTCCTTCAAAGTAGTGACCAGCATTGAATAGAACCCGTTGCCAGTGATGTGGAAGTCGTAGTATACCGTTATCAGATTCTGTTCTTGTTCTGTTGATGGTCCGAATGGAGCGGTCTGCTGCCTGTCGAATCTCTGGAACAGCTCTGAAGCGAATGCCACCAAGTGGTTCCTTCCTCTTCCGAATCAAATCAAAGTCACAAGGACTTATCTCCGGGGAGTATGGTGGATGGTACAGTACTTCCCAGTCCCATCGACGGAACAGAGCAGCCACAGCTTGCGCTGTACGCGCCCGCGCATTGCCGTGCAAAATGATGGGTGGATTGCGCAGAAAGTGTCGCCGCTTCTTTCGCAAATCTGGTCACAGGTGATGCTCCAAAAACGAACAGTAATACTGTGCATTGACAGTCTGCCGTGGAGGAACGTAATGCGTTAGGATAACACCATCACGGTCGTACACCAGAATCACCATAACTTTCACCATACTGGGGCTCTGACGCACTTTAACTTTCGCGGCTGCCCATAATGACGCCATTCGTTGGATTGGCGTTTCAGGTTTGGCTCGTACAATGTGGCCCATGACTCATCCAGTGTTACGATACGGTGTAAGGAAGCCTCTCCTTCGCGTTCATAACGCTCCAAGTGTGTCTGAACAGCGTCGTAACTCATCAATTTCTGCATTTCCGTCAGGTCATGCGGAACCCACCGTGTTGCAATTTTTCGCATGCCCAAGCGTTCCTTGAGGGTACGAAGCACAATGTTATGCGCTAATCCGGTTTCGTGCGCGAGTCAAGAATCGTATGGCGTCGATAACTGTCCACTAACGCGGCAACAGCATGCACTTCTTATTCAGAGACGCTAGGACGACCTGCCCGATGAATGTGTGCCACAGTTTGCCGACCTTCGTCGAAGGCTTTAACCCAACGTGCCACCGTTCTGTACGGCAATACCGATTCTCCGCACTCCTCTTGAACACCTTGATGATATTGTCGTGCTATACGACTTCTGGCAGATTCAGTCTTGATCCCAGTCCGTTGTTCGTATTTCGAAAACATGGTGACACAGTTACGTTAGACCGCTCGCTCACAAGTGACTGTTTTTCCCTCGACTGTGCGCACGCCGGTGACGTGAGTTGGGCGAGTTCATTTGCTCGGAGGTACGGTAGGTAAGTCAACAACGTGTGCTATCAGCGACAGTAGTAGATTCCATTGCATAGGTATCCAGAGCAGTGTTTCCACTATTTAAGTTCCTACCTACGTATATCTGTTTAAGATATCGTCTTCAATCAAACGCACGAGAGACCGGAGTATATCGTCTGTTTGATTTGCTCGCTGTCCTCCACAACCGACTGATTGGTCAATCATTCTGATGCGTGAATATAACTCTGCAGTCATTAAAATAATATACATGTTAATAGGAGAAGTAAAAGCAGTGCATTAGACCATGTCAAACGAATGTTAGTAATAAACGGAGGTGTACGCCCAAGAATTCCGTTCGGCAAAAAAGGATCACAAAAAATAGAGAATATCCTCGCATTTTCGATCGCACTTTGAGAAGGGTTTCTTTTGTCATCTGGTTCATTACAGCTTCGCCCTCTGTATGACCTTCATTTATCACTTCACAGATACTGTCCGTGCATGCGTCGTAATTCATCTACCTACGCACTTCCAATTAAATGGTTCAAATGGCTCTGAGCACTATGGGACTCAACTGCTGTGGTCATCAGTCCCCTAGAACTTAGAACTACTTAAACCTAACTAACCTAAGGACATCACACACATCCATGCCCGAGGCAGGATTCGAACCTGCGACCGTAGTCCAATTAAATGTTTATTTAATTAAGTTCGATTCGGTCCATGACAGTGTTCTGGGAGAAACAGCAAACAGGAACATCTTAACGCGTTCTGGTAATCAAATATTTTTACAATTATTTGTATAGAGTTATCCTATATGTTAAATCCGGCCTTGACCTCAAATATGTGGGGTCTAGGAAGCGTGCTTTCTCGGTTCGATAGACGACATTCGAAAAAATCGTATTAACGAGTTTTATTAAGAAAACTTCGGCAATAACACAGAAGTGTCGCAAGCAAAGGATGACATGCATATAAGAAATCTCTTCACTATATACAATACCAATAGAAGTGAAGTACGTTATGGCCGAGCGGTTCTAGGCGCTTCAGTCCAGAACCGTGCTGCTGCTACGGTCGCAGGTTCGAATCCTGCCTCGGGCATGGATGTATATGATGTCCTTAGGTTAGTTAGGTTTAAGTAGTTCTAAGTCTAGGGGACTGTGCCTTCAGATGTAAAGTCCCATAGTGCTTAGAGCCCTTTGAACCATATGAACCAAGTGAAGTAATACAGTTGACTCTTCTATTCAGGTCGGTAGTAGTGAAGCTTCTGTAGAACTGTGCTGCGGCCAGTCGGGTGCGGAGCTTATGTTCTCTTCGCATAGAAGCCGCTGCTGTCGCGTTGTCGTCCTGGAGAGTGGTCGGTCGGCGTGCAAACAATTGGCTGACGTCTTCTTCGCTGCCCTCTCTACTCTCTCGTCCCCGAATGGCGTGCCGGCGCTTGACGTTTCACCGTAACACTATATTTTGTGAATTTTTCGATAGTTAATATTCTGTGTCCCATTATACAAATAACAATCACCTCTGTTTGGATATCATGAATAGTACAGAATTTAACTGATGAAAAGAGAAAATATAAAAATGTGATAAATGAGGAGGGCGAAAGTAGATACAGGCGTCTGAAGGATGAGACTGACTGGAATTTAAAACTGGGTAGAGGACAAATGCAAGGATGTAGAGTTGTAACTTGGGGAAATTTGGAAATTTGTGGTAAGGTCTTACGGGACCAAACTGCTGAGGTCATCGGTCCCTAGGCTTACACACTACTTAATCTAACTTAAAGTAACTTACGCTATGGACAACAAACACACCCATGTGCGAGGGAGCACTCGAACCTCCGATGGGGGGAGCCGCACGTACCGCTACAATGTGCCTCAGACCTAGCGGCTACCCTGCGCGGCTAACTAGGGGAAAGATAGATACCGCCTGTAGGATAATTAATGAATGCTTCGAAGATAAAAAGCAACTCTATGAATATCAAGACCCTAGATGGAAGACGAATTCTAAGCAAAGAAGGGAAGCTGAAATGTGGAAGTAATATATGGATGGTTTATACAAGGAAAATGAAGGTAATATTATATAAAGGGAAGAGTTAGTAGATGAAGATGATATGGACGATGCGATACTGCGAGCAGATATTGACAGAGCTCTGAAAGACCTGAGTGGACTAGACGACAGTCTCTCAAAGCTGCTGGTATTCTTGGGAGATCAGCGTTGACGAAACAATTCCACTTGGTGTGCAAAATGTATGAGCAGATGAAACATCCTCAGACTTAGAGAAATGTAATAATTCCCTTTCGAAAGAAAGTATCCGCTTACAAGTGTAAACATTAAATAACTGCCAGTTTAATAAGCCATGGTTCAAATACTGACACGAATTATTTAGAGAAGAATGGAAAAAAACTGCCAGCATTAAGGGCTATCAGTTTAGGCTGCAAACAAAGGAAAAAAAGTAGAAACACGCGAGGCACTATTGAGCCAACTACTTAGATTAGAAGATAAGTTAAAAAGGGCAAAAGCACGTTTAAAGCCTATGTAGACTTAGAAGAAGGTTTTGGCAATGTTCACTGGAATACGCTCTTTGAAACTATTTATAACTTCTACAGGAATCAGACGGCAGTTGCAAGACTCTGAGGACATGAATGGGAAGCAGTAAGTGGGACAGGATTGCTGCCTACCCACGATGTTATTAAAGCTGTACATTGAGCAAGCAGTAAAGGAAATTAAAGAAAAATTTGGAGAAGGAATTAAAGTTCAGAGAGAAGAAATAAAAAATACTGTAGTCTGCTGGGACAGCAAAGGTCTTGGAAGAGCAGTTGAGTGGAACGGACAATTTGTTGAAAGGAGGATGTAAGATAGACATAAACAAAAGCCAAACGAGTGCAATGAAATGTAGTCGAATTAAGTCAGTTGATGCTGAGAGAATCAGCTTAGCAAATGAGACATTTTATGAAGGTATTTGTATGGAGTGCAGCCTCGTACAAAATGTAAGCAGCTTAGCTAGAGAACAGAAGCTTTTGAAATGAGGTGCTACAGAGAAATGCTAAATATTACGCCGGTACATCGCGTAACTATTGAGAAGACTGTGAACAGAATTGAAGAGCAAAGAATTTTATGTAACAATTTGACTAACTGGAGGCATCTGTTGGTAGGAAATATTACGAGATATCGAGGAATCGTAAGTTTAGCATATGGGGTGCAGCAGTTATTTAACGGGTGTTGGGAAATGAAGAGGCTTGCACGAGACAGAGCAGCTTGGAGGGTTGCATCAAACCAGGCATCGAACTGAAGACCACAACAACAGCAACCACAACAACAGTTAACTCGGTACTTATCATAAACGTTTGCATCTTGCCCTGGTTTATCCTCCCTTGTCTCTAGACTGCTCATCTTGCACTGAATTTGCTCATGTAAGAGTTTATTGCTAATATTATACAGTTTTTTAAGTATAACCGCAACTGAACTAGATCAAGTTTCTTCCAAGTCTTAATAATGGTGTGATTTTTCAGTGTTACTTTTAGTTTATTTTCTTATCCCTCTTCTTTTTTCGTCGGCTCTTTCGCTATATGAGTGAAAGGAGACTATTCTCCTAAGAGTTAACATGTACACTGCACTAGCATACCCTGCACGGAATACATATTACACTATGTTGTACTCTTCACATTTCCCCGTTACCGACGACATCACAGCGAGTAACTAGTGTGAAAGGTGGTAATGATTTCTTATCACTAATACTTAACTGTCATGCATTTGTATTCGCTTTTCTGTAGCCAAGATAGAAGGGATGAATTAAACTGTTATAGGCTGCTCACGTGTCATCAATCGTTTATATTTTCTTCAATGAATCTCTGTGATTTTTCGCTTCCTTAATATCCTTTTGTTTTTTAAATTGGGCTGTGTACACCTCTCCGCAAATATTGCTGAAGATATCTGGAGGGGTGTGACGTCCAGAAACTACTGTCTGCGTATCAATTCCTTAAGTGACGTAGAAGCTTCGAAGCTATTTTAATAAAAGTAGGCAGGTACAGCGACATTAACAAAAACTGCGTTCAAGTGGAAGAAAATGGAGAACTTTTAAGAGGTAGAGAAATGGCTCTGAGCACTATGCGACTTAACTTCTGAGGTCATCAGTCGCCTAGAACTTAGAACTAATTAAACCTAACTAACCTAAGGACATCACACACATCCATACCCGAGGCAGGATTCGAAACTGCGACCGTAGCGGTCGCTCGGTTCCAGACTGTAGCGCCCAGAACCGCACGTCCACTCCGGCCGGCGAGGTAGAGAAACATCGGTAAAAATAATGGATACAACCTATATAAATGTGCATTCCCGTCTGGCAAAAGTCGTAGAGAGATGGGGACCGATATTTTTCAACGGAAAATTATGTACGTTTTACCATGGAGCGCGAGCAGAGTTGTATATGTTGATTTTAGCTCTGTTATTAGCAAAAAATACCGTAAGCCAGAGTTTAGCAGATGCGTGAAACAAGAGTATTTGTTCAACTATTTAAAAATGACTGACACATGAGAGGCGAGAAACACATATTCATTAACGTACTCATAAGCCACTAGTCCTCCAGCGAACAGAATAAAGCGATATTACGTCTTTCAAAATTTAGTACGTAACCTTACTATGTCACAAATCTGGCCTGCACCTTACTTCGATCATTGTATTAACAGTGTCAGCTTACAGCAGGAAACGACTTTTCATCGGAAAGGGTACTGGAAATTAACTAACATCTGGGAACACCCCAGAAGATTGAAATGATGGGAGGAACCTGTGGAACCCAAACCAAAGAGGTTGTTCAGAATATGCGGTTGCAATAAACTGAGTGGGAAAAAAAGTACACAGAGATTACACTTCATACTTCTCCGCAAATTGTAAAAAAATACACGCGATATAACCAACAAAATTTCAAGGCTAAAGCAGGTTAAAGCACAAAAATTGTCACTGCAGGGAGAGAAACTACAGGGCCTAAATGAGAGATCAAGTGCTGAAAATATTTTATATGAAAAGACTGTTACAATCTGGTATCCAACTTGGACACGGAAAAGCCGAAATAAAAATAATTTTATTTACCACATTGTAGTATTATCTGTAACGGCAACAGAGGATGTAATCTATCGTACTCAATTTGTTACTCTCGACTCGCCATTTTTCCCTATAGATCTGCATCTAAAACGCTGTGACTAATTACATAAAGAAATAGAAAACGAGGTATAGGAAACGGTCCAACACAACAGTAGACTTATACCAAAAGCAGGGTGCTGCAACACTTCCGTGAATTATATGATGCAGTACAAGTAGACGAGAACCTCGAATCATTCGACGACGTGCCGAGAGAGGCAGAAAACAATTATTCCAGAGGCAGCGGCAGAAAACAGATATTCACAGAAGAGGAAGTATATGATGCGTTTCTGGGAAGCCCAGAGGATAATCATTTGAAATAGGTGGCATACTAGTCGCATTGTGACTCAGTTATTGATGAAAGAAGAGCTGATCTGATTTTATTTAATTTTGGCAGGGAAGTTGAAACAGCTTTGGTCTAACCCTCCACTGCTCGCACCGAAACCGAGACTATTGAGCGGTATCGCTCCCTGTACATCTAGTAAAGCTAACTAATGCCCTTAAATAGTGCAAGGAGTCCCATTACCACTTCTTTGTTAGACACAATTCCTTCAGGTCTAGTTGTCCCGAAAATACTGTGTCTCTTGGTCTCCAATGCCGCGTCTTCAAAAATTAGGTGTGATGTAGTTTCTTCACTCTCATCAGATACTACAATTGGGATCTTCTTCCGTTACACCCATTGTATGTAGGTGTTTTTTGAAATTTTGAAATTATCATGGCCAGTCATCAGTCCAACCATGAGTTTAATCTCTTTCCTGTTCAAGCCCAGGATTACAGAGTTTCTTTTAAAGCACGGCTTTGGCATCATTATCGTACCATGTTTTCGTTTATAGATCTTTGTCCAGTATTCTAGTTTGAGCGTAGCCTTGGTGATTGTCAGGACAGGTTACAGTCCAATGAATGGAGTCTTTGCCCCATTCTGGCCAATCTGTCACCTTTTTCATTGCCACCGATCACTGAGTGGCTAGGAACACACACTGGGTTCACTCTACTGCTTTCCCCTAGCTCCACCATAGCCCTGTGACATTCTGCTACCATCTTAGATCTTGTTTCAGGAGCTGTCAATGATTTCACGCCTGCCTGGCTTTCTGAATAGATGTAGATGCTAGGGTCATTGTAGCACCTACGCATATTCTCCTCCACACACGCTCTGATCGCAGTAATTTCAGCTTCGAATACCGAGGCCAGTTTTCCTAGACAGATGATGCCCTCCAGTCTTGGCTGAACCCCGTACACCACAGTCCCAGCTACTTGTTCTGATTTCGACCCATCAGTGAACCAGATAATGTCCTCTGTACAGTGTCGAACTGTTTTTTCTCGCTGCTCCCTGCTTCCAATTATTATATTGTAAGAGATGTTGAAGTCAGCCATCCAGCATTTCCCCAGCCATTCCTATATTTCCTCACTCACTATTTTAGTCTGTGATTCTGGATATCCCAATGATATCAAGTTTTTATCAGTTTTCAGTCTATATGCACCATCTGCTGCCTTCATCTTGACCTAGAGGTGTAGTGGAGGCATGTCCAGCATGGCTTCCCTCCCAGTAGTTGGCATGCTGCTAATTCCGCCTGTTATGGCTGTGCAGGGTAGTCTCTGCACCCTAGCAAGCTCTTTGGCTGCAAACTGATGTCCTACCTTCTTCCACCATACTACAGCCTCATAGGAGATCCCAGGTTTAACCACCGTGATGTATATCCAGTGCATACCTCTGGGAATTAGGCCCCATTTTTTGCCACAAGCCCTTCTGGTACTTACTAGAGTACATTTCGCCTTGGAGCAGATGCCCTTAATGTGAGGGGTCCATGTTAGCTTATCATTTAAGGATGTCCCTAGATATTTCACTATCCCCTTCACAGGTAGAGTTTCATCAGAAAGCTTTAGATTCCAATTTGAGTGTTGGATATGCTTCTTCGTGAATGGTACCACAACAGTCTTCCTAGGATTAACCGTTAGGTCCTGTTTAATGCACCAGTCTTGCGCAATGTCCAGCGTACCTTGTGCCATATTCCTAACTATGTCAGTAAATTTGCCAAGTATTATTATGACAAGGTCATCTGCATATCCTTGGCAAAATCATTGTCTGGAATTTAGTTCCTGTATGAGTTCGTTCACCACTAGTTTTCACAATAAAGGGAACAAAACTCCTCCTTGTGGACAACCTCTAATGGTGTTAAGTACCATCTCTTCATTCATCATGGTGGCCTCTACCTTCCTTCGACTAAGCATGGTCCTAGGCCATCTACATATAGTGGTCCCCTAGGTCAGGCACCTCTGGTGCTCTAACCATGGAATCGAAAGTTCTGTTAACCAAAGCCACCTCGATATCCTGGAGGATGCAGAGGGCTATTTCGTGAAAGTCAAGTGCGTTCTCCAACCTCCCAACGAGTTGATGAAGAGTTCTCACATGATTTACCTGGTTGATATGCATGATGGTTTGAATGTAGAGGAGCCCTAGTTAGCCTCATCTCCCATACATGTACATTAACCAGTTTTTCCAATGTTTTAAGAATGAAGGAAGACAGACTGATTGGTCTCATATCCTTTCAGGAGCAGTTCCAGCGTCTCATGTGCTGTCTTTGTAAATTCCCCATCCTCCTTCCCCAACATACCCCCTGGATTAGTTGGTACTCTAGTGAGGATTCTGTGAAGTCTGGCTTGAGCAGCCATGCCCTCCACTACCTCACAGAATGTTTTCCAGGATTCCTTGGCTCTGAGCACTATGGGACTCAACTGCTGTGGTCATTAGTCCCCTAGAACTTAGAACTACTTAAACATAACTAACCTAAGGACATCACACACACCCATGCCCAAGGCAGGATTCGAACCAGCGTCCGTAGCAGTCGCACGGTTCCGGACTGCGCGCCTAGAACCGCGAGACCACCGCGGCCGGCACCCCAGGATTCCTTCTTTGCTTGCTAATTGCAAGGCTGTAGTTGACAAGGGCCTCACCATATTTTTCCCATTGTCCTTTACGTCCTGGAAGGTTAAACAGTCTTCATACCTGTTTTCTTTGCGTTTCCAGGTTATTGTTCCTCCAAGGCACACTCCTATTTGTGCACGTCTTGTCCTGCTATGAGTCACTATGGCAGAGGTTACAGCCTCTGCTACTTCCTCAAACTCTACTGAATTCCTTATCGAGGTTAAAATTCCGATAAGCTTAAGTCAAGGTCTGTCCTCTATGTCTCCCAGTCTGTTTTCCTGGGATTACTATAAGCTGTGGTCTGTCTGATTCCCATTTCAACCTTGAATGTAATATACATGTGGTCCAATGAGGATGGCTCTAAGGCCATATGCCTTTGTATGACATAGCTGCCCATCATCATTGAACCAAAGGTTATGGCAATTACTTCTTCCCTTCTGCTAGTCCTGAATGTTGGTCCGTCACCCTTATTCATGACATCCAGGTTGTTAGATAAGAGAAATTCAAGAAGGTATTCATCTCTACTGTTGGTGTCCTTGCTGCCCCACACTAGGTTGTGGGAATTGGCGTCACATCCAACAAACAGTTGACCACCTTGCCGACGGCAAGCTTCTGTCAATTTCCTCCTTCAAAGGAGGAGGAGAGCTGTCTTTGTAAGGAAGATATGCTGAGGCCAAAACAATTTCCCTCATGATACCTTCTTCACATTGCTGCATCCTGATGGTTACCAGGTCCCCGGAGCAGAAATCCATCATTGGCATGAAAGAAATTCCATTTCCCGTAGGAGTTTCTTAGATTTCTAGCCTAAATCGGCATAAATTACGTCCAGTGCCCCCAAGGCCTGATTCACCCCCTGTATATAAGCAGGGGTCTTTATCAGGGCTATGTCCACTTCCTGTCTCCCAAGGGCAGCAGTTGCCCCTTTACGGCGTAGCTGATTAATCTGCAGCGCCTCAAGTCTTCTACATCCTGCCATTGATTACCCTTACGGTGACCTGCGAGAACAAAAAAAAAAAAAAAAAAAAAAAAACCAGTTTCAGGTCTTGCTCTCGCATCGCCTTCAAGGACCTCTCCAACCTCCACCACCAGGGTTCGTCCTTCTGGTACAGCCTTCTGGTTGATTACTCTCTAATCTTCTTTCGAGACTTTTCGGTTCTGGACCCCTGTTTTCTCGAATAGAGTCTTTGGAGGGACATCCTTAAGGCTCTTTGGTACGCATATTGATACCTTTGCGCTCTTGAGTAGCTCAGCTGCCGTCTTGACCAGCAGCTTCGCATCCTCCCATGGGGATATCACGGGCACCATGTCCTTAAGCCATTCCACCATATGCATACCCTCGCAGATAAAAATGAGGGCTGCACGATCTAGATAGACCCTCCTGAAATTGAGTCCTGCACCAGCGCCGTCCCCCCCCCCTCCAACCTTCTCAAAGAGGGCCTTATGTACGAGCTCCTCCTGATGCAAGGTGATGCCCACCAGCGGATAGCCTTCCTGGATAACTGCCATCTTAAAAACCGAGACTGCAGTACTATAGGTCTGTTTCCCTATTTCTTTCCTCGGCTTTTTATGGGCTCACTTATCCTGAGAGGAGGGAGTCTTAGATTCCTCCCTTATCCTCTTGTTACCTGTCTTCAACGTTGTGGGTGTCTGTGTATCCCCTTCGTCCTGAGACAGTTTTTTCGTGAGGGTCTTGAGTTCAAGCCCTTTTAATTCCCTCCACTTTTGTTTCTGTTCCATGAGAAGTTTCCTCCTCTGGGCCCCAGACAAGGCTTTAATCTTGATCTGGTCCAACTCTCAGTTACAGTTCCTACCTCTTGCTCAGGTTTAGACGCGTATTCGGTAGTGGAAGTGCATTCTGTTGGTCCTGGACCCGATGCTTGGGGTCTGAGGTCTCAGTTAGCCCCTCAATTTGTTTTCGTTTATTTTCGTCAGTCGTGTCCATCTTGGTCCCACGAGATTTGGGCATCTTCCCATGTGCCACGCACCCCTTGGCATGCATCACTTCTCACCTTGGGCTGGGGAAGGGAATTTGGCAAGATCTAGGACTGGAAAAGGAAGACAGGGCGTTGTAGGACACTCTTTGTCTGATCCATCAGCTAAGGCCTTTCCGGAAGTAGGTCCTCTACCTTAGGCATAGCCCTCAGCCTCACAAAGATACACAAGCCTCTAGACCTGCACGGACAGTGCTGCATCAAGGTGGTGTCCCGCTAGACTCAATGAGGGAAACAGCCTTAATATAATTTGGCAACAAAATACTAAGCCGAGCAGTAAGATTATAGGACGTAAAGAAAACGTTATAGAAGATTACCAAATGAATGTAGTGCCTGAGACAATATAACTGACAACCGGTTGACTATCACGACATAGTAGGCATTACGCTTACCTGTAGAATAAGGGTCTTTGTAACACGTAATGATTTTGCGAAAGCTCGCTGCCGGAACTCTCACCGCTTTATACTCAAAATAGTGCAAAAATAGTCTACCATGGATACTCCCAGTTTGTCAGTGAGATTTTGCAATGAGCTTAATCCAGAATCATGTGAATGGACAACTAGTACCTTTCGGTATATAGCTGTAAGTCCGTCAGAGTTGCCCACTATCAACGGCAATTTCGTTTAAACCTTTCATAAGGAAACTGAACTGCTCACTCCCAGGTTTGACGTTAATGTGAGAATTTTCAGATGACCTTAGTGTATTTGTGCCGGCACAACACTAAACAGCGCACGTAAAATATTTACTGAACTCTTATTTTGAAGTAACAGCAGCTATGTTCAGCTGCTACATATTCAAAGTAATGAACTTACGGAAAGGTTCACTGTTGGACGAACATCAGTGATTACCCTCAGCAACAAAGCCACGATGGCTGAATCTGATGTCAGACACGAGGATTTGAGTTTTCATAGTGTAAACTATTTACTTACAACGTGTAGAAAACGGATACAAGTTTCAGAGTTTTAATGAACTTAAAAGTACTCACCAGTGTTACTGAAGACGCGTTGCCAGCTATGTGAAAGTCATACGATACACGTAGCAGCGGCGGTTGTGTAGATAGTTCGAGTGGAGCGGGCTATTGCCCGAAAATTCTCTTTAACAGTTCTGAAGCGAATACCATTAAAGTGCTTCCTTCAATTTAGGAATAATTTGAAGTCACAAAGGTTTAAGCTGGACATTTTGGAACAAAGGCTAGGACCAAATGAGAATAAGAAACGGCGATACTTTTCTGCAGCACCCGTCCATTATTTTGCAGGAAATACTCTGGCTAATAAGGCGCAAGTCGCAAGTTGTGACTGTTTTCTCGATCGATTGGTCTGTTAAGTGCAGTACCACCCACCACACTTCTGAGATTTAAGCTCCTGGTATTTCAACTTGATTCCTAAACTGAGGGAAGCAATCCATGGTATTCGTACATACAGGATGCATGCTACCAATTGGCGCTCGATATTAAAGTTTGGACCAGCATAGGGCTACGTTCAGAAAGGAGTCTCGATATTGTACAGAAAATGAAACTAGTGAACGAGTTCATCTTATCGAAATTGAATTACATAGCGGCCGTTACCCAACTGTAACACTAATGGCCCGAAGTCCACTATCCACTATCAACGAATACATATTTCGCACGACGTGGAAATGATTTCAAAATGCAGCACTTAAATATAATTAAAGATTTGTATAACAGATAATAGAACAAAAATGTTACTTGTATATAATGTCTTTGAAAGATCAAATTTCAGTCCTACCAACTCGACAAATGTAAAAGTAGTTCCCTCCCAAAAGTCATGTGACGTCCATCAACGCGGGCAAAATACATTCAAAACACAGCTTTCTCAGAACCACCATAGTCGAAAACAGCTGCGTACACAGGGGAGACAAAATGTGGAACACAAACAAAGCAGTAACAACAGCCAAGGAGCAGTCAGGCCCTAACTGAAGGTTCGTTCCCTCATGCAATTGGTCTGATATGGGGAAGAACAACCATAACAGCCAGCTGACATCAGATGTTACAGAAATTTGGTATAAAGTCATTAGAGAACCTATTCCAGTGCACGCAGAGCTATGTTCTATCCACCTTATCAACTATGACATGCGTACATCTGAAAACTAATTCGCAATCTCGAATATCGTAAGTCTTCTAAGAAACTCATTCACCGATGAAAAGAATCGCAGATTATGTTACGATGTTTTTCCTGGGAGTAACTGCAGTTACGAAGTTTGTACAGGGAACGTTTACTGTTTGCAAGTGTTAGGTGTGCTGTGTCCTCGCTGTTAACTTGGGAGCAGCAGCATCAACCGTTACTTGTAACCAACAGTCATATGCTCATTACATATGTAGTCGCCAGTGAGTGTATAACCAGTGATTTCGCCTAGAATAGTAATTACTAAACAGCTTTGTGAACAGGTTCCGAATTGGCCACTTCTACGGTTGGTATCAGTAATTAAGTTCTTGGCTAATTATTAATCAATTCGAACATTAAATATGCGCAATGTAATTCAACATGATCCTCACTAGGCACCGTTGAAATACGGCAATGCTCAATTAATGAAAGGAAGACACGTCAAAGCAGTAGGAATCCCTCCTCATGCATAGCTGATCGAGGAAAGGAATTCCTCAACAGAAATTTGGCACACAAAGGCCGATAGAGTGCTGAAACCAAAGTTAAGACTTATGAAGCCTGGGTGCAGTAGTCCCAACTTATTCTGAGTGAAATTTCATAATAAGTTAACTCCAGAAAACAGGCAGGATTTTTTTGATCAGTTTTGGCATATAGAATATTATAGCAGATAGCGAGAATTCATATGCCGACTTGTGAAAACTGTTAGCAGAAGACAGATTCGAAATACGACTGAATCAAGAAGAAAAATTTCAAGACCATATTAATTCATGCTAATAATACTAAGATGTGCCAGAAGTGTTTCTGCATGCTGTCTCTGCTGCAGTTACGTGGACGGCATCTACCATAAGAAAACTGGGAGCAGATGGAATTTTGTCGCCTGATGTGACAGGAAAACATTCTAAAAGGAGGGGCAGACTATGAGCTGAAATAAAGGAGTCAGTGAGAGAGCATATAAACAGCGTAAGGCACGCTATACAAAGAAAGTAATGAGAAGGAAATACTTTGATGCCAAACTGAGCACTGCGAAGATGCACAGGATGTACCTGAGATGGATCAAGGGAAGTATATATGTCTCCTTGAATCCTGCCACATTAAGGCAATGCACTAATACATTCAACCAATAACATAACTAATCATTCTTTCATCCCCAAAAGGGTAAGCGTGAAATAAGCGAAATTCTGTAGGCTAGAAAGCAGATGTGGCAAACAAATACTCCTCTCACATTGCGAACAAAGCTATACTCAGGGAGCTGAAAAATGAGGACCAAATTACTTCAGTTTCATATATGTCCATTGTCAGTGTATCTTTCGATCCGCAGAAAGTATTGGCTATCCCTCGGTCTGATATAAGCCTTTATTACTACAAATGAAAATGTTACATCTTCAGTTTCGCAGTATACAACAAGAGAAACGGGGAAAGGTAGTGCTATGTTTGGCATGATACCATTGCCCGTCATAGTTCATATAAAATAGCCAGCTGTTTTACCATTCTTACAGATGCGAGCTGGTAAAGTTAGCAGAACATTCAAACTCTGATCGCTGCAGAGGGCAACACAGTAACAGATTCCTATTTTCTGTGTTTGTCATTGTAGCTCTTAGGTTCGGAATATTGAACATCGCTTTCTAGAACGGGGGTATTCCCAGAAGGAGACTTTGTGCTCTCTCTGATCGAAAGAAGAATGAAGAACCAGTCTCTGTACATTCCGTGTCAGTGGGTTACCTTGATTAAATGAGTAGAGTCACAGGGAACCGCCACACATTGTAAAAAAAATTTGGTGATTTGGAGTATAATACAGAAAATTGTTTTCTTAGACTGATGACCACGCAAAGTGTACTTAAAATACACTCACCAGGATGAAGCAAAGTGTATCTTTGTCCACAAACGATCCAGAGGAAGGCAACTGTTGACCTGCGACATCCTCGGACAGGCATAAAGTTGAAGGATGTGTTGTTCTCATGCGACAGCAAGCGCATCCCAACTGCTTATCAGCAGTTGTATCTAAGCCTGGTTTCAACATAAAGCGGTAGACTAAAACCTATTGCTGGTGGTGTATCGAGAAAAATGGACAAGAATACCATATTAGATTATTTTGTCATTTTTTTTATCAGTAAGCTGTCGTAGCGCAACTTACAATAGAAATAGGGCGCAGATTTTTCCAGAGAAAAAGTCGGAAAGCCCTTTTTGAAAACAAGTAGAGCACATTAGTATAAAACGCTCAAATCCCTTCAGTTTCAACTGTTGGTCTGTGAACTTCCAACAAGATTCAAATGAATTTAGATTTATAGTGGCCATTTAAACTTCTTTCGCTTCTTCTGTAAAAATTGCAGTTTCGAGTTACGATATTAAGATTTGGAGACGTTGATTTGTGATCAGGTTAACAGAACGTGGAAACGCACGCAATAGAAACAGAAACGCAATAAGATGTCAAGATCCACCAAGGTGTGACAACAGACGAAACGCAAAACTCTAGCCAAAAAACAATAATATCAGTCTGGCTACCAAAGCAATACGCACTGACATGATGACATCAGAAATAACGAGCTTTGCGGAATTTCACTGTAGAATAACAAAACTGTAGCATATACTGCATAAATAATGTAGTTCTACGAACTAAGCAGGACCATGGTATCCCTCAGTCAGAGATGCAAAGACGAGAATATAGACTTTTGAGTCCTCTACGTTGTATTTTGCATTGTATTTTCACTGTAACTTTAAGACTTTTACCCATCATGATAGGATAAAGGCCGTATAATTAGAAATAATTTGTACAACGAAGGAGAATTTTATATATATATATATATATATATATATATATATATATATATATATATATATATATATATATATATTCGTTTCGGACCTCTTGGTAAGTATGGAAGTGTGATTACGCATGTCAATCACATCGCGATTACGGGCAGCATGGGGTTCACGCCTGAGCCTCAGGACATGGGCTAGCAGCGCACGTCGGGTGTTTCAAGCGTCAACTTCGCGTCTTAATATCTCGGGATGTAATGGGAATATTGGGATGCAATCAACGCCATTATGTATGTGCTGTGTCATGCTATGGATTGGTGAACAAAAAATATACGAGGTTCATTTAAAAAAAACATAAGTTTGTCTTAAAAACACATATGCTTTCGTTTTATAATGTTTCCAAATAAGTACATTCATGGGCCCCAACCCTACATTGATACCGGTGAAAGTCGTTTTCCAATAGCTGTTATTGTTCCAGAGATATTTTGGGTGGACAAGATAGCTGGGACAATATATATATATATATATATATATATATGGTTCAAATGGCTCTGAGCACTATGGGACTCAACTGCTGTGGTCATTAGTCCCCTAGAACATAGAACTACATCACACACACCCATTCCCGAGGCAGGATTCGAACCTGCGACCGTAGCAGCCGCACGGTTCCGGACTGCGCGCCTAGAACCGCGAGACCACCGCGGCCGGCTATATATGTTGTTGTTGTTGTTGTGGTCTTCAGTCCTGAGACTGGTCTGATGCAGCTCTCAATGCTACTCTATCCTGTGCAAGCTTCTTCATCTCCCAGTACCTACTGCAGCCTATATCCTTCTGAATCTGCTTAGTGTATTCATCTCTTGGTCTCCCCCTATGATTTTTAGCCTCCACACTGCCCTCCAATACTAAATTGGTGATCCCTTGATGCCACAGAACATGTCCTACCAACCGATCCCATCTTCTGGTCAAGTTGTGCCACAAACTTCTCTTCTCCCCAATCCTATTCAATACTTCCCCATTAGTTATGTGATCTACCCATCTAATCTTCAGCATTCTTCTGTAGCACCACATTCCAAAAGCTTCTATTCTCTTCTTGTCCAAACTATTTACCGTCCATGTTTCACTTCCATATATGGCTACACTCCATACAAATACTTTCAGAAATAACTTCCTGACACTTAAATCTATACTCGATGTTATCAAATTTCTCTTCTTCAGAAACGCTTTCCTTGCCATTGCCAGTCTACATTTTATATCCTCTCTACTTCGTCCATCATCAGTTATTTTGCTCCCCAAATAGCAAAACTCCTTTACTACTTTAAGTGTCTCATTTCCTAATCTAATACCCTCAGCATCACCCGACTTAACTCGACTACATTCCATTATCCTCGTTTTGCTTTTGTTGATGTTCATCTTATATCCTCCCTTCAAGACACCATCCATTCCGTTCAACTGCTCTTCCAAGTCCTTTGCTGTCTCTGACAGAATTACAATGTCATCGGCGAACCTCAAAGTTTTTATTTCTTCTCCATGGATTTTAATACCTACTCCAAATTTTTCTCTTGTTTCCTTTAATGCTTGCTCACTATAGAGATTGAATATCATCGGGGAGAGGCTATAACCCTGTCTTACTCCCTTCCCAACCACTGCTTCCCTTTCATGTCCCTCAACTCTTATAACTGCCATCTGGTTTCTGTAAAAGTTGTAAATAGCCTTTCGCTCCCTGTATTTTACCCCTGCAACCATTAGAATTTGAAAGAGAGTATTCCATCAACATTGTCAAAAGCTCTCTCTAAGTCTACAAATGCTAGAAACGTAGGTTTGCCTTTCCTTAATCTTTCTTCTAAGATAAGTCATAAGGTCAGTATTGCCTCACGTGTTCTAGTATTTCTACGGAATCCAAACTGATCTTCCCAGAGGGCGGCTTCTACTAGTTTTTCCGTTCGTCTGTAAAGAATTCGTGTTAGTACTTTGCAGCTGTGCCTTATTAAACTGATTGTTCGGTAATTTTCACATCTGTCAACACCTGCTTTCTTTGGGATTGGAATTATTATATTCTTCTTGAAGTCTGAGGGTATTTCGCCTGTTTCATACATCTTGCTCACCAGATGGTAGAGTTTTGTCAGGACTGGCTCTCCCAAGGCCGTTAGTAGTTCCAATGGAATGTTGTCTACTCCGGGGGCCTTGTTTCGACTCAGGTCCTTCAGTGCTCTGTCAAACTCTTCACGCAGTATCGTATCTCCCATTTCATCATCATCTACATCCTCTTCCATTTCCATAATATTGTCCTCAAGTGCATCGCCTTTGTATAGACCCTCTATATACTCTTTCCACCTTTCTGCTTTCCCTTCTTTGCTTAGAACTGGGTTTCCATCTGAGCTCTTGATGTTCATACATGTGGTTCTCTTATATCCAAAGGTCTCTTTAATTTTCCTGTAGGCAGTATCTATCTTACCCCTAGTGAGATAAGCCTCTACATCCTTACATTTGTCGTCTAGCCATCCCTGCTTGGCCATTTTGCACTTCCTGTCGATCTCATTTTTGAGACGTTTGTATGTCTTTTTGCCTGCTTCATTTACTGCATTTTTATATTTTCTCCTTTCATCAATTAAATTCAATATTTTTTCTGTTACCCAAGGATTTCTACTAACCCTCTTCTTTTTACCTACTTGATCGTCTGCTGCCTTCACTATTTCATCCCTCAGAGCTACCCATTCTTCTTCTACTGTATTTATTTCCCCCATTCCTTTCAATTGTTCCCTTATGCTCTCCCTGAAACTCTGTACAACCTCTGGTTCTTTCAGTTTATCCAGGTCCCATCTCCTTAAATTGCCACCTTTTTGCAGTTTCTTCAGTTTTAATCTACAGGTCATAACCAATAGATTGTGATCAGAGTCCACATCTGCCCCTGGAAATGTCTTACAATTTAAAACCTGGTTCCTAAATCTGTCTTACCATTATATAATCTATCTGATACCTTTTAGTATCTCCAGGGTTCTTCCATGTATACAACCTTCTATCATGATTCTTAAACCAAGTGTTAGCTATGATTAAGTTGAGCTCTGTGCAAAATTCTATGAGGCGGCTTCCTCTTTCATTTCTTAGCCCCAATCCATATTCACCTACTACGTTTCCTTCTCTCCCTTTTCCTACACTCGAATTCTAGTCACCGATGACTATTAAATTTTCGTCTCCCTTCACAATCTGAATAATTTCTTTTATTTCATCATACATTTCTTTAATTTCTTCGTCATCTGCAGAGCTAGTTGGCATATAAACTTGTACTACTGTAGTAGGTGTGGGCTTCGTATCTATCTTGGCCACAATAATGCGTTCACTATGCTGTTTGTAGTAGCTAACCCGGACTCCTATTTTTTTATTCATTATTAAACCTACTCCAGCATTACCCCTATTTGACTTTGTGTTTATAACCCTGTAGTCACCTGACCAGAAGTCTTGTTCCTCCTGCCACCGAACTTCACTAATTCCCACTATATCTAACTTTAACCTATCCATTTCCCTTTTCAAATTTTCTAACCTACCTGCCCGATTAAGGGATCTGACATTCCACGCACCGATCCGTAGAACGCCAGTTTTCTTTCTCCTGATAACGACATCCTCTTGAGTATTCCCCGCCCGGTGATCCGAATGGGGGACTATTTTACCTCCGGAATATTTTACCCAAGAAGACGCAATCATCATTTAATCATACAGTAAAGCTGTATGCCCTCGGGAAAAATTATGGCCGTAGTTTCCCCTTGCTTTCAGCCGTTCGCGGTACCACCACAGCAAGGCCGTTTTGGTTATTGTTACAAGGCCAGATCAGTCAATCATCCAGACTGTTGCCCTTGTAACTACTGGAAAGGCTGCTGCCCCTCTTCAGGAACCGCACGTTTGTCTGGCCTCTCAACAGATACCCCTCCGTTGTGGTTGTACCTACGGTACGGCTATCTGTATCGCTGAGGCACGCAAGCCTCCCCACCAACGGCAAGGTTCATGGTTCATGGGGGGGCTATATATATATGTACATATATATATATATATATATATATATATATATATATATATATATATATATATATATATATATATATATATATATTGTTACAAAAAGATACGGCCAAACTTTCAGGAAACATTCCTCACACACAAATGAAGAAAAGTTGTTATATGGACATATGTCCGGAAACGCTTAATTTCCATGTTAGAGCTCATTTTAGTTTCGTCAGTATGTACTGTACTTCCTCGATTCACCGCCATGATTTTATACGGGATACTCTACCTGTGCTGCTAGAACATGTGCCTTTACAAGAATGACACAACATGTGGTTCATGCACGATGGAGCTCCTGCACATTTCAGTCGAAGTAATCGTACGCTTCTCAACAACAGATTCGGTGACCGATGGATTGGTAGAGGCGGACCAATTCCATGGCCTCCACGCTCTCCTGACCTCAAACCCTCTTGACTTTCATTTATGGGGGCATTTGAAAGCTCTTGCCTACGCAACCCCGGTACCAAATGTAGAGACTCTTTGTGCTCTTATTGTGGACGGCTGTGATACAATACGCCATTCTCCAGAGCTTCATCAGCGCATCAGGGATTCCATGCGACGGAGGGTGGATGCATGTATCGTGGCTAACGGAGGACACTTTGAACATTTCCTGTAACAAAGTGTTTGAAGTCACACTGGTACGTTCTGTTGCTGTGTGTTTCCATTTCTTGATTAATGTGATTTGAAGAGAAATAATAAAATGAGCTCTAACATGGAAAGTAAGCGTTTCCGGACACGTGTCCACATAACATATTTTCTTTTTTTGTGTGGGAGGAATGTTTCCTGAAAGTTTGGCCGTATCTTTTTGTAACACCCTATATATATATATATATATATATATATATATATATATATATATATATATATATGTGTGTGTGTGTGTGTGTGTGTGTGTGTAAAACGAGAAGGAATAATTTTAATTTCTGTAGATGACGAAGTGACTGGATTTGTGAATTACATCAGAATCCTTTACATTTATTGACAAGCACAAAAATCATTTTTAGAATATGGAAAGGCGTAATGGACATCAAAAGAAGAAGAAATTACTTTAAATTTTAAGAGCGAAGCAACCTATTATCATCGAAGAGACTTCATTATTTTATTACACTTTTCAGTTCCTCGGAGAATATTCGATGTAATTTAATGTTCAGTTAATAATAATTTTAAAAATTACAAAATTCTGTTGGTAAAAAAAAATGAAGTTGGGGCTTGCGAAAGAGGCAGCATCTTTGACTAGTAATAAATCAGTGTTGACATTCGAAGACATTCGGCAATAAGGCATCATCTTCATTCTCCCAATGGCCTCGTCAAAGAGATGGGAGAGTGGTCCGATTACGTACGTCTTTTTATTCTGCTCTAAAGTATTTATTTATAATATAAGGCTAAGAAAATATTAATTTCAGATTATTGCTGAATAATGGGAGAGGGTAAACGTGAGGAGAAAATTTGTTCATTAATGGTTTTTGCAAAAAAATGTTTCATGTGATACTCAAAGAGCTTCGAAGGAACCACCCAGCGTTCAATCCTGCGCCTGTGATGGACGCGCGGAATTCTGAACCTACAGGCACGGAGTTTGCAGCCTGCCATTGTATTCCATGAACAAGAAAATAATGTCATGATTTAGTCAGTCGTTGTTTTGTACGCGGTCTGGACAGTCCGACATATATTTGCGCCAGAGCTATTGCAGCTGTCATTCATTATTTGTCAATGACTGTTATTACGAGGCTGAGTGCCCGTATTATTATTTGTAGAATAAACTGAGACTTTTAGTTCAGTGATCAATCGTTTATTTTCCTGACTACGAATGTGTGATTATTTATTTTCAATTCGCTGCGGTGTTTATACAGGTTTTTAACTACTGCGAGAAGCTGGGACGATTATTAATTCTGTATTTCGTCGTTTTACAATCACTGGTGGCTATCGGTGCCCGGAGTGGTGGAATACTATTAACAGCAGGCAGATGCGGATACTAACGTCACTTAATTTTAGGTCCATTACAGCGTTGGTTCACGCGAAACAAATTAAAATGATTACTGAACTTCAATACTCCACAGTCCTCTTGTCACTGGTATGGGAAATTGCCCATAAAGCGCAGAAGAATCAGATGATGCAGAAAGATTCATAATGTGTATCCATAGAACATGTGCCCTGTCATTGAAATCGTGTCATGATAATCTGTCCATTCGCAAAAGATTTCTGGGAGCAAATTTCCAAGGGGGAGGTGATTATAGGAAAACCACTCAACAGCTAACGAAAAGGTAATTTCTGCGAGACAGAGTGTGTAACGCAACAAGTCTTACTGTGGTAGGGAAACTAGGAAATCTGAAAATGAAAACATAAAGTTAAGTCCAGATAAAATGTGTTCAATGAAGTAATACATAATCTGATAGTATCGATAGCTGCGAAAAGGGTAACTGAGTAGGATTTACTATGAACTATGAACAGGTAGGACAGAGAGTAGGTTACTGTCAACAGTCCAGTGATAGGAGTATTCTCATGATGATCGCCAGCACACCAGTTGATCGACGAAAGTATCAAGTACAGAAATATTCAGGAAGATACAGGAAAACAGCAGTACGAGTATATTAGGAGAGAAATAAACAGGAAGGGTTCAAATGACTCTGAGCACTATGGGACTTAACTTTTGTGGTCATCAGTCCCCTAGAACTTAGAACTACTTAAACCTAACTAACTTAGGGACATGACACACACATCCATGCCCGAGGCACGATTCGAACCTGCGACCGCAGCGGTCGCGCGGTTCCAGACTGCAGCGCCTAGAACCGCCCGGCCACTCCGGCCGGCAATAGGAAGGGCACAGAAGCTAAGTGTAAAAGAAAGAAACTGAAGAAATAAAAAAAGAAGTGGTCGTAGACAGAATGCAGCATAGAGAAACGGCAAGCAGTCACTATTGAAATTAAAAGCGAAGATGTCAGCATTAAAACCGCAAAAGTTATTCCATGACTAAACACTGAGGAGAAACAGAATATTGATGGCCTCTACGACGATGAGGAACTGCCTAATATCTTGATACAACAGAAATGGGAGTTGATATGCATGACATAGGTTATCCAGTATTAGAGTCAGAGGGTAACAGAGGTCTGGAAAATCTACGATCTAATAAAGTAGAACATATAGATACCACTATATTGAAAGTTAACACAACACTGAGGCATATGGCAACCAAATGACTGTTTGATTTGTAAAATCAACGAATCTGTAGATATACCACAAGACATTAATTGAAATGTCATTCACAAAGTCCCATAGGTAAAAGGCCGCTGAACTCTGGTGTAGGGGTTAGCATCTTTGACTCGTTCCCAAAACTTACTGTGTCCTGGTTTCTGTTCTAAACACTACTTAAATTATGAATAAAAATCATCAGCAAAGGCGGCCGAAGACTTACGTTGTAAGCGCCACTTATCTGCATCATCAGAGATGGCAAGGGAACAGAGAGAATTTCACATGAACCTTTTACACCTAATAGGGGAAAGAATCAGCAGAGGTCAACGCTTGAAGGTGCAGTAGACACCAGAAACCACTACATAAAACACATGCTAGTTATATTCGAAGGACATGTGGCCTGTAATTGAAAAATTAGCGTGGTGATCTCCCTGTTGCCAAATGGTTCCGGATTAGATCTCCATTCGCTTCCACGTGAGGGATATAACATTGGGATGAGAAAAAGATTTTACAATCAGTGAAAGCTGTACCTTCTACGACTGGGGTCGTGCAATGTCAGAAGATTCAACTTGGTACAGAAACTAGGAAATCTGAAAAAGGTACACCTGGGTGTGTGGAATGTCAGAAGATTCAACTTGGTACAGAAAATAGGAAATCTGAAAACTGAAATGTAAAGGCTCACTGCAGGTATAGTGCGTGTCAGTGATTTTGAATGGAATTATTATGATCTTTTACTTTGAGTCATAAGCGTTCTGTTGGTTTTATGAGACCCTTCATTAATAACTCTTCTGTTGCCAACTTTTTCATCTCTGAGTAGCACTTGTACTTTATTTCCTCAATAATTTGTTGATAGTGATTCCCTGATGTCTTAACACATGTGCTATCATTTCAGCTTATCTTTTTTTCAATGTGTCCCATATTTTCTTTCTTCGACGATTATACTGAGCACCTCATCATTCCTCACCAATCCATCTAATTTTCAACTTCTTTCTGTAGCACAACATTTCAAGCGCTCCGACTCTCTTCAATTCCGATTTTCCTACGGTACATGTCCATGATCCACTACCATACAATACTATAGTCAAGATCTGCATTTACAGAAATATCTTTCTCGTCATAAGGCCGATGGTTCGTACTAGGAGACTTCTCTTGACCAGGAATGTCCTCTTTGCCAGTGCTAGTCTTCTTTTTGTGTCCTCCTTCAAAGGTGGCAGAATTCGTTAGATTCGTCTCCTTCATTGTTACCACTTTCGGTGTTTAGGTTCCTGTTAACCTATTAACTTCGTCTTGTTGCAGTTCACTCTCAGTCAATTTTCTATACTCATTAGAGTGTTTATTCCAGTCAACAAGATCTGTAATCCATAAAAAGTGAAGAAGAATTACAGGATATTATGACGGAATGGACAGTGTAATGAGTACAGAATACAGATTGAGAGTAAACCGGAAAAATCCAAATCTATTGAGATGTAGCAGTAATGAAAAAAGTGAGAGATTTAGCATCAAAATTCGCGATCACAAAGTAGAAGAAATTACGGGTTCTGCTGCCTTGGAAGCAACATTCGGATGACGAATGAAACAGGAATTACATAAAAAGCAGACTAGCATAGGTTTAGAGAAGTGTGCTGATTTCAGACATATGCCGTAATTTGAGGATGAAATTTCTGAGAATGTACGTTTGGAGCAGAGCATTGTACGGTAGTGAAACATGGACTACGGGAAAACCGGAACAGAAAATAACCGAAGCTCTCGAGATGTGGTGCTACGAACGAATGGACTGATGAAGTAAGTAAGAAATGAGGAGTTCCTGCGTTGAATCGGAGAATGAAGGAATATGCGGAAAACACAGAGAAGACGAAGGGACAGGACATCTGTTGAGACATCGAGGAATAACTTAGATGGTACTACAGGGATCTGTAGAGGGCAAAAACATCTACATCTACATGGAAAAACTGCAAATCACATTCAAGTGCCTGGCAGAGAGTTCATCGAACCACCTTTACAATTCTCTATTATTCCAAACGCGGAGAGAATGAACACCTATGTCTTTCCGTATGAGCTCTGATTTCTCTTATTTTACCTACATCTATATCTACGTGATTACTTGCTATTCACAATAAAGTGCCTGACAGAGGGTTCAATGAACCACCTTCATGCTGTCTCTCTACCGTTCCACTCTCGAACGGCACGCGAGAAAATCGAGCACTTAATTTTTTCCGTGCAAGCCCTGATTTCTCTTATTTTATCGTGATGATCATTTCTCCCTATGTAGGTGGGTACCAACTGAATGTTTTCGCAATCAGAGGAGAAAACTGGTAATTGAAATTTCGTGAGAGGATCCTGTCGCAACGAAAACCGCCTTTGTTTTAATGATTGCCACTCCATGCCACGTATCATGTCTGTGACACTGTCTCCCTTATTTCGCGATAATACAAAACGAGCTGCCCTTCTTTGTACTTTTTCGATGTCATTCGTCAGTCCCCTGATGCGGATCCCACACCGCACAGCAATACTCCAGAATAGGGCGGACAAGTGTAGTGTAAGCAGTCTCTTTGGTAGACTTGTTGCACCTACAAGTGTTCTGCCAGTGAACGCAATCTTTGGTTTGCCCTACCCACAATATTATCTATGTGATCGTTACAATTTAGGTTATATGTAATTGTTATCCCTAAGTATTTAGTCGAATATACAGCCCTCAGATTTGTGTGACTTCTCGCGTAATCAAAATGTAGCTCATTTCATTTAGTACTCATGTGAATAACTTCACACTTTTCTTTATTCAGAGTCAATTGCCACTTTTCGCACCATACATATATTTTATCTAAATCATTTTACAAGTCGTTTTGATCATCTGATGACTTTACAAGTCGGTAAATGACAGCATCATCTACAAAAAATCTAAGACGGCAACTCAGATTGTCTCCTATGTCGGTAACATAGAGGGCCTATAACATTTCCTTCGGGAACGCCCGATATTACTTCTGTTTTACTCGATGACTTTACGTCTATTACTACGAACTGTGACCTTTTTGACAGGAAAACACGAATTCAGTTGCACAAACGAGGCGATACTCCGTAGGCATGTAGTTTGGTTAGAAGTCGCTTGTGAGGAACGGTGTCGAAACCCTTCTAGAAATCTAAAAATATGGAATCATCTTGACATCCCCTGTCGATAGCACTTATTACTTCATGAGTATTAAGAGCTAGTTGTGTCTCACAATAACGATATTTTCTGAATCTGTGCTGACTATATGTCAAGAAATCGTTTTCTTGGAGGTACTTTATAATGTTCTAATACAGTATATGTTCTAGAACCCTACTGCAAATCGACGTTAGTGATAAAGTCCTGTAATTCAGTGGATTACTCCTACTTCCCTTTTTGGGTATCGGTTTGACTTGTGCAATTTTCCACTCTTTAGGTACGGATCTTTCTGTGAGCGAGTTGTTGTATATAATTGCTATATATGGAGCTATATCATCAGCATACTCTGAGAGAAACCTGACTGTTATACAATCTGGACCGGAGGCCTTGCCTTTATTAAGTGATTTAAGCTGCTTTGTTACACCGAGGATATCTGCTTCTATGTTCCTCATCTTGGCAGTTGTTCTTGATTGGAATTCAGGATTATTTACTTCGTCTTCTTTGGTGAAGGAGTTTCGGAAAACCGTGTTTAGTAACTCTGCTTTAGTGGCACTGTCATCAGTGACATCACCGTTGTCATCGCGCAGTGCAGGTATTGATTGCGTGTTGCCACTTGTGTGCTTTACGTATGACCAGAATCTCTATGGGTTTTCTTCCAGATTTCGAGACAGAATTTCGTTGTGGAAATTATTAAAAGCATCTCGCATTGAAGTACGCACTATGTTTCGAACTTCTGTTCAAATGGCTCTGAGCACTATGGGACTTAACTGCTGAGGTCATCAGTCCCCTAGAACTTAGAACTACTTATACCCAACTAACCTAAGGACGTCATACAAATCCATGCCCGAGGCAGGATTAGAACCTGCGACCGTAGCGGTAACCCGGTTCCGGACTGTAGCGCCTAGAACCACTCGGCCACCCCGGCTGGCCGAACTTCTGTAAAACTTGGCCAATCTTGGGGATTTAGCATTCTTTTAAATTTGGCATGCTTTTTTCGTTGCTTCTGCGACAACGATCTGACCCGTTTTGTGTACCATGGGGCATTATTACCATCATTTATTAATTTATGTGGTATATATCTTTCAATTGCTGTTGATACTATCTCTTTGAAAACATTCCACAACTTTTCGACACTTGCATGATCAGATAGGAAGGAGTGGAGACTGTTTCTTAAAAAGGCGTTAAGAGCATTTTTATCAGCCTTTTTAAATAGATAGGGTATACTTTGCGTTTCTTTTTGATGGTTGTAAGTGTTACGGTATTCAGCCTAGCAACAACTGCCTTATGGTCACTAATCCCTGTATTCGTCACAACACTCACTATTTGTCCAGGATTATTTGTTGCTGAAATGTCAGGTATGCTTTCGCAACCATTTACGCTTCGAGTGGGCTCATGAATTAATTGATCAAAATAATTTTCTGAGTAAGTATTCAGTACAATTTCGGATGATGTTTTACGCCTGCCGTACAATTTTCCCAGCATGTCGAGGGTAGATTGAAGTCACCACCGACTATAATTGTATGAGCGGGGTACGTATTTGAAATGAGACTCAAGTTTTCCTTTTGAACTGATCAGCAACTATGTGTTCTGAGTCGGAGGGTCGGTAAAACGATCCAATTAATAGTTTAGTTCGATTGTCAGGTATAACCTCTACCCATGTTATTTCACATGAACTATCTACTTCAATTTCGCTAAAAGGCTAACTGCCTCTGATAGCAATAAATACTCCACTACCAACTGTATTTAATCTATACTTTCTGAACACTGTAGATAGTTTGAATAAATTTCTGCAGAACTTATTTCCGGCTTTAGCCAGCTCTCTGTATCTACAACTATTTGAGCTTCAGTGTTTTCTATTAGGGCTTGGAGCTCTGGTTCTTTCCCAACACAGCTACGACAATTCATAATGACAACACCACTCGTTTCTACAACTACCTTACTGTGTTTTACCTGCCCTCTTTTAGACAGACGTCCCTCCTGTGGTTCCCTGAGGCCTTCTAACCTAAAAAACAGCCCAGTCCTTTCCACACAGCCCCCGCTACACGTGTAGCCGCCTCCTGAATGTGTTGTGGATTCCTGACTTATTAAGTGGAACCCGGAAATCCACCACCCGATGGCGCAAGTCAAGGAATATGAAGCCTACACGGTCACAGAACCGCCTGAGCCTCTGATTCAGGCCCTCCACTGGGCTCTGCACCAAAGGACCACAGTCGGTTCTATCGACGATGCTGCAGATTGTGAGCTCCGCCTTAATCTCGGAAGCAAGACTGGCAGTCTTTACCACTTCCACAAGCCGCCCGAATCGAGACAGTATCTGTTCTGATCCAAAGCGACAAACTGTAGAGATCGGAATAAATCCAGCAGCTTGCAAGTGCTGCTCTTAGATGAAGAGGTTGGCACAGGAGAGGAATTTGTGACGCGTCTCATCAAAACATTCAGAATACTGGTAACCGAAGAATAAGTAAACAAACTAAAACTAAAAAAAAGTCAAAGACAAAAGGCGGTATAATACGGTATTAGCATAATGTCTCTTGGGTTTTTATAATTTTAGAGACTATGTGCTTACATTGTCATTTCAGATTAATGTTTCACCTGTTCGGCGATAACAATTCTGCTTGTGTCATCATTCCTTCTGCAGTGCTGTGAATGTAGTCATCCTTTACAACGCTAAATTCCTAACGTCTCATACGAACACTTAGTGCTTTTATTTTTGTCGTTTGGCAATAATTTTCCAAAAGATTACAACGACAGTGGCCCTACTCTTAAGACAGCACACACCAGTTGGTATTATTACCAAGCACGCTGAGTAAAGTTGGTACAGAAGAATGTAGGAATTTGTTCGCTATACTGTCGTCTATTTCGGCCTGTGATTGCTGGCTTGGTCACTGGTAATTCTGCACGTTTCAAAGTAACAAGTCCATCATTCAGTCATTCGTCATCATTTGTCATTATTAAGGCCAACCGAACACAGATTACAGGAGATGCAGCCCGTTCGCCGTGCTCCGCTTTTCCGGTCGCTGACAGAGTATTCATGCCAAATGAGCTGATGTGAAGCTAGAGACGCAGGGGTACATTTGTCACTGTCAGCAAAAGCACGACACAACTGCAGAGTCCCGCTAATGGCACGCAGACAACGGCTACTGCGCGATGCTGCTGCTAGATTAGAGGTCGAAGTGTCATCGGGCCTTACAAATAAAGACAAAATTAAAAAACTATGGATCGTGACAACTCACACATTTAGACTATCTTATCTGATGAAAAAGTTAGATCGTCTACAAATTTAGATTCTTCATTGGTATACTGAAAGACTTTTTTTTTTGTTAACAGCCTTCCGTTTAAATATCGGAAGATAAATTAAACTCCAACAGAGAAACGGACGAAATGGCTAGTTGTGAAAAGAGAAATAACTGAGGAATAATTGAATGTAAATGGGAAATAAAATGATGACATGATGAAGTTGGTCAAAACTACTATAAAGTGCACCATTGAATGTGAGTATACTGTATAAACAGTAAAATCGTTTATCACGAGTTGCGACGAAGTCGCAGGCAAGTTCCGCAGTGATCTTGGAATTTTTTTTAAAAAAAATTCTTATTCCAGTTACAGTTCACACGTTTTTACTGAGGTCTGAAGATGATCGTCACAGATCGAAAACAATTACGTGGTGTAAAACAGTCTGGTCCTTAAGTGGAGTAAATATAATGAAACCAGTTATTATCCAATAACACGCATACGTGGCAATTATAGTGTACACTTTTACCCACAGCACCTTCTCCAGAAATGTGATCATAATGTCTTTCTGAAAGTGTGTTGGTAGTTATGGTACATTTCTGACATCGTCTCAGACGACCTTCCAGTTCCTACACGTCCCACAGTTTCCAGTATCTTCGGAATTATATTGTGGTGTACTGCATACTTTTTTAATCTGATAATCAAGAAGTCGGTCGTCTTCTGAGCACATTATTGGATCACCTAGTTCCTCCCTATCACCTTACAAATTTTCTATTTCACTTTGTAACAGTTCAACATTTCCTTTTCATCGCACAAGCCTTCGGTGTACTCCTACTATCAGTCTCTTAACAGTAGTTTTTCTTTTCCATCTCGTGTGTTCAAACCTTCGCATTTTACGTCAATCTTCCTGTACCAGAACTCCATATTCGCCGTAGTCGATTTCCTTATCCATTATGAATTTGCTTATTTGTACGTGATGTTAATTTCATTCCTGAGCAACACGTGCTGCTACGTTCCTACGTCATTCTCAAGATTTTATATTTTCTCTTTCTCTTGAATCCAGACCCATTGAATTTCTAATGGAGTTCCTTTCTCCTCATGAAATGTTGCTGGGTGATAAACCTTAACAGAAAGGATCAGACATTCTAGTTCTCCAAAACGTATTCATTGGTGATCATGTCGGGGCTTTTAACAGGCCATTCTAGAAACATTACCTCTTATTTTTCAACAATTTATGGATAAACCCTTCCTTGGCGGGAAAACACATTATGGTGTTGATACGGACACTCAGATGTACTTGTGCTACAAAAGTTGCTTATAACCTAAAAAGCAAGAGAAAAACACGACTAAATGTGATATATCAGCATGTTACATCTATCACATAATACGTTTATTGTGTGTATTAAAAAAAACCTGTATTTCAGGCCACTGAGGATGCTTCCCAAATAAATGAAGCGAAACGCGTATTGCAAGAAACAAACCAACTTCATTTAGTTGCATAGATGGTAGATACCTCCACGAACTTTCAAACCATCTTTCCTTCATCGTTTTTCATGCATGTCTAGCCGACTGGCAGGAGCTAAATACCTTTTAAGATTTACCTGTGAAACTGAATACAAGTCTGACCTGAATTGAAAGTGTTGTGTACATGGTTCCGCGTAGTCAGCGCGTACACAACTATCCCACTAGAGCGCGCCCCGCTAAGTACAACAGCGCAGGCTCGTCCGTCTCTGCCATAGAGACGGACCAAATTCTGCTTCCGCCAATCCACGTATTAATATGTAACGCAGCCAATGAGATTGCTGCTAACGTAGAACCTTTTCTCCTCGCAGATCACACTCGCGCAATGATAAATGAACGCGCGAGGTATTATAACGAGTGTACAGACCTCCGATTAGTCAGTCTGCATTTGTCTGCAACAGTCTGTACGAATTCTACAATTGTCTGTACCAGTCTATAGTCAAGTTTCAGTCTGCGCCCAATAAGATTACCATATTCCTGCACATAGCCATGAACATAAATGTATAGACACTTTTGTCAAGTATCAGAGATATATGTGAGAATAAGATTAACGTACCAATACCAAAGGAACTTCAGATTGTCAATTGTAAATAGCATCCAGAACAAAGTTAAGTAATTTTTAGGCTTGTTATTATTTTAATAAATGTGTGTGAAAATTAATCAAGTTCTGTTTAAAGTTGGTCACCGTCAATCTGCTACTCTAAACGTGCAAGTGGCATTTCTATCGTCTGATCTAACGGCAGAAGATAAACACGCCACAATAAGACCACGAGACATATTGCTGACACTCGCCTACTTCGTTAGAGCGACAAGTCAAGTAATCTGATGGTGTGTGTACTGAAGGTCTTACAGTATGCACACCACAGAAAGTTATGCCCTATCATGTTCAGAACGTTGGCATATGAATCAAATTTTAGTGACAGGATCTGTTTGCAAATAAATTACAGAAAATTACCTGGGAAGTCAACACTTACTTTGTTACCACAATGATCTATAGTGGGCATTGTAAAACGAAAACTGAATTTTAAGTGAATAAGAGCAATCATACCAGATATCTCATCAGGCATAGAAGTATTTAATAAATATGGCTTACAGCCATTTGCTGAGACATGGAAATGTGCTCCCAGTTTGTTTTAATTTTGAGCAAAACTAAAGATAGCGATCAAACGCACTTTCTGTGAACAAAGCACTGGATCTCTGCCACATGCGTCAGCACCAAAACCTACTGTCTACTGAAGACATGCGAACATGCGAAAACTATGAAATATAATTTTCGTAGTGGTTTCTGTTATTGTTTAAATCAGAAAATTCTACTATTTGTGGAAGCCGAGTAACATGTTTTGGTTCATGTTATCGAGTAACAACTGAGAACAAACTGTCCTCATTCGTTTAAATAGGAAAACGCATCGCAAGGAGAAATATCTGTTTAAATGTAAATTCGTATAATTAATCTCAGAAAAGTGAGTAGGTCACAACGTTACATGTATTATTTGTGCCTAGTGAATACGTGACATACAGATCGCTAAAGTTTACTTATATAAGTAGGACTAAAAATAATAATGTTCTAAGGAAAATTTAAATACTGACTAACTAAGACATCTCAGAAGTATGATCAAACATAAATCGCAAGACTTAAAGGTTCATTAATGGGGTCTGTGAGTAAACTGTTTCCTAAATAGTGATAAAGTTTGTATGTATTGTATGGCATGTTAACTGGGAGCCTAAAAACGACGGAGAGGCTCCGTCCCAGCCGCAGTGGTCCACAACCCCACGACGACCGCTGCAATCCACTTCACCCGTCCGCCGCCCCACACCGAACCACTCTCTCAGGGTTACTGTGCGGTTTCGCCCCAGGTGGACCTCCCCCCTACCAGGGAAATTCTCGCACCAGACGAGTGAAACCCTTATGTTTTGCGTTAAGTAAGAACTTTGGTATAATGGTGGTGTACGCGTACATGGAGAACTTCTTTCCGCAGCAATCGCCTACATAGTGTAGCTGAGGCGGAATAAGGGGAACCAGCCCGCATTTACCGAGGCAGATGGAAAACCGCCTAAAAACCATCCACAGACTGGCCGGCTCACCGGACCTCGACACAAGTCCGCCGGGCGGATTCGTGCCAGGCGCTCCTTCCCAATCCGGAAAGTTATGCGTTAGACCGCACGGCTAATCGAGCGGGAGTGATACAGTTTACTCACAGTCCCTATTAATGAACCTTTACGTCTTGCGATTTATGTTTGATTATACTTCTGAAATATATAGCTTCGAAACATACTCGTCTCACAAAGACACAGAGCCGATAATCACAAGTGAGACGCAAGTCCAACACGTGAAAGGTATCGCAATTTTGCGATGCGAACCCAAAACTTTAAGCATGAAACACACGTTCGTCCTGAATGATTAATGAAATCGTACTACACGTGTGCATTCCCTACGTGGAACCAAGCTACACACTACCACCTAAGCGTACAACAACAACAGTAACCCCCAGCATTAGACACAAAACCACTCGACTCGCATTCGGGATCCGCCAAGATTTAAGTTTGCCGTGGTTCCCCTAAATCGCTCGAGGCAAATGCTGGAATAATTACTATGAAAGGGCACGGCCGATTTCTTTCCCCACCCTTGACACAATCCGAGCTTTTGCTCTGTCTCTAATGTAATGATCTCGATTTCGACGAGACGTTAAACTGAATCTTCCTTCCTTCCTTCGACAACAGCCATGTCGCCCGTCATACAACGGGACTCCAGAGTAGCTATTCTAGTTCATACCCGAGGATTCTCATCGAGCGGGCGATGGTGTTATTGACTTTCTCACCCAGCACTTCCAGGATGTCCAACCCCGACGATGACTAAGTTGTACACTGATGAGCCAAAAACGTATGACCACCTGCTTGATAGCATGTCCGTCATTAGAACGAAATACATCAATGATTCTGCGTATCAGGGATGCGACACTTTATTAGTATGTTTGAGGAGGTATGTAGCATTAGAGTCTACGGAGTTCATGTAATCCACATAAACGAAGGTCCGCTGATTTCCGTACGCGGTGATGGCGCCAGATAGGTACCCAAATGGGTTCCATAGGGGTTACATCAGGTGAATATGGTCGCTGAGACATCAGCGTGAGTTCACTACAATGATCCTCAAACCACTGTAGCACGGTTCTGGCTCCGAGACAGGGTCGGTTGTACTGCTGAAAGGAAAATATCAATCATGAAGTGACGCAGGTGATTCGCAGCTGTCAGCATGTCTTCGACTGCTACCACAGGTCCCACGGAAGCGCAGGAGAATGTCTCCCAAAGCATAATACTGCTGCCACCAACCTGTGTCCATTAGCGCATTCCACGTTCCGAGTCGCTGTTCACCTCGATGGGGGCATTTGTGGAGACTGACACCGACCCACAATAGCGAAGAACCGACAAGTTTCCATTGATCGACGGTCGCATATTGATGGTCATGTGCCCACAGCTATCATTATTGACGATGTCGTTGGATCAACAAATGAACAGGTAAGGGCTGTCTGCGGTCGATCTCGATGTTAAATAACGTAGGATGATCGTATGCTCCGAAACACTTGTTTACAGCGCCACCATTGGGCCACAGTTCACCATCTGCCCTACTTCACAGAGCAGACAGACCTCCGGACCCCACGTTCTGTGAAGAGTAGCGGTAGTTTCTCTGTCCATCCACCTCTTTCCGTAGATGCTAAGAACAATAGCACGTTAACGTCGACTAGTTTCGCTGTTTTCGAGATATTCGTTAACAGGATCTGGCTAATAATACCTGCAAGGTTAGCCGAGAGCGCTAATGCGCTGCTTCCTGGTCTTGGGCAGGCGTGCCGGCCCCAGATCGCATCCGCCTGGTGGAGTAACTACGAGGGCTGGTATTTCGCCGGCCTGTATGTGGTTTTTACGCGGTTTTCCACATCCCACTAGGTGAATACCGGGCTGGTACCCTTGCCCCGCCACAGTTACACGACTCGCAGACATTTGAAAACGTTCGCACTAGTTCATGGCTTACACTAGACATAGGCAGCTGGGGTACACTACTTCCATTCCAGGGGGTGCAGGGTGGCGACAGGAAGAGCATCCAACCACTGTCTGACACTAACATTGCCCAATCCATAGTAACACGGCCGACCCCGTGTTGCAGTTGGACAGAGGCCCAACAAAAAGAAGACGAAGGCTCTGGCTAATAATAATATGCCCCTTGTCAAAGTAGTTTTCTCAATGGATTTCTCCATATGTAGCCCTTATTTTCGCTAGTGTGATCCCTTGTCCGTGTCTGCTGCGCTTACATACTTTTTTGTTAGCACGTCACGTGCCTGCAGTGCCACCACGTGGCATACAGACAACGTCGCGCTGGGCAGTGGTCATATCTGGCTATTCAGTGTATGTAATTGATAGTAGGTGCAGAATAGCATCTCTCCAGTCACCCTGCGCTAAACAATAATTCAAAATACTTGAACTGAAAAATAGCGAAATAAAATATTCAGTTGGAATGTAACAGTAAATTGTAAATCTTCTTTCCAGTCATGCAGATTTCTCTTGTGACAAAGCTGAAAATGAAACCTTTAAAAGATGAAAATACATTGATTTCGTTAAGCAGGATGGTGCACTGTAAGCTGACTTATTCGACTGCGATGGTAAGGCAGAGTGCATCGTTATGGTGATGGGGGACGGTCAGTGTCTGAAGCGGTACAATTTGTCTGGAGGCCGTCTTCGGGATTTGATGACCAGTTTAAGGTTAAATTTTTCGTGGAGGGAGAATTTGGGAAGGGAAGTTGTGCGAGGAAGTTGCCCGATGGAGATCGTGGCTACAGAAGGGTATTTTCAGATGACTATTCCGTGTCTTACGATTATTGAAGAACTTGCGGTTGAAATTATGGTAGGGGTTAAGTGTGGTATGATTGGTAATTTTATACAGTATGTGACGGACTGGTGATAAATGAAAGTATTTAAGCGGAAAGAAGTGAAATGTGAGTGGTGATGGCGCTGGTTTCCAGATATGAGCAAAAGACAATTACAATCGTAGCTGAAAGTTATCTACTTCGTCGGTTGGAGTGGTCGAGCGGTTCCAGGCGCTACAGTCTGGAACCGCGCGACCGCCACGGTCGCAGGTTCGAATCCTGCCTCGTGCCTGGATGTGTGTGATTTCCTCAGGTTAGTTAGGTTTAAGTAGTTCTACGTTCTAGGGGACTGATGACCTCAGAAGTTAAGTCCCATAGTGCTCAGAGCCATTTGAACCATTTTTTATCTACTTAATCAACAGAACGTCATTGGTGGGCACACATAAATGAACTCACAACTATTTGTTTTAGAGTTTCCGTCGCTAATGGCGTTCTCCTTGGCGGAACAGTAATCTTCCTTCCTACAAAACAAATAATACTAGATCATATTATAGCTAGGAAAGCAAACTATCCGATGATTTGAGAGCATAACAATGTACGTGGTGGCCAAGGTAAAAAAGGCCACATGTTATATAGAACGTGATATTTGAAGCTATCTGAGTGTTGTTATTTCTTAACGCTAGGGCGGCGCTCGAGTGGGGTCACGTGATGTCCGTGATATTGAGAAGCGATTTAGGTATCAGTAGTTCGTTGTCAGTAGTCAGTTTGAAGCTTGTTGTGACCACAGTTCTGCAGAACGCCTATTTCAATGGAAAAAAGAGCATTTATTGTTGAAACTTTCTTGGATGCAAGGGATTTAAAATGTTAAATGAAGGGTTCGCGATAAAACACCCAGAGATCGCTCCTCCAGCAGGAAGTGTTATGCAGAAAATGATCACTAAATTTTGAGCAACAGGTTCAGTCGTTAACGACGAACATGACCGTGTAATTAAAGTTCGTTCACCGAAAGTATTCGGTGTGTTCATGAGACTGTGGTAAGAAGTCCATAGAAATCAACTAGACGTCCATGTTGCCAACTAAAGATCAAACGAACGCCATTCCAGGAAGTGTTGCACCTGTTAAATATGCGGTCATATATAGTAAGAGCGATGCAAGCAGTAAAATCCACGGATTGCGCTCAACAACATGATTACTTAGGCAAGTCGCTGATGATTATCTGGATCTAGATCCCTACAAGCACTGTTTCACTTTAGCGGGTACGTGAACTCTCAAAACACACGCTTTTGGGCAACAGACAATCCCAGGGAACGCTTTGAGGTACCTCTGCGTGATCTGAAAGTAGGCGTTCGGAGTGCAGTTTCAGGCCAACGTATTGGAGATCCATTTTCTTTAACAACATCGTGAACTCTCAGGTGAACGTAACGAGACTTTTGTAAATATTCATAGCGCAGCTAACGGGGGAAGAACGAGAGAGTGCCTTTTTACAGCAAAATGACGCTACGGCGCATACTTTACGGTTTTCAGTGTCATACGTTCATGAAGCTTTCGGAGAACAACGTACAGTTTCCGCAGTTTATAGCGTCCCAGATCGCCCGGTCTCTCTACCTATGATTTTTATTTGTGTGGAAATTTAAAACGCAAAGTGTTCTGTTCAGTCCACATACAGCTGAAGAGTTCAACTGGAAAAAGTATACAGGAACGTATTGAGACGTAGCGAGTTTTGTATCGAAGTTTATGCGAACATCATTAGCACCTCCGGTGAAATATGGAACCATTGAATGGTCCGTACGTTATTTTCCACCATAATAACTTATACAATAAACGAGTTAATCGTCTGTATGTTGTTTATAAGACATGGGCCTCTTTTATTTTGGTCACCCTGTACTAAATTAGTAGTGGGCAGATCACGTGGACTTGAATTCTCGTGTAATTTCGATGTATGCACTTTATCTCCTGTCACATAAAATTACAGCATTGATGGACATATTAAATAGCTTAGAGTAATATGAAGGAGCTGATATTCAGGGCAAAAGATTGAAATATGCTGACGACGTTGTAATTTTCTTAGAGCCCGTGATCTTGTTTAGAATATGTGATTCTTCAGTTTCTCCCGGCGTATTTCTTGCTCGAACAGTCCACGGGTGTCCATAGTGTCCAACGGGCACAATATTTCGGCGATCATACATGTCGCCATCGTCAAGAGCGCTGACGCACTGAGCTCCTGAGGGCGGACGGCCGTCTTAAATCTCCTCCCCTCGCGAGGTGTTCTCTCCGCGGTCTACGCACACGCGTCAGCGGTCGCTGAGACGCTGGCGTCGGCGTCTGTAGTGGCATCGGTGTAATTGCCTCGTCCGCCCTAGTCGCCGGTTCGTTTCCTTTGCTGAGCGTCTTTTTAATTAGACTCAATGCTGGTTCCCATGCCCTGCTGAGGTTGTAGCCGCAATCTCAGTTGATGAGTCCGTCCCTGGTACGACCGCTGACGCGCGGGCGCTGACCGCGGAGAGAACGCCTCACGAGCGGAGGATATTTAAAAGACGGCCGCCCGTCCTCAGGAGCTCAGTTCCTCAGCGCACCTGACCATGGCGACGTGTCTGATCGCCGAAATATTGTGCCAGTTGGACACTATGGGCCGGCAGTACACCCGTGGACTGTTCGAGTTTTTTAGAATATGTTTTACTGTCGCTTATTATGACATATCTGAAGATGGTAAATCTTCTCTACAGGGGTCAGCATGGTTTCTGAAAACAACAATCATGTGAAACCCAGCTCGCTCTGTCCGTCCACGAGACCCAGAAAGCGGTACTGCCGGCGCTAAAGTGGATACAGCATTTCTTGACTTCCAAAATGCGTCCGATTCACTTCCATAATGTCACCTAGCGGCCAAAATATGAGCTTACGGATTATAAGACCAACTCTCTGACTGTGTAACCTCCCCCCTCACTTATGGACCTTAATGACAGTGAAAAATTAAACCGCGTGTACCTAATGGAAATTTGGGAAAAGCAATCGTCACCGAAGTTAATCTATCGGTAAAGAGGGAGGAAAAGGTTACATCTAAATGAAAGGAAAAATGCAAATGAAACTGGTGGAAATTAATTTTGAAAAGGGGTAAAGTTAATAAAGAAAGTAAATGTGCGGCCGTTACGTTAACAATTAACTAGCGGTAATTAGATATTTGAGATTTGGGGGAAATCACGGTCGCCAGTCCTAAGGACAATTACTATAGTAACTGAAAAAGAAAGGTTATTACACATATAATTAACACTAGAAGCGTGGCAACTGAAGGTTGACACGTGTAGTGTGAAAACTGAAAGTTTGTCAGAAGTAATAAATTTCGCTACACTCTGACTTAATTTAGCAAAAGAATTAATAAAACCGGAAAATCGAAAGTTAATTTAGTGACTGAAGTTAATAGTGAGCTTTCTTTCTGAAGCACATCGAAATCCAGTAAAATACGGTTGGTCTTGGACTACCTCAACAATCATTTCAAAAGCAACTTGACTCTACGCAATTTAGAAACAAGAGATTTTACTTTGAACTTGAATTAAATGATTCTGAACTATTAACAATAGTAAAATTTAGTACGTACCAAGCTGAGCTGCAGTCACAGGTAAGCTAAAATATGCTAACAAAACTCGCACTCTAAATTTGTGCTCGTGTAACCTAAATATTGTAGCCAGCTACTGAACTTTGAAATTAAAGCAGTGAAATCTAATTATATTATTTTAATGCTGGCGTTTGAATTTCAACGACACTCGGGTTCATTTCGGAAAAGGAAGGGACCCTGCTTGGCAATGCAATTGGGACAATGAGCAACAAAGGTTCATGCTAAGTTGCTGTAATTTTGCGAGGCAAATGGAACAATTCGAAAAGCTGAGGTCTGCCATACAGTTCTGAAACTTTACGTGCTTTTAGTCTTCCTTGTTGGTTGATTGAAGGTTTGAAGCCGTCGATCGAGGAGGTGGCGACAGTCACTCATTGTCGGCCGTCGCTGTTGCAGAAGCTGGATGTTGGGGCGCCTTCTTCTCGACACGGTCACCAGGCGAAATGGGCTCTTGATGTGCGCTAGCTAATGCTTCCCGTCCGCGACACCATGTCAGAAACTATCATCGCGAGTCGAGCGCAATTACATGCTGCCAAACCCCGAAAGCGCGGCAACTCGCGGGAGCGTCACACAACACCTGCTCCACTCACTACTCCCCCAGACTCCCACTGCCCGCGCCCCACGCGGCAGAGTTAACACTCCCAAAGATCCTACACACTTTGATTCTTCACACGACCCATCGATGTAATCGTTCGATAGCAGTTTTCCCTAGGCCAGACCCAGCGTAAAAATACAAATAATATTTACGAAACAAACCAATTATACATCGACATAAGTGCATAAATATATATATACAAACAGTAAAACAATTACAATATATAAAGAGACAGAAATGTCATATCTTGAGGTAACAAAACAAGGAAAAAAAATAATAGTACAATAGATGAAAATAGGAGGATATGCATTTCCGGCGTTACACGTGCCCCACATTGTCTGAGGATGTTCGTGTAACGTAAACAGACTCAAAAAATGTCCCAAAAAAGAAACAGCGGAAATGCATATGCTCAAAACATCAACAAAAGTTAGCATTCGTCTAATTAACCATAAATCAATTTTTAGACCATAATAATTGAGTGGAGACACTCCTAATCTTATTCCACTCTGTCACCTTGCACAAAATAAAACAGGTTGACAACATATTAAAATTCATAGAAAATGGTTTAGCTATTCCAAAATCATTAAAATTCGTAACACTATGAGAAATGGAATACTATTTGCAAAATTAATTTGATTGCATGGTCATAAAAACAGGTAGATCAAAATACGCAAATAAATAATTAAATAGACTATACATTTTATATAACCTTTTCATAATTAATATTCTCGTCACGAGAATCTACTTAACGCTAAACAAGAAAATAATATTCTGTAGATCGAAAAAAACATAAATATTGACAGCAGAATTCTTTCACATCAGCTGTCCGGGAAGAAAAACTATTCCGCCTTTCGTACTCGCAAGTACAAAGAATGCCGACAGCGGCACAAGAGCCGACAGCGGCACCGCCTCGCCAGTATTGTTGCGCCCGCCTGTGCGGCACGCTTGATCTCACTCGCCTGTGTAACGGCATTTCCAGAACGTCCGTTTCACTGAATTCTTTCGGAAAAACTCACTCCCGAGTAATCTCAAGGAGTCCATTAACACTATCACAGTGGATAACTCAACACTGTCCATCATCACACATGTGTACTAGCCTGAAACTTAAAACAGCGTCTAAGTACACCGGCAATGACTAGTAAATCACATATTTATTAAATCTTACAGCTAGTTACAAAATCATATTTACATTCCTTAATCTACTGTGACTCAGCTGAAAACTTAAACTAGCAGCTTGGATTTTTAAATTGATTAATATTCAGTAACTCTTAAATCATTTAATCAACATAAATTACTTATTAATTACAACTTCTTTAATGACCTCTAGGTCAGGCAAAAGCATCGCCACATGGCACATCCTTAAATCTTACGCTCTTTATCTACATACTGTACAAATGACCCTATCTGTGGTACTAATCAATCCTTGGTTGGTACAATTTCAGGTCTACAATGTTTCGTATACCTAATAGCTTTCCAGAGCTTGGATACTCTAAGCAATAAGCATTTGTGTGAGGTATACCAATGACTTTATATGGTCCATTATAAACAAACTTAAATTTAGAGATTTCATTGTCTATCTCGCTCGATTTCTCATGAGCTTTTACAAGTACTAAGTCTCCGATTGCAAACTTAGCAAAACGCGCTTTAGCGTCATGACGACGTATGCGAGCATCGGCTTTTAGCTTCATTACTTCTCGCAAACGATCTTTTTTCACACCAATACTAATGTTAATCCGTGGAGGGAATTTGATTATCTCTTCCAATTCACTTTCTACACTTTTGTCAATGCCGAAATTCCACACATTACAGTAGTTCAAATTCATACCTACGTCAATACCATTCGGCCAGTTAACAATGTGTATAGGCTGGTATTGCCTATGCACACCGTCTCCTGCCTTGTCAAAACTAACTACTATTGTTTTAAGTTGTGACGTACATGTCAAAGTTTTGCTTTCGCAATTAATCACTGCACGGTACTTTAATAGCCAATCTAACCCGATAATTACTTCCGTAGTTGTCTGGCACGACGACAAACTCTTGTTCAAATCGTGCCCCATATATCTCGAAGTTGACAAAAATCTGTTTTGTGACCGGTTTACTGGCCTTCCCAGTAGCACCGATAATTTTCACTCCTGTTACTGGCATAACTACGATGCCAGGTCTGTCTTTCAGTAACTCAAATATTTTCCCAGATACAGCACTCAATTCTGCACCGGTGTCAATCAACACGTTTAGTTGTAGGTCGTGCATATTAACAGACACTACTATCTGTCTACACTTGTCTTCGACTGTTTCTTTATTTTCCCACAGTAAATCCTCGTCTATATCCAGGTCATTCCAGAAAAAACCATCCGGCTTTGATCCTAAATCCGGTTTATCTGGCGGCTTTTTCAGCTTCTGTTCACATACAGTTTTAATTTCAACACGTTTGTCCTGAGGCTTTGTCTGTAGCTTCGCCTCCAATACCGAAACCTTTTCCTGTAACTCGTCAACTAGTGAGTGTTGCATTGCTATCGATTCACTAATTGTCACCTTCGTTGATTCCTCTTTAGCCAGATTGATCTCATCTGCCAATCTACCTGGAGAAATGTGCCCAGTAGTATCTGCAATTACTTCCTCTAGATCTGCGCAACCCACACTGTTATCGTCTGACCGTATAACGTCAGCTCTAACCTCATACACACTGTAATCTACGTGGTTTTTTACCAATCGTGTCCGGCTATCACTAAAATTTTCGTAATCTTTCTCCTTAATACTCTCGCAATGTTTAAACTGGATGTTCGCGTCGGATGGGTCGGCTACTTCTACCATTACAACTTTCGGTAAAGTGTGCCGGTTAGGGCCAGAACTTTACGTTACTACTTCAACATTCAACTCCTGCGGGACGAAACACGACGCATCTTGCTCGTGCTCCCCATTAACATCAACTATTTCTAGTAAAGTCTGCCGGTTAGGGCTAGAACTTTCTATCACTTCAGAATCACTATCTTCCTGCGGGACGAGACGCGGCAAATCCTGCCCGCGCTCCCCATAAACACTTCTCCCGTACAGGCCCCTATAATCTCTTAGTTCGTCGTATAAGCGACCGAACTGCCTTAACCAGACCTCATCCCTCTCTGCATCTCCTCGCTCGATGACGGACGTTTTATCCGACATCTGATCTTCTTTCAACACTTGCGAATTATTCTTAAACTCAATCTCCAGTTCCGCTGTGGGTGTTACAGCTGCCACTTTATAATCGATTTCCGGAACACTACTTAAATTGTTCTCACTGACAGTGAATGTACTTCCTACTGCCGTGTCTACAGCTGATCTACTACTTGTGGGCGCACTCCTTTCTCCTAACACTGGCACACCCTCCCGCCGTTGATTATTCCATACGGAATTTTCATAACGACGACACCTGGGTTTTCTCCTGTTATTGGGCCGCCAAAATTTCTCCACGCCCGGTCGGCCCCTCACCGGCGCGGCTAATGGTTTCCCTGTCTCGTCCCAGCAGATACGCTCCCCGGATACTGCTGAGGCGGCTGGTCACACCCTCTGGCGTTATTACTATTCTGCGCAGCCCGTATCACGCTAGTATGATAATGGTTTCCGTCATTCCGGTTATTATTTGCATTGTACCGATTGTTATTACGGTCCGAACCATTACTGTTATTGCTGCCATAGTTGCGGTATGCATTATTCCCATGGTTATCGTTGGTGTGGTTGCTGTGGTACCCGTTGTTGTTACCACGGCCTCTACCACTGTCGCGATTATTGCGCCAATTGTCCTCGTCCTCCACTCTTTCCAGGAAATCATTTATTGTCCTGTAATTGCTTCCTACGTAGCGTTTTGTATCATCTGGAAGCTTTTTGTAGAGTTCCCAGACTATTTCGGATTCCGTGCGGCGATCACGCAAATATTCCAACTTGCGGATCCAGCCCTCACCAAACTCCTTCATCGAGCCGCGCGAATTCGCATCGAAAGGCCTCGATACGACAAATTCGCGCCAGACACTTTGCTGTTTTTGCTCTGACCAGTATTCAGCCAGAAACAAATTTTTAAACTCGTCAAAAGTCAGGTTCGTAATGTTGAGGTTTAGGCCCCAACGCTTGGCATCACCAGCCAACACATCAATAACCGCATTAATTTTTCTCTCATTAGTCCATGATCTGGGTAAAACTCTTTCACAATTTTTAATGAAATCCGTCGGGTGTATACCGCCTTTTTTCAAGGGGTCGAACCGCTCCTCTTTCGTCAACAACTCCGAACTATGTGCACAGATTGGCACTTAGCTCTGTTTTTCGTCAAGTTTCCTTTCTAATTCCGACACCCTCGTAATCACTTGGCAAGTGGTTGACGCAAGCATTTCCACTTCCCTTTTTCTCTTCGCAGGTGTTAGCTTGCTTCGTCACTTTGGTATCTACTTCGGATACTAAAGCCTTTAAAGTTTCCACCTTCTGTTGATCCTCTTTTCTCACTAATTGAATTTGTTCCGTCACCTTATTCTCGATGATCGGAGCAACTGCGTCTCCTACACTTTTCTCGATTCTGCTAATTTCGGAATCAAAACGAGTATTTATGCTCGCAATTTCCGCCTGGACGCCTATCATTTCCTGTTTAAGGTTACCGATTTCGGTATTAATCACGACAATATCGTCTTTGATTTTATCAACTTTTGTGTTAACAACTTCAACATTGTTGTTAACAACATTAATAGCTTTGTTCTCATTGTCTAGCATTTGTTCAATTTTTTCAGACTGAGCTACTTGCTTGGCAGCCTGAGCTGCTTGCTCGGCAGCCTGAGCTTCTTGCTTGGCAGCCTGATCTTTAATTTCTGCCGATTGACTCTTGATTTCGTTAATCAAAACATTCAAGAAATCAGTTAAATTCCCGGAAACCACCGGTTTTACTTCCGTAGCGGCTTCCTCTTTCATTGTCCCCCCGTATTCGTCATCAAGGGATTCAGATTTGATTTTCACTTCCGATTCCGAAACATTTTCTAAAGTCTGGAATTCCATTTCTGCTCTTTGTTGCGTTTCGGCGGTCGCATCTTTCATGCTAGCCGCCTGCCCCGGAACAATGGGTACCGCTGTGCGCGTTTCCCACTGTTCGACCGATTGTTCCGTATCCAAGTCTACCAAATTTTGGTAATTGTTGCCTTCACTCATTTTAATAATTTTCAATATAAATGCAAAATCTCAACTCTAATTAGGATTCCTCACACGAATATTCTCGCTGACGTATCGACCATTTCGTAACCAGTACTTTGTTACGAGATTTGCACAATGCAAAATTCGTGTCCAGAACAACCTCAAATTTGAAGATTGTCCTGTCACCAGGTCGCCACGTGTAACCTCCCCCCTCACTTATCGACCTTAATGACAGTGAAAAATTAAACCGCGTGTACCTAATGGAAATTTGGGAAAAAGCAATCGTCACCGAAGTTAATCTATCGGTAAAGAGGGAGGAAAGGGTTACATCTAAATGAAAGGAAAAATGCAAATGAAACTGGTGGAAATTAATTTTGAAAAGGGGTAAAGTTAATAAAGAAAGTAAATGTGCGGCCGTTACGTTAACATTAACTAGCGGTAATTAGATATTTGAGATTTGGGGGAAATCACGGTCGCCAGTCCTAAGGACAATTACTATAGTAACTGAAAAAGAAAGGTTATTACACATATAATTAACACTAGAAGCGTGGCAACTGAAGGTTGACACGTGTAGTGTGAAAACTGAAAGTTTGTCAGAAGTAATAAATTTCGCTACACTCTGACTTAATTTAGCAAAAGAATTAATAAAACCGGAAAATCGAAAGTTAATTTAGTGACTGAAGTTAATAGTGAGCTTTCTTTCTGAAGCACATCGAAATCCAGTAAAATACGGTTGGTCTTGGACTACCTCAACAATCATTTCAAAAGCAACTTGACTCTACGCAATTTAGAAACAAGAGATTTTACTTTGAACTTGAATTAAATGATTCTGAACTATTAACAATAGTAAAATTTAGTACGTACCAAGCTGAGCTGCAGTCACAGGTAAGCTAAAATATGCTAACAAAACTCGCACTCTAAATTTGTGCTCGTGTAACCTAAATATTGTAGCCAGCTACTGAACTTTGAAATTAAAGCAGTGAAATCTAATTATATTATTTTAATGCTGGCGTTTGAATTTCAACGACACTCGGGTTCATTTCGGAAAAGGAAGGGACCCTGCTTGGCAATGCAATTGGGACAATGAGCAACAAAGGTTCATGCTAAGTTGCTGTAATTTTGCGAGGCAAATGGAACAATTCGAAAAGCTGAGGTCTGCCATACAGTTCTGAAACTTTACGTGCTTTTAGTCTTCCTTGTTGGTTGATTGAAGGTTTGAAGCCGTCGATCGAGGAGGTGGCGACAGTCACTCATTGTCGGCCGTCGCTGTTGCAGAAGCTGGATGTTGGCGCGCCTGGCTCTTGATGTGCGCCAGCTAATGCTTCCCGTCCGCGACACCATGTCAGAAACTATCATCGCGAGTCGAGCGCAATTACATGCTGCCAAACCCCGAAAGCGCGGCAACTCGGGGGAGCGTCACACAACACCTGCTCCACTCGCTACTCCCCCAGACTCCCACTGCCCGCGCCCCACGCGGCAGAGTTAACACTCCCAAAGATCCTACACACTTTGATTCTTCACACGACCCATCGATGTAATCGTTCGATAGCAGTTTTCCCTAGGCCAGACCCAGCGTAAAAATACAAATAATATTTACGAAACAAACCAATTATACATCGACATAAGTGCATAAATATATATATACAAACAGTAAAACAATTACAATATATAAAGAGACAGAAATGTCATATCTTGAGGTAACAAAACAAGGAAAAAAATAATAGTACAATAGATGAAAATATGATGATATGCATTTCCGGCGTTACAACTGTACGGAAGAGTTTCTAGCAAGTAAAAAAAAAATGGCTCTGAGCACTAGGGGACTCAACATCTGAGGTCATCAGTCCCCTAGAACTTAGAACTAGTTAAACCTAACTAACCTAAGGGCAACACACACTTCTATGCCCGAGGCAGGATTCGAACCTGCAACCGTAGCGGTCGCGCAGCTCCAGAGTGTAGCGCCTAGAACCGCTCGGCCACTTCGGCCGGCTTAGCAAATAAAGCACAGCATCATTTTCAATGGACAGAAGTTTGCAGGTCTAAAAGTATCTTCGGTCGTACTCCAAGGGAATGTTGTAGGGCAATTAGTTTCCGCAATACATAAAAATCCAGAAGACATCTTCAAAAGTTTCATGGGGATTTTCGAGGACGACGCTGACGTAAAGAGAGTAACCGGAACTCTAGAAAATTGTAGCTAAACGCAGTAAGACACGAAGAAGATCGATGTTTGGTGATGCACTAGACAGAAAGACCCATTATTGAATTACACGGATACAGAAGAATCACTAGAAGCAGTTACTTCCATAAAATGTTATGGAGTACGCGTACGGAGCGATTTAAAGTTTATTGATCGCATGAAACCAATCGTTTGAAAGGCAGATGGTAAACTGAGATTCATCGGAAGAATGATCAGGAAATATAGCACGTCAAAAAAGGAGGTAACTTGAAAAACATTTGCCGGAAGAATGATCAGGAAATATAGCACGTCAAAAAAGGAGGTAACTTGAAAAACATTTGCCGGCGCTACAGTCTGGAACCGCGCGACCGCTACGTTCGCAGGTTCGAATCCTCTCTCGGGCATGGATGTGTGTGATGTCCTTAGGTTAATTAGGTTTAAGTAGTTCTAAGTTCTAGGGGACTGATGACCTCAGCATTTGAGTCCCATGGTGTTCAGAGCCATTTGAACCATTTTTTTTGTTATTCTCATTTTAACAGATCCAGTAATTCTTCTTCACTTTTACTGATTACTGATGATGTTGAATTGAATGAACAATCTAATGAGTGCAGCATATGGTCTGAGAATAAACCGAAGAAAGACGAAAGTAATAAGCAGTAACAGAACTGGCATTAGTAATAGACTTATCAAACTACTGACGAAGTAAGGAATTCTGATACTTTGGAAGCAACATAGCGCGGACGAAGCAAGGAGGACACAAAAAAAGCATACTAGCAGAGGCAAAGGAGGCGTTCCTGGGCAAGAGAAGTCTGCTATTGCCACTCGTCACGTTCTGCAAATATTCTCCACTTTTACAGAGGATAGCAAAATTATTACCGGATCTTATCAATTACATCCTTTCAATACCAATCTTGAATTTTTATTTTATCCCAGTCATTCCATCTTCGATGTATATATTGAATAGTAGAGACGAAGCTCTAGATCCCTCTCTTAGCTGTATTTTAATACGAGCACTTGGTTTTTGATATTACATTCTAATTGTGCCCTCTTGATTCTTGTATATACTGTGTATTATTCACCTTTCTCTTCATCTTACTACTATTTTGCTCAGAATTTCGAACTGCTTGCTCGGTTTTACGTTGTCGAACGCTTCTTCCAGGTCAACATATCTAATGAACATATCTTGACGTTTCTTAAGTCTTGTTTCCAGATCGCCAGAACGTCAGACCTGCTTCTCTGGCACACTTACTTTCACGAAAGCTAAACCGACCTCCATCTAACAGAACCTCAGCTGTATTTTTCGTAATTCTGTGTATTATTCTAGTCAGCAGTTTCGATGCAAAAGCAGTATAGTTGACTGTACGGTAGTTGTAACACATATGAGCTCTTGCTGTCTTCGGGATTGAAAGTATTATGTTTTTCCGAAAGTCTAACGTAAGTCTACAGACTGACGGACTAAACTCCACTTGAATAGTAGCATGGTTGCCACTTCCCTAACGATTTCAGAAATTCCAAAAATATTATCTATCCCTTGTGACTTCCTCGAGGGTAAATCTCCCAAATCTCTATTAAACTGTGAAAATACTGGATGTCCTGTATCTTCCATATACAGGGAGTTAGAAAAAGGTACGGCGAAACTTTCAGGAAACATTCCTCACACACAAATAAAGAAAAGAAATTATGTGGACATGTGTCCGGAAACGCTTAATTTCCATGTTAGAGCTCATTTTAGTATCGTCAGTATGTACTGTACTTGCTCGATTCACCGCCGTGATTTAATACGGGATACTCTACCTTTGCTGCTAGAACATGTGCCATTACAAGTACGACACAACATGTGGTTCATGCACGATGGAGCTCCTGCACATTTCAGTCGAAGTGTTCGTACGCTTCTCAACAACAGATTCGGTGACCGATGGATTGGTAGAGGCGGACCAATTCTATGGCCTCCACGGTATCCTGACCTCAACCGTCTTGACTTTCATTTGTGGGGGCATTTGAAAGCTCTTGTCTACGCAACCCCGGTACCAAATGTAGAGACTCTTCGTGCTCGTATTGTGGACGGCTGTGATACAATACGCCATTCTCCAGGGCTACATCAGCGCATCAGGGATTCGGAGGGTGGATGCATATATCCTCGCTAATGGAGGACATTTTGAACATTTCCTGTAACAAAGTGTTTGAAGTCACGCTGGTACGTTCTGTTGCTGTGTGTTTCCATTCCATGATTAATGTGATTTGAAGAGAAGTAATAAAATGAGCTCTAACATCGAAAGTAAGCGTTTCCGGACACTTGTCCACATAATATATTTTCTTTCTTTGTGTGTGAGGAATGTTTCCTGAAAGTTTGGCCGTACCCTTTTGTAACACCCTATAGACTGCCATTTCTTCATCAGTCACAAGTCCTCTCACTCGTAGAGGTCCTTAACGTTCACTTTCTTTCCACCTAATCGCTTTCTGCGTTGCACGATCAAATTCCTATCCCACTCTTAGTGTTGACGCACTTGCATTTAATTTCACCGAAAGCTGTTTTGACTTTTCTACGTTGGAAACTGTCCTCCTGAAAACCATTTATTTTTCGAGTTCGTTACTAATTTTAAAAAAGTCTGTTTCGCCTTATCATTCTCCCTAATTCCTGTAGATTTCATTCCTATGTGACTTATATTTCTGTATTACTGAATCTTTGTAGGGTTTTGTATTTCTTTAAGACAGAAAAATGTAACGTATTTTGCAAATGGACGTAAAGAAGCGTTATTTTATTATTACTAGATTGTGGGATAGTCGCTGCAAGTTACCGTCCGCCATAAATTTCGGGAAGTATGGATTCTGAGAGTTTTAACGTGTAACAAAGAAACAAACACCGTCCGAAAAGACCTTGAACGCCCAACGGCACCGACCGGCTGCCGTGTCATCATCGGCCTGTAGACGTCACCGTATGCGAGTACGCAGGCACATGCGGTCTGCACGCCGCTCTCACGTCTGTTGTCAGTTTTCGTGACCGGTGCTGCTGTTTCCCAATGGAGTATCTCCTCATCTGGTCTCACAATGGCTGAGTGTACACTTTCCAATATCACACGGCAGACGCGGACGGTAACCTATCCAGCTGCTTGCCAAGACGGACAGCGCTTAACTTGGGTGATCCGAGGGGAACAGTTGTTATAATTGCGGCGAGGCCGTTGGCTGTTATGTGTATCGATGCATGAAAGTAAGTGTAGGAAAGGAAGATACTAGACTGAGATTCAAGGGAACAATCTTCAGGAAGAGTACTCCACCGCCGGACGGAGTGGCCGTGCGATTCTACGCGCTACAGTCTGGAGCCGAGCGACAGCTACGGTCGCAGGTTCGAATCCTGCCTCGGGCATGTATGTGTGTGATGTCCTTAGGTTAGTTAGGTTTAAGTAGTTCTAAGTTCTAGGCGACTGATGACCTCAGAAGTTAAGTCGCATAGTCCTCAGAGCCAACCAGTACTCCACCCACGAAGGATGTGGCTCGCTAAACAATCTATCGACCCATATTGTGATTGCTCGTCAGCTTGAATTTTATCTGATAGGACTGACGGAGAAAATAGAGGCGATCCCAAATAAGAGCACTGAGCATCACGATATGGTTTACTGGTAACTTACCGAGCGGGTATGTTCCCAGAAGAGAAACCTGTATGTTCCTTCTTAACAGACACTTCTCAGGTCGCAGGTTCGAATCCTGCCTCGGGCATGGATGTGTGTAATGTCCTTAGGTTAGTTGGGTTTAACTAGTTCTAAGTTCTAGGGGACTGATGACCTCAGCAGTTAAGTGCTCAGAGCCATTTGAACCACTGACACTTCTCACGATGTGGGGCCGGGGCTGTTCCTCAGGTAAGTAACGTAGCTTGGCATGGTACCACGGTAAATTAGCTTTTTATGTTCGACCGTGCCTTATTCTGGCATGTATTTGTTTATTTTATGCTTTTGAAGAAGGCTAGATTACTCTAGCTGAAACTGGGGTGTAGACCAGTAACTTTTCGCAACTGAGGCGGATTTTTGACAATCAATTTATCACAGATGCTGACAGGGCTGCAATATGTTAAAAATTCTTAAACTTCTCACACAGATACAATGAATTTCTGGAGATCTAACTCACACAGAGGCGTATTAAAATTCTTTTTTCCTGCTCACCATTCCCAAATGCGGGAAGTGATGAAAGTACATAAACTAATCTTTGAGGTAGACCAAAAGATGCAGATATTTGGACCCAAAATATTTATTTCATGGAGTCTCCCGCACCTTTTCGTTCAGTGTAGGAGAGGCAATAAGGTGAGCTGTTAAAAGAACGCTGTTTAAAGAAGGAAGCGGCAAAGGCGGTAGTAACGTTTAAAATCGGTACTCGGGAAACGACTTTGGCTGTAAAATAAAGGAAGGAATCGTGGGAATAACCGATATTGGTCTTCGCTGCTAAAGCTTATAATTAGAAGCGAGGAATTACCATTCAATGGGCATCCTTTGCGGCACAATGGGGACCCCGAGGAGAGCAGATCGCCCAGAGTCGCACAGACAGAAACGATCTTGCCCTTCCGACCTCCCTGCGGAATAATTAGAGGGGCATTTTCAGTCCTTTTCGGGCCGCTTAACTTATTCATAGTTCGGGCGCGAGGTCGTTCAGACAGCAGCGGGCCCTTGCAGTATTCATAAGGTCCTCCGCTAATCAAGAGCTAATCAATTATTTCGCCGCGACAGCAGCCTCGGCCAAAACGGTTTATTTTTTAATAGGTCCGGCTATTATATCTTGTTAATTGGATTTTGATGAGGGCTCCGCCGTACAGGCGGCCAGACAGGAAACTGATCTGCCGGCCGCGGGGGCGTGAATTATAGCTGGCGATGGGCAGACGCCAACCACTGACGCACCACCACCACTGCCACCACCACCGCCCCCGATAGCCACAAAGCCGCCGCCATCTTTGTGCCCGGTTCGCTGCTGTGCATTCGACGATTATGCGGATGGTTCTAGGAGGAGAAGGGGTCGTCCATTGTAACCATCAGGCGATCATCCACTGTAAAATGGCCAATCACTGCTTCACAGCAAAAGTGTAAATCTCTTTGTAGATTGTTTTAGTTATGATGGTTGCTATCGTATGCGACTATTGGCGCTTCACAGAGAGAACGCCCTTCGTTACGAAATAAACCTGACTGAGCCCAAAACAAACACGGGCCTCTTACACTTTTTAAATGCTAAACTCTTCGAATTTAAAGATGGGAAAATTGTCACCTTCAAATAATAACAGTACAGATTGACGTTACTTATTTTCATTATATGTAAATTTAAGGAAAAAACACTGGCTCAAGTGTCAAGAGATATGTGCAACATTGCTCTGGGGTAATACTGGTCAAATTAGGTATTAAACTAAAGGACGCTGTGTTAATACAAGTGTCCATGCCGATGTCCAAAGAAAAGGATGCGCTAATGACGAAATGTACGAAGAAATAACTAATGTGATAAGTCACGTTAAGGTAGATGGTTCAAAATGGCTCTGAGCTCTATGGCATTTAACTTCTGAGGCAATCAGTCCCCTAGAACTTAGAACTACTTAAACCTAACTAACCTAAGGACATCACACACATCCATGTCCGTGGTAGGATTCGAACCTGCGACCGTCGCGGTCGCGTGGTTCCAGACTGTAGCGCCTAGAACCGCTCGGTCACCCCTGCCGGCAAGGTAAATGGAAACCTGATTCTCATGTGGGACTGGAATGCAAATGTGGATGAAGAACCAAGGGGGGATTGTCGGGAACTATGGACTTGGAAGAAAAAATGAAAGAACAACACGACTAATTGAGTTCTGATCGAAACACCAACAATTGCAAACACATTTTTCCAACATTACAAGCTTAGAAGATACATCTCCAGAAGACAACAGGTCGACTACATTGTAGTGAAATCCCGTTTTTGGAACCAAGTAAAAAATTGCACGTTTTACCCATTTCCACATTGCAGGAACAGACAGTGCCAGAACATCGTCGTGATAAAAAATTCATTCAGATTGAAATGTATGGAGAAAAGGACAGCACAACAGAAATGGCAAACAGAAAAGTGGAAGTTGAGGGGCTGGTGAGGCAATATGCACAGGTAACAGATCTAATACCTAAATCTGTTGTATATAAAAAACAAGAGCAAATGAATTACAACAGATCTTATTCAGAATGAGATTTTCACTCTGTCGCGGAGTGTGCGCTGCTATGAATCCTCCCGGCAGATTAAAACTGTGTGCCGGACCGAGACTCGAATTCGGGACCTTTCCCTTTCGCGGGCAAGTGCTATACTAACTTGGTAGCGCACTTGCCCACGAAAGGCAAAGTTCGCGAGTGCGAGTCTCGGTCCGGCACAAAGTTTTAGTCTGCCAGGAAGTTTCAGATCTTATTCAGCTTATCGAAAACAGAAGGCGATACGGAAACGCAACTGAGTAACATGGGAAAGCTGAATACAGAAGGCTAACGACTTTATTCAACAGAGATGCTAGGAATGCAGAAGAAAGTTTTACTTACGAAATGTGCACAGAAGTGGAAGAAAAAAATGCAAAATGCAAGAACCGATATAAAGGAAATGACATTTTCAGAGCCTTTACTGGACTCACGCAGATATGATTTTATAAATATAGACGAAGCGGCGAGTGATAATTTGTACGAAATTTGGGAATCTAGCCCGGGGCCCTGCTTATTATGCAGGTGCATTAGCCACTAAGTTACCTTAGCTAAGCGGTTCAGACAACTGAAACGGACTACCCGTACACGTAAAATCGTATCTGTATGAGACCAACAAAATATTTGAAAATGTGTCACTTTATTTCCATACGTACCTGCACCTGGGTTTCAGGCTCGGGTGAATTAGAAAGCAGCGAGGGGGACATGCTGTTTTGTATAGACTTAGTGAAGAGATGGAAAGAATACACTGAGGAATTCTACGATGGAGCACCTACATTGGATGATTTAATACGAAAAGAAGAGGAGGCAGACATAGAAGACGTAGGAGACGACATTCTGCAAGAAGAGTTTGAGAAACCTGTAACGATCTATGGGAGAACAAAGCAATAGGCACTGATGACATTCCTCCATAATTAATCAAACCCATTGGTGGACAGCTTGAAAATGATACTGCTGAAACTGGTTGTTGTTGTTGTTGTGGTCTTCAGTCCTGAGACTGGTTTGATGCAGCTCTCCATGCTACTCTATCCTGTGCAAGCTTCTTCATCTCCCAGTACCTACTGCAACCTACATCCTTCTGAATCTGCTTAGTGTATTGAGCTCTTGGTCTCCCTCTACGATTTTTACCCTCCACGCTGCCCTCCAATGCTAAATTTGTGATCCCTTGATGCCTCAAAACATGTCCTACCAACCGATCCCTTCTTCTAGTGAAGTTGTGCCACAAAATTCTCTTCTCCCCAATCCTATTCAATACCTCCTCATTAGTTACGTGATCTACCCATCTCATCTTCAGCATTCTTCTGTAGCACCACATTTCGAAAGCTTCTATTCTCTTCTTGTCCAAACTGGTTATCGTCCATGTTTCACTTCCATACATGGCTACACTCCATACAAATACTTTGAGAAACGACTTCCTGACACTTAAATCTATACTCGATGTTAACAAAGTTCTCTTCTTCAGAAACGATTTCCTTGCCATTGCCAGTCTACATTTTATATCCTCTCTACTTCGGCCATCATCAGTTATTTTACTCCCTAAACAGCAAAACTCCTTCACTACTTTAAGTGTCTAGACCCATCTATAACACAGGAGAGATCGACTTCCAGATATGCGTCATATGGTTCAAATGACTCTGAGTACTTTCAGACTTAACATCTGAGGTCATCAGTCCCCTAGAAGTTAGAAGTACTTAAACCTAACTAACCTAAGGACATCACACACATCCATGCCCCTAGGCAGGATTCGAACCTGCGACCGTAGCAGTCACGCGGTAATGCGTCATAGTTCCGGTTTTTGGACTCTAACATCACAGAAATCAAAATTCTCATCAAGATAATTTTGGGGAAAATTGAACAGAAGGTGGAGGATATGCTGGAAATCAGCTGGAGACACAGAAATACGAATCAACGAGTGCTGAGAAGGGTACAGTAAACCAGATCTCTGTGGAGGTACGTCCAAAGTAGAAGGTAGAAACTCGTGGGATACATTTTAAGAGACAGCAAAATCATTGGAACAGTAGTAGAAAAATCTATTGAGAGAAAGAATCGCCGTGGCAGACATGTATCAGGTTATTTACGATGTAGTATGCACTACATACGTGGAAAAGAAGAGGAAGACAGGCGGAAACAAACCTCAGGCTTTAACAGTAAGGAGACAGTTTTATTAGCCTTTCTGGCAAGTAATATTCCGACCGCCTAATAAACCTCAAGACTGTCAGCTCTTGTATTAACGGCCAGGCTCACTTCACGCTCATGATCTCTCTACTTTAGGTACAAAGATAATGACTGTTCGTGAAAGCCACTTTCAGTTATGTACTAATAACAATGTGTTCCAGCACGGAAATTACTGATTATCGTACGTGATATTGTTTTCTCACCCAATTTATTAAATATTTCTGCACGTCTTTTCACGAATGAACTCTTTCGTGAACTATTTTTGCTCTCTGGTGCGACGTGGTACTTTCAACTGATAATCCTAATTTGCAACGAATTCTCAAGGCACACAATCGCACACAGCCGCTCCATATGTAAGCCCAACACAACTCTCTGCACACCAACATGGCAAGTCAGCTAGTAGTGATAGAGTATTTTTGATGATACATAGGAAGACAACGCGTTCCTCAGAGAAGAAACTTCGAAAATTCTAGAAAGCGAAAACTAAAGAGTAGCGTATCACTACGTCATAACTCATAAATCAGTACTCCTTACTAGCTTTACAAAGATTTCTTGTCTGCTGGCTTTTATCTTGTAGTGATCTAAGTTTGTGACACCACTGCCCATGAACTGTCAAATCACGCGAGCCAATGTTTCTTCACCCAGCGGACGTATGTCTGGACAACATTATTTCTTCTTCTATATTTCGTCCTATAACCGTTCAGCGATCTTCAAGGCGAGTCAGTGACTGAATTAAACCACTTGACGCACTTATTCTGTGTGGCGTTTGTTGCGGAGAAAGAAGGCGTGTGCAGGTTGAGCTGGGGCTTGGGCAGAAGTGGGGCTCAATTTAAGCATCAATTTACTAAACATTCAAATACTTATGATAACAAAATAGTAGGAAAATATCAGTAAAAGAATGTATCCTTCGGCCGCCTATAAAGATAGTTAAGAAGGGCTCAAAACAATCAGTGTAACACAATTCCTTTCAAAACATAAACGTAATGAAAATCACACTTTTGCAATAAGATACATATCCGGCCAACAACATTAATAAATAATTTACAGTGTAGTGCCCTCAACCGTATTCAGTAATAATTACGGAGACAACTTCTGCGGTTCAACACAAGATGCCAGAACAACTCTTAGATAATATTTTGACTAAAGTTCAGTCTTGATCACGTCATATATGTTTTAATGATATAGATAACCGGTTTCGGTTCTTTCTACAAAACCATCATCAGACCCATGTCTCCCTTAGGATGGTAGGCGGAGCTCTCCTCTCTGCTCCTCGCATGAGTTGACTGCGTAGCAGCGAGGAGAGATCCGCCTACCATCCTAAGGGAGCCATGGGTCTGATGGTGGTTTTGTAGAAAGAACCGAAACCGGTTATCTATATCATTAAAACATGTGATCAAGACTGAACTTTAGTCAAAATATAACAATTAATTGATCACTGCTTTCCAAAAATGTTTACCAAAATTAACTCTTAGATAAGCTCAATTACGTAACACATAACTACACATCACTGTGCCACTACTGCCGTCGCCAAATAGCAACCACGACAAAGTACTCATAACGCTCTGTCAAACTACTTACAGGTGTATCTTCATAATTTTTTGTAGCAAAACACATACAAATGGTCATTAACAAGAAAAAATAACAAACAAATTCTTAGCATAAATTGCACCAACAGCTGAGCTACGCTCACGGTGTAGTCACACAAAAGCAGTTTCTACCTAATTCGATAGATCCGTGTCATAGAGTGTAATTTACAAATTAACTTGCTCTCGCTGATACCTACACGCCATCAACATATAGCCAAAACTCGTCTTAGCGGTAACCACGGAATTCTGTTCAACGAACACACCAACCACAAGGTGAAGAAATACTCGCTCGCATAATTTGACATTTAATGCTCAGTAGTGTCACGAATATAGATCACGACAAGTTACAAGCCTGCAGACAACAAATCTTTGTAATGCTTGTAAGGAAAACTGCTATATTTCGTGTTATGTCGTAGTGATATGGTACCCTTTATTTAACGCTGTCTTCTAGAATTTTCAAAGCTTTTTCTCTAACGATGGCGTTGTCTTGCTATATACGAGGGTAAGTCAATTATTATCCGCAATTTAGTTATATTTTTGTTCATTTTGGTAGCGCTGTCGTTTTACGTTGATGACGCATGCTTTGTTTATTTGTTGTTATATCTTTGTAATTTTCAAGCTGCTAGGTAAGTTTCGTTACCGCTGCCGTGCTGATGTTCATGGCTGCTCCGCTGTCTATTTGCACCAAAGAAGAGCAACGTCCAGTGATCCGATTTTTGTGGTCGGAAGGCGTATCAGGGGCCGAAATTCATCGAAGACGTTCGGTGCAGTACGGGAACAGTGTTTTGCCACAACGGAGGACTGCGAATGGATTGAAAAATTTCGAAATGGTGAAAGGTGGCTTGTGTTCTTGTATTAGAGTGTAATTCTGGTTTTCTTGCGCAATTATAGTATTTCTATTTTTTTATCACTTCAGTATAAATGGTATTTGAAATTTCTTGTCTTATTGAAGAAGAACCGCGCCAGATGTGTACGTTGAGTCATACTTCTACACACAGAACAGTTATACTTGTGCTTTGGTTTCGTAGGTTTTATAGTTGCTGGGGACTTAATTAATTAATTGTGTTAACGAAAATTTTCATTTCATTCTTTGTTGTTGTTCTATGCAGTCAGATTGCGTACAAAAACTAGTCAGGGTCAACCGTTTACGAAACAGCGTAATCGGACATACAGCTACCAAATCAAAAAATTAAAATTATTTGCATTTTATTTAAATAAGCCCCCATGCAATGGTCGCACAAGTGTTACGCACGATGCAGGAGCCGGACGACCGTTTACCGCCACAAATGAAGAAACTATTGAGCGTTCACGTGAAATGATTCTCTTGGACAGACGATTAACTATGGCCGAAGTGGCACATCGTCTGCAAATTTGTCTCGGTTCTGCCTACGAAATCATCCACAACAGACTTGGGTTTCATGAAGTTTGTGCAAAACGGGTCACAAAAGAAATCACACGTTTGCATAAACAAACGCGCTGGGACACCTGCAAAAAACATTTGGATCGCTATGGTAAAGAAGGGGGCGACTTCTTAGACAGGATCATTACTGGTGACGAAACACGGGTCCATCATTAACAGCCGGAGAGTAAACGGCAAAGTATGGAATGGAAACATCCAAATCCGCCACACAAGGGAAAGTTCAAGACCACACCGTCCGCAGGAAAATGATGCTTGCGGTTTTTTTGGGACGCACAAGGTCCAGTACTGGAACATTATGGGGAAAGGGGCACAGCAATAAACAGTGTACGCTACTGTGAGATGCTAAAGCCTGCATTTCGAAGCAAACACCGACTATTGATGTCAAAAGACGTTGTGTTGTAGCACGACAATGCCCATCCGCATACAGCTGCCCACACTGTTGAAACGCTCCAGAAACTCAAATTTGAAGAACTGCATCATCCTCCATTTAGACCCTATCGTGTCCCTTCTGACTAGCACTTCTTTGGCCCACTCAAACAGGCATTACAGGGCCGTCGATTTGCCTAGGACGAAGCAGTGAAAGAAGCGGTGCATTCCTGGCTCACAGCTCAACCGGAACCTTCTTTTATGAGGGCATCAGGAAGCTTGTACAACGTTGGATCAAGTGCGTTGAAACGCAAGGAGACTATGTCGAAAAATGATGTTCTTGTAAGTTTCCTATTTGATTAGAATAAAATTTTATAACTACTTTGCGTGTAATAATTGACTTACCCTAGTATAAAAGCATCCTAGACATATTGTGAGGAATTAGCAAACTAAATTTTAAAAAAGTCGTCACTGCCGATGCACGATCTCACGTCAACAGGAAAATATGAACAAAACACAAGCACGCCAACCACTGCGCCCAACCGACACTGCCTAGAATAGCCTTTAAACTTTTACCATGTTTCTCAGTTTGTGCACTACAACATCTTGGTAATGTATTTTTCCATACACAAGCAAACATGAAATAAAATTAACCACAAAACTGCGGGCCGACCGGAGTGGCCCTGCGGTTCTAGGCGCTACAGTCTGGAGCCGAGCGACCGCTACGGTCGCAGGTTCGAATACTGCCTCGGGCATGGATGTGTGTGATGTCCTTAGGTTAGTTAGGTTTAATTAGTTCTAAGTTCTAGGGGACTGATGACCTCAGAAGTTAAGTCGCATAGTGCTCAGAGCCACAAAACTGCGTGTTTTGAGTCATAATATGTGGCCGTAGCTTTTTTTTCTGAGGGAAGAAATATCCCGTTTTATCTCTTTAACAAACATCAAGGGCAGCTAGCGCGTTTATAAATTTCTACATTTCAACAATGCTACGCAGCAAACAACATATAAATGCATCATTGACACATTTTGTAGAATTAAGAAATGAAAATTTAAAAAAAAATCTTCACTTAATAGACTCGATCCCATGTTAATTTAAAATATGAAGGAAACGCTAGCGTGATACTCACTGCGCTAGATCAACGTTTCAACAAACCGTTTTATAAACGTGTACCAGCAGTGACCGGTCAATTGAGACTACTGTCGCGCTAAATATGCACTGTGAGTAAATGTCAGCGGTGTCCTGGCAAAAATGATAACGAAGAGAGTTTCCAGGAAATGGACTCATGGCGAAGTTGTGCATGTAACTGGTTTCTACGAGGAAAGGCTGGCGTATGGAACGTACCGTTACTGGACTGCGGGAACTGATATCAGAAGTAAAGCTTGTTGACTAAAATGACTACAGCCTTTAAAACCTCCACAGATGTAGTTTATCCGCAGTTCAAGAAATCAGCCAAAGTAGTCTTATAACACAAATTAATTAACATAAAGAAATAAGTGATGTTTGAGACTTACCGTTTTGTAGCTAGGAAAATAGCCATTTAACTTCAAGTAACGCAGCTGTATCTCTAATTTCATAATATACCGTCGTATTTATTGATTGTATTACTATATAGGGTGTTGAAGAATAGACCTTTAGGAAGTTTAGAGTGATTCCTTAAGTGAATACAAGTAAAAACGTTCACATAAATGAATGGCCGTAAATGCTTCATTTAGCGGATATCAAGATGAACGTGATGTAATGTTATTAAAACATAATAGTTACTTTAGAAAATAATGAAGAGAATAAACGTAGCTCGCACTACAAATGCTAGTGTCACTTAACACTGATTGATTTACGCATGATATTATCTAGATTGGCAATTTTAGGTTCATTTACAAAATTTCATCCATATCCAGCGTTGCCATTCTCTTAAAATTTGGTTATTGTTGTTTATTTTCCATCAGAAGCTCTGCAATGAAATTCTCTCATCCTCCAAAATCATCCTGTTGCCTAATCCGCTCTCTTATCCAACAAGAACACTGTTGTTTCGTTTTATCTTTGTCACTGAAAGTATTAAAAGTGCAGCAAGGCCTCTTGCTTCACATACAAAATTACGGAACAAAAATCTCGCGGAATGCTATGTCTCAACTGTCACACACTGTGTGTAGACGCTTCCGACATATGCTCTCACAAGAATCTCACTTACAGAAACTGCCCTCAAGCATTGATTAGACAGTAAATATCAGTGAAAATGCGCCCCTAATAGAAACTCAACTGCGAGTACTATCTGAGAGCAAAAACTCGCAAGTGTATCTTAGCGGTGAGAACGCGCCGGGCAGGCAGGTTAGTGGGTGCCCTTCCTACCGTAGGGTTGCCTGGCGGTGGACGCTTCCCACCAACATGCAGCGATCTGAAACAATGACTCGGAGTACCTGCACCGACTGGCCTCACCGTAAATCATACTTTACTAAATACAATAACTTGATACACCTGAATACTGCATTTTAAAACCCTGAAACCGATCGTGGTTTTAATAAATAATTAGTACAATTGAACATTATCAACCTAAATTAATTAGGTGCAAAAGAGGTAGTACTACTTAACACGCAGTCTAAGGATAGCTTTCATGCTGACGCTTTGTACTCACGGGTGGATATTTATTTTACTTCAAGGTGAATTAAAGCTTACCTTTACCACGGCAAACGTTGTGACATAGCCTGTAGCTACACTTTATGCAGAACACATGTTTGTACTACGACTGTACATTTCATTCTTTTCGTATTTAAAATTTAGCTAAAATGTAAGTATGACTCAGGAAACGTTAGGAAAAATCAGTCCTTGACTAACTTTCCGAGCCACGCGGGGTAGCAGCGTGGTCTGAGGCGCCTTGTGACGGTCCGTGCGGCTCCTCCTGTCGCAGGTTCGAGTCCTCCCTCGGGCACGGGGGTGTGTGTTGTCCATAGCGTAAGTTAGTTTAAGTTACATTAAGTAGTGTGTAAGTCTAGGGACCGACAACCTTAGCAGTTTGGTCCCATAGGACCTTACCACAAATTTCCGAATTTTCCTAACTTTCCGACAGGTAAAACCTGTGCGCCGCTTGTGGTTGCTACGCTTACATAAAAGTGAGTTAATTTTCAACTCTGCAACCGGAATCGTTTATACACAGGCTCGTACTGCCATCAACATCATGTGGAAATAGATGTTGTGTGCTGGAGTGTGTGTATTATGACGATCGATAAGTTAAAATTGTTGTTTTTGTGGTCTTCAGTCCTGAGACTGATTTGATGCAGCTCTCCATGCTACTCTATCCTGTGCAAGCTTCTCCATCTCCCGGTACCCACTACAACCTACATCCCTCTGAATCTGCTTAGTGTATTCATCTCTTGGTCTCCCTCTACGATTTTTACCCTCCACGCTGCCCTCCAATACTAAATCGGTGATCCCTTGATGCCCCAGAACATGTCCTATCAACCGATCCCTTCTTCTAGTCAAGTAGTGCCCCAATTCTATTCAATACCTCCTCATTAGTTATGTGATCTACACATCTAATCTTCAGCATTCTTCTGTAGCACCACATTTCGAAAGCTTCTTGTCCAAACTGGTTATCGTCCATGTTTCATTTCCATACATGGCTACGCTCCATACAAATACTGTCAGAAACGACTTCCGGACACTTAAATCTATACTCGATGTTAACAAATTTCTTTTCTTCAGAAACACTTTCCTTGCCATTGCCAGTCTACATTTTATATCCTCTCTACTTCGACCATCATCAGTTATTTTGCTCCCCAAATAGAAAAACTCCTTTACTACTTTAATTGTCTCATTTCCTAATCTAATTCCCTCAGCATCACCCGACTTAATTCGACGACATTCCATAATCCTCGTTTCGCTCTTGTTGATGTTCATCTTATATCCTCCTTTCAAGACACAATCCATTCCGTTCAACTGCCCTTCCAAGTCCTTTGCTGTCTCTCACAGAATTACAGTGCCATCGGCGAACCTCAAAGTTTTTATTTCTTCTCCATGAATTTTAATACCTACTACAAGTTTATCTTTTGTTTCTTTCACTGCTTGGTCAATATACAGATTGAATAACATGGAGGAGAGGCTACAACCCTGTCTCACTCCCTTCCCAACCACTGCTTCCCTTTCATGTCCCTCGACTCTTATAACTGCCATCTGGTTTCTGTACAAATTGTAAATAGCCTTTCGCTCGTTGTATTTTATCCCTGCCACCTTTAGAATTTGAAAGAGAGTATTCCAGTCAATATTGTCAAAAGCTTCCTCTAAGTCTACAAATGCTAGAAACTTAGGTTTGCCTTTCCTTAATGTAGCTTCTAAGATAAGCCGTAAGGTCAGTATTGCCTCACGTGTTACGGCATTTCTACGGAATCCAAACTGATCTTCCCCAAGGTCGTCTTCCACTAGTTTTTCCATTCATCTGTAAAGAATTCGCGTTAGTATTTTGCAGCCGTGACTTATTAAACTGATAGTTCGGTAATTTTCACATCTGTCAGCACCTGCATTCTTTGGGATTGGAATTATTATATTCTTCTTGAAGTCTGAAGGTATTTCGCCTGTTTCATACATCTCGCTCACCAGATGGTAGAGTTTTGTCAGGACTGGCTCTCCCAAGGCCGTCAGTAGTTCCAATGGAATGTTCTCTACTCCGGGGGCCTTGTTTCGACTCAGGTCTTTCAGTGCTCTGTCAAACTCTTCACGCAGTATCATATCTCCCATTTCATCTTCATCTACATCCTCTTCCATTTCCATAATATTGTCCTCAAGTACATCGCCCTTGTATAGACCCTCTATATACTCCTTCCACCTTTATGCTTTCCCTTCTTTGCTTAGAACTGGGTTTCCATCTGAGTTCTTGATATTCATACAAGTCGTTCTCTTATCTCCAAAGGTCTCTTTAATTTTCCTGTAGGCAGTATCTATCTTACCCCTAGTGAGATAGGCCTCTACATACTTACATTTGTCCTGTAGCCATACCTGCTTAGCCGCTTTGAACTTCCTGTCGACCTCATTTTTGAGACGTTTGTATTCCTTTTTGCCTGCTTCATTTACTGCATTTTTATATTCTCTCCTTTCATCAATTAAATTCAATATTTCTTCTGTTACCCAAGGATTTCTAATAGCCCTCGTCTTTTTACCTACTTGATCCTCTGCTGCCTTCACTACTTCATCTCTCAAAGCTACCCAAGAATGGGTAGCTTTGAGAGATGAAGTAGTGAAGGCAGCAGAGGATCAAGTAGGTAAAAAGACGAGGGCTATTAGAAATCCTTGGGTAACAGAAGAAATATTGAATTTAATTGATGAAAGGATTTCTTTCGCCCATTCCTGTCTATTGTTCCCTTATGCTCTCCCTGAAACTCTCTACAACCTCTGGTTTAGTCAGTTTATCCAGGTCCAATCTCCTAAAATTCCCCCTTTTTTGCAATTTCTTCAGTTTAAATATACAGTTCATAATCAGTTAAAATTAGAATCGACGATTGCTACTGCAAGTATTATGCTATTAGACCTGTTCTCACATAGCATTCATCGTGATATCACTATTTTCATTAATTTTGGCTTGGATTAATAAAAGAGGTGACACCCCACATTTTTGAACTTTCTTGTGACATCGTCGTAGTATTCCCAAAGGCCATTTCATATTTCCCTGTTTGTTGCTCGCTTCTTAGCAGCTTTGGCCGACGAAGAATAAATCCATTGGGGACTTGGATCTCCTCCTGATGAACTAGGGAAGAATCAGGCATAAATTGCCAGATATCTCCCTCTCTCCTCGCCCCAACATGCGAGCCATTCGCAAACTGCGTCGTGGCAGGAGCAGTCATCTCTAACAATTTTTGGTATGGATGGGACCGCTATAAATGTTGAGCAGATGCATCACATATAAGACAATCGGCGCGAGAATGTCAGTCACAGATAAAAATTTATCATCTAAGAATAGGACATTGCTTGCACCGAGTCAGAAAAATGCACAGTTTTTACGAATCATAAGGTTAATTATGAAAACGGAGGGCATGTGTTGGAATGCCAGGCAACGGCGACTCAGAACAATAATCTCTCTGAGGGCGCAGACGACAAGTGAGTGGTTTCCATGATTTTTCTCGGTTAAGCTGGTTGCCTTCTAATTGAATTTTCCGCAGCTTTCTTCACCACTCAATTTTGCAACACGATGAGGCTATGGCCTGTATTTTAACTTGCCCCTAACCTACGGCATGGTTGGTGGAAATACAATGCACAACTACTGCAGGTTTGTTGGGTTGTAAAAGGATAGCGTGTCGCTGGTGTTCTATGCATCATTCTTGTATAAATGGTTCAAATGGCTCTAAGCACTATGGGACTTAACAACTGAGGTCCCCTAGACTTATAACTACTTAAACCAAACCAAACTAAGGACATCACACACAACCATGCCCGAGGAATGGATGTGCCTGAACCTGCGAACGTAGCAGCAGCTCGGTTCCAGATTGAAGCGCCTAGAACAGCTCGGACACAGTGGCCGGTGCAGTCTTCTATAGTGCGTCTTGCTTGCCCTATGTAACTTTTGCCACAAAGACAAGAAATTTGACACATACCTGCTTTTCGTAAAAGCAAATGATCTTTCACAGATCTGAGAAGAGCTGACGTCTTGACCGTGAGTGGAAGATTACATCCGCTCTATGTTTCTTCTGTATTCTGGGAGTCTTTGAAGAAACACTTCCAACATATGGCAGGAAGTCTGTCGACTCTTTTATCTCACTTTTTACAGGATTATTGTTCAAACGAAGTCTTTTGATTTATAATGTATTTCCTTGTTCCCAGAATGAGATTTTCACTCTGCAGCGGAGTGTGCGCTGATATGAAACTTCCTGGCAGATTAAAACTGTGTGCCGGACCGAAACTCGAACTCGGGACCTTTGCCTTTCGCGGGCAAGTGCTCTGCCAACTGAGCTACCCAAGCACGACTCACGCCCGGTCCTCACAGCTTTACTTCTTTAGCACACTGGACTCGCATTAGGGAGTACGACGGTTCAATCCCGTCTCCGGCCATCCTGATTTAGGTTTTCTGTGATTTCCCTAAATCGCTTCAGGCAAATGCCGGGATGGTTCCTTTGAAAGGGCACGGCCGATTTCCTTCCTCATCCTTCCCTCACCCGAGCTTGCGTCCGTCTCTAATGATTTCGTTGTCGACGGGACGTTAAACACTAATATCCTCCTCCTCCGCCGGCCGGTGTGGCCGTGCGGTTAAAGGCGCTTCAGTCTGGAACCGCGTGACCGCTACGGTCGCAAGTTCGAACCCTGCCTCGGGCATGGATGTGTGTGATGTCCTTAGGTTAGTTAGGTTTAATTAATTCTAAGTTCTAGGCGACTGATGACCTCAGAAGTTAAGTCGCATAGTGCTCAGAGCCAACCTCCTCCTCCTCCAGCTTTACTTCTGCCAGTATCTCGTCTCCTACCTTCTAAACTTTACAGAAGCTCTCCCTCGAACCATGCAGAACTAGCACTCCTGAAAGAATGGATATTATTTCCTTGTTGTTTCTTCCTGTTTGATAATTCCATCTACAAACTACTAATGCCGAATTGGTGAAGGGGAAAAGCCCGGACGCCAATTGCTCGGAAATATGGTGAAGGTGGCTATTTTTCCCAAAGCTCATTTTCAGTCTGTTTACCTCGACTTAGCTTCTTCCACATATAATGCATAATACTACAGAATGACTTATAAATGAGATGCAACTGTGGAAGTTTTTCTACAGTGTTTCGTTACGTTGGTGGATATTTTTACTGTTTGTTTGTACTTCGCAAATGACCAGTTATTGTTTTCGACCATTGTCAGATCCATCGAAATGAATCAATTTTTACTGTCATAATAAAAAACGCAGATAGAACATAGAGAACTAACGGTGCAAACCATACCATCTGATACACAGTGTTGCCTCATATACACTCCTGGAAATTGAAATAAGAACACCGTGAATTCATTGTCCCAGGAAGGGGAAACTTTATTGACACATTCCTGGGGTCAGATACATCACATGATCACACTGACAGAACCACAGGCACATAGACATAGGCAACAGAGCATGCACAATGTCGGCACTAGTACAGTGTATATCCACCTTTCGCAGCAATGCAGGCTGCTATTCTCCCATGGAGACGATCGTAGAGATGCTGGATGTAGTCCTGTGGAACGGCTTGCCATGCCATTTCCACCTGGCGCCTCAGTTGGACCAGCGTTCGTGCTGGACGTGCAGACCGCGTGAGACGACGCTTCATCCAGTCCCAAACATGCTCAATGGGGGACAGATCCGGAGATCTTGCTGGCCAGGGTAGTTGACTTACACCTTCTAGAGCACGTTGGGTGGCACGGGATACATGCGGACGTGCATTGTCCTGTTGGAACAGCAAGTTCCCTTGCCGGTCTAGGAATGGTAGAACGATGGGTTCGATGACGGTTTGGATGGACCGTGCATTATTCAGTGTCCCCTCGACGATCACCAGTGGTGTACGGCCAGTGTAGGAGATCGCTCCCCACACCATGATGCCGGGTGTTGGCCCTGTGTGCCTCAGTCGTATGCAGTCCTGATTGTGGCGCTCACCTGCACGGCGCCAAACACGCATACGACCATCATTGGCACCAAGGAAGAAGCGACTCTCATCGCTGAAGACGACACGTCTCCATTCGTCCCTCCATTCACGCCTGTCGCGACACCACTGGAGGCGGGCTGCACGACGTTGGGGCGTGAGCGGAAGACGGCCTAACGGTGTGCGGGACCGTAGCCCAGCTTCATGGAGACGGTTGCGAATGGTCCTCGCCGATACCCCATGAGCAACAGTGTCCCTAATTTGCTGGGAATTGGCGGTGCGGTCCCCTACGGCACTGCGTAGGATCCTACGGTCTTGGCGTGCATCCGTGCGTCGCTGCGGTCCGGTCCCAGGTCGACGGGCACGTGCACCTTCCGCCGACCACTGGCGACAACATCGATGTACTGTGGAGACCTCACGCCCCACGTGTTGAGCAATTCGGCGGTACGTCCACCCGGCCTCCCGCATGTCCACTATACGCCCTCGCTCAAAGTCCGTCAACTGCACATACGGTTCACGTCCACGCTGTCGCGGCATGCTACCAGTGTTAAAGACTGCGATGGAGCTCCGTATGCCACGGCAAACTGGCTGACACTGACGGCGGCGGTGCACAAATGCTGCGCAGCTAGCGCCATTCGACGGCCAACACCGCGGTTCCTGGTGTGTCCGCTGTGCCGTGCGTGTGATCATTGCTTGTACAGCCCTCTCGCAGTGTCCGGAGCAAGTATGGTGGGTCTGACACACCGGTGTCAATGTGTTCTTTTTTCCATTTCCAGGAGTGTAGATACCATTACTTAGGAAGTGACAACGGCTGTATGAAAGTTCGCAACGCCTTATGTGTATGTATTTCTGTCAGCATTTTTTATAGCTCCGAGGTAAAAAAAGAGATACGTTGACGTCCATTGAGCAGAGGTTGTGACATATCATTTCTCAGCCTACAGAGAGGAGTGTTCGACGGAGTATTTTATTGGCATCATTTGTGCACTGGTTTATTTCATGGGCATCTTAACTGACTGAAATAGGCATATTGGAAAATGACGTTAGCTGTTGGCAAGGCAGGAAGTGACATTTGAATTTTCATGAGATATTTCCATGAGATGTATTAGTGGTCCTCGCTTGTTTCTGCAGCCAGATACTAATGAATGGTCTTTCCTAATCAACATTAAACTGGCTTGTAAAGCATACCGAATATTGTGACCGGGAGTATATTGGACTGCTCACTGACAAAAGTAGCATTAAATGGCAACACGTAAAAAAATACTGTGAAGAGGCAGCACCTACCACGCATCAGAAAAGATAGACATTAGAGGGGAAGGAGAGAAATACCCAACGTTAGTAGATATTTTTGAGTCGTAAAAGTATCATTGTGCAGTGTCTGGAGTGTCTGGATGTTCAACTGTTTCCTGAGTCGAGTGGAGTACGCGAAATCAGGGGTCGGTAAACAGTGCTCGTTGCTGTAGCAGGCAAGTTTTTGGTCCACTGGGGTGGAGGGAGATTACGTAGTATTGCACTTACAAGTATGCAGACTTCGACGGGCAATTCAGTTTGAGTGCAAACCTTTTCGGTATCTAGGTCGCGTCACAATGGAACGTCAAACAATTATATGATCGAACCTCGAAAGTCTCAGCGACATGAACAGTGCTGATTTCCCCAGGTTACTGTTGGCGTGCTCTCAGCGACCCCAGACAAACCTGCCGCCTATGTTCGTGAACCAGCTTCTTAACAAGATGCGATGTCAACAGTATAAACAAGCGGTAACAAGAGAACTTGTTGTGCGGCTTCGACCGCTTGCTGCAGGAAAACACTGCCTCTGGGTACGGGCTGACATTCAGCTGCTGTTTGTCAGACAACTGTAGTACGATCAATAGCGTTCCACACAACCGACTCACCATGGGCATCTTTACTACAAACCGTTATATAGTAACATAGGCTGACATGGGACAGCCGAAATAAGATGGTCTATGTAGAGAGCAAGGTGTTCGAAATTTCGATGAAAATAGTTACAAGGTAATGTAGAATATATAAAGGAACCGAGAAGGGAAAATAAGAATAGAAGAGGATAAAAGAAGTGTTAGTATTAGGAAAGAAGTAATATTGGAGTGTAGTATTCGGGCTACACAGTAAATAAACAATCACGAAAATAAAAGTAAATTTCGGAAGCGGAATTTACTTTCGGGGTGAAAGGATGTCAATGATAAGATTGGCTGTTGACGTTACTATTCTCAGTGAATGTGAGGAAGAATTGCAGGACGTATTAATTAGAATGAACAGTCTAATGAGTTCATATTACGGGCTGAGAGTGAACTGAATAATGACGAAAGTAACGAGGAATAGCAGAAATGGCATTAGCGACAAGCTAACCTCAAAATTGGAAGCCAGGATGTAGACGAAGTGATAGAAGTCTGCAAAATAGTAAATAAAGTAACAGACGACGCTAGGGTAACTACGAGGTAGGCAAAGAGGGAATTCGCTCTACAAAAGAAGTCTAATAATATCAAATATCGGCCTATATTTGAGGATAAATTTTTTGATAATGTACATTTCGAACACTGAACTGCGTAGAACTGAATCATGGGCTGTGGGATAACTGATGAAACAAAATAGAAGCGTTTGAGATGTGGTGCCCTGGAAGAATAACGAAAATTAGGTGGACTGAAAAGAAGTGAGAATGTTCTCCGTAGAAAATATTGAGAAGAAGAGCGGACAGGATGATGGGACATTTGTTACATCGAGGAATAGCTTCCATGGTACTTTAGATGTATAAGATACAGACTGTGTACAAGGTTACGCCGGCCGGAGTGGCCGAGCGGTTCTAGGTGCTATAGTCTGGAGCTGCGCGACCGCTACGGTCACAGATTCGAATCCTGCCTCGGGCATGGATGTATGTGAGGTCCTTAGGTTATAGTAGTTCTAAGGTTTTGGGGGACTGATGACTTCAGAAGTTAAGTCCCACAGTGCTCAGAGCCATTTGAAACATTTTGAACAAGTGTTACTCACAGGTAAAAATATTCGCACAGGACAAGATTTCGTAGTAGGCTTCTTCAAACAAGCCAGAAGTCTGACTTAAATCGTAGAAGACTACACTCCAAACAAACTCATCAGAACTCTGTCCGCACTGACCTCGGAAGGGCCAACGGTACCGGCCGATCGTTGTGTCATTCTCGACCTATAGGCACTGGATGGGGATATGAAGAGGTATGCGTTCAGCACACCGTTCTTCCGGCTGTTGTCAGTATTTGTGACAGGAATATTTTGAAATGAAACTTTATTACATTTAAATTTGCTTTCAATATTACAATAATTTCTCTTTTCCTGAAGCACATTGCTAGCGACTGCCATTCGCCGTTATATCCTCTCTGCGTCGGCGTTCATCGCTTATTTTGCTGCCCTAATAGCAAAACTCATCTGCTTCTTTTGTTGTCTCACTTCCTAGTTTAATTCCGCCAACATCATCTGCTTCATTTAGACTACAATACAATACAGTACAATACCCTTATTCTTCATTCGTTTACGTTCACTTGTTTACTCTTGTCAAGACTCTATCCACTCCGTTCAACTGATCTTTGAATTTGTAACCTCCCCCTCACTTATCGACCTTAATGACAGTGAAAAATTAAAGCGCGTGTACCTAATGGAAATTTGGGAAAAGCAATCGTCACCGAAGTTAATCTGTCGGTAAAGAGGGAGGAATGGGTTACATCTAAATGAAAGGAAAAATGCAAATGAAACTGGTGGAAATTAATTTTGAAAAGGGGTAAAGTTAATAAAGAAAGTAAATGTGCGGTCGTCACGTTAACAATTAATTGGCGCTAATTAGATATTTGAGATTTGGGGGAAATTACGGTCGCCAGTCCTAAGGACAATTACTATAGTAACTGAAAAAGAAAGATTATTACACATATAATTAGCACTAGAAGCGTGGTAACTGAAGGTTGACACGCGTAGTATGAAAACTGAAAGTTTGTCAGAAGTAATAAATTTCGCTACACTCTGACTTAATTTAGCAAAAGAATTAATAAAACCGGAAAATCGAAAGTTAATTTAGTGACTAAAGTTAATAATGAGCTTTCTTTCTGAAGCACATCGAAATTCAGTAAAATACGGTTAGTCTTGGACTACCTCAACAATCATTTCAAAAGCTACTTGAATCTGCGCAATTTAGAAATAAGAGATTTAACTTTGAACTTGAATTAAATGATTCTGAACAATTAACAATAGTAAAATTTAGTACGTACCAAGCTGAGCTGCAGTCACAGGTAAGCTAAAATACGGTAACAAAACTCGCACTCTTAATTTGTGCTTGTGTAATCTAAATATTGTAGCCAGCTATGAATACTTTAACTGAAGTTTGAAATTAAAGCAGTGAAATCGAATTATGCTGGCGTTTGAATTTCAACGACACTCGGGTTCATTCCGGAAAAGGAGGGGACACTGCTTGGTAATGCAATTGGGACAATGAGCAACAAAGGTTCATGCTACGTTGCTGTAATTTTGTGATTTGAACAGTTTGAAAAGCTGAGGTCTGCCATACAGTTCTAAAACTTTACGTGCTTCCAGTCTTCCTTGTTGGCTGATTGAAGGTTTGAAGCCGTCGATCGAGGAGGTGGCGACAGTCACTCATTGTCGGCCGTCGCTGTTGCAGAAGCTGGATGTTGGGGCGCCTTCTTCTCGACACGGCCACCAGACGAAACGGGCTCTTGCTGTGCGCCAGCTAATGCTTCCCGTCCGCGACACCATGTCAGAAACTATCATCGCAAGTCTAGCGCAATTACATGCTGCCAAACCCCGAAAGCGCGGCAACTCGCGGGAGCTTCACACAAAACACCTGCTCCACTGCACCACCCCAGCTAGACCCCCTCTGCTCTGCCCGCGCTCCACGCGGCAGAGTTATCACTACCAAAGATCCTAAACACTTTGGTTCTCCACACGACCTATCGATGTATTCATTCGATAGCATAGTTTTCCCTAGGCCAGACCCAGCGTAAAAATACAATTAATACTTACAAAACAAACCAATTATATATCGACATAAATGCATAAATATATACAAATAATAAAACAATTACAATATACAAAGACACAGAAATGTTATATCTTCAGGTAAGAAAATAAGGAAAAAAATTGCAGTGCAATAGATGGAAATAGGAGTATTTGCATTTCCGGCGTTACAAATTCTTCTGTCTCTACCAGAATTTGGGTGTCATCGGCAAATCTTAAATTTTTTACATCCTCTCATTGAACTGCACTTCCCTTCCCAAATATTCCGCCTAGCCATTATTTTAATTTACGAGAGACAGCGGTGACTCCACTATCAACACGTTTCTGCCTCCGGCATTTAACTGCTGTGAAAACAGTTTTTTCTCAGAAGGAGTAGACCAGTTAACAGGCCTACCACAGTGGCACGTGTAACACTCAATGCCTGCAGGATCAGGGGAATTGTGAGTTGCATGCGTTGACCGTCCGCAATATGACCAAATGCGTCCACATACAGGGCAATGCCAGTCCTACTGTCACACTGCGTACCTGTACCCGTTTCAAAGACATCCTAGACGTGTCACACATGTAAGGTCTGTATTGTTAATAGCGCCGACGCTTGCTTTAATTCGATCGCTCATGTATGCAAGCCAAACATAAACATAATACAGAAGGATTAGGCAGGCCATTTATCAAGTTCTATTTGCAGAATTACATGTCATCGAAAGATTACGGCATCAAGTTTCTCTTATATAATCAAACTTTCTACATTATTTAACATTATCTTCATTAAAACGCTCATATTTTACAAAGTTTTACATGTAGTGTGAAATCCAATATTGTGAAGTAACATAAACAGTGGAAACAGTAGTAGCTATAGCACGAAAAAATCCTTTCACAAGAAATAGAGCAATGAAGAAAAATTACAGGTAGGCAGATTAAACAATGGGGCATTGGCAATTGTAGATGTGTTGGAAGCGTTGCGAGAAGCGATGGGGAAAGAAAATATGTGAGTGCGAAACAAAAACAGAAACAAGTGTAAAAGGTACTGTTTAGCTGAGTTACTTTTTCACATAAGACAATGGGCACAAATTTAATTTTCTTTTTTTTTTGTGAGAAGTTAACGAGGTCGATAAAACAATATGCGTCAGTTTTTTCTTAAGTGCAACAAGCCATTGAACTGTCCGTAGGACGCAGGTATTGGCTCTGTGATGCGAGGTACTAGGGGTGTATGAGCACCAAGGAGCTGAGGAAGTAGCATAGCGAAAGGCAGTCTCGTAAGTTTTCCGGCCACCACCATCTCAACTTACATAGCGAAAAATGACGGATATTGGACGAGTAACGCACATATACAATCCTGGTAATACTAACCTGTTCACTTCATATGCTGTACTGGATTACATTGCAATAACAGTAAGCGATTGGTCTGAAATACGACTCTAAGTACAGAGAATATTTACAATTTTATGCAGCTGCAAGTAGAATACCGCGTTGCATGACGCAAAATTGGGTTTCCTTAAACCTGTTGAACAGCTGTGTTTACGAATCTGTTAGTTCGGATAGTTCAACAGGAAATTAAAGGGATATTTAATAGTGTGGTAGAGCATTACAGTTTTACATTGGTGCATGTAGCTCTTGTGGATCTGTACGTAGAGGTAGGCTTCTAAAGGCACTCACGTCGGTAGTTGATGGTGATAATACCATCCCCTTAGTAAGCGGGAGATAGTTGTAATATCACCATTCTCCTCCTCCTGTGCTGTATCCTTAGTACCTATTAACATTTCCGTACATCAGTCCCAAAATTTTCGAGACCGGATTAATATAAATATTCTCCTCTCACGGGAGTACAAGGTAGAGAATGTTCGTAGAACCATGTGAAATAGTCAGAGAAGTCCTTCTTTGGGATGTTTATCAACTTATTCGTGGCACTGACTTGAATATCGGTTATGTCGTCAAAGCACTGCGCTTTCATTCTGCACTTTTGGTAGGTGTTTTTGGTAGGCTCATAGTGGTAACATCAAGTCTCGTCATCCGTGAAAATTATTTTATTAGATATCGACGTGTCGTTGTTTCTCTTCGGTAATTAAGGTGTGAGGGACATTCTGGAGAATGTCTTGCTCACTTGATTTAGAAATATTGCGCCAGTGCGATTTTCAACACTACAACACTGACACACTATGGTCGCATGCCGACAACTTAACACCACCTGCACACTGTTGACTTGCTGAATGCACATCTGCTATATACAGCTGTAAACTGACACTGTAATTACTCAGCAAAGCTGTGAAGGTTTCTTTTACTCCAGCAACATTATGGATACAAGAAAGCCGTTGGCTGATGTAGGTGTAAGAGGTAAATTTTCGAGAGTCAAGAGTTTCATGACAAGCGTTTCGTTTTGGTATTACGATTACAAACGCGCGACTTAGCGAACGCTGTTCCTAGATTAATTTTTTGCCCTCACGCTGATATTATGGTGCATTCCTACGAACAATAGGCTCGCATTTCCAGATAAGATGCTCCCACTAATTAAGAAACGCATTGTTCTCCTCTTTGTCCTGACGGATGTAGATAAAATGGCGAGGGGATTCTAGCGCCTTTCTTCGTGCCCTCACAAGCGTTCGTAGACACTGCACGTGTCGAGGTACCAAGGGCTTGACATCCTTTTGTGATTCTGCGGAAATTAAACCCCGTCTTATTTCCACGGGACGATTGTTACCCTCCCCAACTGGCATCCAGGACAAATGCTCACATTGTTCTTCTCAATCTCAAAATATCACTGGCCAAGAGAATTTCTTGCGTGCTATCTCGTATTTCTCAAGAATAGGAGATGAGGCAGCACTAAGAGAAATCTCGTTGCAGCGCTGTCAAATAACAGCTGCCGCTGCGGCGGTTGGGTAGGCAAGTAACGTCGTCCACAGCCACTATTTTGTGTCCATAAACCTTAGAGATCGTAGACGGTTTGTAGTGGTAGCAGCGACACGAAAACTGCATAAACTGGCACATTATTAGTAGTCGAAAAGCATGTAAAGTAAATATAATAACGCTTTGAGATACTTTTAACTCGTTCCGTTGTATCTGCGTTAACCGAAACCAGTTTACTTCTTACGAATTTAGCCAAGATGCTGACGAAAAACAGCATTCTCAGGTGTCTATTTGTAACAATTTCTATAACCTTTAAAAACAAAGCACACTAGGGGATATTAAATAAATTTTTCAGATAGTGGCTTCCAAAACTGATTATAAAATTAAAAGAAGGAAGTTTTGTGGAAGAATGGAAGACTATATGAGAATAGCATCAGATAATGGTTAAAAGCAAAATCGTTTAATGCGGTACAGTGTCTGATATTGTCGACCACTAACAGTTAAATACTATAAACATCCAGACAGAAGAAGCTTGTAGGTATCACTGCATAGAACATAAACTGAAGATTGATGAAGAACACAGGGGGAAGGAATATTCAACACACACATATTAGTAGTACAAAGTTTCATTCGTGATAAACATGCTTCTGAGCACTTGCAGCTAAAGTTAATATTTCAGGAAAATAGTGCACAATGTTTCTACACGTGCTGTTAGTGTATTTGATTTCGAAAGTTTTAGTCTCATGTCCAAATGAATTCATTACCAGATTTTTGTATACGTAATACGTAAGCAAACAGTAAATATTTGCACTTAAAACAGTAAAATTTTAATATTATTTAAGCATGTGATTTGAGATATTGAGGCTGAACATTAGAATAAAAATATACTATGTTTAGTACTTCTTCATCAGTTATTCTATCTATCCATCCAGTCTTCAGTATTTTTCTGTTACACCACATTTCTAAAGTTTCTATTTTCTTCTTTTCTTAACTCTTTATTGTTCACATTTCACTTCCAAACAAGGCTACAGTGCATAGAAACACTTTCATTAACGAATTGCTGATACGGAAATTTGTATTCGATGCTAAAAAATTACTTTTTTTGTAGGAATGCTTTTCTTGTCAACCTTGCTCTGCATTTCAAATCCCCTCCACTTCGACCATGATAATTTTAGATTCCTTCAAAAAGAGGCAAACTCATCTGTCTTTACTGTCTCTAATCTAGTCCTGTCAGCATCACCTGATTCCGTTATCGTTATTGTACTTTGCTTGATATTCATTTCACAAAACTTTTCAAAACATTATCCCCTCCATCGAACCGATCTTCCGAGTACTTCGCTTTGTCTGACATAAATACAATATAGTTAGTTACTTTCTCCATAGATTATTAAAAGTTTACAGTTTATCCGACATTTACACATGATTAGAGTTAACACTAAAGAACCCATTATTTTACTGACAAACGTCAGAGATTTTATTTCTCCTTCCTCAAATTGTAATGAACCTTCCAAATTTGTGAAATTAAATAACATCCGAGAGACGCTACAACTCTGCCTTACTACCCTCTCAAATACTGCTTCACATTCATATCTTCCGAATCTCGCCATACCCGAATCTTATGGTTTCTGTGCCATTTATAGAAAACTCTATATTTTAACCTTGCTACTTTCAGAATATCCAGTCAACATCCTGAAAAGCTTTCTCTAAATCTATAAAGACTATAATGTAGTCTCACCTTTCTTCAGTATGTTTTCCAAAACAAGAGCAAGTATTGCCGAAATCGATTCTACATTTCTCCGAAACACAAAATGATCTTCCCGATGTCGGTTTCTGCCATCTATTTTCATCTGTAAATAATTAGAATGACTGTTTTGCAATCATGACTTCTTCAGCTGGTAGTGCGAAAGTATTCACAGTCGTCAACATCTTTTTTCGGAATAGGAATTATTAAATTCTCCTACTATTTCGAGAGTATTTCGTCTCTTACATATCTCTTACGTACCAGTACAAGCAATTTTGTAGTGCCTACCACTCCTAAGGATCTGAATGATTCTGAGGGAGTGTCGTCTACTCGAGGGGTCTTACTCCGACTTAGGTTTCGAGAGCTCTGTTAAATTCTTTTCGCGGTATTGTATCTCCTACTCTTTCTCCATTTACTCTTTGCTCCGTTTCAAACAAAAATGTCTTCAAATTCGTTTCCCTTGTATAGCCCATCTACACTATTTGATCAAAAGTATCCGCACACACTGGCTGACAATGACTTACAAGTTCGTGGCGCCTTCCAGCGGTAATGCTGGAATTCAATATGGTGTTCGCCCACCCTTAGCCTTGATGACAACTTCCACTCTCGTAGGCATACAGGTTTCTTGGGGAATGGCAGCCCATTCCGCACGGAGTGCAGCACTGAGGAGAGGTATCTATGTCGGTCGGTGAGGTCTGGCACGAAGTCGACGTTCTAAAACATCCCACAGGTGTTCTATAGGATTCAGGTCAGGACTCTGTGCCGACCAGTCCAGCTCGAGCGTGTTGAAAGATGCAATCGCCATCCCTGATTAGTTCTTCAATAGTGGGAAGCAAGAAAGTGCTTAAAACATCAATGTAGACTTGTGCTGCGATAGTGCCACGCAAACCAACAAGGGGTGCAAGCCGCCTCCATGAAAAATACGAACGCACTATAACACCACTGCCTCCGAATTTTACTGTTGGCACTACACACGCTGGCAGATAACGTTCACCGGGCGTTGGCCATACCTACACCCCGCCATCGGATCACCACGTTGTGTACCGTGATTCTTCACTCCACACAACGTTTTTCCGCTGTTCAGTCGTCCAATGTATACACTCCTTACACCAAGCGAGACGTCGTTTGGCATTTACCGGCGTGATGTGGAGCTTATGAGCAGCCGCTCGACCATGAAATCCTAGTTTTCTTACCTCCCGCCTAACTGTCATAGAGCTTGCAGTGTATCCTGAAGCAGTTTGGAATTCCAGCCTGGAACGAGAGAATACATACAGTGTTAGGCTGCACTTATTGTAATTGCTTATGGAGTTGTCCACATCAACATATATAACTTCTGCTTAACGAGTTTCGTTAACTACGAGTACATCGTAACTCTTTATCTCGTTGTCAGTGGTATATGTGGTCCGTATGTCATTTGTATATAGACTTATCAAGCCAATGTACAGTGCCTGAAATGGGTATTTCTGACAAGTTATCGAATCACTTCACGTAGAGGAAAGTATATGTGATCATACTAGGAATATAAAGAAAGGCAGAAAATATGCTTGCTTAGCAAGAGTGGCAGAATACAAATGTCAGAGTGTGTTATTAGTCAGCATCAAACATTCAGCGCTGAGGACGAAAATGGGAAGCACAAATGGAATAAATTCAAATGCATAGTTTCAGAATGGTGGATCACAGCAATCAGTCGTCCTTTCCTTTCAGGTCTTATTAAGCAAATCTAGATTTCGGCTATTACCTAGCCGTTATCAATGCACTATTTCGTAGTATCAATGCATGCACAGTACGTCATTCCCCTGATGCTCGGGCTTCTGTCACAGTTCATTCAAGACTCTTGAACTGTGGAAGTCACATAACAGCCGGTGAGTGCATCCATATTCCTAATGGAAGGAACCTGATGGTTCAAAATCATCGTTCAGTATACTTTGGACAAATATGCTCCGAGCAAGGTCTTAAGGGATGTGAAAAACTCACCGCGGTTTAATAGCCACGTAAACAAACAGGGCTTTATCACAGAGTCAAGAGAAGTCAAACCACAGCGGACAAACAGAAGCTAAACGAAGCGAAAATTGGAGTGAAGAGAACAATGAGAGAAGCGTTCAGTAACTCTGAAAGTAAAATTTTATCAACCCATGTGAATGAAACCCTAAGAGAACTTTGTTTTACATATACTCACTAAGCTCGTTATTCATTCTCTCAAGACTATACGGGCACCAATGCTAAAGAAAACAGAGATAAGGGCGAAATACTGAATTCGATCTTCCGAAATTATTTCATTTCAGAGGATCGTAACAGGATGTTTCCTTTCAGTCATCGTACCGATGTACGTAGTGATAAACACTAAGATGACGGATCGTGCAATAGGAAAGCAACTACAGTCTCTTAGTAGTGGAAAAGCATCCCTACAACATGAGACACCTAGAAGATTGTACGAAGATTATTCTAGACGGCTCGAGCCCTGGCGCTCAGGTTGACGCTGTGTTCCTTCTTCTTTAGAAAGACTGCCGTTTAGTGAAAAAGAAATCAGTTTACCAAATATCGGACAAGATTTGCGACTAGATTCACGACTTTCTTGCAAATGGAACTCAACACGACGGTCCGGAGTAACCCTAGGAAGTGTGACGGGACCGTTACTGTTTACAATGTATGTAAATGATTTAGTAGAAACTGCCTGAAACTCTTTAAGACTATTTGCAGCTGATATGGTTGTCTATAAATGAGTAGCAGTGCCAGAAGTAACATAGATTTGCAGAATGACCTGCGAACGTTTGATGAGTGGTTTAGGCTCTAGCAGGTGACCCTGAACGTAAATAACTTTAACATTTTGAGCATACTTAGGAAAAGAAAACTACTAATGTACAATTACATTATTAATGACAATTTGCTAGGAACGGCATCTACCATGAAGTGTCTAGGAGTTACTATCCAGATGACCTTAAGTGGAATGACAAAACAAAATAAATAGTAGGAAAAGCAGGTACCAAATTGAGGTTCATAGGAAGAGTCTTAAGTGAATATAACTCATCCACTTAGGACGTCGCTTACAAGGCGCTTGTTCGAGCAATTCTTGAGTATTGTTCATGAGTCTAGGAACCTTAGTGGATAAGATTAAAAGAAGAGGTAGAGAGGATTCAACGGAGGCGACACGTTTCGTCACGGGATCGTTTAGTCGGCGCGAGTGCGTTACAGAGATGCTATAGAAAGTCCAGAGGATAAAAGTGAGGCTCAACAGTGTGTGTACCGTGTTCGTAAGTCAGAGAGAGTAACTGGCAGATTCATCAGTTTGAGCTCCATTCCCCACTTACCATACAATGCACTCCACAACAACCTACTATATACTACTCTTTCAGTTTATGAATTACGAGGTAATATCTGTGGTATGGTAACAAACGCGAAAAGACGCTGAGTGAGGCAACTAACGGTTATCTCAACCAAATAAACATTCCTCATTTCTAAATTATTCCAAGTAATTTTCATACCTTTTTCGGCTTAAAATCTCTTAGTCTTTCGCCATCCTCGTGAATTTCATTATAAATTTGGTAAATTATTATATTCAGTATTGAATGTAATGTCAGAATATCTTCTAATCGGCTTTCCATTTAGAATATCTTATGAGTATTTTTGCTGCAAGTCCAATTTTTCTTTACATTCAACCGTTTATTATACTGTAGCATGCATCGCCACAGCGGCTTGTATTTGGAAATGCTGTGGTATACACACTATTTCATAAATTTCCGATACCAAACCGATACTCTATTATTCACACATTTATTCACAGAGATATGCCTTACGTTAGATCTAATCTTTCCGAAAATATAAATATTTTTTTGATGAACATCGTTTAAATCAATTTGTTATTTTAAATGGTTGTTTATAAAGTACTCCTAACTAGTTTCCAGTGATGCTCATGCTCGAGCGCATAACAGATGTGGATACATCATCTCCTTAAGTAGTATAATGCAGAAATTACAGCTACGTTTAGCATAGTGGTCACTGTGCACGACCAGTATGTATCCACAAACCATACACGACAGTTTGCCGTTCTATCCATATGATTTCTGCGTTATACTACTTACGTGGATGACGGAATTACATCTATTAAGGACGTATGAGTGAGCAACGTTCGGAACTAGCTAACAGTACTCAGTAAAATTCTATTTTAAAAAACAGGCTGGTGGAAAGTATATCATTCTTTAAAACTGTCGAAATAGTGTCTCCGACCGAGGAGAAGTCAAAGGTTTATTTCATTGCATCCTCCATTTTTCTTATTTATTGAAGACTTTCGGTATACACTGTCCTGCCTGCGTCCACAATTCTCTAGAACTGATAAATACACTTCTAAAATTCTTGAAATTTGATGCAGCTTTAATTAAGCTTCGTTAGTGTTTTTTTCCGGTGTCTGTCCCCTCCCGTCATACCAATCTGCATTTTTTTTCTTTTTGCCATCTACCATTGCCTTTAGATCTCGATTCATTCCTTTTGATAGCCATTACTTTCATTTTCTTGTACCGCCGTCTTTCACTTCATACAGTCCTTCTTCTGCTCATAAACAGCTCGTTTTTTAATATGTGACGCTTTATCGAACTACTTACTGCAATTCGTTCGTAGCTAAATACGCTCTGCGACTTCTTGCAGAATTGTCACCACCAATTCATTATCCTCTAAGCATTTCTGTAGCTTATATTTTTATTCTATATTCCAATAATCTTGCTACGCTGTTGCTTGGTAGTCACAGACACTAACGTCTGTTATCATTCAGGTACACCGGTTTTGTATACTCCCATGTTGATATCTAAGCACCATATGCTAGGTCATAAGGTCAACGATGAATCGTTGCACTGGAGATGTAATCGCGCAGATTCGGCGTTTACCGACAGCGAAAAATAACGCCGATCTAACAACGAGGGAGAGAGAGAGACATTGATAGGTACCACTGTATATGGCCGAGCGGAGAGAAACATCACAGGCATTTCCAGTCCAGTTCCTTGTAAAGAATAACCAATGCCTAGGAATCGGTATTAAAATAACGTTCTAAACTAACGGTCAAAAAATAATTAATCTAACAGTCTGAAAGCTTTCTCTGGGATGGTACAATTTAATGAATGTACCTTGCAAAACTAAACGCAAATCCAGAAATAAAATCTTACATTGTTTTCTCCATCTGCTCACCAGATACAGGTGAACACACATCGAATGTGAAGCTGTTGCATTCGTACCTGTTGTGAAATGCAAACGACTACACTCCTTCAATTTCACGCTTACTGTAATCGAATGTAGCACATTACACAGCAGTCAGTAAAAGGCACACACAGTATCAGATAAAAAGTATGCGGACATACCAAAAAACGTTCGCTATTCGTATTAGTTGCATTGTGGTGCGACCTACTGCCAGTTACTCCGTATCAGCGACCTCAGTAGTCACTAGACATCGTGAGAGATCAGAATGGGGCGCTCCGCGGAACTCACAGACTTCAAATGGCTCTGAGCACTACGGGACTTAGCATCTTAGGTCATCAGTCCCCTAGCACTTAGAACTACTTAAACCTAACTAACCTAAGGACATCACACACATCCATGCCCGAGGCAGCGATCGAACCTGCGACCGTAGCGGTCACGCGTTTCCAGACCGAAGCGCCTAGAACCGCACGGCCACACCGGCCGGCGAACTCACAGACTGCGAACGTGTTCAGGTGATTGGGCGTCACTTGTGTCATACGTCTGTACGCGAGATTTCCACACTCCTAAACATCCCTAGGTCCACTGTTTCCGATGTAATAGTGAAGTGGAAACTTGAAGGGAGACGTACAGCACAAAAGCGTACAGGCTGATCTCGTCTGTCGACTGACAGAGATCGCCGACAGTTGAAGAGGCTAGTGATGTGTAATAGGCAGATATCTATCCAGACCATCACACAGGAATTCCGAACGGCATCAGGATTCACAGCAAGTACTATGACAGTTACGCGGGTAGTGAGAAACCTTGGCTTTCATTGTCGAACGGCTGCTGACTAGCCACACATCACGCCTGTAAATGTCAAACGACGCCTCGCTTTGTGTAAGGAGCGTAAACATTGGACGACTGAACAGTGGAAAAACGTTGTGTGGGGTGACGAATCACGGTACACAATGTGGTGATCCGATGGCTGGGTATGGGTCTGGCCAATGCCCAGTGAACGTCATCTGCCAGCTTGTGTAGTGGCAACAGTAAAATTCGGAGGTGGTGGTGTTATGTTGTGGTCGTGTTTTCATGGAGGGGGCTTGAACCCCTTGTTGTTTTTCGTGACAGTATCACAGCACAGACCTAAATTAATGCCGCGCGGGGTAGCCGTGCGGTCTCAGGCGTCTTGTTACGGTTCCCGCGGCTCCCCCCCCCCCCCCCCCCGTTGCAACTTCGTGTCCTCCCTCGGGAAAGGGTGTGTGTTGTCCTTAGCGTATGTTAGTTTAAGTTAGATTAAGTAGTGCGTAAGCCTAGGAACCGATGACCTCAGCAGTTTGGTCACATAGTCCTTACCACTAATTTTCCATTTCCATACATTAATGTTTTAAGCACCTTCTTGCTTCCCACTGTTGAAGAGCAATTCGGGGATGGCGATTGCGTCTTTCAACACGAACGAGCACCTATTCATAATGCACGGCCTGTGGGGGAAAGGTTACACTACCATAACATCCCTGTAATGGACTGGCCTGCACAGAGTCCTGACGTGAATCCTACAGAACACCTTTGGGAAGTTTTGGAACGCCATCTTCGTGCGAGGCGTCAACGACCGATACCGATACCTCTCTTCAATGCACCACTCCTGTAAAGAATGGGGTGCCATTCCCTAAGAAATCTTCCAGCACCTGATTGAACGTATGCCTGCGAGAGTGGAAGCTGTCATCAACGCTAAGGGTTGGCCAACACCACATTGAACTCCAACATTAGCGATGGAGGTCGCCACGAATTGTAACTCATTTTCCGCTAGGTGTCCGTATACTTTTGTTCACATAGTGTATTGTTGGAGTGCAGCATTAGTAGAAATTGGCATGATCATTGATTAGATTGCGAAACGAGGCACAAAAGTTATATATAGGTTTCGATATTTAGGAAGCGAAGTAAATGACGACGGCAGATATAACAAAAAGAAAACAAAACATTCTGTAAATACTGAAAAGTTCCGATCATAGGAAAGCGTAAGGAAGTCTTTTCCGAAAAGCCTAGTTTTCCTTCTCCTTCTGCCTTTCATATATAAGGCCTACGACCTGTTCTGGCCTCAGTTCCATGTTTTCACTCGACATCCTATGTCCCTCTTTCCTTTATGTTTCCATTGTAAGACCACCTTTGGAAACCTTGTTTCTTTCGTTCGTTGCAGATGTTCCTTCTCGTTTTGTTTATGATCTTCCATTTTAAAACAGACTGCGAAAAGGCTCTGTTCTTGACTAATGTTTTCATTAGGAATGCTATCCGCCCCTGGTAACTGAGTGGTCAGCGCGACGGATCGTCATGCCTAACGACCCGGGTTCGATTGCCGGCTTGGTCTGAAGTGTTGGCAGAAGAGCCAACACCGTGTTGCTAGAGGAGGCCGAAATTCACGCTTTTAAAGCTCACGCAGATTGGCGTGAGGTCTGGAACAAGGTAAAGTAATTATCCTATAAAGAAAAGAACATAGTTCTTGGAATACTTAACTTTAATCCACAATTGGAGAACATCGGTCTGACGGTACAGGTATCACAAGTTAAATATCTATTGATAATGGCGCCTTGCTAGGTCGTAGCAAATGACGTAGCTGAAGGCTATGCTAACTATCGTCTCGGGAAATGAGAGCGTATTTGTCAGTGTAGCATCGCTAGCAAAGTCTGCTGTACAACTGGGGCGAGTGCTAATAAGTCTCTCTAGACCTGCCGTGTGGCGGTGCTCGATCTGCAATCACTGACAGTGGCGACACGCGGGTCCGAAGTATACTAATGGACCGCGGCCGATTTAAAGGCTACCACCTAGCAAGTGTGGTGTCTGGCGGTGACACCACATGGTCGAAGATTTTCTCCGCTCAGGGACTGGGTGTTGTGTTGTCCTTATCATCATCATTTCATCTCCATCGACACGCAAGTCGCCGAAGTGGCGTCAACTGGAAAGACTCGCACCAGGCGAACGGTCTACCAGACGGGCGGCCCTAGCCACACGACATTTCCATTTCCATTAGGAATGCTGTACTACTTAGCAAAGAGCGACAGGGGATCGTAAGCGATAATTTTGAATTAGTAGTTTGGCATTTTAACACAACGCCACTGATCTTTAAGAATGACCTTTAAGAATGTTTGCTAAAGACAATGAAGGGCAACACGTATGGTTAGTAGTATTTACGTTTTATTTTGCCTGATAGGAGGAACTCGTACAGAAAAGGGATCCCAATTTAATTTTTGAGAACAAGAAACGGGCAGTGGCTACTCAAAAAAATTTCACATGTCGTTGCTGCATTACACTCGAAAGTCTTGTTAATTAAGTTGCCTGTATCGCTTAGTTAAATAACTCACGTAAAGCGTTATGTTATCACACCGGTACAAAATTACCGCTCACTGCTGTCAATGGCCAATACTTCTTACATTAATTAATTAATCCCGAAACATCGATGCTTTTGTAGGCAGTGTTTGGCAATTAGATTATAATTCTTCCTTCGGAAGCCATTAAATACTTTCATAAGACCTTAATTTTCCATAAATCGAGACGGCAGGCCGTAAAATGGGCTCGTAAACCTAGTTTAATGACGGCGCCAAATTATTTAGAATACTCATTACGGCGGCGGTGGTGGCGGCGGCTCGGCTGGGCGCTGCGCTGGCGTAGTGGGCTTTAGCGGCGCGTGAGTGGGTGGCGGGCGGCGACTGTCCTTGTAGTGTGACCGCGGGTCGCTAATTTTCTCCCGGGGTTATTACGGCGGCCGGTATCAAAGGCTCTCGCAAAATCAATTACCGGGCGCGTCAATCACTCGGGTACCGGCGCGCCTCCCCCGGCGTGCAGGCAGCATTTAGCACCTGTTCTCGCATCGCCACTACACGGCCTCCGACACCGCTGTCATTCCGCCAGCGTCAGACAAAACGTGTTTAATGGCCTGCCACGGGATAGGTGGCTGCAAACGACTGCGTGGACACTGGGCCGCTCGGCTAAGGACGATCACAACTGGGAGAGTGATGACACGTTTGTCGGGAGTCAAACGTTCGTCACAGTACGGAGTTATCTTGAACGCACTGACTGTAATGCTTTTATGGGGTCGTGGAGGTTAGTGCGCAGCGTAATGTAGGTACATTGGACAAACAAAGCAGTTAGCCCCAGGAGACACCAGCATCTAGTCTTAGTGAAACTTCCTGGCCGATTAAAACTGTGAACTGGACCGAGTCTCGAACTCGGGACCTTTGCCATCTGAGCTACCTAAGCACGACTCACGCTCCGTCCTCACAGCTTTACTTCTGCCAGTACCTCGTCTCCTACCTTCCAAACTTTACAGAAGCTCTCCTGCGAACCTCGCAGAATCAGCACTCCTGAAAGAAAGGATATTGCGGAGACATGGCTTAGCCACAGCCAGGGGGATGTTTCCAGAATGAGATTTTCACCCTTCAGCGGAGTGTCCGCTCGTATGAAACTTCCTGGCAGATTAAAACTGTGTGCCGGACCGAGACTCAAACTCGGGACCTTTGACTTTCGCGGTCAGGTGCTCTACCATCTGAACTACCCAACCACGACTCACGCCCCCTCCTCACAGCTTTACTTCTGCCAGTACATCGCCTCCTACCTTCCAAACTTTACATGAGCTCTCCTGCAAACCTTGCAGAACTAGCATTCCTGAAAGAAAGGATATTGCGGAGACATGGCTTAGCCACAGCCTGCGGGATGTTTCGAGAATGAGATTTTCACTCTGCAGCGGAGTGTGCGCTGATATGAAACTTCCTGGCGGATTAAAACTGTGTACCGGACCGAGACTCGAACTCGGGACCTTTGCCTTTCGCGGGCAAGTGCTCTACCATCTCAGCTAGCCAAGCACGACTCACGCCCCGTCCTCACAGCTTTACTTCTGCCAGTCCCGAGTTCGAGTCTCGGTCCGGCACACAGTTTTATTCTGCCAGGAAGTTTCATATCAGCGCACACTCCGCTGCAGAGTGAAAATCTCATTTGAGATCTAGTCTTAGTAATGGACCTAATTCACTCTTATAGCTGAAGTCACTAATCGATTATTAGATCCCATAGAGCACGGTCGGTCACGGTGTCCAAAATTGCTGCATGTGCAGAACATGCTGCATGAGTGCCACCCGATGCGAAGGATAAACTGCGCTGACACCATGATTCTGCCGAGCTGAAGAAAGTCGTGCAGCCGGCCGTTGTCGCCGAGCAGTTCTAGGCGCTTCAGTCTGGAACCGCGCGACCGCTACCGTCGCAGGTTCGAATCCTGCCTCGGGCATGGATGTGTGTGATGTCCATAGGTTACTTAGGTTTAAGTAGTTCTAAGTTCTAGGGGACTGATGACCTCAGATGTTAAGTCCCATAGTGCTCAGAGCCATTTGAACCATTTTTTTGAAAGTCATGCAGACCAGTAAATGCCCCACCTTAGCGCTTAATGAAATGTCGCGCTATCGAGCAGAGTCCAGACTGGCTCTGCGCGTTCCTTCTCGGAAGTGCTGTCTTCAGTACAGAGCGACATTTAGTTCAGTGCTAAGGTGGGTCATTTATCGGTCTGCACGACTTTCTTCAGCTCGGCTGAATCATGGGGTCAGCACAATGTATCCTTTGCTATTTGTTCATGGTAAAATGTGTGACCGCTCAATGTCATTCAATACGATCACGACGACACCCCTCGATCGATGTTAGCACTCGTGGTGTCACTCGCCTTCATACATGGCAGTGGACGTTTGGAAATTCGTGACGCTAGGTCAATGGTCGTCAATTGATTTAAATGTTATTCCCGGCTGACTCTTAATTCAATTACTGCCTCGGGGGTGAGGAGAAAGAACACATCCTGGTGATACCAGCATTATGCGTATTTAGATGTTCGATTAATCTGAATGGTTTGCAATGTTCCAGCGATTGTATTCGAACTCTATGCTGATGTACCGACAAGGACCATTTTCGCAGATAAACATGGAAGTACGTAATGGATGTTCAGTTTCTCAATATAGTTCGTTGCACTCACACATTATACATCCGCTGTAAGGACAATTTCATGCATTTACATTTTTTGTGTCCCACAATATTCATTGGCTAAATATTATGACGATACGTTGTATACAACCTCCACAGATATTGTTTATCATGTAGTCAAGACTACGTAATGAAGCCAAAATCGTGGATAAAATTGAAATGTAGTTTGTTTATTAACAGTTTTCTTTTTACTAACTAAATATGAAATATGAATCAGGATTGGAGGTGATGATCCTATCCTTCTTTTCAGTATTAGAATGGTCGATATCGTGTTCTGAATAACTCGTGTCATATAAAGTCCAAATATCGACACGACCCAGGCTCTCAATTCGGCACTTAAATGTCGATTGTTCGCTCTCGAAATGCTCGATGTGATTGTCTTTCACACGCAGGGTTCAATGTAACAGTGTATGCACTGTTTTTAGTATTGTAGGTCCCCGTTAATTAATATTTGCTAGTTAATAAGGGAACTATTTTTATGCTGGCGCGTTGTTTGTATCAGTTACCCCCGCAACCGTCCAAGGATAAGATTCTCTTAACGTTCCGCGCACACGCGTTTCACAATTTTATAAAATGTAGAATTACGTAAACTATAACTTTCTGTTGCGTACAACTGTAGTGGGTTCCACGACCATAATAGTTGCCCAAGAGTACTTTTCCCAGCTAACACAAAGTTCGAATTATGTTGTCGGAATCATTTTCACTTCACCCGACAATAAACGTCTCTGATCACTTCGTCACACGTAATGTATTTTAAACGTGCTTGAAGAGTCTTTAAATAATCTCCTTAACGAATTTCGCAGTCGCGTACCACTTTTTCATCGACTAGCCCGATCGCGATAACTGAAGGTAGAGAGCTCAATAATGTGTTACATCTGCTTTTATACGTATTAAAAAACAAACGCGGCCCTATATCTTTCTGTCCCGCTTGGTCTTTGCTACTTTGCTTTTTATTACTTTTCATTATATTGCTTCTTAGTAATACTGTGCAGTTATTAAAGTTTCGTATTAGTTTCCCCTTTTTAATTCTTCCAAAATAAAGTCTATTTATCCCCGATTTTAATTAATATGATGCTAATTGACACGCCTGCCCGCAGAGTACCGTTATAAATGGAAGGTCACAGGTCCACTGCCTATACTGAAAGATGCAGTTTAGAGATCAATCGCCAGGAGCCCTTTAACTGTACTGGGACGACAGAAGGATGAGGATTCTTAATATCTACGAGGGTGAGTCAAATGAAAACCTTAAATATTTTTTAAAAATATTATTTATTGTGCAGAAGTGGTCAAAGCTGTACCTCCAGCGCTAACAAAGTGTATAAATTCCTTAAGAAAAAAAAATTATTTTGCTAGTCCGCTCAACCACTCATGCCCCGTGTTGCGTACCTCCTCATCAGAACGGAACGTATTTCCCCCCATTACGTCTTTGAGTGGTCCTAATATATGGAAATCCCTTGGGGCAAGGTCTGGTGAGTATGGTGGATGAGGAAGGCACTCAAAACGCAGGTCTGTGATTGTTGCAACTGTTTCGTCCCCAGTAACGATTCTTGCAAGGAAGCAAGCACCTTCTCTTTCAAAGCGCCGAAGAAATTCTTCACAAGCATCAACACGTCATTCTCTCATTCCAGGAGTCAGCTGCCGTGCCACCCATCCTGCAGACGCTTTGAAAACTGGAGCACATCATGCACAACGTGGTGTGCTGACCCTTGACTAATCTGTAAACATGCTGCAATGTCATTCAGTGTCACTTGGCGGTTTTCCTTCACTATGGATTCAACTGCTGCAGTGTTCTGTGGAGTCACAACTCGTTGTGCCTGACCTGGACGAGGAGCATCTTCCACTGAAGTCACACCATTTGCTAACTTCCTACTCTGTTCGTAGACTGGCTGCTGTGACAAACATGCATCATCGTACTGAACCTTCATTCGTCGATGAATTTCAATAGGTTTGACACCTTCACTACGCACAAACCGAATAACAGAACGCGGTTCATCCCTGGTGCAAGGCGCAACTGTGGTGACCATCTTTATACTGATACTGTGACGGTATGTGTGCATCTGCACTTTGCTGCCACCTACAGGCCATTCTGCATGCTGTTGGTAGTACGCTTACCAACTTACACGATAACGGCGCGAAATTTCGATTTATTACTACAAATTTAAGGTTTTCATTCGATTCCCCCTCGCATGATGTAGCGCATAGTCGATGGGTACTAGCAATTGGCAATAAACGACATTAAAACATATTTAAAATTTACATGAAATATTTGCGCAGTTCTGAATAATGTCAACCATCGGCTGTGTACGGGATTGCCGACAGTGAAAATTTGTGCCCGACCGGGATTTGAAACTGGATTTTTCGCTTCAATCGTTTTGACTATTAATGCTCGGCTCAGATGGACTCAAACTTCCATATGTCGTCTTTCTGCGTCGCATCTTGTACTGGTACACACATGTAAGGGAGGAACTTTAACAGAAAGTAGCTGCCTGGTCTCGCCGGATAAATACGGTATTGCAATGCCTCTGTTGTTAAGAACAATAACACAATGTTCCTTCAGAGATGCAGGCACGACCGAAGGAACAGTGCAGTGTTCTTCTTAGCAAAACAGGTAGTGCAGTATCGTACTTAAAGGTTAGTGGACGAACGATCTACACGGTTGGGGCGACCGGCAGATGAAATTTATTGTGTTGTACGTATAGAAGCGCTTTGTGTGAAATTGGCAGTCGTGGAGCACATGATAAAACAGGTGGTACGAACCATAAAGTTTCTGAAAATGGCACTTACTATTCCACTCTCAGTTGCAACACTATTAAATAAAACTGAGCGAAGAACATGGAGGCTTTACATAAGAAAACTACTTTGGTTAATTACAGTTGCATGGCTGGAGTGATGTTTGGATTTGGGACAGTGCCAATATTACTGTAGTTTTCAAGCTGCTTTCGAGATCGCTTGCATTTTACATTTCGAAGCACCTCTGTGCATGTGTAGATGCAAACGGTTCATCTGCAGTGTATTTCCCGTAGAAAGTACAAATTCTTTTACGTCGAAATTGTCCAGTTTGTCTACGTTGTTGCCCTTCGGAACAGTTTCTGCATCTCTATAACTTAAAAAAAAAAAAAAAAAAAAAAAAAAAAAAAAAAAAAAAAAAAAAAAAAAAAAAAAGAACGTCACCCCGGTTTCCAGAACTCCTGAAGAGAGACATTGATTGTGGATATTGTATCACAGACACAGTCCCTTTGACTGTTCAGAGATGTCACTGAACCCGCCCAAAGACGTACACAACCATGCATCAGCAGCGCCTATTAGATGGTGGGGGTCCGACAGCCTATCAGTTCCAGTCATTCCACCAGGAAGGAGGTACACGGCTCGTGTTGTCTGTAGTTCAACCGTGCCCAGACGGTTCGATGGCGTCCGCATTGGTACTTTGTGCCAGGAAGGCCTCTCAACAAGGGAAGTGTCCAGGCGTCACGGAATGAACGAAAGCGATGTCGTTCGGGCTTGGAGGAGATACAGTGAGACAGGAACTGTCACGAAATGCCTCGTTCGGGCCGCCCAAGGGCTACTACTGCAATGGATGACCGCTACCTACGGATTATGACTCGGAGGAACCCTGACAGCAACGCCACCATGTTGAATAATGCTTTTCGTGCAGCCACAGGACGTCGTGTTACGACTCAAACTGTGCGCAGTAGGCTGCATGATGCGAAACTTCACTCCCGACGTCCATGACGAGGTCCATCTTTGCAACCACGACACCATGTAGCGCGGTACAGATGAGCCCAACAACATGCCCAATGGACCGCTTACGATTGGCAACACGTTGTCTTCACCGATGAGGTCGCACATGCCTTCCACCAGACAATCGTCGGGGACGTATTTGGAGGCAAGCCGGTCAGGCTGAACGCCCCGGACACACTGTCCAGCGAGTGCAGCAAGGTGGAGGTTCCCTGATGTTTTGGGGTGGCATTATGTGGGGTTGACGAAATCCGACGCCGTAACGGCTGTACAATACTTAGATACCATTCTCCTACCGATAGTGAACTATATTGGCAGCACATTGGCGAGGTATACGTCTTCATGGACGACAATTCGCGCCCCCATCGCGCACATCTTGTGAATGACTTTCTTTAGGATACCGGCATCGCTCGACTAGAGTGGCCAACATGTTCTCCAGACATGAACCCTATCGAACATGCCTGGGACAGATTGAAAAGGGCTGTTTGTGTATGACGTGACCCACCAACCACTCTGAGGAATGTAAGCCGAATCGCCGTTGAGGAGTGGGATAATCTGGACCAACAGCGCCTTTATTAACTTATGGATAGCATGCCACGACGAATACAGGCATGCATCAATGCAAGAGTACGTGCTACTGGGTATTAGAGGTACTGGTGTGTACAACAAACTGAAGCACTACCTCTGAAGGTCTCGCTGCGTGGTGGTACAACATGCAATGTGTGGTTTTCAGGAGCAATGAAAAGGGCGGAAATGATGCTTATGTTGATCTCTATTCCAATTTTCTGTACAGGTTCCAGAACTCTCGGAACCGAAGTGATGCAAAACTTTTTTTGGTGTGTCTGGTTTGTAAACGTTATGAAATATTTCGATCAACGTACTTGTGCAAATGGCTTGTTCTGATTATGAAAATAAATAAGCCATAATTACGTGGCAACCTCAGTTGCGAACATCTAAGATATTTTCTGCATCTGTCTGTAAGCCAACAGTTAGTACGAAATAAAAATTACGTTGCATTGCGTCTAAAATCGCGAAATAAGACTAAAAACTGTATTGCTGGTCATCTAAATTGTTGTGAAATATGGAATGAAGTCATATACAGTGTGATGGCATTGCCATTTAAATGGGGTGAATTCACAGTTTCCCCCTCTACCCTCCTCACACTGAGACGGTGTCGCATGGCGATGGGAGATAGGGATGTTGAGAAATTATCGATGTACTGGTATTTTTCCACAAAAATATCGATATATACTGGCTGTACATTCCCTCGATAAATCAATATAGAAACGGTGATATAGAGTGCCGATATTTTCATATCATATTTTTTCATAATTTTCGTTAAATATTTGAAGTTTTTCTTTAGAAATTGTAGTAGAACAGAATTTTACTTTCATTACGTGAAGGAGTCCTACTGCAGTTTGACCTTTCATCGCGTCCAGTCTCCCTCATTGACTGTATGAAGAAACTATCTGTGGTACAAAAGAAGAAGTGCGATTGCACTAGGAGGTGGCGATGTTAATTGAATAACAAGTTTTCCGATGCGAAGAAATAGTTCAGCAATTCGATAAAACACAATTTTTAACGATACTAGTGTGATATTTCTTCACATCGGCATGCTTCAGAAACAGATGCTGAAAATTATTAACAAAAATGTAAATGACAAGTTTGGTATTTACGAAGGGCGGAGACGAGTGAGGGTAAATGCTGACGTACTGGGTGCTCGGCGCTGCCAACAGAAACTGCAACGTTTAGCTTGACCATGCAATTTTTACACTACAGTTGCTATGTTGTTGGTGTTGGCAGAAATGTAAAAAAACGGGTTAGTTGACATGAAGTGTTCCGGACAAATGAGATACTGACGAAAGCGAACAACGGATCCATCAGACACATTTTATTGTGCCCCTTACATGCATTTACCAAGGTTAGCAAAGTGGTTATCGCCAAGCGTGAACGTACGTCGTTTTTTCTTTCAGTTCTTGCTCTAAGGGGAATAGGCAGGCTTGTTAATGTACAGAATATCTGATAATTAATCAATACTTCAAGGCTCTGAAAGCGGCTGTATATCTACAATGTGCAGCCGACATTTTTATAGGCAGATACGCCACTATCTCTACTCTCGATAGCTCGACGCACCGATACATTTTCTCAGTATATCGAGAGCCAATAACCACTTGCTTTTAATTAATCCATACATCGAATTCCCGATTTTTTAAAAATCAACAGTCCTAGTGGGGGAAGTGTGTATCCAGGTAATAGAGCTACGGCACTTGAGCCAGAGCTAAACATATTTTCTGTGGCATTAATATAGGATGATTCATTGTTCCAGTCGAGGTTGCATATGATGCCTGAATGTTCATCAAACCAATAACGTATACGTACAGCTCTGTGAAGACTGCTGTTGTCATCGTTGAATGTGCAGGTGTCTACTGCACACTCATCAAGAAGATGTAGAAGAAAGAGCCACATTTGGCTGGCTGAGAATGTTGAAATATACGTCTTGACTCATGCTGACGGTAACCTGAATCATGGTACAAGAAACACCATTTAAGACATCAGAGAATCACCTTTGGCACTCACCACACACTGCAGGCTAAATGACTCGCTGAACCGTCGCAATGTATCTTTTGAAAAGGAGCAAAATATCGAGTCACTTCGTAAACTTTCCCGGCGTAGAATTTGATGATATCCATATTGAGTCTCCAGTCGGAACATAATATCTCCTTGACATAATATTTTAGGCGGTCCACCTGGCCGCCATCTTCAGTTTCTTTTATACACCGCCTGAAGGTCCACCGCGCATGCGCAAACATAACTGCCATCTAGTGCTATGATATACAACAGGCTCTAGATACCGGCTCCCAGGTTGATGCCATATTTCCCGACTTTCGAAAGACGTTCGACTTAGTTCCGCACTGTCGCTTGCTACAAAAAGTGGGCGCGTACGGTCTATCCAATGACATATGCGGTTGGATAGAAAGTTTTCTAACAGACAGGGAGCAGTATGTCGTCCTGAACGGGGTAACTTCAACAGAAACAAGCGCAACTTCAGGTGTGCCCCAAGACAGCGTAATAGGTCCTCTGCTTTTTACGATGGTATTTACAGCGGCATTACACTATTTGCCGGTGATGCTGTAGTCTACAGGAAAATATCATCACACAAAAATTGTGAACAAATCAATGATAATTTGTAGAAAATAAACGCGTGGTGTAATGACTGGCAGTTATCTCTCAATTTTAGCAAGTGTAACCTACTGGGTAAAACAAGACGAAAATCCCCATTAATGTATGAGTAGAAAATAAATGGTCAATCTTTGGAAGCGGTAACATCAGTCAAGTATCTGGGTGTGACTATTCGAAATGATTTCAAATGGAATGATCAGATTACACAAGTAACGGGTAAGGCGAACTCTAGATTGCAGTTTATTGGTAGAATCCTGAAGCGATGCAGTCCTTCAACAAAGGAAATAGCTTACAATACGTTAGTTCGTCCAGTCTTAGAGTATTGTTCGTCTGTATGGGACCCTTACCGGTTGGGTCTGATTCAAGAGCTTGAGAAGGTCCAAAGAAGAGCGGCAAGATTCGTGACTGGTACATTTAGCCATCGCGAGAACGTTACAAATCTAATAGAAGACTTGGAGTGGGACACACATGCAGATAGACGACGCGCTAAACAGAAGGGGCAGCTCACGAAATTCCGAAATCCAATCTTCGCCAAGGATGTAGAGCATAAATTATTACCACCAACTTTCAAATCGCGTAATGATCATCATTCAAAGATAAGGGAAATAAGAGCTCGTACTGAGGCGTTCAGACAGTCGTTTTTCCCTCGCGCGATCCGCGAGTGGAACAGAGGGTGGGAAATATGACTTTGACGCGAATTGTGCCCTCCGCCACACACAGCTTGGTGGCTAGCGAAGAATATATGTAGATGTAGATGTAGATGTAGTGCAAAGCACGACATCGCACCACTAGTGAAAACTGCCGGAAATGATTAATCGATACCAAACACTGTTCGCACTATTTGATGGCCTATACAAAGACCATTGTTTTTTAATATAAAACAAAACAGGGTTCTAACTCTTACTTAAAGGACACCCGTATTTTCTGTTTATAATATTGTCAGATAACCGGATTTCAATTCCTTCTTTCACTACCCAGTCTCCATAAAGCCACGCAGGGGCAACCACATGTGTATCATCGTACAATATTTTTTGTCTTCCGCAACCGCAGGATTTTCTGGCTGAAATAAAAGCGATGGTGCTAAAATATAGGCTTCCACGCAATGGCAGAGAATTTTGTAGACACTGGACTCCCTCAAACCCATTCATCCTTCACTGAGCCCAGATGCGCTCTAGTCTTAGCTGGCGAAATACAGGAAAGCCTCCGATTTGCGCCGGCCGCGGTGGTCTAGCGGTTCTAGGTGCGCAGTCCGGAACCCCGCGACTGCTACGGTCGCAGGTTCGAATCCTGCCTCGGGCATGGATGTGTGTGATGTCCTTAGGTTAGTTACGTTTAAGTAGTTCAAAGTTCTAGGGGACTGATGACCACAGTAGTTAAGTCCCATAGTGCTCAGAGCCATTTGAACCATTTGAATCTCCGATTTGCTTGTATTTTCTCTTGGTTCCCGCAAACCTCCTGTCTGTAGAGCACGACGGATCTGATTGTCGGTGTAAAAATTCTGCTCATCTGATTGTCGGTGTAAACATTCTGCTTGAACACTGCTTTTAGATGATCCAGTTCTTGTGTCAAGCTATCTGCAGCGGAGCTGCCATAAGCTCTTTTTACTAATATAAGCAGTACCCCTTTGTGTTATTACGGTGGACGGCAAATTGATACGCATGAAGATATCTGTCAGTATGCGTAGGCTTACAGTAAACACTGTGTCCCAATGTCCCATCATCCCTCCTGTACACCAAGACATCTAAAACTGGAAGCTTTCCACTTTTTTTTTTTTTGACTTCCATCGTGATCGTGACGTCAGGATTCCGACAAGTAAAATAACCTAGGAAACGATAAAGGGCACCTCTATCAAGTAGCCATACCATAAACGTATCGTCGACGTATTTAAAAAACAAGTTGGTTTAAAGAACGCCGTCTTCAGTGCCATCTTCTCTAAATGTTCCACAAACAAATTGACGAGTATGGGGAATATTTGGAATCACCATAGCCATTCCGTCAGTTTACTCAAAGTACTTGCCATTAAATAAAAAATACGCCTAACTCCGACGTCAGCACGTGGAGACAAAGCTTTGTTGTTTCTCCGTCCAATTTTTCACCAATTAACTGTCAAGAATCTCTGGTAAAAAGAAACACAAGATCAAAACTAATGAGCAATTTCGTGAGTCTGAGACAGAAAGACTTCAAACGCTGAATAAAAGCTAGGGAACTAGAAATATGATGTTCGCATTTTCCGACATGGGAACTGAGAAGGGATGCTAAATACTTGGCTAAGTTGTTAGTAGGAGCACCCAGATTACTGACAACAGGCCGAAGAGGAAACCCTTGCTTGAGTACCTTAGGCAAACCGTGTAATCTCGGGCTGGACTGCAGACTTTCGGCCTACAGGCAGTGTATAAAGGAGCCGCTGCTGGGTGTCTCAGTTTTTGGGAGATAGTGTGTCGGCTTCCTCACCTGAAGATGGCGGCCAGGTGGACCGCCGAAAACATTCTGTCGAGATGACGTCATGTTCCGGACGGAGACCCGCTACGAATATCAACAAAGTTTTGAGTCTTTCGACCGAACTACGTCCCTCTAATCAGCCACAGTCCAGTTTCTGTGTTATTTAGACCAATGAGAACGTGCATCTCTATGTGTCACTATGAGTACCTCTTGCGGGATGTCTCACTGCAAATGGCCGTAGCATGCAGCCAGCTTCGCAGTGTTCGCTCACTGAGAGCAATAAATTGCTGTCGCATTTGAAACCGATTGTCATTGACGAGCCGTGACGCTCGCCTCTGGTCCCTGTCGGTTAGCAACTTTTCGCGACTGCTGTTATTGCGCGGTGTTCCGTGGCTCCGATTGGTGGTATACTGTTCTTTGTAGAACTTCATTCACTTTTTGGTCACGGAATGGTTAAAAATCGATGGCTACTTTTGCTATTCTCTCACGTCTCTGCGATGACACAACTTAACTGCGCTCATTCCGTGCAAACTTAGTGGTGAATACACACAACTTTTCTGCCATGACTTACACAAAAGACTGTATTTCATACTACTGTCGCGTATCAGTTTCACACTTTTTACAGTACTCAGAAGCGAGAAATGTGTTGTTCTAAGGAGGTGACTATTTTCTGCTATTAAACTGTTCACCGCTTTGGTTCTAATCTTAGCAAACGATGGAGGAGTAGGATGATAGGATGAGGGTATAAACAAGCACTGTGCAGTCAGAGACCACGTGAGGCACGTTATGTGCCTGGAACCTAATCGCCTATGATCTGAACACATAGTACCTTCCTGTGTATTAATCCTACGATACACTAGGTCACATCTTTAGACGATCAGAAATATTAATTTCAAGGAATACGAGTATGTTTCAAAGCTGATTTTCCACCAAGTAATTGATTCCAGATGAGCAAGGTGTCGCAGGGTTAGCACATTGGACTAGCATCCGGGAGGACGATAGTTCAAATCCGCGTCCGGTTATCCAGCTTTAAGTTTTCCGTGACTTCCCTAAACAGCATCGGGCATATACTGTGACGGTTCCTTTCAAACGGCACGGCCAGTTTCCTTCATCAACCCGAACACAACCCGAGCTTGTGTTCCTTCTATAATGACCTCGATGTCGACGAGACGTTAAGGTCTAACCTTCCTTCCTTCTTTTCCAGGTTCAGGACGCCTATTAATTATTTAATAGGCTCCATATAGTTTTTATTGTACACTGAAACCAGAGAAAATATTTGAACTACTGTTATACTTTCTGAAATGATAATATTCTTGTTTGTTGCTGTCTTAGCAGATGTTCCCTGTGGATTCTCGTACTCGTTTGACCACAATTAACCACACTGCTCAACTTAGTTACTCTTACCTATTACAGAAAAACATGAAAGCAAAAAATCTAATTTCTGTATTTCATTCATTGTGGACACCACGCAACTGAACACAAAATTTAAATAACTTTACGTGACTTTCCTATGGTACGTCACATTTGTTTAACACACGTCACAGAACCCAAGTTCTAGTTGTATTATTGCGGAGGCGTGGTTCCTTTCATCCTTTACCTGCACCTAGCTGTGAATTCGTTGTTACAGATCGCCGGCAGGAAAGCCGAGCAGAAACCTACCGTACTGCAACTCGCATCAGGTTGCATATAATGTAACTATTCCAAGAATCTGGAAAAGGTCTTAATTTTGAATGAAAGGTGGAAATACTGGTAAACCTTCGTCATATTGTGAACCTTGATAGTGTACTCGTACACTGCCAAGACCGTGCTGATATTAACACAGTCATGCACAAACCCTTTCATTCACGTTAGCAAGTTTATGGTAACGGATTTCCCGAAATCCGAACAGCTACTAAGCACGGATTATTCTTAAATGGAGATTCTCGCCGTACTGTTAAGTTTATCAGTGTCTAATGCACTCAAGTTTTTAGTCACCGTTCTGCTCAATATGCCATGCGCAATTACTGTCTTTTCTCACACACAAAATTATATTAAAAAATCCATACTTTCCAAAAACAAAAAACACCGGAATAAATATGCCTTCACTATAAAACATTTTTGAAGCATGTAACAAAACTAAAACCGGCAAATTATAACTTCCTTCGGAGCTCATACTACACACGACCGTACCATTGAAAGGCTGGGCTCCTACTCTTTAGACTGCTGTAAGCATTCTATATCTCCAACAGAAAAGACACACGAAGAATACTCCGTTCTGATTGGTCACTTTTCTTTAAGGCCAATAGAAAATCATCACTCTCCCGCTTTAGTCCGCGCTTTTCATGACTAGCCAATTAACAAACAACACACTTTCGAACCGTACTTTTTCCCGAAATAAATATTTAACATCCTGATACTTTGTTTATACTTTACGTTATTAACTATTTGAGCCGCACGTGGCTCATGTTCGTGCCATCTATTGCTTAACAACTTGATTTTACCGTACGGCCGCCTCGTCATTTTAATTTCAATTACTGGTGTCACTGAATTGCTCTCTTGCCTGCCTGTCTTTTGACCGTTCCTGTGCCTAGTCACTGTGTCATCTTGCTAGACGTGGCTCGGTTCCTTCTTGTGCGGGGACGTCGTGGCCAATGGGCAAGAGTTACCTCTGCATGACTGAGCTCGATCCAGTGTTCCCGGATCGCCGTGTCTCCCACTTCCCGATGGACATCGGGTTGAGTCGGGTTGGAGCAGCAGCGAGCTCCAGATAGGCAATATTCGTCCGACCGTTGCGGACACACATGGTTTGAGAGGCAACGACCTTGTTTCGTTGCTGTTCGGTCGTCTGGTCAGACGACGTGTGTTTCGTCACCGACCGTCCTTCGGTTTGGTGTGTGTGTCCGCCTGTGATCTGTTCTAGTTGTTCATCAGTGATTCGTTTTACGAGTGTTCGAGCATCTTGTGGCAGTGTTTCGTGCAACACTGTGCACCCTGTGTCAGCTCGACTGAGCAATGCTTTAAATGCTGTAATGCTGTCTGCGTACTGCAGTAGCCATTTGGTCGGTTGCGACAGAGCGGCGAGTGAGTGTTTTCTTACAGTGTTGATGCTGTCCGCCGCGGCGTGTAGTTCCACAGCCGTTGAGATGCTCATGTAGGTCACTAGTTTTTTGCCTTGGCTTATTAACACACCAATATCTGAAGGCAAGTGTTACTGGTCTCATCGCCTCGCTGGCATCTTGGTTGTAGTGCTTTCGGTCGGGTGCCGGCCGCGGGGGCCGAGCGGTTCTATGCGCTACAGTCTGGAACCGCGCGACTGCTACGGTCTCAGGTTCGAATCCTCCCTCGGGCATGGATGTGTGTGATGTCCTTAGGTTTAAGTAGTTATAAGTTCTAGGGGATTGATGACCTCACATGTTAAGCCCCACAATGCGCAGAGCCATTTGAACCGTTTGGTCTGGTGACAGAAATCAGGTAGTTGGTTAGTTCGTCGGCTCGTCGGCTGTCTGTCGGTTGGGCTGCCTTCCGATTTAGAGATTGTTGGTCAGGCTGCCTGTCTCGCCTAAACGGGCGTTAGTGTTGCAATGCCAGGCCGACCCTTGGAAACTTCGGAGCGCCGTTCCGTCTCTGTTACATAGTAACTTCCTTGTTTGAGTTTTAGTTATTTGGTTGATGAGTGGCCTTCAGCCGAGTTTTAATGTGTCTTAAATTAATGTTCTTGTCTTGCCCATTTGCGCGAAAGAGTCAAGATAAGGCCTTTCCGCAACCTAATCCGCTCTGCGCTGCTAGGGCAGGCGTTTCACTGGGTCTAGAGCGGTCGGCGAGTACTGGCTGTCCGCGCCTCCCCAGCGCTCCGTCCCAGACTGCTGCTACGTCCCGACTGCAATTCTGCTGCGTTCAAACCCCAACCGCTCCAGGTCCGATCTCCCCCCACGACACACGACGACCGGGAAGTAATAGCCGTTCAGCAAAGATAATACGGCAGGGCTAATATCGATACGCGGTGCTGCTGCCACTCACGGGCAGGCAGGAGAGCAATTCAGTAACACCAGTAATTGAAATTACAATGACGAGGCGGCCAAACGGTAAAAACAAGATTTTAAACAATAGATGGCACGAACATGACCCACGCACGACCCACTATTTTCATTTCCACTCGAATTAGCCTTCCTTCGTTCAGCGTTCATCAGTTGAACAATGATCTACATATTTACTCTAGACCGCACTCACGCATCATTCACACTACTAAATGCGTTTTCAAGGCTGTACAAACATAATTAACATTAAAGCCTTCAAGAAATAAACAGAACAATTCACAAAAACATTCTCTTTGTTCTATTTCTTGAATGTCTCTGCGCTCTACTGTCCACTGGCAGATGAAAATTATAACTACACACTCAACTGAACCCGCTTCGGACCATCTGTCACTGTGCACACGTGAGTTATTCTCCCGATACACATGTTCTAGCCCAGAGCGACATAAGGATCCACGTCTCACTATGTTCTAACGTCTTGCGGCACTCAGGGGGCAAGACATTTTGACTTTATCAAATTCATAGCCGCAGATCTTTACGTGGTTGGAAGACACGTATTTGAAGCACAGAATTAACTGTGGCGCTGAGAACCCGTAAGAGTCCACAGCACAGAAACAAAGTATTGAAAAAAGTAGACGTTCGTGAAAATCATATTTATAGACAAACTACCTGTCTCACACATCTGAAATGTTTGTTAATCAAATCTCAACATGCCATACTTCCTATGAGAAATTAAAATACCCACTTACGTTATGAAAGATTAATATTTAAGGTTATATTTATTATTAATGTTAATTCACAAAATTTCCATACATGGGCTGGTAAAAGAAGTGCCTCTCCAAAGTTGTAGAGTTTGTAGTCAATGTGAAACTGAAATCAGAACATAAATAACAGTTACTAAATCCATGAAACACCCAATTATGACCTATTACAACACTGAAAGGTTCTCTGTGTCATCATTTTCGTTAATCACATTCTCTGGCTGGAGGTTCAGATAAAGCATCTCCGATTATGAACTATTATTGCTACATACATCAAGTAGCGACTAAATTATGTTGTCAACCTTAGATAAGAATTAAACAGCGCAGAGCAACAAAACCAAACTTTTTACTTTGGGCCCATATGGAAATAAGCGTCCGACAGATCTACGAGACTGGTTTTCGCGAATATTTATGTACATACTGTAGGGTATCCGATATGGTAAATCCTGGTTCACCATAAGATCAAAAAATGTCAGAAGCATGCACATACGCTACAGTTTTGAAGTCGATGACGGTGTACTTTAGGCACTTGCGGTTCTCAGTGCTTGAATTGTTAGACTACATCCCTTATCAAAGCAATAGATGGTTCAGTGCCACCAGACAGTTATGTTTAGGAATAACGAACTCGTGTAGAATGTGTAAAGTAAAAAAATAATGAGATCAATTTACATGTGCGCAGTTAGTGTCTCTCGCTTCTGACAGTCCGAATGTCACAGCGATACTGTCCAAAAGTCTATCTTTTGTGTATAAAACGAGACCGTGATGGCTGGTATGCAGTACAAAGACTCTGAACTCGTATTCGATAGGTTTCTCCTAAATGAGTGTCTCCGGAAACGTCATCTTTCTGGAGCATCTCTGACTGGAGTGTTGGTGTGTTTAGAGATGAGTCCCGCCTCTAATGGAACCCCGCCGAACAGCGATGACACGTTGGGATACCAGTCTGAAAGTCGCCCGTCATACGGCCTGACCACCAGGATTAATGGTCTGTGATTCCTTTGCTTTTCATAGCAGGACGCCTTCGTTGTCATCCGTGGCACCCCTACAGTGCAGCATTAGATCGGTGATATTCTACAACCTTCTGTGTTGCCCTTCATGGCGAGTTTCTACTGCTAATGTTTGTGCTTGCCAAACCCTACCTTGGCACCAAGATTGCCGTATCGCTCCGGAATAGAGAACGTTTGAAACATTATGGGCAGGGCCTTACAACTGCGCCGACACTGTGCATTGTAAGGTTCGAGTCACCTTGGATGAATCTCTTCTCAGACCCACGCCTTTCTGAAATCACTGAAATGCAGTTCTCAGCCGGAAAGCTCTATAGAAAAACAGGTACACATTTCGTAACCACAAGTTGCACTAAAATTGTCTTGTCGGTGGGAGGAACAGTTAAAAGTGTTTATGTGCATAACATTTCACTCTGTTACGATAAGCTTGCATACACGAGACGCTACCAAGCCTTACTCTATGCTGTATAAAGTCTGAAACGTTCACACGCACAAGCCAGCCGGTGTGCCTGAGCGGTTCTAGGCGCTTCAAAAAAATGGTTCAAATGGCTCTGAGCACTATGGGACTCAACTGCTGAGGTCATTAGTCCCCTAGAACTTAGAACTAGTTAAACCTAACTAACCTAAGGACATCACACACATCCATGCCCGAGGCAGGATTCGAACCTGCGACCGTAGCGGTCTCGCGGTTCCAGACTGCAGCGCCAGAACCGCGCGGCCACTTCGGCCGGCTTAGGCGCTTCAATCTGGAACCGCGCAACCGCTACGGTCGCAGTTTCGAATCCTGCCTCGGGCATGGATATGTGTGATGTCCTTAGGTTAGTTAGGTTTAAGTAGTTCTAAGTTCTAGGAGACTGATGACCTCCACGTTAAGTCCCATAGTGCTCAGAGCCATTTGAACCATCACACGCACAAATCATTCATAACCGTTTCCAGGTTGTTGTAATCCTTTACCGAAAGGTTACAAACGGATTATTTCTTACAGAACTCCTCGCTTGCATGTTGCTAAAACAGTCTCACGGAACAAATTGCTCAAGTTCGCGAGTGAACAACACGACAAGGGGCATTTACGTATTGTAATGTCACCAAATGCTTCAAATTCACACTGCACTTTATCGAACTGCTTTCCAAACTTTACGGCATTTCTCAAACATTTCAATACTGAAATATCACAATATTAATAATTTTCAGCGGAGCACATATCTATAGGTCAGATGGCTATTAGGTCCAGGCCCCGAATCTACTCAGTTCTTTGCACAAAAGAAGCTTCTAGTTCGCAAAAAATGGGATAATGATTAATTTCGGGTTGGTTGAGAAACTTGACAACCAATCGGAAACCAGCATCAAGCCTGCTCAGTTCCGCACATGTATACAGAAGCGAACAAAATTTTTCACTGAATCAGTACAGTAAATTAACATAACTAAACTTTGAAAACCCAAAAATGTGTGATTAATTCCCTCTTAACGAAACTACTTTTCCGAAATCGTAATCTCATTTCCATAGTACCATAAACGGACGAAATAGTTTGTTAATTTCCCCGGTACGAATGACCAACACAATCGTCATTCTCGAACACTCCTCACGTGACTAATTACTTCACTGTATACAGGGTGTAAATTTTAAGTTGAAAACCAGAATAACTAGAGAAATAAGTTTCATATGAAAAAGTGTGTAGAATCCAAAGTTGATTATTTTAAGGGGGACATCTGCTAGCGCTAAAATAAGCCCGCCACCCCGGCCCTCTAGGGTGGGGCGGGAGGCAACTTTAAAATTTCAAATGGGAACTACGTACATTTTGTGTTAAACATTTGTTTTGATTCTTGGTAATTGGCACTGTAATTGAAGAAAATCCATGTTTCCATTTTTGCGTGTTAAATGGTTACGGATTAATAAAAAATACTTATTTACTTAGCAAATTTTCATTCGCTAAAATTTAATTTCTCCCTCCCTCCCCATAGGGTGCGGTTTGAGAGAGAGGAATTAGAGTTTTACAAATGTTGACCCAAATATTAATTTTTTCGCAGATTCGGATAAGTCAACATTTGTAAAACCCTAATACCCCTCTCTCAAACCCCACCCTATGGGGAGAGAGGGAGAGTTTTAGTTTTAGCGAATCAAATTTACGAAGTAAATAAGTATTTTTATTTATCCGTAACCATTTTCCACGCAAAAATGAGAACATGGATTTCCTTGAATTACAGCGCCAAATACCAAGAATAAAAACAAATGCTTAAGACAAATGTACCTAGTTTTTTATGTATCATCTGATTCTGCAATACATATAGAGGTTTCAGTTTGAAATTTTACGGTTGCCTCCCGCCCCACCCCCAGGGGGCTGGGGTGATGGGCTAATTTTAGCACCAGCAGATGTCCCCCTCGAAAATAGTCAACTATGGATTCTACACATTTTTTTGGCTTGAAATATATTTTTCGAGTTATTCTGGTTTGTCAACTTAAAATTTACACCCTTTGGTATAAAAACTTTACATGAAACGGTATTTCACATTCACAGCTTGTTTCACTCTCATAACGAAACGCAATAAGAGTAGTAATTAATAAAAAATTAGAAAATTAAAAAACAAAACATGAAATAAAACTGAAAGTATTTTGATTGTAGCTCAAACAGTGTTCGTCAGCTAATGACCTCTATCATATCGCATAGAAATTACATATACTCGAGCCATCTGACCCCACCTGCCTTGCGCGTGACTCACAGTACACAGCCAATCACCTCTGTTATGTCCCATCTGAATAGGCATGATGCGAGGCGCTTTGCTTCACAACCACATCGTGATTTTAACTATCTAACACTCTAGGTGGATAGAATTTGGCACGATATCACTTAGATGGATATCCAAGTACTTTATCAATCAATACCAAGCCGAATAACCGCTTGTATAGGTGCCAGAGATGGACCAATGCATTATTGACTTGCTCAAATTATGAAGGTTTCTCTTTTTCAATAAATCATCCAATATGTGGATTACAGCTACTGATTTCCGTTCCTTTCAGGTAATCCTTCATGGTGCGTCGCTTCACGAGTTCATTATTCCAAAACCTAACTGTCTTTTGACATTGAACAATGTGTTGTTTTGCTAAGGGATGTGTGTCTACCAATTGAGGCACTGAGAACGATAAGGGTCTAAAGCACACTGGTATTGATTTTAAAATTGCGGCATGTATGCATGCTCCTGGCATCTGTAGATCTTATGGTGTGCATTGTAATTTTTTTGTGTGTATCGTGTTTATGCATTGCAGTTTCCGGTATGCTGTAGTTAAACGTTTTCCGTTCCCTGGAAGCCATTTGCTGACGTAACCGAGTACCCTGTTAGGTCTTTAATTTGAAAGTACATTGCACATGTTTCACAGTTGAACCATTATCGTATACAAAGAGAAAAGTGTGAATCATCTGTCAGTTTTATTCGCTGATCATTGATGTATATCAAGATAAGCAATGGACCCAGAACCGGACCCCGTGTCACTGAGATGTCTTTCTTCTTTGTTGATACCAGAGAACACCTTACACTCTGCTTTCCAAATATAAGGGGAACCAATGCTAAGCTTTTTCTGTAATTCCACACTGATACAGCTAATGCAAGAGTAGTGAATAGTGCGTCAAATCTAATGCTTTCGGTAAATCAACGAAAATACCTGCTGCCCTCATATTAACGTTCAGTGCTGCTTGTGCCTCGCACATACAAGAGTAAATTCCATTTTCTGCTAACAATTCTTCCTGAACCAAACTGAGACTGTGACAAGAAATTTTATATTATACACTGAAGATCCAAAGAAATTGGTATACCTGCCTAATATCGCGTAGAGCCCCCGTGGGCTGCCCATAAATCCGTAAGAGTGCGAGGGGATAGAGACCTTTTCTGAACTGCGCGTTGCAAGACAGTCCAGATATGCTCAATAACGTTCACGTCTGAGGCGTTTGGAAGCTAGTGGAAGTGTTTAACTTCAGAAGAGTGTTCCTGGAGCCACTCTGTAGCAATTCTGGACGTGTAGAGTGTCGCATTGACCTACTGGAATTGTTCAGCTCCGTCGGAATGCACAATGGACGTTAATGAATGCAGGAGATCAGATAGGTTGTTTACGTACGTGTCACATGTCAGGGATCCCATATCACTACAGCTGCACACGCCCCACACCATTGCAGAGCCTCCACCAGCTTGAACAGTCCCCTGCGGAGATGCAGGGTCCATGGGATTTATGAGGTTGTCTCCATACACGTACCCGTTCACCCGCACGATACAATTTGAAACGAGACTCGTCCGACCATGCAACTTGTTTCCAGTCATCAACACACCAATGTTAGTGTTGACCGCCCAGGCGAGGCGAAAGATTTGTGTCGACCAATCATCAAGAGTAGATGATTGGGTCCTAGGCTGCGAAAGCCCATATCGATGATCTTTCTTTGAATGGTTAGCATGCTGACACTTGTTGTTGGCCCAGTTTCGAAATCTGCAGCAGATAGCGGAAGAGTTGCACCTCTGACACGTCGAAAGATTCTCTTTAGTCGTCGTTGGTCCCGTTATTGCAGGGTCATTTTTCGGTCGCAACGGTGTCGGAGATTTGTTGTTTTACCGGATTCTTGAAATTCACGGTACACTTGTGAAACGGTCGTGCGGGAAAATACCCACTACATCACTGCCTCGGGGATGCTGTGTCTCATCGCTCGTGCGCCGACTACAACACGACGTGCAAGCACACTTAAATCTTGATAACCTGCCGTTGTAGTATGTAACACCCCCGCATTTTATGCCGACCTGATCTGATCGAATAGCAGCCCAATATTTATTATTAACATGACCATGAACCTAATGGGGCTGGTAATCGGAATTCACTGCTACGGAAGTTGTTACTTTCCAGTTCGTCCTGTTCAATACTATAATATTGAATGTTTGGTAATAGGGAACACCAACACAGTTTTATTAATTACGAACTTATATTCTTCTCAAAACACAAAAAGGAGACAGCCATTGCCTTCGTCATACATATCTAATTACGGCTAATCTCAGCACAGGCTTTCTTCATTTTCCATTATCGTCACACGCTAATCCATCACTGCATTCAACACTGCAATCCAAAAATGGCTCTGAGCACTATGCGACGTAACTTCTGAGGTCATCAGTCACCTAGAACTTAGAACTAATTAAACCTAACTAACCTAAGGACATCACACACACCCATGCCCAAGGCAGGATTCGAACCTGCGACCGTAGCGGTCGCTCGGCTCCAGACTGTAGCGCCCAGAACCGCACGGCCACTGCGGCCGGCCTGCAATCCAAGGTTAGGCCGGCGCGGTAGACGCGAAACCAAATATCGGCACTAGTAACGTCACTGATCACTTTCATAATGATACTTCATCACTTTCCCGGTATTAAGTCATTATTTAGGGGTCTAGCCACGGCGATGGTGACACCCTTCTCGGTTAAAGACCCTGTATTTCAATAATGGCCTCCACACACACACACACACACCATTGCCGCCAACCACTCTGGCGCATCTCGATACCCGTTCTCTCAACATTCACAATCGATTGTTCGCCCTATCGACCTGTGCCGAGTGCAAAGTTATAGTAAGGGCCTACGGACCCCTTACAAGTAGCAGTAACCGATCTAACGACTCCGCCAGACACTTGTTGTCTTACATAGGTGTTGCCATCCGCAGCGTCGTATTCTGCCTGTTTACATATATCTGTATTTCAGTACGAATGCTTGTATCAGTTTCTCTGGCGCTTCAGTGTAAATGGATTTTTCAAAAACGCTCGAAATAGTGGTAGCAAATAAATTCATCGGTAGCTGTCTACATTACCTCTTACTCTCTTTTCATAAAGTGTAGTGGTAATGACCTGAACACGAGCTGCGGTAGGGCAACAGCGGCGCTGGCGGCGATGGGCCGCTCGCGGTGAATACGCGATCAGCGGCGGCGAGACCGCGGTCCTGCCGCGGCCCTCCTTGGCGCCGGCACGCCGTATTCATCACTTAGGGAGGTGCCCGGCCTGACGCCCCATCAGTTACCGGCTACATTTCCAAACAGTCACGCCCGCTTGCGTCCATCCGCACGTCGGCCGTGATGGATCGCCGGCCGAGCGACAAGCTCCCTGACAAAGCCTGATAACAACGCGTCTGCGGTGCGGCCACCATGCGTCTGCCGCGTCCGGGCTCCCGCCGACCACCAGCGGACAGTCTTATCTCGACGGCTGAGCACTGCACAGCCGTGGCGAGCCGTCACACAGTCAGCTCTGCTGATACGTTACTGGCCGCAGCTGGATGGACAGAACGTGTAAAGCGCTTTACTTTAGCATCTTATGTAAGACTGCGTCATCTTTGTAGGAAGATCTATTTTGTAGTCCGATTAAGATAACTTTGTGGAGGTCATAACGCCTAGCTATAGAGCTATTTGTGGTACACACTACGAGAAAAATAAGGACTGAACATTATAGGTATCAAGATTTTCATCAACACTCCTTAGGAACAGTAACTTTACTAATTAGGTCAACATGACCTTGATATATGGAGGTGAAAGCATTCAGTTAAATAATGTAATATGAGAACAATTAGTGATATTGCATAAAACCATCTCCTGCAACGTTATTTTAAATGATTAAGTACGAGAAACAAGAATGCTTCAAATAACAGTGTGCTCTAGTAAGTATAACATGATAGGAAAATCGTCTTCAAAAGAGGCAAACAATAAATGTGGTTTGACCAAAATACGATGGTTGGAACTTCAATAGTGTCAACTATTTATTTACATCTCGTACAAAATATATACGTGTTTCAAAGTTTTACTGACCTTCAGAGTAGTCACCAGCATTGTGCATAACCCGTTGCCAGCGATGTGGAAGTCGTAGGATACTCTTAGCAGTGCCAATTGTGTTGACATTTAGAGCGGCGCAGTCTATTGCCCGAGGAATTTGTAGCTGTTCTGAAGCGAATGCCATGAAGAGTTTCCTTCAGTTTAGAAACTGAGTTGAACTGACGAGGGCTTAAGTCAGGGAAGGTGTGGAAGTCGTAGGATACTCTTAGCAGTGCCAATTGTGTTGACATTTAGAGCGGCGCAGTCTATTGCCCGAGGAATTTGTTGCTGTTCTGAAGCGAATGCCATGAAGAGTTTCCTTCAGTTTAGAAACTGAGTTGAACTCACGAGGGCTTAAGTCAGGGAAGGGCAGTTGATGGTATATCACTTAGCAGCCCCATCAGTCAGCCAAATGAGTAACAGCTTGCACTGTACGTGCTTGAGCATTGTCCTGCAAAATGATGATGGTCAGGTCCTGCAGAAAGTGTCAGCACTTCTGTTTCTAAGCTGTTCGTAGGTTGTGTTCCAAAAATGAACAGCATAGAGACAGAGGTGATGACACTTTCTGCAGGACCTGACCATCATTTTGCAAGACAATGCTCAAACACGTACAGTGCAAGCTCTTAGCGATTTGTTTGACTGATGGGGGTGCTAAGTGCTATACCACCTACTGCACTCCCCTGACATAAGCCCTCGTGAGTTTAACTCAGTTTCTAAACTGAAGGAAACACTTCACGGTATTGACTTCAGAGCTGCTACAAATTCGTCGGGAAATAGACCGGGCCACTCGAACTGTCAACATAACTGGCACTGCTAAGAGTTTCCTACGACTTCCATATAGCTGGCAGCGGGTTATACACAATGGTTGTGACTACTTTGAAGGTCTGTAAAACTTTGAAACACGTATCTAATTTGTACGAGATGTAAATAGATAGTTGCCAGTATTAAAGTTCCAACCCTCGTACAACAAATAAATCACGTTCACTTTAAAGGAGTTCATTAAAAGAAAACAAGCATAATTAAAACACCAAGCATCAGACAACGTTGTTCGGACGAACGGCAGAGTGATTACTTGGGGCAAGCCCGATTCACAGCTCACCACGCTAATCGTTTCCTGACCATCTAGTGGGTACACGCCCCAAGGCATAATATACAATGACAGCCTGATGAGCTAAGAAGTAACTGTTAAGTTAACGAGTAAAAATTTAAGTCATCAAATTACACGCTGGCAGTGTAGACAAACAGTTGTGAGAAGTAGCTAGAAGATTATAAGGTAACTGGCCAAGGCATCTACATCTAACCCCACTTACACCTGACCGTAAGGAAGCGGCCAGCTAAGATTCAGCTTCAAATCACGCCTCGAGGTGGACACGGTAAATATTTAGCCGTCGCGCAGGACGTGGCGGGGGGAGTGAGGGGAGGGGGAAGGGGAGAGGGGAGTGGCGGTGAGGAGGAGGAGGAAGAGAAGGAGGAGGAACATAGATGGAAGGTAGACGCGAACTGTTGGTTGGTGAACTTCACCTACGACTTCACCTACGTTAAACGCAAGCTTCACTTATTAGTGTAACCCACCAAAGTACATGCACCAAGATTTGCCCCTGTAAGACCCATAAGCTTGCGGGCTCCAAATAATTAATTTGCAATTTAGTGCGCAACGTACGATGGAAAGAAACAAGAAAAAACAAAGGAATAGTGATGCAAAGAACGTAAAATAAATTTACATAACCCAAAAATTGAAAACACACAATCAAATTACAATTCTCTGACAATTACCAAAGAAAGCTATTAAGTTTTCATACGAGCGATACGCTCTTCAGTTCTCGTCCGATCACCGAAGTTAAGCAACATCGGCCCCGGTTAATACTTGGATGAGTGACCGCTTGGGAACACCGGGTGCCGTTGGCACCCCTTCATTTTGCCGCACGAGGTAGCCGCGCGGTCAAAGGGCGCCTTGCCACGGTTCGCGCTGCTGGCCCCGTCGGAGGTTCGAGTCCTCCCTCGGGCACGGGTGTGTGTGATGTCCTTAGCATAAGTTAGTTAAAGTTAGATTAATTAGAGTGTAATCTTAGGGATCGGTGACATCAGCAGTTTGGTCCCATAGAACTTACTACACATTTCCAAATTACGCTCCTCGAATCGCCTGGTCAGACACAGGAACAGGGAACCACAATAAGAGGCCTCGCCGAGTCCAATATAGAAGATGCGAGACAACCGTGCGTAGGAACCTAAGCAGTCAAAATTATCGCGATAACAGCGGGGAGCAAGATTTGTCTTTCCGAATGACGTAGCGTGGCCTCGGCACAACGAACTAAATGTAGCTCACCGAGCATCTTAAGTACTGTGGGACGAGAAACAGTGCACCTCTTTCGTGTCCGGAAGATGCTCAGTCCGAGAAACTATGAAGTCACACGGGTAGTAGAACAAACAGCCAGCCCGTTGCCGCACATTCCTGCACTGTCCGTGCAGGTCAAAGATCGTGTTCCAGGAGACGTGGTGCCAGTTACCGATCGTGCTACGTTTCACTATGGATTATTATTTTGTTTTTCTTGTCTGAAACCGGCCGTGTTTCCGGATAAAATTTGTGGATGTGAGGCCTGCCTGTAATGCAAAACACTGTTTTAGGGTTCTGTACCTGAATCAGTATGTAAAAGCGGAACCATTATAGGATCGCTTTCTTGTTCGTGTGTCTGCCTGTCGAACGCTTTTCTTAGGAACGGATAGGCGTATCAACATTCAAATTTATGTCACATACTAAGATCTACGGCCACTTGACAGTGTACAACATTTAAGCTTCCAAGTCAAATTAATCAAAAGATAGAGCCATTTATGTCACAGATTTGGGTACTCGCAAACTCGCTCATCAAATTCTCGTTGACCCAGAATCACGAAATTTGACAAGAAGCGAGTTTTCATAGTATAAGCAAAAGAAAAAATTCGAAAATTGTCAATTTGTAATTATAACCCATGAAAAAATATTTTTGTCATTTTTTAACCGTTTGTTTGTCCGTCTCTCCGTCCATTTTTTAAGATCCCGTTATTTTACGTCAGTTCAAATTTACCTCCTATACTAATATCTACAGTTCCTTGATGGGGTACAAAATTTAAGCTTCTAAGTCAGTGCAATCAAAAAGTACGTACATTTATATCAACACTCTAATACTCGCAAACTCGGTAATTAAAACCTGCAGGGTATGCCCCGTTGACCTACACTCATTAAATTTGCCAGGAAGCCAGGTTTAACAGTGCAAGTAAAGGAAAAATGCCAAAATAGTAATTCTTTTGCCAGTAGTCACCCGACTTTGTCTGTCCGTCTGTTAAAACCCCTTTTTTTCTCGGGAATGGGTTGACTTAACAAGATAAAATTTATATCAAAAACTAAGGCTTCTGCCCCCTTGTCGACGGACAAAATTTAAGATTGTAAGGCAATTCAGCTAACAGATATGGTGATTTATGTCACATATTTTTATACATGTAAATTCACTTATTAAATCCTATAGGGCACTTTCCGTTGACCTAGAATCACGAAACGTGGCAAGAAGCAAAGTTTCACCGTACAGGTAAAGGAAAACAATCGAAAAATTGTTAAACTGTAATTACGTCACATTAAAAACTTAAACTGCATTCACCATGCGTCAAAAACATAATAGAAAAAAAATTACTGCATATAAGATGTAGTCATGTTTTACTTAAGTAAATAAAAGTAATAATTCATTATATCTGCTCTCTCTTCATAAACCAACTGAAGCTCCGTGGCCGCCCTTTTTTGGATATCTGGGCTAGTTTCAGGAAATACTGTAGAGATTTTGTTTGGTCAGCACCTTTGTGCCATGATCAGTTTGTTTCCTTCATTCGAATCTTTAAAATGTGAACATGTTTTAAATTCTAATTAATCTACGGAAGCTGGAACTAAAAACAGTTTTAGTTTATTGTAGCCATTATGTTAATTTACTATTATAGGGCTATGTGGGACTGTACACTATCGGGTAATGGTGGCTTGTCATCTACAACTGAATAATGTTAAATTTCGTTGGCGAGTTAACACGTCGTTTTACATCCAAACGTAATTTTTGTGCAAAGATATTTCGTGACTATACTTGTGATTACTTACATTTTGCTTCGGTCAACCTTTTCAATCTGTTTCCCATGAGCTGTAGAGCACCACATGGAAACACTACTCGTATTTTGCCGAATTTCGTTTGTACATAATACACTCCTGGAAATGGAAAAAAGAACACATTGACACCGGTGTGTCAGACCCACCATACTGGCTCCGGACACTGCGAGAGGGCTGTACAAGCAACGATCACACGCACGGCACAGCGGACACACCAGGAACCGCGGTGTTGGCCGTCGAATGGCGCTAGCTGCGCAGCATTTGTGCACCGCCGCCGTCAGTGTCAGCCAGTTTGCCGTGGCATACGGAGCTCCATCGCAGTCTTTAACACTGGTAGCATGCCGCGACAGCGTGGACGTGAACCGTATGTGCAGTTGACGGACTTTGAGCGAGGGCGTATAGTGGGCATGCGGGAGGCCGGGTGGACGTACTGCCGAATTGCTCAACACGTGGGGCGTGAGGTCTCCACAGTACATCGATGTTGTCGCCAGTGGTCGGCGGAAGGTTCACGTGCCCGTCGACCTGGGACCGGACCACAGCGACGCACGGATGCACGCCAAGACCGTAGGATCCTACGCAGTGCCGTAGGGGACCGCACCGCCACTTCCCAGCAAATTAGGGACACTGTTGCTCCTGGGGTATCGGCGAGGACCATTCGCAACCGTCTCCATGAAGCTGGGCTACGGTCCCGCACACCGTTAGGCCGTCTTCCGCTCACGCCCCAACATCGTGCAGCCCGCCTCCAGTGGTGTCGCGACAGGCGTGAATGGAGGGACGAATGGAGACGTGTCGTCTTCAGCGATGAGAGTCGCTTCTGCCTTGGTGCCAATGATGGTCGTATGCGTGTTTGGCGCCGTGCAGGTGAGCGCCACAATCAGGACTGCATACGACCGAGGCACACAGGGCCAACACCCGGCATCATGGTGTGGGGAGCGATCTCCTACACTGGCCGTACACCACTGGTGATCGTCGAGGGGACACTGAATAGTGCACGGTACATCCAAACCGTCATCGAACCCATCGTTCTACCATTCCTAGACCGGCAAGGGAACTTGCTGTTCCAACAGGACAATGCACGTCCGCATGTATTCCGTGCCACCCAACGTGTTCTAGAAGGTGTAAGTCAACTACCCTGGCCAGCAAGATCTCCGGATCTGTCCCCCATTGAGCATGTTTGGGACTGGATGAAGCGTCGTCTCACGCGGTCTGCACGTCCAGCACGAACGCTGGTCCAACTGAGGCGCCAGGTGGAAATGGCATGGCAAGCCGTTCCACAGGACTACATCCAGCATCTCTACGATCGTCTCCATGGGAGAATAGCAGCCTGCATTGCTGCGAAAGGTGGATATACACTGTACTAGTGCCGACATTGTGCATGCTCTGTTGCCTGTGTCTATGTGCCTGTGGTTCTGTCAGTGTGATCATGTGATGTATCTGACCCCAGGAATGTGTCAATAAAATTTCCCCTTCCTGGTACAATGAATTCACGGTGTTCTTATTTCAATTTCCAGGAGTGTAGTTTCCAATATTGTGAATGCATAGGGTGAAAGTCCCAGTTAGCGTTCGCTCTTCTCAAGTAACCGTAGCGCACAAGCTGAATTTTGTTCACTTTTCTTCTCTCTACATGTACCTAAGTGCGTGTGTACGCGCGTGGATGTGTGTATGCGTGAGTGTGTGTGCTTTTGTTTGTTACAGTCATCTTCCCTGTAAATTCCTTTCATATGTTACCTAGGGCATCAGTTTAGAGTGTATGTAGTTGCTTATAATCTGCTTTGCCTCTGCCAATGTCTTTTGTTGTGGCAGTTTTCTTCTATTTTAAGTTTATAGTACAGGTTGTGGCTGGATTCGTGCTGTTAGATAGTGAGACAACGTTCTATGGGACCTCTGAGGTGTTCTGAATATCTGCTTTTAAAGTTGCTGCAGGGTTGCCCTATGTGTAGTGACCGACATGTGTTGCATGTAAGTTCGTATATGGCTAGTGTGTTGGATGTGCCTGTGGGTGTTTCCTATGTTCTGAGCTTTTACTGTATCCTGTTGTCTGTGCTACATTTTATTTGAAGCTCCCCTTTCTTTAGGATGTCGCCTATTCTGTGAAATATTCAGTGTTGTAGGTTGCATTTGGTCATTTCCTGCGTGTTGTGTTTTTCCGTGTTGTTGTGCAAGGTCTTCAATACATGTAACGTGTAATTCTTTTCTGTTCACATGTGCTTGTTTAGTTTTCTTATCTTGTGGGTATCAAACAAATTTCAGATTTGGCATCAAACGTACTTGTAAACAACTCAACACCAACTGGACTGGAGACACAAGAGCAACATTTACGCTGCGTTTCGCAAAGTTGAAAAGTGTTATTTACAAACGAAGTTATGCAAAATATGTGTATTGATTGTGTGTGTTTCCCAACAACTCATCGGACTGCAGATGAAAATAGATTTGTAAAAGCTAAATGTAAGTAATAGCAAATATTGTCGTGAAATATCTTTGCACGTCAATATTACGTTTAGGTATAAAGCGACGTGTTAACTCGTCAACCTAATTCAAATTAACATAATTTAGTCGCAGGTGATTGGGTAACAGTACAAATTAATGTACAAAGGGTACTGTGTAACTCTACAAAGTAAAATTAAGTTAATGACAGCAAAAACAAAAACTATTCTAGGCCTAATTTTCATAGATTAGTTACACTTCAACCATATCCACATTTTACAGATTAAAATAACGAATACCCACTGACGATGCCATAAAGGTGGTGAATCATTTTTGGGCCCCTATAAAAAAAATTGTGTTTTGCGTAACAGGCGGACTTTATATCCTGCAGCAGATGTATGGATCATATTCTCTCTGCTGTTGGCAGATGCAAATCACGTATAGGGTACAAAGGCATCCCACAGACATGCTCAGTCACAGTCGATCGCAGCTTTCTACATGATTAATGCCATCTGGATCTCTTAAAGCATCTACATTTCTTGCGACGACGCGGATACTACGACGATCAAATCAAACGTTACAGCTCGTAAACTAGAGTTCAGTATCAGTTACAATAAAATAGGTTTCATTATGACTGAAACTGAACTTAACCACTTATAAGAGTCCGTCTACTGATGGTAGTACCCGAAACGGTGTAAGGAACGTATACACATTAAACAATTCAGACTGCATTACGCACAAAAATTCACAATAGTCTCAGGTTCATTCACGAAGTTTATTGCCTTTATAGGTCGATCGCGCTACGTGCGACTGGCACCGACGTGGTTCACTGCACATTTCAATAAAGTCATGGACTTTACTTTGTGTGTACATGAACATTTCCACTTATACACAGACTATCTTATAATTTTTTTGTCTTGATCAAAGAGTACCAGGATTAAATTAAAAATAGGTGATATTACAGGGATACAGGCTTGCCCTCATCAGGTTTTTGGGAGATTTCCTGAGTTACGAGGCAAATAAAGTAATTTATTCTCAAAATATTCCCAATTAGGACGGTTTCTGACATACTATAACCTGGTCGGGTATTTGTCTGAAAATACTATGTCTCCACGACTGATCAGGATTGCAACAGCCCGTTTTAACTTCAGAGCTAGAGGGCAAAAATTATAACAAAAATCACATCCCTCCCCATCCACTACTTAGGCCTCTATAGGCAAAGTCTCACACAGAGAGATAGATTCTGCTCCAAATACTACAGTTGTATTACATAGAAGCACATTAACAGAACGGTCGCACTCCATTGAAGTTCTATATGAATTGCATGTTTGGTTTATTATTCAGCTATCATCAACATATTCGTCACTGGTTCAGTACAGAACACGTGAACACGTCACTTCTACCACATTACTGGTGGTAACACCGTTGCTTGCTGGTGAATACATTTATACAGAACACAAAATAAATGAAGAAGCTGGGTACAGGTGCTACTCTGAGATGAACGGATTTTCCACATTTAACCAGTCAGAAGACCGCTGGCACAAAAATCCACTTGTGCCATTTAGATGACCCCCACCGAAGAGAATAAACACAAAAATATCACGATATGTTCATAGAAGCTGGCCGTAACAATACACTGTATGCAGTAAAGATTGTTAATTAGAAAATATGTTCACTTCAATTCCGATATCGGATATTTCACCGCTAAAGTTTGTAATTCAGTATTTCATAAATCGTTGGAGATAATGAAATGAGGTTAAAAATTTTCTGTTGTGTAATGAGGTTACGTAATTAATATCCATGTCATTTATAACTTCGAGTCGGAATCATGCTGGTTTGGATTAGTATTGAAAGAAGGCATATCATGATGGGGAACGCGGATCATACTGGATTTCATCGTTTAGTACCTTAGTACTGAACAGAACTGGAACTAAATGGGAAGATGATGTGGTAACCTATAACTTTTACTGATCAAATGAAAGGGCGTCAATACTCTACGTTTAACACGACATTGTGATAAATGAAAATATCCCTGACAGCTGGTGAAACTTAGCTTTAATTGACCATAATACAGGTTTCACGGCTTACAGCCGCATCTTCAGGCGCAACCAAAACCATTACAATAGTCTGTCACAAGTCAACCCGTGGTCTAGGCGTAACAAACACCATTGATTATGAACCAAAAGGACCTCAGTCCCGTGCTCGAACCTCGCCGCTGCTTAAATTGTAAATAATAATCATCGGTAATGGCAGCCAAAAACTTCCAGCGTAAGAAGCCACCCTCGCTCTGCAGCAGCCTTGTCAAAGAGGACGGAGGAGCGGACAGAGCTTCGGCGCGGTCTCTTGCCCTTGGGGTGGGAAACTCCCCCTAAAAGTTGGAAGAATCAGCAATGATCAGTGGCAGGAGGATAGAGAAGGCAATGGGAACCACTGCATTAAAGACACATAATGTGTAATGTGTACCAACAGGACATGTGGCCTGTAATTGAAAAGTGACGTGATGATCTCTTCATTGGCAAAAGATCCCGGATTAGTCCCCCATTCGGATCTCTAGGTGGGGACTGCCAAAGGGGTAGTGACCATGAAAAAAAGATCGACCAACCTATGAAACGATAAATTCTACGATTCGGAGCGTGGCATGTCAGAAGTCTAAAAGTTATATGGAAGCTAAAAATTTAAAAAAGGAAATGCTAAGGCTCAGTCTGAATATAGTGCAGATCAGTGAAGTGAAATGGGAAGAAGATAAGGATTTCTGGTCTGATGACTATAGAGTAATATTAACAGCAGCAGAAAATGGTATAACAAGATTAGGATTCGACATGATTAGGAAGGTAGGGCAGACAGTGAGTTACTGTGAGCAGATCAGTTATAGGGTTGTTCCCATCAGAATAGACCGCAAAACAACTCCGAAAACGATAGTTCAGGTAAACGTGCCGACGTCGCAAGCTGGAGATCAAGAGTTGGAGACAGTATATGAGGATATTGAACCGGTTAATTCAATATGTAAAGGGAGATGAAACTATAATAGGCACAGAGGACTGGAATGCGGTTATACGGCAAGGAGTAGCAGAAAGCGTTACAAGAAAATATGGACTTGGTAGTAGGAATGAAAGACGAGAAAGACTAACTGAGTTCTGCAATAAATTTTAGCTAGTAATAGTGAATACTTTGTTCAAGAATCACAAAAGGAGGAGGTATACTTGGAAAAGGCTAGAAGATATGAGATGCTATCAGTTAGATTACATCATGGTCCGTCAGAGGATCTGAAATCAGATATTGGATTGGAAGTAGTACCCAGAGAAAGAAATAGACTCAAATCGCTATTTAGTTGTGATGACTGAAACTTAACAGACTAGTCGCAAAGAATCAATACGCAAAGAAGTGGGATGAGGAAGTACTAAGGAACGACCTGATACCCTTGAAGACCTCTGAGGATATACATATTGCGGTAGTTAATAGTTCAGTAGACAGTTGAGTTAAAAGGAAAGTACATCTGTAAAAACGGCAGTAACAGAACTTCGAAAGAAAATCATAGCTACAAGGATGGTAACTGCAAAGAAAACACCTACATCTACATCTACATTTATACTCCGCAAGTCACCCAACGGTGTGTGGCGGAGTGCACTTTACGTGCCACTGTCATTACCTCCCTTTTCTGTTCCAGTCGCGTATGGTTCGCGGGAAGAACGACTGTCTGAAAGCCTCCTTGCGCGCTCGAATCTCTCTAATTTTACATTCGTGACCTCCTCAGGAGGTATAAATAGGGGGAAGCAATATATTCGATACCTCATCCAGAAACGCACCCTCTCGAAACCTGGACAGCAAGCTACACCGCGATGCAGAGCGCCTCTCTTGCAGAGTCTGCCACTTGAGTTTGCTGAACATCTCCGTAACGCTATCACGGTTACCAAATAACCCTGTGACGAAACGCTCCGCTCTTCTTTGGATCTTCTCTATCTCCTCCGTCAACTCTATCTGGTACGGATCCCACACTGATGAGCAATACTCAAGTATGGGTCGAACTAGTGTTTTGTAAGCGACCTCCTTTGTTGATGGACTACATTTTCTAAGGACTCTCCCAATGAATCTCAACCTGGTACCCACCTAACCAACAATTAATTTTATATGATCATTCTACTTCAAATTGTTCTGCACGCATCCTCCCAGATATTTTACAGAAGTAACTGCTACCAGTGTTTGTTCCGCTATCATATAATCATACAATTAAGGATCCTTCATTCTATGTATTCGCAATACATTACATTTGTCTATGTTAAGGGTCAGTTGCCACTCCCTGCACCAAGTGCCTATCCGCTGCAGATCTTCCTGCATTTCGCTACAATTTTCTAATGCTGGAACTTCTCTGTGTACTACAGCATCATCCGCGAAAAGTCGGATGGAACTTCCGACACTATCTATTAGGTCATTTATATATATTGTGAAAACAATGGTCCCATAACACTCCCCTGTGGCACGCCAGAGGTTATTTTAACGTCTGTAGACGTCACTCCACTGATAACAACATTATGTGTTCTCTCTGCTAAAAACTCTTCATTCCAGCCACACAGCTGGTCTGATATTCCGTAGGCTCTTACTTTGCTTATCAGGCGACAGTGCGGAACTGTATCGAACGCCCTCTGGAAGTTAAGGAAAATAGCATCTACCTGGGAGCTTTTATCTAATATTTTCTGGGTCTCATGAACAAATAAAGCGAGTTGTGTCTCACACGATCGCTGTTTCCGGAATCCATGTTGATTCCTACAGAGTAGATTCTGGGTTTCCAAAAACGACATCATACGCGAGCAAAAAACATGTTCTAAAATTCTGCAACAGATCGACGTCAGAGATATAGGCCTATAGTTTTGCGCATCTGCTCCACGACCCTTCTTGAAGACTGGGACTACCTGTGCTCTTTTCCAATCATTTGGAACCTTCCGTTCCTCTAGAGACTTGCGGTACACGGCTGTTAGAAGGGGGGCAAGTTCTTTCGCGTACTCTGTGTAGAATCGAATTGGTATCCCGTCAGGTCCAGTGGACTTCCCTGTTTTGAGTGATTCCAGTTGCCTTTTTATTCCTTGGACACTTATTTCGATGTCAGCCATTTTATCGTTTGTGCGAGGATTTAGAGAAGGAACTGCAGTGCGGTCTTCCTCTGTGAAACAGCTTTGGAAAAAGGTGTTTAGTATTTCAGCTCTACGCGTGTCATCCTCTGTTTCAATGCCATCACCATCCCGAAGTGTCTGGATATGCTGTTTCGAGCCACTTACTGATTTAACGTAAGACCAGAACTTCCTAGGATTTTCTGTCAAGTCGGTACATAGACTTTTACTTTCGAATTCACTGAACGCTTCACGCGTAGCCCTCCTTACGCCAACTTTGACATCGTTTAGCTTCTGTTTGTCTGAGAGGTTTTGGCTGCGTTTACACTTGGAGTGAAGCTTCCTTTGCTTTCACAAATGAATATCAGTAGAATATTTCAATTGATCGATCAAACAAAAAGTACAAAAATTCAGGAATATAGAAGGTCAAGTTACTTATGAATGAAATAAATAGCAAGTGCAGGGAAGCTAAGGCGAAATGGCTGTATGAGAAATGTGGAGAAATCGAAATAGAAATGATTGTTGGAACGATTGACTCACCCTACAGAAAAGTCAAAATAACCTCTGGTTAAATTAAAAGGAAGTGTGGTAACAGTAAGAGTGCAACGGGCATTCCACTATTAAATGCAGAGGAAAGAGCGGATTGGTGGAAGAGTACACTGAAGCCTGTATGAAGAGGCGGACGTGTCTAGTGACTTGATACCAGAAGAGTCAGGAGTTTTACAGCGAAAAGATTTGGGATCCAGTTTACACATGGAGCTTTGGAGTAGAAAATGAAATAACGCAGAACAGATAGACAACATTGATTCAGAATTTGTAAAATCATTGGAAGAAGTGGCACAAAACGTCTATTCACGTTGGTGTGTAGCATTTATGGGACTGGAGATAAATAGTCAGACTTAAGGGAAAACATCATCCACACAATTCCAAAGATTGCAAGAGCCCACATGCGCTACAATTATCACACGATCAGGTTAACAGATTGTGCATCGAAGTTTCTTGGCTTTAGGAAAGGTAAAGGTACCAGGGAGGTAGTTCTGATGTTGGGTTGATAATGGAAGCAAGATTAAAGGAAAATCAAGACACGTTCGCAGGGTCTGTCGACATGCAGGAAGCTGTCGACAATGTCAGATGGTGCAAGATGTTGTAAATTGTGAGATAAATAGGGGTAAGCTGTATGGAAAGACGGGTAGAAAACGTGAAAAAAGAAATAGGAACAATAAGAGAGTAAGACCATGTTGAGAAGGGTATAAAACATTGTTTAATGTAGTGTTTAATCTATATGTCGCAGATTCAATGACGGAAATAATGGAAAGATACAAGAATGGTATTCAAATTCGAGGGGGAAGGATATCAATGATAAGATTTTCTGTCGGCAACGCTGTCCTGAGTTGAAGTGAAGAAGAATTACAGAATCTTTTGAACAGTGTGAACAACCTAATGAGTGCAGAATATGGTGTAAGAGTGAATCAGAGAAAGATGAGAGTAGTGAGAAGTAGTAGAAGTGAAACGAGTGAGAAGCTTAACGTCAGGATGTTGATCACGAAGTAGATTAAGTTAAGGAATTCCACTACCTAGGTACCAAAATACCCAATGACGGACGGAGCAAGGAGAACATCAAAAGCAGACTGCACTGGCAAAATGGGCATTCCTGGCAAAGAAAAGTCTAAAGTATAAAACATAGGCCCTAATTTGAGGAAAAAACTTCTGAAAATGTACGTTTGGAGCACAGCATTGTATGATAGTGAGACATGAACTGAGCGAAAACCGGAACAGTAGAGAATGGAAGCATTTAAAATGTGGTGCTACAGAAAAATATTTAATATTAGGTAGGCCGATAAGGTAAGGAATGAAGAGGTTCTTCGCAGGATCGACAGGAAATGAATTTGTGGACAACACTAAACAAAGAAGGAACGGGATGGTAGGACAGCTGTTAAGACATCACGCAATAGCTTCCATGGTACTAGAGGAAGCTGTAGCATATAAAAATTATAGAGGAACATAGAGATTGGAATACATCCAGCAAATATTTGAGGGCGTATGTTGTAAGTCCTAAAGGAAGTGCTACACTGAGATTAAGAGGTTGACATAGGACAGGAATTCGTGGCGGGCCGCTTCAAACCCGTCAGAAAACTAAAAAAAAAAAAAAAAAAAAAAAAAAAAAAAAAAAAAAAAAAAATCGCTGGCAGGATCTGTATTTATTCTAATTCTATTATTCCATCTCCTCTTTCCCTGTCTCGCTTCTTCCCCCTCCTTCTGCCCACCTCCTCCACCCCCACTCCCTGTCCATCTCCTCCTGCTCTCTCTCTCTGTTGATCCAACCTCCCCACTCTCTCTTTCATCTGTTCTTCCACCCTCTGACCATCTATCCCTCTTCCGCCCCGCCCCTCCCTCTGATAATTCAAAAAGAAAAAGTTGAACCTAGCGTTCTTAGTAAAGGTATTTCCAGTCTGAGAATACTGTCAGTATTTAAAAAAAAAAAAATTAACTGCTTTTGCAAGTCCTTTGCTGTCTCTGCCAGAATTACGGTGTCATCGGAAAACCTCAATGTTTCTGTTTCTTTTCCCTCAACTTTAATCGCTTCTCCAAACTTTTTTTTGGTATCCTGAACTGCTTCCTCAATGTACAGATGAATAACATCCGGGACGAGTACAACCCTGTCTCATTCCCTTCTCAACTACTGGCTTTCTATCATGTCCTTCGACTCTTATAATGTACGGCTATTAATTTTGTAACTTCTTTATCTTTTTTCCTCTCCATCCTGAGTCACTTCTGAGGATTATTCTATACGATGAGATCTGAGGAACAATGACTGTTAATGAATGAATGAAATAAAGGTGGAGTAGGAAACATAAGGACTTTAATATCTAATTGTCCCAAGAGGAAAGGTCAATTTTCAGGTATATGACAGGAGCGATCATTCGAAGAAAGAAAGTCTAGTGATTGTGATTTCTAAAATACAAACCTGAAGAGTTATGAGCACTTGTTCATCTTCGATAGCTTGAAACTCATCTCTTCTAATAAGGTATTTTTTCTTTCCAGTAAGCGTGGGGTCCAAACCACGTTCCTTAAGAGCTATGAGCATTTACTCGATACAAGTGTTTCACAGTAGCGAAGACAACCAAGTGCACATAGCAGTTAAGTTAAGCACTTTAGAGCCCATGTTTACTTCACATCTTTTTTCTTGTTTCGGTGCATACAAGCACCTTTCAAAATATGGAATGTAAAGAGCTTGCAATAGAGGATATTTTTTACACATTATCGGTGGAGTGGTCATTGCTCTTAAGGTATGCGTTTTAGAGCTCATGTTTACTAGACGTTTTTGCTTTGGATGATCGTTGCTGTTATACCACTGAATACTGACGTTTCCTCCCGGGACACACTGTATAGAAATACCAACTGGCTTCACTTAAAACTTCCGGGCTGATAGGCCGTGGTCGAAGTATAAAACTTGAGAGGCACCCACATCCCTTGCTCATACTGTGGCATCAAGCAGTCAGGCCTGCAAGATGAGTGGTCTGCCAAGCGAGTGGATTCATTCTTATTTATCGAGTAACATGAACTCTAGTACTCACACTTAAGTTACAAGTTATCCTCCTATATGATTAATACGCAACGGAAACACGCTTCTGACTATCAGTAATTTACAGAACTCTGACTTTACCCTACGCACTGGCAATACCACATTTTCTTTTTGCCTTTTATTTAACGGCTTTTGTCAACACATGGCCACCGCACTGAATATGAATGGCGCACACACTATAAAGTCGGGACATTATGACAACATACAATTCGAAGGAAAAGTCCACCAATCTTTTTCTTTTCACTATCTTATTTATTCCGATAAATTCTCTAACCTAAACACACAAATTCTATAACCTACAACAATAACACATGAGAAATTCCGCCCAGTGGGCATGGCTTTACAATAGTGAATCTCTATATTATGGTCTCGTAATTATTTATCGCTACAGTGCACTTTCTGGATAGGATGGTGGATCTTTTATTATTTCTCACACTTCGACTCTCACAATCATCATCACGAAACTATACTCCAGACCGAGCAGTACAGAAGGAACAAGCATAACCCACTCATCTTTTGAAACTACCTTGCTACTCTCCCATGCAAACCACACATACCCAAATTACATGACATACACCACACCACGACATGAAATACAAAACACTAAATAGTCACAACACTATCACTTTCAGCTTTCCCACTTCAATTAGTATTTATCCCAGTTTCACACGACACTGCCCCACTTTGTAATTCTACTTTCCTACTATGAACTCTGGAGATATATGCACGTCTTCCTGTGCAATGCAAGCCAAGTGGCGTTGCTGGATAGACGGCCGACTCACCTTGCTTCTCTCTCAGAGTTTGAATCTAGCGTCACACGGAATCACATCACGCAGAGTAATATTAAGAACATATTCATCACACACGCGAGTCCTCAACTGATACCGTGGACGAGTACTTCTCTTTATCCTTTGTCTCATACACAGATTGAGACTCACACAGTACTCACCACGTGGAAGTACTCGTCTCTAATTTCAAGTCCTGCACACGCCATTTCTTAAATATTTCAGCTTATGGTACACACGCTATTTCTTAAATACTTCAACTTATTGTACACACACTAGTAATTCAGCTTAACTTAAGCACACGGAAGTATTTCAACTTATTGCTACACGTGGTTTCATTGTGACCGTTGGTCACTTCCGAAGATTACTGCAATCCCATTAATATTACCTGCCTGACATTTAATTCTCCCCACAAAAGTTCCTGAAATAGAGAAATTATTATTTCAAACTACTCTTAAATATTCCACATGCATACCATGTCTCCACTCTTTCGTCATTACGGAGCACAACTGCAACAGGTCTTAACAGCAAAAGATCCAGCGGCAGAGTGCTGAAACATGGCCGTATTCAGGTTCTCTCGCACCTCTGTCGAAGTGGGGGAGCACCTTGCTACCGTATTGGTCAGCCACATTTCAGGCGCTCAAAGCTCAGGTAAATTTCATCTCTTTGGTCCCACCAAAGGTGGCCAAACGATCGACTCAAAGATGATTATGTATTCACATTCATTCCACAGATCTCACCAAACTGGATGTAGGGATTTACTTTGTGAGAGTGCACATGCGATCAATTAAACAAATAAATTGTCATTCTTTCCCACACTGGTATCCGGCTTCGCTGTATTAATTGAAATTGAGTTATTTTACAAAAAAAAGTGTTGTTCTGACAAAAATAACGAAGTATGTTGTACCTATTTTCAATGTCGGGCGGCACTGTACCCTTTCAAACTCTCTCCTGACATTTCGTCTCCGACTGCGGGAGACATCCTCGGAGGTAAAGCGGCGAACTGCGAAGAGAACTCGACGAAGCGCTGATTGTATAGGAAGTACAGAGGGCGTCACAGTCGATCACGTGGCGTCGGCTATGAGATTGTCTCTGGTAATGCCAACATTCTCGATTGAAAGTAATCGATCGTCACGCTTGCGGTGCAACGCTGACATCCAAATTTTATCCAGTTTAACACCTTCGTATTTCCTGTTAAAATTATTACGATGTTTATCAATCTCGATAGCCTCTCTATACAAGCGTGCATAATAATGCGAGGTTTTTGATATGACGCTCGTCGTCGTTTAATCACAGACACATCCAGGAAGTTCAATTGCCGATTCCTTTCCGTCTCCATAGTGAATTGGATTTTCGGATTAATGCTGTTTAAATGTGTTAGGAAGGCATCCAACTCCTCTGCTCCGTGTGTCCATACTACGAACGTGTCATCGACGTAGCGATACCATCTGGCTGGTCTCTTACTGGCAGTCTCTTACTGGCAGTTGGCTACACCGGGGGTATATAAAATTCCTTGTAGTTGTGGACAGGTTTATATCGGCACCACAAAGAGAAGTGTGAACACCCGTCTTGTTGATCATAAGAGGAATTGCCGCCTGGGTCACACGGATAAATCGGCCGTAGCGGAACATGTTTACCAGGAAGGTGATCATGAAATAAAATTCAGCGAGACGAGCGTCATATCAAAAACCTCACATTATTATGCACGCTTGTATGGAGAGGCTATCGAGATTGATAAACATCGTAATAATTTTAACAGGAAAGACGAAGGTGTTGAACTGGATAAAATTTGGATGTCAGCGTTGCACCGCAAGCGTGACGATCGATTACTTTCAATCGAGAATGTTGGCATTACCAGAGACAATCTCATAGCCGACGCCACGTGATCGACTGTGGCGCCCTCTGTACTGCCTATATAATCAGCGCTTCGTCGAGTTCTCTTCGCAGTTCGCCGCTTTACCTCCGAGGATGTCTCCCGCAGTCGGAGACGAAACGTCAGGAGAGAGTTTTATACTTCGACCACGGCCTATCAGACCGGAAGTTTTAAGTGAAGACAATACCGGCCGTGAAAGCTTACATTGAATACCAACTGTGTTTGGAAGAGACATCGATTTGAAATATCCACATAACGAATGCTGTGACTTTACGGATAGCAAAGAAAGAGAATATGTCTGGTATTCTGGTCACATTTATTGTGTACCAAAATATCTTGGTAGGCTTCATTCTGTAATGTTACTTATAATCCGTCTTGATTGCAAAATGTTTATTCATATGACCGGTTTCGGTTCATCTAGAACCATCTTCAGATCTGTAACGATAATGATACTAATTTACTATTTCACGAATCCAAATCTTTTTCATCCTATCTAATAAATATCATATGTACCAGAACGTGCCTGATATTTCGGTTACAGGAGTAACCCGTCGAAATACAGCAACTTTCACATGCTGCTTCAAATAAAATTGGTTGGCGGAATGCACTTCATTTATATTAATTATAACACGCCACCTGTCGGTAATAGTGTTACAATTAATGTAAATGACGCGTATTCTGCCAACCAATTTTGTTTGACGCAGCATGTGAAAGATGCTGTATTTGGACGGGTTACTCCTGTAACCGAAATATCAGGTACGTTCTGGTACATTTAATGTTTATTGGATAGTATGAAAAAGATTTGCATTCGTGAAATGGTAAAATAGTATCATTATCGTTGCAGATCTGAAGATGGTTCTAGATGAAGCGAAACAGGTCATATGAATAAAAATTTTGCAGTCAAGACGGATTATAAGTGACATTGTAAAATAACTGATTGCGGCTATCCCATCAGACATTATTTCTGTTTTTGCAAAATTCATTCTGTAACTTATAACCATACCTGGAAATCAATTAATCATTTTACGGTAACTGTACTGATGTACTCGTACATTTCAGCTAACAGCCAGTGTCCTGTGTGTTGCAGCTGCTGGACGTGTACCGGCTGACAAGCTTCACCCCGGTGCTGAACGTCTCTCTTGCTGGTTGGGCGGTGAGGCGGGACTCCGGAGTCAGCCTGTACCTGCTGCCACGTCCCGACACGTCCAAACGACGCAACAGTCTCCACGGGGCCAAGCTGAAAGCCGGAGCTGCGGTACCCACTACAGTGACGCTTACTAAACTAAAACATTCTAAAGATAAGATCGCATAAATATGTCATTACTTAAAACAATCGTTTTCGACAGGCTTGCTACCATATTCAGGTGTTAAAAAATCTTTTTGTTGTGAAAAGCGTTTATTTTAAGTTATACTTCACACCAAGTTGTCATGCGGATAAAAACAGCACATTACAAAAGGTGTGCCATGTCTAAAATGTTTAAAAACACAGAATGAAATTTTCATTCTGCAGCGGAGTGTGTGGTGATATGAAATTTCCTGGCAGATTAAAACTGTGTGCTGGACCGAGGCTCGAACTCGGGACACAGTTTTAATCTGTCAGGAAGTTTCATAAAGCTTTATGTTTGTAAATATTTCAGTTATCACAAACCTCTTATAACGTGCCGTTCTCATACACATGACAACTTGGCCTAATGTCCAACTAAAAATTAACATGTTTCATAACAAAAAAAATTCTTAAAACCTGAAGATGCCAGCAGAGTCTGTTGAAACTGGTTGTTTTAAATAAAGAAATATTTATATCATCTCAGCCTAACAATGTTTTTCGCAAGTATTAAAGATCGCTCATTCTGTCCCCACAAAAATGTAGGTCAATCTCCTAGTTGAATTACTTTGTATTGGGCATATTATAGCTGTGTAGTTACTTAGTGCAGTGTTTGTCTTGATACGTACTGAAGCGTGCCACCTAATGGGAACAATAGCGTAAAGTTACAAATTCTTCTCTACAATCAGCTATAATATCTTGTTTTTGTGCACCATTATTTTATGCTAGTAGTTCACTATTAGGTTCTTATCATCGGTGTGAAGTGGATTGGTGTTCTTCTGAGCGAGCTTACTATAGCTTCCTAGGTGGCTGCACTATTTTCCATAGTAGGCGAGAAACGATGTACAACGTCATTGCAAATATATGAGGGGTCTGTTATTTGATGCATGTCCAAAAGAACAAACATCACATATATAATTAAGGTGAGAACTTCCAATTCATTACTTCAGTGCGGATGCACACCATGTTCCAACTCTTATGGGAATCGGCGAAATGCCGCGAGTAATGAGGATAATGGGCAAGGGACAGCTACATCAGTAGTGTATGGTTAAGTCGGGAATTTGAGTCTGACGGGAAGGCTGCCAGTGTAGTCTGTGCATTTGCGTTGATCATTGTGTCCAGATGGTGCAGTGGTCAGTGAGTCCGCCTAGTAAGCAGGGGAACTGTGCTTGAATCCCGCACAAAATTTTCGACTTACCCCATCGATTTAAATCAGCGTCCACTGGCAGACAATGTCATTAATCCTTTTTTAAGTGCAAATATTCACCTTACCATTGTTATGTGTTCAAGAAACATTTTATTCACTATCTCTTACATGCATTTATTTGTTTATGGAAGATATCATCTTGCGTCGCATTACATGTTATCAGCCACTGAAGTGTAGCAGCATTCGCAAAATTTGACATCTGTCTCTAAACAACTCCTGTTTCAGAAAGTACATCAATTCTGACATGCTCTTTAGCTTCACATTTGGTACTTTCTTACACTGTAATACCTGACTACAAGTGCAATAGGCCTACATGAATGATCATTGTTGCCCATAAAAGTGATTACATCGTGCCGTCTTAGTAATCGGATTTATTGTAACAGTGTTGTTGTTCACCTAATCTTCTGAGAGCAACCCAGGAATTTTTAAATCAGGAGCAATGAGTGGGAATCTTAACCACAAAATATTAATTACAAGAACAGTTTGAAGGAATATAACTACAGAAACGTTAATTCAATTGGAAGTTAGTTAAAAAGGGCCTCTGTGAGCACGATAACTTCAGCTGTGATATTTTCCAGCAACACGCGTCCAATAATGATGTTCTCTTTCAACGATAGGTTTCATCACACAAAATGATTCATGCGATTCTCACGTCACATATGATGAAGCTCTTTGGATTATTAATCCTCCTAGTACACTGGCGTCAGTATAAACCAAATTTTAATTGTAAGTTTGCCTGTTGAATGTAGAATTTATGGAAACAGAACAGCTGCTACACGAAACGACTGAATAAAACTACGAAAATATTATTTTACACTAATGTTTGTAGCCATTGTTAGGATCCCTTGCCCCATCTGTTTTGCTACCCCACCTAATGCCACTAGGGTCCATATGAGCCCCCAAGAACCATGGAAAAATAAATATTCCTTGGTTTCAAAGCTATTATTTTCAAAATATATGATTTTCTCCATGTGAGTGAGTTGTACCCAATGAAGGTTTGATCAGTTTTGTATTTACAACATATTAAAATGTATTCATAGTTTTTTGCTCTATACCACTGGGGTCTGACTGACTCGAACTAATTTTTCTTTTAATTTCGTAAATGTAACATGCAAGATTATGACTGTTATGTTGACCAGCTGTAATCTTCGGTTTTGTGTTATGTCATTAAGACACTGTCAATATATACCGTGTAAATTACTTGGGAGCTTTATCACCCCAGTGGTATTCAGTTAAACAAAGAAATTCGTAACAGTAGTATGGTTAACGTTTGTGCGCTGTAAAGAACTACTAAAATGTAATCGATCTGTTTTCATCATTCTGTGCATTGAACGTGTTTCACTAATATCATCATTTCCAAAATGAATGCCAATCTTGCATCTCACATATGTTATGCATAATACTTCTGGTCGTAATAACCAATATATTTTCCCACAGATTCTGTTCCCGAAATATTTTACTGGGATGTATGATTTACGACTGCCTCACCTCGACACCTGGACGAAGATTACATATCCTCTCATCGAATATCTAGGACAGAATTTTAATTTCACGTAAGTCTAAATAATTTATGAAAATTTCAAGCAAATATTCAACTGCTGTTACACACGATTCTAATACAGTCGTAGGAAATATCTGGAATCAGTAACGAAACTGAGACCTCGTACAAACACTGTCATTTTGGGTATGCACCGATGACCTGCCTATGCAGTTAATTAGATTTTGAAGAATACGTAATTGGAAAACACAAGCGTTGCTAACCACTGTAATGGAACTATCGCGAACATATTGGTACGAGTGAAACACGATGGTATATAGAGTGTTAAAGCTACTTGTTTTTTTTTTTTACACATTCAACATATCTGTTCATCATTTTATTCGAACACAATTCTCACGGTCGAAGACCACTCGCACTTCATTGCAGCTGATGTTCCTTCACGTGGCGCTTTTCTTCTGCTGCAGTGCTCTTGATTTGCTACTACAAGGTTTCTGAATCACGTCCAAGTTCCTTTTAATCCATTATTATCGCCGCGTTCTCCTTATAGTTGGAACAACTCCTCTCTTTATGTAGGAGGAGGCAAGTAATGCCCTTTTACTAGAGTGATAAGAGTAGCTGTGGAAACAAGCGCTGCACTGCAGCGAAATGCACATAATCAAATTCTGCGTCATATCTAAATGTCGTCAGTTAACTAATGAGTCCCACGCCTTGTGAATGCATTCATTCCACACCCCCGTCTCGGATATCGTCGCTTCCCACATCAGCTTGACAAGGCATTAGATCTGCGATCGCTCCCATAAGTCCTTCAGCAGGATACCACACGCTGACGCCACAATAAATATTTCTAAAAAGCTTCCCATCAACTCACAAACTGCATGTCGTCCACATAAAATGGACATCCTGCCTACAGCGGAGTGTTTACTTTGTCACCTTCGTCCCTGCAACGGGACTAGCTTCGTGGTGTCGAGCCCAAAATTGAGATGGAGGACAGTGATAGTTTTATACATACGAGGTTCAAGATGTACTGTAAGTTTCTATACTTATGTCTCATCACGAACCACAGATTCGTAGTATAAGCTCAGTTTCATCGTTGTATGCACTATCTGATACTAAACGTCTTCTTATCTTCAGTATCGTACCCGTCACACAGTTCTTAACAGCGGAACGATCGCACAGAGGACTTTAAAAAAAGATACTCTCCTGACATAGAGTAGTGGCAGGATGAATGTCCAGGACGCACTCTCAGCATCTTACGCGTCTTTGACAGAGGGCGTCCAGGGCCGTTCCTCAAGCGGTCGCTGTATATGGACAACATGTAGCCCAGCCAGTGTGGTCAAGACATTACAGATTACGCTGTTTCTTCTCGCGCTTTTCTTCTGCTGCAGTGCTCTTGATTTGCTACTACAAGATTTCTGAATCACGTCCAAGCTCATTTTAATCCCTTACTATCGCTGTGTTCTCCTTATAGTTGGAACAACTCATCTCTTTCTGTAGGAGGAAGCAAGTAATGCCCTTTTACTAGAGTGATAGAGTAGTTGTGGAAACAAGCGCTGCACTGCAGCGAAATGCACATAATCAAGTTCTGCGTCATATCTGAATCAGAAATTTTATTCGTGACATAAAAACATAGATACCTTAGTAGGCTTCACAATGATCGCAAAACTCTACATTTTTCTGACATGTTTAAAATAAACTACTACGATATAGCTTTCACTGTGAATATGGAAGAAGCAATTAATATATTTCGTTTTAAGGTTTAATAGTTGACTGTTTCTTACCTTATAAATATACATGTTTAACTTCTTACTTTTAGTTTATTTTCATCTACCTCATTTATTGTTATTCACTACTGCTACTAGTTATTACTGAATTCTTATTAAAATGCTAAATCATTGCGAAGAATACATTATGAAAATAAAGAAAAGAATTTATTAATCACCTCAGTTTACTGATAAACATTGTATAGTATTGGGCTGTATTTAGCAAAGCGACTCGTGAAAATGACGATTTTGACCTTCGGAGGTAGCTCTAAATGATACATACATGGTTAAACAGCATATAACATAAACCTTTTCAACGGCCTTGCAGCAGTGGTAACACCGGTTCCCGTCAGATTACCGAAGTTAAGCGCAGTCGGGCTGGGCTAGCACTTGGATGGGTGACCATCGGGTCTGCCGAGCGCTGTTGGCAAGCGGGGTAGACGCAGCCCTTGTGAGGCAAACTGGGGAGCTACTTGATTGAGGAGTACCGGCTCCGGTCTCGGAAACTGACATGCGGCCGGGAGAGCGGTGTGCATGCCCCTTCATATCAGCATCAAGTGACGCTGTGCCCTGAGGATGACCGTGCGCCCTGTCCACACCACGTACCTGATAATCCCGCGGCGGTCGTACTGTTCTGCCCCACACTGCTGTTGGCTTGCCTGAAATTATCTATCGAAATATGCAAGCGGGTTTAGGGGAGCCACTCAACGTTACAACACAACACTGTCCAATGTCTGGTATGAACATCTATATTCTGACAAGGGGACCTCCCCATCGCACCCCCCTCAAATTTAGTTATAATTTGGTACAGTGGATAGGCCTTGAAAAACTGAACACAGATCAATCGAGAAAACAGGAAGAAGTTGTATGGAACTATGAAAAAATAAGCAAAATATACAAATTGAGTAGTCCATGAACAAGATATGCAACAACAAGGTAAGATTAAGATCGGGAGTGCCATGGTCCCGTGGTTAGCGTGAACAGCTCCCGAACAAGATTTTAACTTTTTATTTTCAATTTATGTGACAAACACTTATGTTTTCATCACTTTTTTGGGAGTGATTATCACATCCACAAGAAAACCTAAATTGGGCAAGTTAGAAGAATCTTTTTACCCATTCGCCAATTGTACAAGTTAGGTGGGTCGACAACATATTCCTGTCATGTGACGCACATGCCGTCACCAGTGTCGTATAGAATATATCAGACGTGTTTTCCTGTGGAGGAATCGGTTGACCTATGATCTTGCGATCAAATATTTTCGGTTCCCATTGGAGAGGCACGTCCTTTCGTCCACTAATCGCACGGTTTTGCGGTGCGGGCACAAAAAACAGACACTAAACTTATTACAGTGAACAGAGACGTCAATGAACGAACGGACATATCATAACTTTGCGAAAATAAAGAAAGTAATCTTTCCACCAGAGGGAAGACTTGAACCAAGGACCTTTCACTCCACAGCTGCTCACGCTAACCACGGGACCACGGTGCTCCTGAGCTCAGACTACCCTTGATGTTGCGTGTCTTGCGCACGGACTACTCAGTTTATATATTTTGCTTATTTTTTCATAGTTCCACACAACTTCTTCCTGTTTTCTCGATTGATCTGTGTTTAGTTTTTCAAGGCCTACCCACTGTGCCAACTTATAACTAAATCTGAGGGGGGTGCGATGGGGAGGTTCCTTTGTGAGACGATATGGAAACCACAAGTTGCACTGTTTACACTCTAAATCGTAAATGTTTATCCCAATTAACAATCTTGACGATTAACAGTCCAAAAAGATCATTTGGACAAGCGTACGCGTAATCAACACGACGCGGGTGATTGTTGATGATGCGGAAGCCGAAAGATCGACCGAAAGTTCTTACGCTCGTCACACATACAGATATCTGGTAATAGTTCTCCTTGTCACTAGTAATGATATAACACTGTTCGTAAAGTTAATTTTTCAGTTCTCAGTCCTCACTTGTACGAGCGTGCGCCTAACCGTCGCGGCGCGGCTGATTGTTGATAATGCGGAAACGCGATGATCGAATGCACGTCCTCACGCTCGCTACAAGACACTGCCACTTGACTGCACTCTTTTATGGTAACTAATTTCTACTGATTCACATCAGTTCATTCTGGGAGACCGAACACGGCGCGGATGATTGATACTGTGCGGCACGCAATGAGAGGAGACACAAATACGTTATCGGCGGCACTGCTCATTTTTAATTACATGTGGTGTGCGTACTGTAAGACCTTCGGTACACACACCATCAGATTATTTGACTTGTCGCTCTAACGAAGTAGGCGAGTGTCAGCAATATGTCTCGTGGTCCTATCGTGGCGTGTTTATCTTCTGCCGTTCGGTCGGACGATAGAAATGCCACTTGCACGCTTAGAGTAGCAGATTGACGGTGACCAACTTTAAACAGAACTTGATTAATTTTCACACACATTTATTAAAATAATAACAATCATAAACCTTACTTAACTTAATTCTGGATGCTATTTCCAATGACAATCTGAAGTTCCTTTGGTCTTGGTATGTTAACCTTATTCTCACACATCTCTGATACTTGACAAAATGTCTATACATTTCTCTTCATGGCTATGTACAGGAATATGATAATCTTATTAGGCGCAGACTGAAACTTGACTATAGACTGGTGCAGACTAATGCAGACTGGTACAGACTAATGCAGACAAATGCAGACTCATACAGACTAATGCAGACTCACTAATCGGAGGCCTGTACACTCGTTATAACACCTCGCGCGTTCAGGTATTACTGCGCGAGTGTGATCCGCGAGGAGAAAAGCTTCTACGTTAGTAGCAATCTCATTGGCTGCGTTACATATTAATACGCGGATCGGCGGAAGCAGAATTTGGTCCGTCTCTAAGACAGCGCCATCTCGTAGTGCGGAGACGGACGAGCGCTGCACCTGCGCTGTTGTGCTTAGCGGGGCGCGCTCTAGTGGGAAAGTTGTGTACGCGCTGACTACGTGGAACTATGTACACAACATTACATCTTGACGCACTTTCCTCTGAATTACTTCCATATTTAATCACTTTCCTGTAGTAGCACTTGTAGCAACACTTCATCCTGAATACTAACAATGCTTCTTGCATGCAGAGCTACACACTACACAACATAACAGTTTCGTGTCCCGCGCTCGGCTCTCTCCAGACGCGACTGCCCGCAAAGATACTCCACAACTATGCCAGCGATATGAAAATACGCTTACAATAGTAACATTAAGAGTGCAGAGGGAACTACATTATTAAATCCAGAGGAGAGAGCGGATATATGGAAAGAGTAAACTGAAGGCCTATACGAGGGGGACGATTTGACTGATGTGATAGAAGAAGATACAGGAACCGACTTAGAAGAGATACTGGATCCAGTATTAGAATTTAAGAGAGCTCTGGGAGAGTTAAGATCAAATAAGGCAGAAGGGATAGATACATTCCATCATAATTTCTATAATCATTGGGGGAAGTTGCAACGACCATTCATGTTGGTGTGTGTGAGAATGTGTGAGTCCGGCGACATACCATCTGACTTCCGGAAAAATATCATCCACACAATTCCAAAGACTGCTCAAGCTGACAAGTGCGAGAGTTATTGCAGGATCAGCTCAAGCGTCCAACTTGTTTACAGGAATAATATATAGAAGAATGGAAAATAAAATTGAGGATTTATTTGATGACGATGTTTGGCTTTAGGAAAGGCAATGGCACCAGTGAGTCAATTCTGACGTTGCGGTTCATAATTGAAGCAAGACTGAAGAAAAATCAAGATACCTTCATAGAGTTTGTCGACTTCAAAAAAGAGTTCGACAAAGCAAAACGGTGCAAGATGTTCATAATTCTGAGGCAAAAAGGGGTAAGGTATAGGAAAAGACAGGTAATGTACAATATCCACAAGAGCCAAAAAAGAATAATAAGAATAGGAGACCAAGAACGAAGTGCTCCGATTAAAAAGGGTTTGAGACAGGGATCACCCCTACTGTTGAATCTGTACATCGAAGCTATGATGGAAATAAAAGAAAGGCCAGGAGTGGAATAAAAACTCAATGTGAAAGGATATCAATGATACGATTCGCTGATGACATTGCTATCCTGAGTCAAAGTGTAGAAGAACTAAATGATCTGCTGAGTGAACAGTCTAATGAGTACAGAATAAGGACTGAGAATAAATCGAAGAGAGACGAAAGTTAAGAGAAGTACCCGAAATGAGAACAGCTAGAAACTTAACATATAGGATTGATGGTCACGAAGCAGATGAAGTTAAGGAACTCTACTACCTAGGCAGTAAAATAACCAATGACGGACGGAGCGAGGAGGACATTAAAAGCAGACTAGCACTGGCAAAGAGGGCATTTCTGGTCAAGGGAATTCTACTGGTATCAAACGTAGACTTAAATTTGAGGAATAAGTTCCTGAGAATGAACGTTTGGAGCAAAGTATTGTATGGTAGTGAAACATGGACTGTGGTAAACCGGAATAGAAGGGAATCGAAGCATTTGAGATGTGGTGCTGCAGAACGAATGCTGAAAATTAGGCCTACTGAGAAGGTAAGGAATTAGGAAGGCCTACGCAGTATCGAAGATGTAAGGAGTATGTGGAAAACACTGACAAGGAGAAGGGACAGGCTGATAGGATGTTTGTTAGGACACAAGAGAATGGCTTCCATGGTTGTACAGGGAGCTGTAGAGGGCAGAAACTGTAGAGGAAGACAGAGATTTCAATATACCCAGCAAATATCTCAGGACGTTGGTTACAAGTGCTACTCTGACATAAAGAGGTTGGCACAGGAGAGGAATTCGTGGCGGGCCGCATCTAACCTGTCAGAAGACTGATGAACTCCTCCCGCTCCTCTATCCTAATGGATAGAGAGGTTACCGAGTATTCAGAAACATGGTTCATCATCATAAGTTAACTCGGTACCAAAACTGAAGTGCATAACAGGAGTGTAAGGGAGCTCCGTAATTAATGAAAGATTTTGCCAGTTTTCGTAAGTACGATAACGATATTTTGAATACGTAATGGGATGCGCCACACGCGATCAAAATGCATACACATAAAAATAATCATTACACAAACTTTCTGCTAAGAGTCTGGTAAATAATCAAGAAAAATTGTGCATAAAAAACTCAGACAGGGAGAAGTAAATTTTGAGCATGAAAAGTTCCCAGAGGTGAATCAAATATCCTCTAATCATAACGTGTAGACTTTCACGGCCGGCGTCTTCATTAGTTGAAAACTTTGTGGCTGGGAGGCCGTGGTCGATCTGTAAAACTACTTCTTCCTGACGTTTCGTTTCCGACAGCGGGTAATATCTTCCGAGATGAGTTGTTCTACGTCGCAAATATTAATAGAGATCAGAACAGTCTTCTTTGTAGTTGTGAGTGCTTTATGTGGTAGCTAAGTGAATTCGAAAATGGGCAAAGTGTTGGAGCTCCTATTGTTGGTGCTTCCGTAACCAAAGGAACCGAAGTGGTTGTTGCGTCAAACAGGCACTGTGGCGAAAATTTATACCGTATACAAGGAAAGCACAGAAACATTATCTAACAACGTGCGTGATCATGACAGACAGTCACTGAAGAGCATTGCGACGAAAAATAAGATGAACACAGCTGCATAACTGAATGTCCCACCAGCGGACCCTGTCATCATTAAAATAGCACGAAGGGAGCTCCATAAGCCGGAAGTTTCAGGGCAAACTGTAATTCCAAATTCCTGTAACAGAAAAACTTGGTGTCCAAGCAATAAGGCCCAGGCTATGGAGTAATGGAAGAAGCTCATTTGGTCGGATGATCTTGTTAAATAATGTTTCCAACACCTGACCTAGCTTATGTCTGACGTACACTATCCCACGCCCACGTTACCAACTGCTTCCTTCCAAGAGTGAGACATGGCGGGTATTAGATGATGATAATGATGGCCATATCGTGGTATCCAATGAGCCCAGTGGTTACTCCACAAGGTCGCATTACCGACAAGGATTATGTTGTTTTTTGGTTCCATCCCAAGGTACTACATTTGTTACCCACTGGCTAAGCTGCGACACGACTCCTGTTCAAACAGCTCGCACGCTAGAGGACGGAATTGTCGCGTCTCCTCAGGTTACCACAGTGACCAGATCTCAAGGTTATTGAACCTTTGTGACCGGCTTTAGACAGAAGGGTTGTGAAATCGCTAGCTACCTACATCATCGCTACGTGAACGTCCCAGTAGTGCACAGGAAGAATGGCCTAACATTCCCTTGAAATTTGTACAGGACCTATATTTACAAATTCTGAGATGTTTCGATTGCCTACGGTTCTGTTACACCGCACTGCGCTTGGTAACTGGTTTTTGGTGTTCCATATACAAGGTGGTCCATTGATAGTGACCGGGCCAAGTATCTCACGAAATAAGCATCTGAAAAAATAGTTGTTTAGGGTGCTCAAGATAAATCGGACACCCTGTATATCAAGTTTTCCTAGATCACTGATTATTCTTACAGAGAAGAGGTTATTGATATTTTTCGTTAACTTTACACAATGAACGATTCCGATACAAAAATTTCTCTTTAAGTAAATTGTGGCCAGCTTGTTCATCGGCGGTGTTAATTGGTCCAATTTATGGCTGTAATATGGTGCAATATTCGTGTTGTGAACGATTCCGGAAATGAAGCACGTCTTCATTGACGAGAAAGCCGACCACTAGTACTGCACTCAACACTGAGGTACGGGAGGTGGAAATATACAGGGTGGTCCATTGATCGTGACCGGCCAAATATTTCACGAAATAAGCGTCAAACGAAAAAACTACAAAGAACGAAACTTGTCTAGCTTGAAGGGGGAAACCGGATTGCGCTATGGTTAGCCCGCTAGATGGCGCTGCCATAGGTCAAACGGATATCAACTGCTTTTAAAAAAAAATAGGAACCCCCATATTTTATTACGTATTCGTGTAGTACGTAAAGAAATATGAATGTTTTAGTTGGACCACTTTTTTCGCTTTTTGATAGATGGCGCTGTAATAGTCACAAACGTATAAGTACGTGGTATCACGTAAAATTCGTTTACCAATTGCAGAATAGGTCGATATCGTGTTGATGTATGGCTATTGTGATCAAAATGCCCAACGGGCGTGTGCTACGTATGCTGCTCGGTATCCTGGACAACATCATCCAAGTGTCCGGACCGTTCACCGGATAGTTACGTTATTTAAGGAAACAGGAAGTGTTCAGCCACGTGTGAACCACCAGCCACGACCTGCAACAAATGACGATGCCCAAGTAGGTGTTTTAGCTGCAGCCGCGGCTAATGCGCACATCAGTAGCAGACAAACTGCGCGAGAATCTGGAATCCCAAAAACGTCGGTGTTCAGAATGCTACATCAACATCGATTGCACCTTTACCATATTTCTAAGCACCAGGAATTGCACGGTGACGACTTTGAACGTCGTGTACAGTTCTGCCACTGCGCACGTAACGTAAACCGGCATAAGATGCACTATAGGGCAACGTAAAATCCACGATGGCTGCGACAGGTGGGACATCAGCGACCTTGGCGGGTTAATGTATGGTGCGGCATTATGGTTCGAATGGTTCAAAAGGCTCTGAGCACTATGGGACTTAACTGCTGTGGTCATCAGTTCCCTAGAACATAGAACTACTTAAACCTAACTAACCTAAGGACATCACACACATCCATGCCCGAGGCAGGATTCGAACCTGCGACCGTAGCGGTCACACGGTTCAAGACTGTAGCGCCTGGAAACGCACAGCCACTTCGGCCGCCTCGGCATTATGGGAGGAAGGATAATTGGCCTCCATTTTATCGATGGCAATCTAAATGGTGCAATATATGCTGATTTCCTACGTAATGTTCTACCTATGTTACTACAAGATGTTTGGCTGCATGACAAAATGGCGATGTACTTCCAACATGGTGGATGTCCGGCACGTACATCGCGTGCGGTTGAAGCGGTATTGAATAGCATATTTCATGACAGATGGATTGATCGTCGAAGCACCATACCATGGCTCTCACGTTCACCGGATCAGACGTCCCCGGATTTCTTTCTGTGCGGAAAGTTGAAGGATATTTGCTATCGTGATCCACCGGCAACGCCTGACAACATGCGTCAGCGCATTGTGTAGTGGGACGTGAAATTGAAGCGTCACCCATCCACCAGTGTCAGCCCAGTTTGCAGGTGAATATAGGTTTAATTTAGTTTTTTGTTTATGTATTTTTGTAATATTTGTAATGGTTGTGAATTGTCTAAAGTTTTGTATTTATTTTTTGTGTTTCATGTACGGAGAGGGCGGCGCAACGAACGGAGACAGCATCTTCGCTGCCGGGACCAAAGAGAGAAAATTGCTGGCCACTATACGTCGCGCCCCGACAGCCAAAGAGCAACAGAAGATCCTGAAACCGAGTTGTTGCGTCGTGCTTCTAAAAATTGAAAAAGTTTGCGCAAACCAATTGGCCTGAGTGACGTAATTCTGCACATACGCCTCAAATGATGATGTTTTAATTACAGTTTCGTTCAAGAACCATTCAGAGACAAATTTTAAAAGAGTTTAAATAATTTTGAAGTGTGTTGTAACTGACGTAGGTGACGAAGTCTGCACATGGTCATATATCCAAAGAAAATCATTTATGCAAAACTTACGTCGTTACACTACAATTGTCAATGCATGTGCAAACATTACGGAAGGCGAACTACTCGCTGTTGAGAGGAATGTCGTTTCACGTATTGCCAAATGCATTGACGTTGACGGACATCTTTTTGAGCATTTATTGCATTAATGTGGTATTTACAGGTAATCACGCTGTAACAGCATGCGTTCTCAGAAATTATACGTTCACGAAGGTACATGTATCACATTGGAAGAATCGAAATAAAATGTTCAAACGTACCTACGTTCTGTATTTTCATTTAAAAAACCTACCTGTTACCACCTGTTCGTCTAAAATTGTGAGCCATACTTTTGTGACAGCGCCATCTATCACAAAGCGAAAAAAGTGGCCAACTAAAACGTTCATATTTCTTTTCGTACTACGCGAATATGTAATAAAAAATGGGGTTCCAATTAAAAAAAAAACGGTGTTGATATCCGTTTCACTTGTGGCAGCGCCATCTAGCGGGCCAACCATAGCACCATCTGGTTTCCCCCTTCAAGCTAGACAAGTTTCGTTCTTTGTAGTTTTTTCGTTTGACGCTTATTTCGTGAGATATTTGGCCGCTCACTATCAATGGACCACCCTGTGTATTTCCACCTCCTGTACCTCAGTGTCGAGTACAGTACCGGTGGTCGGCTTTCTCGTTTATGAAGATGTGCTTCGCCGGCCGATGGTGGCCGAGCGGTTCAAGGCGCTACAGTCTGGAACCACGCGACCGCTACGGTCGCAGGTTCGAATCCTGCCTCGGGCGTGGATGTGTGTGATGTCCTTAGGTAGTTAGGTTTGAGTAGTTCTAAGTTCTAGGGGACTGATGGCATGAGATGTTAAGTCCCATAGTGCTCAGAGCCATTTGAACCATTTTTGAAGATGTGCTTCAATTCCGGAATCGTTCACAACACGAATATTGCACCATATCTACAGCCATAAATTAGACCAATTTGCACCGCCATTGAACAAGCTGGCCACAATCCACTTAAAGAGAAATTTCTATATCTGAATCATTCATTGTGTAGAGTTAACAAAAAATACCAATAACCTCTTCTCTGAAAGAACAATCAGTGATCTATGAAAACATGATATACAGGGTGTCCGATTTACTTTGAGCACCGTAAACAACTGTTTGTTCAGATGCAAATTACAAAATGTTTCAAACAAATGTTCTTTTGTCCTCAGGGGCAATTCAATCGGTATGATTACCTATAGTTGTAGCTTTGATTTTTGCAAAGATATGAACAGCAGTATGACTTTTTTAAATGGCACCCTGTATTTATATTCGGTAATTCATTGCCTCTCCTAAAGACCTATTCAAAAATGTAGCACGGTGTACCATTCACTGAAACACAACGTTATTAATTACATAACACAACATTGACGTTGACGCTCCCAGCGCTTAGTGCGAATACTCGGGATAATGAAATACATCCAATTGCTGACGTCGACAGAGGACAAATGCAAACATAAGTAGATTGCAGACCCGTCATTCTGTCAACCGTCGCCATTTAAAGAGTTATGTGAGTAGAATGTACACCAACGAAGAGAAGGTAGAAATGCTACTCACCTATGGGGAATGTAAGTTAGCTGACAGTAATTGCAATTCTGTTTTCTTACATACGGTTGCATTTAGTAGAGTAGTTTAGTCCCTTTAAATACTGTTTAGTAGAGCATTCATACAGTAAAGGCTGTCCTTCCTACAAACTTCATCGACATAACGTTCCTTTTATTGTTGTTGTTGTTGTTGAAGGTAGGTGAAATGCTACGCAGGTAGCGGAGCTGTACAGAAAGCGAAAACCGTGACAAGAACCCACCTTACCGACGGATAATTTCTCGTCTTGTTGAGACGTTGCAGGAAACTGGACGTTTCAACCCACGACAACGTAATTGTCGTAGCACTCGCACAAACGAAGCTGCCCGAAGTTACTGTTCTCGCTTCCATTGCTATGAATCCACATGTGGGCACACGACAGCTTGAACACGAGATTGGCATTCCTGAAACCAGTGTACATCGTATTCTTACACGTCACCGGCTCCATCCTCACCATGTACTTCTACATCAAGAATTGCGTGTGAATGACTTCCAGAATCGTGTACAATTCCGTCAGTGGGCACAGCAGCAAATCCTCGCCAACCCGAACTTCTTTTCTATTGTTCTATTTACCGATGAATGTTCCTCCTCAGACGAAGGACAGATAAATACAAGGAACATGCATTATTGGTCCAGCGACAACTCACAATGGCTTAGACAGGTGGAACGTCAGTGTCAATGGATAGTTAACGTCTGGTGTGGGTTGCTTGGTACTACAATTCTTGGCCCTTATTTCATCAATGGTAGTCTAAACGGCACAGCGTATGCCAACTTCCTCAGACGAATTCTTCCTCCTCTTCTGGATGAAGTGCCGCTAAGAATGCTTATGTGGTATCAACACGATGGGTGTCAAGCACATAATGTCTTGCGTGCACGTCGTGTTCTGAAACGAAGGTATCCTGCCAGATGGATTGGTCAAGGAGGATCTGTTACTTGGCCTGCTAGGTCTCAGGATTTAAATGGCTCAAATGGTTCAAATGGCTCTGAGCACTATGGGACTTAACATCTCTGGTCATCAGTCCCCTAGAACTTAGAACTACTTAAACCTAACTAACCTAAGGACATCACACACATCCATGCCCGAGGCAGGATTCGAACCTGCGACCGTAGCAGTCGCGCCATTCCGGACTGAGCGCCTAGAACCGCTAGACCTCCGCGGCCGGCCAGGATTAAAATCCTCTGGACTTTTATCTTTGGGGATGCATTAAAGAAGTTGTGTATCGTGATATTCCAACAACTCCAGAGGACATGTAGGAACGTATCGTCATTGCTCGTAATTCTCGTCAGCAGGCAACACTGGAAGCAGTAAATAATCCTTTAATTCAACACTGTTGTACATTTTTGAATAGGTCTTTAATAGAGGAAATGAATTACAGATTAAAAAATACAGGGTGCCATTTAAAAAAATCATCTCGCTGTTCATACCTTTGTAAAAAAAACAAAGCTACAACGAAGGTAATCATGCTGACTGATGTCCCCTGATGGATAAAGAACATTTGATTGAAACATTTTGTAATTTGCATCTAGACAAACAGTTATTTAGGGTGGTCAAGATAAATGGGACACCCTGTATTTTAAAAACGCTTAAGATTTACAAACCTAAATTTTTCCTGGTAAATGCGTACCGTAAGAACCATGCAGCAGAGGAGGGACGCGGAGGGGTTGGGTGGTGGGAAACGGGGGAGGGGGTGGAGAGTGTGCAGTATACCAGTGCGAAAGACTGCTCTACGACTAGGCCATAGTTTATGACTCGTTGTAATATATCAGTCTCGTCGTAAAAATCAGCCCTTCCTGTAACCTTCAAGAAGCCAGCAGAGCAGAAATTAAGTACGTGCTGAGATCCAAACAGCTCCCTATGCCGGTGCATAAAAATTCTTTTATAGGGCAACATACAAGGGAAGTGGAAGTATCTCATAAATTGAGAAAGCCTCGGAATGTAGCCACGCAATTCCTTTTATTGTTCGAATCAGATATACTTTTGATTTGATTAACTTTTTAATGACGCCTATGAACGTTGGACGGGAAGCGCCGGCTATTATACGCTGCTGCTTTATTTACACATTCCGGACACCGCCACCAGTCGGGTTATGACGGTGCTTCCCAAGACCTGAGATACGCCGTACGTCGCCGTGTCGTAAATGCTGCATATAAGTGCACGCGCAGTGCTTTGGTAATGAAACTGGAATAGTGTCGGTGTGCGCACGCCTTGCAAGTATAACTATATGCAGTCTCTGCTACTGGCGTAATGATGCTGAAATACTAGCAAGCATAAACGGTTATTTGCAGCATTGGCTGGCAATGAACACAAGACCGTCTCTCGTATCTCATTTGCACCTGTGCTCTGCCGTAAATGCCTGCCAATGAAAATCGCAGCAACCTTTCAAGCAGGTTAGAATGTCGTCATGTTTCGGGAAATTTTGTGAAATAGTTTCGGGCATGTATCATGTCTTCCGGGAGACACAGCTGTGTCATGCTACTGGAAACGTATTGTGTTCCACAAGGTTTCAGCTTGTAGCCCATACTTCGTCTTCTCTAGGTCAATTACCTTTCCTGCGTTACATTGCCTGAGGAACTCGTTTGGCTTACAAATGTGGTCAATATCTCAGTAAATAGCCAGTTATATACAGTTTCAGAAATAACTCTTAAAGGAATTTCCATAGGAAATGCTAAATGGTTGTTCACCAGCCTTCAGATTTGTGTGACTTATCGCGTAATCGAAATTTAGCGGATTTCTTTTAGAACTCATGTGAATAACTTCACAATTTTCTTTATTCATGATCAATTGCCACTTTTCCCACCATACAAATATCTTTTCTAAATCATTTTGTAATTCGTTTTGGTCATCTGATGACTGTACAAGACGGTAAATGACAGCATCATCTGCAAACAATCTAAGACGGCTACTGAGATTGTCTCATATGCCGTTAATATAGATTAGGAACAATAGAGGGCCTATAACACACCATTGACGAACGCCGTATATTATTTCTGTTTTACTCGATGACGTTCTGTCTATTACTACGAACTGTGACATTTCTGACAGGAAATCACGAATCCAGTCGCACAGCTCAGGCAGTATTCCATAGGCACGCAGTTTGGTTAGAAGACGCTTGTGGGGAACGGAAATCTAAAAATATGGAAAAAAATTTGACACCCTCTGTCGATGGCACTCAATACTTCATGAGTATAAAGGGCTAATTGCGCTTCGCAAGAACGATATTTTTTGAATCCGTGCTGACTATGTGTCAATAAATCGTTTTCTTCGAGGTACTTCATAATGTTCGAATACGGTATATGTTCCAAAACCCCGCTGCAAATCGATGTTAGTGATATAGTCCTGTAATTAAGTGGATTACTCTTACTTCCCATTTTGGGTATTGGTTTGACTTGAGCAATTTTCCAGTCTTTAGGTACGGATCTTCCAAATCTTCAAATGTGTGTGAAATCTTATGGGACTTAACTCCTAAGGTCATCAGTCCCTAAGCTTACACACTACTTTTCCTAAATTATCCTAAGGACAAACACACACACACACACACACACACACACACACACACACACACACACACACACACACCCATTCCCGAGGGAGGACTCGAACCTCCGCCGGGACCAGCCGCACAGTCCATGAGTACAGCGCCTGAGACCGCTCGGCTAATCCCGCGCGGCAGGGATCTTTCTGTGAGCGAGTGGTTGTATATAATTGCTAAATAGGAGGTATTTTATCAGCATACTCTGAGAGGAAACTGACTGGTATACAATGTGGACCGGAGGCCTTGCTTTTATTAAGTGATTTAAGCTGCTTTGTTACACAGAGGATATCTACTTCTATGTTATTCATTTTGGCAGTTGTTCTTGATTGGAATTCAGGATTATTTACTTCGTCTTCTCTGGTGAAGGAGTTTCGGAAAACCGTGTTTAATAACTCTGCATTAGTGGCACCGTTGTTATCGCGCAGTGAAGGTATTGATTGAGTCTTGCAGCTGGTGTGCTTTATGTATGACCAGAATCTCTTTGGGTTTTCTGCAAGATTTCGAGACAGAGTTTCGTTGTGGAAACTATTGAAAGCATCTTGCATTAAAGAACGCGCGATGTTTCGAACTTCTGCAAAATTTTGCCAGTTTCTGGCGTTTTGCATTCTTTTAAATTTGGCACGCATTTTTCGCTGCTTCTGCAACAGCGATCTGACCCGTTTTGTGTACCATGGGGGATCAGTACCATCACTTACTAATTTATGACGTATATATCTTTCAATTGCTCTCGATTGTTTCCCTTTGAAATCATTCCACAACTTTTCTACGCTACATGATCAGATCGGTAGAACTGCAGACTGTCTCTTAAAACGGTTAAATAGATATTCTCGTACTTTGCGTTTCTCTTTGATGGTTGTAGGAATTACGGCATTCAGCCTAGCAGCTACTGCCTTGTGGTCGGTAATCCCTGTATTCTGCACGATACTCACTATTTGTTACTAAGAGGTCAAGTATGCATTGGCAACCATTTAAGCTTCGAGTGGTCTTATGATCTAGTTGTTCAAAATAATTTTCTGAGAAAGCGTTCAGCACAATTTTGGATGACGTTTTATGCCTGCCGCCGATTTCAAACGTATAATTTTTCCAGCATATCGAAAGTAGATTAAAGTCACCACCGACTATAATTGTATGAGTGGGTTACCTATTTGAAATGAGACTCAAGTTTTCTTTGAACTGTTCAGAAACTATGTCTTCTGAGTCGGGGGTCAGTAAAACGACCCAATCAATAGTTTAGTGCGATTGTCAAATATAACCTCTACCCATACTGTTTCACAAGAACTATGTACTTCAATCTCACTACGAGGCAAACTACTTCTGACAGCTATAAATACTCCACCACCAATTGTATTTAATCTATTCTACCTGAACACTTTAGATCGTGTGAAAAAATTTCTGCAGAACTTATTTCCAGCTCTAGCCAGCTTTCTGTACCTATAACTATTTGAGCTTCAGCGCTTTCTATTAGGTCTTGGAGCTCCGGTTCTTTCCCATCCCAGCTACGATAATGTACAACTACAATACCGATCGTTTCTACAACCATCTTACTGTGTTTTACTTGCCCCGTTTTAGACAGGCGCCCTTTGTGTGGTTCCCTGAGGCCCTCTAACCTAAAAAATCGCCCAGTCCCTTAAACACAGCCCCCCTATTCGTGTAGTCGCTTCCTGTGTGTAATGGACTCCTGATCTATTAAGCAGAACTCGGAAACCCACCACCCGAATGCACAAGTCAAGGACTCTGCAGCCTACACGGTCACAGAACCGTCTGAGCCTCTGATTTAGACCCTCCATTCGCCTCTGCACCAAAGGACCGCAGTTGGTTCTACCGACGATGCTGCAGTTGGTGAGCTCCGCCTTAATCTCGCAAGCAAGACTGGCAGTCTTTACCATTGCCCCTAGGCACCCGGAAGCAGCCTTTCCACCTCTGGAATGACTCCCCCTGGTACGCATTCGGAGTGCACACTGGCTTCCTTCCCCTCCTTGGTTGCCATGTTCCTAAGGGGCCCCATTACGTGCCTAACATTGGAGCTACCAACTACCAGTAAACCCACTCTCTGTGAATGCACAGACGTTGTGGGCCTAGAAGCTTCCTCTGGAACAGGGTGGACGACTGCATCCAGCCCAGAGACATCGTCAGTCACAGATAACGCCCTACGATTGGCCCTTCGGAAGGTTTTTCACTGCCCGCCAGACTTCGGAATGATCTCCCACTCGACCACAAGTGAGGTGTCACCCTCACTGCAGACAGTACCTGCGGCAGCCACAGCAGTGGACCAAATGGGGGCATGTGGGACATGCTCAATGTCTCTCCCATCCCTGCGTCAGACGCCTCCCCCCCCCCCCCCCAGTGAAGGCCTTAGGCAGCAGCCGGAAAATGTGTGAAGGAAGCCAATGCAGCCTGGAGCTGTGAGCGAAGGGTCGCCAACTCAGCTCGCATCTGTACATGGCAATCACAGTCCCTCTCCATTACTGCAGTCGCTCTTGTTTGAAGCTCGTAACATATGCAACAAACGAATGGTGTATTCGGCTTATTACCAGCAGGAATTCGAAGTGCTCTCTCACTAACAGTCTAAACGAAAATGAGCTACATTAACCAAAACAAACAAAAGCCTGTACACTACAAGGGTTGGTATAAGGGTCGATAGCAATGGTGGTACAGTACGCTACACTGTTATTAAAATAAAACCTTGTGCCTAGTAAGCACTCGAACACCAAAGAAATTACAAAAATACTCTAGTAACTATACGAGTATCTCTAAATAAATAAGACGCTCTTGTTGGAACCTCGTAAAAATATACAACAAATGGTGTACTCGCCTTATTTGCAGCAGGAACACGAGGTGGTCTCTCACTGATGGCCTATCAGACGCTGAGCTATGTTACATGGCAGTGTCACATCATGTGAAAATAGCTTTCGTCCTTAGGGTTTGCACACAAGTGTATATCACTGCACCAACTGATATGACTGTGCCGATTTTGGAATCCAACCACATAGGCCAACACTTCTCACTAGACTGCCAACTAAGAACCAGTACCACTGGCACCGCTGTAATGACTGGCACTTCTTTCTGGTAGTTGTCGTGTCGTGGATCTCTGGCCCAAGAGTCCATAGCCTAACACAGTGTTCCTTTAACAGCCAACAGGGCGCGTGGAAAAGAGGCCATGTGACTAGTTTCTGCGCCTGCCTGCCTGCAGAGAGACACTCGTGAATCTCCCTTAGACTCCTGTGCTTTAGCTCTTCTACAGGGCAGATATCGATAGGCCCCCAACCTCTGTCTTATAACTTGCGTCTGTCTCCGTATTGTGGTGAACTACGCCACAATGGGCGTTCGACCATGCCTTGTACATGCCTATAACCGAGAAGTGGAATTGGAACAGCTCCAAATTTTGTTCCTGGAAAACGGATATTCAGCTCAGCAGATACAGACGTAAAAAAGGCACAGTAAGGAATAGAATGAGGCCTTCAATTCGACGGGCTACCAGTCATATATTGGAAATGTTTCCGCGAAAATAGCCTGAGTAAGAAAACGTAGTGTTCAAGTGATCTTTCGACATCCATAAAAAATCTGCGCACTTATGGGGTCTGTGAAATTGAACTTAGAGCTGCTCATCGCAGGTGTTTGTAAGATACCGTATGTGTGAAAGTAAACACTTGGCAAATAATGCACAGCAAATCCGCTATCGCAGTACACAACATTTACACCAGTCATTCGATGAAATGCAATGAGACAAAAATTATGGAACATATTTCAAACATTTGGACCACTGATATCAATGAATCAGTGGAAATAGGACTGCCTACAACCAGTATAAATCGGGACTGCGGTTTCCAGTTAAATAATGTATAGAATCCTGTCACCGAAAAACTTCGTACTCCGTGTAGCCGGCACTGGGCTGCGGTTTTGCTCTGTTGAAATGATCGAAATGATATCAACAAAGCAGGATTTCATCACGGAAGGCACTCACAGAAACTAACACACCTGTACTGGACTCGCATGCCCTCCAGCAACATTTGCGCAGTGACACCTCAATACGCAATACGTGCGCCGGCGTGGTTTTGAACAGGCGAGCTCAGTGTCTTTTGGCAAGTATACAACTGTATGTGGCCGGAAGACTCTGCGCCGAAGTAATGTGCCTCAGGTTGCTGAAATCCAGCAGTTTGTCCGAAATTTCAGAGAACATACCTCATCTTTCTTATAACTTGTGTCCACCTCGGTCTCTTCCTCTTCTTCCTTATTCAGCCTAAAATATCACTGTTTCTTTCGAACACGTTTAAAACTCGACATCCGCAATGTAGTGCAGGAGACTAACGTGTGGAATAACTCCAGCTTTACTGAAGGGTCCCATTTTGAACCCTAACCTGCAAAAATGCTGTTTTTTTTTTAATTACGATTTTCAGCCGCCCCTGAAACGACCACCTCCTTTAGCCTATCGACATTCCCTCTCCGCCCTGTACATTTAATTTGATGTTACACGTCTTCATCTACTCCAAAATAAGTAATTCTATTTGTACTCTGACTTGAGGCAATTTATTCAGACTCTGATAGGTGACATATATGTCATTTCAATGTCTTTGTTCCGCAGGACAAGCGTTACAATCGGGGTTGACCGCGGGATTTTTGAGTAAACCATCCACAAATTAACTCATATGATTTAGTTTATATTCAGAAAACTCACATTACTATGGCTATATGATGATTTGATTTTCTTCAGTCCTTCGGATGTGTCTAGAGTTTTAAAACTTCCCCACATTTAATAATTTAAGAGGAAAATATAAATATACAAATTTCTAAGAAAAACTTTTCACTCATACATATTGGCCAATCCTGAATTTTCTGGATGTTAGACTGAAGACACAGAACAAATCCTCTCATTGATCAATTTCCTGAGCTTTAATTTTCTTCGCTTTGCGTTTCGAGTGTTTAGACGTACATCTTCAGCGGGAACCAGAGAATAATAAATACACAGAAGATTGCCATTTATTTACAATTCTGCGGCAGCATGTTACAAGAAGGGTACGTACTGCATGGAGGAAGTCCCACAGGTCTTTTCAGTCTCTTCAAATGCAAGTTTGTGCTCACGGCCTTACGTCCAGTCATTAACAGCCAAGCCTCTAGCTGACATAGTTTGTAAGACTGTAAGCTCCTGTCCTACTATCGTCCCGCTTATTATCATCTTCATTCTCTTCTTCCCGGACACGCTACATAGGGAGTGGCCTCACACACTTTACTGGTAGGATCCTTTGATACCATGTTCAGGAAAGATCTCTGATGGTCGCAGGTGAACCCACAACGCAAACTAATGTGGAACAAAAGCTAGATTTACACTGAAGTGATAACGTTCGTGGGCTAGCGATATGCACATATGCAGATTGTGACTGTATCGCGTACACAAGGTATTAAAGGGCGGTGCACTGGCGGATGTGTCATTTGCATTCAGGTGATTCATCTTAAAAGATTTTCAACATGATTATGGTCGAAAGATGGGAATTAACAGACTTTGAACTCGGAATGGTCATTTGGAAATCGTAACATCCACAGCATTATTAGTGTACCGAATGCACCAAATTACAGGCATTACATCTCACTATGAACAACGCAATAGCCGACGCCCTTCACTTAACGATCTATCGCAGCGGCGTTTGCATAAGTTGTCAGTGTTAATGGACAAGCAAAACTACCTGAAATAACCGCAGAATTCAATGTGAGACGTATGGCAAACGTATCTAGCAGAACAGCGAAGAAATTTGAGGTAAATGGGCTGTGGCAGCAGAAGACTGATACGAATATATTTGCTAACAGCACGACATCGCCTGCAGATCTTCTGCGGGGCTCGTGACGATAGCGGTTGGACTCTAGGTGAGGAGGAAACCGTGGCATCATCGGATGAGTCCATATTTCAGTTGGTAAGAGCTGACGGTAGGGTTCGAGTACGTCGCCGACCCACAAAACTATGTATCCAAGCTGTGAAAAAGGCACTGTGCAAGCGGGTGGTGGCTCCGTAGTGGGCCACGCGGGGTAGCCGCGCGGTCTTAGGAGCTTTGTCGAGGTGCACGCGGCTCCACCCGTCCGAGGCTCGAGTCCTCCCTGGGGCATGGGAGTGTGTGATGTGCTTAGCGTGTAAGTTAGTCCAAGTTAGATTAAGTAGTGCGTAAGCTTAGGGACCGATGATCTCAGCATCTTGGTCCCATGAGACCTTACCGCAAACCTCCAAAATTTTCTCCATAATGATTTGGGCGGTGTTTACATGGAATGGACTGGGTCCTATGGTCCAACTGAAAAGATAATTGACTTGAAATTGTTATGTTCGGCTACTCGGAGATATCTGCAGCCATTCAACGATAGGTTTTCTTGAAACTTTCTTGTAGATAATTATCGATATTTCATCTTATTTTCATGCTCAAAGCTACCGGTCTCGATCAGTAGACCATTATCAGGACGAAGCCTAGCGCACAGACAAAATTTTTAAAGTGCACAGGTCACATTACGCTGACAAAATAAAAATTATTACATTAAATAACGTAGAAATTACCGACAACGCGTAACCAGCTTGTCACTACAGCTGTTTACATGCTCGTTTGGTTGTTATGATTATAAATCGCTAGTTCCTACATATTAACTCATGCATGACACTTAACCTTAATAGTGGTTATTTCGATTGTTTCTTGTTCACTTTTTATTAATTAGACATTTCTTGTTTTGTAAAGCTTTCCTTCACTACACATGTCACTTCATTGTATGCGTTTTTAAGATTATGCTTTATTGACACCGTTTGTTAAACACGGTTTTCGTTAAGTCTCTTCGATGTTTACATCATTGTTAAAACGATATAGCCCAAAGTACTCCAAAGATCTCACATGCAAATGTAGTTATCAATGTTACAGCTGCAGACACCCCCTAACGATTTCTGTCCAATGTTCATGGGAATTTGTCTTTGATCTTTTCCGTTAAAAATTTTGTTTTACTAGTAGTTCGTCACAATTTTCTTCAATTTAAAATTTATGATTGGCTTGAGTGCGTCTTCTACATATCTTCGTCTTTTGGAGATCATTAATTGTAACAGAAGCTATGTATTTCTTCCTACACTAAAACTGTTAACTTCAAATATTGTAGCAACCAGCTGGTTACGCCTTGTCAGTAATTTCTATGTTATTTAACTCCATAACTTTTATTTTGTCAACATATTGTGACCTGTGCAGTTCAAAGATTTTGTCTGTCCTTAGGCTTCGGCTTGATAATGGTCTACTGATTGAAACCCATAGCAGTGAGCGTAAAACTAAACAGATGGTGGTCACGTACAATGAAGTTTCACAATTATGTGACAGCTGCCGAGCTCCACCTCATCACCAATGTACACTGGATTTCTATGGATGACAGTAGGCATTGTCAGCTGACCATGGAGTGAATGATTTGGCTACCCAGATACCCCGACATGAATTCCATCTAATTTTATCTGCCATGATCGACAAGTCACTTCGCACACAAAATCCTGCATCGGGAACACTTTCGTAATTATGGACCGCTGTAGGGGCAGCGTGGGTCAATATTTCTGCACTGGACTTAAAATGACTTGTTGAGTCTATGACATGTAGAGTTTCTGTACAGTGTAGGGAAAAAAGGACGTCCGACAAGATATTATGAGGTACCTCATGACTTTTGTCACCTGAGTGTATTTTACAGCATCCACAAAACGTCTTTCGTGATAATAATAAATTATTTTATCGTGCGCCTCTACCACACAGAAGGCCCTACACGTAAAACATGAACGATACTACTCAGTAAATGCACGTGTCTGGTGTGGCTTGTTTACGCGGGACCAGGCAACAGTTAACCCTCAAGCTCACTTCTGCGCAATACTCGCAGTGTGCTGGTGTGCGCCAAACCAGGCCCACTGTTGAGACCAGAAACAAAAAGCAGTGCAATCTCACATTCATGCAACAGTATATAACTCTGTTAAGTGAGCGATTCCGCTTACACAGGACACCATTCAATAAACTGACCCACTTCTGCAACACCTGAGGTACACTATCCTTCACACGCTACTTAAAGTAATTTAATAACAGTAAACAGTTTCACCATTGGATACTTCTAAACAAAGTGAGAATAACGTAAAGCCAAAGGGTATTTGACATCACGAAACTTTTAAGTCTCTGAGATGATATTTGTAATGTACGAAGGTAGTCGAAAATAAGAAACAGGGGACATATATACCTGTAGAGGCCATTTTCATACAAATTGCTTGCAGTACACGTTGTAACTAAAATTTAATGGAAGTATAATGAAATGTTTATCCGGTAGTTTGAAAACACTGCTATTTTAGAAATTATATACTGATGCAAAAGTTTCCGTAATGAAATATGAAAAAATACGGTGCTAAAAAATCATCCACAGCTATTATTACTGATAAATTTTATTACCTCGTGATATTTTCCAGAATGGAGGTGTACTACACAGACAGTTACGGCTGGCAGACTAACGGGACGTTCGACGGTGTGATAGGCATGATGCAGCGCGAGGAAATCCAGATAGCCGCCTCGTCGCTCTTCATGAGGCGTGACAGAATGCCGTACGTGGACTTCGCCGCAGAAGCTTTCTATCTCAAGTACGTCGTGCTCCATGTGGATGGGTAGCTAGATACTTATAGATGTTTTAATATTGTGAAGTCTTAATACATTAGAAACGAATATGTTTCATACATCTTTCAGCTGATGTTTTGGCTCAAAGAAAACAATCTGCATTTTATTATATGAACTTATTCATACTTTAAATATAATAAATATATTCCTTATTAAGTTCAATGTGACTTCAAATTCTGTCAGCGAGGGTGCTGTCAAATTAAGTATAAACCAGTGCATGAATGAATTCCACAATGAAATTAATATATTATATAGCTACGTCATAAGTAAGAAACAATATCGACTGATTAATAACTCATGTCTCTGAAATCTGTCGCCTCCATTTAGTAGTTGTAGGATATCATTTTCCTCTACAATCTCTCAGTTTAAGCATAGCATTTTTGACTATTTCCGTCGCTACCTGTTACTGATTTTGGTTGCCCATTGATAGCCCCTGTTTTTCCTGTGTCTAATTTTGGCCTGAGATAACTTCTGAATATATGTTTAGTTTTTATTTCTATTACTGTCTCCCGTCGGCATACACTTATAGTGTTATATTTACTCAGCGTTACTACGAAACTTAGATACGCTGAATTCATCGTTAATAGTACTAATGCCTGATATGTAAATGTGATACTACTTGTTACCATTCGTAAAATGTTCACTTTTAACTTTCGAAAGTTCTCTTTAAGCAGAGATATCGGATTCTTATCCGTTCAAATTTTGCATTAGATCTCAGGACATAGCTACGTAGATACTCTGTTTCATATTATTTAGTACAATATGAAACAGTTTCAACAGACAGTAAACTAAACGTTTGAATAAAAATTAGTCAATCGTTGGTGGGAATTTTTTTTCACTTCACATGATACGTCGAATTTTTCCAACCTCTTTTAAGTTCTGTACTCACTTTCTACTTACGTTTCCTGCGACAGATAAGGGATCCTCTACTCTCTATTTGTATTTGCCTATGCATAACCGCTGCCTCTCATGCGACACTTCTCAGCATATCCTAACTGCTCAATAGACTCTCTTTTTATGATTCGACTACTGTCTTCTCACTGGTATCTCATCTCATTTATTCTGTCACATTCCTCATATATGTTTATTTCATGTACGTCTGTTTATTATTACAATTCCTCCTTTTCCTTCATTTCTTTCTAATCGACTTTATCTTCCATTCCATCATCTTTATCTACCATTTTAGCGCTATAAGAATAATACCTATTTATTCACTTTACTATCCTCAACTTCAGATTTAGCTATCATCATTTTTGAGGACAGACTTCCAATTTCCAAGCCTTAGCGTGTTCTTCCCATTAGAGATATGGCCTTCGTAATTGTACCTGTATGTACTATGGTTGTATGAAACACCACCAAATGTTGCATTTACCCCACCCTAACTGTGAATCATAACATGCTGTAAGCGTAAGTATTTTTACTGTGATGTAAATTATTAAGTTCAACAGTGATATTACCTAACGGCTATATAATGAAGTCTTGGCAACAAGCTATACAGGAACACCACTTCATGTAATATAGTAAAGTCTTCCTGTCATGGTCACCATTATAAGAGAAGTGTAGTTTAGTGCTTAAATCCTTATGCATTGTTAAATTTCACCTTAATTTTATCTCAGGTGACAACACATATAACAGAAACATCTGATGTGTGATTTTAGGGCTCAGGTATTCAGCTGGGTGGCGTCGTCCAACCGCCACAATATCTCGGCGAGCCGACTTCTTGCCACCTTTAGTAATTCTTGGACCCCAGGAGCAAATGAAGATGGCAAGAAGTCAGATTGCCTAAACATCGCGCATGCTGGACGACGCAACAGGGCTGAACATCCGAGAAATATTCAAGAGCAACCCCTGATACTTAAATGATGAGCACAGTATTTATTTCCTTAGTAAGACTTACACTCTATCATATTTATACGACTCAGTGGCACGTCCATGACTGTGGTCACTGAAACAAACGCCACCAATTATTGTTATTCAGCGGAGGCAAAAGGAATGTTAAGGAGTTTATCGACTCTATAAGACGTACAAAGCGCTCTGGGTAACACCAGCCATTTTGTGGCACGCGACACGCACTGTGCTGAGGGATGTGCGGCGTGCCCGCAGGACGGCCGTGGTGTTCCGGCAGCCGACGCTGGCGAGCGTGGCGAACATCTTCACGCTGCCGTTCAGCACGGCCGTGTGGGCGTGCTGCGTGCTGCTGTGCGTGCTCACGCTGCTGCTGTTCGGCGTGCAGCTCCGCCTGGCGGCCAGGCGCGGCATCGAGGGCGAGCTCACGCACGTCACCTACCCCGAGCTCTTCACGTTCGTGCTCGGCTCCATCTGCCAGCAAGGTAGCCATCTACAAGATTAATACACTCCTGGAAATTGAAATAAGAACACCGTGAATTCATTGTCCCAGGAAGGGGAAACTTTATTGACACATTCCTGGGGTCAGATACATCACATGATCACACTGACAGAACCACAGGCACATAGACACAGGCAACAGAGCATGCACAATGTCGGCACTAGTAAAGTGTATATCCACCTTTCGCAGCAATGCAGGCTGCTATTCTCCCATGGAGACGCTCGTAGAGATTCTGGATGTAGTCCTGTGGAACGGCTTGCCATGCCATTTCCACCTGGCGCCTAAGTTGGACCAGCGTTCGTGCTGGACGTGCAGACCGCGTGAGACGACGCTTCATCCAGTCCCAAACATGCTCAATGGGGGACAGATCCGGAGATCTTGCTGGCCAGGGTAGTTGACTTACACCTTCTAGAGCACGTTGGGTGGCACGGGATACATGCGGACGTGCATTGTCCTGTTGGAACAGCAAGTTCCCTTGCCGGTCTAGGAATGGTAGAACGATGGGTTCGATGACGGTTTGGATGTACCGTGCACTATTCAGTGTCCCCTCGACGATCACCAGTGGTGTACGGCCAGTGTAGGAGATCGCTCCCCACACCATGATGCCGGGTGTTGGCCCTGTGTGCCTCGGTCGTATGCAGTCCTGATTGTGGCGCTCACCTGCACGGCGCCAAACACGCATACGACCATCATTGGCACCAAGGCAGAAGCGACTCTCATCGCTGAAGACGACACGTCTCCATTCGTCTCTCCATTCACGCCTGTCGCGACACCACTGGAGGCGGGCTGCACGATGTTTGGGCGTGAGCGGAAGACGGCCTAACGGTGTGCGGGACCGTAGCCCAGCTTCATGGAGACGGTTGCGAATGGTCCTCGCCGATACCCCAGGAGCAACAGTGTCCCTAATTTGCTGGGAAGTGGCGGTGCGGTCCCCTACGGCACTGCGTAGGATCCTACGGTCTTGGCGTGCATCCGTGCGTCGCTGCGGTCCGGTCCCAGGTCGACGGGCACGTGCACCTTCTGCCGACCACTGGCGACAACATCGATGTACTGTGGAGACCTCACACCCCACGTGTTGAGCAATTCGGCGGTACGTCCACCCGGCCTCCCGCATGCCCACTATACGCCCTCGCTCAAAGTCCGTCAACTGCACATACGGTTCACGTCCACGCTGTCGCGGCATGCTACCAGTGTTAAAGACTGCGATGGAGCTCCGTATGCCACGGCAAACTGGCTGACACTGACGGCGGCGGTGCACAAATGCTGCGCAGCTAGCGCCATTCCACGGCCAACACCGCGGTTCCTGGTGTGTCCGCTGTGCCGTGCGTGTGATCATTGCTTGTACAGCCCTCTCGCAGTGTCTGGAGCAAGTATGGTGGGTCTGACACACCGGTGTCAATGTGTTCTTTTTTCCATTTCCAGGAGTGTACTATCCTCTTAAACCTGTAACTGGAAATTCAGGGGTCTGACGAAAATACGGAAACATCGTGTGGAAAGTACGCTTGATTATAAATGTCTATGCTAGCCAGGCCTGCAGGTTGCACTGTTGTATTTGCCACCGAACGGCACCTCTGCAACATCCTCGATATATTGAAAGTGTCAATCGTGTTCAGAACGGTGTTCTGTGTAGGAGTGACGGCACTATGTCGGACCTAAATGAATACTTATATGGACAAACTGCTGGATCTTGTATGATGGGTGTCTCTATAATCAAAAGAGCGCAAGTGTTTGCAGTTTGAAGAGACACCGTGTCAAAGATTTATGCTGCATACAGGGAAAGCAGTAAAACATCACTGGCTAATAACAACGCGGATGAAAATGTGTGTTGTGTGACTGTGGTCTTCAAAGAGGATTGTGACGAAATGCAAAAGGACGACAGCTGCGGAAGTCACTTCAGAATTGAATGCCACATCCGTGAACGCTGTGAGCACCAAAACAACACAAAAGGAATTCCATAAGCTGGCAATTGCTGGGTCAGATGAAATTCCAGAATATCAAAAAAATGGTTCAAATGGCTCTGAGCACTATGGGACTTAACTTCTGTGGTCATCAGTCCCGTAGAACGTAGAACTACTCAAACATAACTAACCTAAGGACATCACACACATCCATGCCCGAGGCAAGATTCGAACCTGCGACCGTAGCGGTCGCGCGGTTCCAGATTGAAGCGCCCAGAACCGCTCGGCCACTTCGGCTGGCCCAAAACATCAATGATACAAATTCCCGTAACGGGGAAACGTGGTGCTGAAGACATAAAACTTCTACTATGGAGCAAAGACTTAATGAAAGGTAAAAATGTACAAGGCAAGGAGGCAATTCGACAGTTAAAGTTTTTGTTTGTGGTGTTATAAAGCAATAATAAAAGCAAAAAAATCAAATTGGAAAACAATCTGGATTATAAAGTTATTTAATTTCAGTTACATGTTTCGTCCTTGTGGATCATCATCAGACTGTCTACAAAACAAGAAAACAACTATTTAACAACAAATAGACGAGGGAGGTGTGGGTGGAGCATGGTCCTATCTAACTAAAGTACACCACGTGATCGAAAGTATCTTGGCACCCCCAGAAACATAGGTTTTACATATTAGGGGCATTGTGCTGCCACTTACTGCCAGGTCCTCCATATCAGCGACCTCAGTAGTCATTAGACATCGTGAAAGAGCAGAATGGGGCACTCCGAGGAAATCACAGACTTGGAACGTGGTCATGTGATCGTGTATCACTTGTGTCATACGTTTGTACGCAAGATTTCCACACTCCTAAATATTCCTAGGTCCACTGTTTCCGATGTGATAGTAACGTGCAAACGTGAAGGAAGACGTGCAGCATAAAAGCGTACAGGCCGACCTCGTCTGTTGACTGACAGACGCCGCCGACAGTCGAAGAGGGGTTGTAATGTGCAATAGGCAGACGTCTATCCAAACCGTCACACAAGAATTTCAAACTGCATCAGGATTCACTGCAAGTACTATGACAGTTAGGCGGGAGGTGAGAAAACTTGGATTTCATGGTCGAGCGGGTGCTCATAAGCCACACATCATGCCGATAAATTCCAAACAACGCATCGCTTGGTGTAAGGAGCGTAAACATTGGACGATTGAACAGTGGAAAAACGTTGTGTGGAGTGACGAATCACGGTACACAATGTGGCGATCCGATAGCACGGTGTTGGTATGGCGAATGACCGGTGAATGTCATCTGCCAGTGTGTGTAGTGCCAACAGTAAAATTCGGAGGTGGTGGTGTGATGATGTGGTCGTGTTTTTCATGAAGAGGGCTTGCATCCTTTGTTGTTATGTGTGGAAGTAATTTGCGTGTATGAAGTTATTTTCAATTCCAATCCTCTTTCTTTCCATAATACGTTATGTTTGAAAGTATTGGAGAGCAAGGAAGTGTTAATTATTTCATTCACATCATTACTGTCACTTCCATAGTTTTCAAATTTTTCTTTGCAGTCACAAAGTTTCTTGCCGGAAGAAGTTCTATCTTTTCTTGAACACTCGATTGCTGAAATTGGGCATGTTGATATCCACAAACCAAATACGTAAAACAGGTACGGGCAAAATAGAACAGCTAAACAACCAAAAGCAAACCTACGCACAGTCCAGTGCTAGCTGGAATGCTGCTAGCACTTCGGGTTTCACAATTCCTTCCTCTGATTTCATTCGTTTTGTTACTGCCACCCTCCGCAATGCTCGACCAGTACGTGGGTTCTGCCTGGTCTCGGTTTAGCTGTGGTTGTTCCTTCGCCTTTGCACTTCGTAATCACGACCAACTCTATTGACACTGCTTCTCCAGTGGCAACACAACACTCCTCGCATCCTTTCATACTTGAATATTCGCTTATCGTGACATCTAGTTGTTGTATTTTTGATCAGATTACCCAAAGTCCTCAATCATTTTCTGGGTGTGCTCCAATCTCTGTCTTCCGCTACACTAATTATGCTCTACAGTACCCTCTTCCCTCCAGTATCATGAAGGTTATTCCCTGATGTTTTAACACAAGCCCTATCATCCTGTGTCTTCTACTTGTCAGCGTTTTGATTATGTTCCTCTCTTTGCCGGTTATGTGGAGAATCTCCTCATTCTTGATCACCCGATTTCCGAAATTTTTAGCACCACATCTCAAACGCTTCCATTGTCTTCTGTTCCTATTTTTCTACTGTCCCTGAAACACCACCAAAATATGCTCTGCACAAGTACATTCTCAGAGATTTCTTCCGCGAATTGAGTCTCATGTTTCTTAATAGTAGATTTTTCTTGGCCAGGAATCCCTAATTTTGCCTGTGCTAGTCTGCTTTTTATGTCCTTCTTGCTCCGTGCGCCATGGGCTATTTTGCATCCAAGCTAGCAGAATTCGTTAAGTTTTTCTACATCGTGACCACCAATTTTTATGTCGAGTTTATCGCTATTCTCATTTCTGCTGCTCCTCCTTACTTTTCCCTTTTCCAGTTTACTCTCAATTCATATTCTATACCCCTTAGGTTGCTCATTCTATTCGACTGATCCTGTAATATTTCTTCAGTTTCACTGAAGTAGGAATGCAATACCGGTGAATCGTATCGTTGATATCCTTTCACTCTGAATTTTTATCGCACTCTTGAATCTTTCTTTTTGTCATTGCTTTTTCGACTGAGAGTCTGAACGGTAGAGGCTAAAGACTGCATTACTGTCTTACACCCTAGTTAATCCTAGAATTCCTTTCTTTATCTTTCAGTGTCAACCGTCTTCCCCTTTAGCTTACTCCTATTTTTATCAGAATTTCGACCTCCTTGTACTATTCTACATCGTCAACCGCTTTTTATAGGGCGACAGATCCCATAAGTGTATGTCTTGCTTATCTATTCCAGTTTCTTGTTTTGTCAAGTCATCAGACACATCCTCCTCATCATAGAGGGCTTCAATGTACCCTTCCCACCTATCCGCACTCTATTGTGTCTTTAACAGTGGAATTCCCAGTGAACTCTTAATATAAACAGCCTTGTTATTAATTTCTTGACTTTGTCATCATGCTTCCTTCAGCCACTTTGCCTTAGCTTCCATGGGCTGTCTTGTATTTCATAGTTATTTCATTCGTAAATAATTTTTATAGCTGTAATTCTCTCTTTACCTGAACATTTCTGTGGTTGCTTCTTTGGTTGAGCGAATTCAAGTATTTCCTCTCCTACCTAAAGTTCCTTAGGAGTTACTCTCCTTGTACCTATATCTGACTGTGTAGCATCCATCGCCACCCTTTTGCAGATGTCCCCTCCTCTTTAACTGAACTGCCTACTGCGGTATTCCTTATCAGCAGTTCTATTTATTGTTGCGAAGTTCATGATATAATCACAACTGAAAGAACGAAACAAAGAGGTCGCCATTTGAAGAGCAAAATCCCTTGCCAAGGAGGCAAGCAAGGGCCACCCCAAAACTCACAACGTACGGTATCCAGGTGGTCTTCTTTCAGGAGAACGATTTAAAATCGATATTATAGAGGCTTCTAACAGTGTTGGATTTGAAACTTTTTTATGGTCAGTTACAAATCATCATTCGTCTCAAAATATTAAAAATTCTGATTCACTCTCGTCTTTCCCGTTTGTTTCCCCGCTACAACTATTGTACGTGCGCTCTTGCCCTTTGCAAATACGAGGAAGTCACTTCCAGTCATTGTTGAAAAGCCTCAAATAGAAAGACACAGTGAGAATAGACTCGTCATTTGATGGATGAAAAACAAGCCGCAGATACCATGCTATTGTTGTAAACGATATGATGTGTGATTATGTGTTGTTCCATATTTTAAACTGAACCACACCCGAAAAAAATTGTGAAGTACAACCCTTCCGTTCGCGGTAAGGTTTCTGATAACCCCAGTAAACAGCTACACGGGCACAGCCGCGACGACAAATTAGCGCGGCAGGTGCGGCTCGGTGTGCGACAGAAAAACTGTCAGGGGGCAAGCGAGCAGCACAGAGCTGGCGCGAACTCATCAGCGAAAGGATTAATGGCCACTTCTGGTTTGTCTCTAACACGACGCTTTGGCACGGTTTAACTCTGCATCGGGGAATGAGATGTAGGCATAGAGGGCTTATGTACGCACAAAATAAATGGTGGGAAAAATAAAACGGGCACGAAAATTGTTTACAAAACTGCTACAGAATTGACCCTTGTTAATGAACAGGAGAACTGGAAACTATGACTTTGACGCACAAACAGATTGCTGTCGGATGTCTACACATACGCATCTCCCACATTCTGTGTCTCAAATACTTCGCAGCAGGCCGCGGTTGTCTCGTGGTTCTAGGCGCGCAGTCCGGAACCGCGCGACTGCTACGGTCGCAGGTTCGAATCCTGCCTCGGGCATGGATGTGTGTGATGTCCTTAGGTTAGTTAGGTTTAAGTAGTTCTAAGTTCTAGGGGACTGATGACTACAGCAGTTAAGTCCCATAGTGCTCAGAGCCATTTGAACCATTTTTTGAAATACTTCGCAGTGTCATTATTTTAGAGTGAGTGAGTGTTATTGACCATTTGAATGCAAGGCAAAGTTTTGCTCACGATAAAACAGAGCGTGTTCGTTGTCGAGTGTTAAGCGGAGCAAAATTCGTTGAAAACGTGTGCGGAATTGTTTTAGCAGAAGCTTAGTTCTGCAAGTGTTTCGGAAAAACATCCATTAAAGTCTGAAATGGAAAACTTAGTGCCCAGAATGCGCGGAACGGACTCTGTAACGAATAAGACCTCCTACAACTGTGGCAACAATAAGTCGTGGTCATCTTAAGTTGCCATGACGGCAGCAGATTTCCATATACACTTCCACTGTGCCATGACTATGTCGAAGGTCGCGTCCTAGCCCTTGTTTACTTGGAAGCCGCTGTATTTATTTTAATTCGTCGTGTAGTCGCATCTCTACAGCCTCTTTAAGGAAACAAGCACACTAGGTGTTCGACTGTTGGAATAAATTGACTTGACCGTGGGAGAAATAACACTCTCCCACAGTGTTGCCATGACGGCAGCAGATTTCCACATGCACTTCCACTGTGCCATGACTATTTCGAAGGCCGCATCCTAGCCCTTGTTTACTTGGAAGCCGCTGCATTTATTTTAATTCGTCGTCTAGTCGCATCTCTACAGCCTCTTTAAGGAAACAAGCACACTAGGTGTTCGACTGTTGGAACAAATTGACTTGACCGTGGGAGAAATAACACTCTCCCACAGTGGACTTTCTCTGCCGCCTCTTGTCCTGGTTCTCAGTGCATTTCTTCTACACAGCCAGGGTAATCTGTCCTACATAGACTATGTGATCAAAAGTATCAGGACACCTGGTTGAAAATTACTTAGAAGTTCGTGGCACCCTCCGTCGGTAATACTAGAATTCAATATGTTGTTGGCGCACCTTTAGCCTTGACGACAGCTTCCACTCTCGGAGGCACACGTTTAATCAGGTGCTGGAAGGTTTGTTGGGGAATGGCAACCCATTCTTCACGGAGGGCTGCACTGAGGAGAGGTATCAATGTCGGTCTGTGAGGTCTGGCACGAAGTTGGCGTTCTATAACATCCCAAAGGTGTTCTGTAGGACTCAGGTCAGGCCTCTATGCAGGCCACTCCATTTCAGGTATGTTATTGTCCTGTAACCACTCCGCCACAGGCCGTGCGTTGTGAATAGGTGCTCGATCATGTTGAAAGATGCAATCCCCATCCCCGTATTGCTCTTCAACAGTGGGAAGCAAGAAGGTGCTTATAACATCAAGGTAGGCCTGTGCTGTGATAGTGCCACGCATAGCCGCTCGACCATGAAATCCAAGTTTTCTCTCTTTCCTCCTAACTTCCAAAGTACTTGCAGTGGATCGTAATTCCTGTCTGATGGTATGGACAGATGTTTGCCTTACACATTACGACCTTCTTCAACTGTCGGCGGTCTCTGTCAGTCAACAGATGAGGTCAGCCTGTCCGCTGTTGTGCTGTACGTTTCCCTTCACGTTTCCACACAGTGAACATAGAGATGTTTAAGGGTGAGGGAATCTCGCGTACAGACGTATGACGCAAGTGACAATCACCCCACCACGTTCGAAGTGCGTGAGTTCCGCTGAGTGCCCCATCATACTCTCTCACAATGTCTAATGACTACTGATGTCGCTGTAATGGAGTACCTGGCGGTAAGTGGTAGCACAATGCACCTAATACGAGAAACGTATGTTTTTGTGGATGTCCGGATACTTTTGATCACATAGAGTACGTACTGCCACACAGAAAAGGCATATGTTGGACTCCCGGTTTCCGGAGTCCTACGCCACTCTTGGCTGATTTCGACAAGAATTTATACTGACTGGTGAGGTGAATATCCACTTGACGTTATATAAATATTTCCGGAGTATTCTTCAATTTTTTGCTGACGTGTTTGCGATGTATGGGATAGTTGCAGTCGCAACAGGTTTCTCTTCATCCTCAGCAGATTGTCGCCTTGCTTTATTTGGTCGTGTGGGACGATGGATTACACGGTTGCTGAAACCGTGCAAATGGTTCAAATGGCTCTGGGCACTATGGGACTTAACATATGGGGTCATCCGTCCCATAGACTTAGAACTAACTAACCTAAGGACATCACACACATCCATGCCCGCGGCAGGGTTCGAACCTGCGACCGTAGCGGCAGAGCGGTTTCGGATCGAAGCCACTAGAACCGCTCGGCCACAACGGCCGGCGCTGAAACCGTTCATGTGGGACACTGCATATAGGTGCTGCAGTTCAGCAACTCTCTTATCTTGGTCCCAGATTCCACATGCTCTGTGGAGTAGTGTACTGAAGATGCCTTCTCGTTGTGAAGGGGCTTGTGAACTGGAGGCATGTAAATAGAAATCCGTAAGTTTATGCTCACGGTAAACTCCGTGTCTAGCGTGCTATCTGGTCCTCTCTTAACGGGAACGTCCACGAAAGTCATTATTTTCTTCTGTCTCCTTCTTGAATTTGATGTCTTGATGTAACGAATTCAAGTGATCAAGGAAGTCTTGTAGGTGATACAGTCCGTCCGCCCAGCCTACAAACGCATCACCTGAGAGGTGGCCATTGTCTTCGGCACTGCAACTTTCATTTATATTTCTAACAATGTGACAATACTTAATGCAATTGGTCGTCTTGTTGTTCTAAGACATGAGTTTGATCGAAATAATATCGTTTCTTTATCGTAATAATTTTATTTAATTTACTAAGCGCTGACTTACTGTCGGTGTCTGCAAACCAACACCAAGTTATAAAAGAATGACCAGAGGAATCGAACTGTTTTTATTGATTGAATAAGTTAAGAATGCCCACTGTTTCCTATATTTCCTTATCCCATTGAGTCCACAGCAGGAGGGTGAAAAAATGGATGTATGAAAATAATTGCAGGAAGAATTGTTGGGGAGAGAATAAAGATAGAACGATATTTAGCGATTGTGGGTGTACGATAGGGAACTACTAGTCGAGAGGCAGCGATTATGGAAGCTCTGAAACTTCAGCCTTTGGCTGTAGCGAGGTGTAGGAACGTTGGATAGTCTGCAAATCTCACGTTTCAGTCTTTGGGAAGAAAAGCGCGGGATCTTTCCCATTATGTAGAAGGCAACTTTAAACCGGGGAATTCTGAGCTGATGATTGGTTGGGAGCCGCCCCCACCATGAGCGGTCAGGCGAGCAGAGCTGTAGCGTGGGTGCGAGTATGAACTGCTGTTGAAGACTTGGACGAGATAGGACGATTTTCTGAGATGGGTCGAGCCATGCTCGATTTAAGTGTGGCAAATGTGCTTATATTTATGATTAATGGTTTCACATTAGGTGAACAACCTTTTTTTGCAGCTAGACGTAAAGTAATATTAATGCTTTGGAGGAACGAAATTTAGTTAGGTAGGTAATGTGCAATAGTAGGTGATGTAAAATAGTTTCTTTCCTTTTTGATAGTAATTTGCAACTTGGGGTTTTATAACAATTTCACGGTGAATAATTTAATCAAATTTTTTTGATCAATCAAGTTTATTAGGAAACATGAAATATTTAAGTGCGCATGGCAATTTATTAAGTTTTACACCTGGCACTCACCACGTTGCAATGATCAAGAATATTAAAACTAGTGGATGCACGAGTGCTGGGAACCTATAGCATTTAAGTAGGAAGTGTGCTATTACATGAAATATGCGTGTGAGATTAAGTATTGTAATAAATTTTCAGTTTTCTTACATATCTGCAATCTTGAAAGATTTAGTAACGTGGATCCTTTGTTAACGACACGTTTTATCTCGTGAGAAAGCGTGTGTCAAATCTTAGCATACGAAGTGAAGATAATGCTTGCTAATTCATTTTTACTGGAATGTAGAGTCACGTGGGGATATTTTCTGAATAATTAAAATTGCAAAGCGGGGAAAGAGATTAGTAAACTGATAACGTAGCCATGAACTTTTGGCGGTAACGAAGTAAGTAGTTCATCTCGAGTGTGTGCATTTTGTATGTGTAATTTTGAAGGTTTTTCATATTGGTGTCGGGAATAGGCAGCAGTACAATAGTGGTTATTGAAGTGAATGATCAAATAGAGGCGGAATTTACATGTAATAATTTTGGTTTCCGGTGGGATAATTTTGAGTAGAGGTAGTTACTGCATGGCGAATATAGGTACTGCTAACGGCTCGATCCTTACATTTCTCCTGTGCATATGTTGCTGTAGTAACTATGTGTGCATGTTGATTAATGGATACAATTGTGGAATATCCTTTCCTTCCGATCCAAAAGTGAGCACTTATGGTAACAAGAGATACCATTCTGTAGGAGACCACGATTTTAGTAAGAAGTCAGATGCGTTAACAATAAATAAAGATACAAAGTCAGATGCGTAAAATTTTACATTCTTAATAAGAAAGTGAGATGCGTTTAATTTACATTGTGGAATCTGATGCAAATTTCATGCAGTGTAAAGTTCTTATAATTATATGATATGTTTAATGAATAAACTGTTTGTTATATGAAACTGAAATTTGAGTCGGAACATTCTTTCTATAAGAATAGACAAACCTTTCATTATTTTGTTTTATTATCAGTTGAAAAAGAAATTTTATTTAATAATTTTATTAAATGTTTGAATATCAATCATTGGGTCAAGCAGAATTGACATAGCTTTCAAGTTTGGGCATCTATGCAAAGGTCCTGCAAATAAATCCGTTGCGTGTGGTGTTAAACTGAAGCACTAGTGGGTATATTCCACACCTACATTTCGAAAACCAGCTGTCGTGCTTCTTTTCTATATGTCGATAATACGTTGTAATCGACAGCACGGACGACAGCACCATCAAAAATTAATTCACTAATTTGAGGTTCCACAAATATTTTTTTTATCTCGCTTTTACTTTGATACTCTTATCGAAATTAGATGGTACCAAATAAACTTTTTGACGAAACCTAGTTTGTGTGAAGCGGAAAGACACACATTGGGTTCAACAACAGGACTTTTCATAACACTCTTCTGTCCAATCAGGCCGGCCGGGTTGGCCGAGCGGTTCTAGGCGCTACAGTCTGGAACCGCGCGACCACTACGGTTGCAGGTTCGAATCCTGCCTCGGGCATGGATGTGTGTGATGTGCTTAGGTTAGTTAGGTTTAAGCAGTTCTAAGTTCTAGGGGACCGTTGACCTCAGATGTTAAGTCCCATAGTGCTCAGGGCCATTTGAACCATTTTTTTGTCCAAGCAGTAAATAATACAAAGCTGGCAATTTTCCACCAAAACAGGGGCTTTTTATACACCTCTTGACCTACACACATTTATAGTAGCAGTGCTTTTTGCACTCAAACGCCAAGTCAAGAAGGACAGCAATTGCCTTGTTTTTTGCCTCCATATGTACTGATGAGACACAATAGTGCCGCGAGTAGGAAAGTATTGAAGCGGCGATATGGGCTGCAAATGGGAAAGTTCATAGACTCAAGTGACTTTCACAAAGGGCAGATTGTTATGGACTGGTAGCTGGGACGTGCATGTCGGAAAGGCGAAGCTGGTCTGCTGTTAGCATGCTACTGTCGTGATCGTTTTTGGAAACTGGCTGAAGGACGATGAACCCACGAGAAGACGACAAGGCGTTGGACACCCAACTACAATCATTGAATTTGGAAGTAGGAAGCTCGCCCACCCTGTACAACAGGCAGCGGTTTTTAGCAGACGTGATGGCGGAATACAATGTTAGGCTGTCACAAATGTCTCGGATGTTTTGACGTCAACCACAGACCAGACTTAACAACAAATCACATCACGTGCCGTCGAGTCAACTGTGAAATCCTGCCATTGAGTAGTAGAATACTGCTGGAGCAACGCAGCACTGTGCCACAGCCGTGGACTGCTCATGTAGCCACCTGCGTGACATGCGAGCTCCTGTCGCTCATTGCTCATCCGTTGGGGGCACTTCTACTTCGACGGGGACCTGCAATTCCGACGTCAGCCGACACCGTGACGGTCTCTGCGCCAGCCAGATAGATCTGATGTTTCCGGACCTCGCGACAGTGCCGTCGAGAGGAGGCAACGCCTAGGGCTTCGTCGCTTGACACTCCGATCTAGTTCAGTGGTCCTGGGTTCGGCACTTGGTGCCACTACGCCCGACTAACTGTTTGGGACTGCCTGCGGTTCAGCACGAGCTTGCCAACTGTCTGGTGAGGCCTTCCTTGAGTCGCACGGCAGCTTACGCTGTTTCTCTGCTGAGGCATCAAGCCATTGTCTAACATAAACATTCAGTACCATAGGGCACTCAAGTCACCAGAAAGCTATGATGAAGAAGCACGCCGCTGCCTGGTTGACCAAGCACGCCTCTGAGACTCCGACATCACCTCTTATATGCAGGTCATGGTGAATGAAACATGTTTATACTGCACGAGTTCTCCTGACTTCAACGTGGAACAGTCAGAACGCTACCCGCAAATGCCGCAAACCCCATTCTGGGCATAGGCCACTTTCCTGGCTATTACTGTCGTCCAGATTGCCTGCACTGTTACACGGAGAACACCGGCAACCATACGTAGGTGCTCTGCATTAAGTTCGTTGAAATTAGCCCATTGCCGCGCGGGATTAGCCGAGCGGTCTGAGGCGCTGCAGTCAGGGACTGTGCGGCTGGTCCCGGCGGAGGTTCGAGTCCTCCCTCGGGCATGGGTGTGTGTGTTTGTCCTTAGGATAATTTAGGTTAAGTAGTGTGTAAGCTTAGGGACTGATGACCTTAGCAGTTAAGTTCCGTAAGATTTCACACACATTTGAACATTTTGAAATCAGCCCAGAGAGAAAAACAGCTGCCTCTCATTTCATTCACAGTGCTCTCGAGAAGTTAGGTTGGTATACATTTCTCCATCGTTATCTTCTACATGATCGTCACTGTTATCGTTCACTCACTGTCATATTCTCAGCAGGTGAAGGTATCGGTACATCCTCACTCTGACAAACAGTAATTGCAGTAGTCGGTAAATTAAAACACTGTAGCGTTATCCTTGTTTCCGAGACGAGTATATTTGTTTTTGTCAGAAAAAAGAAACAGTCACTTGTGTGGGCCCTTTATTTTTCTACAAACCACAAAACAGTAAAGAAAATTTGACGAGTTCCTATTAAAGCGCATCTCAAGGATGTAGTGGATCACGAATAGTATATGTGGTGAGGGGAATTCGTGTTCACGTATCAACTTTAGACGCAATATAAAGTTCATAAGACATGTTTAATAGAGGAGCAAGTCTCGCTTTCTATGAACCTTCACACATGTAACAAAAACAGATTTTCTGCATTTGTTTATGTGCGATGCGTGTCTTTTTCTGAGGTGTCGCAAAGCACAAGACACAACAGGTCAAAAATGAACAAGAAAAAACACTTTCAACAATAGTCAGATCTCTCATTGCTGAATGCAAGTGGCAACAAATGCAAAGTTGTTATATATGTTTACATATGACTAATGGGCTGTGTTCCCAAACCACGATTTCCTGGATGTAGATTTCTGAACTGTGTATCATGTGCAGTCATCGTCCACATATTTAGATTACTTTTTAACCGTTCAAACTGCAGAACGGTTAAGTCACAGAAGAGTATTCATTATTCAACGTTTTCAAGGATTTCAAAATGTGGAGGGTAGCCTGCCACATGAAAACTGAACCTAGCAGAAAAGATTGATTTAATTCTGGAATTTGGCATCCACTACTTTGCAAAGAACACTTTTCACTATCGTTGTAACTATAATATTGTTACAGTTGCAGCCTGATTACCATTTTAGGTTCAGAATTTCACACAGAGTTTTCAATCAACATCCTTCACAAATTCTTGACGGCCGGTCCATGAATCACCAGTCACTTGTCGTATGAAATACTGCTTCACCTAAATTTGCAGAACTCGCTTTGGTGTCATCAGGAACGCGACGGCTTGTGTAGTGGAGATCATGGAACGAAATTTCAACGCTAAGAGCAGACAATAATGGGAATTCCGCTTCTAAATTCAGGGGAGGGAGCGAATAGATGGAAAAAGTACATTGAATGCCTCTATGAATGGAAGAACATGACGTGATAGAATGAGAAACAGGAGTCGTTAGGCAAGAGATACGGGATCCAGTATTAGTGTCATAATTTAATATCACATAAAGCAGAAGGGATGGATAACATTACATCGGAATTTCTAAGGTCATTGGGGAAACAGGGAACAAAACAACTATTAACGTTGGTGTGTAGAATGTATGAGACCGACGATATGCCGTTAGATATTCACACATTTCCGAAGGTAACAAGAGCTGACAAGTGCGGCAATTATCGCACTATCAGCTTAACAGATACACATCCAAGTTTCTGACAAGAATTAGATAGATATCGATGGAAAATAAAAATGAGGATCCTTTTGATGCTGATCAGTTCGGTTTTAGGGAAGATAAAGGTACCAGAGAGGCAATTCTAGCGTTGCTCTTGATAATGGAATCAAGACACAAGAAAAATCATGACAAGTTGATAGGATTTTTCGACCTGAAAGAAGCGTTTGACAACGTTAATTGATGCAAGATGTTCGAAATTCTGAGAATGGAAGGGTTAAGCTAGAGAGAGCTACGACTAATATTCAATATGTACAAGAATCCAAAAATAAGAGTGGGACACAAAGAAAAAAGGGTGTAAAGTAGGGATGTAGTCTTTCATCCCCACTGTTCAATCTATGTACCGGAGAAACAATGACGAAACTAAAAGAAAGATTCAATTGCGGGATGAAAATTCGAGGTGAAAAGATATCAGCGGTAAGATTCGCTGATGACGTTGCTACCCTCAGTAAAAATGAAGAAATATTGTACAGGATGAGTAACTATCTATTTCCACCAAGAATAACTCCGAAAGTATCACAGGAACTGAAAGGTACGTGGGGCAAAAGTTGTATGGGACAACGGGGGCCATAACATGACGTTGGTTTTTGTTGCTAGGTGTGATCACTTCAGAGATATGAAGGTCAACTTTGTTTTTTAAAATGGGATGCTATAGCTATGTACCTATTTTCTGACAGCGGCTCTCTAGACGAATAAACAATGACGTGTAACAGTAAGGTCCTTAAAGGTCAACGAGGGTCACAAACGTAGCATCAATGTCCATTTACATTAGGTGTTCGAGATGATGACCATTGGTATCAATGCAGTGCTGCAATCTTCTTATCATGGATTGGGTGGTATTCCTTATCACAACGGTACTTATCGAAACACATGCTCTGACAATTCTCTCTCGCATACCTTCAGGTGTAGTTGGAATGTCTTTTACGAATTTCCTGAAGAGAAAAATCCAGAGGCGAACGAGTCGGTCACGACACATCTCCTCCGCATCCAATCCAACGATTTGGGAACTGCCTCTGCAACTCATTTCTAGCCATCGGCGAAAAATGTGCTGGGCATGCAAGGTATTTCTCCCAATAACAGACCTAATGTTTCTTGCAGGAATGTGGTGTTCTTCCTACCACTAAGATTTCCTTCAATGAAATAGAGGCCTATAATTCTGTCCTCCAGCATCCCACGCCATACATTCACCGACCATGGTTTTCGGTGTGCAATTTGCCGCAGCCAACATGGATTTTCCGCTGCCCAATAATGCATGCAATGCAAATTAACATTTCCAAGGTTCCTGAATGTAGCCTCGTCAGTATATAAAATCAAAATGAAAAATGTGTGATTCCTCTAAATCTAAAGTTGAGCCCATCGACAGAATTCAATGCGACGCATACAATCCGTACCAGTTAATTCTTGATGGAGACTGTTATGGTAAGGATGATATTTCTGGCGATGTAGAATACGAATAACACTACTCTGGCTCATGCCAGATTCCCTTGCGATGTGACGCGATCCATAGTGGCAAGAGTACCACTTTGCATTTCCTCGTTAGTAAATATCCTTTACCGGATATGCTTCCGATGCGTTAAAGATCCAGTTGTTCTCAATTTATCATATACGACGCGTGTGGTGAGTACATTGAGGATATCTTTGAGCTTATACGTCTCTAGCTCTCACTGAGTATCGTTGGTATTCACCGTAAATGAGAAGCACATCGACTTGTTCTTCGAAGGAATACATCATTCACATTCGCTTGATTCGACGATACTAGTCTTAACGTTCCTATTAATGTTGTATTGCGAAACCGTCGAATGGTGTTCACATGTTAGTGGCATGTTAAATGGATACACCGTATTCGGGGAATATTTATATTTGCACGATATACGAAAGAGAATTGTCAGAGCACGTGATTCGATAAGTGCCAATGTGATAAGAAATACTATTCAATCCATGATAAGAGGATTGCAGTACTGCATTGGTACCAATGGTCATCACTTCAAATACCTTTTGTAAATGTACGTTAATGCCACTTTTTTGACCTACTTTGAACTACAAAGACCTTACTGTTACACGTCATTGGATTCGTCTCGATAGCCGCTATCAGAAAATAAGTAGTAAATTTTAGCATTCCAATAAAAGAAACAAAGTTGACCTTCATGTCTCTGTCACAACCCCACCTAACAACAAAAAACCAACGTCATATTATGGCCCCCTTTGTCCCATCCAACATTTGTCCCACAAACTTTTCTGCTATTATCATACTTTCGGAGTTATTATAGGTCGCAATAATTTGTGGCTCACCCTATATAATCTGTTGAATGGAATAAACAGTGTAATATAAACTGTCTAATATTTAAAGAACATGGACTGAGAGTAAATCGGGAAAGGCCGAAAGTAATGAGAAGTAGCAGAAATGAGAACAGAGAGAAACTCAACATCGAGGTTGGGTATCACGATCTGGACGAAGTCAAGGAAGTGAGAAACTGATCGAGGTTGGGGACCACGGGGTGGACGGAGTCAGGGAATTCTGCTACTTAGGCAGCTGTGTAACCGACGACGGACGGAGCAAGGAGGACATAAAAAGCAGAGCAGCACTGCAAAAGTGTATTCCTGGCCAATATAAGTCTACGAGTATCAAACATAGGCCTTAATTTGAGGAACAAAGTTTTGAAAATGTACGTTTGGAGTATAGCGTTGTATGGTAGTGACAAATGGACTTTGGAGAAACAGGAATAGAAGAGAATCGAAGCATTTGAGAAGGGGTGCTAAAGAAGAATGTTGAAAATTTGGTGGTCTGATAAGGCGAAGAATTAGGGTGTTCTCCGCAGAATCGGCGAGCGAAGGAATACATGGGTACCACTGACAAGTAGAAGGGAGATGGTGGTAGGACATACATAGAGTAACTTACATGGTACTAGAAGGTGCAGTGGAGGATAAAAGTCGTAGGGGAAGTCAGAGAATGGAATACATCCACCGAATAATTTAGGACGTAAGCTGCAAGTTATTCTCCCATATGAAATGGTTGGCACGGGAGAGGAACTCGTGGTGTGCCGCTTGAGACCAGTCATAAGAACGATAACGCAAAAAAGTGTAGTACTTGTTGTATACGTAGATGGAACACATTATGAAAAGAATGGACACGTAGAAGGCGGTAGAATGATAAATCACTCATGTGTCTGCCATCTCTAGGTCGGTGAGAACATACTGGATCACAGAATGCGACTGCAGCGAGAATTTTTAGCCATCTTAAAGTCTGGTCGCTATGTATATCGATGTTTCACCCACAGAATTGCTATGCCTCCCTTGTTCTGACATTTTCGTTTTCCGTTCATCGACTCGCAACACACATAATAATGTGTCGCGATCCATTTTCCAGTAACAACGAAAATCTCAATCCGTCAGAAGCATATGAACGCTGTCGCTCGCCTAGTGAGGAGCGGAAAATATTTCTGTTTAAGTTCCGTTTTCTTCTGTCCTAAAGTGCTTGCTGTTTGATGCTACCACTGTGATCGCATAATTGGTGTTGTGCGCTGCTGTAGCCAACGACAAAATACAAAGGCGACAGCAACATGTGAGGAGTATATGTATGTGCTGCGAATCGTCTATGGCAGTTATCGAACATAGTGAACAAAAGTCCACTTTTACCTGTATGCTCTCTTGTCTTAATCGTCCATTCTCAGGTAGTTTGTGCTGAAGACCGTAAATTCACTTGTTGTCACCTAACCATATAAAATCTATCAACAATAAGTTTATTTAACTCAGATATGACGAATATTATGAATACACGAGTAAATTAGAACAAGGAATACAACTAAGTTTTCCCTTCTCTGGGTTACTTTGTTGTTCAGTGTAATCTGCTGCTGGACGTTTTTCTCGTGTGTCTCGAGTTTTATGCTACATTCAGGTACATGATGTAATATTTCAAACTTAAAGACTAATGTCTGTGATACATGTTTAGCACAATAAATTTCCACCAATCACAACTTATGTTCTGATCGGCTCCTAACCAATCTATATGTGTACTTCACTAAATATATGTGACTGCCCAATATGGGGTCCATACTGAAGGCATAAAAAAATGGGATACAAATATAAATACTGTAAATGTTCCCATTAATTAATTTATGTTCCGAATTTGAAATAACTATTTTTGCTCTGGAAAGTCTATAAAATGACAAATGTGGAAGAATAAAAGTCTATGGTTTCGAACAAATGTTGTTATACCTGGTTTGAGTGAGAGAAAACTATATTTATTACTAAGACTTAAATATCCTTGTTATCATGCATTCGTTGGTCATACAGAAAGTGTAAAAACGTTGAAGTATCTAGATGAGGTAACTGAAGAAAGTGAGCAAAAAATATATGAAAGGGTACAAAAAATGAAGCTGTATGTGGAATAACAAGGGTATTTAAAATAAAAAGTGTATTTCTAGAAATTCCAAATTAATGCATTATATTGTGGAAGTGAAATCAGGAAGTTCTTGGGTAAGTGAACGCGAAGTACTGAACTATAAATTTTGTGGAAGTTTTAGGAGAAGATTTGGGGTGAAAGTGTTAAGTATAATAAGATGCAAAAGGAACTGGAAATTAGGAAGCAATAGTGAAATTTATCAGAATAGAGAAACAACAGAAACAGTTTAGGAAATGAGACTGGTACTTTTTGGGCATTTATACAGTATGAATGATTATAAGCGGGTAGAATTAAGCTTTTTGTAAATCTAGGTGAAGAAATTTAGCACATCTTGTATCGGAGAAGTTGTGAAAGATTAAGAAACGCATAATAATAATAATAATAATTGGTAAGAAAACTGGTAGATGTTGAGTGTTTCCAAGACATGTGTCACAATGTCTGGAGAAAGTAAACAGAGACATGATGAATACAATTTAAGAAGAAACAAATGGAGCAAATGAGAAGAAAATTAAATTATCATATGGTCCTTAGTTGGTTAAAACAGGAGGAAAAGAAAGCGCATTGAGGAAAGTGTGGAACTTTATTTATTGCGTTACTGAAGACAACATTAACGGTTTTGATTGCATCACGGAGTTTTGGAGATCAAGATGCTCCCTCCTTCATTGACTTGATGTGCCACATTCCTGTCGAGAAATGCTGGAACAGATGCGTCTAATAATCTACAAACATTTGCGAGGGATGATGTGTACTACTGCGTTGCTAGCCTGGGCATTCGTCTGAGACATAGACCTGCGGAGATGGCTGCTGAACGGTTGGTCTCCAACCCATTCGTCAAGGTTCTTCAACATCCACTGTTGAGTGTGTAAGTTATTACGAAGCGGTGTAGAGGCAAACTATCCTGAAAAGATTCGCTCCGTGATAACATAATTTCTGCGTAAAACATCCTCGGTTTTTTGCCGCGTGAATTGGGGATAAAAAATCTCAAGCTTTCGACGATGGCCTCCATGTCATCGTCAGGAGCAACGGACTGTCCTCACTGCTGCTGTGGTGGCCTTTTATAGCCTTTGGACGGCTTCTGATTGGTCGGCTTGTGATTGGTCTGCGATTACGTACTGCTGTCGCAGACGGTGTGAATGTATGCGCTGGTTCAAAAAATGGTTCAAATGGCTCTGAGCACAATGGGACTCAACTGCTGAGGTCATTAGTCCCCTAGAACTTAGAACTAGTTAAACCTAACTAACCTAAGGACATCACAAACATCCATGCCCGAGGCAGGATTCGAACCTGCGACCGTAGCGGTCTTGCGGTTCCAGACTGCAGCGCCTTTAACCGCACGGCCACTTCGGCCGGCTATGCGCTGGTGGTGCCACCGCTTCCGTTGGAACGTAAACCTTGGAAGGAGTGTCTCTGCTGCTTCTCCGCATCGAGCGCTCGTTTCCATGCACCGCTCAGATAGTATCCGCTATCATGGTTTAAGTTCTTCTCGCTCATTCGTATTTCAACAGCCTCCTTAGTAACAGAATGCCAGTATGTGGAGGCCTGGGACAGATTTTTTATTTCATCGAACAGTATTGTTGGTGAGGCTGCGCTCCGCAATTGCCAATTTCTCCAGTTCTCTATTTTTAATATCACGTTGGTGTTCTGCACAGTGGTCGGAAACGGTACGAAGGGTCTGACCTACATAATTGCTTCCACACTCACAGGGGATATTATAAATTCCAGGTACCCTGAGGCCGAGAGTGTCCTTAACAGGGCGCATCGTCTCCTTGATCATCTTAGGAGGACGAAAAATCGGTCTTATAGCGCATCTACCCCGGTCTCTTCCTATTTTGCTGGATATAGCGCCACAAGAAAGAACCTCAATCGGTCTTTCATCCTGTGAGTGTGCAGCGTTTTCTCGTTTTCTTTTTTTAGAGAACGCTACCTTTATATGCCGTGCTCCATAGCCATGCTTTCGGAACACGTATCTGAGATGGCTGCTCCTCAAAGAGCTCATCTAACCTATGCATCGGCTAAATAAGCAAAGAAATTTGACGGTCTTGCAGCTATGTAAACCTAGGATCGCTTGCCATGAAGGGCAACAAAACTGGGCATAGAATATCATCGATGTACTGCTGTGCTATGAGGGTGCCATGGATGGGTGCTGGTATGAAACGAAATGACGCTCTAGACCATCATTTATGGTTGTCGGGCCATATGTCGGCAGAAATTTTGGTTGGTATCCCTCTGACATCTGGAACTTCTCTGATGCTCATTGGGACTTAGTTAGATGCAGTATTCATCACCAGACACAATTCTACTCCATTACATGAGATTCCAGGCCGAAGATATGTAATTCAGAACAAAAAGATGGTCAAACAAGAAGTCCCATAAAACATGTCGCCCATTTTACAGAAATCTGTCGATATGAGAGTAGATATGAATAAAGCTACCTTTTAATTATCATTCTATGAGATATTCGTCATGTTTTAAAATATATATGTTTTCTGAGTTAGAAATTTTAGTCTCATTCATTTCTCATGCAGCAGAGTTCTACTAAGGGTGATAAACAGAAGAGTTTAAGGCAGCCAGGAAGAAAGTATTTCAGAGGAACAGAATGGATGTGTAAGAGAGAAAGGTACAAGGGAAGCAACTGGCCTGTTGAGTACTACAGGTGACAGATACATTTAAAGAGGAAGAGAAGTTTACCCTGTTTACAACGACTTGGAGAAATCCATTGCTACAGTATAATGAAATATAGTAACTCATTAGTGCCAAAACCTTTAGCGCGAATTTCTTTAAATTTTTTAAGGAAATGTTTAAAAAGTCTAAAATAACACTACTGAAGTTTAAATTAATTCCCTCTGACAGAAATAAAAATAATCAGTATGCTATAAATAGAACACTGGGTGCTTATGATGTAATGTAAAGAAAAAAATCTTTCTTCAGCTTCCTTTCCTGTTTTACAATTTTTGTTCCACTTTACTTAAATAAATAGAAACATAACACAAAATTTACAAGTGGGAAAGATTTATTAATATTTCAAATTACAAAATCTGTTCAGTACTCTTGAAAAGTTGTGAGATACAACTTATGAAAATCTGTACCTAGCCTGTAAATGGAGTCACACACTTATTAAACAAGCATAATTGTGATTACCTATGACAGGTAGTGGTTAGAACCTACAGACCCAAGTAAAAGTGAGTAGAACGTAATTATTATTGATCTAAATGTTGGGAAACAAGTTTTCATAGAAATTAGTAACTATTTAAAAGGTACAATTACAAACAAACCAATTAGTTTGGAAGTCTGGTTAGTTGCGAAATTTTGGGAAACTAAGAGTTCACAAAGTTACAATCGCATTTTTTATAAGACATGAGGGGCTTCTCCGAACAGTTTTGACATTGGCATCTTCTCTGCTTTTATCTTTCTCTTATAATGTGACGTTTCTCATCCAGCTGCACAGTAGCCAAAACTTTCTTTCTAGAGGTCTACAGTAGTACTGGACTTCCAACCTTTCTTGCATTCTACCAGATTTTCAGGTAGAGTACATATGTGTTTATCACAGCCATGCCAAAACCTCTAATGAATATTGGCCAATACCATTTTTTCCCATGAACTGCCATTGTATGTTTCTCCAGAAGCTAGTCATGGTGGTCTATTCCGCCCAGAATTTTTTGTGCTAACAAGATAGGGCTGTCTGACGCGCTTCTTCTCATTTTGTTCCTTTGGTCGCCCCGCGGGATTAGCCGAGCGGTCTGAGGCGCTGCATTCATGGACTGTGCGGCTGGTCCCGGCGGAGGTTCGAGTCCTCCCTCGGGCATGGGTATGTCTGATTGTCCTTAGGATAATTTAGTTTAAGTAGTGTGTAAGCTTAGGGACTGATGACCTTAGCAGTTGAGTCCCATAAGGTTTCACACGCATTTGAACATTTTTGGTTCCTTTTGTCGTCTATAAACTGCAGTCAGTGGCTCCGTTAATTCAAAATTGGTTGTTATAGGAACACAGGTGCTGGCATTCAACTTTGCCATGATGATTTGTTTGGTTGATTGTGTCGAAAAGGGGATCATAATTTCCTTGATCTTTCACTGTTAAAACTCTACTTCGAAGGGGCACTGGGCAGTCCTGTTTCGTGTTATTGTACCTGAAACATGGAACCCCATCTATGGTAGTTCTACAAACAGATAATATGAAGTAAAAAAATTATCAAAACATATGATATGGCTGTTCAGGTCACCGACGTACTCTAGCGATTTTTTCTCGACTCGATTTTCCAAAGGTTGAAAATATTCAGGGGCAGCCTCCTCGCAGCAGAGATCAAAACTGTAACAATATCCACCTCTTCCACATAAACCCAAAATTTATTCGCAAACTTAATGGGTTTCATATTTAAGTTATTGCTTCAGAGAAAGACGAGCATAGTACGTGACCATCGTTCCATCGATCGAGAGAACTTTATAAAAAATTCCCCACTTCTGGAGGTTTTTATTCATAGTGACAGTCAAATTACTGATCTTGAACCTTTGATCACTTTTGTTAGCATTCCCTTCATTGATATCTTCAACATGAAGGAGTACTGTAACGGCAATTTTTACGAGGAGCACCATAAGATCATCGTCTTCAGTCCAATAATCTCTCTGGTAGAGCAATTTTGGCATTCAGATAAAATTAAAAAATCAATAAAAATATCCAGTTCATGTTCTGAGATAGAACACTCTGGCTCGTTTTCCTACTGTCTTGCATACTTCTCAGTGTCTTCCGTAATAACATTTAGCAATTCAGAAGTAAGCAGCTCTTCAAAAGTGTCCAGTGGCGTATAATCTCGTAGTGCGTTTACATTATTTTCACACCTGGTTGGTGCCAGACGACCTACATTGACGAAACTGTAACTTTTCGCAGACCGTATTACCGTAGGTTCATTCTTTTTCTTTCTATGGGAAGATTCTGTGGTTGTGACTGAACTTCAGTTCCCTTGGCAGTAGATGAAGATGCTGTAGAATAACTTGGAACGTCGTCGTTCTTTCATACGTTGATCCCTGGAATATCCTGCACTATATGACACCCTGTTTCATCTCTCGTCTGACAGTTCATCTACATCTGTGGTAATGCAACCATATCTGCCTCTCTCCCCTCAGAAAACAAGTATTCTACAGTGATCTCGACCCATCTGAATGTATTCTGCCTATATGTATTGGAATTCCCAAAAGAAAAGGAAATTAAATGTGGGTATTATAACAGCTCTGCTTCCCATTCATAGGCCAACATTTTCAACTGAAATTTTTTAGTACGAGATTATTAGTTTTCATCCAGTATTTTTTACAGCTGGCATAAATAGACTTTTAACATTTAAATATTAACTAATCTAAGTTACTTATCCACCTCGTAAAACTTATAGCAAAACAGAAAGCACATTACGTGCACAGGAAAATATTCACTGATGCCGATATGAATACATATTAACAGGGACTGAGTAACTTGATCTGCAAATGGACAATAGCTTTGGGTGATTGTACGGAGGCAACAATGAATACAGACAGAGATTATGTGGTGTTCAATGTTGCATAATTCAACAACGGGAAAGAACTCTCCTTTAACTACGACGCTACACGTTAATGGGTGAATCGACATTCTAAGGAAGAATGGAATCAACTATAAGGATAGAAGGTTAATTAAGAATCAATGCCTACAACAGAAAATACTTGTACAGACTGGGAATTAGATGACAAAGGAAAGCACAACTGTAAAGGGAGAGAGACAAGGCTGTTGTCTCTCACCAATACTGTTTAACGTATCTTTGGATCACATTATTCAGAAATGTTTGAGACGAAGGAAATGAGTGCGGTTGGTGGTTGTAGGGTAGAATGTGTTCGGTTTGTGGATGATAATGTGTTATTGACAGAGAAAAAAAAAGAATCATTTGAATGTTAAAAGAATTAAATAAGATCTATGAGGAATTTGTAATGGGAATTAATAAGAAAAACGCAAAAATGTATGGTGACAAGTTCCAGAAATGTAAGGACAGCTACAAATTTGGGACAGTAAGATGCACAACAAGTTAGTGTTTCAAGTATTTGGGAAGCCTTATTATTGAAGACACGAGATGCAATAAGAACGTGAAAACGTGTATAGCAATTACCAAGCAGGCACTTAAAGAGAAAATGAGGTTTCTGTGTGGATGAATGAATAAAGATTTGAGGAAGTGACTGGTGATCTACTTTATATGGAGTGTGACAGTATACGAAACTGATACACGGATACTGTAGAAAGAAGAAGAAAGGAAACTAGAAGCTTTAGAGACGTGGATTTGGAGGAGGATAGAAGGGATAAAATGGTTGAACAAATTGAGAAATGAGTAGGTGTTAAGAATGAAGGAAAAGAGAGAAGCTTGAAAGACAATCAGGAAGAGGATTTTCAACTGGCTTAGACACTAGATGAGAAGAGAGTGTTTTCTGATGAATGCTATGGAAGGAACGGTGAATGGAAGAAGAAGAATACGCAGAAATTATCAGATGGTAGATTGTAGAACGACAAACACCAATTATGAGAAAACGAAAGGTGTTGCAAATGACAGGACTGAATGAGTAGCTACATGTGAATACCTGCCGTATCGCAGAACACTGATGACGGCGATGATGATGAGTCTGTTTAGATCATTTATCATCACCCTCCAGTAAATTTCCAGAGTAAATGAGATTGATACTTTACTCCAGTTACCCTCCATGTAAAATGATGGTACAGTCGTATATGATGACCTATGTGTAAAGGTCAATACTTTCTATGAGAACCACTCGGTATGAGAGTTATGTTGTGTGGTGATTGACTGACACACTTACTTTGAAACTGAAAAACCTAGTAAAAACTTTATCGGTTACAGCTGTTAATAGAAAGGGAAATCGGGAGAAATGTTTGGTGTCAAGCTAATGACAGTTGTCGGCAACTGTACTTGACAGACGCTAAATCACAGCTGAAGTAGCAAACCACGACAAGTGTCGACATGTAGTGAAACTTGCTCTGCGGGACACAGTCGCGAGGTTAATTAAGGGAGTCCGTTTGGGGAGCGGCTATTGCAGAGGCCACAGCTAGTGCCAATTTGACGTGGCACGCCTGGTGAGAGCTGCGCAAAAGGTGACAGAGCGGGTCGAGGCCACTGAGCCGCGCTGAGCCGCGCCGCCGCCTAATTACAGCCTGGCTCGCAGTACACGCGTGGCGCCTGCATGGCGACTCGCCCGCACTACACGCCGCCTCAGCGTTTCATTAACTGCTGTCCCGCGCGAAATAATTACTGCCGTCTCTCTTTGCTTAAAGGGGTGTATGAGGAATGTACGTGTGTTGTCTGCTTCCTCACATGGCAGCACTCGTAACATAATTTCAGTATAAACACGAACCAAAATCCGAGAAATTGGAAAATGAGTTGCATACACGTATAACATTCAGAGTTTCTGCAGCGCCCTCATAGAAGATCGAAAGTGATTTGGTAAGTGAGGAACGCACAGTTGCATATTTACTTATGTATTGAGTTTTCATTTTTCGTAGACCCTGTGTTACTGAACATCCTTACAGAATCCGATTACTGTGAACATTATCATGATCACAGGAGATGAACAAACTTTTCTTGGTTCTCTGCTTTTTATAATCTTCCACTTACAATAAATAAGCCGCCATGTGTTACGGTCAAGCAAGAAAATAGCGGTCTCTAGTATAGAGTTCTGAAATTCATTGGATGCAGTGGAAGAGATGCCTTCGACAGGATTGCAGGAGAGTCCAAAGTAAAAACCAATATAGCTAATGTAATAGATAAGACCCCGACCAAACATAACCAGCAGGGTGAAGTTCGTGCAACACGAAGTGCATGGGTGAACTCTCTCGTTTGTTCGAAGTGAAGATGGTGATGACCTTTCTACTTTCTTATACAACTGTATCCTTGAAAAGACTATGGGAATTTGGAGATCATGTATATATCAGATTTGCTTAAGAAGAAAGTCAGGATTAATTAAGGTGAAGGTTCTGGTGTTGATTTTACAATACAGTGAAAGAGCCCAGAAGACTCTAATCTTTCGTAAAAGATAATTAGCTAAACATGATTTAGAATTGGAACACTCAAAATATGACAGTCGAGAAACACAAAGCAAAATTCCTTGAAACACAGATAAGATGGATTTTAATTTAAAGTGAGATAATAAATGAGACTGGACTAAAAGTAAGAAACACTGGGGATTGGAGTCCTAAAGATGTAAAGAGACTTTAGGTTGATGAAATATATCTACAGTAATAAACCTCCTGGAATGCAAAAACGAGGTGTAACAACACCGTTATCAGAACACAATGTTCTTTTACATTAAATTCATCACTCTGAACTAAAGCCTGGGTTAACTAAAAGCCTTGGAAAGGACATTTCTAAGAGCAATCTTTGGTGGCAGTTACGAAGGAAATCTACCAGAAAATAATGTCGGAGACTATGCTGCGAAAGAGCCTTCGATACTTATGCAGGCTGAATGAAAACAGATTAATGGTGCATATGTTCACATATCGCAGGAAGAAAGAACCACAACGATGTGGATTACAGAGGTTTGGAAAGTTTAGGTACGTCAAACATCATACAAAATTATATTTAGGAACAAAGTGCAGATCTTGGAAAAGTTTCAAATTGAAATAGAAGGAGGACGAAAGAGATGTGGACGAACTTGTATAGAACAACAAAGGAAACAGTATAGTTGACACCAGAAGGATTAGTGCAGACAGGGAATAATTTATTTAAAAGAAAAGAAATAAAGAGACGAAGAGAGAACATAAGTAGTCAGTTCACTTGTGAATAAATCTTACTCTATTAAAGTAATACCAGTATTATTAAAATCGCGTCAAGTAAATTTCTCACATAGCAAATGCTTGTCAGAATTACAGAAGAAGCCATGCTGAAGGGAACGAAACATTGACGAGAGGATGTCGTGAAAGATGAGGGAGCACTGGCAATGTGACATACGAGTAAATAGTAGATCGCTTTTGGAAAGGAAGAAGATAGCTAGTATTTGTAGGAAAGAATGCTACGCCGATGGTAACAGCAGGAGCAAAAACATTCTCTCTTAATGCAACACGGTTTTGTATATGACTCCGGTTAATAGGAAGTTAATGGTGTGTCTGGCTGAAATGAGGATGAGAAAACAGATACGCACAGGTTCAGCCAAGATGTTGGACTTACTGGAGCTTGTATTGCATTTATGGTGTACTTATCGCACCCGATTTGTGGAAATAAATCTTGACAGTGGTGATAGCAATTCCTTAAGAGCCGGCCGAAGTGGCCGTGCGGTTAAAGGCGCTGCAGTCTGGAACCGCAAGACCGCTACGGTCGCAGATTCGAATCCTGCCTCGGGCATGGATGTTTGTGATGTCCTTAGGTTAGTTAGGTTTAACTAGTTCTAAGTTCTAGGGGACTAATGACCTCAGCAGTTGAGTCCCATAGGGCTCAGAGGCATTTGACCCATCATCAATTCCTTAAGAAATCTGAATCTATGAAAATCGCGTCGCTTGTATCTGCTCTTACTGAGATCGTGATCAAACAGCCGAATATTAGATAATACATACTTAAATGTTGATAATTAGCTCGAATCGTGCTGGTCACATCAGGTCTTGTATGCAGTGTTGGAATACCGATACTTTCTTATGTCCGAGACGAGGTAACATGAAAGTGGTTCTTAAGATCTGAAGAAGTCAGAAAAGAGTCACATCACCTACTACGTTACAAGTGCCCACCTGAACCTAAAAAGGACTGCTGTGATTACACAATCGAATGTTTAACACGATTTATGCAAACGTTCATGGCTAATTCAAGACATTTGATTTTGCTTTGCTTCTCTGTCCATGTTGAATTATATCACAAAAATTTAATATCTGGCAGAATGAAAGACTGAATTATCTATTGTATTGTTTTAGAACGAAATATTTTTCTAAGTTTCCGAAAAGTAAGAACCATTTCGTTCTACGACCACGGCAGCACTAGTGTCTGTGTTCTGCACATTCGCACTTATCTCTCTGATTCATTGTCTTTCTACTATTGCCATCAAAGTTGGGTTGTGTTGTGTTTACATAAGTTAGTGGTCGTTCAATATGTTTAAGACAATCTCTGACAGAGTATACCGTGAAATGCGTTCTTCAATACGGTTTTGAACGCAAAGAATATTAAGCCAACTGAAATTCATCGTCAACTTGTAGAGAGTTATGGTGAAAATGTAATGATTGATGAAATGACTAGAACCAGGGCTCCTTGACTAAGATCTGAGCAGGAAGCCTTCTGTTGCGATCGATGGTTTGGTTGGGAAAGTGGATTAGAAAATTCGTGAAAACAAACTGTGGGGTGGCGAGTGGTACTATTGTTATAAAATGTTCCTATTATTTATTTAATTAATGCTGTTGTTTGCCGTTCTCAACACTGGGTCTCTAACTACAATATTGGCAACCGGAAAGTGATTAGCATAACGTGAAGCCTGTAATTAGAATTCCTAGTGCCCGCTTCATCTGAGAAATACATTTATAGCTACAGCTTATAGCTCTGAGGAATTAGGAGATTGTCTGCGATTCATAATCAAAACCATTTTCTCTAAAATGTTCACTATATTCTGAAAATCACAGACCGAAACTAATCCACACAATCCAACTACCAGAGCAGTTCAGAGTCTAATGCACTGATGCAACTATAACTGTTCAAATTAAATGTTTAAGTGAATGCTCGCCATAATTTGATGATAATGTTCATCAAACGCCACGCTAATAATGGTAGAATGTCTGTCCTGCGGCGGCACGTGAAAATACGACATACGCAGACTAAAGATAGATCATTAACGTCATCCCAAAATCAACACTTCACTCGAAAACGATTTCATGGTTATGCGTATCCCGGGTAACTTATTACGGCATCCGAGGCTGTTTATAGCAATGACACCGACGCGACGCGACTCACGGCACAGGTGGTGCGCTAATCAACGCCTGGAGAGAACTGGGGCCTTACTTTCTCGTGCAGCGTTCTTATATATAAAGCCGCGGTGCGGACGGCGAAGGGTACGCCTGATCAAATCCGCTCTCCCGACTAGCCGCTGGGCTAGTAATGCACCACTTTAAGTTATCGAATAAATCATTGCTTCCTTTGCTGATGGCCGATGAAGCTCTCAATTTAAATGTGCAATCAGCACACAGGTAAGTAATCATAATAAAAGTCTGACGTGGCTAAGTCAAATATTTTGGGCGAGACAATTAATTTAATTACACTACACGCAGTAGACGAGCTCTGAACTTGGCTTTTGGAGACACGCTATCGCTATAGTTTTATAGTTGTTCTGTTGAAACTTCTCACATCTTTACGATTATAGCGGATCTCCCTTCTACTTAAATTTAAACATCCTAACTTTATTTATTCGCCTACTTAATCTATTTTGCTTCCTTTATTTTTTAAGACAAAATACCGAAAATCATGAATTTCAACTAAAATTTTAATTTTTGAGATCCAGAATACTGTTTCTACTAAATTATTATGCAAAAGGAATCTAAATATAAATTTTTAAGTTTCTAGCTCTTTTCTGTTGCGCCAATGATTTTTACAGAAAAACGCCCAAATTTTGAAAATGGTTAAAGTTATTGAACTGATATTCAACACATATTGATTTATTATTACTCCTGACATGTTAGAAACGTTTCAGGTTATTTACTTGATTAAAGTATTGCGCAACATTTATGACGTCAGAGCTAGTTACAGCGGACTGGCTGGCACACAATGGAAAGACTGATGTGAATTTTATACGGCGTGAGTATGCTGCTTCCCTACAAGACGGTTCACAATAAGAATACTTTGTGATGAGTTCACAAATTTCACAAACTGTTTTGCATGAGATTATCACGAATCGCTAAACCGTTCGCAGATTGTATTCCAATTGGGTTCCGAAAATGCCTATAGGTGTCCACAAAATAAAGAGACTTGCCATTGGTTTGACATTTCTTAACCTGTACAGTGATGAAGGAGATGAACTCTGACAGAAATTAATGAAACTGCGACTGGTGATGAGAGCTGGTTTCGTCATGTCACTTAAGAATCAGAACAACAGTCGATGAGTGGAGCCACTCACGATTCCACCCTCCCCACCCCCCACACACACAGAATTCAAAACAATGGCGTCAACTTTCTGTGGACAGACAGAGTTTTCCCTTCCCTCCCAGAGATGAATCCATCATTGCGGTACGATATTGTGAAAGGCTGAGAAAATTTCAGCGCGCAATTCAAAACAAAAGGCGTGGAAAGCCCAGAAGCCCAGTCAAGTCAATGTGTTGCTTCACGACAACGCACATCCCCATTCTGCATTTATCACTTAAAGCCTTATACAACAATTCGGTTGGGAACAGTTCGATCATCCGCTGTACAGCCTCGATTTCGTAGTTTCTGATTACCACTTGTTCTTGAACTTGAAGTGTGATTTTGGAGGAAGGATCTTCGACATCGATAACGACGGAAAAGCAGTGTGTCATCAGTGACTGTCTTCACTGGAAGCATCTTTATATGAAGGGGACATACAAAAGCTGGTTTCCGGCTATGACGAATGTTTGAACAATGGCGGCATCTATGTAGAAAAATCGTCTAAGAAATGCTGTTTCTCGTAAAGATAAATTTTGGTTTGAAAAAAAAATATTTGTATGAGTTTTCTGCTTCCAGACAGGTACTCAGTATTCGCAGATGTCTCGTCTAAAATAAAAATAAAAGAAGTTTATTAATGCCTTTGGTACCGAGATAAATAAGGACATTGGCCTGGCAGAATCATGCTCTTTACATTTTGATGGATATAGCTGTGGAGAAGGGGCTGTGAACACACACACACACACACACATTTTAAGCGAAACAGAAGGAACACATTACTGTTCATTATTGTTCTATAGATAGTTACCCAAAAGAGTTATTTAACAAGTGCCTAACCGGAGTCGAGAGATGGAGTATTCAGCGAGGAACAAACCTACGAGCCCGGCTAATCTCAAGTGGAAATACGTCTCAGATGCTGGAGCGGCGGCTCATGACTTTCAGCGACGGGACCAACCGAAAAGAGCTGAGAGCGACAGAGCAACTGATATCTAGACAACGAGGAGCTGGCGACTTTATAGATTCGACGTTGAAAATCGTCGTCTAACTGATATACAGTGAACAGTTCAGGTATAGTGTTATTACCAGAATCGACAGCCGAACCTCGTCCACAATGTTACATCTGTTATACATGCGGACGTAACAAGCAAATAACGGAGTGATATGGAAAGTATATATGGAGACAGTGAACTTGTAAAACAATACCTAGAGGGAGATGATAATATGTTAGACATGGGGAATCTGAACGCGTTAGTAGGGGAAGAAACCCTGCCGTCGCACTTTTCTCTTAGCCCTCGGTGACTCAGATGGATAGAATGTCTGCCATGTAAGCAGGAGGTCCGGGGTTTGTGTCCCGATAGGGACACGCATTTTCACCTGTCCACGTTGATATATATCAACGCCTGTCAGCAGCTGAAGGTATTCATATATGATTATAATTTCGTTCTAGACAGCTGCAGAGCATCAATGGTGTCAGTTTTTTGGGACATGTCAGAAAGAACAGCCACCATACCCATATAAGTATATGGCAATACCGGCCATGACCATTTTCTTCTGTGCAGATGCACACATACTACCCGAACTCTTATGGAATTAGGTAAGAATCTCTTCTATGACTAAAGAGTGTGTTGGGTAGGAAGACTACGAATGTAGTGTGTGGACATATAAGGTGAGAATGTGGGTCTCGCTGGAGGTGTGGGCGAGATAGTCCCTGCAGGCGCATTATCCTCTGTGCCCTCGGTGGCTCAGATGTATAGATGTCTGCCATCTAAGCAGGAGACCCCGGGATCCTGTCAATGTTGGGGCACACATTTTCACCTGTCTCCATTGAAATATATGAACGCCCGTCAGCAGCTGAAAGTATTAATATATAATTCTAATTTCGTTTTAGACCGCTGCAGGTCATCAGTGTGGTCTGTTCTTTCGGACATGTCTGAAATATACACATTATCCATATATGAATGGATGTAGGTGATCCGACAGGATGCTTATGGACGTGTTATCTGTCAGAGTCGTATCTAGACATATCGGGGGTCCCGTATCACTCCAACTGCGCATGCCCCACACCATTACAAAGCCCCCCACCAGCTTGAACAGTCTCCTGCTGGCATGCAAGAGCCATGGATTCCTGAGGTTTTCTCTATGCGCGTACACGTCCATACACTCGGTACAACTTGAAGCGAAACTCGACCAACCAGACAACATGTTTCCAGTGATCAACAGTCCAATGTCGGTGTAGACAGGCCCAGGCGAGGCGTAAATCTTTGCTTCGTGCAGTCATCAAGGGTACATGAGGAGGCCTTCGGCTCCGAAAAGTCATGTCGATGATGTTCCGTTGAATGGTTCGCACGCAGACTCTTGTTGATGGCCCAGCGCTGAAATTGGCAGGAGGTTGCGGAAAGGTTGAACTCCTGTCATGTTAAACGATTCTCTTCAGTCGTTACTGGTCCCATTCTTGCAGGATCTTTTTGCGGCCGCAGCGATGTCGGAGATTTGATGTTTTACCGGGTTCCTTATATTCACGGTACACTCGTGAAAAAGTTCTTACGGGAAAACTTCACTTCATCACTACCTCGGAGATACTGTGTCCCATCGCCCGTGCTTTGACTATAACACCACATTCAAACGCACTTAAATCTTGATAACCTGCCACTGTAGCAGCAATAACCGATCTAACAACTGCGACAGACACTTGTTGTCTTATATAGGCGTTGCCGACCGCAGCGCCGTATGCTGCCTGTTTACGTATCTCCGTATTTGAATACCTATGGCTACACCAGCTCCTCGACACTTCAGTGTAAAATGCAAAGTGCACAACGCTACTGTGTGCTACATTTAGATTGCTTGGAAATATCGCATGGGATTCGTTATTCTATCTACATGGTCAGGGAAACATGAAATTTTATATTTCTGACGCATCGCAGGGAACATTAAGAAAACCCAACAGTAAATTGGTCTTCGAGGTCACGCACCTTCTCTCTGATGTTGAAAGTCTAAGCTGTAGCTTGTGAAGAATTCAGTAATTCAGTACAGTGCTGTAAATAATCATGAACAACTACGGAATACACCATGATGAAAGGCAAGCATTAAATTCTGAGGACGCGTTGAATCCAAACCGCCGTGTCGCGCAGCAGCCTCAGCTGCAGACGGTCTTGAGATAGCACGCACGGCCGCTGCAGCCCGAGATTAACCCTCAGCCAGCTAATTAAACCGTCTAATACACTCTGAAGTAGTTCCCTCACAGAGATTAGCGCGATGTGCAAGAAGCAGAAGCTACAATTTTATTACCTTCCTCGCTCTCTCTTGGCGCTTTCACTTGTGTTAGTAATGTTGAAACTTACAATTTAATTTTTAATTTAGGAACTTTTTTATTCTTTCTTTCTTGATGTTGAAAGTTTTTCTTTCTGGAACCATTGTGATTATTATAAGACGAGAAATTCAGTTTAAAGTACCGGAAACACTGAAAGAAAAGTGAAAAGCACTTGTAATGCATGGTGCTCCATTGATTGACAAGAATGAAAAATGCTCCTATCATAGCACAAAGAGGGCGAATATACCATGTTAAGTTCGTAAAAGACTGGACGAGAGCTCTGCTGCGTGACAGCATATTTCTCACAGTAAGTATAACAGCAACATTACAGAAGCCATGAAATATCTAAGAAGCATATGCTACAATGCAAAACTACGGTGGGTATAAATCTGTAGCACATTGAAACAAGTCTTGCACGTATAAAGTATACAGAATCAGTTGTCATGCCAACGACCAATTTCAGCTCAGAGAATTGCACAACTGAAACAATGGACATTACATAATTAGCTGTCAGTTGCCACAACAGAAGATGAGTGTAATAAAATAAAGATAAACCATGGTAGGAAATGTAAATTTGTCATTGGTTGGTGAGGCTGGAAATAGAATGGCTTGGCAATAATTCTGGTGAAGGTGAGGTACAAAATATCAAACAACTCTCTACAGTAAACTAAATTTACTCTCTGTTTTTGTGGATGAGACTGTTCAATTAGTTGCGCTTCAAGCGACGTCTGCTCGAACACAACATTAAAAACCATATTGAAGGACTCTTGACAGCCCAAGAGTTTTCGATTAACAATCGGACGCAAGTAGTCGATATGTCCTTTTCAGTAACTGAAAATTAAAAATCAGATTCATATTCCCGAAAGAGATTTTCACTCTGCAGCGGAGTGTGCGCTGATATGAAACTTCCTGGTAGATTAAAACTGTGTACCCCACCGAGACTCGAACTCGGGACCTTTGCCTTTCGCGGGCAAGTGCTCTACCATCTGAGCTACCGAAGCACGACTCACGCTCGGTACCCACAGCTTTACTTCTGCCAGTATCTCGTCTCCTACCTTCCAAACTTTACAGAAGCTCTCCTGCGAAACTTGCAGAACCAGCACTCCTGAAAGAAAGGATACTGTAGAGACTTGGCTTAGCCACAGCCTGGGGGATGTTTCCAGAATGAGATTTTCACTCTGCAGCGGAGTGTGCGCTGATATGAAACTTCCTGGCAGATTAACACTGTGTGCCCGACCGAGACTCGAACTCGGGACCTTTGCCTTTCGCGGGCAAGTGCTCTACCATCTGGTGGGCTGGTTCTGCAACGTTCGCAGGAGAGCGTCTGTAAATTTTGGAAGGTAGGAGACGAGATACTGGCAGAAGTAAAGCTGTGAGTACCGGGCGTGAGTCGTGCTTCGGTAGCTCAGATGGTAGAACACTTGCCCGCGAAAGGGAAAGGTCCCGAGTTCGAGTCTCGGTCGGGCACACAGTTTTAATCTGCCAGGAAGTTTCAGATTCATATTCTTCAGACCCAAACTTTCCAGTAGCCACAATATTCTGTCTAGATCTAAAAAAGCTTTCACCGCCTCGTGAGTAGAATGTACAACTGGGGAAAATAAAATACCGCATCTAACGTCCAGGTGAGACAAATAAAATGGCCCGGGGAGCAGAGTTCCTGGGTACAAAGAAACAGAGACTTGCATGGTGCAGAGCCGAATTGATTCACGTTCTTCCGTGTCAGCGACGAGTCTCGATTCTGTTTGTAGCAGTCAGATCGACAACAGAGTGTTCGTAGACAACTAGGTGAAAGGTTGCAGAAGCCAGCTATTCTTAAGCCCCATATAACTTCTGGAACCATGGTGTGAGGAGTTAATGGATATGACAACAAGACTCATTTACTAATTATTGGCTTAATTTCGGTCGGAACGCGCCGTACTGGTGCTCCTGCATGTCCCACGGAATTTATTTTTAGTACAAGTGTATTAAATCGCAATGTGACAATAATTTCCCGTTTTTCAGCACCAGTTAACAGGACAGTGCGTGATCACCGTCATACGATGGGGAGGGCTGTGGGGCGAAGTACTGTATGTACGTATGTATGTCTGAGTGTGTGTGTGTGTGTGTGTGTGTGTGTGTGAACAGTATACCCAAGATACGTTGAGCTTCGTTCCGAAGTTTGTGATACGTACATATCGGTAACCTTCGTGTCGACTGTCTTTTGTTTACGACTGCCAGCATCCTCAGCGATCTAGTAGCATGGCGACGTTTGGCGTTATGTTTGTCAATGAAAAATAAGTCACGTAAGGACTGTTAGAACATTAGCGTCTGCACACCGTGCTTTCACAAAATCTTGTTTCTTCAGTGTCGTGATTTACGCCACACCTGCTGGTGAAATGCGGGCAAGGTGTGTGAATTTCTAAAAGCCGATATGAATGGACCAGAGCTACGGAAAAATGTGGCAGTGTTATGGGGATAGACGGTAGAGCCTGTCGCTTATATTAAACCTTATCATTTTATTGTTTTATTTATAAGAAATTATGTTTTAGAAATCTGAATTTCAGAACAGTAACTTGAAAAAATTATTTCTCACTCCTTCACCACAGGTTTTCAAAAACCAGAACTTGTGATTGTTAGGGGGTGGGGATGGGGGAGCGGGAGGATGGTACCGTGGTTGAACAGGTGTGTTCCGGTACCTAAAATTTTAGAAATTACTCACTGACTGGATGGAGGCTGAATGCTTCCCAGGATGTGGCAAGAATGGTAAATACTGTTGCCTGAGCCATCATGGCCAGAGTACGAAACGGAATATTTCTTAAGAGTAATACAAAGTACCGAATATATTGGTCTCTTATCAGCTTATGGAACTCCTTATTTGTAATAAACATAATATGTAAAATACGTGATGCGAAGACATATAGTAGCACATCAGTCTGCAGCCAACGCTCTTCATGAACTGACGTAATATGCGACTAAAACATGGCAATAAATTCCTCACTGTAACATTGGAAAGGAATTTTATTCCATGCAGTAACGAACAAAAGAGTGTATTCGTGATCGTGCTTGACACTTCTTTACTGATGTAATAGATGTGCATGAGATCCGAACCGAATGAAAATTTAAGTTCATCGGCTTCAGCGATCAGCATCGGTATGAATAAAAGCTTTTGGCTGTTAGGATGTGTCATTGTGAACGCTAAAACTTTCATTTAACACCTCCTAGTTGATGAACAGACTCACATGGCTTTTCTGGATAACAGATTTCTAGCTGCTTTTTAATTTCAGGAAATTGTATGACTACGGAAGGTTTACGTGGTGGTTCAGTTGAATACAATTTTTGGCATTCACAATAACAGTAGTGAATAGACATATGTTTAAACTATGATTAGAGATGTATGGTATGTGTGAAGAGTCGACATTGTTGAGTTTTCTTGTTGTTCTAATATTGGAATCTCTGATTATATCAATGAATATAACATGTTCACTAATTACAGAATCTAATTATTAACGTTCCTAAACAGATATTTGGTAGATTCGTGCCAAAAGTACATATTGGTCCTCAATGAAATTACCGAACGAAAGATTGGTTCTGTCCGTAAGTTGTGCCTTGTTGCCGTTGGTTCGCATTTCGTTCTTCCGATTCTCTCACATTATGAGCTATTCCTTGTTCAATGAAGAGAACATTCCATTTTCATATATATTTCCTTTGGTCCACGTGTATGGTCACAAACTTTTTTGTCATCGCACTACGGGTTTCGGTCTATAACGACCATCTTCAGATCTGTTTTATAAAAACGTGTCCTGGCGCTGTTTTTTTTGTTTAGGATTTGACGATGCCACTGTGGCTCCAGTGTATTAGGACATGTTTTTATGAAACAGATTTTAAGATCGTCATTATAGACCGAAAGCGGTAGTCTGATGTCATAAAAGTTTGTGACTATAGACGTGAACTACAGAAAATTTATTCTATATTCGGGTCACTGTTCAATTCGCGACCATCTGACAGCTTGTGAAATTCCATTTTCATATTTGTTTCCCACGCCGTGTAATTGTATGTAAGAGTGCCATGACAGGTGGTTAGATTAGATTAGATTAGATTTACTTTCATTCCAATTGATCCGTAGTGAGAAGGTCCTCCAGGATGTAGAATATCTCAGAAAAACAAGTTTAGTTTACAACTAAAACAAATAAGCTAATGTACCATTTGACAGGTCCCAAGTAGACTGATTGTCATTTTTTTAATGAACATTATATGAAAGAATCATTTTACAAACACTAATGCACTGAATTTAAAATAAAAAAGATTTTTATTTGTAAGATAATAAACATGTAATAGAACTACTATAATACTTATTTACAATGAACATATTACTGCACTGAAATGGTCCAGAAGTTAGATTGTACTTAGACGTACACACACACACACACACACACACACACACACACACACACACACACACACACACACACACATATTTACAATGAGCACATAACTGCACTGAAATTGTGAAGCAGTATTTGGTTCTACTGAGAAATTCATCAATGGAGTAAAAGGAGTTGGCCACCAATAAATCCTTTAGGCTTCCATTAAACTGCATTTCATTGGTTGTTAAGATTTTTATGGCTGCTGGCAAGTTATTGAAAATGTGTGTTCCTGAATAATGCACACCATTTGTACAAGAGTAAGTGCCTTTAAATCCGTGTGAAGATTACTCTTATTTCTAGTACTGAGTCCATGAAGTGAGTTGTTGGTTTGAAAAAGTGATATATTTTTAATGACAAATTTCATTAAGGAATAAATGTGTTGCTGTTGTGGTCTTCAGTCCTGAGACTGGTTTGATGCAGCTCTCCATGCTACTCCATCCTGTGCAAGCTTCTTCATCTCCCCGTACCTACTGCAGCCTACATCCTTCCGAATCTGCTTAGTGTATTCGTCTCTTGGTCCCCCTCTACGATTTTTACCCTCCATGCTGCCCTCCAATACTAAATTGGTGATGCCTTGATGCCTCAGAACATGTCCTACCAACCGATCCCTTCTTCTAGTCAAGTTGTGCCACAAACTCCTCTTCTCCCCAATCCTATTCAATACCTCCTCATTAGTTATGTGATCTACCCATCTAATCTTCAGCATTCTTCTGTAGCACCACATTTCAAAAGCTTCTATTCTCTTCTTATCTAAACTATTTATCGTCCACGTTTCACTTCCATACATGGCTACACTCCATACAAATACTTTCAGACACGACTTCCTGACATTTAAATCTATACTCGATGTTAACAAACTTTTCTTCTTCAGAAACGCTTTCCTTGCCATTGCCAGTCTACATTTTATATCCTCTCTACTTCGACCATCATCAGTTATTTTGCTCCCCACATAGCAAAACTCCTTTATTACTTTAAGTGTCTCATTTCCTAATCTAATTCCTTCAGCATCACCCGACTTAATTCGACTACACTCCATTATCCTCGTTTTGCTTTTGTTGATGTTCATGTTATATCGTCCTTTCAAGACAGTGTCCATTCTGTTCAACTGCTCTTCCACGTCCTTTGCTGTCTCTGACAAAATTACAATGTCATCGGCGAACCTCAAAGTTTTCATTTCTTCTCCCTGGATTTTAATACCTACTCCGAATTTTTCTTTTGTTTCCTTTATTGCTTGCTCAATATGTAGATTGAATAACATTGGGGATATGCTGCAACCCTGTCTCACTCCCTTCCCAACCACTGCTTCCCTTTCATGCCCCTCGACACTTACAACTGCCGTCTGCTTTCTATACAAATTGTAAATAGCCTTTCGCTCAGAAATAAATATATTACATTAATTACGTTTAGCTATAATAATATAAGTGAGTGATCCATTGCTTCAATGATGCAAAGTTGAAGTCGATATTGCAAGGTGTTAGGGGAGACCTCCTGGTGCGTAGGTCTGCCCCAGACGCCCACGTCGCTGTCTGGCCGCGTCACGGTGTTCGTCCTGGCGCTGACCTCGCTTTTCCTGTTCACCTCCTACTCGGCCAACATCGTGGCCCTGCTGCAGTCGCCCAGCCACTCCATCCGCTCCGTCTCCGACTTGGCGTCCAGTCCGCTAACACTGGGCGTCCAGGACATCGCCTACAACAAGGTGTATCTCGGGGTGAGTTCTGATTACCTCATAATAAATAATTCAGTTGAACACACCGGTGTTGTTACTTCCCTCTGCGATCAGTGGCAAACACGCACGCACACACACACAGACACACACACACACACACACACACACACACAAACATACACACACACACACTTGTTCAAATCGTTCAAATGGCTCTGAGCACTATGGGACTTAACTTCTGAGGTCATCAGTCCCCTAGAACTTAGAACTACTTAGACCTAACTATCCTAAGGAAATCACACACATCTATGCCTGAGGGAGGATTCGAACCTGCGGTCTTAGGTCTGGTTTGGTGCACCTCTCCACGCTGGTCCATCCTGTGCAAGGCTCTTCGTCTCTGCACAGCTACTGTACCTTACGAGGGGATCCTGTTAAGTCCTTGGCTTTATAAAGAAACAGTGCTATATTGGTTCTAACAAGTTTATTTACCCGACATATTCCCCTGGAGCTAATACTTCTATGATATCTTTGATCCAGTTTCATTTAGCCATCTACAAAAATATTTTGATATTGCTGAAAACCAGTCATCCTCAGCTTTTCTGGCTTCCTCATTGCTCAGATATCGTCTTCGCTGGAGATGTTTCTTGTGGTCTGGGAACAGAAAACGGTCTAATGAGGGGGGTGGGGGGTCGTCAGGAAGGAGAATAGGGTTGATTTTTGAGGTTGTCAGAGTGAAGACCAGCCAACGTCCTCTTCGTCATGACTCCCTTGTGAGGAGGGGCTTTGTCTTGCAGAAACAAGATTCCTTTTCTCAGATTTCCTCGATGTTTGGAGACCAGTTGTTCTTTCAGTACGTCGAGATGCCTACCATAATACTTTGCCATGATCGTTTTACTACGTTGCAAATAGTCCATAAGCAGGCTTCCACCTTATCCCAAATGGCAAATGTGAACATCTCGTCTGCTGATCAGTGTGTTTTGAACTGCTTTGGACGTTTTGAATTACTATGTCTCCCTTGATTGGACGGTTATTTGGTCCCCGGCACGAATCCTCCCAGCGGATTAGTGTTGAGGTTCTGTGGGCCGGCAAGCCTGTGAATGGTTTTTAGGCGGTTTTCCGTCTGCCTCGGCGAATGCTGGTTCCTCTTATTCCGTCTGAGTTACACTACGTCGGCGTTTGCTGCTTAAACACGTACAGGGCTATTACAAATGATTGAAGAGATTTCATAAATTCACTGTAGCTCCATTCATTGACATATGATCACGACACACTACAGATACGTAGAAAAACTCATAAAGTTTTGTTCGGCTGAAGCCGCACTTCAGGTTTCTGCCGCCAGAGCGCTCGAGAGCGCAGTGAGACAAAATGGCGACAGGAGCCGAGAAAGCGTATGTCGTGCTTGAAATGCACTCACATCAGTCAGTCATAACAGTGCAACGACTCTTCAGGGTGAAGTTCAACAAAGATCCACCAACTGCTAACTCCATTCGGCGATGGTATGCGCAGTTTAAAGCTTCTGGAGCCTCTGTAAGGGGAAATCAACGGGTCGGCCTGCAGTGAGCGAAGAAACGGTTGAACGCGTGCGGGCAAGTTTCACGCGTAGCCCGCGGAAGTCGACGAATAAAGCAAGCAGGGAGCTAAACGCACCACAGCCGACGGTTTGGAAAATCTTACGGAAAAGGCTAAAGCAGAAGCCTTACCGTTTACAATTACTACAAGCCCTGACACCCGATGACAAAGTCAAACGCTTTGAATTTTCGGCGCGGTTGCAACAGCTCATGGAAGAGGATGCGTTCAGTGCGAAACTTGTTTTCAGTGATGAAGCAACATTTTTTCTTAATGGTGAAGTGAACAGACACAATGTGCGAATCTGGGCGGTAGAGAACCCTCACGCATTGTGCAGCAAATTCGCAATTCACCAAAAGTTAACGTGTTTTGTGCAGTCTCACAGTTTAAAGTTTACGGCCCCTTTTTCTTCTGCGAAAAAAACGTTACAGGACACGTGTATCTGGACATGCTGGAAAATTGGCTCATGCCACAACTGGATGTTCGGCATTTCTTAAACAGGAGATTGGAAAACCGATGGATCGGTCGTGGTGGAGATCATGATCAGCAATTCATTTAATGGCCTCCACGCTCTCCCGACTTAACCCCATGCGATTTCTTTCTGTGGGGTTATGTGAAAGATTCAGTGTTTAAACCTCCTCTACCAAGAAACGTGCCAGAACTGTGAGCTCACATCAACGATGCTTTCGATGTCATTGATGGGGACATGCTGCGTCGAGTGTGGGAGGAACTTGATTATCGGCTTGATGTCTGCCGAATCACTAAAGGGGCACATATCGAACATTTGTGAAAGCCTAAAAAAACTTTTTGAGTTTTTGTATGTGTATGCAAAGCATTGTGAAAATATCACAAATAATAAAGTTATTGTAGAGCTGTGAAATCGCTTCAATCATTTGTAATAACCCTGTACATGTAAACGATAATTCCTCTACCACTCAAAAATTTGGGGCGATACTCGTCTGGTATGAGACGTTCCCAGAGGGGCGAAGAGGGGGGAGGGGAGGGGGTGGTCCACTGGGGCCGAACCGCACAATAAACTTGGGTTCGGTGTGGAGTAGCGGTGGGAGGGGGCTGGCCTGGTGTGGGCTGTTGTGGGGTTGTGAACCACTGAGGGCTAAGGCGGGACGAGGCCTCTCCGTTGTTTCTAGGTTCCCGGTTTAATGCACACGCAATACACAATAATTGCAACGAGACGATCAAAAAATCCAACAGGTTCTCGGCGAAATTGGACTAAAATGGAATGTGAAGCTTTTAGTCTGCATTGAGGCACTTGGGAACCCATTTAGCTGAATAATATGACTCATCCGTTCGTAGGACGTGCACGGCGTCTCTGTTATCATCTTAGCAGTTATTCTCTGATCATCCAGGATAATGAAATGAAAAACAATCACGATTCTATATATGTCACTTTAGTTGCCCATCCTGGACGCTCCTTACCTTGAGTGCTGAAATTCCCTGATTTAAAAGCAGTAAGCCAGTTCTGATAGTGAAGTAGGAAGGACAGTTACCACCAAATGTACTAAACAAATTATCTTAAACTTGTTTGACCGTCTTCCCTTTTAAACAAAGATATTTATTCGCAGCACGACTCTCTCACCGTGAATTCTCTATTTTCTTGCCAATCACTCATAAGCGAATTCTCGTGGGGACATGCTTAATGTATTCAAATCTTAGACTCCGTCTAGAATTTATAACTCCAAATCTACCCTCCATTACTAAACTGGCGACTTCTTGATGCCCAGAGTGTTTTCTATTTGAGGTTTCAACGCTGTATTCCCGTGTCTGGAACCGCGTTGCTGGCACTAACGAATCGTCGGCCAGTGATAAACAAATTAAGTAAGATAACACCGGCGGGAAATCGAAGCTAGAAAAACTTTTTTTGTTGGTCAAGGGAAATGTTGTGATATATCTGCCTCTGAGTAAGCCCTAATATCTGTTATCGTTCTCCCTACATCCCTACGCGTTGTGCATGACTGAAGCAGCTCGTTCTTGTTTCACTATTGTTTCTCTGCCAGGGTTTCTCGACAATTACTACGCCAGTCTTCCATATATTCACTTTAAGTTATTCGGCCATCTCCGTTATGCTTTCAGATGGGTTGTAGCGACCTGATAGCATCCCAGCAGCGCTTCTCTGAGCTCCTTCAAAGTCTGTTGTCGTGCCTGCTTGGTAAGAACTCCAAACACGGGAACAGTTCTCTAGACTTTGTCTTACTAGCATCCCGTATGCCATTTTCTTTACAGATGTACTGCACGCATCTAAAATCATCCCAACAGATCGTGATCTTCAACTTGTCTTCCCCACTACTGGTTATTACTGTTCATTCCACTTCAAATCTCGTCATTATATCACATTTAAACACAAGTAGGATGCGACATACTCGGGACGATTGCCGCTAATACTTCTATCTACACGAGTACTTTACAGTTCACATTTAAATGTTTGCAGAGGATTCACAGAACCACTCTGACTCCTTATCACGGTAATATAAAACGAGCTGAATTTCTTTGACCTTTTTCGGTGTCCTTTGTCAATTCTGTTAGGTAAGGGTACCATACCGTTCTGTCGCACTTCAGGGAGGAGAGTCAAGCGTTGTGCAGACAGTCTCTTTAGCAGATTTATTGCATGTAAGCGTTCTGCCAATGAAACACAGTGCTAGCTTCGCCTTCCCCACAATATTTTCTATGTGGTGATCTCAGTTTAAGTTGTTCATCATTGTAATCATCCCATCGTTAATTAGAGGAACTGGTAACTTTATATTTGCATTATTTATCGTGTCACCACAATTTAAAAAGTTTTGTGGCTTAGCGTCAGGTGCCACTCTTCACACAATCGAGATGTCTTGTCTGTTTCGTTGTGCAGTTCGTTCTCATCTTCTGATTACCTTACAACACAATATATGACAGTATCAACTGCAAAAGAATAAAAAGCGGCTGGCTCGGATAACCTCCTAAACCACTGGAGGCGGCTGGAAGACCGAGAAAATTTAATCAGTATCTATCGCCGCCAAATTGTGCATTCGTGTATTCCTAAGCCAGATTTGCGTCTGTCTCCATTTAAAGAAGGCTGTCATTCCTTCCATCAATTATAAATTTTGTTCATTTCTTTCTGCTTTGCCTCACGATCGTCTGCAGTGTAGAACATCATGTATCTAGGCTCATCGAAACGGTACTGCACAAATGTCTGCGTTCGATGAACCAAACACACACATAGACTTGGTGCGAGTCCAGCAGTTCACACTTCTTTGCTGGTTCTTGAGAAATCAGAAACTGAAGGAAACACTTCTTATATACAGAAGAGGAAAGACGACGGTTAAAATGTTGTTGTCTCATCGTTTAGGTCCAGCACCTGTTACGGTATCTCTATGTATAAATTATTGCGTGACATCTGTGCAGGTTTTACGTTTCATTCAAAACTTACTTTTAGGTGTAGCAGTTCGTCCTCATACCTGTCACTACGTGTGCAATAGTAGGCTTCATTTTAACTTTCGGTATCTAACCGCTACATTTAAACGATTTACATACAAAAAAATTAATTAATGACATAATATCAGAGACAGCAAAGGACCTGGAAAAGCAGCTGAACAGAATGTATAGTGTCTTGAAAGGACGATATAAGATGAACATCAACAAAAGCAAAACGAGGATAATGGAATGTAATCGAATTAAATCGGGTGATGCTGCGGGAATTTGATTACGAAATGAGCCTCTTAAAGAAGTAAATGAGTTTTGCTATTTGGGGAGCAAAATAACTGATGATGGTCGAAGTAGAGAGGATATAAAATGTAGACTGGCAATGGCAAGCAAAGCGTTTCAGAAGAAGAGATATTTGTTAACATCTAGTATAGATTTAAGTGTCGGGAAGTCGTTTCTGAAAGTATTTGTTTGGAGTGTAGTCATGTATGGAAGTGAAACGTGGACGATAAATAGTTTAGAAAAGAAGAGAAAGAAGCTTTCAGAAATGTGGTACTACGGGAGATGCTGAAGGTTAGATGGGTAGATCACATAACTAATGAGGAGGTATTGAATAGAATTGGGGAGAAGAGAAATTTATGGCACAACTTGAATAGATGAAGGGATCGGCTGGTAGGACACGTTTGAGGCATCAAGGGATCACCAATTTAGTACTGGAGGGCAGCGCAGAGGGTAAAAATCGTAGAGGGAGACCAAGACATGAATACACTAAACAGATTCAGAAGGATGTAGGTTGCAGTAGGTACTGGGAGATGAAAAAGGTTGCACAGGATAGAGTAGCATGGACAGCTGTATCAAGCCAGTCTCTGGACTGAAGACGACAACAACAACATCAGAACATACAGATACAGATCAAAACTGGTATTTTTTAGATTACTCTTGATTAAAATGTTTGTAAAATATTGAACAATGAAAATAAAGAAATAATAGGAAGGAGCAACAGTTCCAATGCGGCACTTATATAAATAGCGGGATAGAAACACGCGTTTAACTGTGGTATTTGACGTGCTGTGAAAAATTTTACAAGGTAATTTAAAAAAGATAGCTGTTCTGACTTCAAAAATTTAAGAAACAGAACTGTGTCGGCTCGATGCTTACAACTGCCGATCTTGAGTGATCTAAGAAATGTGGTAGATTCAGTTAGTGAAAGGAGACCAAAATTTAATAGTCATGGGTGACTGGAATTCGAGAGTAGGAAAAGGGAGAGAAGGAAACATAGTAGGTGAATATGGATTGGGGCTAAGAAATGAAAGAAGAAGCCGCCTGGTAGAGGTTTGCACAGAGCATAACTTAATCACAGATAACACTTGGTTCAAGAATCATGAAAGAGGGTTGTATACATGGAAGAATCCTGGAGATACTGGAAGGTATCAGTTAGATTATATAACGGTAAGACAGAGATTTAGGAACCACGTTTTAAATTGTAAGACATTTCCAGGGGCAGATGTGGACTCTGACCACAATCTATTGGTTATGAACTGTAGATTAAAACTGAAGAAACTGCAAGAAGGTGGGAATTTAAGGGGATGGGACCTGGATAAACTGAAAGAACCAGAGGTTGTAGAGAGTTTGACGGAGAGCATAAGGGAACAATTGATAGGAATGGGGGAAAGTAGTACAGTAGAAGAAGAATGGGTAGCTCTGAGGGATGAAGTACTGAAGGCAGCAGAGGATCAAGTAGGTAAAAAGACGAGGGCTAGTAGAAATCCTTGGGTAACAGAAGAAATATTGAACTTAATTGATGAAAGGAGATAATATAAAAATGCAGTAAATGAAGCAGGCAAAAAGGAATACAGACGTCTCAAAAATGAGATCGACAGGAAGTGAAAAATGGCTAAGCAGGGATGGCTAGAGGACAAATGGAAGAATGTAGAGGCTTATCTCACTAGGGGTAAGATAGATACTGCCTACAGGAAAATTAAAGAGACCCTTGGAGAAAAGAGAATCACTTGTATGAATATCAAGAGCTCAGATGGAAACCTAGTTCTAAGCAAAGAAGGGAAAGCGGAAAGGTGAAAGGAGTATATAGAGGGTCTATACAAGAGCAATGTACTTGAGGACAATATTATGGAAATGGAAGAGGATGTAGATGAAGATGAAATGCGAGATACGATACTGCGTGAAGAATTTGACAGAGCACTGAAAGACCTGAGTCGAAACAAGGCCCTGGGAGTAGACAACATTCCATTAGAACTACTGACGGCCTTAGGAGAGCCAGTCCTGACAAAACTCCACCATCTGGTAAGCAAGATGTATGAGACCGGCGAAATACCCTCAGACGTCAAGAAGAATATAATAACTCCAATCCCAAAGAAAGCAGGTGTTGACAGATGTGAAAATTACCGAACTATCAGTTTAATAAGTCACAGCTGCAAAATACTAGCGCGAATTCTTTACAGGCGAATGGAAAAACTGGTAGAAGCCGACCACGGGGAAGATCAGTTTGGATTCTGTAGAAATATTGGAACACGTGAGGCAATACTGACTTTACGACTTATCTTAGAAGAAAGATTAATGAAAGGCAAACCTACGTTTCTAGCATTTGTACAATTAGAGAAAGTTTTTGACAATGTTGACTGGAATACTCTCTTTCAAATTCTAAAGGTGGCAGGGGTAAAATACAGGGAGCGAAAGGCTATTTACAATTTGTACAGAAACCAGATGGTAGTTATAAGAGTCGAGGGGCATGAAAGGGAAGCAGTGGTTGGGAAGGGAGTGAGACAGGGTTGCAGCATATCCCCGATGTTATTCAATCTATGTATTGAGCAAGCAGTAAAGGAAACAAAAGAAAAATTTGGAGTAGGTATTAAAATCCATGGAGAAGAAATAAATACTTTGAGGTTCGCCGATGACTTTGTAATTCTGTCAGAGACAGCAAAGGACTTGGAAGAGCAGTTGAACGGAATGGGCAGTGTCTTGAAAGGACGATATAACATGAACATCAACAAAAGCAAAACGAGGATAGTGGAATGTAGTCGAGTTAACTCGGGTGATGCTGAGGGAATTAGATTAGGAAATGAGACACTTAAAGTAATAAAGGAGTTTTGCTATTTGGGGAGAAAAAAAACTGAAGATGGTCGAAGTAGAGAAGATATAAAATGTAGATTGGCGATGGCAAGGAAAGCGTTTCTGAAGAACAGAAATTTGTTAACATCGAGTATAGACTTAAGTGTCAGGAAGTCGTTTCTTAAAGTATTTGTGTGGAGTGTAGCCATGTATGGAAGTGAAATATGGACAATAAATAGTTTGGACAAGAAGAGAATAGAAGCTGTCGAAATGTGCTGCTACAGAAGAATGCTGAAGATTAGATGGGTAGATCACATAACTAATGATGAGGTATTGAATAGAATTGGAGAGGAGAGGAGTATGTGGCACAACTTGACAAAAAGAAGGGACCGGTTAGTAGGACATGTTCTGAGGCATCAAGGGATCACAAATTTAGAATTGGAGGGCAGCGTGGAGGGTAAAAATCGTAGAGGGAGACCAAGATATGAATACACTAAGCAGATTCAGAAGGAGTTCGGTTGCAGTAAGTATCGGGAGATGAAGAAGCTTGCACAGGATAGGGTAGTATGGAGAGCTGCATCAAACCAGTCTCAGGACTGAAGACAACAACAACAACAGTTTCGCGTCCCATAGATGAACCAGTAATCGGAATGATGAGGAACGTATCAAATTACATTCACATTACACATTCATTATGGATATGTGCTGATCATCTACAATTTTTATTTTAGCGCTGTTGTATGTTAATAATTCATACGCATCACCTTTCAAGCGTTACAAAATGAAAAATTCTTCTATAGAAAAGAATGACTTTTCAAGAACAAACCTTTACAGTTTGTTTTCAAATTTAGCTTTGCTGCCAGCCAGAAATTTTTTTTCATTGGATAAGTAATCAAAAATTTTAGATTCATTATTTTTATTCCCATTTTCTCCTGAAGACCATCTTAATTTGGAGTAATTTTTCTTCTGGTATTATAATTGTTTACATAATCTTCCTCTCGAACTGCATGAGGGTATCTATACTGTGAAGCAGTAGTCAGAATGGCTACATCCATAATCAAATGTCTAACATATGGTCGTGGGTGTGCACTACACATTGTTCTTACAGCACGATTCTCAGCGATGAAAACTTTCCTTCTTAGTTGAACTACCCCAGAATATTATTGAATATGACATTATTGAATGAAAATACAGAACGGTAATTCAGATAATCGTAAGATTTAAAAATGAACATTTTGTAAAAAGAACGGATACATTGTGATTCTTGAAGTTTTCCCGGCGTATTGAACGTACGATGAGATTTCGGAATTGCAGCCGGATCAAATTGACTTCTTGCCACGATATTTCGGCTGGCAATCGTCCAGCCAACTCCACGTGAATGTCCGTCGCTGCAGACTGCAAGTTCCCGTAGTCAACAATATAGCAAAAAAGTGGCGCGAAAACGCATGCGCATTGGCCTCCGTCACAGGAGCGTCCTCTATCGAAATCCGCGCCCTCTGGAGCTACTGTTCTATCTGTGGCGAACAGGCGCATGCCTAAAGGTGTAAACTACATGTAAGCCCTCTGTGGGAATGCGCGCCCGCGTCGCTAAAGACAGACGTCAGATGTCTCGAGACGTGCCATTATGAATAAATTGTCTTCTCTCAAAGGAAATTAGAGAAATCACCGGGTCCCAAGCCTTGTCCAGTTGAAAACCGCCATCACGATTGATAAAATTTTGCGCTAGTTGTATCTCCACAGATTCACGGAGTGTTGCAAAAAGTCTATTGTTTGATTCACAAGCTGCGTCATGGTCGCGAATCGAACAGTGACTCAAATATAGAATAAATTTCCTTTATTTCAAGACTATGGTGACAAATTTTTTGTCATCAAACTACCGGTTTCGGTCTGTAATGACCATCTTCAGATCAGTTTTATAAAAACATGTCCTAATGTACTGGAGCCCTAGTGGCATCGTCAAATGTCAGACACAAAATCAGCATCAGCATGTTATTTACATATAGTTGACGATGCTGGTGCGGATTTTGTGTACAGCATTTGACGATTCCACTATGGCTCAAGTATATTAGGAGATGTTTTTATAAAACAGATCTGAAGATGGTCACTAGAGACCGAAACCGGTAGTCTGATGATAAAATATTTGTGACCATAGACGTTAAGTAAAGGAAATTTAGTCTGTTGCTTGCTCTCGAGTGTCAGGCGCGGATGTGACAGAGTTACGATGTGTTTGGCATACAATAGGGCGATCCTACCTTGTGGTGATCACACCTGGATGAGTGGAACCTTGACGACGACTGGGACTGTCCTCACGTTACCATGTAGTTCAGAAGTGAGCCATTGTCACGCCCGAACACCCCACAGATTTTGATGTGAAACGATCAGACCAGTCGACTAAAAGTAGACCCACTAAGAGCTCGCTTTGAAACTGTTTCATTTATTGATAACGCTCTCTCCCTGTCGTTAATAATGGTTACTCAATATCTGACACCATTCAGGCTTCTTACGCACTTAACCAAGCCTAGAAACAACGCTAAACACAAACGACACTGATGCTGGTGGCCCTTACATCGATCACAGGGAACTGCAACTGTAATAATGTATATACAAGTGGATAATGAATACACTGCCTGATAAGAAAAGTGACGCACCCAAAAGACATGTTCAGTTGCCAACGTAACTTCTTATTGCTGGCACTTCTGACTCGTCTCCAACGCCGGGACCAGATCCTTGCATCTAGAGGGGGTGTCGCAGACGGTCATGGTGGTGGGATGTAGGGGTGGCTAGCGGAGGCGGGAGGGGTGAGGGGAACCCGAAGTGTTGGAGGGCCCTTGCGTCCCGTCTAGTTGCCTCCTGTCTACTGTGACAACCGAACAAGTCTTCTTGATACTTCACTCTTCTTATCAGGCAGTGTACAAATACACATACTTTCGGTGGCTGATATCTTCTGCAGGAAACGACGGACAGAGAGCTCCGACAGTTCGTGCGCCGCAAGATGCAGCCGCTGGGCAACCGAGTGTACTACAACGGCGCCGAGGGCATGGAGCGCGTGCGGAAGGGCATGTTCGGCTTCCAGGTGGACACCAGCACGGCCTACAAGATCATCAGCGAGACGTACACGGAGCGCGAGAAGTGCGGCCTCATGGAAGTCAACCTCTTCCCGCTGCCGCCGCTCTGCGTCGCCACCACCAAGCACGCTGGCTACCGTGAGATGTTCTCGCAAAGGTCAGTGGCAAAACAAAGCGAGATTTCTTAGCCGTGCACCAGTGAGCGTGCTAAGATTTGCATGGAAATGAAACTGCCTCGGCACCAAGTATGTGGTAAGCTTTGGTACAATCGGAATCAAAATATTGCTGACACTGCCAGAAATAGCTGCTTTATGACTATGAAGTATATGGAAAAGCAGGCTTTGACGGTGAATTTCTGAGATGATACCCTCGCGGTTTATCAGCCGAATCAAGGCGTCGTTCTGTGGTAACGTTTCGACAATTTCCTACTAGTCATCTTCAGGCGAAGTGTGGGTTTCACGTCCACTTCATGTCTTTATAGCTCCTCTGCCTCGTCTGCAACGGGTAGGCCAGATGCATGCATACGGGATTGGTGACACATGAGGTAGTGGTGTTGGGATGGAAGGTTCTGGCGTTGCGTCCTGATGTCGACTGTCTGTTCCATCCACTGCCTTCGCCGATTTCACATTTTAGGGCTCAGTATTCTTGCTCTAAACGACGAGTTGACAAGATCATCACGGTCCCGTATCTTCATTGCATCTTTCTTGATTGAGTCCCAGATCCCGTTCTTCCGGCACAGCACCTCTGTCCAAAATAAAACATATGACCTTGTTCGTGGCTGTGCTCTGCGACTGCTTTTTTGTCTGTCTGGCACAGGCGAATGCTTCTCACATGTTCTGTGCGGCGCTACGAAATACACTGTTGGGTCTGGCCAATATACGGCTTGCCACATTCGCAACTGATGATGTAGACTCCAGGTGTTCGTAATCCCAGTTCGTCTTTCATTGAGCAAAGCATATTTTTGGTTTTAGCAGATAAGCCCAAAATGGTTTAAATATTGTTTTTCTCCGATATTCTGGCAATGTTGACCGTGGGCTGCCGCAACGTACAGAAGGACCGCAAGACGCTAGATGACGTCTTCGGATTCGTTTTCTTTCTCCTTCTTGCTAGGCTGGAGAGTGCGTCTTATCTGTGTATCCGAGGGCCCTTACGAAAGATTTTCCTCGTATGTTACGACTAGATGGGTAGACTCTGCCTGTCCTGTATGTTTTGTGCTGTGTGCACCAGGCTGGTGAGCACAGATCTGAGCTGTGTTCTGAGAAAAGTACATGTAAGCTACAGGGAGGGACGTGTAAAACATACACTACCGGCCTTTAAAATTGCTACACCACGAAGATGACCTGCTACAGATGCGAAATTTAACCGACAGGAAGAAGATGCTGTGCAAATAATTAGCTTTTCAGAGCATTCACACAAGGTTGATGCCGGTGGCGACACCTACAACGTGCTGACATCAGGAAAGTTTCCAACCGATTTCTCATACACAAACAGAATTTGATCGGCGTTGCCTGGTGAAACGTTGTTTTGATGCCTCGTGTAAGGAGGAGAAATGCGTACCATCACGTTTCCGACTTTGATAAAGGTCGGATTGTAGCCAATCGCGATTGCGGTTTATCGTATCGCTAAATTGCTGCTCGTGTTGGTCGAGATCCAATGACTGTTAGCAGAATATGGAATCGGTGGGATCAGGAGGGTAATACGCAACGACGTGCTGGATTCCAACGGCCTCGTATCACTAGCAGTCGAGATCACAGGCACCTTATCCGCATGCCTGTAACGGATCGTGCAGCCACGTCTCGATCCCTGACTCAACAGATGGGGACGTTTGCAGACAACAACCATCTGCACGAACATTTCGATGACGTTTGCAGCAGCATGGACTACTAGCTCGGGGACCATGGCTGCGGTTACCCTTGACGCTGCATCACAGACAGGAGCGCCTGCGATGATGTTCTCAACGACGAACCTGAGTGCACGAATGGCAAAACGTCATTTTTTTCGATGAATCCAGGTTTGGTTTACAGTATCATGATGGTCGCATCGGTGTTTGGCGACATTGCGGTGAACGCACATTGGAAGCGTGTATTCGTCATCGCCATACTGGCGTATCACCCGGCGTGATGGTATGGAGTGCCACATGTTACACGTCTTGGTCACCTCTTGTTCGCATTGACGGCACTTTGAACAGTGGACGTTACATTTCAGATGTGTTACGAACCGTGGCTCCACCCATCATTCGATCCCTAAGAAACCCTACATTTCTGCAGGATAATGAACGACCGCATGTTGCAGGTCCTGTACGGACCTTTCTGCATACAGAAAATGTTCGATTGCTACCCTGGCCAGCACATTATCCAGATCTCTCACCAACTGAAAACGTCTGGTCAATGGTGGACGAGCAACTGGCTAGTCACAATACGCCAGTCACTACACTTGATGAACTGTGGTATCGTGTTGAAGCTGCATGGGCAACTGCACCTGTACACGCCATCCAAGCTCTGTTTGACTCAATGCCCAGATGTATCAAGACCGTTATTACGCCAGACGTAGTTGTTCTGGGTACTGATTTCGCAGGATCTATGCACCCAAATTGCGTGAAAATGTAATCGCATGTCAGTTCTAGTATGATATATTTGTCCAATGAATACACGTTTATCATCTGCATTTCTTCTTGGTGTAGCAATTTTAATGGCCACTAGTGTAATACGTACAAGAGTCAAGAGGAAATATTAAGAGTGGAATACCAAGAACTATGTGCTCGGATTAAAAACGGTGTAAGACAGGTATGTAGTCTTTTGTCCTTACTGTTCAACTTGTACATCGTGGGAGCAACGCTGGAAATAAAAAAACAGTACTGTAGTGGAATTAAAATTCAACGTGAAAGAACATGAATGATATGATTCTCTGATGACATTGCTATCTTGAGTGAAAATGAAGAAGAATTACATGATCTGCAGAATGGAATGAACAGTCTAAAGAGTACAGAATCTGAATTGAGAGTAAATCGAAGAAAAACGAAAGTAGTGAGAAGCAGCATAAATGAAAACGGCGAGGAAGCATAAGGACTGATGGTTACGAAGTAAATGAAGTTAAGGAACTCTACTACCTAGGCAGTAAAACAACCAATGACGGACGGAGCAAGGAGGACATCAAAAAAGCAGACTAAAACTGGCAAAAAGGGCATTTCTGGCCAAGGGAAATCTACTAGTGTCAAACATACACCTTAATTTGAGGAGTAAATTTCTGTGAATGTATGTCTGAAGCACTGCATGTCTGAAGCATTGTATGGCAATGAAACATGGACTGCAAGGAAACCGGAACAGAAGAGAATCGAGGCTTTTGAAATTTGGCGCTATAGACGAATGCTGAAAATTAAGTGGCCTGGTAAGGTAAGGAATGAGGACGTTTTGCGCTGAATCGGAGAGGAAAGGGATCTGTGGAAAATTCTGACAAGGAGAAAGAACAGGGTACTACGACATCAGGAAATAGTACTAGAGGGAGCTGTAGTGGGCAAAGCTGTAGAGGAAGACAGAGGCTGAAGCACATCTAGCAAGTAATTAAGAACGTAGGTTGCAATTGCTACTCTGAATTAAGAGGTTGACACAGGAGAGGAATTAGTGGTGACCAAAATAAGAAAAAAAAAACAGTGGCAGCTATTGGCGTTTAGGTTCAGGTCCGTGTATGTCTATTGCCTATAGACGGATTGTACCAGAGTGTCATCATTTTCCTTCCTTATCGGGATATCGAGGAAAGGCAGGCATCCGTTTTCTTGTACCTACGTGGTGAACTTTATGTGGCCATGCAGCCTGTAAAGGTTGCCAAAAAATTCCTGCAGGTTTCCTACGGCATGAGGCAACTCCACGAATGTGTCATCCACGTATCGGCAAACAGCCTTTGTTCCAGATGTGTGGTTTCGAGAGACGTTTTTTCGAAGTGTTCCATGTATAGTTGGTGATTCCTGGGGCAGTGGTGAGGGGAGGGGGGGCATCCAATAAGCTCTCCATCTAACTGGTGGTAGAACTTTCCACTACATTGGAAGTAACTGGTAGCGAGCGCTTGGCGTCACAGTTCCACAGTGTCGTCGTCAACGTGCCTCGCCCGTAATGTCTAGATGTATCCTAGCGGTCCTGTGTAAAGAGAGATGTGACGTCGGTACTGACCAGCTCACGCTAGTCCAGATGTATTTCTCGAAACACCTTCACAACCTCGGAAAGTTTTTGACATGGTGCGTACATTGACTTACGAAAGGATTTGGCAGCTGCGCCTGGTGTTTAACTATTCCATATGTTTGAATTTATCGTGTCAACTATTGGACGAAGTGCAACTCCATTCTTGTGATTGGCCCAGCTGCAGCAGACGAGGCAAAGGAAGCTGTGGTCCAGCGGCTGAAAAGATACAAACTGCACATGAAACCCACACTTCGCCTGAAGATGAGGAGTAGGGAATATGTCGAAACTTTGCCGCCGGACGACGCCTTCACTCGGCTGATAACCAGAGAAGGCTTCATCAGCTATGACAGTATTTGCAATCTGTCTGTGCAACTATGAGAAATAGCATGTGTAAGCACCTTATGCCCCTATTTAGTTGATATAAAACATCAGCATTGTACGTACTTTAGGTCTGATTTCTACTTACATCAGGAAATTTCGTCTGCTCGAACACTTTTAGGCATACATTTGTTTTCCACTGCTTCTTTTGCCTAATCTCACATCGGTTTGCAGCAGCACACATTTCTTGATATGAAATATGTTTTAATACAGGAAGTTAAAAAATGGTTTTTAAAACTTTAGCAAGTATATTTCAGAAATGGGAACAGGTAGAAATGTGCCGTTTGCAGCATAATGTTCACACACACTTAGTGTTGCAGTAGCTGTTTAACAGAGTTCATTGATTACGGCATCGTAGCTCGCTTCGTACTTGAATAATATTCCCAGTTATTCCTTTGCCCAGCTTAGAAAGTCCTCATTAACGTGTACATCTGCCGCTTTGATGTGATTTCGCAGTTCCTGCTGGTCCCTTATCAGGGTTGGTAGGCAGCATGCTTCACGAAGTCCCAAATAAAAATATCTAATGCCGTTATGACTGGAGACCTTGTGGACCAGAAAATGGGTCCTACTCTGCCAATGGAGCGATATGTAACATCGATTGAGGACCAGTGAGGATAGGCAAACGATCTTGTCATAGCATTATGTCAGGCTGCAGCTCTTCAACTTGTGGAAATGTTAACTGTTCCAATACGGGCAGATAAATACTCGAGAATATTGACGCTTTTGCTAAGAAAAGGGGACCCACCACATAGTCATGAAGGAGCCCACACCATAAGTTTATCTTTGGACTGCCGAGCACCATTTCCATGCAAAAGTGTGGGATGTCAGAATCTCAGATCTGCACAAAGAGTCGGTTTACTTTCGCAGGCACATGAAACGAGCTTCGTCCGAGAACATCACCTTTCTCAAACAGTCTTGGTCACAGTCGATGTGTCTCACAAACTCATTGCTTTGTGCTTTGGCGCGTCATTAACTTGAAGCGCATGCAGCAGCTGCACATGGTAGTCTTGAAGCCTTGTGCAATAGCCTGTGGATCGTAGTGGGTGACAGTCATAACTGTCGAGTTGTTTGATGGATTGATTTGCTTGGGCTCTGGACAAACGACTGTTGCACCCGTTTCACATCTGAATCATTCGTACTATGACGCCCAGAACTCATCGTCTTCGTTGATCTTCCTTGAAGCTCCTGGACCACTCTCTGACGTTCTGACGTGAAGGTAATGTGCTTCTGTGACGTGTCCGAACGTTCCGCTGGACCTGGCTGTGAAATTTGGGCTATAACAACCATTCTTCATACTGCGCCATAAAAGAAGAGAGAAAGAAACTTCAGGTGTGTCTGAACGTTATACCACTAAACCGCACCTTCCTGCTTATCCGCATTTCTGAAGTACATGGTCATAGCTGTAAAGATCGTTTTCGAACGCCCTGTATAGCGCCAACACTGTCAATACGCAAACAAACAGCAGCGATGCTATATTTTGTGACGTTGAGTATCCCATTCCTTTATTCAGTGTTACTTTCATACCGAACGTTGTGTACACGCCCAACTTCTCGATATAGTCACACTTATTCTATTCCATCAACTGAACACTTTTGTATCCATAAATAATGTTTTGGACACGAAATTCACTATGTCTCCTGTTTCAACATCTAACCTAAGCATTTACCAACTCTTAAGGTTACTGAAAGGGTAGCGAGGAGGTGGAGTGGAAACTGCCAATAAAAATACAAGTACACAACAAACCTAAATTATTTTATTTGATTCGAGGTCTGTAGAGTTGCTCTTTACAGAAAACTAAAACTTAAGCAAATTTATTGGTTCAAATGGCTCTGAGCACTATGGGACTTAACATTTATGGTCATCAGTCCTCTAGAACTTAGAACTACTTAAACCTAACTAACCCAAGGACATCACACAACACCCAGTCATCACGAGGCAGAGAAAATCCCTGACCCCGCCGGGAATCGAACCCGGGAACCCGGGCGTGGGAAGCGAGAACGCTACCGCACGACCTCGAGCTGCGGACAGAAAATTTATTGCTCGTCAGTCTTAACACAAGTACGTAAGAATTAGAATCAAGTGTTCCACAGGAACTGAAAAATTTATAAAATGTGCAGCTAGCCTGTGCTCCGAGAATCTGACTTGCATACCATCTTGTAACATGATACAATTTTACAAATTTTCCAGAGCATTAAGCTACCCGTACTTGACAACTATAATACTCGAAAAACTCTCATAAAACAAGGGAAAAGATATAAAGCACAAAGAGCGTACTTGTTAGAGCTTAGCCGTAAATATATGAAAACCTTTTAGAGCTCAGAATAAAAATTTATAAATCGATGAAAGTTGATAATGTCAAATAGAAGACTACTAACATTATAGGAATCCAACGTGAAAATCTATTGTCACAGAAGTGACTAACTTGAGATTAAATATCACAGAACAGGTATTTATTTCTGACACCAAAAACCAAATTAAAATAGCGCACAGCTTAGTGTACAGGTATATGGGTACACACATCTATGTAAAGAAACGCTTCTTAAACTCAAAGGCATTATACAATAAGAGAGCAGCAGGTTATGAAAACTTGTTTATGTGATCGCCTCCAAACCAGTCATCATTTCATAAATTATTTTAGCATTGTGGCAGGGGAGCTACAACCATTATAACAGAAATCAGAACCTGAGACAGACAGCACTGCAACGACATTGAAAGAGCAAATGAAACTTGAAGAGTTAAATAAAAAAATAATATTAGCGAAGGTCAGTGTTGAAATGACCATTCGCGGAAACACGGAAGAAATTTCGCTATGGCAGAGAAGACGAAACCATTTTGTTTTAAAATGGTTTTCACCAGATTAAATTTTCCTTGGTTCTCTTCTAGCGGTGTAGCGAACGAAGTAGAAAACTGCAAGCGTTTTACGTGTAGCTGTTATTGTTCTGCCATTACCCCGACCCGTCAGACTAAGTAAATTCACCTCTAGGTCTCCTTACATGCAGTAGTATATCGAGTGCGTCACCCAACGGGCCGGAAAGGGTGAACAGGAAACCTACGAGGCTCATATTGGGAGAAGGAAGACAAGGATATCACGCTTCATATACAGTACAAAGGAAAACATCACTATGTCTCCATCGAAGCACGTGCCACGGTTGCCAACAGTTCTGAAGCTTGTTAGAGCGAGGAAAACACAGACAGAAAGACAGCGCATGCAGTGGTCTTAGATCGTGCAGAGCGCTCGAGCGTGATGCACTATCACTCGTTGCTAAGCTACGACGTCAAAAGATACAATTGAGTGAATACTGCTACAGCAAGCAGGTTTACGAGCAAATAAACGATTTAGTTATCAGACTGCCCTGTTTCTGAGTCATCGTTCTGCATTTGCTACTGTCAACCAGTCTAAACATCCAATTTACCATCTGTCACCAGGACTGATCGAGAATTGGTGCTACACTCACCGCTGTAACTTAATTGTATCTGTGATATACCCAAGCCAAATCCATCAGTCCGCTTGTTGCAGTACACTGACGACACCTATTCACTTACCTTCCTCTCAAACCAAAGTCACCATAGCATAAATACACTCCTGGAAATGGAAAAAAGAACACATTGACACCGGTGTGTCAGACCCACCATACTTGCTCCGGACACTGCGAGAGGGCTGTACAAGCAATGATCACACGCACGGCACAGCGGACACACCAGGAACCGCGGTGTTGCCCGTCGAATGGCGCTAGCTGCGCAGCATTTGTGCACCGCCGCCGTCAGTGTCAGCCAGTTTGCCGTGGCATACGGAGCTCCATCGCAGTCTTTAACACTGGTAGCATGCCGCGACAGCGCGGACGTGAACCGTATGTGCAGTTGACGGACTTTGAGCGAGGGCGTATAGTGGGCATGCGGGAGGCCGGGTGGACGTACCGCCGAATTGCTCAACACGTGGGGCGTGAGGTCTCCACAGTACATCGATGTTGTCGCCAGTGGTCGGCGGAAGGTGCACGTGCCCGTCGACCTGCGACCGGACCGCAGCGACGCACGGATGCACGCCAAGACCGTAGGATCCTACGCAGTGCCGTAGGGGACTGCACCGCCACTTCCCAGCAAATTAGGGACACTGTTGCTCCTGGGGTATCGGCGAGGACCATTCGCAACCGTCTCCATGAAGCTGGGCGACGGTCCCGCACACCGTTAGGCCGTCTTCCGCTCACGCCCCAACATCGTGTAGCCCGCCTCCAGTGGTGTCGCGACAGGCGTGAATGGAGGGACGAATGGAGGCGTGTCGTCTTCAGCGATGAGAGTCGCTTCTGCCTTGGTGCCAACGCCACCCGGCATCATGGTGTGGGGAGCGATCTCCTACACTGGCCGTACACCACTGGTGATCGTCGAGGGGACACTGAATAGTGCACGGTACATCCAAACCGTCATCGAACCCATCGTTCTACCATTCCTAGACCGGCAAGGGAACTTGCTGTTCCAACAGGACAATGCACGTCCGCATGTATCCCGTGCCACCCAACGTGCTCTAGAAGGTGTAAGTCAACTACCCTGGCCAGCAAGATCTCCGGATCTGTCCCCCATTGAGCATGTTTGGGACTGGATGAAGCGTCGTCTCACGCGGTCTGCACGTCCAGCACGAACGCTGGTCCAACTGAGGCGCCAGGTGGAAATGGCATGGCAAGCCGTTCCACAGGACTACATCCAGCATCTCTACGATCGTCTCCATGGGAGAATAGCAGCCTGCATTGCTGCGAAAGGTGGATATACACTGTACTAGTGCCGACATTGTGCATGCTCTGTTGCCTGTGTCTATGTGCCTGTGGTTCTGTCAGTGTGATCATGTGATGTATCTGACCCCAGGAATGTGTCAATAAAGTTTCCCCTTCCTGGGACAATGAATTCACGGTGTTCTTATTTCAATTTCCAGGAGTGTATTTCACTTCCTGATCAAACTTTGCAAGCTACTACTCCTTTCAGAGCTATAGAGGAGTGGTGAACGCAGTTCGTGCCCTGAAATACAGTCCAGACAGTAAATGTGACACAGTGATACACTGAAGAGCCAATGAAACTGTTACACTTGCCTAATATCGAGTAAGTCCCCCGCGAGCACGCAGAAGTAGGGCAACATGACGTGGCATGGGCTTGGCGAATGTCTGAGGTAGTGATGGAGGGAACTGATACCATGCACCCTGCGAGGCTGTCCATAAATCCGTAAGGGTACGGCGGTTGGAGACTCTTCTGAACCGCACGTTGCAAGGCATCCCAGAAACATTCAATAATTTTCTTGCCTGGGAGTTTTGTGGCCAGTGGAGGCTTTTGAACGCAGAAGAGTGTTCGTAGAGCTACTCTGTAGCAATTCTGGACGTGTGGGATGTCGCACTGTCTTTTTTGGATTGTGCAAGTCTGTCGGAATGCACAAAGGACATGAATGGATGGAGGTGATCAGACAGGATGCTTAGGTACGTGTCACCTGTCAGAGTCGTATCTAGAGGTATCATGGGTGCCATATCACTCTAGCTGCACACTCACACTCCATCACAGAACGTCCGCCAGCTGGAACAGTCCCTGCTGACATACAGGGTCAATGGATTCATGAGTTGTCTCGATACCCGTACACGCCCATCCGCTCGATACACTTTGAAACGGGACTCGTTCAGCCAGGCAACATGTTTCCAGTCATTAACAGACAAACAGCAGTGTTTCGAGCCAAGGTGAGGCGTAAACCTTTGTGTCGTGCAGTACATGAAGATGCCTATCACTGAGATGGATTCAGATCACCAAGTGTTCTGAAGCAGCTGAAAAAATGAACAGAGATCAAGAACTCCACAAGAAAAACCCAAAAGCAAGAGAGAATATGAAAGGGGTACAATTTTACCTAACTTGAATAGCACCAAACATCCCAGTCATATGAGATCAGAAGCATTTCTCACTGCTTGCTGCGGTCTCACCATTACAGTGAAGATTGCTGGTTGCATATATTCATTAACATGACAGACAAACTGCTTTATACAGAGTGCTGCCCTTGGCGAAATATCGTCTCCGGTGAAAGATTTTAGCCTTTCAGTAAGATATAAGAGCACGTACTTGTTTCTAAGTAAGGCGGTCGCAGGAAGTTGAAGGCACACTGTGATCAAGAAGTGACTAACACCGAATGTGATGTAGTTTTGTGATGCTTGAAAGGAGCTCGTTTCAGCTTCTGATGTATCCTCTAGTGCAGGTCTGGCTAACATTAGAGTTGTCCAGTCCGCTCAGCACTCCGACTGCCCCCACCACTGCCCTGCAGTTGAGTGAGATAGTTATAGGCTGAGTGCTGCACACATGGGAAACTTAGGATGTGCGTTTACAACACAGTTGGACTATTTCTAAGAGGCGAATTTTGCAGCAAACTTTTACAGGTAGTAGTCTGTCACTAATATTTATTTTCAATTTTTTATTTTTCTACCAAAGCAATGACTTCACTATTTAATTCAATAGCTTTATTAGACACCGTGAATAGCTACAAAATGCTGTATGTGCGGGGGTTTAACATTAAGTTGTGATGATTCTATTTTATATACATTTAGAGTTTAGAGTACATAATACGACTGGAGCTACGGTTCGTTATATACTCGAACACAAGGCGTTACACGGATTAAAATCTCTGAAACCCGAACATTGGAGGGACTCTGTCATTTTTATAACAAGAAAAACCGTTCGCACTTATTCTCTGAACAAAACTAACTTCAGGGAATTGTCTGTGCGATCGAGAATGTTGCTCTTGGGATAACATTTTATGAGAGTCTTCTAAATTTCAGATTGAACAAATAGTTCGCTGAACTGAGTGCTACACTGTGCGTCTATCACTTTGAGTCTGAGGTAATAAGTCTAAAAATTAAAATGAGTCTAAAAAATAAATCAAAGTCAATCTTCAACGTGCTAAGCCTTATAATTTCTTTGTAAAATCGTGATGAAATCGTTGAAGCGTAGTCAGTCATGTCAGCTCCACAAAAAACTGCCTTGAGTTCCGAGGAAATGTTCCATGTCATGAACTTGAAGCTGATTCTTACAAGGAATTAATTTGTTTTTTACTTTCTTCTGTGTCCATCACAGTTGAGACAACAGGCATTTTTATACAGATGAACAAAATCAGCTGCTAAATATTCGTTGAAATTCATGGTGAAAATCTTCAGCTATCTTTTACTGTATTTTCCACACCGACACTAATTTTGGTCATAATCCATTTTCCATAGGTACAAACGGCAGAAATGTTATACCATGATGGAAGAGAGTAAAAATTTCTATTTTAGGCAATAAAATTGTCAGTAACATAATGACATTGCAGGGTGCAATTGACACCAAAAGTCTTATTAACAACGAAACACAGTGACAAGCCAGCCAAGTTTGTTATTGAATTTCGACGTGAATAAGGCTTCCGGAGACAGTTCTCTGTACAGCATCATTATACAGTTGATGATTTTATTGACAGTAGTTGGCCTGGAACAGTAACTTGTAATCTTGTACATCGTGGCATAACATCACTGCCATTTATACCTGCTGACTCTAGCGATAAAAGGTTTTTTTTGCTTTTCGTATTTAACCAAATATAACATTGATGATGATAATTTATGGCAATGTTTGCCGACAGGATAAAGAATGAAACCTTTAACACTAGATTGCGTACTCACGGCAGTTCTCCTTGGCCGTTTTTTTCTTGGTACGACTTGGAAAGAGAGAAAAATTAATGAATGATCGCCGATGCGTCGGTTCTCGATTGTGGTCAGGAGACGTACAGATTGATTGCGCGAAAATAGTTTCTCAAATGACCCCTTAACCCGGTTTGCTTTCACGCAATCAGACTCTTCAATTAAATTACCTAAGGGACCTATTTGAATAATAAAAAAATGCAAAACAGTGAAATTTTGTAAAAAAAGTTGTCAGATCCGAAACTGAACACATTAATGGTCTCCCAAATACAATCGAGTCACTGCGATAAAGAGCGAACCTGTAACAAAGTTCATTTAAACATAAACATTATTTGTGGTTAATTTAAAGAAAAGAATAAGCATAGATTTTCTGTACAGTGAAGCATCAATATATTCTCAAAGAACAAAGGCGTTAAACTATAAACATTAACAAATTTACAATGAATACAAAACTTACTTTTTTATGTTTTTCTCATACATGGAGCAGTCCAACAATCGCTGCTTTTGTATGTGTGATATTTTGTAAAAATTAAATGTCCTGGCGTGCGCGTAAGTATTTTTAATCGTCACAAGGTTTACAAAAGCGTTTTCTTTCTTGATGATGACGTGGCTTTTCACACTAAATGAAATATAACTTGTAGCGGTGCTACACAACACGTCTTAACAAGTCGGCGACCAAACATCAAAGGTAATGAAGTACATGTTAACATATTGGCGACCAGAAGTACAACTAACTATATAGACTCTAGAATTTTCCTAACAAAACATAAATTGTTATTTCTTCTGTTTCGCAGTTTCTTGCTATCAAGCGCTGCGGCAATGATTTTAAATATCTGCGCCCAGCGAGTCATAATGTTTAAAAGTACCTTTTAAACGCTGGCCGCGCGTCTTGGTATAGGCGCACGTTATAAACAGATTTCGTTTCTTTACTCTCACATTGTCATGCTTAGTATCATTACAAACTACAGCTCGATGGCTGTCCTTTTCTCATATGCAAAATGTCTGAAATCCAATAATATCACATGACCTACAAAATGATCTGTGACCGAAACTAGTAGTGCTGTGCAAATTAAAAGCCAGCTGAAGATTTTCGCAACGAATTTAGTTATTTCTCTGTAGTGACTCGTTACGGGCCATCAGATTCATTCTCAAAGCATAGGCTTCGACGTAAGTGTAATCACACATTTCCATCAAATTCACGTACTCTAAGACCATGACTTGAAAATAGACCCGATGGTCTGCAACTAGTTACCACAAAGAAATGACTATTATACGTATTATGAGGCATATTGAACGAATAAAGAAAAGTTGAAATAAAATGAGGAATAAAGTTCAGTTCCTAGTGCTGTCCTACATCAGTATTCTGCAATTTCGTAATTGGGAGTAATTTTTTTAATTGTATCAGGCTTGCCCGCCATATTGTTACCAAATGGTTCCTGCCTTTCATTAAAGGAATGAATTCAAATAATTGGTAATGCCGGCCATAAAAATATTCTTCACTGCTCTGTTTACCCTTAATTTTTGCTCCAGGGGCCGCCTTCAGTTCAGACAGCATTCACACTCGTTTGTCAGAAGACAAGCGCATTATTTAGTCTTTACGGATGGAGTTGTAATGACGTTCCAATGAATATTTTCCAGCTCACAAAAGTGTGACAGTATATCAAGCATTTCGTGTCGCATTCAAACTGTACGAAAAATAAATCAATTCCCGTCCAGTATCGAATTTTCCTATTTACTGGACAAGTGCCTAGAGTCCTTGATAGTTCTAATGTTAAACATAATTCTACTTTTACACAATTGGTATTGTTTAGCAACCTGTTACAAGCCAACTGCCTTGCTCTACCTGCACCCGCCTGTAGCTTTCCTTTTTCTTTCCATCCTCGCTCCTAGCGACGGGGTCATGAGACCTGTTAATCACGCTGTAGAAGACGTTGTCCAGAGTATCTGGCTAGCAGCTTTTAGTGCGATAGAGCCTAGTTCCGTATCTCCTATCCTGCAACGTTAGTATCATTACAACCACGAGGAAAAAGACTAACGTTACAAGTACAGGAGGCACACCTAAAACTTCAACATCGATTTTCTCGGGGACCATGGCATGAAAAGCCGCTAGTGAGGTAATCAGAACAGACCCCCTACATTCTACAACGTACCCTAGACTCATTAAAGTCGGTAATTAACAGGTGTGATGGTCCCCTTGTAAGCCACACTCACCGCTGCGCTGGGAGCGATAGCCAGGAGCACGGCCGGAGCGCTGTTTGGCCGCACCTACTCTAGCACATGAATTCTGCCAAAACAAAGCTAATGATCATAACACGAATCACTCACTGCTCCCAATTCTCAGACCTAAACTTCAACACATACATTCCTCCCAGCGAACTTAGTCTCTTTCCACCACATGAGATTTACTTGAGAAACCTCTTGGTAAATAATTCTAGGCTTACTAACAGGTAATACATGGTTATTTCCTGCTACTACCCTCATTAACATTTTACATTACGTATATACACATACTCCGCAAGCCACTGCACGGTGCGTGGCGGAGGGTACCCTCTACGACCACTAGCTATTTGTTTTCCTGTCCCACTCACAAAAGAGCGAGGAAAAAACTACTATCTGTATGCCTCCGTATGAGCCCTAAATCCTCGTACCGTATCTTAGTGGCCCTTACGCACAATGTATGTCGGAGGCAGTAAAATCGTTCTGCAGTCAGATTCAGTTCCAGTTCTCTAAAGTTTCTCAATAGCGTTCCTCAAAAAGAATTTCACCTTCCCTCCAGACATTCCCATTTGAGTGCCCGACGCGAGTCCGTAACATCTGCGTGTTGTTCGAACCTGCCAGTAACAAATCTATCAGCCTACCTCTGAACTGCTTCGATGTCTTCCTTCAGTCTGACCTAGAGTGCTTACCAAATACTCGAACAGTATTCTCCTTTACAGATGAATCATACATTCACAAAATTCTCCAAACAAACCACAGCTGCCTATTCACTTATCGTACTACTGTCTTTACATGCACACTCCATTTCATATCGCTTTGCAACTTTATGCACAGATATTTGAACGGTGTGACTGTCAAGTAGAAAACTACTAATACTGTATCCGAATATTACGGGTTTCTTTATCCTACTCATTCTCGTTAACTTACATTTTTTCTACATTTGGAGCTAACTGCCACTCACTAGACCAACTTGAAAGTACATCAGTCATGGGAACCTACGATGACACGCAGCCGTAATTCCCGTACTTACTTAAACTCGCCGATCGCCTAGTCACCTAGTCATGTGACGCGACAGCAGATTTCTCAGTTCATGAAGCCGAAACTACGTCGTTGATGACGATAATATTTGTGGGGTAATATGAATGGGGACCCCTTTCCTGACAGGCTATGCCAACAAATTATGCCTCTAATACATGTTTTTGAGAGTACATTCGTGTTCTCCTTATCTACAGACGTTTATATTTACTTACCCATGATGAACATTGTTCTTATACTGAAGATGCTTTACATTACCAGAATGCGATTTTCACTCTGCAGCGGAGTGTGCGCTGATGTGAGAGTTCCTGGCAGATTAAAACTGTGTGCCGGACCGCTACTCGAACTCGGGACCTTTGCCTTTCGCGGGCAAGTGCTCTACCATCTGAGCTACCCAAGCACGGCTCACGACCCGTCCTCACAGCTTCAGTTCTGCCAGTACCTCGTCTCCTACCTTCCAAAAGTTTCATGCTTTACAGTAGCTGTCTTAAATTCCACGCAGTCCTGTAGGGCACTCCTGATGATACCTTTGTCCTGACGAGCTCTCATCTTCGAAAACAATATGTGTTTGTATTACTTAACAAGTCTTCGAGGCGCTCACATATGTTGGAACCTATTCCATACATTCGTACCTTCGTTAACCGTCTGCAGTAGGTCGCTGGTGACAATGCAGTTCTGATTTCTGGTATTCTCAGACTCTATAACTCGTGGTGTCCACCACAGCCTATCCTCTATTTCACCGAAATTTAACAGCTAATACTCGTCCACCTTAGAATGTAGAATCATATCGAGTACGCTTTCACGGCCGGCGACTTCATTAATTAAAACTTCTGGGCTAAGAGACCGCGTCAAACAGTAGAAATTATTCCTTCTGATGCACTTTTAATAACTTTACTTATGTTTTGACCACTCTTTTATTTTTCATGAACCTTACGCGTTTGACTCCCGTCATTTTCAAAGGCTACAAAGATACAACTAAAACTGATATGAGACGATACGAAAATACAGCGACTAGAATATGGCTTCCTACCTTTCCATTTCTATGTCAGTCATATAAAAACATTAGATACACTGTATCACGTCAAAATTCTCGAGCACGAGACAACTGCAAACTGCTACCGAGTGAAAATTTTGGAAGCCAAATGACTAGACCGCCAGACGGCGCTGGTTAAGTGGTACACGCTGCAGTTTGTTTCTGTCTACAATCACAATTTTCATCGATACAACGTATAAAAGAATTTCATTTTCTTTCCTCCTGACGTTTGGTCGCCAACTGCGGGCAACATCTCTGAGGTGAGCCAACCATCCCCTCTTGCGCAGAGTGGGCTGGCAGCGCGAGGTTGGGATCCTGACGCGGCAGCGCCGGCTGTGGCTGCCCCAGAGACCCGTCTGCGAGAACATGGTCAGCGGCTTCGTCAGCGTCGGCATCATGGACTTCTACCCCGCGCTGCTCGTGCTTCAGTACGGCATAGCCGGCGCCATCGCAGTACTCGCCCTGGAGTTGCTGTACTTCCACAGGTATGCGCACGGAGTTACGCCGTTATCTCGAAAGTCTAAACCATCTTTGAGTTCAACGATGAGCTCTCAGTGTAACAGAGATATTATCATACAACTCACTTTGGTAAGTTCCTAGTACACGTGCTTTACTTTTCCCTTCATCCTACCTACCATGAAACAGTAGTGCAGTTTCGTGTTGCATTTGAGTGGACACTGACTGACAGGGAAGGAACGAGAAGTGGAGCGAAGATGAAACACAGTGCTACCGATAACCTAGTCCTTTAGAAAAACGCCAGTCAGGTTCGTGTATTTAACGGTATATTCAATAAATAGATGACCATCAACAGTTACATATACCTTCAACCTATTAGAAGCCAGAGCTTTTACGGACTTAATATAGGGCATTTGCACATGGTGATAAGGAATGTTTAATTACTGTTTCCCTTTCTCTTATTAACTAAGCTAAGTAACTTATTCATAGTTTTTCATTACAAGGACTCGATCCCGCAGCCACGATTTCGACGTCATCGCAGTACTGTGTCACAAACCATGATAATAGGTAAAATGCGTGTTATTACTAAATAACTACACCCTAAAGAATCGGAGAAATACGTGTTCAATGTTTTCAAAAATGCAATCGTGCGATACCATTGTTCACCCGTTGCCCCATACACAGGGCAGCTTTCGAATTTTAAATAGGGAAATCCTGTTTCTTATTCTACAATATATATATTAAGATGGTATCTGTTCTTTCGGACATGTTCGAAAGAACAGATACCATCTTAGTATATATATATAGTTAAGGCTCACCGGCCAGTTGACCATCTTCTTCTTCTGTGCGAATGCACAAACAGTGCCCGAGCTCTTACGGGAATCGGCAACGCGCCGCGAGTAATGAGTATAATGGGCGGGGGCACTACGAATGTAGTGTGGGACATTATGTTGAGAATGTGGGTTTCGCGGGAGGCGTGCCAGAGATAAATCCCTGCAGTTGCGCTATGCTCTGTGACATCGGTGGCTCAGATGGATAGAGCGTCTGCCATGTAAGCAGGAGATCCCGGGTTCAAGTCCCGGTCGGGGCACACAATTCCATCTGTCCCCGTTGACGTATGTCAACGCCTGTAAGCAGCTAAGGGTGTTCATTTCATTGTAATCTTATTGTACAATCCGATTATACTTCTGTATGCAAAACAAAAATTGTCGTGGCGTGACAGATGGAGCTATAGTCGACAAGTAATAAAAATGAGTTCCAAAATGCACTAGACGAAAAGCATTGACCGAGCGAGGAGGCGCAGTGGTTAGAAAACTGCACTCGCATTCGGGAGGACGACGGTTGAAACCAGCGTGCGGCCATCCTGATTAAGGTTTTCTATCATTTCCTTAAATGGCTTCAGGCAGATACCCTGATAGTTCCTTTGAAAGGGTACGGCCGACTTCCTTTGGTCCCCACCTCCGAATCAGCAAATCAACCAACAAAAGACATAGAACCAGACAAGTGTAGCAAACCAAGTATTTTGGAGTTTTGTCCGTGTCGGTGTTTCGAAAAATTCATTCATTATCTGCGTGTACGTCATCCCCCATTTCTTAAATACGTTCCTTCATAACCAGATTGCGTTATTAGTTAGATAGTTATATTGATAGGATTACTACAGAAGACAAAAGTGGAATAGTTTACATTTATGGAATCGTGACAGGAATATCGATAGTGGAGTAGTCCTTTATACTCAACGTTACCTCAAGAGGTTGCGATCACGCGCTTCTCTTTGTCGGGTCATTGGAAAGTTCATCACTGCGGGAACTGTACAGCCATGGAAAAGGGAAAAGGAACAGTTGAAGAACATTTACTTGAAAGAACACTGAAACCGTGATGTTAGCTACAGTGAATCATAGCCCCCACTTTAGAACTCCGAAATTACGTCGTGTGGCGAGAGTTGTCAGCTTAGTGTTGGCCGACCCGTTACAGACTTCCCCATATCAGGAACTTTATTCCAATGATTTCCAGAACCGAAGCGATTTTGCCATTGGTCGCTTGAGCAAATAAGAAGAGATGCTAGTTCCTCTCTTCGACTGTTCTTCTCTGATATCGACCTCCACCAACAACCATAAGAATAATCGACAGAATATGCGTTATTGGAAGGTTGAAAACCACAATGGTTACGCCGTCCGTGGCAAGTGACTGTTTGGAATGGAGAAATTAGTGACAAACTCATTGGTAAATTCTTTATCGATTTCATCTTAAACGGGGTAAATACAGAACATGTGGAACATATTCTGTGTTCGAACATTATGAATTACCTCGAAGAAAACGATTTGTTGACACATAGTCAGCACGGATTCAGAAAATATCGTTCTTATGAAACACAACTAGCTCTTTATACTCATGAAATAATGAGTGTTATCGACATTGGTTGTCAAGTCGATTCCATATTTTTAGATTTCCAGAAGGCTTTCTACACCGTCCCTCACAAGCGTCTTCTAACCAAATTGCGTAACTATGGAATATCGTCTCAGTTGTGCGACTGTATTCATGATTCCCTGTCGGAAAGGTCACAGTTCGTAAAATGGACGGAAAGTCATCGAGTAAAACAGAAATAATATCCGGCGTAACCCAAGAAAGTGCTATGGGCCCTCTATTGTTCCTGATCTATATTAACGACATAGGAGACAATCTGAGTAGCCGTCTTAGATTCTTTGCAGATGATGATGTCATTTACCGTCTTGTAAAGTCATCAGATGACCAAAACGAATTGCAAAATGATTTAGATAAGATATCTGTATGGTGGGAAATTGACCCTGAATAAAGAAAAGTGTGAAGTTACTCAAGTGAGTAATAAAAGAAATCCACTAAATTTCGATTACAGATTCTGACAACTGTAAATTATACTAAATACTAAGGAATTACAATTACAGATACCCTAAATTGGAACGATCGCATAGACAATGTTGTGGGTAGAGCCAACGAAAGACTGCGATTCATTGGCAGAACACTTAGAAAATGAAACAGGTCTATTAAGGAGACTGCTTACACCTGGCTTGTCCTATTCTGGAGTATTTTTTTAAATTAGTTGTTCACAAATTTATACTTATACAATCTTAACCCACTTCCTATTTGATTAGTGTGTCTTAAATTTTATACAAACCTAGATTGCAGCTAATTACAAATTCATTAAGAGAGCTACAGCCATAACTAAATTAACAATGGGCAACTAATTTATTATTAATATATTTTTTCTATAATACCTACGCATAACTACTGCCTGCAGCGTCACAGGTGTGTCAGCAGTTTACAAACCTACGTATAGAGCGTTGCCCATCGAGTTAATCCCGATGAGCTTGCCCCTGACACTGGGCGGGCCAAAGATGTTAATCGCTGCAGGTTCCTAACTAAGTTTCCTAATTCTAAGTCCTACTAACTAATTCTATTTTATGTCATATACGGTGCTTGTCCTATATGGGTGGTGTTGTACCCCACTCCCCCTAGTCCTGTATGCGGCTGATTACAGACTGTGAAGAAAGTCAGCTTGTCCACGCACAGGCGGTATAGGAATAGGGCACTGGACACAGATGGTATTAAGTGTGTCTCAGATTGTTAGTTAGTAAATGTCCTTCAGGTATTCTTTTAACACTTCTGGACATACCTCGTTAGCCAATTTATTCAGAGTTTGAAAAATATCTTCTCGTCTGAGTAAGTGATAGGTGTCATGGTGGGGTGGTTGGTCACTTAATGTAGATGCTACTCATTGAAAAGGGGGCACTCGTAGACCACATGATCGGGAGTACCCTCTGATACACCACATTCACAAGCGAGTGTAGCCCTCATCCCAAACCGACATAGATATGTCGGGTACGGCCCATGACCAGTGAGAAAGTGGAACAATCCTCGGGTTGGTTCAGAGTACTTCATGCCCAGTCGTTCCCTACATTCAGTAGGGATTCAAATGTTCTACGGTCTGCTTCTTCTGCTTCCCACGATCCCTGCCATAACTGCTGCCTCTTCACCTTATCTCAGCCTTACCCCAATGCCTAATATGTCTTCTATTTTCGCGGCACTCCCTTTTTTGGCCCAGAACCACGCAGCCTGTTCTCTGATTTTGATGTCCAGGGGGGCAGAACCCCATTATGACTAATAGGGATCCCCCTGGAGATGTCCTGTAGGCACCCACAGATCTCACTACCATGTTTCTCTGGTTTCTTCTCCCTGTCATGGCGGGCACTACACTCATGAGCCTGTGCACCCAGACTCCTGAGCTGTAACCCACTATTGATGTTAGGATACTATAATGATATAATTTTATGAGGTGAGGGGGAAGATGAAATCTTTTATGTCCAATGGAGATGAGATTGTTCAGTGGTTGGAGGGCTGTCTGGATTATGGTGTCAATGTCTTTCCCAAAGTTCCACCTTTCGTCAATGATGATTCCCAGGTATCGTGTCTCACGTCGCCGAAGAACAGGTGAGCCCTCGATTCTCACAGTGGGATTTCTAATCAGCTGTCATTTTAGCAGAAGGTAAGTTGGTTTACTTAGTGATATTTTCATCTCTGTGTTCTGGCACCAAAGTTGCAGTTTATCTATAGCCCTTCCTATTTTGGGGTCTATGTCCTCACGGCTACGGCTGCCAACCAACAGGAGGAGGTCATCCGTGTAGGCTATCACCTCCAGGACTTGTTCACTTTGTTGTAAGTTACCCAGTAAGGGCTCCATGTGGATGTCCCAGAACAGGGGACCTAAAACGGAGCTCTGGGGGCATCCCTTTGTTATCGATTTTCCCACTCTCCCGCTAGGGGATGGTAGCCAGACCTCCCGATCCTCGCAATAGCTCCTTCGGCAACTATATAGCGGCCCTGGACACTCTTTCTCTCGCAAGCAGGAGGAGAGCGAAGGCCACCACAGGTTGCCGAAGGCACGACTGATATCTACCATGATACCAACTACGTACTTGTGTGGGGCAGAGCCACAGACCTCAGCCGCCAGGGTCATTGCATCAGATGCCGATCGCCCAGGCCTGAAGCCGAACTGCCTGCTGCTCATCCCGCACAGCACTCGGTGTGCAGCCAGTCTGTCTAATATCTTCCCAGGTATATCCAACAAACATATAGGTCTGTATGATTTCGTTTCTGCCGGGTCCTTGTCAGGTCCTTTTTTGATAATCACAACATTCGCGATCTTCAAGATCTTCGGGAAATTTCTCTGCCTGAGTCACCCGTTGTATAGGTGAGTGAGAGGTGTAATTAGCTGCCGGCCGGAGTGGCCGAGCGGTTCAAGGCGCTACAGTCTGGAACCGCACGACCGCTACGGTCGCAGGTTCGAATCCTGCCTCGGGCATGGATGTGTGTGATGTCCTTAGGTTAGTTAGGTTTAAGTAGTTCTAAGTTCTAGGGGACTTATGACCACAGCAGTTGAGTCCCATAGTGCTCAGAGCCATTTGAACCATTTTGTAATTAGCTGGGGGGCTAAGAATTGCACCACCCCCGCCACAATGACGTCTGGCCCAGGAGCTCTTTAGCGATCTTATGTGGGCAGCCACCACCTCTTCAGAAAGTGGTAGAATGCCGATCATTGTTATATTCGCCAAGGTCATCATATCGTAGCTGACGTTGCCCTTCAGTTTCCCCATCCGCGCTATCGTCAGGCAACAGAGACTGGAGCAGGACCTTTGCAGTTTCCCACCAGGATTCCGTCAACCCGTCCCCATGCCTGACTGTTGACAACTCTATAGAAGAGCGGATCTTCTCTCTAACTAATTTATAAGGTGTCTAAAGCTTATTTGTTCACGACGTAATTCTCCCAGCTTCTTGTTCTTACCGCTCTTAGTTCCTTTGTTACCTTAGCTTAGCCTTCCGATAGTGCAGCAACCATCTTTGCTAGACTACGCTGCGCTGGTAGCGCATATCCCCGAGTTCGGCCGACCATGGTGAGGAGAGGCCGCCATGGCCTTCCTCCTAGTTGGTACAGCTGCTTTCACCGCTCTAGTTACCGCACTCACCAGTTCCTCAGCTCTCTCGTTCACGTCTATGTCCTGGTGTATGTCACCATCTGGCAAAGCAGAAATGTCGCACTCCCTCGCTAGGCGTTCCCAATCAGCTCTTTTATAATTCATTTGCGCCTCCCACCCCGCATGGCCCACATGCACTCTCTGTCATCTAGGGTGAAAGTTATGAAATTGTGGTCGCTATTGGTGGCATTTTCTTCAACCTTCCACTGTTGAATGATGTTGACTGCGTTTGGTGTGACTAAGGGCACATCAATGTTTGTGCCTTGTCCTCCTCCCGTAGCATGGGTAGGAGGGTTGCTGGGCTTGTTGGCCACCACTAGTTGCAAGATAATGATGAATTCTTTTACCTCTTCTCCGTTTGTGTTCCTCGTACTGCTGTACCATAGGCGGGGTTTTGCATTGATGTCAGCAGTTATTATCATTTTTCGTCCCTGCAACGCCGTGATTACTGTAGTCAGGTGGTCAAGATGTCTCTCGATGTTATCACCGTACTGGAAGTACATGTTAACTAGTGTGATTACTCCCACGGGAGATTGCAACTCCACGACGCTACAGTGACCAGTTGTGTGCAGTGAGAGTATCGTAGCCCGCAGGACTTTGTTATTATTATCGCCGCTTTCTGATCTTCCCCTCTGCTGACTACTTGTCATGTCGCAGCTGCAAATGCTGTTTTTTCAGCTTGGGAGTACTACTCCTGCAGACAGAACACATCCAGTCTCTTCTACTCCACCTCCTTGCGCAGCTCCTGCGTCACTAGTCTGCTGTTGTGAGTATTACGTTGGCCAGTGGTTATTATGGAAAGTACGTATGGATGTGATCGTTTGGCCAAGTCTTGCTCTGGAGTATTGCTGTGCGGTGTGGGATCCGCATCAGATGGGACTGAAGGATGACATCGAAATAGTACAAAGAAGGGCAGCTCGTTTTGTATTATCGCGAAATAAGGGGGATAGTACGACAGACACGATAAGTGAATGAATTGGAGTGGAAATCATAAAAACAAAGGCGTTTTTCGATGCGGCGGGATCTTCTCATGAAATTTCAATCACCAGGTTTCTCCTCCGATTGCGAAAACATGCTATTCGCACCCACCTACAGAGGGAGAAATGATTATCACGATAAAATAAATCAGGACTCGCACAGAAAAATTTAGGTGCTCGTTTTTCCCGCCAGCCGTTCGAGAGTGGAACGGTAGAGAGACAGCTTAAAGGTGGTTCACTGAACCCTCTGCCAGGCACTTTATTGTGAATAGCAGAGTAATCACGTAGATGTAGATGTAGATCTGCGACATTGCTTGCATATCTTCCATTGGGCTGTCAACATTGTGGTTTCAACATGATTGTGGCTCAGCACGCACACCACATTTTTCTATATCACCACGGGAAGTGTCAGATCGCGTGCGCAACCGTCGGTGAGTCGGAAGAGGCGGTCCAGTGCCTTGGGCTGCAATACTGCCGGATCTTACCTCACCTGGCTTTTGTTTGGGGCATTACTCGAAGAGTGAAGTTTATAATGAAGTGCCACTAACGCCCGGTAACACGGTTCAGAGTACCACCAATGCATGTCAGCGATTACACTGGAAACACTTCTCAGTTTTTCGAATCTTTCCATATGCTAATACGTAAGTGCATCGAAATGGGTGGCGACATCTTTGAGTACTTAATGTTTCTTTGGTGCTCCAGTGTATTACGTCCCTGTTCGATAGACTTCCACTCGAAAGTTGTGCATTAGTTACATTCGTCTTTGTTCTGAACAGAGAACGGAATACATTTTGCTTACAACAGTTCCTGTTTAAGTTTCTGGTTCTCCTGTTGAACTCCTGTTTATCGATGATGGATACTTCAGTTTGTGAGTAGCTGAAAATCACTACAGACAGAGAAATGGAGTGGACAGAGTAAGTAGTATGGAACTTTTGTCAAGAAAAAACAAACTTGGATGTGATGAAAGTTGAAGGAAAGAGAATAGCGACATACCGTGTGTAATAATGACATCCTGAATATCAACATTCGAAGTGACCTGAGAAACCTATGAAGCATTCTATCATCAAGGATACAAGTTTATGTAAGAGAGCCAAAGGAAGGTCATCATCAGAGACATTATTAAATAAAAGAAAGGAAAGAAGGAAGAGTAGCCACGTCGATATCGAGGTCTTTAGGACAGACCACAAGCTCAGAATGTTCCAGGAATGGGGAAGGAAATCGGCCGTGAATTTAGGGAACTCACGGATATCTAAATCTGGATTGCAGGAGGCGGATTTGAACCGTTGTCCTGAATGCGAATCCAATGTGCTAATCAGTGTGCATCTCGCTCGGTTTAAATAACAGCAGTATTTTGGTATAAGTAATAAACAAACTGACGATTAAGATTTTAGAAAAAGCGTTTAAATCATAGCACTGAATGGAATGAATCACTGGCAGTGAGAACAGTATCGGGAAGAAACTGGACGAAATTGAACTTTGAAGCTTCATAGAAATGTTAATGAACTTCCAAGTGGAGAATTACTAGGAAGAATAAACAGGGAATAACACTGCACCTTCTAATTAAATTAGTGACTGCTTAATTGCACATCTACTTCGCTGCACTGAAATGGTTGATTTGACACAGAAAAGTCTAATCGAGAGAAAAATATTTTTTGTGAGATGAAAAATACCATGAACGGATTCAAATTTTCAAGGGGTTTTTTCATAATAAGTATGCAGAGACGATTTGAAGGGCAATATATAATCAATGAAATCTCTGTTAATTATAAACATAACAAACACAACTAGCTTACACACTTTTGCTCACAAGCATTTCCTTCTCACTTTCTTTACACATCCCCTTATAGCACCTCCATTTCTCAGCGATCTACGATCTGTCTTTCCAGTACACTATTCCCAAGTTAAGACTTCCATCTGTTTATACCCTGCTGAAGTTTTGTGTAGTTTGCGAATTATTTCGTTATATGTACACTGTTCGTTTCGGACCACATTGGATTAATAATTTCTCTTGTTACTTTGCTACTATCGTCCTTTGTTTAACAGTCCCAAGATTGTTTCTACATTTTCTAGCGCCTCTAATTGCAGTATATTTTGTCCTCTTCGTTTGCTTTTTGCGCACTCCGTTGTGTAATCATTTTGCCTCATAATTATTCCCCACCAACATGGCTCTGAAGCCTTTCGGATTTTTATTCACAGACTGTTCAGTTGCGTCACACATTTTGTGTGTTTATGTCATCATCATTTTATAATGAAGTCCTGACAGCCTGTAGAGTGGTGGTTAGTGTTGTTTTTATTTCAGTCCTGAGGTTTAAAAAACAACTATGTCTGATCTGAGGTGAAACAGGAGGAAAACGTTTCTGTCTGGCGTCTTTCGTACAATGCATCGCGGCATCAGTTATTGTGACAAAGACAAAATAACGTGTTGCAATTTCACGTGTGTTTTATTCCTCACAACGTCCAAGTAACTGACACCATTTCAGAGAGACCGAAATGAATTACAGTATTCGAATGGAAACAGGAGTATAAAGATCACATTCAACATTCTGTGAACACAGTCCTGATTAAAATTTCAGCAGCGGCACAGAAGCGTCAATACAGTGGACTAAACAAGTTCATGTAGAAGAGCAGACTTTGCCGCCTGGCGGTGTTACATTGGCGGAAACACATTATGGTTAACTACCGAATGTAAGTGTTCACAACAGCATTTCATTATTCATAACATAATTACATCACGTTTCTTGCAAGTTAATTCTGTTGACATTTCACACCGCAATGGAGCCACCAACCAACAAAGCTTCTGTTCTGTTATCAACTTTAAGTTCCAACGAAGGGCTGGATAAATTATCACACACTCCACTGCATACGATTAAATAGTCGGCAGAAACGAAGATACATGACAAGAAAATTATAAAGACAATACCTGAACAATCAACGGGGAACTTTGAGTACGAGGCTTTGGAGGTCGTCTGGAACAATTATTGTTGACCATGTCCTAGAAACGTTTGTGTGGCGAAACATAGTGGGGTGTTGAAAGGGACCGCCATAGTTTAGTATCAGTATCAGAAAGTTTCTTTATAATGCCAGTTTACAAGAAAACAGGATCATGGCTGGCGCAGGTGATCTAAATGAAGCATCTGTAAGGACAGTTGAGCCAGGAGCGTTCCGATAATTGAAACTAAAATCCTACGACAACTCAATTTGACGATCTTTTCGCGTTTTCTGGAATAGTACGTAAAGACAAGTGAGGCCTTTAACACACTAATAAAAGTATAAAGTAATCTGTCGTTAATATACTGTTATTACAAGCACAAGATTTGCGCTTCACACCTGGTGCTGGGCCGCCAAATTTTGTTGCTGAATGTGTGAAAAGAGAAACGATAACATCAGATCACTCGAAACACCTGTATATCTAGGGAATCATGAATAATTTCTAACTTATTCACATTTATAGGCAGCCATAAAGTCCTCCCTAAGTTGGGACGGTCTCGAATGGAGCTGAAGAGTGGTAAGTGAAAATGTTCTGAATGCCAAATCCCACATTTGTGAGAAGAATGGAGAAACAACTTATCTCTTTTTGTATATGACTGGTCTGCGTCCAAAGAATGAAAAGGTAGTCTGACACCACTGAATTACGCTGCTCACCGCATCACCGCGAAAAACGAGACAATTTAGAAAATAAAGACTTTACGAAAGTTTTAGTGCCATACTAGTAGAGTAACTGATCCCAAGTGCCAATAAGAAAGCTGTTACAATTTAATCCTTGGAAAGAAGAAAAAAATCATCAAGCCACTTCCAATGCTATTTATTTAGACAAAAAGTGCCGTTACCACTTTTGAACCGACAGGTTCATTGTTAGAAAGCTGTTCATTTTCATATTACATTTGTTTTTCAGCAACAAGCGTAATATAAACGTGAATAGCCATCTGACGATGAATATGCCGCTTCAAACCCAGTAAGAGCACTATTTGTTTAAACAAGTAGCATTACCAGCAGGGTGTAGCTGCGGTTTTATTCTTGTAAGATTCAGCTTGTATTTCGTACACAGCCTTGGTTTCAAAAATTTCGGTTATCTATAAAACAGTCGGAAGATAGCTTTTGTTTCAAGTGCCGTTAATACTGAGGCACTACGTTTCATTTGTGTAAATACAAGTATAAAAATACAGCATTGTATTCTAAACTAGTACAACTGTGATCAACAAAAACCACTTCTCATATATTTTAACTTATAAACTCCAGAGAAAGTTGATATCTTGAGTCAAAGACCGTGTGCTATCTACAGGGTGACAATTATTGAACTATACGAAACAAAATCGTCATAACGTATGAACGGTTTGCATTAGGACATTCAAACTAAACGACTGAATTTGCATGAGTCTCGTTGTTGTCGGCCATTTCTACATGAACATGTCACGGTACAGCCTGTCTGAGAGTAAAGCGCTTGTGAAGGCCTGCTATGCGACCAAGAAGAGTCCAACTGCGGCTCAAAAGGAAATTTGTGACCGAGTTAAAGCTGAAGACAACCGGTCCAAGTGTGCTAACTATCAAAAATTTCATTCGTAGCTTTCAGAGAACGGGTAGTATTCTTGATGACAATGTTGGAAAAGTCGGTCTCCCAAAAAGGGTGAAAACGCCTGAAAACATCGAGAAGACACACGCTGTGTTTCAAACCAGCCCAAGGAAATCGATCGGACGAGCTGCACAGAAGGTGGGAATCAACCAGGAGACACTGCGACAAATTGTTGTTGAAGGTCTGCTTCTGTTCCCACAAAAAATTCAAACCCATCAGCCGTTAAGTCCCAGGGCCATGGAGCAGCAGTTGTGGCTGAAATGGCTCTAAGCGCTATGGGAGTTAACAACTGAGGTCAACACTCCCCTACACTTAGAACTACCTAAACCTAACGAACCTAAGGACATGACACACATCCATGCCCGAGGCAGGATTCGAACCTGCGACCGTAGCAGCAGCGCGGTTCCGGACTGAAGCGTCTAAAACCGCTCGGCCACAGCGGCTGGCTCAGCGGTTGTGTTTCACCAACACTATTGTCCACAGAACTGACGAACAGGACTTTGATGTGAATACGGTTTGTTTTAGCAACGAAGCCAACTTTCATTTGGATGGGTTTGTCAACATGCAAGACTGGCGCATTTGGGGAACAGAGAATCCGCATTTCATGATCGGAAAGTCTCTTTACCCTTAACGGGTGACTGTGTGGTGTACAATTTCCAATCACGGAATAATCGGTGCGATATTCCTTGATGGCACCGTGACTAACCTACGGTACGTGAAGGTTTTGGAAGATGATTTCATTCCCATTATTCAAAGTGACCCTAATTTCGACAAGATGTGGTTCATGCGAGACGGAGCAGGAGAGTGTTTCATGTCCTACACGAGCTCTTTGTGGACTACAGTCTTGCTCTGGGATATCCAAAGGCCATTGGCATGGGCCTCGTTTGGCCGCCATATTCTCCGGATATGAAAACATACGACTCCTTTTTGTGGGGCTGTATTGAAGACACGATGTACAGCAATAACCGCTAAACCATTGCTGAGCTGAAAACAGCCATTCAGGAGGTCATCGACAGCATTGACTCTTCGGCGGGTCATTCAGAATTTCGCTATTCGCCGCATCATCGTCAATGATGGCAAGCATATCGAATATGTCATAACCTTAATCCGAATATCTGTAGTAACGTTTTCATGTTGCGTGCACGCCGTAGTTTGTAACTAATTTATGGTTTTTCCTATAGTTCAATAATTCTCACCCTGTACTAATGCACACCTGAATGGCTTCCTCCATAGCTTGGCGCACGGAAACAGTCTAGGGACAGGAAACAAAGTGCTGAGAACACGATAGCATTCATAACGTAATTCCCTAAAAAAAGGACACTGAGAACATTTTACGTTTCGACTCTCCAATTGCCCAATTTGTTGATGCGCCATCGTGTTGGGACCACAATTCATCGCGGATGCTCAGTGGTACATCTCGCAAGAAATCCACCACTACCACTTGCAAGAAAGTATGGTGGAAACGACAACACTGCAAGATAAAATCGTCAAGTCAGCTTGTGGCCTGTGCACGTACTCTCTGTCATGCACTTCACAGTCTAATAGCCAGGAGTGGATGGCCACTACAGTGGTTGATGGTACTGTCTTGTTAGTGTCAGGAAGCTGGTAGTACTTCACCATGTACGGGAAAGGAGTGGAACGTTGCGTGGATGCTACCTGGTAGTCGTCCAACGTATCAACATCAAAATAATAGTACAATCATTTTAGTTTCAACTATTACTCAATAAACTCCAGCAGTCGTGTTGATGCTCAGAGAATTCAACGTTCCCAAAAAGAATGTTGCAGGCAGCACATTAAAAGGTGCGACCGTCAGCAGAATTGTGCAAGCAGTAGAGTGATGATGCCACCAACGCAAGCTGACTGCAGAAGTGGGCGGCAAGCAGTTCGCTAGTTAAAGATTGCTGGCTGCACTCAAAGAGATCACAGCATAGACAAGACGTCACGCAGTGTCCGCCCAAAGGAGCAAAGGCAGGCAGCATGGAATCCGCCATCACAAGCGATGAGTGGTTGCCCGACTCCAGGCTTGGAGGGTCGACCGCTAGAGTAAGAGACCTACAGCAGCTGAAGTAGATCTCCAGCTGCCTGCCAGTTGGAGGGCGTTAAGTCCACAATAGCGTACTTGGCACAAGCAGCAGAACTGCAGCCCACTAGCAATGGCAGAGTCCGGAGGTGGTGATTTATTTACCCACGCAGACTTGTGGACCGTTTCAGGTACCCTCTCCAGACAGCTGGCTCGCAGACTGCAATAGATGTGACTGAATATGACAAACATTTATACGAAATTGGCTCGTCCTTGTTTTGCTACATCATCACTTTCTATCACGTAAGCCACTATTAAAACAACGGCTCAGAAGTGAAGCTACTAAGTCACTCAGACTGCAACAGCTCTGTCTTTCTGCTCCGTCAATGCTATTATATCTCGGTTGCAGCATGTTCTGGGTCGCTACAATTAAACTGATGTTGTTCTGAGTGCTGTAGTAGTGACCTTATACATCGCAGGACGCTGAAACGTATGTTCATTAACCGTTTCCCTCGTGGAGTCTGCTGAACAAGAAATACCTTTCTGCCCCTGGGAGAAGTATGGTGTCAGAATACAGTGTTGTGCAGGAAAAGTAAAGGAAGATTAGATACGTGATAACGTTGGTTCTGGAAAGTTTATTAGAATATGGTCACAAGCAACAAAATGTATTCATTATGGTCTCTCGGCTCAGCAACATGCTGTGTCTAAAGTTGCTCGCAGCATATCTGGCGTAATCCGGGCCATGTGTCAGATCAGGATGAATCCGGATACATCCCTGATAGACATTGTTTCTCAGATATACCCACAACCAGAAGACACATAGATTTAGGTCGTGTGATCTGGAGATCAGGATGAGTCCGGATACATCCCTGATAGACAATGTTTCTCAGATATACCCACAACCAGAAGACACATAGATTTAGGTCGTGTGATCTGGAAAGCGACACACCTTGAAATTGCCTGGAGATGATGTGGTCGTTACCTGAGGTTACTCGAAGCAAATCTTTCACCTGGCAAGAAGCATGTGGCGTCGCCCCATTTTGCCTGACGATAGTGTTGTGGAAGCAGTTGCATTCTTGCAAAGCTAGAATCACGTTTGGACAATGATATCCTTATAATGCGCAGATGTCACTGTACAGCTAGCAGGGCCTCGAGGTGTTATCTCCTCGAAGAAAAATGGACCGAGAGTGAAGGAGCTTATGAAACTACACCTTACAGTCACATACGTTGAATGCAAAGGATGTTACTGCACAACATGTGGTGGAGTAGAGCCGCAGATACGATGGCTCTGTGAATTCACGACACCATGCAGAGTAAAATATGCCTCGACCAGAAAAATAATATTCCCCAGTCATATTCATCCATTTCCATACGCGCTAAAAAACAAACGGTAAAGTCACAATGTTGTAGCCTATCTTGGGGGTTCATTTGGTGTACATACTGAATCTTGTAGGGATACTAGTGTAAAATGCACTGCAAAGTCGTTTGAACTGTTCACGAGGGGAGAGACAATTATTCCCATGGCACAGCTCGAGCACTGGCAGAAGAATTTGAGGCACGTGTTGCATGCTCGGCAATAGCTGCAGAAACTTCAGTTACTCTCATGTAGCTGCAGCACCACCTAATTCACCTATGTCTTCTAATTTCTTGATCATGCTCTTTAGCCCATTTATCGACATGGGACCTTTCGCAGCTGTTACTGTCGGCAACGTTCCTGTAATTGAGCTGTCGTTCCGATAAAACAACTTTACCACCAGTATACGGTCTTTCTTCACAACAGTCATCGCGTTTTGTACAGAGAACTTGATTCTTCTTAACTGGCCGGCCGAAGTGGCCGTGCGGTTAAAGGCGCTGCAGTCTGGAACCGCAAGACCGCTACGGTCGCAGGTTCGAATCCTGCCTCAGGCATGGATGTTTGTGATGTCCTTAGGTTAGATAGGTTTAACTAGTTCTAAGTTCTAGGGGACTAATGACCTCAGCAGTTGAGTCCCATAGTGCACAGAGCCATTTGAACCATTTTCTTCTTAACTCTTTACACAAACAGTTATTTTACAAAAGAAATCAACATGCATCGCCAAGCGACAAACGGCATACTGACGTCAAAATAGGAAATATTTCACATTCTGACTGCTTGGAGCGCTATATTCTCACCTGGTGGCAGAAAGTGGAACTATAATTTTATCCAGCATGCACGATTAGTGCACCGATTAATGAATGTACCAACGATGTTTCAGCGGCATGCGATGTATACAGCCTGCACTGCAGCACTCTGAGTAACGTCAGTTTAATGGTAACTATCCGGTAATAATCGGCTTGATACCTTGGAGCTAATACTTGTCATACCAACAAGTAGCCCCTGTTGTAACTGTGTCAGCCCAACCTGCTTCCTTGGCTCTTGCATTAGCTGTGACTGCGGAGGGTACGTAGTCATGGCCAAAAATTCTGGTTGGACTACAACTGTGATTTGCTGAGTAAGTAAGCAGTTGAAAGTAATGTAATAACAAGTGGTCCTTTTAATATTAACATTAAATGAGTCTAACTCGTTCTAGAGGGAACTAAATACGACGATATAAATATTAGTGTGAAAGTTAAAACGATTTCGTTCTCCTTTTAACGCGGACCGTTTCCTCATATCTGAGCCAATGTAAAAGATTCTTCCCTCACAGACTCAAGGTGTGTGTGGCGGGAACTGTGTAACTCTGTATTTTTTTATTTGAATATTAACTAGACTTGAACATTCTTTGATGAAAGTTGCTCATGGGGTGTTCTCTTTGCTAATCATTTCAAATAACTCTGCTGTCTTATAGGAGCAGACTGTGGCAGCGTATGAGATGCATCAGTTCGCTGTCTGCAGCAAAGCCGCCAGGCGTCTATACCGCCGCCGTCGATCAGATATCCCAGAAGCGGCCCCAGATGCAGCATGTGGGATCCCGATTGAAATAACTGAATACAGTTCTCTGTGATGGTGATTTATGAGATGAAGAATTTTGCACCGTAATGTCGGGCATTGATCAGCTAGAACATAGAGCACAAGAAACAGATTCATTTAATTACTTCATGCCTTCTACCAATCACTGATATGTAGTCAGATTCATTCAGATCCAAAATTTTTCTCAAAAATCGCTATATTTTTTTAAATTTAAGAGTCTAGTGACATAATTTTATTACTTAACTTCTTACCTAATTTCCTCATGCTCTTAGTTTTTATCGGCTCAGTGTTAGTCACTGATTGTTGTAAAACACATCTTTGTCTGTTTACACTACCGTTAAAATGAAATAAACGAATCTAGAAACTCTTATTTTTATTTCACACTGTTTGCTAACACACCAATAGACACATTAATTTGGTCGTATCATTGGCATAAAGTGTGAACTTATTGGAACCACCCAGAAACATGCGCAAATTCTGGTCCTCTGCAATGTAAGAAAAACGTATCTCAGAAAGTGAGGCATTTCTGTATCTAATATACACTGAAACGTCAAAGCAACTAGTACAGGCATGCTTATTCAAATTCAGCGATATGTAAACAGGCAGCATACGGAATTGCGGTTGGAAACTCCTATATAAGAAAACAGCAGTTGTTAGATCGGTTACTGCTGCTACAATGTCAGAGTATCAAATTTTTGAGTGAGTATGAACCTCATGTTATAGTCGGCGGACGAGCGATGGGACACAGGATCTCCGAGATGGCGATGAACTGGAGATTTTTCCCGTGCGACCACATCAGGAGTGTACCGTGAATATCAGGAATCCGGTAAAACATCAAATCTCCGCCATCGCTGCGGCCGTAAGAAGATCCTGCAAGAACGGGACCAACGACGACTGAAGAGAATCATTCAACATGACAGAGGTTCAACCCTTCCGCAAATTGCTGCAGATTTCAGTGCTGGCCCATCAACAAGTGTCAGCGTTCGAACCATTCACCCAAACATTATCAACATGAGCTTTCGGCACCGAAGGCCCACTCGTGTACCCTTGATGACTGCTCGACACAAAGCTTTATGCCTCGCCTGGGCCCGTCAACACCGACATTGGACTGTTGATGACTGGAATTATGTTGCCTGGTCGGAAGAGTCTGGTTTCAAATTGTATCGAGCGGATGGACGTGTAAGGTTATGGAGAAAACCTGATGAATCTAAGGACACTGCATGTCAGCAGGGGACTGTTCAGGCTGGTGGAGACTCTGTAACGGTGTTGGACGTGTGCAGTTGGAGTGATGTGGGACCCTGATACGTCTAGATACGACTCTGACAGGTGACACGTACGTACACATCCTGTTTGATTGCCTGCATCCATTCATGTCCATTGTGCATTCCGACGGGCTTAGACAATTCCAGCATGACAATGTGACACCCCACACGTCTAGAATTGCTACAGAGTTGCTCCAAGAACACTCTTCTGAGTTTAAACACTTCCACTGGCCACCAATCTCCCCAGACATGAACATCACTGAGCATATCTGGGGTACCTTGCAACGTGCTGATCAGAAGAGATCTCCACCTCCTCGTACTCTTATGGATTTATAGAGAGCCCTGCATGATTCATAGTTTCACTACCCTCCAGCACTGCTTCAGTCATTAGTCAAGTTCATGCCACATTGTGTTGCGGCGCTTCTGCGTGCTCGCAGGTGCCCTACATGGTATTAGGCAAGTGTACCAGTTTCTTTGGCTCTTCAGTGTTATTTTAAATGTCAGGGAGCCATTTCTGAAAGTATTTGTTTGGAGTGTGCCCTTGTAGGGATGCGGAATTTAGACGATTAATAGCAAAACCACGAAGGAGACAGAAGTTTTTGAAATATGGTACTACAGAGGAGTGCTGAGGATTAGATGGATTGACTCATACGAACTTAAGAGAAAAGAAATGTATGGAACTTTTTCATTGAAAGAAGGGTCGACTGGAAACTAGCCAGGTAGCAATTAGTTGCATGAAGATTACATATGTGAAAGTGAGATGTGTCATAATTAAATATTTTATATCAACTGCATAGTGAGTAAACATGCTTCTGTGGTATACAGTGTGTGTGTGTGTGTGTGTGTGTGTGTGTGTGTGTGTGTGTGTGATGCGTGTGTGTAAAATTTTATGGGACTTAATTGCTAAGGTCATCAGTCCCTAAGTGTACACACTACTTAACCTAAATTATCCTAAGGACAAACACACACACCCATGCCCGATGGATGGCTCGAACCTCCGCCAGGACCAGCCGCACAGTCCATGACTGCAGCGCCTGAGACCGCTCGGGTAATCCCGCGCGACATACAGTGTGTAGTCGACAACATAATCGAACAGCAGTCGCAGATTAAAACGTTTTAGGGTGTTATACCTGCTTAGGGAATAAACACGTGATATAGAAAGTGCCGAGCCCATAAAGAAATACGATGAGACACTTGACGTAAATTACCCTAATAGCGCCGTGTGTTCCATTCACTCCACAAGTGTGAGTGTCAGAGCTCATAGCCAACTTAATTGGTAGAGATACTTGTTAGTGAACCGTTAAGTGTAACGGTAGTTTTAAGTGTAAGTCCTGTTGACTAACGTAAGTGATGGGGGGAAGCGCAACTCCATGCATAGGAAAGACAGTTACTAACAACCCCTTACGAAAAATATAACAAACGAACATCACGAATATTAAGGGTTAAAAATCGATAGATTGGGTAAAAAGTTGTGAAAAAAATCTGGCATTAGCGAGGCACTAAACCACTATATAGCACATACAGTGAAGAAAACTAAACTTTGTAAAACAGTATCGTATGAAAATTTGAAATGGGAAATTCACATACAAATGGCACTGTTAACACTGTTACTATAAAACACGTAACAAAACAGCCCCAAGAAACAATGACTGCAACAAACATTACAAAACTTAAAGATACACTTTTTTATCATCTCACAATTCTAATTTGTATATGTTGACTTCTGACTGCCAATTCTTGTTTCCTGGTCTAGTTTCCAATCGATTTTGAACATGTTTCTTTTTTAGGCATCATTGTAATTCTGCGTAACTTTCGCAGTTGACCCAGTTTGTAAGTATTGACCATATTTTTTCAGCAATTATAAAATGTACTTTATCACCTGGTTTCTGTCATTTGTTTGTAACACAAGAATTGGAAAATGGTATTTCACTTATACCAGTTATCTACTACAAATTTTTTTTAATACCAGCTTACACTATTACACGACGTCATTACTATAATTTATGTGTTGCTTCCATTCGTACCTGGACCAATACGACTGTTGTGAGTGTTGTTTTATAGACTTGATCGACTTCATTCATAAATTTGCAAGTGATTAAGCTTACACACTTAATCACTTTGCAAGTGATTAATCTTTCGATACCCTCCTGTATTCAACAAGCTTTCCGAAGAAACCGTTAAATTGTTTTAAACGCCTCTTTAGTTCTATTTTGATACTGATTCCGATTGTTATCGGCGTTATTCTGAGGCTGGAAACATAAAATGTATGTATCACACAACAGAAATAAAATGACTTGAACAAAAAGGCAAAACAAATTCATTTGCTACCCTCATGGATCTCCCTTAGCCTAAAACAGAAAGCATTTAGCCGTGTCTACTTTGAGGGAAAGAGCTACATAATGAAGTGAAAATTACTGTTTGCGGAGTCGGGGAAAATGCTGATAATGGAGGTAATGTTTGTGGAAGGAAGTACCACACCTCTGCTAAACTCGATATATTGGCCAGTGAATGGCTATAGAAACCTATGCTTGCGTTACATGAGCCCTATGTTTACAACTTGCGAACCCTAGACGACCACAAAGAAGACCTCTACGGCAACAGAGGTGGAAGAGGCGGACGTGGTGTCAGCTGTAATAGCTTGTTGTTTGCGCTATGCAGTGAACAGTAATTCCCTGAGAGAGGATTATCACGTCAACAGAGCTCGTTAATTAAGGAATAAAGGCTTCTATCCGAGCGCAAAACTCTTTCGTTAGTAACCTTTTGGTAAGTGCGTTTTATAACTTGCTTCTAATTTTAGGCGAGAAGAAAAGATAAGTTAACTCTCTGGCATCACACACATTAGACGTAACGTTACTACCAGGATGTTAGCACTCTTTTTGCACTGGAGTGTCTGCAGTTATGAAATTTTCTGAGAAATAAAAAAACGTGTGCCATATCACGAGATGAAAGCGCGTCCTTGCCTTTTGTGGACAGCTCCCTTATCCACAGAGCGTTCAGGCACAGATTCACGACAAGCATCAGAAATCTCTTCTGCCACAGTATCTTTTCTACCAACCAAACTCTTATTTTCAGCAGTCTAGCTGTATTCAACTTGAACGACAACAAGGAAAGCAGCAGATAACAATGACAACAATATCTTCACACGTTACAGATAAACTACGCGTGGATTCGCCTGGGTTTTGCTTACAAGGAAACCAAGTAATTCTGTTAGGGACGGCTAATGACTTTGCAGCGTGAATGATGTAAGATTTGGGAGTAAAACTTTTTGTTTTAAAATGGTGTCTTCTTCTTACTGCTAGCTTAATGAAAAGCGTTAAGCAAGTAATGGTGAAATTAATCAGTTTTGCTTCCACTAGAGTTCGACTCATGAGCCTCCATAAAATGTTAAATAGAGCAAGATAAACACTGTTCATAGGGCGTCCCAACACGTGTTTGGATTGCAAAATATTGGCTTCGTCACTGTCCAGGGAAAAACCAACGCATTCATCACATTTTACCCTAAATGAAAGCGGTCGTAAGTTTATTACAATTGCGGGCAGGAATCTGCGGTGAAATAATGTTCACTTCTCACTTTACAGAACTGAATTTATTCTAGCAAAAACCAAACGAAGTATCCTTTCACGTTATTCTCAACAGTTTGTTATTAAAGTAATGTTTGTCATTGCAAAAGCCTAAGTGGATTGAACAGCAAGATGAGCTAGCTTAACCTTCAGAAAATCGACGAAAATTATTTAAAGTGTTTCAGCACGCTTATAAGTTGAAGTTCGGTTATCACGAACTAACGAAAATTTTAATTGCAGATCACCATAAAATGTAACTGCAGAACAGTTCATAGACATTTCGACAAAGTCTAACCCAGTATTACTCAGAATACAAACGCAGAACAGTGAATCAGACTCCTGGAGATCGTCACAAATGAAACTGGTCCCGCCAGAAAACTTAGAAAATGTATTGGTTACACAAACGAGGCGACTTACAACCGCACATACGTCCTATCCGTACGCAAACTCCGCTCCAACTGAGCGGTAAAATCCTAGTGTGTCGCACGAAAATGGCCGCTGATACTAACAGCCTCGTAGTGAACGTGAGTCAGCTCAAGTATCTCCGTCTTTCTAAAGCATATATAAACTACAGATTTAGTGTTATCTAGACATATTACGCATAAATATGGACGTAAATATGATCACATTTACAAAACTGCTCGTAGTTTTCGTTTACCCTTATTGGTTTTCTCATAAATAGTACTTTTGATCACATGAACGCTATTTTGCGTCGCTGTATCACTAATAAATGTTAAACACTTAAAATAATTACAAAAAATTTAACTATTAACGTAAGTAACTGTACAGACTGCTTTAACTGCTCAATTAAGATTATACTGCTTTTTTATTTACCTAGTCATCATTCCAACACTGTCATACGTATGTAGTCACAGTGATACTACTTATGGATTAGTTTTAATGTCGAAGAGCTAGTATTAGTTTTCTGTTTCCCTATCGTAATGCCCCAAAATTGAAAAGTAGTGTGAATGGTATACGTATGTGGCATTACGTACGTAAGTCGCCTCAACTTATAATCAAAGAGTCAATTTCGATATGAAAAAGAGGGTTTGTTAATTTTATTTGTATTTGCTGCTGAAAATGTTGTCAAGATTATGTTGTAGAAAGAGCATATGCAGCGGAGCCTGTCGCGGCCAGAGATGGCACACAACCGCGACGATAGCAGCAGAGTGGCGCGCGGCAAAGATATCGAATGATGCGCAGTTGGCCTCTATAGAAGAAGAACGAAAGCATCTAATAATGAAAGTTGTGAAAAAGAGACAATTACGTGACATGTTTGTTTGGTAAAAAATTCTGGTGCTTGGTTTTGTCCCTTGTTTCAAGAGGAGATGCCGTTGAGATCTCGTATAGAGAGTTGCATTTGAGACACCGGGCAGTTAGTCACCATTGAGGTCACGGGGTAACGTCAGTCAGTTCGTGACACTCGGGAAGTAAAAGCCTATTTGGAGTGGCGCTCGAATGATTTAATATCGGATTTGGGCTTCTACAGTTATTAGTTGAATCTGTGATGGGGTTATGGCCTATATGGGAAGTTATAAGTAATTATTACGCGAAGTGTATTGTTCGCAAGCAGTAGTGGGATGTGCGATGATATTTGGAGTTTGCTTTAAAAGAGTAACTCGTTGTGAGACACGCTAAGAGATTGGATTCTCTCGCGTTTTCATGTGATTAGTGATAGTGTAAAGTTTGGTTGAGCTAACCTTGGAGTTACTCGCAGTCAGGCCTTCCGTACCTCGTGCTAACGGGAGGTTCTTTTCAATATTGATTGTGTGTATTTGGTATCGCCTTGTAACACTCCGGTTTATTTTACTGACTTATCCCGCTCGATCGGGATCTGATAGCAGCCCAAATAGATATTAATTAATGTGACCGTGTACCTAATGGGGCTGGCAATCGGATTGGACTGCTGCGGAGTTATTACATTCCATTTTGTCCTCCTCGAATGCTGTAATAATGAAATGTCTGGTGCCAAGAAGAACGACAACACAGCTTCATTAATCAACAACCTATATTCATCACAAAAACACAGGTCAAAGGAGACAGCCACTGCCTTCGTCGTACAGAATTAATAACGGCTAATACCAGCACAGGCCCTTTCGTTATTCATTATCGTCACACGCAGTTTCAATCACTGTAATCCAACACTTCAATCCAACACTGCAATCCAACACTGCAATCCAAATAATGCCGGCGCGGTAGACGCGTAATTACAAATATCGGCACAAAAAAATCACTGAATCACACTAGTAACTATACTTTTTCACTTTCCCGTATATTTCTAACACAAAGGGGTTAAACCACGGCGATGGCCACTCCCTTTGTCGGTACGGTCTTGCATTCCGGCCACCGGCCGCCCCACGGCCCGGCCCGCAGCCTGGGTCCCACTCTACTGACTCAACACTCGCTCTCGCTCTCGCCACCCGACGCACACTATCGATTGTTTGTCCTGTCGACCTGTGCTGTCGCAAAACTTATAGTAAGGGCCTACGGACCCCTTACAGCCTTCACGCGAAAACTTTGTGTGTGATTAGTTTAATTAGGGTAAGCACAAACGTGCATGTGCCGTTGCCGCTTCTGTAATAAGAATTTGCTAAAGCTTTGGCGTGAGTGTGCGATTGTATTGATTGTAATTGTGGGGAAGTCCTAAGGTAATAGGATCCCCGGCTGAAGGAACTCTCAAATTGAGGTGCGGCCTGTGATTGTCGCCTACTTACTGTGAGAACGGATGTCCTAGTTTGATTAATGTAAACGGGAGAACCAATCTGTGTCAGATACTTTGTGACACGCACGAATTGGTGTAATAGTAATTTTCCATCCGACGAAACTGACATAACCAAGACCTATTAATTGAGTAGAGCACGATAGTTATCTCTTTGAAATTGTGAGTGCTGAGTGTTTTAAATTTGGTATAGAGGGTCCGCGTATGTCAACGCCTGAAGAGGGAGAAATTTGTTTTGATTTGAGTGAATATTAATGATTCTTTAAAGTGGCGGTGACGCTTAGGTTTCTTGTTTCTTTTTTTTACTAGCTTCCACTTAGTGGGGAAGTAGTTTACCACCAGCACTGACGCCTGACGGAACACACTGAAAATTAAGAAAATGGCTAAAAATATGATGCTCAGGCCCTGTGCATGATAAAAGAAAAATTGGTTTCTCGTGGTATCATTTCTCCCCATATAAAATAACTTGAAAATACGATAACGAAATCTTTGAATCTCAAAAAGTAAAAAGGTTGATGATTACGCAGTGAATCAAAATGGTTCAAATGGCTCTGAGCACTATGGGACTTCACATCTGAGGTCATCAGTCCCCTAGAATTAGAATTACTTAAACCTAACCAACCTAAGGATATCACACACATCCATGCCCGAGGCAGGTTTCGAACCTGCGACCGTAGAGGTCGCGCGGTTCCAGACTGAAGCGCCTAGAACCGCTCGGCCACACCGGCCGGCCGCAGTGAATCAAAACAGTAAAGAACAAGCAGGACAAAGAATATTAATGTGAAATATAAGTCACACTGAGAGTCTGTTACGATAATTAAGTAAAGTTTGGTTTAAAGTGAAGGAAAGAGGTTTATGTCTGACTGTTTAAGTGATAAAAAGTGGAAAAGTTAAGTTATGGGGAATTAATAATGAAGGTTGTAGCATAAACCATTATCATTGATAGCGTGGAAATAGCATTGCCCATTGTGTGTGTTCGTAAAAAGAAATATGCAAGGATAGAGTTGCAGTGCAGTGACTGTATAGGATTAATAATCTCTGACTAGCAACGCTCAGTCAAGACGTAAAACTATATCGCTGGCGTGCTCTTACGAAAATTAAACTAACTAAACTGGTAGCCAAGAAAGTTCAGTCTAGATTGATTGCTTCAGTGGGGATCTATTAAAACGGACGCTTAAACTCCACGTTGGATAGTTTTCAAGCTGGGAAAGAGATAAGATAAGTCCTAGGTGAAGCCTTGGGTTACGTAAGCGAGGTTTCCAATCACGTGGGTCTAGTGTAGCAGGGGATACAACCCGTCGGCTTTGGACAATGACGTCACATGTCGCCAGAGAGCATTTTACCATTTTCGCTTTTGCTGTTATGTTTCAGTTTCGTTTTTTTACTGATTGCTTAATAAAGTGGATCTGTTTATTCTATCTCGTGATATTAAAAAAAAAGCCAAAAAACACTTATCAGCTACTGAAGGGAGCTACAACACTAAGAAGAATCGCTTCTCGTTTGGCGACTTGTGACGTCATTGTCCAAAGCCGACGGGTTGTATCCCCTGCTACACTAGTCCCGATCACGTTGCTGTGAAGAGTGGCACATCGCAGTGAGTTGGGCTTAATTGACTTAAGTAACGCATCCTGATCAGACGTGTAGTTTCTGCTTGGTTCCATCGACTAGTAGATTACTTTTGGTGTTAGCTTGCTGTCCGAACCTGTAAAATCTTGTGATAGTCAGATGCGTTAACTAAAATTTTCAGTCGGGAGCTAGCACTAGCCGATAAAACCAGAACTCGTTTGTACTAGTGTTGGCCCAGTTGCATCTTCGGCAGTAGCTATTGTGCGAGTGGTAAACATTTGCTTAAACTTTCCATCCTCACAACTACTTGCAGATAGCTGATATACACCTGTCATCTCTGTGTATCAGTGTCATCCCACCCAGGTTTGACACACTGATAAATAGTAGTCGCTTTAGCGGGTGTTGTTGGCTAGCGCAGTAAATATAATTTAGCAGACACACCACCACCGAGGAGCAGTACACTATCCCACACCATGCATTCCGTCTCCCTTCACGCCCCTATTCTACATTATAATAAGGAATATATCGTTAGATTAGATGCTAGTGTTGTTCATCTTATTCCCTACTGTACAGGCATTTCCTAGATGCATCATCACAGTGGTTAAAAATCAAACTCTGACGAGGGAATGTTCCAGACTGACATGCAGAAACCTACCCATAACTTTTTGTGCAGGAAGAATAGATTGAAAGAAATATACTGACAAAATTTTAGCTTCTAAGTAACACTGCAAATATTTTTCGGTAAATGTTGAAGTTACACACGAGAAACCGCTTACAACAGTGGTTTGTACAGTACTTCCTGCCCAGCAAGCGAAACGGCGAATCGTAGTTTTTGTGTAGCCTTAATGGTTTTATCACAAACGGTATTTTTGTTCATATGGACGTTTTTTGCAACGTTATATCACTAATAAATATTAAACACTTAAACTAATTACAGTCGTACACCTCTAATTATCGCTATTTACTAGTTCTGCCACTAATATCACTGTTGCATGTTTTATTTACTAGAAAATTAACTTTCTCATGCCCAGGATGTGTATTCCGGCCTGTAATTTGAAATATGCAATACTCCCAGAAAATGTATGACAACAGTTCGATACTGCTTAATGAGCTCTATCAATTAACGCTACATTTGTCTGAAGCTGTTAAGGCGCTGGAGTGTTATTAATTTTTTAATATCACTTTATATCCACAATATTCACCTTTTAATAAATTTAAATCTATATCTCCTAGCAAGGGCGTGTCTTCATTTATGCACTCGTATAATTGTTGTCTTTAAAACCATGTAACAGGCTTCCCTGTAACCGGATTGGTTAATTTTTTATTTAGAATGTCCATTATTCCTTTTTTTATTATTTACGAGGGTCAGTAAAAAAGAAATGCACACTACTTTTTTAAATCCATCTTTTATTCTACATGTTGGAAAGTTTTACAGTGTGTAGATACACCTTTGGGGAACAATATTATCATTTCTCCACAAAATTTCCATCCCTCCCAACTGCCTTACGACATCTTGGAACCAGAGCCTGTATACCCGCACGGTAAAATTCTGGACCAGCCTGTTGGAGCCACTGTTGGGCAGCGTGCACAAGGGAGTCATCATCTTCAAACGTTGTTCCGCGAAGAGTCTTTTTCAGTTTCCCAAAGAGATGACAGTCACATGGAGGCAGGTCAGGACTGTAAGGCAGGTGTTTCAGTGTTGTCCGTCCGAGTTTTGTGATGGCTTCCATGGTTTTTTTGACTGATATGTGGCCGTGCGTTGTCGTGCAACAGCGAAACATCCTGCTTTTGCCAATCTGGTCGAACACGACTCAGTCGAGATTGAAGTTTCTTCAGTGTCGTCACATATGCATCAGAATTTATCGTGGTTCCACTTGGCATGATGTCCACAAGCAAGAGTCCTTCGGAATCGAAAAACACCGTAGCCATAACTTTTCCAGCAGAAGGTAAGGTTTTGAATTTTTTTTCTTGGGTGAATTTGCATGATGCCACTCCGTTGATTGCCTCTTCGTCTCTGGTGAAAAATGATGGAGCCATGTTTCATCATCTGTCATAATCCTTCGAAGAAATTCATCTCCACCATTCTCGTACTGTTCCAAAAGTTCGCTGCATACCGTTTTTCTTGTTTCTGTGTGAGCCTCTGCAACATCCTGGGAACCCACCTGGCACAAACCTTTTTTAACGCCAACACTTTCAGTAAGCTGCAAACACTTCCTTCCCCTATCCCAACGTAGCGTGACAATTCGTTCACTGTGGTGCGTCCGTCAGTAGTCACCAATTCGTTAACTCTCTGCACTTTCTCTGGAGTGTGTGCAGTACGAGGCCTGCTGCTGCGAGGACAGTCCTCAATATTGCCGTGCCCGCTTTCATCACGTAACCTGCTTGCCCACCAACTAACTGTACTGTGATCGACAGCAGCATCTCCATACATCTTTTTCAACCTCTTGTGGATGTTTCCCGCTGTCTCGTTTTCACAGCACAGGAATTCTATGACAGCACCTTGCTTCTGACGAATGTCAAGTGTAGCAGCCATCTTGAAAACATGCTATGACGGCGCCAGTCACGGGAACAGGTTCGACTAAGTTTGAAAACAAGCGGGGATCTGCCAAGTACGTGTTCAGACCGCCACGCTAGCTGACCTGCGGGGAGGATATCTCATACGTTGAGCTTCGCCGATCGTCGCGCGTCAATCGTGCTGCCACCTACTGACAACGCCACAACCTGTTCCAGCCTAACATGGCCCACAACTGTCACATTTTGCTCCCTCCTGCCCGTAAAAACAGCCTCCGAGTAGCCTGTCAATGTTATGACAGGACACGCGCGGATTCCCATGTCTGCTGTTGATGTTTTTCATTGGCCGTTTCGGTATGTATTCTCTCTCTCTCTCTCTCTCTCTCTCTCTCTCTCTCTCTCTCACTCCCTCTTTCTGAACTTTGAAGATCACTTCAAACTGGAAAGCGCAGACGAAAAGGGTCTTGGAAATAGATTATAAAATGAATATCAACAAAAGTAAATGGACAGTAATGGAATGTCATCGAATTAAATCAGGTGCTGTTGGGTGAATTAGATCAACGAATGAGACACTGAAAGTAGTAGATCAGTTTTGTTACTTGAGCAGCAAAATATGTGAGAATGACCAAAATAGAGTTGTATAATAAGATTAGTGGCAAAAACAAGAAAATCATTTCTGGCAAAGGGAAGTTACATTGAATATAAATTTATTAGGAATACTTATCTGAAAGTGTCTGTCTGGAGCGTAGTGCTGTATGGAAGTGAAAGATATACGGAAAACTGTTGACGCAGCCTATAAGCTTTCACTTTTGTTGCTATTTGGAAATGCTGAAACTGTGATAGATGGTTCTGATAACTAATAAGGAGGTATTGAATCGAAATAGGGTCAAAAGGTATTTATCTCAGCACAGAAGATGGAATCAGTTCACGTGACACATTCTCAGGTATCAAGGAATTGTTAATTTGATAATGGATGAGTGCGTAACTGTTATGGAATCGTTCGACTTCGAAAATCAACACGTCGTCATTCTGGAAATTCTTGCCACGTAATGATTCTTTTTTTATCCGAGTAAAGAGTAGAAGTCAGTAGACGTCATTTCAGCAGAATACGGGGTGGGAGCAGAGAATTTGTTAGCCGAAAAGAACGGCGTGTTTTACAGTTGGACGATGTGGGATATTTTGCTCGCATCCTCGGTAGCATGCTCCTGTGACGGTTTGTCCTCTCAGTATCAGTATTTTCACGAAAAATAGATATTAGCTGCTGATCTCTGGTGGCTGCAACATCACCGATGTTTTAGTAGGTTATGAAAATTACAGATACTCAACAACGATCGGGGAATTTCTGGTAGAGTGCGCGCACGTTTGAGACGTAAACGCCACTAGCTGCCAGCACGCTTGGGATCATGACACAAGACATTTATTAGTCTCAGTCCAGTCACTCTGGATCACCGGATACACGCTCCCAAATGGACCTAGTGGCCACAGGCAACATTAGAGGAATCGCTGTCAAGTTGCTACTGTTCAAAAATAATTATGAATTCACAATGGCCGAAACGACTCAGTTATGGTTGATGGTAGCGGAGCTACAATAATACAGGTGAAACAAAAGGTATTAAATGAGAAACGTGATTCAGTTTACTATCTGTCATTATATCAAATGGTATAAAACTTAGGGTTCCAACAACTGCCCCATGCCCTTGAAACCACTAATCAATCTCAAAGGCTTAAACAATGGATTACGTAAACTTAATAATCGAGAGAAAAATTTACATTCGTTCGTAAGTAGTGGAGGAAACACCGTGGCTGAATTAAGGAAGAGAAATAGTTTCGTGGCTTCAAACATCACGGCATATAGTCTCGCAAAACTGAGTCACTGAATGAGTGGCCAAGCTAATGTGACAGAGTGCGGGAGGAGGAAGATGATAAACACCACTTGAATAGGCTCGGTTCCCCATTTTACCCATATTACAGTTGATATTTCTCGACGTTACCTAAGCTGAATCCCATCACTATCCATTCTGATGTGAACTCAGTTCTCCGAGTTGCGCAGCTCTTATCGTGGCTGACTCGCTCATTACAGCAGCAGACCTCGAGGTGCTGCTGGGATTCTCACCTTAGCCTCACGCAATGGTAGAGAAGCAAATTTCGTGTGTCCGTAGTGTGCTTCCGTCGCCGAACGAAAGTCCCTACACCAAGTTGCATGGAGATTGGACCACTGTGTCCGACCTCTACCAGAACCCTGTGTCAAATAGATGCCACTTCAAGTCCACCTCTCTGCATCTAGTCTTGGATCAGTGTCTCCTCGCTTATCACTGTCCCATTTCTGGGCAGACACGAGACGCAGTCACAAAAAGCTGCAAAAAAAATATAAGCCCCCACCTAATGAAGAGGAAAGAGCGAGTAGGATTTGTCCTCGTTTAAGGCAGAAAGCACGTCCAAGAACCAGAAAGTGTCGCCGCTTCTTTCACGAAGCTGGTGACAGGTGATACTCCAGAAACGACCAGCTTCGAGAAAGCAGCGGCGACACTTTATGCGCAACCCACCAATCATTTTGCACGTCAATGCGCGGGCGCATACAGCGCAAGCTGTGGTTGTTCTGTTCGGGCGATGGGACTGAGAAGTCCTGTACCATCCACCATACTCCCCCGACTTAAGTCCTCATTACTTTGAATGATTCCGAAGATGAAGGAACCACTTGGTGACACTCGCTTCAGAACTTTTCCAGAGATTGGACAGGTAGTAGACTGCTCCATTCGCACCATCAACAGAACAGGCTCTGGTAACGGTATACTACGGTTTCCACATCGCTGGCAACGGGTTCTACACAAAGCTGGTAACTACTTTGAAGGTCAGTAACAGGTGCAAACATATAACTCACAGCTGCCACAGTGTACGTAATAAGGAGAGCAGGTAGGCTTATGAAACAAATCGCCACTAGGATTACGCAATGTTACTCCCCTTTATCAGCAAGCAATTCCATGGATCCACGGGGCGTCGCAGGGGTTACTGAATGGTGCCGATGAAAGCCAGGTAGAATAGGGCAGCCAGGCCACGAACGGTCATCCGACACGAATGTTGCCAACCGACCGACAGGATGTCGGCCTGTTGCTTGTAGTCGATGCTGATTCCGGTGAAGTGCTCCGGTATCTTAGCTCTGGGCGGGCCCTCCTTGCGCAGCTCGTGGCTTCAGCTCCTCGGACCTCGTGACCTCCAATCCCCAAACTTCGTGCTTCCTTCTCGGGCAGCGAACCCAGTATATATTGGCAAGCAGAGACCCTCTAAGGACAAAACCCACAGGTACCAACTCTTCCTCACAGATTTTGGCAATGGGGCCTCAAGAGCGGTAGTCGATGTTACACCTGAGCCAGTGCCGCCAACCAGAAGAGTCTACTTACTCAACGGCGCTACGGCTCACAAATACCATAAAATAAATAAACGGCTTTTACAAATCTTACATGGAAAACACACTGCGCAACGCAATTAAAGGATTACTGGTTCGAAACCCGTAATTGTCTCACATTGCAATGCAGAAGTTGGAAATTTGGCGCAGAGGGGCTCCAACGTTCCTCTGTAGCGGTACAATAGCGTGGCACCCTGCGGAGTCTCTCTCGGTCTCGGCACCGCTTCAAACTGGAAGGTGTCGACACATGTAAATAAAAGGCCATGGCCCAGAAGTTCTTGTCGGCCTTAAGGTGGGTCAGTGATGTCACACTAGCACCAAATTTCACCGTAAATCTGCCCACGCCTCCGTTAACATGTCGCACGGTGGGGAGATCTGCACATACCTTCTTATTCACATTTCGCCCCTTCGCTTGACGCCTGTACAATGGATGTTACAGCAGTGGCACACAGCGTTGAAATCGCGCTGGTTTTATGTGAGTGGCAAACTGAAAACATTTCAGACACACCACCGCCAAGAATCGATGCGCAAAAGCGTCAGCAAGTGGCATAAAAGGCGTCAATGAAACCACCCCCTTTTAGGAACGCTTATGTTCATGCATTTCGCGTTCTAAAATGACAGTTGGTACTGAGACGCGCAACATTACGACTTTGTCGGCAAATTTTACGACTGCTGATACACCTCCAGAGGATTCAACCCTTTTCTAGAAACATTTCGAGGCTGCTGCCTTACTGGCCAGTTTTGGTTTGGTATTCAGAGTGATACCACTAGAGACCGTTCAAAAACTTTCTACGAAATTTGAACGAGATTCGAACAGATAAGGGTGATTTATTTACTAATCTTCACCCACCAGTCAAATGCGCAACCCTTTCGACATCCCTCTGATTTCGTATGCGGCCACTAAGGCCCTAGTGTGGAGCGTGTTGCGTGTCCCGCCTGAGGTTATAGATCGGTGAAGGAGTGTCTCTGTACAGTGATGTTTTTAAAGTGGAAGTGGCCTAATGGTTTTCGGGTGGAACCAACGGTGTTGAGGACCTGGGGAGCCTCAGAGGGACCCTTTTATATTTCATTTAAGTGCTTGTCAATATCTCACCCGTCCGCACATGCCACAGTATGGCCTGAAGAAGGAGGGAAGAAAAAGCATCGACACCCTTTTTTGCTTCGGACACTAAAGCAAAACGGCGGAGGTGCATTCGTAATGTTTTCCTCAGCCAGTCATAAGAAACCCTCTTGAGTTGAACTCCAGACGTCGCAGGTCTGACATCCATCGCAGAGTTGTCAACCAAGTGGCGAGACCACGGTGAATGTGGTTGCAGCCCCACCACGATGTCCTTGAAAGTAGTTGAATCGTTCTGCAGGGGGGGGGGGGGGGGGGGAGTGTCAGCAGTGTCAAAATTTGTTAAGAACGTCGTAATGTTGTACATCGCACTACAGACCTTTTAGAAAGTGAAATGTATCAAAATGAACGCCACTAGGGAAGGAGTGGTTTTATTGGAAGTCTTTCTGCCACATTCTTAGGCCTTTTTGTGTCTATTCTGAGTGGTTGTGCGTTCGAAATGCTTTACTCGGTCATCCAACCCTCTTGAGTTGAACTCTAGGTGTCGTGGGTCCGACCTTCCTCGCAGAAGCATTAACCAAGGAAGAAATGTGGGTAATAACGAGTGTAGTGGTCTTACTATCTCCTTACGTGTCCACAGAGGCTTTAAGGGGAATTGTGGTGAAATTTGTTGTCAGTGTGACATCATTAACCCACTGTAGACCTCACACGAACTTCTGAGCTCTGGCCTTTTATTTGCATGTGTCAAAACTTTGCTGTATGCTGCCTCGCCGTCCCCAAGCTTGATTTTGGGTGTGTCCCTCTTTTGCACAGTTACAGAGGAAGGCAGTAGGCACCCTCAAGCCAAATTTCAAACTTCAGCCGCTCAGTGGGAGACAATTACGGGTTTTCAAACACGTAGTCTTTAAACTGTGTTGCTTACTGTAGATTGTCCTCTCATTCTCCGAGGGCTGTTTATGAAGTATGTTCCGATTGGCTATTAGAAATAAACGTATACTTGTTGCTTCATGGCACTAGCGTGGTTTGGAAAGAAGACATTGAGATTCACGTTGCATCAGTAAGTTTTCTGTGGCGTTGCACAGTTAGTAGGCTGCAAGCGATTGAAGTTATTGCACCGTCAGCCAGTTGTTAGGTATATTCTATTATTCGTTCCCCACAATCAGATTCATCTCGATTGCGTCCTGTGTAAGATGATGTGGACATGACTCTAGCGCAGGAAATTCAGAACTGTCACTCAGAAGCACATGGTGAAACTGTTCGAGGTAGACACTCAGATGTGACTGAGGCACTTATGCAAGTTATTGACAAAATCGGTGTGTTCACAATTTCTCAACTTTCTGAATATGTGTCTGAGATTTCAAGGACAACCCTCTTTTAACTTTATACTTTAGTCTTTATTGTAAAAACTAATTAATTTGCCTTATTTGCCAATGTCGCTATGTTAACATGATTACTGGATTACTAGTTTCGGCGATATTATCATCCTCATATCCATAAAACCATCACTCTGTCACATGAGGACTACGCAATATGCACAAAAAGTAGAGGCACTGCAATGGTATTCCAAGTGTGCAATAAAACAGGGCAATGGTATCTACATTATACAGTGCTTACACCAGATTGTCACAAGAGGACTACATCCTGTTGTAATGCCTCGACTTCTGTGCATATTGTATCGTCCTCATGTGACGGAATTGTGTAAGCATTGTATGATGTAACTACCAGTGCCCAGTTTTATGGATCTCAGGATGGAAATAAATATTGCCGATACTTGTAACCCATCAATTGTGTTAACGCAGCGATCTTGCCAAACAAAGTGGTTTTCAAAGGAGGTCTACAGTATAAAATTATCGATTACCTCCTACAATGAATAATCTTGCCAATGAACGTTGTCACAGAGAGATTAAGTCACCAGAAGTTTTGTGCACGTTGCGAAGGAAGCATTGTTCTTCACGATACTGGGCCACGCTATACTGCAAATCGTACGAAGGAAAACTTCATAATTTCTCCCCGGCAGATTTTTCAGTGTCGTCAATGTAGGGCGGACTTAGGCCCAAGCGACTTTCCCTCTTCCGCAAGATGAAGTCTCGGCGGGTCACTCATCACTTAGAGATCGGCGAGGGGCTCAGGGACACAGTCAAAAACTTTCAGAAGCATAAGGCGATACTATTCTTTGATAAAGGGATGAATAAGCTTGTGCCACAGCGACCTATGACATCACCTTGCCTATTCCTTCACCAAAGAATCGTGCCGCTAGTTTGAATTGTGGTGGCGACTCTGTGGGGAAATAAAATCTAGTTGCTTTCTCTTTTTGACAGCCAAATGGAGGTTGAATTACAAGGTGTGCCCAAGAGAAAAGGGAACCTTTGCTGTATCGGCACTGAATGCAGTTCTAGTGGGAGAATGTGTTTGTCAACAGACACCGTAGTGGTATCCGCACAAGCAGAGTTAGCGGCCTCTTGTCGGCCGCTGTGGCCGAGCGGTTCTAGGCGCTTCAGTCCGGAACCGCGCTGCTGCTATGGTCGCAGGTTCAAATCCTGCCTCGGGCATGAATGTGTTTGATGTCCTTAGGTTAGTTAGGTTTAAGTAGTTCTAAGTGTAGGGGACTGATGACCTCAGATGTTAAGTCCCATAGTGCTTAATAGTGCTTACAAGGGAACCTCCCCATCGCACCCCCCTCAGATGTAGTTATAAGTTGGCACAGTGGATAGGCCTTGAAAAACTGAACACAGATCAATTGAGAAAACAGGAAGAAGTTGTGTGGAACTGTGAAAAAGTAAGCAAAATATACAAACTGAGTAGTTCAAGGGAGGATATGCAACATTAAGGATGATAGGAACGCAAGAGCGCCGTGGTCTCGTGGTAACGCGAGCAGCTGCGGAACGAAAGGTCCTAGGTTCAAATCTTCCATCGATTGAAAAGTTTAATTTTTTATTTTCAGTTTATGTGACAAACTCTTATGTTTTCATCACTTTTTTGGGAGTGATTATCACATCCACAAGAAAACCTAAATCGGGCAAGGTAGAAGAATCTTTTTACCCATTCGCCAAATGTACAAGTTAGGTGGGTCGACAATATATTCCTGTCATGTGACGCACATGCCGTCACCAGTGTCGTATAGAATATATCAGATGTGTTTTCCTGTGGAGGAATCGGTTGACCTATGACCTTGCGACAAATGTTTTCTGTTCCCATTGGAGAGGAACGTCCTTTCGTCTACTAATCGCACGGTTTTGCGATGCGGTCGCAAAACACGGACACTAAACTTATTACAGTGAACAGAGATGTCAATGAACGAACGGACAGATAATAACTATGCAAAAATAAAGAAAGTAAAATTTTCTGTCGAGGGAAGACTTGAACCAAGAACCTCTCGTTCTCCAGCTGCTCACGCTACCACGGGACCACGGTGCTCCTGATCTCACAGACTCCATTATGGAGCTTATGTGGCCCATTGACTACTCAGTTTGTATATTTTGCTTATTTTTTCACAGTTCCACACAACTTCTTCCTGTTTTCTCAATTGATCTGTGTTCAGTTTATCAAGGCCTATCCACTGTGCCAACTTATAACTAAATCTGAGGGGTGTGCGATGGGGAGGTTCCCTTGTTAGAGCCATTTGAACCAGTAAACGGCTTCTTCATTTCAGGAGAGTTGTTTCCCCACTTCGTTGCGTGATGCATTCCTCCCTATCAGCAGAAAGAGCTGTTATCCAGTTTCTCCCCAGAGAATGGTAGCATGCTTCACATATTTTTACCAAATTGAAAGAGGTGGGTGTGGAGCAGTCTCTTGCACTCTGCACAATATTCCGATGGGGTCAGCGTTGTGAGGGGCAACGATTGAACATCAAGCACGTGCCACGCCCTGGGTAGGAGCACGTTGGCATCACTGGTGCCACGATTTCCGTAGTGAAGGTGCTCATACGAACGAATATTCGGATCACCACTCGTCACATAGATGTTGGGTTTTCGCTAAGCAAAGAAGCTGTGTAACACATAAATAACAAGAAGCTTCCTCATGGCGAAGTTTGTGCAAAATCACATGATGGCGAGGAAGGGTGTTTCAGGAGCCATGTTCACTGAGCCACCTGTTGAGACACGGAGTTCCCAGTCTTACGTTTCTCATCTGTTCTGACTCCCTGAGTGCCCTTCAGACCATGCAACACTTGTACCCAGCGGATACGGACGTCCAGAACATCCATGATGCCCTACTCCACCTGCAGCGGCGGGGGAAGGAGGTTTCTTTCTGCTGGGTGCCGTGGCACGTGGGTATTAGGGGAAACGAACTGGCGGATGTGGCTGCCAAAGATGCATGTTCCCTCCCTCACGTTGTTGAATGTGCCGTCCCCCTCCATGCTGTTACCTCCCTTTTGCGTTTTCGTGTTATGCGTCAATGGGAAGAGGAGTGGCTGGCAGTCGGTGAAAATAAGCTGCGTCTGGTCAAGGCCACCACGCGGCCATGGCGTACGTCCTACCAGATTACTGTCCGCCACATTTTACTTGACTGTCCTTTATTCTCTGACCAGAGGGCGGTGGTTTCCTTGCCACCGGATTTGCCCTCTATTTTGCAAGACGACGCAACGACTGTGGTTAAGGTCTTACGGTTTTGTGTCCTGTCCAATTTGTTGCCTCAGATTTTAGGGAGAGGATTTTAGTGTGCTGCTGGGTGACTGGCTCACCCAGGCTTTAGGTAAGAGGTCCGCCAGTCACGATTACCTACTTGTTTCACTTCGATTTCTGTTCTCTTTTCCTAATGTTTCCTTTCCTTTTTTAGTGCGTTTCTTCTCCTCTTGTTTCGCCTCTGTATGTGAGGATTTGTAACTGCGTCAGGTCTGCGTCTTTTAGCCGTTCTCCTTTTTCGCTGTCCGTCTTCGTCCCTTCACTGCATGTGTTCCTGTTTCTATGCGTTTGGGCGCTGATGACCACGCTGTTTAGCGCTCGAAAACCTCAAACCACACACACACACACACACACGGAGAGAAAGCAAAGGATTTCATTGCATCATTGCACAGACTGTGGCACGTGATGAAACATGGTGTCAACACTTCTTCGCTGCCTGAAAACGGATGAGAGTGGAGTGTCGGCATCCCGGCTCTCCTCGAAAAAAAAAAAAATAATAATATAAGAAAGCCCGATCAGCCCAGAAGGCCAGAAAAGAGGCTCTCAGTTTCTTTTTTGATGAAGAAGGACCAGTACTCATCGCCTGCGTATTACTGGGTGCAATAGTTCAGGCTGAGCAGTAATGCAACAGTGGCTGATGCTCAAACAGGCTAGCGGCAAGACACAATCAATCCCTTCTCTGCGCGACAGCACAGGAAATACTATCGGCGACAGTGCTGACTAAGCAGAATTACTAAACCCAGCCTTCTGAAATTCCATCGCCAAGAAAGCCGATGTAAATATTCCAGAATTCGAATCAAGAACACCTGCCAAAATAAGCAACTTAGAAGTAGATATTCTAGGCACAGTGAAGCAACTTGAATCACGTAATAAAACAAGTCTTCCGGTCTAGATTGAATACCATTTAGGTTCCTGTAAGAAATGTTAATGCAATAGTTCCATACTTAACAATCATATACAACGGCTCGCTTGACGAAAGATCCGTACCCGACGACTCGAAAGTTCAGCAAGTCACACCAATATTCAAGAAAAGTAGTTGGAGTAATTCGCTAAATTACAGGCCCATATCATTAACGTCGATGTGCAGCAGGATTTTGGAGCATATATTGTGTTCGAACATTATGAATTACCTCGAAGAGAACGGTCTATTGCCACGTAATCAACACGGATTTAGAAAACTTCGTTCTTGTGAAACACAACTGGCTCTTTACACATACGAGTTTCGAGCGCTATTCACAAGGGATTTGGAACTGATTCCGCATTCCTAGATTTCCAGAAGGTTTTTGACACTGCACCTCACAAGCGGCTTGTACGCAAATTGCGTGCTTATGGCAGATCGTCTTAGTTATGTAACTAGATTCGTGATTTCTTATCAGTGAGGTTACAGTTCGTAGTAACTGACGGAAAGTCATCGAGTAAAACAAAAGTGATTTCTAGCATTTCCCAAGATACTGTTGTAGGTCCTCTGCTGTTCCTCATCTAGACAAATGATTTAGAAAACAATCTGAGCACCCGTATTAGGTTGTTTGCAGATGATGTTGTCACTCATCGTTTAGTAAAGTCACCAGAAGATCAAAACAAATTGCAAAACGATTTAGAAAAGATATCTCTACGGTGCGAAAATCGGCAATCGACCCCTAATAACGAAAAATGTGAGGTCATTGACAAGAGTGCAAAAAGGAATCCGTTGAACTTCGGTTACATGATAAATCAGTCAAATGTGAAGGACGTGAATTCAACTAGATAGCCTGGAATTACAATTACGAACAACTTACGTTGGAATGAACACATAGAAAACTTTGTGAGGGAGGCAAACCAAAGACTACGTTTTATTGAAAGAACACTTAGAAAATACAACAAATCTACTAAAGAGACTCCCTATACTGCACTAGTCCGTCCTCTTTTGGACTACTGTTGCGCTGTGTGGGATCCTTACCAGATAGAATTAACGGAGTGCACTTAAGTGTGGATCGAAAACAAGAGCAGCGACAAGCTCTCGAATGAGATAGTAGTTCTCCAGCACAACACTAGGCCACATAATATATTATAAGCTAGAAGAGCTTCGAGCTTTTTCAAAAATTTCGATGCGAGGCCTTGAACATCGTCCTTACAGCCACGATATATCTCCATGTGACTCACATTCCTGCAGCCCCGTAAAACAATCTCTGATAGGTCAGAAGCTGACCTGTGATAAGGAAGTGCAAGACACCATGGGAAACTGGATCCGTCAGCAACGCCGGAGAGTCTACACTGAAGCCATCCGCTCTCTTCCTGTGCACTGACATCAATGTCAGTGGCAGACTATGTTTACGTCTACTTGACTACACTGCAATTCACACATATGTGCGTGGCACAGGGTTCTTAGAAACACTTTCAGACTACTTCTCTACTGTACTACTCTCTAACAGCACGTGGGAAAAATTGACACTTATATACACTCACAAAAAGTTTTGCAGCAACCCAGTTCTCAGAACTCCTGAAGATAGACGTTGACTGTGGCTATTGTATTACAGACACACTCTCTTTGACTATTCAGAGATGTCACTAAACTCCGCCCAACGATGTAAACAATCATGCATGAGCAGCGCCTGTTAGACGGAGGGGGTCCGACAGCCGAGGTGGAGGTTCCCTGCTGTTCTGGGGGGCATTATGTGGGGCCGACGTAAGCCGCTGGTGGTCATGGAAGGCGCCGTAACGGCTGTACGGTACGTGAATGCCATCCTCTAACCGATAGTGCAACCATATCGGCAGCATATTGGCGAGGCATTCGTCTTCATGGACGACAATTCGCGCCCCCATCGTGAAAGTCTTGTGAATGACTTCCTTCAGGATAACGACATCGCTCGACTACAGTAGTCAATATGTTATCCACATATGCACCCTATCTTACATACTTTGGATAGAATGAAAAGGGCTGTTTATGGGCAACGTGACCCAACAACCACTCTGAGGGATCTACGCCGAATCCCCGTTGAGGAGTGGGACAATCTGGACCAACGGTGCCTTGATGAACTTGGGGATAATATGCCTTGACGAATGCAGGCATGCATCAATGCAAGAGGACGTGTTACTGGGTATTAGAGGTACCGGTGTGTACAACAATCTGTACCACCGCCTCTGAGGGTCTCGCTCTATGGTGGTACGAAATGCAATGTGCAGTTTTCATGAGCAATAAAATGGCGGAACTGATGTTTTTTTTTATCTCTGTTCCAGTTTTCTGTAGAGGTTCCGGAACTCTCTGAACCGAGGTGAGGCAAAACTTTTTTGATGAGTGTATATAAATACACTCTCATTTCTCTTATTTTCTTAAGGCTATCGTTTTCCCTACGGAGGTTAGTGAAAAAATATTTTCACTTTCAGAGGAGAAAGTTGGTGATTGAAATTTCGTTACAACATCTCGCCGCAATGAGAAACGCCTTCTTTTTAATGATTGCCATCCCTACTCGCTCATCATATCCGTGAAATTCTCTCCAGTACAACACCGTAATGCAGAATGAGCTGGTATTCTTTGAATTTTTTGACGTCTTTCGTCAATCCTACCTGGTAAGGATCCCATATAGCACAGTAAAACACTACCAGAGGACGACCAAACGTTGTGTAGTCAATCTCATTAGAAGACCTGTTGCGTCTTCTAAGCGTTCTCCTAATAAAACGTAGCCTATGGTTTGCGCCCCAACTACATTATCTACACTGGTGTCCACAATTAAAGCAACAAACGGAAATTTTGCAAGGTTGCCTGTATTTTGCAACGAAACAGTGTAAGCAGGTGATAATAAAGCAGAAATAATGTAAAGAACACAGAACGTAAACAACTGCAACATGCTTAGCGGTAGACAAAAATGTTCTTCGTTTTTTCCAACTTAATGGATTTGCACGCACGTTCCGACAACTGTTTAATTTGCTCAGCGTGGGTTGCTACTACGCCTTGCTGCAATACAGACCGGACAACGGTGGGGCACACATGTGGATGATGTCATTAGTCTCATGTTGGGGTAACAATGTCCATTCTTCCAGCAGAGTTGCTCGCAAGTCTAGAGAGTGGTTGGTAGATTCTGACGTCATGAAACGTTTCTCTCTAGCGCATCCCAGACATGCTCTATGGGGCTCAAATCGTAAGAGCGAGCAGCCCACGAAATGCCTGCACTATCCTCCGTTTCCAAGAAAACATGAAACACCTGTGCCCTATGAGGCCGAGCATTATCGTCCCTCAGTACTAAGTCTGGGCTCACTCCACCTCACAACAACCGCACATGACGTCTCGGGGAAGATATCGTCACGATACTTGACAGCAGTTAAACCCTGCCTACTCACCTGTACAATTTCATTAAGTGGTGTTCGAGTGGTCAACATAATCCTTGCCCACACCATTCACGATCCTCTTCGATGTCGGTCTGTTTCCACAATGTTTGGATTCTGAAACGGTGTTCCAAGTTCCCTCCAAATTCTAATGCGTCAGGAATCACTCTCCAGTCCAAATCGGGACTCATCTGCGATAAGAACATTGGCCCGCCGTTCGATCGCCCAGGTGACATTTTGACGACTCCACTCTAGACGTTCCCTTGACTGAAGAAGCATCAGAGGAACACATACGGCCGGCCGAAGTGGCCGAGCGGTTCTAGGCGCTTCAGTCTGGAACCGCGCGACCGCTACCGTTGCAGGTTCGAATCCTGCCTCGGGCATGGATGTGTGTGATGACCTTAGGTTAGTTAGGTTTAAGTAGTTCTATGTCTAGGGGACTGATGACCTCAGATGTTAAGTCCCATAGTGCTCAGAGCCATTTGAACCATTTTGCAGGTACACATACAGAAGGTCTCCAACAATAAAGGCTTCTCTGCCGAGACGGGGTTGTAGCATCTCCCCGATGTTATTCAATCTGTATATTGAGCAAGCAGTAAAGGAAACGAAAGAAAAATTCGGAGTAGGTATTAAAATCCATGGAGAAGAAATAAAAACCTTGAGGTTCGCCGATGACATTGTAATTCTGTCAGAGACAGCAAAGGACTTGGAAGAGCAGTTGAATGGAATGGACAGTGTCTTGAAAGGAGGGTATAAGATGAACATCAACAAAAGCAAAACGAGGATAGTGGAATGTAGTCGAATTAAGTCGGGTGATGCTGAGGGAATTAGATTAAGAAATGAGACACTTAAAGTAGTAAAGGAGTTTTGCTATTTGGGGAGAAAAATAACTGATGATGGTCGAAGTAGAGAGGATATGAAATGTAGACTGAAGAAGAGAAATTTGTTAACGTCGAGTATAGATTTAAGTGTCAGTAAGTCATTTCTGAAAGTATTTGTATGGAGTGTAGGCATGTATGGAAGTGAAACATGGACGATAAATAGTTTGGACAAGAAGAGAATAGAAGCTTTCGAAATGTGGTGCTACAGAAGAATGCTGAAGATTAGATGGGTAGATCACATAACTAATGAGGAAGGATTGAATAGGATTGGGGAGAAGAGAATTTTGTGGCACAACTTGACCAGAAGAAGGGATCGGTTGGTAGGACATGTTCTGGGGCATCAAGGGATCATCAATTTAGTATTGGAGGGCAGAGTGGAGGGTAAAAATCGTAGAGAGAGACCAAGAGATGAATACACTAAGCAGATTGAGAAGGATGTAGGTTGCAGCAGGTACTGGGAGGTGAAGAAGCTTGCACAGGATAGAGTAGCATGGAGAGCTGCATCAAACCCGTCTCAGGACTGAAGCCCACAACAACAACAACTGCCGAAACCTTCTGTATATCGTTTGTCTCGATACAACAGGTCCAGTGGATACTGCAAGGTTAGATGCCAGTTGCCTTGCAGTACTAAGGGGGTACCATCGTGCCATTAAAGCCAAATAACGGTCCTGTCTTTTTGATTACACACGTGGTCAGCCCTGCCCTGGTCTTCAGGATATTGTTTCAGTCTCTGTAAATTGTCGCCATATCCGAGAAACAACGGTACGATTTACATTAAGCCTTCGGGCCACATCAGTTTGCGACCGTCCTGCTTCCATTCCGCTTATGGCCTCCACCGCAGAGAGTCTGGTAGGGATCTTCTTTGTGCCATACTGCACCGTCTGTGACCGTATACTCAGTGACTGGGGGTGTGGGTACCCGGCAAACACTACTCCGTCCAGTCATCGTTGACGTGGTTCTCCATTGACCCGACTGCCCAATTGTACATTGACATTTTGTTTGATTATAGCGTGAGTTAGACACAAGAGGGGGGAATAGCGGTTTAATTTTGGACGTCAATGTATGTTATCGTTCCAATTTAAGTTGTTTGTAATTGAAATTCCTAGGTATTCAGTCTAACTAACAGCCTTTAAAATTTTGCGATTTATCATATAATCTAAATTTAACGTTCTTCTTTTTGCACTCATGCGGATGACCTCACACTTTTCCTTCCTTTCGGGCCATACAGATTTCGTGTTGAAGTCATTTCGGAAGTGGTTTTGATCTACTGATGCCTTTACAAGGCTCTAAATTACAGCATCATTTGCAAACGATCTACAAAGGCTGCTCTAATTCTTAACTAAATTGTTTATGTGGATTTGAAAAAGTAAGTGGCCTCTAATAGTTCACTGGGGAACCCCGGATATCACTTCGGTTTTACTCGATGATTTTCCGTCGGTTACTACTTACCGTCACCGTCCAAGCAAGAAATCACGAATCCAGTCGCACGTCTAGAGTGATGCTCCATAGACACACCACTTTGATTAAAAAGTATCTTGTGGAAGTGGTGTCGAAAGTCGTCTGGAATTCAAGAAATATGGAATCAATTTGAGATCCGCTGTCGATAGCACTCATTACTTCATGCGAATAAAGAGCTAGCTTCTGAAGGTGCTGACTGCGTAAATATATATAAATATATAAATAAATCTTTTAGATTATTCATAATGTTTGAACACAGTAGGTTCCAAAATCATACTGCAAACAGACGTTACTGGTAAGTGCCTGTAATTTAGCCTATTACTCCATTGTCCTTTCGTGAATAGTTACGTGAGCCACGCGGGATTAGCCGAGCGGTCTCGGGCGCTGCAGTCGTGGACTGAGCGGCTGGTCCCGGCGGAGGTTCGAGTCCTCCCTCGGGCATGGGAGTGTGTGTTCGTCCGTAGGATGATTTAGGTTAAGTAGTGTGTAAGCTTAGGGACTGATGACCTTAGCAGTTACGTCCCATAAGATTTAAAAAAAAAAGTTGTGTGACCTCAGCGACTTTCCACTCTTTCGGTACGGATGTGTCGTCGAGCGACAGCATATTTTGGAATGAAACTTAGTGGCATGCCATCTCGACCATAAACTTGTGGAATATTTACTTTATCTTCTTTGATGACGGAATTTTGAAAAACTGAATTTAATAGCTCCGCATTAGTGATATTGTCACCAGGAATATTACCATTGGAAGGTATTTATTGGTTCTCGCCGCTGGTGTACTTTACATTCTTATGTAAAGTTTTACTGTTACATGACAATTTTCTTCACATGGGGTACAACAGACGTGTATGTGTTAAAGAACATTTTGAAGTACTGCACCTCGCACTTTATTCTCAAGTATTGAAACGCGTACGTTTCATATGTATTCATTACCAGCGAAGGCGAGGCATGACAGAATCTCTGACCAGAGAGTTATTTATCGTGGCTAGTCTGCGCTTGACCGCGCGAGAGTTGAGTAGTGTGTGTGGAGTCGGCAGAGTTGTTCAGTTGCGAGTTGCACTCTGTATGCAGTAGTAGTCAGTCGGCAGTAGTTGTAGCGAGTGGACGGTTGCACTGAGCGGCCGTCGGCATGCGTCGTCGGCGTGCTCTCCTTGCATATCTGGTCACGATTCGGGACGAGGTATATAGTTATAGAAGGTAATGAAGCAGCATTGCGCTCAGCTGATAACATATGTTAATTGTAATTAATTTGTTCAAGAATTGCCCCAATAATAATTTTCTTATAAAGTAACTGTTTTAAAGAAAAGGATTCATTTCAAGTTAAATAATATCTCCCATGCATTCCCTCCAAGAATCAAAATTAAATATGGGCCAGCATTGCACGGAGATGTGCTGAAAAATAAGAGCAGATATAGATGCAGTTTTACTGAGGTAAAAATTTATCAAGTTTAATTATTTCACAGGGCCGAAGGTCAGCGCAGCTGCCCTTATAAGATTTATCAGGTTTAATTATTGCTGTTGAAATGTTACACTCAGTTCATGCTTCATTATTTAATTAACATTATTGTGAGTTTAATGAGCAATGGGCCATTATTACTCTTTAATTTTGCAAGCAGGTTACGCTTGACTCATTTTTATTATTCAGTTTTGTGGGAAGACAACATGTGGCTCATTATCATTGTCTTTTATTTTCGCGGGGAGGTTACAGTATTCTGACAGAAAACAAATGGCGACACCAAGTAATAATTAATCTAGAGTAATGAAAATCTGGGGATGCATTTGTCTGAGTAACATATTTAAGAGATTAACATTGCAAGGTCACAGGTTAAGGTAAGCGCGAGATAAGGCAATGCAAATGTGACATTCTCGAACATTAATAACCGGTATAAACGACAGAATGTTGTATGCAGGCATGCAGACGAACATGCATTGTGTTGTACACGTGCCGCAAGTCGTTTGTGGGATGAAGTCCATCCCCGTTGCACTCGATCTGTCAATAAAGGGACGGCTGATGCTATTTATGGATGACGCTGGAGTTCTCGCCCGATGGTGTCTCGTATGCGTTCATTTGGATTTTCTGGTAATTGTGTGAGCCAAGACATCATGTCGACAGTCTGTAGAACATGTTGTGTTACATCAGTGGTATGTGGGCGAGCTTTATCCTGTTGAAAAGCACCTCCTGGAATGGAAGCGCTACAGGTCGAATCACCAGACTGACGTACAAATTCGCGGTCTGGATGTGTACGATAACCACGAGAGTGTTTCTGGGGTCGTACGGAATCAGACTCCGGGTGATAACTCCAAGTTAGAGGTCCAGCGTGTTTAGCACGCAGACAATATAGTTGCAGACCCTCAACTGGCTTTTTCTAACCAACACACGGCCATCACTGGCACCGAGGCAGCTGTCATCCGAAAACACAACAGATCTTCACCCTGCCCTCAAATGGGCTCTCGCTTCATCCCACTGACATCGCAAGTGGTGGTGGTGTGGGGTCATCGGACTGCAAGTTACAGGACGTCTGGCTCTATGCTCTCCTTGAAGTACCCGATTTCCAACATTTCGTTGCTTTGCTGTGGTACCAACTGCCTCACCATTGCTGCTGCAGATGCAGTATGATGAGCCAGAATCATACGTCGAACACGATGGTCTTTCCTTTCGGTAGTGCCTCGAGGCCGTCCAGAGTGCTGTCTTCTTGCGACCGTACATTCCCGTGACCTTCGCTGCCAGCAGTCATGTACAGTGGCTACATTCCTCCCAAGTCTTTCTGCATTATCGCAGAGGAAATATCCAGCTGCTAGTGACCCTATCACACGACTTCGTTCAAACTCAGTGAAAGCACACTGGACTCGTATTCGGGAGGACGGCGGTTCAAACCCGTGTCCGGCCATCCTGATTTAGGTTTTCTGTGATTTTCCTAAATCGCTTCTGGCAAATGTCGGGATGGTTCCTTTGGAAGGGCATGGCCTTTTTCACTCCTTCTACATCTACATCTACATTTATACTCCGCAAGCCACCCAACGGTGTGTGGCGGAGGGCACTTTACGTGCCACTGTCATTACCTCCCTTTCCTGTTCCAGTCGCGTATGGTTCGCGGGAAGAACGACTGTCCGAAAGCCTCCGTACGCGCTCTAATCTCTCTAATTTTACATTCGTGATCTCCTCGGGAGGTATAAATAGGGGGAAGCAATATATTCGATACCTCATCCAGAAACGCACCCTCTCGAAACCTGGCGAGCAAGCTACACCGCGATGCAGAGCGCCTCTCTTGGAGAGTCAGCCACTTGAGTTTGCTAAACATCACCGTAACGCTATCACGGTTACCAAATAACCCTGTGACGAAACGCGCCGCTCTTCTTTGGATCTTCTCTATCTCCTCCGTCAACCCGGTCTGGTACGGATCCCACACTAATGAGCGATACTCAAGTATAGGTCGAACGAGTGTTTTGTAAGCCACCTCCTTTGTCGATGGACTACATTTAAGGACTCTCCCAACGAATCTCAACCTGGATCTTCTCTATCTCCTCCGTCAACCCGATCTGGTACGGATCCCATACTGTTGAGCGATACTCAAGTATAGTTCGAACGAGTGTTTCGTAAGCCACCTCCTTTGTTGATGGACTACATTTTCTAAGGAGTCTCCCAATGAATCTCAACCTGGTACCCGCCTTACCAACAATTAATTTTATATGATCATTCCACTTCAAATCGTTCCGCACGCATACTCCCAGATATTTTACAGAAGTAACTGCCACCAGTGTTTGTTCCGCTATCATATAATCATACAATAAAGGATCCTTCTTTCTATGTATTCGCAATACATTACATTTGTCTATGTTAAGGGTCAGTTGCCACTCCCTGCACCAAGTGCCTATCCGCTGCAGATCTTCCTGCATTTCGCTACAATTTTCTAATGCTGCAACTTCTCTGTATACTACAGCATCATCCGCGAAAAGCCGCATGGGGCTTCCGACATTACCTACTAGGTCATTTATATATATTGTGAAAAGCAATGGTCCCATAACACTCCCCTGTGGCACGCCAGAGGTTACTTTAACGTCTGTAGACGTCTCCCCATTGACAACAACATGCTGTGTTCTGTTTGCTAAAAACTCTTCAATCCAGCCACACAGCTGGTCTGATATTCCGTAGGCTCTTACTTTGTTTATCAGGCGACAGTGCGGAACTGTATCGAACGCCTTCCGGAAGTCAAGAAAAATAGCATCTACCTGGGAGCCTGTATCTAATATTTTCTGGGTCTCATGAACAAATAAAGCGAGTTGGCCTAATCCCACGGGACCGATGGCCTCGCTTTGTTGGTCACTTCCCCCGAATCAACCAACCAAACCCAGTGAAGTGTTCATAATGACGTCTTTGTCGCTCTAAAGGCATTCTTGACAGTTATCAGCTCACTACGGCCAACCTCAAAGGTAACTGACACTCAAGACAGTTACAGTGTGTAATTAAAGCAGAGCTGATTTGCATCCTCATAGAGGTGCTACTAGCGCACTCTTATAGATCGGTGAACTTAAGAGCGAGCGAGCGAGTCCCCACTCTGCCAACCCAGCTATGTCACAAGGCGCGTCTACAGGCTATTTCACAACGTAGTACCGGCCCTGCCGCGGTGCGCACTTTAAATCTGTGGAGACGCCATGTACAGATACGCCTCGGCTGCGTTCGTTTTTAGACAAATGCATTAAGACCTTAAGGAATACAAAAAACGATAGCTTCTTCCGAAACACAACACTATAAATAATATTAAGATAAGAATGGAAGTCAGGATTATCCTACAGACATAGAGCCGAATGCATGTTCATGTGACTGTATTGTATGTTCCTCTATTGCTATTCGTAAAACGAACCCCATACAATGCAGTCAATCTGTAGAATTTGAGGCTTGTTCTTACTTTGTGTTTCCACTAAAAGGTAGAAGTTTTCTTTGAAGGACTGCACTGAAAGTTAACAATTTTTGCAACACGAAGAGTTTTTATAAAGTAAGTAGAAATTTATAATTTTGTGTGTTGTATTAGTCCGATTTGCACTACTGTTTTGTGACTGTCTTCGTAAACATGTCTCAAAAGTATATGTACAATGTTATGCATATTAAGTATTTACTCTGTTGTCAGCTGTCAAAAAGTTTACATGTGTTTTGGTAGCATCAACGATTATTTGTTTTGTATAAACATAGGGAATCTGGATTACATTTTGTTATAGAAATGGAATAAAGTGTATGAAATTTTTAGAAATGTTAAATATTGCTTTTGGTGAGCCTGTTATGAGTGAACCAAGGGCATAGAAGTGGCATAAACATTTAAAAGCAGGTCTTAAAGGACAGCGGTTTTACAAGCATGGATGAGATTTAAAATGCACAGTTAAGAGACCTATAAACTATCTCGAAGAAACAGTTCCTAAAGAATTCCGGGAACTGGAAAAAGCACTGGCACAATAGTACGTAATGGGGAATATTTTGAAGAGGATAACATTGCTGTATATTAACAAATAAAGTTATTACCAAAAAATAAAAATTAATATGTGAACGCACCACGTATGTCAAGCTTTTTGCTTAGAAGTCCAGAATCGATGTACATGTTTCGAAGAAAATTTCAGCACTTTTTAGAATAGCTATTGCGCACATATTTCAAGCAATATGTCTCAGAATGAGGTGAATAGTGACCGAGATAGAGATTTAGTGTTCCATAAGCATCAAACGTCTTACGTGATGGGGGACTGATGACCTTCGCTGTTTAGTCCCCCTTAAACATCCCAACAACCACCACCACCATCTTGCGTGATTTTGAAACTGTCTATAATGATCGGTTTCCTGCCGGCCGGCAAGGCCGAGCGTTTCTGGGCGCTTCAGTCTGGAACCGCACGACCACTACGGTCGCAGGTTCGAGTCCTGCCTCGGACATGACATGGATGTGTGTGATGTCCTTAGGTTGGCTGGGTTTAAGTAGGTCTAGGTTCTAGGGGACTGATGACCTCAGATGTTAAGTCCAATAGTGCTCAGAGCCATTTGAACCATTTTTTGATCGGTTTCCTCTCTAGATTATTAGTTTTCATTTGTGGCGATTCCACTAAACCATGCGGCTTATTTTCGCGTTCCTTCCTTATGCGTCCTATTGGACGAGGCTGACGTTTGCATAAATTGCAGCCCTTTGATTAGGACTGGTAATATTAGCCAACACTTCTTTTTGGGTCGCCTCTTTAATACACCCTGTAATAACACTAGAGACGATCGAACGCTCGTTACTCCGCAAATACCCCCACTTCTTCGTATTCTTCACATTTTCTTGCAATGCTAGACGATTATCCATCACTTGCGGATATCGAAGTATATCAGTAAGTATACAAAGTTAACTGACTGACACTAGCAACTAAGATCCCACGAAGAGAAAAGACGTATACCACTGCACACCGATCTACATCGCTACACAGGTAACGGGCAACACATTTTGGGTGCCCCTGTAGGCCGATGGCAGCGTTCTACCGGTAAAGGCCACTTCCTCCACCAAAAGCACTGTTCGCTCTTGAGTTTACAGACAGACTCTACGCACCTGAAGTGAAATATGAATAGATATCTTGTTTCAGATGTAGAAACACGTCTAACAACTTTCATCTACACCGCACAACTCCTACTTGGCGTTGCAAGTTTTGTTTTCTGTCTGGGTAATATACCTTACACGATTGGCCAATTTTGCCAATTCCGCCCAGGTTACTTTCAGGCGCAGTAGGTGTCGACGTATTATACAATTATTATTTTGTTGCACACGAGCTGTAATTACATTACTGGTCATTAAAATTGCTACACCACGAAGATGACGTGCTGCAGATGCGAAATTTAACCGACAGGAAGAAGATGCTGTGATATGCAAATGACTAGTGTGTCAGAGCATTCACACAAGGTTGGCGCCTGTGACGACACCTACAACGTGCTGACATGAGGAAAATTTCCAACCGATTTCTCACACACAAACACCAGGTGACCGGATTTGCCTGGTGAAACGTTGTTGTGATGCCTCGTTAAAAGGAGGAGAAATACGTACCATCACGTTTCCGACTTTGATAAAGGTCGGATTGTAACATATCGCGATTGCGGTTTATCGTATCGCGATACTGCTGCTCGCGTTGGTCGAGATCCAATGGCTGTTAGCAGAATATGGAATCGGTGAGTTCAGGAGGGTAATCCGGAACGCCGTGCTGGATCCCAACGGCCTCGTATCAGTAGCAGTCGAGATCACAGGCATCTTATCCGCATGGCTGTAACGGATCGCGCAGACACGTCTCGATCACTGACTCAACAGATGGGGACGTTTGCAAGACAACAACCATCTGCTCGAACAGTTCGACGACGTTTTCAGCAGCATGGACTACCAGCTCGGGGACCATGGCTGCGGTTACCCTTGAAGCTGCATCACAGACAGGAGCGCCTGCGATGGTGTACTCAACGACGAAACTGGGTGCACGAATGGCAAAACGTCATTTTTTCGGATGAATCCAGGTTCTGTTTACAGCATCATGATAGTTGCATCCGTGTTTGGCGGCATCGCGATGAACGCACATTGGAAGCGTGTATTCGTCATCGCCATAGTGGCGTATCACCCGGCGTGATGGTATGGGGTGCCATTGGTTACACGTCTCGGTCACCTCTTGTTCGCATTGGCGGCACTTTGCGCAGTGGACATTACATTTCAGATGTGTTACAAGCCGTGGCTCTACCCTTCATTCGATCCCGGCGAAACCCTACATTTCAGCAGGATAATGCACGACCGCATGTTGCAGGTCCTGTACGGGCCTTTCTGGATTCAGAAAATGTTCTACTGCTACCTTGGCCATCACATTCTCCAGATCTCTCACCAACTGAAAACGTCTGGTGAATGGTAGCCGAGCAACTGGCTCGTCACAATACGCCAGTCACTACTCTCGATGAACTGTGGTATCGTGTTGAAGCTCCATGGGTTGCTGTACCTGTGCACGCCATCCAAGCTCTGTCTGACTGAATGTCCAGGCGTATCAAGGTCATTAGTATGGCCAGAGATGGTTGTTCTGGGTACTGATTTCTCAGGATCTATGCATCCAAATTGCGTGAAAATGTAATCACATGTCAGTTCTGGTATAATATATTTGTCCACTGAATACCCGTGTGTCATCTGCATTTCTTCTTGATGTAGCAATTTTAATGGCCAGTAGTGTATCAAATAGCACTCGTATTTGTTTCCAGGAAGCAAAGCGTATGATAAAGTTAACGTTTGTGAGATATCCACTCACTCGTGTACAGTACATGATGTCGGCTAAGGGCTGTTCCCTTGAGTGGCCTTTAGGGCCAGCAAGACGCCGCCGGTGGGTGTGTCGGGTGTCGGTGCAGGGCTGTGGAGGCGGCGCTCGGCCGGCTATCTCTGGCGACAATGGCAGCCTTGGCTGAGGGCCCCATTAGGCGCGCAGCGGGGCGTGCAGGCCCGTGATTAACGCAGGTGTGCCAGGAGGCGCGTGCGGCCGTATGGGAGCGCGCGGCGCGGCGCGCCGTACGTTCCCGCGTGCTGCTCGTCTGCAATCAGCAGCACGAGTCGCAGCCGCGTCCCCACACGGCTGAATATCAGCCGCACCTGACAGCCTCGTAAACTTGTGCTGAGCCTCCCCTCTTACACACACGCACACGCACACGCTCGCGCACATACACACACACACACACGCAAGCGGTCTAATGCCATTGTGTAGTACATCTACATCTACGTACATACCCCGCATTGCCCCACATGGTGCGTGGCGGAGGGAACCACGTACCGCAACTAAGCATCTTCTCTCCCTGTTCCACTCCCAAACAGAACGAGGGAAAAATGACTGCTTATATGCCTCTGTACGAGCCCTAATCTCTCTTATCTTATATTTGTGGTCTTTCCGCGAAATATAAGTTGGCGGCAGTAAAATTGTACTGCAGTTAGCCTCAAATGCTGGTTGTCTAAATTTCCTCAGTTGTGTACGCGCTGACTACGCGGGACAATGTGCACAACACAGATGAACCACATCTTCCCAAAATCCTACCAGTGAACCGAAGACGACTATCCGCCTTCCCCACAACTGCCATTACATGCTTGTCCCTCTTCATATCGCTCTGCAATGTTACGCCCACATATTTAATCGATGTGACTGTGTCAAGTGCTACTCTACTAATGGAGTATTTAAAGCAGTATGGGATTCTTTTTCCTATTCATCTGCATTAATTTACATTTATCAATATTTAGAGTTAGAAGCCATTCTTTACACCAATCACAAACCCTGTGCAAGTCATCTTGTATCCTTCTACAGTCACTCAACGACGGCCCCTTCCCGTACACCACAGCATCATCAGCAAACAGCCGCACATTGCACTCCACCTTATCCAAAAGATCATTTATTTACCACACTTCCCTGGGGCACTCCAGATGATGCTCTCACCTCCGAAGAACACTCACCATCGACGACAATGTACTGGGTTCTATTACTTAAGAAGTATGGGGAAGTTCCGTCTATTGTGTGACTATGGAAGGATACAGAATGACTCTGACAGAGTTTGTATTTGGTGCGATGAAACGGAAGTTGTTCTAAATGTAGAAAAATATAAGTCAATATAGTTTAGAAAGAAATATCCCTGTTCTAGTAGAGGAAAGGTGGTGTACTGCTTGACACAGTCTTTGATGCTTAAATTTCTAGGAGTGAACTTGCATGCGATATGAAGTGGAAAGAGCACTTAAGGTCGGTAGTGGGGAAGGCGAATGGTAGACTGAGGTTTATTGGAAGAATTTCAGGAAGAGTGCAGCTCATCTGTCAAAGAAATCGCTTATAGAAGAATAGTGCGACCCATTCTCGAGTACTGCTCGAGTGTTTGTGATCGCCACTACGTCAGATTAAAGGAAGAAATTGAACTAGTTTAGTGGTGTACTGCTAGATTTGTTACCAGTGGATTCGATTACGGCGCAGATTATCAAAATAAAAATTAAAAAGTAAAAAAGCGCTTCCACCACTCCTCTATTTTTACTTTTTTTTTCTTTTCTTTTACTTCCAGGCTACCTACCTGCTGTCGACTTCCCTTTCTTTATTTCTTCATTCCTCCTTTTCCACCAACTTTTCTTGCTACTTCGCTATCTGTTTGAGCACTTGATCCAGTGCCGGCCGAAGTGGCTGTGCGGTTAAAGGCGCTGCAGTCTGGAACCGCAAGCCCTCTACGGTCGCAGGTTCGAATCCTGCCTCGGGCATGGATGTTTGTGATGTCCTTAGGTTAGTTAGGTTTAACTAGTTCTAAGTTCTCGGGGACTAATGACCTCAGCAGTTGAGTCCCATAGTGCTCAGAGCCATTTGAACCAACTTGATCCAGTGCAAAAATCTTTAAGGCTTTCACAAAAGGGTTTTGTAATTCTTTCTCTTTCCTTTGTTGTTATTTAATCCCCCTCGTCCCATATGTGCGGGGTGATGGCGTGGGCTATCAGTGGTATAATACTCCGCTCTTTATCCAAGAGCAGTTACAAATGCTTAAATGTATGTGAATTCCTAGGGGACCAAACTGCTGAGGTCATCGGTTCCTAGACTTAGACACTACTTAGACTAACTTAAACTAACTCATGCTAAGAACAACACACACGCATGCCCTAGGGAGGACTCGAACCACCGGCGAAAGAGGCCGCGCAATACGTGACATGGCCCCTCAAACCGCGCAGCCACGGCATAGTAAGTATATAACACAGATACGAAAACTAAGTCACTTGAAATTTTCTTATTTTCCAAATTAAAACAGAAAGACATCGCTGTAAGGTGAAATTCCTTTGAGATAAAGCGTTCATGCACTCTTACTTAGAATCTGATGGAACTGCGCTGGGAAAGACGTTTTCAGGTAGAGAGACTATGTTCCATAGGGTTAAGAGGTGTGGTTAGGTGTATGTAGGAAAACTACGAGCCTGAAGGTAAGTGTTGGGATAGATAGTGGTAAGAGAGAGAGTTTGGGAAAGACAGAGGGTATGGAGGAATTTGGTGTGTCGGTAGGGAGGTAGCAAGTAGGATAGTGGAAACAAAAGGAAATGGATGGGGATGGATGAAGAAAGGCCAGAGGAGCTCGGATGTGTAGTGCGATTTGTGAGGAAGCGTTAAAGTTGATATCAGCGACAAGTATTGATGCGGATTTCACAGTCTGGGAGACGACACTGGGTGAATTTGCGTTGGGATACGATACGGCGTGCGTGTAGGTGTAGGGACACTGGAACGTGTTTGTAGAGGTTTAGCAGCATATCCAGGTTGGTGATCAGAGGGAAAACAATGCAGTTATTGAAACTGAGTTTGACAATAGAGTATGAAATGCGTTTGCTGCAGGTCAGTAGGGGAAAAGAATCCATGTAGGGGAAGGGAAACGAATACAGGAAACAAGATGGAGTGCGTGACTTACGAGGATTTGGACGGACTGAAAGTGGGGTGTTATCCTCAAGTTCGGCCTGTTAGTAGCTTTCTGTTGGACGGCTGATAGGTGAGGCTTAAACGTCAGTATCCGGTCGAGAGCTACTCCAATATATTTTATTCTGTTAGTTAACTTGATACGACGATCGTAAATGGTACGGTAAAAGTCGTGGAGACAGAAGGTGCAGTTGGTTCGTCCTATAATTATTGCTTGTGTTGTGGAAGGATTGATCCTGGGAGGCCACTGATTACACCAGATGGTAAACTGATTGAGGTAACTGAAATTAAAATCTTCTGGGTTATTAGGCATTTTGCTATTTGCTCTAAAATGGTCGACGTTTCGACCCCTCTGCTATGATCTTCTTGAGGATCTTCCGATGTCCACCACTGCTAGAACACAGGCAGTAGTAGACACCGGAAGATCCTGAGGAAGGCCCCAGCAGAGGGATAGAAATTTCGTTCATTTTAGAGGAAATATCACGTGTCCTAATAACTCACGAGATCTTAACTTCAATGACAACTGCCACGAAAGCCTGCAGACTTACATGATTGAGGTAAATTTGGAGGGATCCTTGGTATTTCTGGAGTGTAGAGTACACGGTGAGGGAGGTGGTGATATCAACAAATTGAAGCAGGTGAAGGAGGTGGTTTGGGAATATCAGTGGTATAGAGGGGATAAAGGACAGGAGAGAGGGCGGAACCTTGGGTACTTCGTAATTCTAATGACATTTACAACAATTTGCCACATATTAAACAGTTAACTGTCTCACGGGATTACTCATCCATTATCCTTGGGATTTATATTGCGATAATGTATTTTACGATGTTTACACGCCAACTTTGAAGTAGAATCTCTATATTATACTGTCGTGTAAAATTTATAAAGTAATCGTCAAGCTAAATAAACAATTCCACTACCTTGTTCCTTGACATGTCAAAGATTAAGTGGTGCAGATTGTGTCTCTGTAATGATATTTTACGATCGTCTCACTTATGCTCGTGTAAGTCGATATTTAGATAATGAGAAATGAAGCTTGTAACTGTGTTTTGGATGTCTGATTTACGTGACAGCTTCATTGCATTTGAGAGACATGCAAATTTCCCCCATTTTTATGCATCGCAGGTATGTTCTCACACTCACGAGACAACTGGTTTATATAAGCTCTGTTTTTAGACGCTGTGTTACTTGACGTGTAAGTAATGTAACAAATCACGCAATGCGACATTAATTTTTTACTTTTTACGAATTTCCAGCAAGCTGAAGTAATTACAGGGCAGCAACGTGTGGTCACCACTACAATGGAAAAACAGCCAAAGTTGCAAATTTCACTTTTCTTTACTTGATAACCAGTTTTGGGTCTTAAACCATTTCCACATCATCGACACAGTCAAAACGATATTTCACAAAGTTTAAGACCATGTCAAGATAACGGACATACACGTACAAATTAACAGTTAAGCTATTCAAGTGCAACACTAGAAAATGACCCAATCCCGAATCAAATGGCGGAAACACAGTCTCCATTAAATTTTTCGATATTACGCAGAATACAATGTGTTCAGGTCCTAGTCTGGCACACAGTTTTAATGTGTCAGGAAGTTTGAATGAAATAAAAACTTGGTGGTAATTTCATAGCTTTTGTTGCGCAGAACTTGAGCTCAAGCCTATTTAGGAATCTAAGCACAGAACTGTCTATGAGATCACGTGTTTAAATATGCCAGAATGAACTAGTAATCAGTGTGAACAAGACGATATAGCTTCAGAAATTCCGTACTGCACTAGATTTTCATAAAGAAACTGGAAGCATGAGAATTAAAGTGAGAAACAATTTTTTCGCATCAAATGCGGGTTCATACACATTACACTGTTAATAAATACCGTTGAAATGATAGTGCGCGCGTAGTATTCTGAAATTAAAGTCTTCTTCTTCTTCCTAGGCTACAACCTGTTTCTTTCAGTACCCCTCAGTCTGCTCTGAGGTTGTCACTCTAGAATTTCCTTGGACTGCCAATATTTCTTTTACTAGCTGGCGATATAGTTCTAACGATTATCATAATTTTACCTTCATCCACTCAGTCTATGTTTGCTCCATTCATGCTTTCTGTTCAAGCACCCACTCATTAATAGGGTTCACTTTGCATCACTTTCTAATCATTTTCGCTTCTATATCTCTCGGATGCTTCCCTGTATCCCTTCTCATAATATTCTTTTCTCATTGTTTTCCATATTTCCAGTGTTGTGTTTGGTCATACTTGGTTTCACAATTGTTTTGCTCATTTTGCCTTTGCATCTTTTCCTATATGCTTGTTTCTCCTAACAGTATAATCTAAACACCCAGCCACTTTGTTTGCTTTTGATACTTGCTTATCTGACTTCCTTTTCAACATTTCTACTGCTGGACAGTTCAGTGCCAAGATGTGGACAGTTCAGTGCCAAGATGTTTAAATGTCATTACCTGTTGAATAATTTTTACATCCACTTAACCTTACATCTCATTGGTTCCACAAATGTGGTCATACATTTGATGTTTTGATGGTATACGACCATGTTTAGGTTTTTGGCTGCCACGTTAAACATGTGCAAAATTTTGTGCAGGTTATCTTCACTGTTTGCTAACAGATTTCTTATTACTTTTGTTTAAAGTTTAAGAACTGAACCAAGTAGATTTATCCCTCTGTAATTGTATAGGTCTTTCGTATCTCCTTTTTTCCACATGAGGTCTGTAATACTAGCTCTCCATTCATTTGGAATTTCATTACGAGTTATAACATTGTTAAACAACTTGGTTCAGACGGAAGTGCTACTCAGTATTTGACAGTTGTGCTATGTAGGGCTCTGGCTTATAATCATGTAGCATCTTACTGCGTTCCGTTTGGAAGATTAATGGAGCTGTAAAGTTCCTTGTTGTATCTTTAAACGTCTGTCTGCCGTTCGTAAACTGCTCATTGCCGAGTCATCAGAGCACTGCCATGTCACTTAGTACTGTAACGGTTACACTATCGATCGTCCCACAAGTGTGTTTGGGTTACAGTGACGGTGCTGATGGAAGAGTTTTGCTACAGCTACACAGAATACATTAGTCCAGATGCAGGAATATTAATTTATTGCAAGTCATAAGTTCACATTGAGAACTGAATTCCATACCTGATACTCATTTCCACACCTGCCCCGAGACAAAGTCCGTAACGACGTCTCTGTGTTATGGTTTGTGACTTTTCCATTCGTGGGTTGTTTACGGCATGGAACATTTTGGTATGGTTGGCTGCTAGTTCTATACCAACTCAGCTGAAAGGAAACCGACTATTCACTGTAGACTGGAAACTGAAGGAAGGTCGCCAAGGACTTTTAAATGAGCAAGAAAGACTGCACACTGAAGACTGCCCGCCGTGGACTGCTAGCCGAAGACGGCTTGCCGAAGACTGTCTTGGAGACTGAATGAGATATTCACTCTGCAGCGGAGTGCGCGCTCATATGAAAGTTCCTGGCAGATTAAAACTGCGTGCCAGACAGAGACTCGAACTAGGGATCATTGTATTTCGTGAGCAGGCTGTGGCTAAGCCATGTCTCCTTAATATCCTTTCTTCCAGACGTGCTAGTTCTGCAAGGTTCGCAGGAGAGCTTCTGTGAAGTTCGGAAGGTAGGAGACGAGGTACTGGCAGAAGTGGAGCTGTGAAGAGGGGGCGTGGGTCGTGCTTGGATAGTTCAGTTGGTAGAGCACTTGCCCGCGAATGGCAAAGGTCCCGAGTTCGAGTCTCGGTCCGGCACAGTTTTAATCCGCCAGAAAGTTTCATATCAGCGCACACTCCGATGCAGAGTGAAAATCTCATTCCATAAACATCCCCCAGGCTGTGGCTAAGCCATGTCTCCGCAATAACATTTCTTCCACGAGTGTTAGTTCTGAAAGGTTCGTAGGAGAGCTTCTGTGAAATTTGGAAGCTAGGAGACGAGGTACTGGCATATGTAGAGCTGTGGGGAGGGGCCGTGAGTCGTTCTTGGATAGCTCAGTTGGTAGAGTACTTGCCCGCGAAAGGGAAAGGTCCCGAGTTGAAGTCTCGGTCCGGCACACAGTTTTAATCTGCCAGGAAGTTGCATTTCTTGTAGACTGCCTGGCTGTGGGTTACTCACCATGCGGATTTCTAAATAGATCTTCACGATTGGCCGCTGCTGCCTGAGATCAAGCGCACTTGTCTTTCCAAGTGCAATGATGTCATCGTTGCCTCTGGTTGATGCCCGTAGTGGACGTGGCAAAGAAGTCTAGCCATTGTGGGCTGTACCTATGAGCAACCATCGATTATATGAATGCGAAGTGCCTGTTCTTTAGGACATAAGGTCGTGACGCGTGCCGAGGCACTCCGCCCAAGCCCGCCGGTGAGGCCGTGCGGTTCTAGGCGCTGCAGTCTGGAACCGCGTGACCGCTACGGTCACAGGTTCGAATCGTGCCTCGGGCATGGATGTGTGTGATGTCCTTAGGTTAGTAAGGTTTAAGTAATTCTAAGATCTAGGGTGGAGGAGCGGATAGAGGTTCAGGGCACTCTCTTGTCCTAGGCGGAAGAATCAGCAATGATCAACGACATGAGGATGCAGAAGGCAATGGAAACCACTGCATTAACAACGAAAGGATAACGTTCTACGAATCGGGGCGTGGAATATCAGAAGCTTGAACGTGGTAGGGAAACTAGAAAATCTGAAAAGGGAAATGCAAATGCTCAATCTACATATAGTAGGGGTCAGTGAAGTGAAGTGGAAGGGAGACAAGGATTTCTGGTCAGATGAGTATCGCGTAATATCAACAGCAGCAGAAAATGGTATAACAGGTGTAGGATTCGTTATGAATAGGAAGGTAGGGCAGAGGGTGTGTTGCTATGAACAGTGCAGTGACCGGGTTGTTCTAATCAGAATCGACAGCAGACCAACACCGACAACGATAGTTCAAGTATACATGCCGACGTCGCAAACTGAAGATGAACAGATAGAGAAAGTGCATGAGGATATTGAAAGGGTAATGCAGCATGTAAAGGGGGACGAAAATCCAATAGTCATGGGCGACTGGAATGCAGTTGTAGGGGAAGGAGTAGAAGAAAAGGTTACAGGAGAATATGCGCTTGGGACAAGGAATGAAAGAGGAGAAAGACCAATTGAGTTCTGTAACAAGTTTCAGCTAGTAATAGCGAATACCCCGTTCAAGAATCACAAGAGGAGGAGGTATACTTTCAAAAGGCCGGGAGATACGGGAAGATTTCAATTAGATTACATCATGGTCAGACAGAGATTCCGAAATCAGATACTGGATTGTAAGGCATACCCAGGAGAAAATATAGAGTCAGATGACAATATAGTAGTGATGAAGAGTAGGCTGAAGCTCAAAACATTAGTCAGGAAGAATCAATACGCAAAGAAGTGGGATACGGAAGTACTAAGGAATGACGAGATACGTTTGAAGTTCTCTAACGCTATAGATACAGCAATAAGGAATAGCGCAGTAGGCAGTACAGTTGAAGAGGAATGGACATCTCTAAAAAGGGCCATCACAGAAGTTGGGAAGGAAAACATAGGTACAAAGAAGGTAGCTGCGAAGAAACCATGGGTAACAGAAGAAATACTTCAGTTGATTGATGAAAGGAGGAAGTACAAACATGTTCCGGGAAAATCAGGAATACAGAAATACAAGTCGCTGAGGAATGAAATAAATAGGAAGTGCAGGGAAGCTAAGACGAAATGGCTGCAGGAAAAATGTGAAGACATCGAAAAAGATATGATTGTCGGAAGGACAGAATCAGCATGCAGGAAAGTCAAAACAACCTTTGGTGACATTAAAAGCAACGGTGGTAACATTAAGAGTGCAACGGGAATTCCACTGTTAAATGCAGAGGAGAGAGCAGATAGGTGGAAAGAATACATTGAAAGCCTCTATGAGGGTGAAGATTTGTCTGATGTGATAGAAGAAGAAACAGGAGTCGATTTAGAAGAGATCCACTATTAGAATCGGAATTTAAAAGAGCTTTGGAGGACTTACGGTCAAATAAGGCAGAAGGGATAGATAACATTACATCAGAATTTCTAAAATCATTGGGGGAAGTGGCAACAAAACGACTATTCACGTTGGTGTGTAGAATATATGAGTCTGGCGACATACCATCTGACTTTCGGAAAAGCATCATCCACACAATTCCGAAGACGGCAAGAGCTGACAAGTGCGAGAATTATCGCACAATCAGCTTAACAGCTCATGCATCGAAGCTGCTTACAAGAATAGTATATAGAAGAATGGAAAAGAAAATTGAGAATGCGCTAGGTGACGATCAGTTTGGCTTTAGGAAAAGTAAAGGGACGAGAGAGGCAGTTCTGACGTTACGCCTAATAATGGAAGCAAGGTTAAAGAAAAATCAAGACACTTTCATAGGATTTGTCGACCTGGAAAAAGAGTTCGACAATATAAAATGGTGCAAGCTGTTCAAGATTCTGAAAAAAGTAGGAGTAAGCTATAGGGAGAGACGGGTCATATACAATATGTACAACAACCAAGAGGGAATAATAAGAGAGGACGATCAAGAACGAAGTGCTCGTATTAAGAAGGGTGCAAGACAAGGCTGTAGCCTTTCGCCCCTACTCTTCAATCTGTACATCGAGGAAGCAATGATTGAAATAAAAGAAAGGTTCAGGAGTGGAATTAAAATACAAGGTGAAAGAATATCAATGATACGATTCGCTGATGACATTGCTATCCTGAGTGAAAGTGAAGAAGAATTAAATGATCTGCAGAACGGAATGAACAGTCTAATGAGTACACAGTATGGTTTGAGAGTAAATCGGAGAAAGACGAAGGTAATGAGAAGTAGTAGAAATGAGAACAGCGAGAAACTTAACATCAGGATTGATGGTCACGAAGTCAATGAAGTTAAGGAATTCTGCTACCTAGGCAGTAAAATAACCAATGACGGACGGAGCAAGGAGGACATCAAAAGCAGACTCGCTATGGCAAAAAAGGCATTTCTGGCCAAGAGATGTCTACTAATATCAAATACCGGCCTTAATATGAGGAAGAAATTTCTGAGGATGTACGTCTGGAGTACAGCATTGTATGGTAGTGAAACATGGACTGTGGGAAAACCGGAACAGAAGAGAATCGAAGCATTTGAGATGTGGTGCTATAGACGAATGTTGAAAATTAGGTGGACTGATAAGGTAAAGAATGAGGAGGTTCTATGCAGAATCGGAGAGGAAAGAAATATGTGGAAAACACAGATAAGGATAAGGGACAGGATGATAGGACATCTGCTAAGACATGTGGGAATGACTTCCATGGTACTAGAGGGAGCTGTAGAGGGCAAAAACTGTAGAGGAAGACAGAGATTGGAATACGTCAAGCAAGTAATTGAGGACGTAGGTTGCACTACTGACATGAAGAGGTTAGCACAGGAAAGGAATTCGTGGCGGGCCGCATCAAACCAGTCAGTAGAGTGATGACCAAAAAAAAAAAAAAAAAGACCTAGGGGACTGATGACCACAGATATTAAGTCCCATAGTGCTCAGAGCCATTTGAACCATTTCAGTTCCGCCCAATGCAGCTGACAGCAGTGATCCCCTCCCTTTCCTTTGCTTTCCTTTCTTGCCCTATCCACCTTCTATTCACACAGAAAGCAACCTTTGAAGTTCACATGGCTCCTGGCCTCGTCGTGATGTATATTAATACCGTTACGATGGACAGGAGGCCGTCCCAGCAGGGATTGTACCTCTTGTTCACATTCTACCACTGTTGGTGGAGAAAGTCTTTCGAAGTCTTTCATGGCAGGTCGTCGGCTTTGGTAAGCTGCTGCAGTGTTAAACCTCTGCATTCCCCTCCAATAATGATGCGTTGCCGGTACCTGCTACTGAAAGAGGGATGTTATATGTAGAATGAATTGACTGGCGTGTTTCAGGTGTTTGTTTCTGTCTGCTGCCAATAGGACGTACGTCGCATTGTCCAAATGAGAAAATACTGTCCCCGGAAACCATTTCTTTTCTCCTTACCGAATCTCAGCATATGGAACTTTGGAATCGACTGCAAACTGTCGTTTTCTATTGCCCATCTTGGTGGTGACAGTGTTGCACTGTTGGTGGGGCACCATTGGGGACAGGAGGGTCCTGGGTCCTAATCTTTCCACCATCCAGTATGTCAGCTGGAGATGCGTCCATGTGGGGAATGTTTCTGTAAGAGCACAAAAACATCAGTATCCTCCAGTCCCTTGTCAGCCACGAGATTTCTCATATCTTCCTTGAATATCCGAACAAAGCGTTCAGCGACCCCTTTCGATTCGGAGTGAAATGGCATACTGTGGAGGTGCTGGATATCATGGGCTTGTAACGCCGGAAATGCATATCCTCCTATTTCCATCTATTGTACTATTATTTTTTCCTTGTTTTGTTACCTCAAGATATGACATTTCTGTCTCTTTATATATTGTAATTGTTTTACTGTTTGTATATGTATATTTATGCACTTATGTAGATGTATAATTGGTTTGTTTCGTAAATATTATTTGTATTTTTTCGCTGGGTCTTGCCTAGGGAAAACTGCTATCGAGCGATTACATCGATAGGTCGTGTGAAGAATCAAAGTGTGTAGGATCTTTGGTAGTGTTAACTCTGCCGCGTGGAGCGCGGGCAGACCATGGGGGAGTCTGGCTGGGGTAGCGAGTGGAGCAGGTGTGTTGTGAGAAGCTCCCGCGAGTTGCCGCGCTTTCGGGGTTTGGCAGCATGTAATTGCGCTCGACTTGCGATGATAGTTTCTGACATGGTGTCGCGGACGGGAAGCATTAGCTGGCGCACATCAAGAGCCCGTTTCGTCTGGTGACCGAGTCGAGAAGAAGGCGCGCCAACATCCAGCTTCTGCAACAGCGACGGCCGACAATGAGTGACTGTCGCCACCTCCTCGATCGACGACTTCAAACCTTCAATCAACCAACAAGGAAGACTAAAAGCACGTAAAGTTTCAGAACTGTATGGCAGATCTCAGCTTTTCAAACTGTTCCATTTGCCTCGCAAAATTACAGCAACTTAGCATGAACTTTTGTTGCTCATTGTCCCAATTGCATTACCAAGCAGGGTCCCTTCCTTTTCCGAAATGAACCTGAGTGTCGTTGAAATTCAAACGCCAGCATTAAAATAATATAATTCAATTTCACTGCTTTACTTTCAAAGTTCAGTTAAAGTATTCATAGCTGGGTACAATATTTAGATTACACGAGCACAAATTAAGAGTGCGAGTTTTGTTAGCATATTTTAGCTTACCTGTGACTGCAGCTCAGCTTGGTACGTACCAAATTTTACTATTGTTAATTGTTCAGAATCATTTAATTCAAGTTCAAAGTTAAATCTCTTATTTCTAAATTGCGTAGAGTCAAGTTGCTTTTGAAATGATTATTGAGGTAGTCCAAAACTAACCGTATTTTACTGAATTTCGATGTGCTTCAGAAAGAAAGCTCAGTATTAACTTCAGTCACTAAATTAACTTCCGATTTTCCGGTTTTATTAATTCTTTTGCTAAATTATGTCAGAGTGTAGCGAAATTTATTACTTCTGACAAACTTTCAGTTTTCACACTAAACGTGTCAACCTACAGTTGCCACGCTTCTAGTGCTAATTATATGTGTAATAACCTTTCATTTTCAGTTACTATAGTAATTGTCCTTAGGACTGGCGACCGTAATTTCCCTCAAATCTCAAATATCTAATTACCGCTAGTTAATTGTTAACGTAACGGCCGCACAATTACTTTCTTTATTAACTTTACCCCTTTTCAAAATTAATTTCCACCAGTTTTATTTGCATTTTTCCTTTCATTTAGATGTAACCCTTTCCTCCCTCTTTACCGACAGATTAACTTCGGTGACGATTGCTTTCCCAAATTTCCATTAGGTCGATAAGTGAGGGGGAGGTTACAGGCTATGCAGAAAGACTCAGACTTTTGACTCATGCCTGTATCAGCCACAATGGCAAGCGGAAGACCTTCCATAACGATGGTCTCTTTTAACGCAAAGACCATTTCGGGCGTCCGTGTCCTGTTCGGCGTTACTACGTACGGGTAGTCTATGTGGGCGTCCACGAGAATGAGCAAGCTTGTCCCCAGATCAGTGTAACGGAGATGAAGCCCACTACAGGGTTTTGATGCCTCAGACAAGGCAAAGAAGAGTACAGTGATGAGCAAAGCATATTCACGTCTGTGATTTTGGCGTGGTTGCCCGAATCTGGACACATAGAAACCAGCCTCTCGAAAAGATTATGATTTCGTTACTAGCAGCAGATGTTGCACTATTTTATTTTTATACTTGACCTGCGGAGTACAACAAACTTTCATGTGAATTGTCTGGTAACTGCAACTCTTTAGTGTTCCGTGAAGTGTGAACCACTATGGGGGCCCAATTAAAGAATGTAGCACTGTTTATGATGGTATCACCGATCGAAAGAGCCACTAACACAGCTTTTTCAGCTTTCGAAAGAACACATCAGAGGCAAGGGTATCGTTACGAGTGCCCCTGAGAAGTATGATTGGACCGCTGTTGTTCTCCACGTATACACAGGACTGAGCGGACAGTTTGGACAGCAGTCTGCAGTGATTTGCTGAAAATGCCGTGGTGTACTGAAAGGTGTCGAAGTTGAGTGACTGCAGGAAGATGCAAGACTACTTAGAGGAAACTTACAGCTGGTGTGACGAATGACAGATAGCGTTAGATGAGGAAAAACGTAAGTAAAAGCGGATGAGTAGTAAGATCAGATCTGTAATGTTCGGTTACAGTATTCTTGTGTCCTGCTTGGCACAGTCAGGTCTTTTAAATATCTTGGCGAAACGTTGCAAAGCGATATAGATGGAACGGGCATGTGAAAACAGTGGTAGAGAAGGCAAGTGGTTGATTTTGGTTTATTGGGAGAATTTTAGGAAAAATTGGTTCACCGGTAAAGGAGGCATCATACAGGACTCTGGTGCGACTTATTATTGAGTACTGCTCGAGTGTTTGGGATCCGTACCGGGTCGGATTGTAGGCGGACACTGAAACAATTCAGAGGCGGACTGGTTGGTTTGTTGCTGGTTGATTCAAACAGCACGTAATTACGGAAATTCTTCGGGAACTCTAATGGGAAACCCCTGGAGCGAAGGCGACGTTCTTTTCGAGAAACGCTATTGCGAAAATTTAGAGAACCGGTAATTGAAGCTGACTGCCCGAACGATTCTACTGCCGCCAACATACACTGCGCGCAAGGCTCACGAACATAAAGACACGAGAAATGAGGGCTCATACGGAGGCATATAGAAATTCGTTTTTCCTGCGCTCTGCTAGCAAGTGGATCAGGAAAGCCAATGAGTGGTACTGGTACGGGGTACACTCCGCCACGCATCGTAAGGTTGTTTGCAGAATCTCTATGTAGATGTAGAAGTAGATATACACATGTGATTGCAGAAGCATGACTTTCTATTCTGAACTAAAACACACTGAGCATCAGAAGAATGTTCAGAAATGGTTCAAATGGCTCTGAGCACTATGGGACTTAGCATCTGAGGTCATCAGTCCCGTAGAACGTAAAACTAATTAAACCTAACTAACCTACGGACATCACACACATCCACGCCCGAGGCAGGATTCGAGCCTGCGACCGTAGCAGCATCGCGGTTCCAGATTGAAGCGCCTAGAACCGCTCGGCCACAGCGGTCGGCCAGAAGAATGTCCAGCGGAGTTTGCCGGCCGGGGTGGCCGAGCGGTTCTAGGCGCTACAGTCTGGAACCGAGCGACTGCTACGGTCGCAGGTTCGAATCCTGCCTCGGGCATGGATGTGTGTGATGTCCTTAGGTTAGTGAGGATTAACTAGTTCTAAGTTCTAGGGGACTGATGACCTCAGATGTTAAATCCCATAGTGCTCAGAGCCATTTGAACCATCCAACGGAATTTGGTTTGCACCCATTCCGGGATGTAGCACTATTCCTAGAAGTGTGGCGAAATTTACGGTCTTGTGTTCCCTTACTATTTCGAAAACCTGTCTTAAAAGTTTCGAGTTCTCTGTATTAGACTGCCTGCTGTTCATCTCAGTTCAGTTCAAAGGTTTGAATAACTGATAAGCACTCGTCCAACGTGGGGTTACTAAAATAGACAGGATCAGTATACAGTCCTGCGTCTGGAGCAAGATCGATAAGAATGCCATAGGCCACTCCGACAACATAAGGAAGAGTGCAGTCCAAATTTTCACACTAGTAGGGACAGTCGCAAGAGAGATCTTGCACTGTGGCAGTCCATCCTTTAAATGACTGTAACTGTTTCTTGTATATGCGATAAGATTTACGGTGTGCTTCCGCAACTGGAATTTTGCTCTGAAAATATTTAGGCAACTCATCCTTCACGTCTGAGTTTCCTAACTCACACAGGTCCTCATCCAGAAATAGTTGCTGAACGAGCTCAAAGACATAAGCATTAGCGCTTGGCGACAAAAAAGCACATTTAGTTACATCACATGAAGATCCATATGCTGTAAGGTGTTGGTCTAGCTGTCTTTGTAGCTGATCCACTGTCCTTGTTGCGGATCAATAAGGAGGAACACCGGTGGCGCTAAGTGCCGCTGTTCTCTGTCCTCCAACCGGTGTGACAACTGGTCCTGACTAGCACCTAACTTTTCCGTAGGAGCATTAACGGATGACAAAAGGTTTAGTATATGTAATGTAAGATTAAAACGTTGCAGCATTTTGAACTAATTGCAAAGAGGTTAGTGTTCTGAGTCATCTTGATAAGTAAACGACGATGCACTACCCAAGCCCCGACTATCCATTTCACTAAAACTGTTAGCAAGAATGTGCAACAAAGTACCCAACAAGAAACATAAAAACCTGAATTCGGAATGACAATGAGAATTATGTGCACTATGACCAATGAATGTCCAGAAGTCAACATCGTAATTCAGCAAAAATCTAGAAAGTACACAACACCATATCCATGTCGATATGATCCTCTTGTTGTCCACTAAATTATGCCTGTGTCAATGGCTACTTGTAATGCCTTTGCATTTGCCAAATACGTGGTTGACTGTGAATGATACTGTTTGGTAACGTATGACTGTTCTGTTGTTAAGAGTCATTATTGTTACTAGTCACACACTGTCAACTGTGTCATTCTTGTTACTGTCACACTATCATCGCATATTGCTGGGCTCCAATAACTGCACCACCATAAAAGTTCTGTAACAAAGCCAGAAATGAAATTACTCCAGGAAAAAGAACACTTTATTGTAACTCACAATTACCTTAACATCCAACTCAGGTTACAAACTTAATCCGTACAGACTAAGAACTGAGTTCAGTGGCAGATAATCAACTCCAATACTTAAGACCAGTCCAGACACTACTTTCGTAGACAAGTACTTGTGTTATGGTCTGTGACGGTTCCAATTCTTGCGGAATGCTTACTTTACTACGTATTGCAGTACATCGGTTGCTAACTCCAAGCTAACTCTGTCGAACGACTGCGTCGAAGAAATCCGACTGTTGCACATAGACTGAAGAGTGAAGTCCGAAGACTGCTAGCCGACGTCCGCTCGCCAGTGGGTGTCTTGCAGACTGCGGGGTCGGTATGGGACGCTAAATCGAATCTATGCGATTGGCTGCTGCTCCTGGAGATCGTGCGCTACTCGCCCGTTGTCTCTCAAAGCGAAATGAAGTCACTGTGGCGTCTGGCTGACACCTGTGGTGAGTGTGGCAAAGTGGTCCTGCTGCTGTGAACGGTCCGTGTTAACATCCACTTAAGATCACGTGGATTCTGTTCTCACCGCGAGATATGCTCTGCCGAACGCTGCAGCGGTGGAGCAGGGCCTTCCTGGCGGGAGTTGCAGCTTTGGACAAGACAATGACACGTTCATCCATCGAATTATGTACACGTGACATTGTCAAATCCCTTTAGAAATTCCAGAAAGACTGAAGCACACTTATCTACCTACAGCTGCTATTTGCAAGATATTATACGAGGGCGAGTCAAAAGAAATAAGTCAAATGAAATCCTCAAATTTGTAATAACAACTCGATACTTCGCGCTGTTATCCTGTAAGTTGGTAAGCGTGCTACCAACAGCATGCAGAATGGCCTGTAGGTGGCAACATAGTACAGATGCACACATACCATCGTAGTATCAGTATAAAGATGGCCGCCCCACTTGCGACTTGCACCAGGGAAGAACAGCGTTGTGTTATTCGGTTTTTGCGTAATGATGGTGTGAAACCTATTGAAATTCATCGACGAATGAAGGTTCAGTACGGTGATGCATGTTTGTCACAGCACCAAGTCTACGAATGGAGTAGCAAGTTTGCAAATGCAGTGACTTCAGTGGAAGATGCTCCTCGTCCAGGTTAGGCACAACGAGTTGTGACTCCACGGAACATTGCAGCAGTTGAAGCCATAGTGAAGGAAAACATTGCAGCTGACTCCTGAAAGGAGAGAACGACGTGTTGATGCTTGTGAAGAACTTCTTCGGCGCATTGAATGAGAAGGTGATGGTTTCCTTGCAAGAATCGTTACTGGGGACGAAACCTGGGTTCACTTCCACCAACCAGAAACGATGAGATCGAGCAAGGAATGGCGCCAAAACCATAGAAGTTTCGAACAGAATCATCAGCAGGGAAGGCTATGCTGACTCTCTTTTGGATGAAAATGACGTCATTTTGGAACATTACACGCCTAGAGGGACCATTGTCACCAGTGCATCATACACAGATCTCCTAAAAAATCATCTGCGGCCTGCAATCAAATCAAAGCGACGTGGATTACTTTCAGCAGGTGTCCTTTTGCAACATGACAATGCAAGGCCCCAAACTGCCCCTACAACAGCTGCAACAATCACAGACATGCATTTTGAGTGTCTTCCTCATCCACCATACTCACCAGACCTTGCCTCAAGTGATTTCCATATGTTTGGACCACTCAAAGGCGCAATGGGAGGAAAGAAGTTCCGTTCTGATGAAGAAGTACGCCATGCGCTGCATGAGTAGTTGGGCGGACTACCAACAGAATTTTTTTTCTAAAGGAATTTATGTACTTTGTAAGCGCTGGAGGACTTGCATTGAGCGTGGGGGAGATTATGTTGAAAAATGATACAGCTTTGCACCACTTCTGCACAATAAATAATATTTAAAAATAGTTTTTAAATTTTCATTTGACTCACCCTGCATTTTACACTAGGTCTTTATCCTGAAACTGTGTTATTTGCTCGAGAGAAAGTAGTAATTTTCAGCCCTGGAGTTAACTCTGATCCCTTAACAGACTGGTCATACCGACACTAATCTGTAATACTGAGCATCCAATTTTTTACACTTTTGTAAGCAATAATCTGTATTCTTTTCTAGTTATCCAATATTGTTTGCTCTGGTGAGAAACTCTCAATGAAACCGTGTCAGGGAAAAGGTTATTCATCGTAAACTGGAGTTGAAGTTCTGCTAGAGCTTGGAGACCTGTTCGCTTTGATTGGTAACGGTTATTCTTCAATTCCGAGGTTTATTACTTTAATACACTTGTTTTGTGATGCTGTGTGACTGTTAGACTTTGGTATGTTATTAGCCTCATGCCTGAAAATATTTTTACATGCACAATTTATTAGTTTAGCTTCATTATTTTCAGTTTCAACACTGTACAATAAAACTGTATGTTGGGATGCTTTTTGACTCTGGATGCTGTCAGAACGTCCTAAGTTCTCATTGTCTAGAAAGTAACGAGAAATAATACGACAAAAAGGTATATTAAAAGCATTGGAGATTTTATTCCATAAAGTTGGAGGAGCCGTTTGGAGGCTTTTACAGAAAAAGCGACAACTTCTGATCAGCAGGAGAGTAAGAGACTGGCACTTGCTTTCAGATTTGTTACGAAACCGTCACAATTTAGTGTTGGAGGGCAACGTGGAGAGTAAATATCGTAAGAGCAAGAGATGAATACACTAAGCAGATTCAGAAGGTTGTAGGGTGCTGCAACAACAACAACAACAACAATAACAACACAACGAAACCGTCGGGACGATTTGGCCTTATGGTACCTAACGAAGTCGCCAACGCTTGATTCTGTATCTGTTGCAAGGTCTTACGTGATTTTTATGTAACGTCGGAAGACGAACGTGATGGCTCTTTTTTCCGACTCAGTCACAAATATCTGATTTAAGTTCCGGTCCGTCTCCAACGGCATTCTTCAGATCATTGGCTGTAAATTAGCGCCATGCGTTGTGACTATAGATGGTATTTTTTTTCTTCGTAAGACATTGCTATTACTACAAATAACAATATACATAAAATTTGAGAGACTGAACTGATTCACAATAATTCAAAAAAACTGGTCAGAACAATGTTGCACAAGCAACGAAAAAAGCATCCCGTATTTAACAGGATGCAAAATCTCCAAGACGGGCGATGTCCTACAAAAGCTAAAAATTTAGTACAAACTTCAGTGCGAGATGCTTTTAAGAGCTTCCAGAACGAAAGAGTCTGCCTCTAAATATAGCAGAAAATCCAAATAGAATCTGGTCTTTTGAAAAGTAAATCAGCGTCATGACACAATCAGAACCTTCACTTTCCAATAGCTGTAGTAATGTTACCAATGACAGTGGCTCTAAAGTGTAGTTACTATAAACTATTTTCCAAAATTCTTTCACTACGGAAGTAGTAGTAAATATTTCAGGACTTTAATCGAGAATGGCTGTGAACACGATTAACTTATAAATAGATATTCTCGGTTTAACAAAGCAACTTTAATCACTTAAGCAGAGGTAAGTCTTCCGGTCCCGGCAGTTTACCACTTATGTTCCTTTCAGAGCTCATATACAAACCACTAACCCGACGAAAAATCTATATCTAATGATTGGACGATTGCTCAGGTGACACAGATACTCAAAAAAAGGAAATAGGAGTTATCCAATGAATTACAGATCCATATCAATGACATCAACGTGGCGTAGTATTTCTGAAAATATCCTACTGTGTTTCGAACGTTATGAATTACCTCAAAGAAAACAATTTATTGACACATAATCAGCACTGATGCAGAAAATATCGATCCTGTGAAAGACCACGAAAAAATGATTGCTATCGAGACGGTATCTCAAACTGATAATATATTTCTAGCTTTCAAGAAGGCTTTTGACGCAATTCCCCACTAGCTACTTTTAATTAAATTACGTGCCTAAGGACTATCGTCTCGGTTGTGCGGTTGTCTTTGTGACTTACTGTCAGAGCGGTCATAGTTCGTAATAGCTGACATAAAGTCATCAAGTTAAACGGAAGTGATACATGGCGTTTCCCAAAGTAGTGTTACAGGCACCTGCTATTCCTAATCTTTACATGAGTTAGGAGTCAGTCTGATCAGCCTTTCATTTGGAATGATCACGTAGATAATGTTGTGGGAAAGGCGAAACAAAGACTGCGTTGCATTTGTAAAAGGTTTAAAAGATGCAACAGTTGTGTTAAAGAGACTGCCTACACTACACTTCTCCTTCCTCTTCTGGAGTATTTCTGCTCGTTATGGTAACCTCACAAGATATATTGCAGTATCGAACGAGGCCACCGAAAATAAACTACCTTGTTTTGTATTATCACGAAATATTTGAGAAAGGATCACTACTTAATACGCTACCGGCTGTGGAGATTATTAAAACAAAGGAGTTTTTCGTTACAGTGAGATCTGTCCGTGGAATTTCATTCACCAGCTTTCTCACCCGAATACGAAAACATTTCTCTGACGCCCATGTGTATACGGAGAAATGATTTCGGTAGTAAAATAAGAGAAATGAGAGTCCGCACTGAGTGGTTTAAGCGTCCGGTTTTTTCCTGCGCTATTCGAGGGTAGAATAGTAGATACATAGGTTGAAGGTGATTCAATGAAACCTCGACCAGGCACTTGAGTCTCACTACCAGTGCAGTTATGTGGATGTAGAACAGTGAGCAGCATTTATGTGGGAGGTAGGGAAATGTTGGGGGGGGGGGGGAGACTAGGAGGGGGAAAACTTTAAAATTGCCATATACTAAAAAGTCATACAGTAATTTATTACTAAAGCAATAGTGTTGCTTCACGGCCATGAACGACGTAATGGTACAACTGAGAGTTTAAGTGGATTCACGGAAATTATCTGTAGAAGTAGTTGAAAATTGCGTAGCGAATAAAAACTCTGTACTCGATTTTCCATGAGGGTGGCGGAGGGGAAATTCCTCTTGCGGATTACTGTGGTGACAATAGTTTCTTCATGGAACTCTTACCGTGGTCATTGTTGCGTCGGACTCGAATCTGTGTCAGGAGGTTGTGGCGAAGACAGGGTAGTGATCGCTGTCACAGGTTTGACGTTCTACATCTACATCTACATCTACATCTACATCTACATGGTTACTCTGCAATTCACACTTAACTGCCTGGCAGAGAGTTCATCGAACCATTACATACTGTTTCTCTAACATTACACTCTCGGATGGCGCGTGGGAAAAAGGAACACCTGAATCTTTCCGTTCGAGCTCAGATTTCTCTTATTTTATTATGATGATCATTTCTTCCTACGTAGGTGGGTGTCAACAAAATATTTTCGCATTCGAAAGAGAAAGTTGGTGATTGAAGTTTCGTAAATAGATCTCGCCGCAAAGAAAACCGCCTTTGTTTCAGTGACTGCCACCTCAACTCGCGTATCATATCAGTGACACTGTCACCCCTATTGCGCGATAACACGAAACGAGCTACCCTTCTCTGCACTTTTTCGATGTCCTCCGTCGATCCTACCTGATAAGGATCCCACACCGTGCAGCAATATTCCAGCAGAGTACGGACAAGTGTAATGTAGGCTGTCTCTTCAGTGGGTTTGTCGCATATTGTAAGTGTTCTGTCAACAAAGCGCAGTCCTCGTTTCGCCTTCCCCATAGTATTATCTATGTGGTCTTTCCAATATAAGTTGCTCGTAATTATAATTCCAAGGTATTTAGCCAAATTGACAGCCCTCAGATTTGGGCGATCAACTGTATACCCAAAATTCATCGGATTTCTTTTGGTACCCATGTGGATGACCTCGCACTTTTCTTTGTTTAGTGCCAATTGCCACTTTTCGCACCATAGAGAAATTCTCTATAGTTCATTTTGCAATTGGAATTGATCGTCCGATGATTTTACTAGACGGTAAATTACAGTGTCATCTGCACACAATCTAAGGGGGCTCCTCAGATTATCACCTAGATCATTTATGTAAATCAGGAACAGCAGAGGGCCTATGACACTAATTTTGGTCATCTGATGACTCCACAAGGCGGTAAATGACAGCATCATCTGCAAACAATCTAAGAGGGCTACTCAGATTGCCTCCTACGTCGTCAATATAGATCAGGAACAATAGAGGGCGTATAACACTTCCTTGGGGAACACAGTATATTATTTCTGTTTTACTCGATGACTTTCCGTCTATTACTACGAACTGTGCGAATCCAGTCGCACAACTGCGACGACACTCCATACGCACGCAATCTGATTAATAGTCGATTATGAGGAACAGTATGAAAAGCCTTCTGGAAATCTAGGAATATGGAATCGATCTGAGATCCCTTGTCGACAGCACTCATTACTTCATGGGAATAAACAGCTAGCTGTGTTGCACAAGAACGATATTTTCTGAATCCGTGTTGGTTATGTATCAATACATTTTCTTCAAGGTGATTCGTAATGTTCGAGTACAGTTCATGCTTCAAAATCCTACAGCAAATTGAGGTCAGTGATATGGGTCTGTAATTCAGTGGATTACTCCTATTTCCTTTCTTGAATATTTGTGTGACTTGTGCTACCTTCCAGTCTTTAGGAACAGACCTTTCGTCAAGTGAGCGGTTGTATATGATTGTTAAGAAATTCGCTATTGTGTCTGCATACTCTGAAAGGAACCTAATTGGTATAACATCTGGACCGGAAGACTTGCCTTTCTTAAGTGATTTGAGTTGTTTCGCAACACAAAAGATATCTAGTTTTATGTCACTCATGCTAACAGCTGTTCTAGTTTCGAATTTTGGAATATTTACTTCGTCTTCTTTCGTGAAGGAATTACGGAAAACTGCATTTAGTAACTCCGCTTTCGTGGCACGATCGTCGGCAACATTTCCATCGCTACGCGCAGTGACGGTATTGACTGTTTCTTGCCACGTTCTCAGTAGGCACTGACAAGAAGCTGTACTTAAGTGGCCTGCCTCAAGATACTTGTAACATATAAACCAAGAGACATACTTGTACTTTCCAGGATGCAAAAATTACACACTTAATCTACGTTAGATGTTAGCTCACAATGTGCCGAAGTCGCATACAAGTTGGTAGGAAGAGCTTCTGTTTTATGTTAACTGATATTCTAGATTCTGAACTCATTAACATTTGATGCGCTGAGAGTATTTTTCGGCATAAACGCCGCCATCTTGTATAGTTTTATATATTTAACGTGAATTCCAGCTACACTTAGATACGTTGGCCTAGTAAGAGACACAGTATTAACTTGTTGAGATGTTTAGTTTTCTTGCCGATGAGGGTTCGAACATGGACCACTGTCTCGGAGTCATTATTTCTATCATCTTCCCAGGAGCGCGCAGTCCGATGGAGGTGGAAGGTTTCTTTTAGGAAGGATGGAAATTAATATTTAAATCGAAATAAAGTAATTGTAAAATGCGTAGAAGAAGAGTAACAGCAGTCCCAAAATTGACAGCTGATGGGTGTCTGCTGTAATACCCCTGGTTCTGCGTTCAGTAGATTTTCTAGGCGAAATGCAACTTACGATCGTGCTAGAAAAACATATTTGGTATTTTAATAATGACAGTTACTAAGTCCTTGCTGAAAGTCGTAAAAAGATACTGTTACCTGTTGTAAATGGGAAATTTCATATCGTTCCCAGACTCATTTCCAGCAGACTGGTGTATGGTAAATGCTTTTAGATCCAATGGGACGAATCACCAGCAAGCATTCTTTAAATTGTTCACATATATCGCATTCCAGTGGCGTCAAAGACTAAGGTCTAATACTTATGCACTACCTGAGAGTCGTTTAATGATGCTCGAATATACAGTGTTGAAATACAAATCTAAATGTTCGGATATAGACCTCTAGATGTTCCTGGGTGTGTTTTTTTTCCCATCCTACATACCGTGTAAGTGAATCAGATGGATATGAGTCAGCAAGGTGCCTCTTCCAATAGTACAATATCTAAGAAAGTGATATGGGTATCAGGACAAGATTCAGGTACATAACAGCCTTACATACTTAGTAGCCTGCGACTAGTGCAAAACAAATGTAATCTGCGCATATTATCTGTGATAGGAGAACAGAAATGTATTTCGAGACAGGTAGTAGGATACAACTGTTTCTTCGTAAAAATCAGTAACTTTAAACTTCTACACGAGACAGAAACATCTAAAAAATAATTTTTGTTTCCTATATATATAATAACTGTTATATATGATAATCGTTTCATTAGATAGGGAGACAACATTGACTGACTTATCGGAGCGATTTCGTAGTGTTGCGGGGAGAAGAAAGAATAAATGTGAATCGAAATCCATAAACCCGCTATTCAACTACAGGTCGTTAGGTTGATTACTCGTTTCTGATTCCGCAACGTTGATTTATGAAACTCGTTGGTAGGAAAAAAAAATATGCTGCAACACTGTCGTTGTGACTGCGGGACAGCAGAAGCAAAGAAGGAGAAAAGAACAGAACTTGATTTTTACGATTTATTTCCTCTTCTAGAGCGGTCTAAATGAAATAAAGCTTCTCGACGCAATTTTCTCGCCACCTCACCGTCGAAAAGGCGGAAAAACCCAATTTACCTTGGAAGCTCCCACCGTGCGAAAAGTGTGCCCTTTTTTCATGCAGCGAAAAGTAGAGCTGTCTTCATGTTACAGAGATGCTGACTTTAGCGCAACAAACAGATATTTCTTATCTGCATGCAGAGAAGCGCGAAATCCTTTAAATTGAGTTTCACCTGAAAGAATTTACTGTAGATTATGTTCGGTGGTGATGAGATCTTTTATCAGTCGTTCCCAGAACAGATTTAACCACCAGTAATAAACGTACATTACATATTAGTGTTAGATTATGTTGAACAGGCAAATCCGCAACTGAGTACAACAATATCTACAACAGTCTTCCCTCTCCTTGTTTTCAGTAAACTAGTTTATGCACAATAGTTTCAATAATATTCTTATGTACGATGACATTTTTAGTGTTGAAGAAACAGAATGTCTTACTAGACAAAGATGTTCTTATCCCAACCAGGCTCTTCCAACTTATTTATTCATTACCAGAAATACGAATAATCTAAACCAATGTTTGAAAACACGTTATTTGGCCTGGAAAGGTGCCCTTTATTCAGTGACAAACATTTCAGCAACTTTCGAGCTGCCTCAAACAGCTAAACTACTAATATAGTTAATTTAGGAGGAGTCTAAATGAATAATGATGGCCAACGACTACTACATCGATGCATTTCTCAATAGAAACTATTAATATTATCTAATAAGTGGAGTTTTACTTAATATATGTTTGCTACGCATATTCAGTAAATATGTGTTGTAAAACTGATTTTATGTCTGAAGATGTATGGCTTCAGTAACCTAAGAACTGTCAAATTCACATCAGTGTAAGGAACATTAACACGCTTCGTGACAATTCTGTTAGTACCTCTTAGATGAAAGAAGTTCAAGATTTGTTTTACACTTATCCCACATTCACTTTGACTGTTTCATTTACGATGTGTGGAAGTAATATTAGCATACCTCTGTTTTTATAAATAAATACTATGGATTCATGTTCACAAAACTTTCTACACGTTGAGGATGCCCTCACTATATATAAATGGAACAAAAAGCATACATAATGTAATCTCCTACATCAAGGATGTAATATGGGTGATACCTTTGTTAGCAATAATGAATAAGTTTGTGCAGTTTTTTTTCTCTTTCTCTATGTACAAGTGGCAAATGTTTCATAAATTACAGCGTCAGAGAACAACTGAGATTTTACGTACTTTCACCGTAATCGGAGCTGTTACACCGAACTTTAATCTTAGCTTCAGTTTCCGTTTCGTCGTTAAGCCATTAAGCCATGAGACGTGTAATGTGTATTGTAGGGGAGAGTACTGTAACTTGGAAGAATTTTCAGGCTTTTCCTTGTGTAACAGAAATTTAATATATTTTCTGATTCCATTTTTAAACATTGGCTTTCACTTTTTATGTGCTGCAGTAATTTCCGAAATTACAAGAATTATCCTGGAAAAATTAGGGTTTTTTCAAGTGTGAAAACATGTTTCAAATTACAAAGTGGTCATGTACCTAAGAACAAATAATCGACTGGAATTTAAACCCGTTTCAATCTAGAAAATCTTGTCAGTATTTCTTTACTAGAGACCAATGACAAGCAAATGAAATCTAATTAAGCAGAAACATTTTTAGAAACCAGTTAAAAGTTTAATACATTGTTAAATAGAAATTACTGAAAAGTAACTCAATTTTTTTCAATGTTTAGTATAAATATATAAAACTGCAACCAGTCAATTTGTGAAACAGTTATTTATTACTCCATCAACCGGTTTTCGAACCTTTTCAGGCTCGTCTTCAGATGGTTTTTCGGCAGTTACATATCATTTCAAGCAATGTGTGTGTGAGTGTGTGTGTGTGTGTGTGTGTGTGTGTGTGTGTGTGTGTGTTCCACACCTCCTGCTAAACCAGTGGAGAGTGTGAAAACAATCTACCTAAAGTAGTTTAGGAAACGAGACTTCATAAACAACGAGATGCGTGAAGAATTTCCGCATCATGCATTGCGTTTAAAAATACTGCTTGTACTACTAACTGTATTCGCAATAAATTTCACAGAGACTATCCACATTTACCGCTAAATGGACCTACAAAAAATGTCATGATACCACACACAGTTGAGGAGATACATGAAAAACTACCGCATTGTCCATTACATTTAAATTTATTACTTTTTTCCTCCTCACTCTATTCGCAACATGTTTTGCAGACAATGTCCATATATGTCGCTAAGTGGAACTACAAAATAAGCGTTGTATAACACATAGATCAGGAGATATGACGTCATAAGCACTGAGGTGTGTGAAAAACTGCCGCATCATGCTTGGCTCTTAAATTCATTATTCCTTTGCAACTAACTTATTCGTAAAGTATTTCGCAGACAATACAAACACATATGCCAGTGAATGTACCTACACAAATACGTTGTTTTACGACTCATAGTACATGAGATATGACGTCATAAACACTAAGATTCGTGAAAAATTTGCCGGCTCATGCATGAAGTTTTAGTACATGTATTATTTACTACTAAGGCACTCCTACAGACGAGTGATATTAACGAAATTCCTGATACCTGGCAGTGCTTTGGACAACTTTCAACAACGAAGCGCTAGCGGCTGTAGACTAAAACAATAGCCATCTACAGAGTTATGAAGAGGCATTGGCATAGAAAAGCTTACAAAATTGCGTTGTAAACACAGGAAGCAGTTGCGCTGCACTCGGCAACGCCTGTATAAGACAACAAGAGTCGGGTGCAGTTATATGATCTGTTACTGCTGCTACAATGGCATGTTATCAGGATTTCAGTCAGTTTAAACGTGGTGTTATAGTCGGCGCATAAGAGATGGGCCACAGCGTCTCCGAGACAGCAATGAAGCGGAGATTTTCCCGTACGACCATTTCACGAGTGTCCCGTGAATATCAGGAATCCGGTAAAACGTCAAACCTCCGACATCGCTGAGGCCCGAAAAATGTCTTGGAAGAACGGGACCAACGACGACCGAAGAGAATCGTTCAAAGTGACAGAAGTGCAATCCTTCTGCAAACAGCTGCAGATTTCAATGCTGGGCCATCAACATGTGTCCGAGTGCGAACCATTCAACGAAACATCATCTATAGGAGCTTTCGGAGACGAAGGCCCACTGATGTATCCTTGATGACCGCACGACAGAAAGCTTTATACCTCGCCTGGGCTTGTCAACACCGACATTAGACGGTTGATGACTGGAAACATGTTGCCCAGTAGGACGAGTCTGGTTTCAAATTGCATCGAGTGGATGGACGTGTACGGGTATGGGGACAACCTCATGAACCCATGGATCCTGCATGTCAGCAGGGAACTGTTTGCGTTGGTGGAGGCTCTGTAATGCTGTAGTGTGGGTGCAGTTGGAGTGACATGGGACCACTAATATGTTTAGATACGACTCTAACTGGTGACACGTATGTTAGCATCCTGTCTGATCACCTGCATCCATGGATGTCCACTGCGCATTTCGACGGACTTGGGCCATTCCAGCAGGACAGTGCGACACCCCTCACGCCCAAAATTACTACGGAGTGGCTCTAGGAACACTCTCCTGAGTTTAAACGTTTCCAGTGTCCACAAAACTCCCAGACAAGAACGTTTCTGGACATATCTGAGATGCCTTGCAACGTGCTGCTAAGAAGAGATCTCCTACCCTGTGCTCTTCAGGATTTATGGATAGCCTTGCAGGAATCATGATATTAGTTCCCTCTAACAGTACTTCAGACATTAGTCGAGTCCACGCCACGTCGTGTTGTGGCACTTTTGCGTGTTCATGGGGGTCCCTACACGATATTAGGTAGGTGTATCAGTTTCTTTTGTTCTTGAGTGTAGCTTCTACCGTTGACGTGTATATGTTGTAGAATTGTGTTTTATATTCATGACTCAAGACATTAATGAGAACTAGTCTGATATATTGTAACCAAAATAGAGTCTGGAAGAAGAGAGCTTGCGAAACCTTGCTCTATTGATCGATGACATCCAGAGAGCTGTAGACAGCGGCGCCCGGATGCACATTCTGTTGCTTGACTTCAGAAAGGCACTCACGACGTCTCCGCACTGAGGCAGTATCTCTCTCGCTCGCCGTCGAGCACGTGTTTCAGTTCTTTACCTTGTGTCCTGTGAGTACATGTAAGTGTGATTTGTCTTGATTCACCGAATTTTGTCTTTGGGTTCAGTAATGTCAGTCTTGTAAGCAGGCACGTTCGTCAACTGTTTCAGTACCTTTTTACCTTGTTCAGGCAATAAGCTTCATTGTTAATACGTTCGTGCAACTTTATGAAAATATGCATATTTAATTTAGTTTATAGTACGCTCTTAATTGTGTTATCCCCATCCGTCCCTAATCTATTCACTTTGATTGTGAAGACAATCCTCCTCTGAGGACGTATCGTGTGTCGTGCTTGGGTAGCTGAGTTGGTAGAGCACTTGCCCGCGAAAGGCAGAGGTCCCGAGTTCGAATCACCGTCCGGCACACCGTTTCAATATGTGAGGAAGTTCCATACCAGCACACACTCCGCTGCAGAGTGAACATTTCATTCTGAATCGTCCTGTAGTAGAACATGAGTTCGGTGCTTTAAGCACGGTCAGGGGAGGGAGTAATTTAGATGGGTGCTCGTCTGCGAGCCCCGTGCTCCACAGAAGGGACCGAGGTTTTGCCTTTCACAACCTACCGAGACATAAAGCTTGAATTTCTTGTTACACTCCATACTCAAATGGAACAGAGCTCAGTAAGACTAATAGTAGTGCGTAGTACCTCCGGCATGTGTACACAGTGGCTCTTGGGTTCTAGTCGAGTTTGCAGATTTGTTTCTGAAATCAACTAATAAACTGACTTACACCAAATAGTAAGTTGCCGTGATGGTGTTCCCGATATTTCTTCATGACGTGAACTAAACGGCAAACTTATCATTGAAAACAAAAACGTTGCCAGGTCCGCATGAGATCTCATTTCCGTTTTAAAGAGAGTACTCAGGAGCAGTGGTGCCACGCTTAATTCGCGCTTATCGCAATCATCACCCAGCGCAAAGTTCCGAATGACTGGAGAATAGACACATACAAGAAGTGTAAAAGAACGGACCTGTAGAATTACAGGCCAAAATCTTTAACATCGGTTTGCTGCAGAATCCTTGAACATATTCTCACATCGAATATAGTAATGTCCTTGAGAGGGAAACGCTTCTATCCAAAAACCATCACGGATTTAGAAGGCATATTCCGTTCGAAACTCATCTTACCCTTTTCTCACACGAAATCATGCGAACCATGGATGGAGGTCAAGAAGCAGATTGCATATTCCTAGATTTCCTGAAACTGTTTGACACGATGCCCCACTGCGGAATGTTGATGAAGGCACGAGTATACGGAACAGGTTCCCAGATATGTAAGCGAATCGAAGACTTTGTAACACGCCCGGGAGTACTAATGGGTGGGGGGACCTTATACTGACTTCTCGTTTCGTGACGGTGCGCCCTGTCCACACCACGTACCTGGTAATCCAGCGGCGGTCGTACTGTTCTGCTCCACACTGCTGTTGGCTTGCCTGAAATTATCTATCGAAATATGCAAGCGGGTTTAGGGGAGCCACTCAACGTTAAAACACAACACTGTCCTATGCCTAGTATGAACATCTATATTCTGAGATGATATGGAAACCACAGGTTGCACTGTTTACATTCTAAACCGTAAATGTTTATCCCAATTAACAATCTTGATGATTAACAGTCCAAAATATAATTCAGACGAGCGTACGCGTATCCGACACGACGCGGGTGATTGTTGATGATGCGGAAGCCGAATGATCGAACAAAAGTTCTTACGCTCGTCACACATACACATATGTGGTAATAGTCCTCCCTGTCACTAGTAATGATATAACACTGTTGGTAAAGTTAATTTTCCAGTTCTCAGTTCTCACTTGTACGAGCGTGCGCGTAACCGGCGCAGCGCGGCTGATTGTTGATAATGCGGAACGCGATGATCGAACGCACGTTCTCACGTTTGCTACAAGTCACTGGCACTTGATTGCACTCTTTTGTGGTAATAAATCAAATTTGGGGAACCAACATTTGAAGCTCACTGCAGAACGATTCTGCTGCCGCCAACGTACATTTCGGCTAAGGACTATGAGGATTAGACAAGAGAAATTAGGGGCTTTTATTGAGGCATACAGACAGCAGTTTTTTGCTTGCTCTCTTTGTGAGTGGAACCAGAAAGACAACAACTATTAGTGGTACAAGGTACCCTCCCACGTGCCATACAATGACATGCTGGATTTGTATGTTGATGTACTAGAAGATGAACGACCCGCCAGGGTAGCCAATAGCGCTAACGCACTGCTTCCTGGACTTGGGTAGGCACGCCGGCCCCGGATCGAATCCGCCCGGCGGATTAACGACGAGGGCCGGTGTGCCAGCTAGCCTGGATGTGGTTTTTAGGCGGTTTTCCACATCCCGCTAGGTGAATACCGGGCTGGTCCCCACGTTCCGCCTCGGTTACACTCGTCGCAAACGTTTCAAACACGTCCGCACTATTTCACGATTTACTACACTCGATGCAGACAGTTGGGGTACACTGATTCATCCTGGGGGGTGGAGCGGGGGGTGGCGGCAGGAAGGGCATCTGGTCATCCTAACACTAACACTGCCAAACCCGTTGTAACCACGCTGACCCTGCGATCGCTGCGGGACTATGACTTAAGCGAAAGAAAGAAAGAAACTACTAGAAGATGAACGACAGAATCAATGTTTTCAGTAAGTTTTGGCAACAGAACACAACACACTCGTCTTTGGTATGGGTTCATGAGATATTCAGCGAGAAGACGTCATCGAAGAGAGCAAAATGCCCTGTCCTCCAAGATATCCTCATCTCTCTGCCCTTGGGATTTATGCTGCCCGTGCAGCAAGCTGAAGGGGCAGATGTATTCACATAATCCCCACACAACAGAACTGTTAAAAAACAACGCTGTAAACATTGTTGCAGCGATGCCTTTGGATGAGCTGTTACACGTCAGTCACAGTTCCGAAAACCAAAAACGTCAATAGTGGACATTTACAGCACTTCTTATAAGCTGTCCTCATTAGCTAGTATAAGTTACATGGTATGGGAGATCTAAACATCTTATGGCCAGTTTTGCGTTGGGTATCCCTTGAGTTTTTATATCGTTTGTGTTTTACATATGTATTTCAGATAGACTCTCCCTAATAAGCTCACCGTACCGAATGTTAGTCAGTCCCTCACAAGAGCACATTCGTCGGTTTTTTGGGGCTGCAGACGGTGTAGAACTAGTTACTCTTTGATCCTCGTTAGTAGACGTGAGACATAGCAATGAGGTGGCGTCTATGAAAAAGTCTGTTGTACGTATTCAGCGCCGTCGACTTGGAGACGTACCAGAATAGCAGAAAGGACTTACCGCATGTGGACGAGCCAATGACCCCACATTGCTGAAGTTTCCCAGTTCGTTTGTGTATCAAGGCAGACTGTCCAACGTGTATACAGGGTGGTCCATTGATAGTGACCGGGCCAAATACCTCACGAAATAAGCGTCAAAAGAAAAAACTACATAGAACGAAACTCGTCTAGCTTGAAGGGGAAAAGCAGATGGCGCTATGATTGGCCCGCTAGATGGCGCTGCCATAGGTAAAACGGATATCAACTGCGTTTTTTTTTAAACAGGAACCCCCATTTTCATTACTCATTCGTGTAGTACGTAAAGAAATATGAATGTTTTAGTTGGACCACTTTTTTCGCTTTGTGATATATGGTACTGTAATAGTCACAAACGAATAAATACGTGGTATCACGTAACATTCCGCCAGTGCGGACTGTATTTGCTTCGTGATACATTACCCGTGTTAAAATGGACCGTTTACCAATTGCGGAAAAGGTCGATATCGTGTTGATGTATGGCTGTTGTGATCAAAATGCCCAACGAACGTGTGCTATGTATGCTGCTCGGTATCCTGGACGACACCATCCAAATGTCCGGACCGTTTGCCGGATAGTTACGTTATTTAAACAACAGGAAGTATTCAGCCACATGTGAAACGTCAACCACGACCTGCAACGAATGATGATGCCCATGAAGGTGTTTTAGCTGCTGTCGCGGCTAATCGGCACGTCAGTAGCAGACAAATTGAAAGAGAATCTCAAAAACGTCGGTGTTCAGAATGCTACATCAACGGCGATGGCACCCGTACCATATTTCTTTGCACCAAGAATTGCATGGTGACGACTTCGAACGTCGTGTACAGTTCTGCCACTGGACAAAAGAGAAATTACGGGACAATGACAGATTTTTTGCACGCGTTCTATTTAGCGACGAAGCGTCATTCACCAACAACGGTAACGTAAACCGGCATAATATGCACTATTGGGCAACGGAAAATCCACGATGGCTGCGACAAGTGGAACATCAGCGACCTTGGCGGGTTGATGTATGGCGCGGCATTGTGGGAGGAAGGATAATTGGCCCCCATTTTATCGATGGCAATCTAAATGGTGCAATGTATGCTGATTTCCTACGAAAAGTTCTACCGATGTTACTACAAGATGTTTCACTGCATGACAGGATGGCGATGTACTTCCAACATGATGGATGTCCGGCACATAGTTCGCGTCCTGTTGAAGCGGTATTGAATAGCATATTTCATGACAGGTGGACTGGTCGTCGAAGTACCATACCATGGCCCGCACGTTCACCGGATCTGATGTCCCCGGATTTCTTTGTGTGGGGAAAGTTGAAGGATATTTGCTATCGTGATCCACCGACAACGCCTGACAACGCCTGACAACATGCGAACATTACGGAAGGCGAACTACTCGCTGTTGAGAGGAATGTCATTACACGTATTCCCATATGCACTGAGACTGACGGACATTTGAGAATTATTGCATTCATATGGTAATTACAGGTAATCACGCTGTAACAGCATGCGTTCTCAGAAATGATAAATTCACAAAGGTACACGTATAACATTGGAACAATCGAAATAAAATGTTCAAACGTACCCTAAGTTCTGTATTTGAATTTAAAAAACCTACCTGTTACCAACTGTTCGTCTAAAATTGTGAGCCATATGCTTGTGACTATTACAGCGCCATCTATCACAAAGCGAAAAAAGTGGCCAACTAAAACGTTCATATTTCTTTTCGTACTACACGAATATGTAATAAAAAAATGGGGTTCCAATTAAAAAAAAAAGAAAAAAAACCTAGTTGATATCCGTTTGACCTATGGCAGCGCCATCTAGCGGGCCAACCATAGTGCCATCTGATTTCCCCCTTCATGCTAGACAAATTTCGTTCTTTGTAGTTTTTTCGTTTGACGCTTATTTCGTGAGGTATTTGGCCCGGTCACGATAAACAGACCACCCTGTACAAAGAACGATGAAGGTCTCGCGACCATTATACCGTAAGACCAGTAGCCGTAGAAATAGTCCTAACCGATAGCAGCCAGAGGCGAGGTGAGCTTTGTCAATGACAGTTAATTTCATACCTGACATGAATTGCTGCTGCCTGTGAATGCACGTCATTCCAGTCACGTTCAGAGCGAATGTTACGAAGAGAACTGCGTGCAATGGACATTTGCAACCATGTATCTCGCAAAAAGCGAATTTCTCGCAGCACCACATGAAGCTGTGTCTAATGGCCCATACAACACAGAATCATGTCAGTAGGTTGGTGGCGGTGCACGTTGTGTTCACTATTTTGTATCATTTAAGATGTCACAAGTCGTCGTGTGTATCGAAGCCCAGTGATGCGTTTGACCTTCGGTGTTCAGAGAGTGCAGTTCATGCCAAAGGTGTTTTTTTTTTTTACAGTTTTGGGAACAATAATTAGGGCACATTTAATGAGGTTGCTGTAAACACGAACCAATATGTTTACTGAATCAATTTTCGGTGAGCAAGTTTCGTACCTTATGCTACATCTAGTAATGAATAAGCTATGGAAAATAGAGACGCCAACAGCGTTTTTCACATCGGTTCCCGGTTTAACATCGCCCAGGCATTATCAGGATGAAGTTTTCAATCTGCAAGGAAGGATGCACTGATGTGACACTTCCTGGCAGATGAAAACTGTGTGCCGGACCGAGACTCGGACTCGGGACCTTTGCCTTTCACGGGCAAGTGCTCTATCGGCCGAGCTACTCACGCACAACCCATCCTCTCAGCACTGCTTCCGACCGTACCTCATCTGCTACCTTCCAAACATCACAGAATTTCCTCTGTGGAACTCGCAGAAATAGTACTCCTAGAAGAAAGGATATTGCTAGAGCACATGTCCACGAAAGGTACGTGTCCCAAGTCTCGTTCCTGCTCACAGTTTTAATCTGACAGGGAGTTTCAGTCAGGCATCCCATAGAAACATAGTGTGGGTGCAACGAAGCAATCCACATCGCCGCAGTTATGTACACTACTGGCCATTAAAATTGATACACCAACAACAAATGCAGATGATGAACGGGTATTCATTCGACAAATATATTAAACTAGAACTGACATGTCATTACATTTTCATGCAATTTGGGTGCATAGATCCTGAGAAATCAGTACCCAGACCAACCACCTCTGGCCGTAATAACAGCCTTGATACGCCTGGGCATTAAGTCAAACAGAGCTTGGATGGCGTGTACAGGTACAGCTGCCCATGCAGCTTCCACACGATACCACAGTACATCAAGAGTAGTGACTGGCGTAATGTGACGAGCCAGTTGCTCGACCACCATTGACCAGATGTTTTCAATTGGTGAGGGATCTGGAGAATGTGCTGGCCATGGCAGCAGTCGAACGTTTTCTGTATCCAGAAAGGCCCGTACTGGACCTGCAACATACGGTCGCGCATTCTCCTGCTAAAATGTAGGGTTTCGCAGGGATCGAATGAAGGGTAGAGCCACGGGGCGTGAAACATCTGAAATTTAACGTCCACTGTTCAAAGTGCCGTCAATGCGAAGAAGAGGTGACCGAGACGTGTAACCAATGGCACCCCATACCATAACGCCGGGTGATACGCCAGTAAGGCGATGACGAATACACTCTTCCAGTTTGCGTTCACCGCGATGTCGCCAAACACGGATGCGACCATCATGATGCTGTAAACAGAACCTGGATTCATCCGAGAAAATGACGTTTTGCCATCCGCGCACCCAGGACTGTCGTTGAGTACACCGTCGAACTGTTGGTGCAGATGGTTGTTGTCTTGGAAACGTCCCCATCTGTTGACTCAGGGATCGAGACGTGGCTGCACCCGTTACAGCCATGCGGATAAGATGCCTGTCATCTCAGGTGCTAGTGATACGAGGCCGTTGGGATCCAGCACGGCGTACCGTATTACCCTCCTGAACCCACCGATTCCATATTCTGCTAATAGTCATTGGATCTTGACCAACGCGAGTATCAATGTCGCGGTACGATAAACCGCAATCGCGATAGCCTACAATCCGACCTTTATCAAAGTCGGAAACGTGATGGTACACATTTCTCCTCCTTACACGAGGAATCACAACAACGTTTCAGCAGGCAACGCCGGTCAACTGCTGTTTGTGTATGAGTAGCCGTGTGCAAACTTACCTCATGTCAGCACATTGTAGGTGTCGCCACCGGCGCCAACCTTGTGTGAATGCTCTGAAAAACTAATCATTTGCATAGCACAGCATCTTCTTTCTGTCGGTTAAATTTCGCGTCTGTAGCACGTCATCGTCGTGGTGTAGCTATTTTAATGTGCCAGTAGTGTAGCTCTGCGGTATGTAACCATCAGTGAGTAGTTCTAGGTGGACGTGGCAGACACTTGCCCTCGCAAAATTGAGGGACGATTGCAAATTAGGATGTACCTAGTACTCGGAATATCGAAATGGTGACCATACGAGAGATTCTACAGGTGTCAGACAGGCGTAGTTAATACAGGTTCCTTTGCTGGAAAAAAGGAAATTTAAAACAAGTGATTCTGAAAAGTGAATACCATCTGTTGTTTGCTGACTCTGTGCGTACGCTTGAGCATCCCTGATGTCTGCAGATCGGTACAGGCTGCAAGGCAAGCTACAGCCCGAGTGACGGCTGGCCATTAATCACATTACCGCCGGACGGCCGCTGACGGACAAGAGATAAGCCACTGGCGCACAAACGGCAGAGCCCGGAAAACAAACAGCCGCGGGGCCCGGCGTGCCATCAAAATACCGGGACACGCGGCTCCTGGGCAGTGTCAAACGCCTAGGTGCGCAGCTACTGTCCAGATGCTCCTAGCATGTGCTTCCATGTCAGAACGTAGCACAGGACCAGTTTTAAGGCCGCACACAGTCGACATTTCCTGCTGTGTCTCAATTTTAGATCTCGCCTGCTAGAGAATTGATCTGAATGAATAATAATGAGTTCAGGAACTACAAAGGCCACTGTACCGTGAAAAGCTACTGAATTCTTCATTTATGTGTAAATAAGTTTTTGCAAGTCACATCTCAAGCTGTGACGACTGGTCTGCAGATGATGAATGATATCAATAAACTGGTGAAGTCACTGCCTATCACTGTTTTCCTGTAACACAAGTGTAGACTTCTTATTGTAGTTGTATATTGTCATAGCTGTGTTGGGAAAGAACCAGAGCTCCAAGCTCTCTAATAGAAAGCACTGAAGCTCAAATAGTTGTAGGTACAGACAGCTGGCTAAAGCCGGAAATAAGTTCGTCAGAAATTTTTTCAAACGATCTAACAGTGTTCAGAAAGGATAATTTAAATACAGTTGGTGGTGGAGTATTTATTTCTGTCAGAAGTGGTTTGCCTTGTAACGAAATTGAAGTAGATAGTTCATGTGAAATAGTATTGGTAGAGGTTATACCTGACAATCGGACTAAACTACTAATTGGATAGTTTTACCGACCCCCGACTCAGAAGACATAGTTGCTGAACAGTTCAAAGAAAACTTGAGTCTCATTTCAAATAAGTACCCCGCTCGTACAGTTATAGTCGGTGGTGACATCAATCTACCCCCGATATGCTGGAAAAATTATACGGTTAAAGCCGGCGGCAGGCATAAAACATCATCCCAAATTGTACTGAATGCTTTCTCAGAAAATTATTTTGAACAATTAGTTCATGAGCCCACTCGAAGCGCAAATGGTTGCGAAAGCATACTTGATCTTTTAGCAGTCCTGGACAAATAGTGAGTTTTGTGACGAATACAGGGAATAGCTACCACAAGGCAGTTGCTGCTAGGCTGAAAACCGTAACACCTACAACCACTAAAAAGAAACGCAAAGTATATCTATTTAAAACAGCTGATAAAAATCCTGTTAACGCCTTTTTAAGAGACAGTCTTCACTCCTTCCGATCTGATCATATAAGTGTAGAAAAGTTGTGGAATGTTTTCAAAGAGATATTACCAACAGCAATTGAGAGATATATACCACATAAATTAATAAGTGATGGTACTGATCCCCCATGGTACATAAAACGGGACAGATCGTTGTTGCAGAAGCAACGAAAAAAGCATGCCAAATTTAAAAGAACGCAAAATCCCCAAGATTGGCAAAGTTTTACAGAAGTTCGAAATATTGCTTGTACTTCAATACGAGATGCTTTCAATAATTTCCCAAACGAAGTTCTGTCTCGAAATCTGGCAGAAAACCCAAAGAGATTCTGGTCATACATAAAGCACACCAAAGGCAAGATACAATGAATACCTTCACTGCGCGATAACAACGGTGAAGTCACTGATGACAGTGCCACTAAAGCAGAGTTATTAAACACTATTTCCCGAAACTCCTTCACCAAAGAAGACGACGTAAATATTCCTGAATTCCAATCAAGAACAACTGCCAAGATGAGAAACATAGAAGTAGATATCCTCGGTGTAACAAAGCAGCTCAACTCAATAAAGGCAAGGCCTCCGGTCCAGATTGTATTCCAGTCAGGTTCCTCTCGGAATATGCTGCTAAAATAGCTCCATATTTAGCAATTATATACAACCACTCGCTCACAGAAAGATATGTACCTAAAGACTGGAAAATTGCTCAAGTCACACCAATACCCAAAAAAGGGAAGTAGGGGTAATCCGGTGAATTACAGGCCTATATCACTAACGTCGATTTGCAGTAGGGTTTCAGAACATATACTGTATTCGAACATTATGAAGTACCTCGAAGAAAACGATTTATTACGTGACATGGCCATACTTTGGCATGCACTAGTTTAGTGTCACTCGCTTGTGAAGAAGGCCAAATTTTTTGGCTGAAACCTGGGCAAAGCTTGGTTTCTATTTGCACATGAGGCTGAGATGTTACATGTTCAATATTGTACGTATTTCAGATTTGACGCACTTTTCACACTTTAGTTTTATTTTTATGATTTGTTTTGTTCAGCACGACTGTAAAAATTGTCCTTAACAACAACAAAATATTAGCATTACAGTATACAAGTTTGACAGTTGGTGCTTCAACTTTGGTATAACTTTCTATTACTTTTCGTGGTTTCTCTTGTAGCAGTCCTTTCCTGCTCTCAGGCAGAAAGGTACTTCGCACGCTGAACACATCCGCACAGTTCGGACTGTGGTTTCTCTTGAACTGCAAACTGTTCGTCGTCTAGATGAAAAGTAAATAGGCTGATGTTTACTGCTTTCGTGGTGAATACTTTCAACTACGTATGGCTTATGTGCCTAGATCTGAGATGATAAATTATTTTTGCGTACAGAGGATGAAGCAGCAGTAACTGAAACTATTTTATGGACCAACGAACTTTTTTACGCCTCTTGACGAAAGTGACTGTCGGGTCCTTTTCATCATCTTCATTCCTGTCGACATTCTTTTCACTAAAAGTAAATTCATTAAAATTGGAGAGACATACTTGACAGAGAAGGGGGGCAGTTTTTAGCCACACAGAAATCCGTCTGTAAAGTACACAAATTTCTATCCGAATAAAAAGTAATATTACATGTAGATTTATGGAAGGTCAACTCATAAATATAAACAGTTACCACCAAAAATAGTCGAAGAGCTACAGGGAGAAATGCATGATAATTCCACGAACAACACCAACAATGGATGAAATATCAGCTGTGTCGTAAATACCCGGCAGAAGTACTGCACTATGCTTCTCGTGCCATCTAGCGAAAACATTACTCACGGTGTTTTTCTGTTGAAGACGTACAAAATGTCATCCATCGGCAGCAATACGGGGCCTGCAACGATGCAGAACATACCGACTCATGTGTCGTAGTTGCCACTCTGGAATGGATTCATAGGCGGTCACGATCGCCTCTCTCATGTCACTAATCGCACACAGCTTTGTGGCATAGACGTTGTTCTTCAGATTTCCCTACAAAAGGAAGTCCAACAGCGTTAGATAGGAAGATGTGGGTGGAAGCAGAACACTTCCTCGCCGCCCTGTTCATTTCTCAACACGTTTCTGACACAGGACTTGCTGCACTTCATGATGGTAATATGACGGCGTGCCGTCTTGCTGGAAAAAAAAAAAAAAAAAAAAAAAAAAAAAAAAAAAAAAAAAAAAAAAAACCAGTTCCCATCTTCACTACTGGCCATTAAAATTACTACATCAAGAATAAATGAAGATGATAAACGGGCATTCATTGGACAAACATATTATACTAGAACTGACATGTCATTACATTTTCACGCAATTTGGGTGCATAGATCCTGAGAAATCAGTACCCAGAACAATGACCTCTGGCCGTAATAACGGCCTTGATACGCCTGGGCATTGAGTCAAACAGAGCTTGGATGGCTTGAATTGGTACAGCTGCCCATGCAGCTTCAACACGATACCACAGTTCATCACGAGTCGTGACTGGCGTATTGTGACTAGCCAGTTGCTAGGCCATTATTGCCCACACGTTTTCAATTGGTGAGAGATCTAGAGAATGTGCTGGCCAGGGCACCAGTCGAACATGCTCTGTATCCAGACAGGCCCGTACAGGACCTGAAACGTGCGGTCGTGCATTATCCTGCTGAACTGTAGTGTTTCGCAGGAATCGAATGAAGTGTAGAGCCGTGGGTCGTAACACATCTGAAATGTAACGTGCACTATTCAAAGTGCTGTCAATGCGAACAAGAGGTGACCGAGACGTGTAACCAATGGCACGCCGGGTGATACGCCAGTATGGCGATGACGAATACACGCTTCCAATGTTCGTTCTCAGCGATGTCGCCAAACACGTATGCGACCATCATGACGCTGTAAACAGAACCTGGCTTCATCCGATAAAATGACGTTTGGCCATTCGTGCACCCAGGTTCGTCGTTGAGTACACCATCGCAGGCGCTCCTGTCTGTGATGCAGCGTCAAGGGTAACCGCAGCCATGGTCTCCTAGCTGATAGTCCATGCTGCTGCAAACGTCGTCGAACTGTTCGTGCAGATGGTTGTTGTCTTGCAAACGTCCCCTTCTGTTGACTCAATGGTCGAGACGTGGCTGCACGATCCGTTACAGCCATGTGGATAAGATGCCTGTCATCTCGACTGTTAGTGATACGAGGCCGTTGGGATCCAGAACGGCGTTCCGTATTACCATCCTGAACGCACCGATTCCATATTCTGCTAACAGTCATTGGATCTCGACCAACGCGAGGAGTAATGTCGCGATAAGATAAACCGCAATCGCGATAGGCTACAATCCGACCTTTATCAAAGTCATAAACGTGATGGTACGCATTTCTCCTCCTTACACGAGGCATCACAACAACATTTCACCAGGCAACGCCGATCAAGTGCTGTTTGTGTATGAGAAATCGGTTGGAAACTTTCCTCATGTCAGCACGTTGTAGGTGTCGCCATAGGCGCCATCCTTGTGTGAATGGTCTGAAAAGCTAATCATTTGCATATTCCAGCATCTTCTTCCTGTCGGTTAGATTTCGCGTCTGCAGGACGTCATCTTCGTGGTGTAACAGTTTTAATGACCAGTAGTGCATGTACAGTAAGCGAACTGCTGATACAGTTCGTTCCTGCGATATGGCGAGGTTCTGTATATCTGTCAGTTTTCCTTCGGTAATGAATGGCCGTAGAAGTACTGTGACTGGCGTACCACATCATACCGACAAGCTAGAAATATTGACAGCTCGTTCTTCCGTAACATGAGGATTATATCATGCCCACTACACGTAGTTATGGCGACTGATGGTTCCATTCAGTTTAAATGTGGCTCATCTCAACAAACAATGACATCAGTCGACTGTCCATTATCGAAGATCCATTCACAAAATTCGAAGCGCCTATGCGGGTCGTCCTCATTCATCGCCTGAAGCAGTCTGAGAATGTAGGGCTTTCACTTTGCTTGTTTCAAATTGCAGTGAACTCTTTGTTCTCATGCGGGCCCTGCTCAATGTACTTCTTTGTAGATCTTGTGAAAGATTGTACCACTGATTCTACTCCAATCTCGTCCGATATTGATTCCTTTCTTCCACACTGTCTCTTCTTCATGTTACACACGCTTCCTTCCCTGTGAAATTTGTTGTGGAATTTTGTTCCTGTTACACGTGGCGCTGACGCAGTAACGAACTCTGTCCGCTGTCGCCCCTGAAGTTCTTTCATGTTTTCTCATTTTCAATAACACTTTAAAATCCACTTTTTTTGCTCCAACAACACGTTTCTAGCCATCGTGTTATTTACGTGTAATAACTGGTAACTGAAAATAAAAAAGAAAAGAAAAAGAAAAAGAAATGAATGGCTATTTACACTTGTCATGGGCACACCCCTCAATGACAAATGGATTAGGTTGTCTTTAAAAATTCCTGTTATTAGAGTTGAAGCAGTGTAAAATCCGTTGTGGAGCACCCTATATATTGCAGGGAGACACACGAATGCGAGGTGGCCTCTTACACAGTCTTACAGAAAGCAACCACAATCATGAATGGTTTACTGAGATGCCACCTTTCTGCAAGATAAAGAAGAGGCTAAAAGCGTCACATCAAACACAAAGAAAATCTAAACAATAGTAGATCCAGTCCCTAGAGAGAGCGAGAATCGTTCATCTGAGGCGGACCAAGAAAGTGAGAGTTGCTAGACACGCGTTGCGTATTAGGCGCAAAGAGGCAGAGGTCGAACGGCGGGAATTACCACCCTGCGATGAGTGGACGTTTGCAGTGAAAATCGGCGTGATCTTACGAAAGCAGCTACCGCAATAGCTGTGCACTTCCCAACGTGAAACATGGTAACCAAACGGGACGGTCTTAACACAAAGCTGCTCCCAGGGCTATGGAAGGCAACGCTTGCGTGGCGAAATGGCGGTAATGGCCACACACCTACTGTCTTCGATGTATACTGGTCCAAGGTCAGCAAACGAATGGACTCGGTAATGACTCTCGTTGCTGTTTGTAAACTTGGACGCCGCACCATATAACTAGAGCAATTAACCAGAATTATTCTTTAGAAAGAGTAACATTATCCGCCCGGACTTTTATTAAATACATATTACACGCAATTGTGATTTCCACCTGTTATGCTACTTTCAGGTGGTAACCCACTACGAAGTGCGTCAGTGCACCATTCGTTTTAAGAAGACATTGCCCTCATGTCAAATACAAGGCGACAATTATTGGATTATAAGAAAAGAAACGTAATTAAACGTCAATTCCTCATAAACTACGGCGTGCACATACTTTATTCAATACGTTAACGTCATTTTAGATATTCAGATATAGGTTATGATATGTTCGATACGCCTGTCATCATTGGCGATGATGTGGCCCAGATGAATAGGAAATTCTACATGACCCGTTGAATTGTCGGAATATCGATGCTGTCGGTGACCTCCTGAATGACTATCTTCAGCTCAGCAGTTGTTTTGTGGTTATTGCTGTACACCTTGTATTTACTATAGCCCCACAAAATAGGAGTCGCATGTGTTCAGATCCGGAGAATATGGCGGCCGAACGAGGTCCACGCCCGTGGCCTCTGGGTACCACAGACCCGGAATGTGGTCTCCAAAGTGATCCTCCAGGACATCAAACACTCTCCCGCTTCGATGGGGTCGAATTCCGTGTTGAATGAACCACATCTTATCGAAATGGGGGTCACTTAGGGTAACGGGGTGAAATCATCTTCCAAAACCTTCGGTAGTCACCGTGCCTTCAAGAAATATTGCACAGTTTATTCCGGTCCTCGACGTTGGACACCGCACCGTCAACCATTGAGGGTAAAGAGACTTCTCGATCGGAAAATGCGGATTGCCACTCATTCAAATTTGCCAATTTCGGTTACTTACGAACCCATCCAAATGAAAGTGGCTGACAACAAAAAGGCGAGTGGACAAGCGTATACTAATTCCCATCATGCCCCGCGGCAACAGTGAAGTAGGAACGTCCCAACGCAAACCGTTCAAAACTTATGACGATTTTATTTCATATAGTTCAATAACTGTTACCCTCTATGTTTGCAAACGTGTTACGAAAATCCTATTACAGTTTTCTAGGGGTTATAGATTTGCACCTGTGGTTTACAGGTAGCGTCTGTAACTGGTAATCAAAAGAGCCTGGGTCCCGGGTTCGAACCACATCAGTGCCCAAATTTTGAATAAAATATCGTGGGCAATGGCTGCCGAAGTCTTTCGGCATAAGAAGTCACCTTCATTCAGCCATCGGCCGTGTCAAAGAAGGCTGAAGAGCGATGAGAGTCCTAGAGCACTGTTTTGCCCTTGGGGTGGGAAACTGCTGCTAATAGGCAGGCGAATCAGGAATGATCAACAGCAGCAGGAAGCAGAAGGCATTTTAAACCACTGGATTAAAGACACGTAATTTCTATCTATAGGACTTATGCTCTTTGGTAAAAACGTGTCATGATGATCTCTTTATTGGCAAAAGATTCCGTAAAAGACTCACATTCGGATCTCTCTGAGGGTCCTGCCAAGGGGGTGGTGACCATGAGAAAAAGACTGAATAACCAACAAAAGGGTAATTTTCCACGAGTCACGGCTTGGAATGTCAAAATTTGAACCAGGTTGAGAGACTAGAAAATCTGAAAAGCGAAATGCTAAGGCTCAATTTAGATATAGCGTGATTAAGTGAATTCAAATGGAAAGAAGACAAGGATTTCTGGTCATATGAGACTAGGGTAATGTCAACAACAGCAGAACGGCACCAGGATCAATTATGAATAGGAAGGTTAGGTAGAGACTGTGTTACTTGGAATAGTTCAGTGTCGGGGTTGCTCTCAGAATCGACAGAAAACCAACACTGACAGCAATAGTTCATGTTTATATGCCGACATCGCAAGCAGCAGACGAAGCGACAGAGAAAGTATACGATGTTATGGAACGGGTCATTCAGTACGTAATGTGGGATGAAAATCTGATAGTCATGGGGGGCTGGTACGTAGTTGTAGGGGAAAAGAGGGCTAGAAGATAGTGCTATGGCCTTGGTAGTAGGAATGACAAAGGGAATTGGAAGAGTTGTTGGAAGTAGAATCTGTATCTTAAGTAGTAGAGCCATTAGATTAAGGATTGTATTGTAATAAAGTTCAGGGGACCACATTTGAGAGTAAGCTTAGTTTGATAGTGGATAAGGGAAACCGATGTGGGACAACGTATGGTTGCACGCGGGCATTGCCATCAACAAGGAAAAGAGTTTTGTGGTGGAGAGCTAGCAGAACTAAAAACTCCTGTTGGAAGACATAGGAACAAATCTTTAGAAAGAGGGAAGGACTGTTGCATTCTGAAAAAGAATTGTGAATTTTTTATAGTTTTATTTTTACACTCGGCCTGAAAGTAGAGACCAGCCCCGAAGACGCGCAGATCGAGTAAGCCACTAGATGGTATTAACTCAGGCACTTGAGTGCTACCACGAAACTCACATGCCGCAAGTTGAACCGAACCTGGCAGTCTGCGTGGGGGGGCAGAGGGAGCTAGAAAAATCTGACAGGACATGTACAATGACAAAGAGTCACTCTATCCTCTTCAGTAGGGCTATGTCAAAAGGTTTTTCTTTTTCATGTTGCCCAACACAAGAGATCTACCTCCATCTCGGCATATTGGCTAGTTTGCACTAAGTGAAGCCGGTCGGTGTGGCCGAGCGGTTCTGGGCGCTTCAGTCTGGATCCGCGCGACCGCTACGATCGCAGGTTCGAATCCTGCCTCGGGCATGAATATGTGTGATGTCCTTAGGTTAGTTAGGTTTAAGTAGTTCTATGTTCTAGGGAACTGATGACCTCAGATGTTAAGTCCCATAGTGCTCAGAGCCATTTGAACCATTTGAACCACTAAGTTAAGTCTCACAGGATGTAGGTACTGCGATGTTTACGTACGACTTGTTATGATAAACCATTAATACGCGCTCATCTGGAGATAGATTGGGTCGAAAGTTGAACGAAGGGTAGCGGTTTGAAGGGCAGAAGAAAAAAAAGTGCCAAGACAAGAGCCAAGGGAAGAAAATCTCTGCCATAGTTGGGTCGGGTTACAACAGAAGTAGCAGTTTTCTTGCTGTCTGCAACAGGTTGCGCAAGGGTAGGTTTTGTTAGTAGTGGGTATCATGCACGCGGGTACCTTTGACGTTGTGGAGCGTCGTTACTCGGCGGCTGCAGCTGGGTACCAGTGTTGGCTTCTCGGTCAGCGTCAGCATGCCTGTAAAAAAATGTTTCAATTGGCTCTGAGCATTATGGGACTTAAACATCTATCGTCATCAGTCCCCTAGACTTAGAACTACTTACCCCTAACTAACCTAAGGACAGCACACAACACCCAGTCATCACGAGGCAGAGAAAATCCCTGACCCCGCCGGGAATCGAACCCGGGAACCCGGGCGTGGGAAGTGAGAACGCTACCGCAGGACCACGAGCTGCGGACAGCATGCCTGTAACAGTTGGGTTCATCATCGTTTACTGTCCGGTAGGTTATATGTCGTGTTCACAGTGTAGGGTAGTGTTGACGGTTTGTTTGTGCGCTAGTGTGAGAGCTTGTTGGCTTCCCTGCTGTAGCCAGTTGGTTGGCTTTAATAGCAGCTGGCATATCCAGTCAATGTTGATGAATTGTAGGAGCTTGCCGATGTTATCGCTCGCGTGTGTGTGTTAGCTCGCCATAGGTGGTTATGCCCTAGTTAGTAGTATCTTTGGCCGCTTATGCTTCCACCTGTGGTCGTGATCATAGTTTCCCAGAGTGAACATAAAAGGATTGTTCGAGTGTCTCGAGTTCCTGTGTAGTCCTGTGGCGAGCTTTTTGAATGCTTCATTGAGGGTTTCAAGGTGGTATTCACTGTGAAGATCCACGGTGTGGGTATAGCGTGGAGCGTTGCCACTTATGCGTAGCACTTGTTCTCTATGATCTGCAGGTGGCGCAGGCGCGTAGGAGCTGCGTATCCCAAAACGTGATCTATGTACGTCATCCAGGGGACTAATAAGTGTCATGTATATGGACCTTGACACCCTCTTATTCAGAGTACTTTCCCTGTTGAGCACTGAGTAGAGCCGTTTGAGTCTCACGTGCACACTGTTTGCAACGTATTCTATGTGGTCCCCCCATGTAAGTTTTCGGTCCAGCCAGCCACCAAGGTATCGGAAACGTATTGGGCGTGAATGTAGTTTTACCTGTCTACAATGTTGACGTTTGCGCAGTAGCCTCGACATGCGTGTGAACGGAACTGCTTCGCACATGTCGACGTTTACTTTAATGCGCCATCGTTCCAACCAACGGTTCGCAGTTCTGGGCGCCGTCTGCATTCGTGAATATATATATATATTCGACGGTTTCCAGTCTTACTCAAGGAAGGCTATTCCTTCCGCGTAGATACCAAACGTCGTGTTACGTCAGAAGCATAGCTATGAGGGTACAAATTATCGGCCGTAGCGGCTCTCAGCGTTCAGTCGTGCCGCCATTCTCTCCGTGTCTTGAACCAGAAAGAAAGACGGGCTTTTAAGTTTCACAGAAATCACGACCCGTCGTTGGTGTTGAAAATCGGTTGTCACACTGTCCACTGATAAACTCATTGAGTTCCGGTACGAGGCATGGCAGCTGCTGGACTTGGGGAAGTTTCGCCAATGCGGGAAGCTGGAGTCCAGCCAGTGTGCGCCCCATGAGCGACGTCGGCCTACGAGACTGCACATTGTCTACAATCCAGATGGAGAAGACGCCGTCGTGGCCTCCAAGCCACGTAGACGTGTTCGACCTCCGTTCTGGTAGACTCCTGGGGGATGACAGGGGCATTCCTGATCGCCATCGGGACATCTAGCATCGGCTAATGCACGCAAGCGCACGAGGGTGACAATGAATATGTGGGCGATCGAGACTTCAGCGCATTCAGCACTCGCCTGCGTTTGCACGCACACAATGCGGCCCCAAGGCGGGCCGGAGTACTGTGTAAGACTTCTTGAAGAAACAGGTGTCGGTGCTACCACTATTTCACCGCACGCTACAGCGTAATGTATCCACTCCCACACTGTTTCTCTCCTCCATCCTAACGCATAGCGACCGGGTGATTACAAACGTACGTTCAGTGTTTTAGATGTAAGACCAATTATTATGGAATAATAACGTGTAATAATAATCCAAATAGTTTCAAAATAGTCTAGTATAACACATGTGTTGCAAAACACCAGAAATTTGTTAATTATGGAGGAATTCAGCGGAGTTAAAATGCGAGTTCGTAAATATTCTTTTGTTGGACAAATGTGCAAATGTGTGTTAAATCTTATGGGACTTAACTGCTAAGGTCATCAGTCCCTAGGCTTGTTGTTGTTGTTGTGGTCTTCAGTCCTGAGACTGGTTTGATGCAGCTCTCCATGCTATTCTATCCTGTGCAAGCTTCTTCATCTCCCACTAACTACAGCAACCTACATCCTTCTGAATCTGCTTAGTGTATTCATCTCTTGGTCTCCCTCTACGATTTTTACCCTCCACGCTTCCCTCCAATACTAAATTGGTGATCCCTTGATGCCTCAGAACATGTCCTACCAACCGATTCCTTCTTCTAGTCAAGTTGTGCCACAAATTTCTCTTCTCCCCAATCCTATTCAATATCTCCTCATTAGTTATGTGATCTACCCATCTAATCTTCAGCATTCTTCTGTAGCACTACATTTCAAAAGCTTCTATTCTCTTCTTGTCCAAACTATTTATCGTCCATGTTTCACTTCCATACATGGCTACACTCCATACAAATACTTTCAGAAACGACTTCCTGGAACTTAAATCAATAATCGATGGTAACAAATTTCTCTTCTTCAGAAACGCTTTCCATGCCATTGCCAGTCTACATTTTATATCCTCTCTACTTCGACCATCGTCAGTTATTTTGCTCCCCAAATAGCAAAACTCCTTTACTACTTTAAGTGTCTCATTTCCTAATCTAATTCCCTCAGCATCACCCGACTTAATTCAACTACATTCCATAATCCTCGTTTTGCTTTTGTTGATGTTCATCTTACATACTCCTTTCAGGACATTATCCATTCCGTTCAACTGCTCTTCCAAGTCCTTTGCTGCTTCTGACAGAATTACAATGTCATCGGCGAACCTCAAAGTTTTTATTCCTTCTCCATGGATTTTAATACCTACTCCGAATTTTTCTTTTGTTTCCTTCATTGCTTGCTCAATATACAGATTGAATAACATCGGGGAGAGGCTACAACCCTGTCTCACTCCCTTCCCAACCACTGCTTCTCTTTCATGTCCCTCAACTCTTATAACTGCCATCTGGTTTCTGTACAAATTGTAAATAGCCATTCGCTCCCTGTATTTTACCCCTGCCACCATCAGTATTTGAAAGAGAGTATTCCAGTCAACATTGTCAAAAGCTTTCTCTAAGTCTACAAATGCTAGAAACGTAGGTTTGCCTTTCCTTAATCTAGCTTCTAAGATAAGTCGTAGGGTCAATATTGCCTCACGTGTTTCTACGGAATCCAAACTGATCTTCCCCGAGGCCGGCTTCTACCAGTTTTTCCATTCGTCTGTAAAGAATTCGTGTTAGTATTTTGCAGCCGTGACTTATTAAACTGATAGTTCGGTAATTCTCACATCTGTCAACACCTGCTTTCTTTGGGATTGGAATTACTATGTTCTTCTTGAAGTCTGAGGGTATTTTGCCTGTCTCATATATCTTGCTCACCAGATGGTAGAGTTTTGTCAGGACTGGCTCTCCCAAGGCTGTCAGTAGTTCTAATGGAATGTTGTCTACTCCCGGGGCCTTGTTTCGACTCAGGTCTTTCGGTGCTCTATCAAACTCTTCACGCAGTATCATATCTCCCATTTCATCTTCATGCACATCCTCTTCCATTTCCATAATACTGTCCTGAAGTACATCGCCCTTGTATAGACCCTCTATATACTCCTTCCACCCTTCTGCTTTCCCTTCTTTGCTTAGAACTGGGTTTCCATCTGAGCTCTTGATATTCATACAAGTGGTTCTCTTTTCTCCAAAGGTCTCTTTAATTTTCCTGTAGGCAGTATCTATCTTACCCCTGGTGAGATAATCCTCTACATCCTTACATTTGTCCTCTAGCCATCCCTGCTTAGCCATTTTTCACTTCCTGTTGATCTCATTTTTGAGACGTTTGTATTCCATTTTGCCTGCTTCATTTACTGCATTTTTATATTTTCTCCTTTCATCAATTAAGTTCAATATTTATTCTGTTACCCAAGGATTTCTAGCAGTGCTTATCTTTTTACCTACTTTATTCTCTGCTGCATTCACTACTTCATCCCTCAAAGCTACCCATTCTTCTTCTAATGTATTTCTTTCCCCCATTACTGTCAATTGTTCCCTTATGCTCTCCTTGAAACTCTGTACAACCTCTGGTTCTTTCAGTTTATCCAGGTCCAATCTCCTCAAATTCCCACCTTTTTGCAGTTTCTTCAGTTTTAATCTACAGTTCATAACCAATAGATTGTGGTCGGAGTCAACATCTGCCCCTGGAAATGTCTTACAATTTAAAACCTGGTTCCGAAATCTCTGTCTTACCATTATATGATCTATCTGAAACCTGTCAGTATCTCCAGGCTTCTTCCATGTATACAACCTTCTTTTATGATTCTTGAACCAAGTGTTAGCTATGATTAAGTTGTGCTCTGTGCAAAATTCCACCAGACTGCTTCCTCTTTCATTTCTTCCCCCCAATCCATATTCACCTACTACGTTTCCTTCTCTCCCTTCTCCTACTACCGAATTCCAGTCACCCATGACTATTAAATTTTCGTCTGCTTCACTATCTGAATAATTTCGTTTATTTCATCATACATTGCTTCAATTTCTTCGTCATCTGCAGAGCTAGTTGGCATATAAACTTGTACTACTGTGGTAGGCGTGGGCTTCGTGTCTATCTTGGCCACAATAATGCGTTCACTATGCTGTTTGTAGTAGCTTACCCGCACTCCTATTTTTTAGTTCAGTATTAAACCTACTCCTGCATTACCCGTATTTGATTTTGTATTTATAACCCTGTATTCGCCTGACCAAAAGTCTTGTTCCTCCTGCCACCGAACTTCACTAGTTTCCACTATATCTAACTTTAACCTATCCATTTCCTTTTTGAAATTTTCTAACCTACCTGCCCGATTAAGGGATCTGACATTCCACGCTCCGATCCGTAGAACGCCAGTTTTCTTTCTCCTGATAACGACGTCCTCCTGAGTAGTCCCCGCTCGGAGATCCGAGAATATTTTACCCAAGAGGACGTCATCATCATTTATCCATACAGTAAAGCTGCATGCTTTACTCCCTAGGCTTACACACTACTTAACCTAAGTTATCCTAAGGACAAACACACTGCAGCGCCTTAGACCGCCATGTTGGACAGTTTGGAAGTATAAGTGGAATGATTGCCGCAGGGAAGAAACATTCTGTAAGACCGTCACTATTGTTGGGCAGTGAAGAAGGAGTATGTTTTCTGAAGGATGCCCTAGGACATAGGCCGCTTGTGGTGTACTGTATACATACGGTATTAAAGATAACAATGTCGGTTTTCGTAGACAACTTTATTTTATGCTGTGTTGGAGACTGATCTAATCGTGCTTACTTTGAAGTTCACTTTAAAGGGTTGGTGTAACCGAAACGCAATGACTGAAAATAAGCCGAAACGTACGTGGTGATTGCACCACTTGGGAGAGAGGCTGTCTGTTACTGAAAATGTTTGAACCTGTCATCCTTGCCTGAAGAATACTAAAGGTGTGGATAGTGGTGTGGGGTGTAGATGTAGATATTGAGGATCGTGGTAACAAGGAATACGAGAGCAGACGTAAGAACCGTGACCAATGAAAATAGATGAAACTTTATCCTTTCCATGGTCTCTTATCTATGGAGGTGTTGCCCTAAATCGCTAGATAATCTGGAATATTAAGCTACCCATATAATGGGTCATCAGAAAGATAAATTATCGTTAACGTTTAACTTCGTAAAATTTTGTTTATTTTTAGGGGGTTCTTTTACTCTTTCTCGAATGCAGGAGAAGGGTTTGTATCTTTTCTACAGCGAGGTAATTTTAATTTTTATTACCTTGTACTTATTCGCGTAACACTGGCTGACCTCACTTCTCTTTTGAGAGAGGGGAATAGTATTTGTGATGTTAGACGATAATAAAACCACTTAGCGTTATACATGATATTGTGTATTGTGCATACAGACATTTGATTAGTATGAAAAATGAAAAGGAAGAGTCATAGGCCGGAGTGCAATTTATGGTGTATAATATAATTAATTAAAGTTATTTTCACGTTGGATTATCATAGGTGGACATTGTTTAGCAGTCAAAAGCTTCTTCATTTATAGGGGGGTGGGAGGTCGGATGTTACGAGATTTTCCAAATGTTTGGTAGCCAAAGTTTTCTGGAGGTAAATCATTTCGTTGATTGAGGGTGATACCTCGTACTAGTTTTAAATATAAGTGAACAAGCTTTGATAGGAGAAGAACTGTTCGTTGTCCAGAAAATCGTCCAGAGCTTAAATTTTAATTATTATGTAAGACGATTCGCTAAGGACCAAGCGTTTTTTTGTACGTTCTGTTATTTGTCTGAGATAATCCTTATGGTTTCCGTGCCGTTCCACGAGCGTTAAAGCTATACTTTGCGTCATGACTAACAAAGTAACGGAAGGTGGCAGTCTTCTATCTATATCAAGGGGTCAAGGAATAGCAACGGCTAGGCGATTATAACGGTAATGTACATTCTGATGCATCTAACACTTGTTTTTTTTTTTTTTTAACTTTTGGTGTTTGTTCAAAAGAGTTGTAACAAGATGATTAACATCTGATAAAGTTTTTTAATTAAAGGCACAATAAAGCCTTCCTATAAATCAGCGTTAATGACGCCTTGTGTGGTAGAAGTGGAGATCTTCTACAGACATAAGAAAAATTATCAACGAGTCGCCTATCCACAGACTTGTCAGAGATGAAGACCAGCTGCGAGGTAATTTATAAATTAACTGAGCCCTTGCAAACTAAAATGACAAATGCTTGAAGATAGGCGCAAAAGAATCCATTAATGCCCGCTTAATCAGTTTCTAAGAGCAAGATTTATGTTACGAATCTAGAAATACGGAGTGGCATAAATGTTTAGCATTATATCAACATAAAATATAAATTATATCTATGATGATTACGTTTCCTTTTGGTACATGTCTATTAGGGAACTGTGGGGCGTCCTGTTGCTGCCTACTGGCACTTCATTTTCAGTGAAAGTGTAACCTCCTTTTTCTATGTGCAGACATTATTCTTCACCTCGTCGAGATATGTGAAAGCGAGGTGACGCAACACTATCTGTTATTACAGTCAATATTTGTTGATTAGGGCCGCTCTTTGCACTGATTTGAGTCCGAAACTTTCATTAAGAAATTAAGATACAAGTTATTACTATCGGCTAACTGCGTTGTTTAGCGGTAGCAGAAAAAGATGCTCACTGATAGTTACTAGGCTGTCGATTCGCGTATCAAAATGATCTTTGATTTGCGTAGCACATGTACACCGAATTAATTCCTTCAAATGTCATAGGATTCATTTAACACAGCACGATGTTTTGTCCGTTAAAAGTTATTTCCTTTAGTATCAATGCGCAATCAACTATTATCATTATTATTATTATTATTGTCCAGAGGTAATAAAATACACGGTACACTTCTTGCGATCCTCTGTTCGAAACTGTAGGACACTATAGTTTTTCGTTAACTCTGTTTTCATTAACACAGTTTCTTTGATATGATTCACCTACTACGAATGGTCACACTTTAGCCCGATAATAAATGTTCAAACAGCGTCTATAATAGAAACTCCAGTTGCAACGCGATGTTTGAATAGCTACTTCGGCAACAACAGAAGCTCTTAAAACTGAATTAATGATGTCGATCTTTTATCGATTGAGATGTTCGCTGGATGTTAGTGTTATCTCAGGTTTGTCAGATTTCGTACTTTGGACAATAAATTAAACGAACAGAAACCTGATTTTAATTATCTCGGCTTCCAATGAGGTTAACTTTTTCAGGCAGTGGTCCTTCAACTTAAGAGACGTGAATATCAATGACTCAAACGCTAAAGCCTCGGACACTAAAATCTCGAACACATAGACTACCAAATGCTAGAAAATCCCAAACGCTAAAGATTCTCAGAAGCCAAAGACTCCCACACGCTAAAGACTTTCAAACGCTAAGCACGTTAACAACACGTGTTTTCAGTTTCTTCAGCAGTTGTGAAACAAACCGCACTTTCGTTAGAAAATCTTTGAATAAAGCATCTTGCTACTTTGCATATAATACTGTATTCCAGTGGCTCTTATTATTCTGTACAAGTGTTTAGATGCATTAGAATGTACATTACCGTTACAATCGCCTCGTCGTTGCTATTCCTTGACCCCACGATCTGCGCAGAAGACTGTTTGCCGCTTTCCGTTACTTTGTAAAGTCATGACGCCAAGTATAGCTTTAACGGCCTTGGAACGGCACTTTTAAGCTCTGGACCATTTTCTGGACAACGAACAGTTCTTCTCCTATCAAAGCTTGTTCACTTATATTTAAAATTAGTACGAGATTTCACACTCAGTCAACCAAATGATTTACCTCCAGAAAACTTTGGCTACCAAACATTTGGAAAATCTCGTAACCTCCCACCTCCCACACACCTATAAATGAACAAGCTTTTGACTGCTAAACAATTTCCGCATATGATAATCCAACGTGAAAATAACTTTCATTAATTATATTATACACCATAAATTGCACTCCGTCCTGCGACTCTTCATTTTTCAGATTAATCAAATGTCTATATGCACAATATACAATATCATTTATAACCGTAATTGGTTTTATTATCGTCCAGCTTCACAAATACTATTCCCCTCTCTCAAAAGAGAAATCAGGTCAGCCTGTGTTATAGGAATAAGTACAGGTTTCATTTACTGTATCCAACAACAATGAGTTACATAGTTTTGTTATCAGGATAAACATTTATGGATACCCTGTGTAATGCAGAGTTCTCAGAGTCGCTCCAGTAGGGATGCGGAACACAGAATTACACCGTTTACGGCGCGTGTAGAGGCGCTCACATGATTGGGACGGAAACAAGCCCTAATAACCAGTGCATTGGGAGGTGACATCCTGCCACGTACTGCAGAGTGGGTTTCACGGTATGGATAGAAATGTAAATAACTGTCGGTTTCAAACTCTTCGCTACTGTCTGAAGGTGTGTGTAAGTGATTGTCCATATCATCCAGTTAGCCAGCTATTGTTGTGAATGGAACTGGCATCCAACCGACACTTGAAGCCGTTACCTTGCAATGTGCCACTGTTCTCAACGCCACATACACAGACGAGCCAATACATTATGGCCGGCCGAAGTGGCCGTGCGGTTAAAGGCGCTGCAGTCTGGAACCGCAAGACCGCTACGGTCGCAGGTTCGAATCCTGCCTCGGGCATGGATGTTTGTGATGTCCTTAGGTTAGTTAGGTTTAACTAGTTCTAAGTTCTAGGGGACTAATGACCTCAGCAGTTGAGTCCCATAGTGCTCAGAGCCATTTTGAACCAATACATTATGACTACCTGTTCAATAGCGAGTTGTTCCACTATTCGAATGCAGTACAACAGAGGATCTTCCTGGCATGTGCTCAACAAGTCGTTGATAGGATTCCAGAAGTATGTGGTACCAGATGTCTACGCCCATGTCAAGCAATTCCCGCAAAATACGGGATGGTGGTTCACGGGCATGCAGCAGGCCCCATATGTGTTCCAGTGTGTATAGATCAGGCATATTTGCTGCCCGAGACATCAGTGTGAGTTCACCGTAGTGCCTCTCTAACCAATGCAGCACGATTCTGAGCTTGCAACACGGACATTTATCCAGCTGGAAGATGTCATCCCTGTAAATGGATAATTCAAGCATGAGGCGATGCAGGTGGTCAGCAATAATGTTCACGTTGTTCATTGCTGTCATAATGCCTTCGATTACCATCACAGATCCCATGGAAGCCCAACTCAATGTGCCCCACAGCATAATTCTGTGGCGCGGTGGGTGTTTCGTGCAGCCTTTCGCCTCGTTGGCGTCGTGTAAGGACCCAGCCATCGACCTGGTGTATCAAGAAACGTGATTCATTCGACAGGCGACACGTTTCTGTTGATCCCTGGTGAAAGCACTCATATACAACTGCTCGCTCACCGATAGATCTGTACCTACAGATTGGAAAATTGCGCAGGTCGCACCAGTGTTTAAGAAGGGAAGTAGGAGTAATCCATCTAACTACAGACCTATATCATTGACATTGGTTTGCAGTAGGGTTTTGGAGCATATACTGTATTCAAACATTATGAATCACCTCGATTACTTTTGGTGTTAGCTTGCTGGTCGAACCTGTAAAATCTTGTGATAGTCAAATGCGTTAACTAAAATTTTCATTCAGGAACTAACACTAGCCGATAAAACCAGAACCCGTTTGTACCAGTGGTGGTCTAGTTGCATCTTCGACGGTTGCTATTGTGCCAGTGTAAGCCTTTGGTTAAACTTTCCATCCTCACAACTACTTGCAGATAGCTGATACAGTACACGGCGTTGCGGAACGCTATGGTGTCGCTATGCGTTTTAATACACTTGTCATCTCTGTGTATCAGTGCCATCCCACCCAGGTTTGACACACTGATAAAGAGTAGTCGCTTTAGCTGGTGTTGTTGGCTGGCGCAATAAATATAGTTTAGCAGACACATCACCACCGAGCAGCAGTTCAAGGTCAATTCTAGTTACTGATTCCAGCCATTCAATGGTTCATTAATTAGATCGTTTTTTTCATCTGTGTGCGCACTAAAATGTAGGCTAATAGGATGTCTGCACTTGTAATTGCTGTCTGAACTATTGCAGAAACGTTACAAATATTGGAATCGGTATTGTTATTTCGCAGCAGTATTATTAGATAAGTATGAGAAACACTATTATGTTTCAGTACATACAACTATGATAAACATATGGGTCATGGAGCAGTTGGAATCGGTAACTGGAATTTACCTATAAAATTGAATTCTAGATTTTTTTCTTTGAGTCATACGTATTGTATATTACCTGTCTCTCCCTATGGCTTCACCCTTTTTTTCTCAGAATTTCGAACATCTTACACCATTTTACGTTGTCGAAGGCTTTTTCCAGATCGACAAATCCTATGAAAGTGTCTTGATTTTTCTTTAGTCCTGCTTCTATTATCAAGCGCAACGTCAGAATTGCCTCTCTGGTACCTTTACCTTTCCTAAAGCCAAACTGATCGTCATCAAACACATCCTCAATTTTTTTTCCATTCTACTATTTACTATCCTTGTCAGCAACTTGAATGCATGAGCTGTTAAGCTGATTATGTGATAATTCTCGCACTTGTCAGCTTTTGTAATCATTGGAACTGTATGTATTATAGTTTCCCGAAAGTCAGGCGGTATATTGCCAGACTCATATATTCTACACACCAACGTGAATCGTCTTTTTTTTTGCCACTTCCCCTAATGACTTTAGAATTTATGATGAATTGTTACCGATCTCTTCTCTCTTATTTGATTTTAAGTACACCAAAGCTCTCTTGAAATCTGATTGTAATACTGGATCTCCTATCTCTTCTAAATCGACCCCTGTTTTTTCTTCTATCACAACAGACAAATCAAATTCTAGATATCGATTCCAGTATATGTGGAATTCCTTTAGTTGTGTACTGATTTTTCTTTCAGAATTCAGTGTTTCGGTTTCTCCACATTTCATGCTACTGTTTCGTATATATTGTCATTCATTTCATTGGCCCGCTTTTCTGCTACATTTCCGTTTCTTCCCGTCCAGCTTGCCTGTACTTCTCACGTGTGACTTAATAATTAATAGTAAAATCAATGCTATTTTGTAATAGTATGATTTCACCATGCGCTTTACTGTAATGCACTTTGAAAGTTCCCTGTGTCTTTCGACTAGCACAAATTGCGAGAGTAAGGCATGAAATTTCGTTTTTAACTCTTGTTCTTATTTAGTTTCGTTATCTAAAAATTCGTTTCGGTATTTTCATGACTAGTTAGATAAGTGCGTGAAATGAGATTGTAATTTTATCGCATTTGTTTACTAGTATAATTCGCTGCTTTCATGGATTGCCTATACGTAGCGTCTTTGCCTTAGGTATGACTCGCTGCTCAAAGCCGATGAGTTGAATTGGACGCTAGAATTTATCCGATTTCCCCATTTGTAGCCCGTATCTTCGCAAAAATGGCTGACCATTCGTCTCTCTTCCGCTTACATTATTTCCTTGCTGCGCCACGCGTCCGTAACACCACTATGAGGCATTCAGTCTCGCCTGGACAGTGTTCTGGCTCATCAGTGTAAATATGCACGTCTTCACCAGGCTGAAAAAGACGATGGTTTGGTGGCAGATGATTGGAGGAATGTAGTGTGATCCTATGATGCCTGCTGCTGCTTACATCTAATACTTTCCCCTCTTTGGGGAAGTGTGAGGGGGAGTTTGTAGCCTTTCGGCTTTTACTCCCCTGTGTACTTGTGTGTGTGATTATTTCTGTACTTTTTTGATGTCTGTGAGATGTGATGTTTGTTCTGTGTGAGTCTGGTACTTGCCTGAGGTTTGGCGAGATAGTTGTAGCATTTTGGGTAGGAGTAGGATTTGTGAATGGGTATTGGGATTTTTCTCTTCGACTTAGTCGTCGAAGATCGTCATGGGGCGATTGTGTTTATCGCGGGACATGTCATACCGACCTGGCGCTGTGGACAACTGCGGGCAGCAGTTTCACGATTCATTTTACTTGAAAATGTTGGTGGGTAACCGCGCAAGCAATTTATGTGGCTCAAAGACTCATTATGAATGCGAGAGACGAATTATCTCTGATTCGTGATACAAGGACTCTGCTTATATAATGTGGAACATAACGTGTACAATGGACTGACTACTTCTGATGTAGAATTGCGGACAGTAGGATCGCACTGAAATTGTGATTAGCGGCATTGTTGAAAACTGCCTTTTTGAATATCGAACGTAGTTATATGAATAATGACAACATTTCATCTCATACAAGAGGATGATGTATACTGAAATGTATCTAGGAAGATCACTTATGGAAAAATATAATTTCGCAAAGGGAAGAAGTATTTTCAGTTCTTTGGTTATTTTAACTTCTCCTTTGTCTGTGGCTCGGAACAATATTTGCTGTGTCGTAACTCGTAGGGAACTTTGAATCCTGGGAAATTAGTAGAGCCTGCACCACGTACGTTTATGCTCTACTTTAAGAGATTATATCCTGAACTTTATCAAAATTGACACACAACTTGGACAGTGATTCCCAAGCTGCACAGTGAGAACGTTATAGCACCCAATACGTATTTCCCCACGGCGTATGATTGTACCTCTGATTAATTTAAGGTCGCCGCAATTCCGTAAAGCCACTGAGATTTTATTCCAGGTGCTAACTTCGACAACAAGAGTCAGACAAAGCATGATTATGAGCTGTAACTCGTGATCATTTTGTTTTATAGACTTCGGAATTCAAAGCAGTAACCAAATTTCTGCCTCTGTGGGATTGTTTAAAATTACCGGGGAAGCGACTTCTCTCGCCCATAAGTTTCCATTCAAATAAGTAGACATTATTCAGTCATATTAATTTAACTTCAGTTTCAGGGGGGGGGGGGGGGCGAGAAGCTAAAGTACTGTACCACACCTCGACAGCACAGTTCAATCGCCCAATCTTTATCTCATACAGACATTGTGGGAACAGCGAGTAAAGTGTTGCAGTCAGCAGAAAAATGTTCAGATGTGTGTGAAAGCTTATGGGACTTAACTGCTAAGGTCATCAGTCCCTAAGCTTACACACTACTTAACCTAAATTGTCCTAAGGACAAACACGCACGCCCATGCCCGAGGGAGGACTCTAACGTCCGCCAGGATCAGCTGCACAGTCCATGACTGCAGCGCCTTACACCTGCAGTCAGCACTCCTTAAATTTGAGAGTTCTATGAGGGCCTGTCAACAACGATTGAAATCATCTGCATAATTTGTGCTGTGGCGGATTGATTTCGCATGTTATTGCGATGTAATTTCCTTAGGTTTCTTTTCACTCTACTGAAACAGCAAGAGACAAATGAACCATTGGTAAAGGAACATGTAAAATTTTGTAGCTTTTTATATATAATGTATGTCTTGCGCATTTGTGGACATAGTCGAGTATCTTGTACAGGTTTGATTGGGAGATGGTGGTAGAGATCATCCGTCAGCCCAGAGACAACAGCAGAGCGCTGGAACCAGAGTCCATCCTACACCAGCTGGCGGCTAGAAGAACGACCGACGGTTAAACACTGATCGCCCAGATCATTGCGACCACCTCTCTAATAACCGGTACTTCCAAGATTGGCGCGGGTAACAGCGGCGACGCTTCGTGGCATGGAAGCGATTAGGTCTTGGCAGGTCGCTGGAAGGAGATGGCACCACATCTGCACACGAGTCACCTAACTCCCGTGAATTCCGGGGAGCTGACGCCACGTTCTGTCTCATCCCACTCTACGGTATCTTCCTTAGTCGACGTCGTTGTCGTTGTTGCCGTGAGACACCGTTAAACCAAGTGGAAAGACGCGTCGATCTTTTTTAGAGCATGAGATATGGTAACCTTAAGTCATTGACAACACACAACGGTAGCACCTAATTCCAGAATAGCTGCAGTAGTTAGGATCTACGAACTACCCCCTCTTGACCAGGTCCCCAAAACTTAACTCGTAACGAGATCCCTTAGAAGCAAATTGTCATAAAGATCGTCTATAAAGGCTTCGCACAACGGTAAGAAATGTTACAGTTTATGGAATAATAACAGATACGACCAAACTGTCTTGTTTCTTCTGTTTTATTTAACGTAACTTCGTTCACAGTTTTATTTCGCATTCACCACTCATTCACACTCTGATGTGGAGTATATGCGAGTGCCTGAACCCAAACTCCCAAGTCCCATCGAAACCCTTTGATGAACAGTTTTGTTTGCTTGACACCAACTGCCAATGATAATGATAGAGTATTTTGTAATTCACTCTTCTAGTTTAGCCACCGCCCTCCACGAGTGTTTGTTAGGCGTAAGACAATTACACACTTTACTCTCCGGTCCGCTATTATTAAGGGTTCGCGTAAAAGTTAACGTTTTTCTCCTTTTCATAAATTGGAGTCAGCTCTCCGTGGTATAATATATATAAAAAAACGGTCTCAGTAACGCGTCCTTCGTGAGATGCGTAAAGATTTATCCCGGAATTGACCGCCCTGTAGGTGTACTCAATTTAATGACCACACTTCGCTATCCGCGATTTCGTGTAACTAAATGTCCTTTTGTTACTCTGATCGTATACCGTAGTTATTCAAAACTCGCCCCTATATTTTTTCACAACGCACAATTAGCACTTCTTTACTTGTTTATTTCTAAGAGTAATCAAAAAAATGACGCCGTATCATCGACTTCGTCGATTCAAAGCAAAACACCTCAATATGCCCAATTTTACCTCTTCTTGTAGGATCGGCTAACTTACTCATTAATTTACTACATATTATTTCCAATAACACTAAACAGGTATCGCAGTTATATTTTAATTGTATTCAAAAGCATGTTATTATCATTGTGACCGACCAAATCGTAACAAATAGCGCGGCGTGCGTTTTCAACGATAGCTTTGCACTCGCCCAGCCTTTATTCATGCAATATTATATGTAAATATACAGACAGGGCGGAAAGATCAATCTCTCTACCTTAACCAATAGAGGCAAATACGCTATTCAAGTTCCATTACATCTATCTTGACTCGTATTGTTACACCACATTTGTTAGATTGGGTTCAAATCTGGCGAGGTGGGGGCCACCAAATCAACTGAAACTCGCAACTGTCTTTTTCGGACCAATCCATCACACTACTGGCTTTCTGACACGGCGCATTATCTTACTGAAAAATGCCACTGCCATCGGGAAAAATCATCGTCGTGAAAGGGAGCACGTGGTCTGAAACCAGTATTCGATACTCCTTGGCCGTTGTGGTGCATTGCACGAGCGCCACTGGACTCATGAATGCCCACGTGAATGTTCTCCAGAGCATAAAGGAGCCAGATTCGCGCCCTCCAACCGGATTCATGAAGAAGGTATCGGGATTTATCAGACCACGCAACGTTCTGCCACTGCGGCAACGTCAAGTATCGATGGAAAGGTGTCCATTTCAGTCGTAGTTGCCGATGTCGTGGTGTTAACATTGGCACATGCATGGGTCGTCGGCTGCGGAGGCTTCATCGTTAGGAATATTCGGTGCGCTCTGTGTCCAGACTTGTACTCTGTCTAGCATTAAAGTCTAACGTCGGTTCCGCCACAATTCGCCTGTTGTTCTGTTTTATTAGTCTGCCCAGCCTGCGACGTCTGGTGTATTTCCTTTTAAAAAAAAAGATACTTATACACTCCTGGAAATGGAAAAAAGAACACATTGACACCGGTGTGTCAGACCCACCATACTGCTCCGGACACTGCGAGAGGGCTGTACAAGCAATGATCACACGCACGGCACAGCGGACACACCAGGAACCGCGGTGTTGGCCGTCGAATGGCGCTAGCTGCTCAGCGTTTGTGCACCGCCGCCGTCAGTGTCAGCCAGTTTGCCGTGGCATACGGAGCTCCATCGCAGCCTTTAACACTGGTAGCATGCCGCGACAAGGTGGACGTGAACCGTATGTGCAGTTGACGGACTTTGACCGAGGGCGTATAGTGGGCGTGCGGGAGGCCGGGTGGACGTACCACCGAGTTGCTCAACACGTGGGGCGTGAGGTCTCCACAGTACATCGATGTTGTCGCCAGTGGTCGGCGGAAGGTGCACGTGGCCGTCGACCTGAGACCGGACCGCAGCGACGCACGGATGCACGCCAAGACCGTAGGATCCTACGCAGTGCCGTAGGGGACCGCACCGCCACTTCCCAGCAAATTAGGGACACTGTTGCTCCTGGGGTATCGGCGAGGACCATTCGCAACCGTCTCCATGAAGCTGGGCTACGGTCCCGCACACCGTTAGGCCGTCTTCCGCTCACGCCCCAACATCGTGCAGCCCGCCTCCAGTGGTGTCGCGACAGGCGTGAATGGAGGGACGAATGGAGACGTGTCGTCTTCAGCGATGAGAGTCGCTTCTGCCTTGGTGCCAATGATGGTCGTATGCGTGTTTGGCGCCGTGCAGGTGAGCGCCACAATCAGGACTGCATACGACCGAGGCACACAGGGCCAACACCCGGCATCATGGTGTGGGGAGCGATCTCCTACACTGGCCGTACACCACTTGTGATCGTCGAGGGGACACTGAATAGTGCACGGTACATCCAAACCGTCATCGAACCCATCGTTCTACCATTCCTAGACCGGCAAGGGAACTTGCTGTTCCAACAGGACAATGCACGTCCGCATGTATCCCGTGCCACCCAACGTGCTCTAGAAGGTGTAAGTCAACTACCCTGGCCCGCAAGATCTCCGGATCTGTTCCCCATTGAGCATGTTTGGGACTGGATGAAGCGTCGTCTCACGCGGTCTGCACGTCCAGCACGAACGCTGGTCCAACTGAGGCGCCAGGTGGAAATGGCATGGCAAGCCGTTCCACAGGACTACATCCAGCGTCTCTACGATCGTTTCCATGGGAGAATAGCAGCCTGCATTTCCGCGAACGGTGGATATACACTGTACTAGTGCCGACACTGCGCATGCTCTGTTGCCTGTGTCTATGTGCCTGTGGTTCTGTCAGTGTGATGATGTGATGTATCTGACCCCAGGAATGTGTCAATAAAGTTTCCCCTTCCTGGGACAATGAATTCACGGTGTTCTTATTTCAATTTCCAGGAGTGTATTTTCATCAGATTATTATTCTCTTGTGAAGATTCAGAAATCCTTTGAGTTTTGCACCACTTCTTGGCGGGAAGAGCAAAGACTTTTCAAAAAACTTAAGTTCTGTAAGTTATAATTTATCTATATTTCACCTGGAATCGTTTGCAGAAGACGTAGCGTTCTCAAGATTAAGAATGGAGTTCCCATTGCCACTTAATTTATTTGTGTCGTGATCATGTTCGATCACGACTGGATATGAGACATAGCAACTACGAACAGAGAAATCTAAGAGACCAGACAGAGCTGGAAATTTTCTTTGCTATACTATACCACATATTAAAAGAAGTTGGATTTAAATCACAAACAAGATAAATAGCAATGCGCCTTCTGCCGTAACTATGACGTTTGCCGACATGCAGTTGGTCCCTGGTTGCTGTATGAAAACTATGAAAACATCGTTATTTCTGTTGCTATTAATAGGATATGGATAGTATAGAAATACTTTAAGTAATTCGCCGGCCTCGGTGGTCTAGCGGTTCTAAGCGCGCAGTCCGGAACCGCGCGACTGCTACGGTCGCAGGTTCGAATCCTGCCTCGGGCATGGATGTGTGTGATATCCTTAGGTTAGTTAGGTTTAAGTAGTTCTAAGTTCTAGGGGACTGATGACCACAGATGTTAAGTCCCATAGTGCTCAGAGCCATTTGATCCACTTTAAGTAATTTGAGAGCACAATAACCAATTTAATTGCCTTAGTCAATATTTCTAACAATAGGATCCGTACATTTCAATTTTATACCTCGCTGGCTGTTTCTTTAAATAAAGTCCTTTAACATTTTCGACATTTCATCTCAGCTGCACAATAGTAATATGTTATAATAACTAATTAGTGATTGCGGACCACGCCATATATGCGTCCGCTGTCTTTAAAAAATGTCACCACTGTGTTAACAGAAGAGGATTACAATTCTTCAGCTGTCAAAAAGTAAGAAACACAAAATATCTCTTTCGATACAATTTATGAGCAATTCGTATTCCGCGCCGTGGCGTGTAAGGTATTCTTTGAAATATCAGGTGGTCGCTGCTCAGTGCCGATCTAAGAAATTTTTACACAGATGGGTTTTATGAACCTGCATGGTTAGATTATCGAATGTAAGTTTGTTAAAGCTTTCGAAACAGATACTAATATTACACGTCCTACATTTGCAATGAGGGGTGGCCGCCCAACCCCACGACGTCTGGACGTGGTTTAATATTTGTTTCGCCACGTGTTGAACACATTCAACACAGCACCCCTCGAACACCCAAAACAAGTCGCGCAGTTTCCAAAATGCTCGTACCGAGCCTCAGAGGTTTTCAAAATGTGCCTTCGGTCAGACTCAGGTAATTCGACCGCCATCCCCATTCAACACACAGACAGCATACATGCACGTGTAATACATGCACCATGTTTGTGTCTCACCGGCAGTCATTCCTCGCTAGGTGACGATGCTATCGCCTGGACGGGTATATACATCACCGACTCAAAGGAAGGCCTCGGCGCTTGTTCGTGACGTCACGTCAGCTAGGCACGGCGAACCCAAGGTCTGTTGGAGGCATATTTATAATGGTGGTGTCTCCCTCTCTGACACAGGAAAATGTGAAACTATTAGTGGTAGTCGACCAACACATATTGTTCTGAGAGATTTCTGCAATCAATTAATTGTGCAATTCATTACACTTCTTAACAAATAGTGTACTCCTAAACTTAAATTTCCACCTGTTTCAAGGATTGACATACAAAAACAACTCCATGGTCCAGCAGCAACAGAATTCGTGCTTCTTTACCCTATTTGCAAAACCGGGGAAGTTACGTTTGTACTGGGTTGCTTTTACAAGAAACTGTGAACATATTGGTGCTCTTTTTTAGGTATCTTCGTTGACTATGGGGTGAGGTGCACTGAATGTTAATGAAATACCTTGCGATTGTACACGTTGGGGGAAGGGGTGGGGGACAGAAAAAGAGGCAGAAGAGAGACACTTGTTTCATCAAATAAAATTTTTTTTCTTATAAAGTTTCTCCTTTCAGTTGCAAGAGGGGAATATTTACCTCTTCTAATGTGCATGTTTAAAAAAGTTTAAGCTCAGCAGTATTTTCGATGTATGAAGGTATTTTGTTTCTGTTTTGAATTGCTTTCGTTGAAAACGACTATAATCTAATTACTGGCAACAGTTGGACATTTACACATGTAAATTAGTTCACATTTCCAGTGAAGATGTCAAACGAAAATAAATAAATAAATAAAAGAACCGAGTTCATTGTAAGGAGGTTGGGGTACGTTTCGATAAAAAATGAATCAAGTAAATATAGTTTCTTAAATGTAAAATTTCAGAAGCTGGTAGTGGGGCAAAGCATCTTCTCATCTTCATCTACGTTTGTTTCGACAGTAATACAGAACTATGATCTTCATTTGTAGCTTTGCGATAGTAAGAAAATCTTTCATCTAAATAAAACTGCAGAATCCAAAACAATACCAAACAGTTTGTCCAAAAATAAGAGATTTATAGTGATAAGCACGCCCAGGCGTTTCTGCCTGCAACAGACCTGGCGTTCGCCGTGTCTAACTGACGCGACGTCACCAACAAGCGCCGAGGCCTTCCTTTGAGTCGGTGTTCGTTTATATCGATAGTTGGTTGGTGTACATGGGCTCTTAATACCGCTATTTGCTATCTCTGACAGTCAAAGCAAATTGTTCCTCCGCAGCGATCGCTTTCCGAAGTGCTGACGATTGCTTAGTGGTATGGAGGAAATCGTGAAAAGTAGTTCATTGCATCTGTTAGCAGTGAGACGAGAGAATATGAATAATACGTGAAAGGACACGAAATGAAGTAAATAACCTATTGAGGTCGACAAGCCTTCGTCTTTCTTCAGTATAGCTTCAACCTACGTTTATTGTCATGCAGTCATCATCATGAAATCTCTCGGACGAATGGACGCATTTAAAGCTGTTGCAGCCGCACATTCCTGCTCTCTGTTCTGACCTGTTGCAGCAATGAACTCCAATTCGACGTTTAGGCATCAGCGCGACTGCAGCAAGTAGTTGCTGTTGTCTACGTATTACACGCTGACGTATATCCAGCAGCAAACCTCGTAGTGATTAGCTCTCACGTTAAATTTACTTTGATTTTTAGAGTAGGTCCGGCCACTGCAGTACCCTTCAACGCTGCGAGAGATACTTATTGAAATCCTCGATAAATTCAATACTTCAAAAACAGAAAACAACAATTACTTTTCAGTTAGGCAAACGCAACGTAGCAGCAGATGCAGCGGCTAATGATGCCTGTCTGGAGGCTACAATTTCTGAATGTCCTATCACTGTCAATGCAGCTTCCTCGCGACTGAGAGACTACTTCATGCGTTTGTGGGAGGAGTGGTTAGCGTTAGAGAACAAGCTGAGGCCCGTGAAACCGACGACACGACCGAGGCGCATCTCCTTGCGGTGACAGCGACGGCAGCAAGTACTTTTAACGCGCCTCTGGATAGGGAACTGTCCTTTGACGCATGGCTTCCTCCTTCGGCAGGAAGACCCACTCGTGTGCAGGTCTTGTAGTGCAAACCATTTTCTACTCCAAAATGTAACTAAATGCGCTTTATATCAAGCAATGAGGGCCGCAACCCACTCACCAGTTGACCTCTGTTTCAGATGATGAATTGAATGTGGCTCGTGTGTTAAGATTCTATTTTACGTCTGGTCTTCGCGATAGTGGCTTAGGTAGAAGATTTTGCTTTGCTTCTAAGGTGGTTACTACATCCTTTCATAATCTGCTGACCCTGAAGACACACTTCCATTTAACAATATTTTGAGGTTGTGTGTTTACAGACAATGTATTTTACTCACACACTGCCCTGAGGTGTCCTTCTTTTGCTTTTTGTGAAACAATGTGAGGGAGACAACTCCAAGATAATTGCGGATTCAATTTCTTAATGTACCTTTTATTGATACTTTTATCAATTCATAACCACAATTGTACTCTTTTGTTAAGTGTGGGTGCTGAAGAAATAGCAGTTTAGCGCCCTATACCAGCTAGTACCACCACAAAAACAGTCATCCAAACAAATACAAGTAAAAAAATTATCTGCCTCGCTGTATTTTTACAACAACTGAGTAAATAAAAAAAGGCAAATGGAGGTTCACGTTAAATTTTGATTTATTCAAAACATTTGCAGATTCATTTAAAACAATTTCTAAGAAGCGGACATGGAATTTTTCTCGATGACAAAGCTACAATCAAGACTGACCGAAGTTTGAAGGGCAGTTCACATTGTTAGTCGTGTCGAAACCAGAGACTTGAGTTTTACTTGGTACAAGAAAGTTACAAGCGAATACTATCTTCTTCGGTAGTCCGGTAACATTAATGGCTGTTTTAATGGGACAGACCTTCTTTAGGGTAAATGCTCTTTTCTTTGGAGGGCCTGTCACTATGACGGCCCCCTTAATAGGACACACCTTCCGTTGTGTAAAGGGCCTCTTCTTCGGTGGGCCTGTCACGATAAAAGCTGTTTTGATCGGAAATAGTTCTGTTTTTAAAGATTAGGTTCATAAGGCCAACACTAAGAGATGCTCTAAAACGAGAATAAGCTGCCAAAGTAGAGGTGGCTTCCAAACATCCATCACTAGGAACTGATCTAACGGATCCGATAACACTGCTAGCTGCAGGAAGAAGTATAACATTTCTCTCGAATTCATAATGAGAGAAGTCATGTAGGCTTTCTAGAAGGGCCTTAAATTTCGGAAGACTCAACTTGAAAGTCTCCAGCACATGCAACTGATGCTGCTGGTGGTTCAGCATCTCCTTGTTAGAAGGCTCATCTTGCCATTCTGCAACACTTTGAACTGAGTCTGCTGGTGGTTCAGCATCTTTCTCTAACTCCTCATCAGAGGGCTCATCATGCCATTCAGCAACACATTGAACTGAGGCTGCTGGTGGTTCAGCATCTCTCTCTATCTCCTTATAAGAGGGCACATCTTGCTATTCTGCTACACACTGAACTTAGTCTGCTGGTGGTTCAACATCTCTCTCTAATTCATCATGAGAAGGCTTATCATGTCATTATGCAGCACATTGAACTGAAGCTGCTGGTGGTTGAAGATCTCTCTCTACCTCCTCATCAGCGGACTTATCATGCCATTCTGCAGCACATTGAACTGAGGTTGCCATGGATCAGCATCTCTCTCTAACTGGTTATTAGCGGGCTCATCTTGCCATTTTGCAACACTTTGAACTGTGGCTGCTGGTGGTTCAGCATCTCTATCTAACTTCTCATCAGAGGGATAATCATGCCATTCTGCAGCACTTTGAACTGACGCTCCTGGTGGTTCTGCATCTCTCTCCAACTACTTATTAGAGGGCTCAACTAGCAATTCTGCAACACTTGGAACTGAGTCTGCTGGTGGTTCAGCATGTCTCACTAACTCCTCATCATCAGAGGGCTCATCATGCCATTCAGCAACACATTGAACTGAGGCTGCTGGTGGTTCAGCATCTCCCTCTATCTCGTTATAAGAGGCCTAATCTTGCCATTCTGCAACACTTTGAACTGAGTCTGCTGGTGGTTCAGCATCTCTCTCTAACTCCTTATCAGTGTGCTTATCATGCCCTTCTGCAGCCCATTGAACTGAGATTGCTGGTGGTTCAGCATCTCTCTCTAACTGCTTATTAGAGGACTCATCTTGCCATTCTGTAACACTTTGAACTGAGTCTGCTGGTGGTTCAGCATCTCTCTCTACTCCTCATCAAAGAGCTTATCATGCCATTCTTGCAGCACATTGAACTGAGGCTGCTGGTGGTTCAGCATCTCTAACTCCACAGCAGATGGCTTATCATGCCATTCTGCAGCACATTGAATTGAGTCTGCTGGTGGTTCAGCATCTCTCTCCAACTCATTATCAGAGGGCTCATCTTGCCTTATTCAGCACATTTAATTGAGGCTGCTGGTGGTTCAGCATGTCTCTGTATCACCTTATTAAAGGGTCCTCTTGCCATTCTGCAACACTTTGAACTGAGTCTGCGTGTGGTTCAACATGTTTCTCTAACTCCTCATCAGAGTTCTTATCATGCCATTCTGCAGCCCATTGAACTGAGGCTGCTGGTGGTTTAGCATCTCTCTCTTACTGCTTGTTAGAGAGCACATCTTGCCATTCTGCAGCACTTTGAACTGAGTCCGCTGGCGGTTCAGCATCTCTCTCCAAGTCATTATTAGAGGGCTCATGTTGCCATTCTGCAACACTTTGAACTGAGTCTGCTGGTGGTTCAGCATTTCTTTTTAACTCCTCATCAGAGAGCTTATCATGCCCTTCTGCAGCCCATTCAACTGAGCCTGCTGGTGGTTCAGCATCACTCTCCAACTGCTTATTAGAGGACTCATCTTGCCATTCTGCAACACTTCGAACTGAGTGTGCTGGTGGTTCAGCATCTCCCTCTAACTCCTCATCAGAGGGCTTATCATGCCATCCTGCAGCACATTGGGCTGAGGCTGCTGGTGGTTCAGCATCTCTATCTAACTGCTTATTAGAGGGCTCATCTGGCCATTCTGAAACACTTTGAAGTGAGTCTGCTGGTGGTAGAGCATCTCTTTGTAACTCCTCATCAGAGGGCTTATCATGCCATTCTACAGCACATTGAACTGAGGCTGCTGGTGGTTCAGCATCTCTATCTAACTGCTTATTAGAGGGCTCATCTGGCCATTCTGAAACACTTTGAAGTGAGTCTGCTGGTGGTAGAGCATCTCTTTGTAACTCCTCATCAGAGGGCTTATCATGCCATTCTACAGCACATTGAACTGAGGCTGCTGGTGGTTCAGCATCTCTATCTAACTGCTTATTAGAGGGCTCATCTGGCCATTCTGAAACACTTTGAAGTGAGTCTGCTGGTGGTAGAGCATCTCTTTGTAACTCCTCATCAGAGGGCTTATCATGCCATTCTACAGCACATTGAACTGAGGCTGCTGGTGGTTCAGCATCTCTATCTAACTGCTTATTAGAGGGCTCATCTGGCCATTCTGAAACACTTTGAAGTGAGTCTGCTGGTGGTAGAGCATCTCTTTGTAACTCCTCATCAGAGGGCTTATCATGCCATTCTACAGCACATTGAACTGAGGCTGCTGGTGGTTCAGCATCTCTATCTAACTGCTTATTAGAGGGCTCATCTGGCCATTCTGAAACACTTTGAAGTGAGTCTGCTGGTGGTAGAGCATCTCTTTGTAACTCCTCATCAGAGGGCTTATCATGCCATTCTACAGCACATTGAACTGAGGCTGCTGGTGGTTCAGCATCTCTATCTAACTGCTTATTAGAGGGCTCATCTGGCCATTCTGAAACACTTTGAAGTGAGTCTGCTGGTGGTAGAGCATCTCTTTGTAACTCCTCATCAGAGGGCTTATCATGCCATTCTACAGCACATTGAACTGAGGCTGCTGGTGGTTCAGCATCTCTATCTAACTGCTTATTAGAGGGCTCATCTGGCCATTCTGAAACACTTTGAAGTGAGTCTGCTGGTGGTAGAGCATCTCTTTGTAACTCCTCATCAGAGGGCTTATCATGCCATTCTACAGCACATTGAACTGAGGCTGCTGGTGGTTCAGCATCTCTATCTAACTGCTTATTAGAGGGCTCATCTGGCCATTCTGAAACACTTTGAAGTGAGTCTGCTGGTGGTAGAGCATCTCTTTGTAACTCCTCATCAGAGGGCTTATCATGCCATTCTACAGCACATTGAACTGAGGCTGCTGGTGGTTCAGCATCTCTATCTAACTGCTTATTAGAGGGCTCATCTGGCCATTCTGAAACACTTTGAAGTGAGTCTGCTGGTGGTAGAGCATCTCTTTGTAACTCCTCATCAGAGGGCTTATCATGCCATTCTACAGCACATTGAACTGAGGCTGCTGGTGGTTCAGCATCTCTATCTAACTGCTTATTAGAGGGCTCATCTGGCCATTCTGAAACACTTTGAAGTGAGTCTGCTGGTGGTAGAGCATCTCTTTGTAACTCCTCATCAGAGGGCTTATCATGCCATTCTACAGCACATTGAACTGAGGCTGCTGGTGGTTCAGCATCTCTATCTAACTGCTTATTAGAGGGCTCATCTGGCCATTCTGAAACACTTTGAAGTGAGTCTGCTGGTGGTAGAGCATCTCTTTGTAACTCCTCATCAGAGGGCTTATCATGCCATTCTACAGCACATTGAACTGAGGCTGCTGGTGGTTCAGCATCTCTATCTAACTGCTTATTAGAGGGCTCATCTGGCCATTCTGAAACACTTTGAAGTGAGTCTGCTGGTGGTAGAGCATCTCTTTGTAACTCCTCATCAGAGGGCTTATCATGCCATTCTACAGCACATTGAACTGAGGCTGCTGGTGGTTCAGCATCTCTATCTAACTGCTTATTAGAGGGCTCATCTGGCCATTCTGAAACACTTTGAAGTGAGTCTGCTGGTGGTAGAGCATCTCTTTGTAACTCCTCATCAGAGGGCTTATCATGCCATTCTACAGCACATTGAACTGAGGCTGCTGGTGGTTCAGCATCTCTATCTAACTGCTTATTAGAGGGCTCATCTGGCCATTCTGAAACACTTTGAAGTGAGTCTGCTGGTGGTAGAGCATCTCTTTGTAACTCCTCATCAGAGGGCTTATCATGCCATTCTACAGCACATTGAACTGAGGCTGCTGGTGGTTCAGCATCTCTATCTAACTGCTTATTAGAGGGCTCATCTGGCCATTCTGAAACACTTTGAAGTGAGTCTGCTGGTGGTAGAGCATCTCTTTGTAACTCCTCATCAGAGGGCTTATCATGCCATTCTACAGCACATTGAACTGAGGCTGCTGGTGGTTCAGCATCTCTATCTAACTGCTTATTAGAGGGCTCATCTGGCCATTCTGAAACACTTTGAAGTGAGTCTGCTGGTGGTAGAGCATCTCTTTGTAACTCCTCATCAGAGGGCTTATCATGCCATTCTACAGCACATTGAACTGAGGCTGCTGGTGGTTCAGCATCTCTCTCTAACTGCTTATTAGAAGTTCATCTTGCCATTCTGCAACACTTTGAAGTGAGTCTGCTGATGGTTCCACATCTCTCTCTAACTCGTCATTAGAGGGCTTATCATGTTATTCTGCAGCACATTGAACTGAAGCTGCTTGTGGTTCAGCATCTCTCTCTAACTGCTTATTAGAGGTCCCATCTTGCCATTCTGCTACACATTGAACGGATTCTGCTGGTGGTTCAGCATCTCTCTCTAACTGTTTATTAGAGGGCTCATCAGGCCATTCTGCAACGCATGTTACTTATGCTGCTGGTGGTTTAGCATCTATCTGTAACTGCTTATGGGAGGGCTGATCTAGGCATTCTGCAATAGCTGCGGCTTCTGATGCCTGAGGCACAGCAGTTGTCTCGAGCTGATTTTTTGGCTCCTCTATACTTCTTCTGTCAGGGGGATGGTGTTGGCGAATCCGCTCCTGTTGGCAGAATACAGAAAGCTCGGTAAGAGACATGGAACACAAAATCATATATTTGTATTCAGTGTATATTACGAGAAAAATCCTGTACCTCCCTATCACTTTGTTGCCTTTAACTGTAAGGTGGAAGGAGAACAATTTTAAAAATAATTGATGTCTGATTATTAATGTTCGTTTGGTGCAGCCGTAATATGCGGGACATTTATGTGTGTATTCATTTGCGTTTAATATTTCAATACGAATTCTTCAGTTGTGTTTGTGTGTTCGGGTAAGAATAGAGATGTCGGCAATCGCGATGAAAATATAATTCCCAATTACATGTATATTCAGTACCGTTTATCCCAGCAGTTAAAGATCTGTTCACTTTTTATGCAATGGGCATGTATACGTACAAGTTACGATTATGCAGTCAGGTTCAGTATGTTAAATGTATTGACCCTCACAGTTCGCACTTGGTATGGGGCGATACCTGCTTGAATTGTTCACCGGCGTTGCATCTGATTTTGTGGTGTAACCAGCTCAGCATTTTTACGAGGCAAACACTCGTCGTCTTCTGGGACACCAATTACATCTTCAGTGGCTACTTGGTAATACTGTGACTTTACAAACATCATCCGACACCATACTTGGGAGCCATTCTACCAGCGGTAACATGGTTTGTATCGATTGTGGTTGTTCACGTGAAGTATCTGAAGTAACTTGCGAGGCACTTGCCCTCTGAAGGTCGTGCACGCTATTCCAATGAAGTCCAACTATTACAAAGAAGGAGCTACAGTGGTTTCTGACATACAGAGTCGAGACCGCCGAATCGTTTGGTGGGCCCAAACATATTCGAAGGAGACAGCGTGAATCCAATGTGCATTGACAGGATACCGGAAAAGGCAAACTCCAAGGGCGTTTCTCACTTGTAAACGGATATGCACGGAAGTAAATAGAACACAGAAACGATAGAGAAAAATTGCACGTGAAGTGAGTTTTGTAACTCCCTGAAAAAAGATATACTGGTTAGCGCCGCATTAAGTTAGAAGTTCTCGGAAGAGGAAATTGTTTGTACTGTAAGCAGTGGAGGCAGCCGCTGAAAAGACTTCCACAACCAACTGTTAGTAATAAGCCTTTGTCTTCCTTAGAGGACTTCCACTACTAGCTGTAAGTAACAAACAGAGGACTTTTAGAGAGAACTGTAAAGATGATAATGATTTGGTGCGGCAGCCTTTTACAATGTAAGGACATTAGTATGCTGTTATATCAGTCACTAACGGTTCACCAGATAAAGCCGATAAACACTAACCGATAATCTGAAACTACTCTCCATCTTCCTTAACTAGTTCTTTTAAAATGTAACTGCGTATTATTTGTGCAGGAGAAACCTGAAACATGGAAATCTGAAATTACTACATCTTTACGTAAGCGAGGATTAAATCATTACCCCGAAACAGAGCAAAATAGCTATATAAGCCACTATGTGTGGAAGAGGAATTCCACTATTTAACGCTGGGGAGAGGGAGCGGATTGGTGGAAAGAGTTCATTGAAGGCCTCTGCGAGGGGAAGAAATGGAAGTCGAGATGAAAGACGTAGGGATCCAGTAATGGCACTTATCAGAGTTTCGACGCACTTACGATCAAATAAAGCTACAAACATCGACAGCATATCTTCACTTCTAAAATCATTAGTGAATGTGAAAACCAAACGACTTTTCAAGTTCGATTGAAGGATTTTTTAGTCTACAAACTCGAAAAAATTCCGAAGGGCATTTAAGAGCGAGAACTACCGAAAAATCGACTGACAAGAAAAGGAAGCTTTGATTGAGGAAAGGTAAAGACACCAGAGAGGTACCTATGACGTCGCTCATTATTGTAGAATCAAGACTGCAAAAAGAGTTCCACGATGTAAAATAGTGGAATATGTTTCAGATTCTCGGGAAAATTCAGGGATCTTTCACCCATACTATTCAGTCTGCCCATCAGCTAATTGATGACGAAAGTAAATGAAAGGATCAGACATGGGATTAAAATTCAGTGTGGAAGGATATCAGCGATAAGATTCAGTGGTGGCATTGCTGTCCTCAGTAAGAGTGAAGGAAAATGTTATGATGATATGCCCAACGTTACATTAGGATGTTATATTGAATCAGAAACAGTGTTGCACAAAGTAGCAATTTTAAGAGAGACGGTTCCTGAATATAGTATGGCGGTGTGCTTCATTTCTTCTTTTGATGAGCCCAGTGGTAGAGCTATTTGTAAAACTAACTAAATTTCTTAACATTGTTTAGAATCTAGTCACCCAGCCTGCCCATACTTTTGTTCGTAAGCTATTGGCAACCTCGAGTGGTATGATTACTTCTATTTACTTCATTTTCTGAGAAGTTTCCATGGATGTGTTATGGGCGTGTTAATGAAGAACAGGATTTTTCGCTGCACTGGGTGGCATAATTAATCAGTGATTGTCAGATCAGAGCAATTTGTGATCCTGTTATTGTGGGAGGTGTGTTTCTGAACAGTACTGCGTATTCAAGGATCACGCAGGTGATGTTTTTGCCTGCAGCACGTTCAGCAGTGAATGTGATGTTTTACGTGCTCCAGTGAATGATTTTCAATTGGTCTTATCAGCCAGAACACCGTTTTGATGTATCTGGTCACAGTTGTCTATACTCAACACCTAGCTTCTTCATTTGTGTAGAACTACTGCAAGCTATTTGAGCCACATTACGGTCGTGACGCTTTGGAATCAAAGTGACCTCAGGAAGTGTCCCGCTAAAAGATACCTTTTTTAGTAAGTTGTGCCATAAATGTCTTTTCTCTCCAATTCGTTTCATTACCTTACTATCGTTTCATTACCTTATTTCATTACCTCATTACCTTGCAGAATTATCTGCAATTATTTACCTAGAATTTTACGTAAGTGTCATTCATATCGTAATGTACATGTTGAAATGAATACATGTTTTATTTAATCGTATGCTTTTCTCTGTTTTAGTAGTTTTAGTCACCAATTATAGAATCTATCCATTTGTGTAAGGCAGGTAAAAAATGAGCTGACAAAACATATCCCAAGTTTCATTACGGCTTCCGGATACGGAGTATTAGACATTTACGAGAGTCGGTTTAACATATGTGCTGTATGCCACTCACCAGATCATCACGAAGAGCCAAGTTCACTCGCCAGCTGCCGCCTGGGAATGCAGACGTTCGACTCACTGCATACGTTGCAGTTAACGTATGTACTTTAAGGAACCATTTGCACTCGAGCACAGACTATATTTAATTTACTGAACTTAGATTATATGTATCGATTTTTGTAAGACAAGACAAAGCAAAACAAAGGAATTAACACTGTTCTCTTGTGGCAGGCAGTAAGCATCAACACACTCTGATGTCATTCGTTGTCCTAGAAGGACGTAATATTTTGTGTGGCTCCACAGTTAGCCATATTGATACTTATTTGCAGAAAAGAGGCGCAAAATTAATAAGTCGCTCTCATTTGTGAATTATCTGCAATTATTTACCTAGAATTGTAGGTAAGTGTCATTCATATCGTAATGCACGTGTTGAAGTGAATACATGTTTTATTTAATCGTATGCTTTTCTCTGTTTTAGTAGTTTTAGTCACCCCATTGACATGATTGAAGCAGAGGTCAGGTATCAGACTTAGTCTAAAATAATATATAATGCGTCCTGGCTACGTTCCGTACATCTTCGGACGTGCGAAGCTCGATAAATTCATGGCGTAAATTGCATTTACTTTATTATGTGACCTCAATGAACAATGCTACGTAAGATTTTATGAAACTTTAAGAAATTCAATTCCAATCTTAAAGGCGAAACAGACTTTAATCTCTCAATTACTTAAACAAACAATTAATATTATTATTATTACAATTTATTATTATTATTTATTTCATTTTTTTGTTAAACTGGCGACTGTGTGCCAGGACTCATTATTGTATCTGTACTACAACTAATTGTTCTTTTTCATGTACATCCTGACCAGCAACAACCTACGTGACGAGAATATTGAAAAAAAAAAACGATTAAAATCTGGAGACAATTTGGGCTGGAAATGAAATCTTCGGATCAAGACGACATGTACGGTAAGACGCAGCACTCGCACATCTACAACTGATTCCAAGCACATTTTTCATTCAAAATTATTTTTCTCAGCATTAATTGAATATTCAGTTTCCATTTAGTAATTTTTTCCAATTTCCGCGAAATCTCATTACTCAGACGATTACATTCCGATCCTACAATACTCAAGTTACATTGCACATTATGGCCGATATTGTACAAGATTCAAGCAATACGGCTAGTCACCATTAACACGTATGCTACTTTCAATCTTTAAAGTCATCTCTTAATCATTCTCAGTCATTTACACACACACATAGGCAGTAAATTTTCACACTACGCGTTTAAACAATTTTTTTTCTTGCACACAATTTATTCACAATATGGTAAAAACTCGACACCAGTACACAATAGACCAACAATCAAGTGACGCAAACATGGATACACAGACACATTCAGACACAGAAACTAATACAGACATGCAAATACATCAAAATAATCCGCTACAGACACACACAAACGCCGAAAGGAGCCGTTCAGAACCAAACCTGAGAGACCACGTCACGTCTAATGACGCGGCGGGGGCAAGCTCATTTTGCAATCAAAATTTTGCCGCTATACTGAATTCAATTTTGGAAGGCATACCCAATATTAAGCAAGATGTAGCAACCAATCAAAGACAAAATTACGAAAAATTCACACAATAAATGACAGACAATGCAGCTTTCAGAAATGAGATAAAATCAGACTTTGCCACACTGACTGAAAAGGTAGATGAAATTAATAGGCGTCTTTCCAAACAGGTCGACGATTTTACGGAAAAATTTGAAAATTTAGAGTTACGACAAAGCGACAATGCCAGTCACATCCATGAATTGACAAAAACCTGTGAAACTATTAATTTCAAATTAGAATCAAACACGCACACATGTGACGAAATTAATTTAAAGGTGAATACAATAGAAACAAACGTAGCTGACATTCACAAACAGATTCACACAACAATACAGCAAGAGGCTGAACCCCATTTCTCTCGCCTTAATTCACAATACAAAGAATGGACAACACACAAAGATCAAATTTTTGAAGAATGCATACAAAACAAATTGCCACATATTGTGCACGATTTTTGCTGTGGAATACATGAACAGTAGACAAGTAATCGATGACGATATGCAAACAAAGGCAACTCAATGCCAAGCACAACAGAATAGTACACCTGTTGTGTACATAGTTCCGCGTAATCAGCGTATACACAATTTTCCCACTAGAGCGCGCCCCGCTAAGCACAACAGCGCAGGCGCAGCGCTTGTCCGTCTCCGCACTACGATATGGCGCTGTCATAGAGATGGACCAAATTCTGCTTCCGCCGATCCGCGCATTAATATGTCTCGCAGCCAATGAGATTGCTGCTAATGTAGAACCTTTTCTCCTCGAGGATCACACTCGCGCAGTGATACCTGAACGCTCGAGGTATTATAACGAGTGTACAGACCTCTGATTGGTCAGTCTGCATTAGTCTGCATTTGTCTGCACCAGTCTGCATTAGTCTGTACCAGTATATAGTCAAGTTTCAATCTGCGCCTAATAAGATTATCATATTCCTGTACATAGCCATAAAGAGAATTGTATAGACACTTTGTCAAGTATCGGAGATATGTGAAAATAAGATTAACGTACCAAGACCAAAGGAACTTCAGATTGTCAATTGTAAACAGCATCCAGAATGAAGTTACATAATATCTATGATTTTTATTATTTTAATAAATGTGTGTGAAAATTAATCAAGTTCTGTTTAAAGTTGGTCACCGTCAATCTGCTACTCTACGCATGCAAGTGGCATTTCTATCGTCTGACCTAACGGCAGAAGATAAACACGCCACGATAAGACGACGAGACCTATTGCTGACACTCGCCTACTTCCGCTAGAGCGACAAGTCAAATAATCTGATGGTATGTGTACCGAAGGCCTTACAGAACGCACCCCACAACACCCACTACACATTTAACACACACAGAAGAAAATCTCGATTCGGAAATGAACACATGTACACACACGAACTTCAACACTCAAATACACAATACACTGACACGCATAGCAACAGATACTCATCACCTGAAATACAATACAATTATCATTTTGATGAAGAACCATGTACACATAGGGAAGAATTCAATGATTACACGGAAAGAAACAGACGAACACGTAACAAAGAAGAAGAAAGTCTAATCAAGCACCGTAAATTCCAACCTTTTATACCAGGCAAAAGCACTGTACACCCTGTCTTCTTCTTAAAATCTTTTAGGGACGCATTCCCACGTACGTGGAGCGACCACAAACGCATTGCACACGTTGTGGATTACATTCAAGGAGACGCTGCTGTCTGGGCTTACCATGAAATCGACAGATGTATAACATACGAGCAGTTTGAACGCGCCTTCTTGAATAAGTTTTTGTCACCCACTGTGCAGGAACGTACCCGCAAACAAGTCACTGAACCCGAACACTTCAATGCTAAAAACGGCAGTCGGCACCGATATTTCGAGAAGTACCTAAACATGATACACTTCCTTAATGAAACAGTGAAACCAAAAGATGTGATCCGATCACTGAAAGCAAGACTTCCTTTTAATATTAAAGAGAAATTACTGTACTTACCGGACGACGATCCTGAATATTTTTTGGAAAAGTTAGATGCTGTTGATTTACTGTATGAAGAACAAGAATCAACACACAACTCACGCAGTAGGAATCAACATGTCTGCATTGACACATTACCCAACACGCAGCAAAATTCACAACAACACACAGTAAACATGGAAAACAATTACCAAAACTCACAGTTGCATACAAACAACAGCTGTAACTATACATAGGGAGATAACCCGTACAAAAAACGAAGAAACGACAATTTTAATTCAAGAAGGAATAACGGAAACAACAACAGACACAAAGCCAAACAGAAACACTGGCAAAGAAACAACAACACAGATTACACAAGAAATGGAACACCTACACCGCACTTTAACCGGAACAACAACCAGTATTACGCGAGACAGTGGCAAACACAGCAACCGCCACCACAAGATCATATTCAGATGCCACAAGGGAATTTTGCACAAACAAGCAACACGAACCAACAAATGACATCAGCCAACCGAAAACAGACAGGCGATTGGCAAAGACAATACCCTAATGTAAATATTATTGAGGTAGCTAATGAAACTACAACTACACTTGCCAATGACCAGACAAACCAGGTAAACTAGAACCAGTCATTACTGAGCCCCAGGTCGTGACTTAAACATTTGGGGGCAACTTCAATTTAGAAACTATGTTTGAATACACACTTGCTAATGAAACTGTGAAACAAGAAAAATTAACATTTACACAACAAGAGTTGCCTACACTACTCTTAAGATATAATGAAAGTGGAAACTTAGCTGATGATCTGATAAATGACAACACACGATGTAAAGATAAAATTTGTACTGTCTTCCACCTCAGGCATTGTAGGTAGTACACCTACTAACATAATTATTGATACAGGAGCTGCTGTCAGTGTGATTTCTCACAATTTTTATACTACAATGAAGAAAACTTCTAAGATACCAGAGAACCCAGTTCAAAACTGTTTAATATTAACAGCATTAGGTAATAAGTCAAGCAGGGTTAATAAGCAGGTATTTGTGACTGTTAATATGGGAACTGGAATCGTACAATGGCCTTTCCTAGTTGTCCAAAACCTTGCTGCCAATTGTATATTGGGCATTGACTTTCTTTGCGAGAAGGGCTGCATAATAGAGTTCTCCAAAAGCATTTGTTATTTTAAGTATGAAGACAGAGACATAGTTTTGAACTTGGACACTCGACTAGTAGACCATAACAAGCACTGTTCTGGCTAAAAGATACAGATTATACATGAGACTGACGTAGATTCCACACAACAACCTGTATTACACAGTGAGGTAGTGAATGATGTACTTACACAAATTAATTCTAAGTTATCAGAATATGATGCTATTAATGAAGAGGAGAGATCCCAGCTTAAACATATTTTACTTAAGGATAAGGATGTTTTCACTAGTAAGCCAAGTAGGATCAACACATATTTGTATACGATTGAAGTCAAGCCCCACCAAATCTGTTACCATAAGTCATACAATGTACCTCTAGCTCTGCGACCTGCGGTTTGGGAAGAATTAAAGAAAATGATTACATGGAATATTATAGAAGCATCAACATCTCCATATTATAGCACTTTGCATGTAGTGAAAAGACACAATGGAAGTATCAGGTTAGTATTAGATGCAAGAGCTATCAATCAAATTATCTTACCAGTGAGGATACAACCAGAGAATCTTTATGAACCACTTCAGAAATTCTTGGATGCAAAATATTTCTCTACAAGAGACCTTAGAAATTCGTTTTGGCAGGTGCCAATAAGCAACGAATCTAGAAAATATACAGCCTTTATGTTTGTGGGTAGAACTCATCAATTTTGAGTATTACCATTAGGCCTAAATGTAAGCTCAGGCATATTCATTACTGCACTAAACTCTGTACTCGGTGATGATTCACTACAAACTGTTACGCACTATGTAGATGACATACTGATTGCCTCAAAAACATGGAAGGAACACACTGTTACCCTGAAAACTTTACTATGCAGATTCGACCAAGCTGGTATCACTGCGAATCTTTGTAAATCTAAATTTGCTTGTTCTGAGATCAAATACCTAGGACACATCATCAACACACAAGGCATTAAACCTGACCCTTGAAAATTAGATGCTATCAGACATTTCCCCAGTCCCACTACAAAGAAACAGTTAAAATCACTTCTCGGTCTATGCTCATTTTTCAGACGATTCATACCTAAACAGGTACTCAATGGGAGATACTTATTAAACTTATTAAAGAAGAACCAGATATGGATTTGGAACTAAGACTGTGAAAATGACGTTACTAAAATCAAAGAAGCCTTAGTAAATTCTAACATGCTGGAACATCCAGAGTTCAATTTGAACTTTTATATTGCTTGTGATGCATCAAACATTTGTTTGGGATCTTGTTTATTTCAAGTTGTTAAAACAGAAACTTCAGAACTTATTAAGATCATTAGTTTTGCCAGTAGGACTTTAACGGAATGTGAAAGATCTTACTCCACCACGGAATTGGAAACATTATCTATTGTATAGGCATTTAAATAGTTTAATTATTATCTGTATGGAAGACACACCATTATATACACAGATCATCAAGCACTTACCTTCCTTTTGTCATGTAAACTCATTCATCCTAGACAATGGGCACTTGCATTACAGAATTTCTCTTTTGAAATCAAGCACTTCAAGGGAAAAGACAACATAATAGCTGACACACTTTCAAGACTACCACAAGGATTACACCATAAGAATACAGACTTTGAGAACACAAACAATTACAGAATACTACTCATGCAAGACAAACAGTTTACAGAATAGTACAAAGACCTATGCAAGAACATGGCAACACTACAAGATTCAGAACCACACTGGTGTAAAATGAAACAAATCTACATGTTAAACAACAACATACTTTTCTACAAAAGACACACAAATGCTACCAAGTGGTGCGTTTGCATACCACAAGATTCTGTACACTATCACTTGCACACACACTCACAGTTTGGGGACACTACGGAACAAAGAAATGTCTAAACAAGTTATGTACATATTGCTATTTTCCAAACATGAGAAGAAAAATACATAATGTTATCAGCAAATGTCTCAGATGTCAAAAATCCTAGCCACAAAATCAATCCACCAAAATAGATTTGCACTCTATCTTATCCACTGCACCTAGAGAGATACTTTGTAAAGATGTTAGCGGACCTCATCCAACTAGCATCGATGGTTGTAAATATATTCTAGCATTTTATGACATATTTTCTAGGCACATCAAACTTTTTGCCATAAAGTCACCCACAGCAAACACCAACATCAGAAGATCCACAAACGATTACATGCCATACTGTGGAAAATCTAAAGACATTCTATCAGATAACACCACGTATTATGCAGGATTCACTTGGAGAAAATTTCTAAATGATAACAACATTAAGAGCATCTTTATTTCAAAATTTCGTTCATCAGCCAACCTTTGTGAGAGATGTTTTGGAGAATTAAACACATTCATGAGAACTTACACCTCAATGCAGCACACAAACTGGATACATTACCTAGCACTTTCTGAGGGAATACACAACAATTTAAATATATACAACACACCCTATACTCCCAGAGAATTCATGTTTGACACAAAGGAAACTAATGAATGGAGCAACCACCACAAATATTTCCTGACACCAAACCTTCACACGAAGAAAAGGTGAGGGAAGTACTCATTGCAATTACTGAACAAGCTGACATTAGAAATAAGAACTATGGTGCTAATCTTAAAAGAAGGCAACACTTTACAATAGGCATGCAAGTTTTACTTAAGACCCACAACAAATCGTCATCACCTCTAAAACGTAATGTTAAGTGGCGTCCATTGTATGAAGGTCCTTGCACAATCATTGATATACCACACCCTGGAGCATATCTTTTACAAAACCCCAAGAATAAAAGAATTTTAGGTTTGTACCCTCACAAAGATTTGAAAACTTTTAGCCTTTAGCAGAGTATGCTGATACAACAAGGTAAGTCGCATCTGGTACTTCAAGCTGCAAAGAGAAGTAGATATAAGCTATAATCTTAAGTATCTACATTTTACAGCACCAGCAACAACAGCAGCAGCAAGAAGATAAGACACAGGAAGAACTAACAATTTTCATGCAAAGCACAGCTACTGATTATATCTATTAAAACCTTACAAACAAGCTGACAGACTAAATGACTGGAGACAATTTCTGCCCTGAACCTGATATATTAATTGGCATGATAGACACTTGATTTGCTATTCACACTCACACCACAATCCACATGAACACAACATGCGCAAAAAACACTCTACAGGAAATGACAAATGAGATTAACTGAGCAAGGCTACATACTTTATTTAATTTGTAGATGATACTTTGTGCATGTGCTAATTTTTAATTGATTGTGGATGTGATGTGTCGTGTCTTATTGTAATCATGACTTTTCTGAACAGATTATCTCCAAGATGTTTTCTGACCTACTATGAAAGTTTACGTTGCAGGAAACATTTAATGAGGAAGAACACTTATTGTTTAGTACTGATGTAAAGGAAAATATCCTTAAAAGGAAAACTTTATTTCTTTTAAAAAAAGGAAGAGACCTATAAAAGCAAATGGAATTTCTGAATGTATCACAATACACTGAACAGAACGATAATTTTTTCTATGTCTGACCCATATGTATTTTTAAATATCTAGTTTAATGCAATTGAAAAATGTAAAATATGTATATGTATTACCAAACAATGTAATATAAATGCATAGGTACATGTTTCACAGATAATTTTTTATATCAATGTAAATATGTAATAGAAAACTCAATGTGAAGTGATGGTTCAAAATGGTTCAAATGGCTCTGAGCACTATGGGACTCAACGTCTGAGGTCATCAGTCCCCTAGAACTTACAATTACTTAAACCTAACTAACCTAAGGAAATCACACACATCCATGCCCGAGCCAGGGTTCGACCCGCGACCGTAGCAGTCACGCGGCCGGCGTGAAGTGATATTTGTTATGTTTTGTGCTCTCTGTTGTGAACGAACATCTTGTTTTGGAACGAACAATGCATGAACAAATTGTGTGCAAATTGTTAAAAAACGGTTCACTGCGCTCATGATGGGACACTATAAGTGACGTGAGTCGCAAAACCACGGCACACTTTTCGACGACGCGACGGGACGACATCCGTCTTTCGGAAGACGAAATATGGAGGTTATTGAGTAGATGTAGCACGGATGGTCAGTGTGAAACCACTGACACAATGTATTCCCACCAAGACGAAACCACGTTTTAACTACGTCTTCCAAAGCACGCTTCATTGCGGGATTGTCGATCTCCAACTTATTTCTTCCAACTTATTTCTCAGCTCTCAACGTAATACATTCACAAAGCTCTGAATACGCACAAAAACATTAATTAATTTTATTTATTGAATGAACATGTGTAATAACATTTTAAAGTGAAAGAGATCAATGGAACATATACTCAACAATTTTTTAGAAAGTGGCTAAGCACAAGTGAATACGAACTGTGAAATGAATGTTACAGTCTATCTATAACTGCTATCGAGAAACTTTATAAGATAAGCATCAATAGTTACTTGCTGGCGCACTGAACTCTGAAATTTGAGTTCGCGGATTCTGCATGGAATCAAATATTTTTATTTTTTCTTTTCACTTTCATTTAACTTGTATGTAAATATTATTTATGTATTTGTATAGATTTATGATATTTTATTTATGTTGAATCAGTGAAACATGATACGTAATAACTTATGATTCATGACATGACAAATAAAGAAAACACGTCAACAAATTGCTGAGCTGCAGGTGGTACACCTTTGCCTCCGCAATTTGGGGGGCAGTTTAAGGAACCATTTGCTCTCGAGCACAGACTATATTTAATTTACTGAACTTAGATTATATGTATCGATTTTTTTAAGACAAGAGAAAGCAAAACAAAGGAATTAACACTGCTCTCTTGTGGCAGGCAGTAAGCATCAACACAATCTGATGCCATTCGTTGTTCTAGAAGGACGTAATATTTTGTGAATTATCTGCAATTATTTACCTAGAATTTTACGTAATTGTCATTCATATCGTAATGTATCTGTTGAAATCAATACATGTTTTATTTAATCGTATTCTTTTCTTTGTTTTAGTAGTTTTAGTCACCCCATTGCCATGATTGAAGCAGAGGTCAGATATCAGACTTTGCTTACAAAAAATATATAATGAGTCCTGGCTACGTTCCGTACATCTTCGCACGTGCAAAGCTCGATAAATTCACGGCGTAACTTGCATTTACTTCATTGTGTGACCTCAATGAACAATGCTACGTAAGATTTTATGAAACATTAAGAAATTCAATTCCAATCTTAAAGGCGAAACAAACTTTAATCTCTCAATTACTTATCCAAACAGTTATTATTATTATTATTACAATTTATTATTATTATTTTATTTCATTTTTATATGTTAAAGTGCCCACTGGAATACTACAGACTAGATCTATAGCTGAAACACATTTAACAGCAACGTAAAGTAGACTAGAAAGTGCTACAAAATCGATCCTGTTATCGAACCTATTAGATTAGAAGTGAAGAGGTCTCTAGTGTGATCACTGACTTTTCCAATGGACACAGCTTATTCAGTATGAGTACTTCAAGGCAAGTAAATACAGATGTAGGAATAAATACTCGACATGAATGTAATTCCCCGGTCATACCACATAGTTAAATACAGAGCTGTGTACAGTTAAAGAAAGCTGCCATCAGCAATAATCCAAAACTCAGTCGAAGCAATTATCTTGGTGTTAGTGGGTACAGCGTCGCAATCTCCCACATAGCAATGAAAAAGTAGAGACAAGATCAATAGCGAAAAAAACAGGAAAAGCGACACTTGAAAATTACCATATTCAGAACAAAGGATGGACAGTCTTATAGGTAAATATAGAAATTTGATTCCTGAACATCTAAAGGCAGAAAAAGACACGTTTGAAGAGAGCGGAAAGAGATCTTTATATTAAGAAGGCAGGATCTCGGCTGACATTTAGCAGGTGGTCGTTCATATTCCACAAGGCCCAACAAAGCCTGGCAAGGCTTGGGATCTAGAGAACGTATTCTCCATGGCTTATAAAAAATAATTAAAATTCTCTATGGTCCTCCTCCACTAGAAATGTAGAAAAACGTGCAGCGCAGTAACTTTAATTACAAATGAAGTACAGTGGTATGTGAAATTATCTATACTGTAGTAATTCCTGTACTAGGAAGGTATAGATACAGCGATATTGCAACGAGTGGATGTTCAAGCTCTTGACGTCCCTTAGTATTCAGCAGCCGTAAATGACACTGTGGAAATATTTTATGGTATTTCCATAGCCAATGTAGGTTGCTTATAATCTGAGATGGGCAAAAATGTAACACCCACATCTCTGTAAACAGTTATGCACCGTTGTGGAATACTTAAAAAGTGGTTTGTTTTCAACTACCATTATTAAAATCAATTATGTGTATGAGAAAATGCCGCTCGTAAAATGTAATTTAGTGCAGTCTGTAGTCTGTACCTCCCGCATTTCGGCCATCACCATTCCAAAAGAGGCCTCACAAGATAAATGTTCATTTCTACAGTTTTTCTAATTACACCTCGATTATGCCTACCATTGAATGAAACATTATGTTTATCAGAATTACTGTTCAAACGGAAAGAATATGACGTTTCGTACGCAGTGCGGGCAGAATGGCTGTCTGCCCACTGCCCGCTGCTGATCTAGTGTGGTATTCAACAATAACTTAAAATGCTGAGCTTCGATTTCCCGGATACGCTGGAGAAGAGCACCGCATTGCAGCACCATCTCTTATGCGCAAACCGTTTGACAGAGGATCAAAATCGGGGACCATTTGGGTGTATACTCCCACGATCACGATTTCACTGCTTTCCTTCTGCAATGCTGACCTGCTTTCACGTAAAGAGATAAAAAATTCTCATGTTTGTGGGGAGTAAGCCTTGCAAAAATCTTTGGTCTATTCGCTGTAAGAGCGAAAGCACCGACGGTTATTATTTGGAGCACTCACGTAGATGACTGCAAATAGTCCGTAGTTTAGAAATATCTTTCAGCTAAGCTAAATTTTCGGAAGTGAGTAACGTCCGTTAGGGAGTACATGGTGTGTGTGTGTGTGTGTGTGTGTGTGTGTGTGTGTGTATGAGTGTGTGTGCTACTGGTGTGATATACGTCGTCAGGAAACGAAGTGGTGCTCACCTTCTGAGCTTTGGTGACCTGCTCCAACTCGACCAGCCGTCGATGCCCCTGCATCGTATTCCTTCGGCCGTAACAAGGACAGCACGCCGTCCAGCATCTCCTCCAACCCATCTGCAGCAGAGCAGAGCCTGTTGCACAAGCTGCCGAATGGTTTACGGTATAGTAATTGCTGCATTATGTCGCACAGTAGGATCTCTCCTGTTGTCACCATACTGTCAAATAGATGGCGTTTTCAGCACCGCAAAAAACCAGTTTGTGGCAATATCGAGTAGTTGCAAAAGAAATTAAAGTTTTCAAATAGAGGAAGACTCACTTTTAGAAGTATTTAAACGGCTTTGGTATCGTCACGTAGAAACCACAGTCAAGTCCAAATCTGAAGGCAGGTTGGTCAACGAAGTACCATATTTAGACCTGAGAGCACGTTAATCATTGAAACCAAGCCAGAACAGAACTTTCTTCCTGACCGAAGATTGCAGCTATCGACACTGACGGAGAAAAATCGCAACTCCAAAAAATAAGTAACGTCGAATATTGAAAGTTAGGGAATACATTTGCCTAGGTAACATATTTAGGTGCTCAGCATTGCGAGATCTCAGGTTAAAGTTAAGTGCAAGATGGCCATCGCAAATGTGAAATTCTCAAACATTAATAATCGGTGTAACCGCCAGAATGTTGACTGCAAGGATCCAAAGGTGCATGCGTTGTGTTCCACAGGTGTCGGATGGCAGTTTGTTTGACAGAGTTCAGTGCCTATTGCACTTGTTCGGACAGCACAGGGACGGTTAATGCTGGCTGTAGATGACGTCCCGTGTGTACTCAAGTGGAGACACAGTAGGCCGAGAGAGTGAGTCGACACTGTATAGCATGTTGGGCTACAACAGCCGTATGTGAGCGAGCAGTATCATGTTGGAAAACTCCCCCTGGGGCGCTGTTCATGAATGGCAGCACAACAAGTCGAAACGACAGATTAACGCACAAATTTGCAGTAAGGGTGTGTGGGATAACCACACGAGTGCTCCTGCTGTCATACGAAATTGCATCCCAGACCGTAACTCCAGGTGTAGGTCCCGTGTGTCTAGCACGATGACTGGTTAGTTGCTGGTTTTTTTGTCTTTTTTTTTTGTTTAGGGGGCTCAACTACTAAGGTCATTAGTGCCCAGTCACAAACGTTTGTGCACTAATAGCGTAGAAAAACGCAAGGGGGCAACATCAGAAAGTACTTACAAGGACGCAGAGAAACAAAATAAAAGAGCTAGATCTCTTTGGACAAGTCCGTCAGTGTAATAAAACGAGGGACAGGAGCAGCTGCTCGAGCGTCATCAGCTAGAAGTTCCTGTAAGTTAGACGGCAGACATAGGACAACACGAGAGTGAATAAAACGGGGACAGGACAATAAAATATGGTGCACCGTCAATGGATGACCACAGGGGCACTGCGGGGCGCGGTCACCGGACAACAGGTAGCAGTGGCTAAATCTGCAATGCCCAATCCGCAACCTGGCCTAAATGACCTCCTCTCGCCGGGAAGGGCTTATTTTCATGGAGAGAGGACCAAGCCTCGTGCCACAATGATGAAACGCACCGACAAAGAACACCACTAACATCAGTTGATGGGACACAAAGGGAAGCTGTCCGAGGCAGGAGGGCAGCAGCCTTGGCCGCAGCATCAGCAGCTTCGTTCCCAGGCACACCGACGTGACCAGGAATCCACAAAAAAAGGACATGAGCGCCGGTATCAGCTAGCGACTGAAGGGACCGTTGAATTCGTTGCACGAGAGGGTGGTTCGAATATGGGTCACGGAGACTCTGAATGGCGCTCAAAGAATTATAGCAGATAGCATAAGGAGAATGACGATGGCGGTGGATATACTGAACGGCCTAATAAGAGAGCAAAAAGCTCAGCTGTGAAGCTTGAACACTGGTCAAGGAGCCGAAATTGAAAGGTATCATCTCCAACGACAAAGGCACATCCGACGCCTGCAGTAGTCTTGGAGCCATCTGTGTAAATAAAGACGTTATTAGTAAGTCTCGAACGAAGTTCGACAAACCCCGAGCGGTATATCGAATCCGCGGTCCTCTTCTTTGGGAGCGAGCTGAGTTCAAGGTGAACGCGAACCTGAGCCTGGAGCCAAGGTGGTGTCGGGCTCTCACCCACTCGAAAAGTCGTAGGGAGGGTAAAATAAAGTTGCTGAAGCAGGCAACGAAAGCGAACTCCAGTAGGTAACAGGGCAGAGACATACAGCCCGTATTGGCGGTCGAGAGAGTCGTCAAAGAAAGAGAAATATGACGGGTGGTCGGGCATTGACATCAGTCGGCAGGCGTACCGACAAAGCAACAAATCGCGCCGGTAGATTAGCGGTAATTGGGCAGCTTCGGCATACTGAAGTTCCAAATGCCGGTGTAAGGAGTTAGTGGAATGTGCGCAACAGGGAGTCTTGCTCGGAGCTGTTCTTGAAGTAACCGATTTTTAACAGTTCGCTGTGTCGCTGTAGTGCCAACAGGTGCTCAGATTGCTGCTGAAGATGCAGCGCGATGCGGCAGAGCCATATGCCGAACACGATGCTTTTCCAACTCGGTAGTGGCACGTGGCCATCTGGAGGCCGGTCTGCTTGCGACCGCACATTCTCGTGACCACCGCTGCCAGTGCATTGCTACCAAGTCTTTCTGAAAAAGGCCGAGCGGTTCTAGGCGCTACGGTCTGGAACCGCGCGACCGCTACGGTCGCAGGTTCGAATCCTGCCTCGGGCATGCATGTGTGTGATGTCCTTAGGTTAGTTAGGTTTAAGTAATTCTAAGTTCTAGGGGACTGATCACCTCAGAAGGTAAGTCGTATAGTGCTCAGAGCCATTTGAACCATTTGTTTAACAAAGTTTAATTTTTTAGTAACGGATTATGGATTAACGAAGTTAACTGTTTGATTAATGCTGTTCAGCTGTGGTTCTGAGTACACTCTGGCTGAAACGGGAACGGTGCATCTATTGTCGTTTCGGCCTCACGACCATGAAGCATAAAGAATGGTTTGAAACCTGCACTGTGTTTCTTCGCTGTGTTATATGCGAATGTCAGGATGGGTATTATTGTACACCAAGCTCCCTGTTCGACCAAAACGTACACCGAGAGCTTATATACCATGTACGAGGGTCTCTCCAAAAGAAACATACACTATTTTTGTAAAAATACAGTATTGATTCTGCATGTGTGGAAGTTTTACAGTGTGTGGATGCATCCTTCCCGCTTGTTTTCAAACTTAGTTCAACCTGTTCCCGTGAGTGGCGCCGTCACAGCATGTCTTCAAGACGGTTGCTACACTTGAAGTTCGTCGGAAGAAACGTGCTGTCATAGAATTCCTGTGCTGTGAAAACGAGACAGTGGAAAACATCCACAGGAGGTTGAAAAAGGTGTATGGAGATGCTGCTGTCGATCGCAGTACAGTTAGTCGGTGGGCAAGCAGGTTACGTGATGAAAGTGGGCACGGCAATGTTGAGGGTTGTCCTCGCAGCGGCAGACCTCGTACTGCACACACTCCGGACAATGTGCAGAGAGTTAACGAATTGGTGACTGCTGACAGATGCAGCACAGTGAACGAATTGTCGCGCTACGTTGGTATAAGGAAAGGAAGCGTTTGCAGAATACTGAAAGTGTTGGCGTTAAAAATGGTTTGTGCCAGTTGGGTTCCCAGGATACTGACAGTGGCTCACAAAGAAACAAGAAAAACGGTATGCAGTGAACTTTTGTAACAGTACAGGAATGGTGGAGACGAATTTCTTGGAAGAATTGTGACAGGTGATGAAATATGGCTCCATCACTTTTCACCAGACCTGAAGAGGCAATCAATGGAGTGGCATCATGGAAATTCACCCAAGAATAAAAATTCAAAACCACACTTTCTGCTGGAAAAGTTATGGCTACGGTGTTTTTCGATTCCGAAGGACTCTTGCATGTGGACATCATGCCAAGTGGAAGCGCGATAAATTCTGATGCATATGTGACGCCACTGAAGAAACTTCAAGCTCAACTGAGTCGTGTTCGACCACATCGGCACAAGCAGGATGTTTTGCTGTTACACGACAATGCACGGCCACATGTCAGCCAAAAAACCATGGAAGCGATGACAAAACTCGGATGGACAACACTGAAACACCCAACTTACGGTCCTGACCTGGCTCCATGTGACTATCATCTCTTTAGAAAACTGAAAGAATCTCTTCGTGGAACAAGGTTTGAAGATGACTCCCTTGTGCACGCTGCCAAACAGTGGCTACAACAGGTTGGTCCAGAATTTTACCGTGCGGGTATACAGGCGCTGGTTCCAAGATGGCGTAAGGCAGTTGATAGGGATGGAAATTATTTGGAGAAATGAAAACACTCTGTAGAACTTTCAAACATTTAGAATAAAAGATGGATTTTAAAAAAAATAGTGTGCGTTTCTTTTGGAGTGATAGGCAGGTGTCATACTGTGGGTGACGTCGCTACGTGAAATTACTCCCGATCCTAATCTCGACTGAAAACTGTTCCGCGATCAGAGATCATCACACGAGGAACTCCGTAGTTCAGAATAACATCTTCTACAAGGGACTTCGCAATTTCCGTAGCTTCGGTATTAGGGACATCTTCGGTGAAAATGGCGCTGCTCAAGGTAGGATTCTTAGCTGATGCCCCAGAGGCAGATCTCACACGTGATGTCGCGGTTGGCATTCCTTACACAGGCTCACATAGTATTAACAGATCGCTTGAGACCGAGTCAGTGACATCTGCTTCTAGTTTGATCTAGAGTTCTCACAATTCCCAGGTGACCAGTTGTTGGAGTGTGGTGGGGGTACTTCAAGATAGCTGGCCGCAGTTGTGCTGTAATGACGAGTAACAGTTCCGCCCCATCGGATCATAGTTTCTTTACAATGAGGTAACAAATATCATGGGGTACCTCATATTATCTTGTCGGATCCCCTTTCGGCTGGCGTAGTGCAGCAACTCGAAGTGACATGCACTCAAAATGTCGTTGAAAGTCTTCTGGAAGAAATACTGAGCCATGCTTCCTCTAGAGGCATCAGTAATTTGGAAAGAGTTACCGGTGCAGGATTTTGGGTACGAACTGAACTCTCGATTATGTCCCATAAATATTGGATGGGCTTCATGTCGGGCAATCTTGATGGTCAAGCCGTTCGCTCCAATAGTGAGAATATTCTCCAAATCAATCGCGAACTGTTGCGGCCCGATGACTCGCCTCATTGTCATCCATGAACATTCCGTCGTTGTTTGGGAACATGAAGTCCTTGAATGACTGTAAATGGTCTTTAACTATCAAAAATAACCATTTCCAGACAATAATCAGTTCAGCTGGACCAGAAGACCGAGTACATTCCATATAAACACAGTCTGCACCAGTATATATCCACTGCCAGCCTGAACACTACCTTGTTGAGAACTTGGGTCCACGGCTTTGTAGTGTCTGCGCCAGTCTAGAACCCAACCATCAGCTGAAATCGGGACTCATCAGAAAAGGGCAAGGTTTTACAGTCGCCAAGGGTCCAACCGATATGATCACGGCCTCAACAGAGGTGCTGCAGGCAATGTCGTGCTTTTAACAAGGGCAGTCGCGTCGATCATCTGCTGCCATAGACCATTTCACCACAATGTTCAAACTGATACATTCGTCACATTCCCACATTGATTTCTGCGATTGTTTCACCCGGAGGTGCTTGACTGTTAGCACCACTGATGACTCTACGCAGTCGCCGCTGCTGTTGGCCATTAAGTGAAGGCCGTCGACCACTGTGTTGTCTGTCGTGAGAAGTAAAGCCTGATATTTGGTACACTTGGCACGCTCTTTGAGTTTGTAGATCACGGAATATTGGATTCCCTAACGATTTCCGGAATGGAATATCCCGTGCATCTATCTCCAACTAGCATTCCGCGTTCAAATTCCATTAATTACCATCATGCTGCCATAATCACGTCGGAAACGTATAACAATAACTTTCCGTGAAAAAAAAGCTAATGTTACCCTCTGAGAGGATTTGGAAGACTACGCTTGTTTCTAATGGACAAAGGTACGGACTATAATTTTGAATGTTGTTGTTGTGGTCTTCAGTCCTGAGACTGGTTTGATGCAGCTCTCCATGCTACTCTATCCTGTGCAAGCTTCTTCATCTCCCAGTACCTACTGCAACCTACATCCTTCTGAATCTGCTTAGTGTATTCATCTCTTGGTCTCCCTCTACGATTTTTACCCTCCATGCTGCCCTCCAATGCTAAATTTGTGATCCCTTGATGCCTCAAAACATGCCCTACCAACCGATCCCTTCTTCTAGTCAAGTTGTGCCACAAACTTCTCTTCTCCCCAGTCCTATTCAGTACCTCCTCATTAGTTACGTGATCTACCCACCTTATCTTCAGCATTCTTCTGTAGCACCACATTTCGAAAGCTTCTATTCTCTTCTTGTCCAAACTAGTTATCGTCCATGTTTCACTTCCATACATGGCTACACTCCATACAAATACTTTCAGAAACGACTTCCTGACACTTAAATCTATACTCGATGTTAACAAATTTCTCTTCTTCAGAAACGATTTCCTTGCCATTGCCAGTCTACATTTTATATCCTCTCTACTTCGACCATCATCAGTTATTTTACTCCCTAAATAGCAAAACTCCTTTACTACTTTAAGTGTCTCATTTTGAATATGATGCAATTAACACAAAAACTTTAAGATTGGGAGTTAATGAAAGTCGTAAAATCATAAGGGAATGAAAAATATGAACGTCGCCATCCCAATTAGGCACATTGATTTGGAAATACATGTTTAAGAGCATTGTATATTGGTTATTGAAGTTACTTTCGTTGATATTTCCCTTTGAATAGCACACAGAATACAAACTGACACAGTGCACTCTGAACTGTGTGTAGCAGCAGTTACCAGTAACGCACACACCAGTGAATTATAGCAAGCAAACATGCACCAAGCTCATATTAATGACAGCTACACTCGAGATCGTTACTTAATCAAATAGTGAAATGTTACCGCATGAAGTTCAGAACTAAATTTAGACATGACGGGCTTTTATCTTAACTGACATAAAAAAATCAAATAAAGGTAATAATATCATAAATACACTATTTAAACTACTCTACATATATCTGCTTTCCTAGGCAAGAGTAATAGTTCAATTTTTTCCTAATAAGTGGAGACTAATGGAGACCAATAAACTAGTATAGGTTCACTAATCAATGCGCTCTGATTATAACAGTAGAAAAGACTATTTCATAAAGCTAATCATTCACTTTACTTGGAGTAGTTCATAGTTTACTTTGTAAGACAATAAAGTGCATCACCTGACTTAATTAACTTCAAAATAAGGAACTATTCATGAGAGAAATCAAAACTACACTATTTTTGAAAATGAGCTTAACCTATTTGCCTTTTTATCACCTGTGAAGCAGGTATTTTGGGCAGTAATATTTACACTATCTTGCACTGTATTCCTGCAAAATTATACTTTGTAATAAACTAAGGATACTTTAGTAAAATCATGTCTAAATTCACTTTTGTGGTTTTAACTTTAACTTTTACTACCCCTTTTAACTTAACAAAAAAAAATCCCTTTTAAACACTTGAATGCACGAATTGCTCGTTTAAATCAGAATACTCGGTTTTAATAGCACTTAGGTGAGGACCCTGCATGGGTTCGTGATCAAGATATAAAGTATGGTTCTGGACACAAATTTGTTTTTGTGCTTTTTATTAAAACCACACACATATACAGGTCCTTGCCCATATACATTAATGAATGCATAAAGTTAGTGACGCAGTGGCGAAGATTGGTGGCAAGCGACATGGTGCCCAACTGTACTCACGGCACTTGATGTTCGAATGCTCTATAAAATCTCTTCGTGGAGTCGGATTTTCACCATAATAGAGCCATTCCTTTTTGCCGAGAATACACAAATAATAGCCAGGTTCACATCCGAGGCAAATATATTGTAAAGCAGCTTCCAATTTCCTCTCTGACCACCGTCGTAGCGTATCGTGCTACGGCTAGCCACATACGGCATACCGTTCGCACCGAGGAGCCGCTCACTTCGACCGCCAAAACCACCTTTTACATCGCACCATGCCACTTCCGTTGCGGAGGGACTTCCCTACATCTTTTATATATTACAAATACAAGTGCCCTAATCATGAACCAGCTTTCAATAAACATTTTCTTTTTATGAACATTCACATATTACAGTAAGTCATCATTTTACCAAATCATTTTGCTTTTTTCATACATTCATTACAAACCTCTAATTTTCCTGTCCCAAATCAAGGACTTTATACAACAAAAAATACACACTCCATAATTTCGATACACAGTTACATAATATAAATCTACTTCTGATCGATATAAGTGTTAAAACCCTTTTCACCTGACTCACCTGAGTACAAATAACAGCTGTGCCAAAGCACAGCCCTTGTATACCTTGCGTACACTATACCACCGTCATCTGTATATGTGCATATCGCTGTCCCATGATTTTTCTGATCTGAGTGTAGTACAGTACTCCATATATTAACTGGAATCCTCCTTTGATTAGTTCCTCTCCAAAGCTGTTGTTTTCCGCAATGCTGGAACTTCCCTGTGTTCACCAGCAATGTCATTTAATGCAACAACGACTAAGATTTGATGTGCTCCGCCAAATGATTACATGAAATCGTCCTTGTGTCTGTGTCCTCTGCTGTGTACCACCGTGACGTTGCATTCCTTAAGCCTCGGTGCTCATCTCACCAGTCGCCTCGACGGATCTTTCACGCAAGGCAGCCAGCCTCGAGGTGGCCAGAATATGGCGCTGCCTCCGCTGCGTGGCCTGTCCTTACCGTAAGGCTCATGCACTTGTGGCAAGAATGTCAACGTGGTGTTGGGTGTTGCTCCATCTTGCTATTAGCTGATCCACATACGGATTAAACAGTTTCTGGACATACCAGTTAGCATTCACCATTTGGCGGAAGGATCGTTTAACTATGCGGACACCATACACTGAGCACCGAGCACTAAACTCAAGATTTGCAACGACTCTTAGTATCGACTAACGAAACTAACCACGGTTGACCAACAGTCATGTAGAAATGTCGTACGTACTGAAAATAATCTTCTCACAGTTGAAATTTAAACAGAGGTATCGCACTGGCTTGGAAATACCTGGCGAAAATAGGGAAAAAGGGAAAACCGCTTTTGATTTGCAGCATTATTTGGAGCAACCCAACAAGTTTTGCGTAATTTTTTTTGTAAGTGATACAGTTTGCTTTGACTCATGTGCTACACTTTTTCGAGAAATGACTACACATCAAGAGAGGCCCAAGTATATGGTGTGGTAAGTGTGGTAAGCGGAAACAAAATGACCCATTGCTCATTGCTGTCCAAACAAACTTACCATCTTGAATTTCTAAGTTTTTCTTTGGTAAGTTCATACTAACTAAGACTATAAACAGATTCTGGCGGAAAACGCACCATTTGTTGGTGTGGTTGAGGAGATTAGAGAGACTCCCAAACAATCCCATCTAAGTCAGTTTTCTAGTATCTCGAGTACTAAACACCCCTCACTCAACCGTTGCCAATGTGCTGCATAATCTGTTTCCCTTGCACGCTTTCATGATTCACGTTGTGCAAGCAAAGCAGCGAAATGACTTGCAGTTTTGCTACGAAGTTGTTATGAGGTGTTTTACCGGATCGAGCGAAATTCCAACTATCTGAGAAACGTCATTTTCTCTTACCAACTTTCATACAATTGGGAAAGTGGATCGGCGCAACATTTGCATGTTTGGGGTTTTCGGCAAAAAGTGGGAGATAGTGAAAATGTGAATGAGTGAGGTTCGCTGAAGCAAGACAGCACGGTCGCACCATTCTACTTCATCGAGCAAACAATTCATACAGACATGCTTCAGCAGTTTTCCGTGAAATATGATCTTAGAGTTAGATGCATTTTGCCCGGTCTCTGTGTTCCTTGCTTCTCCGTCATGCGTCATATGGCTTCGAAGGTAACAAATCACTTCATTACGTCTAATGCGTGGAGCCTACTTTTGAAGTTGAGTTTGTCACTGATTCTATTTTTGACCTTCGTTATTTCTGTCGTCTTCGTTTGGTATACTCTCAGTATATTACATGCTGAATTAATTAGCCCGTTTGTCTATTCAACAGATTCCGCAATTTTTCACACGTATACACGTTCACTGGGGACGACATTATCACTTGCGAATCGACTTATTGACATCCTTTCTTCCGTAATTTTAACGTCGCTTCCTCACCTTTCCGCCATCGTTTTTCGGATCAACGAGAGGGTTCGATACCACCTGTCAGCTTTGACCAACGACGTCATATTAATCCGCAAGATGCTGCACATTGCCATGACGCAAACATAAAACCATCAGATAAAGAAGGGTACCAACTCTAAATAGAAGATATTGAACGCTTCCGAGACAACTTAAAAAAGTATTGATCTCTAAAATCAATAGCAACAACAGTAACATCTCAATGATGATAAAAAAGACTAAACAACTGGGGAATGAGGATATAACGTTAGTCTTAAGAATCCAAAAAACGTGGAATCAGCACAAATCAGCTATTGCTTGTATATAAAACATTACTTGACTTACATAGCTCAACATTACACGTTGCCATGGCAGGAAGATATAAACATCAAACACAGAATTGTACCAGCATATAACAGTAAATATTGTCAGCTTGGGAAACAACTCCAATATATTGCCGATTTCTCAAGTCTAAAATAACAACATCGATAACGCTATACTAATATAATATACGAAACTAAACAACCAGGTAACAGAGTATGACGTTAGTTTCAAAATATCGAAACCCGCTAAATTAGCGCAGATCAACTGTAGCTGGTATATAAAATATCACTTGACTTACATAGCTCAGCGTGAAAGCACGATATTGTTACTGAAAGCCAAAAACGGATACGAAGAGAGAATTCCAAAAGGCGCCACCAATGCACATAGTGAAAACCTGCGACGAACTAACGGAAGGTGATATCGACAACATCATTTGAGATATAGACGGTGGACAAAAATACAGAAACACCAATATCACAACACGTCGTCATACGTTATACAGCGTAGGAAACCTGTTGCCATACAAACCTATTTCTGTTCGTCTCGATATGGACAAATATAGGTTCTGTACGGCTTTCAAGGGAATCTTATACCAGTCTTCCATCAAAATAGTGGCAAGTTTAGATAACTGCGGTCTCTCCATAGTAGACAACAAAACCTCAACAACACTGATATCTGGTGAACGTCGTGGCCAGGGGAGATGCGACAGCTCACTCTGGTGTTCACAAAACGGTGCGATCTATGTGAAGAGGGATCCCGCCGTCTTGGAGCGCAGCATCAGCATTGGGGGGCAAACGTGAACCGTGGGACGGACCTGGTCAGCCAAAGTTGTTCCATAACCCTTGGCAGACGTGGAGCACTGCAGAGTAACCATGGGACTCTTGGAAAACCACGACACTGCTGCTTGAATTATCATCGAACTTCCGCCGTGATTCCCTCTTCTGACGTAAGCTCGGCCACAAGTTGGAAATAGTGTGAAACCTGATTCGTAAGACCAAACGAATTACTTCCATTGCTCCATAGTCCAAGTTAGGACTTCGGCACCATGTCCTTTTGTGGCCATTTGCTTCGCTAATCAATGGTTTTGGAATTCCAGCTCGCTCTATAACTGTCTGGTTATGGATTCCCCTTCGTGTTCTTGACGGGGGTCCCGACTGTGAAAACCTGTTCTACATTGACTTTTGTAGCTGTTGTCCTCTTACTTTTCGTAACGATGCTCTTCAGTGACCGTCTGTCACGAACACTCAACTCAAACATCAGTGCCCTGTATGCGGAATAAGTCTCATCTTCTATATAGTGCCTTTTGAGACATCAGTCATTCCGGCTACGTTGGTTACGGAAGCACCCACCGTTCAAGACCACTAAAAATTTTAAAATCTTCTCGTGCTCCAGTTCGCCTAACTTCGATACGGTGCACGCTCAACTGTAGAGAACATTGTTTTGCTCACGACTGACGCTTACTACATGCAGACAACATTGCACAGATGCCGCTCCTAGTCAAATAAAACAGTGCAACCTATTGACTTGACTGGCATCAGCATTTACATTCAAGCATGCCACGCCCTTCTCGAGGTATTTCTATATTCTTGTTCACCCCCTATGTAAACGCCTACATAAAACATGATTGCCAGCATAGGTGAACTACAAAAAGAAACATAGTTCATACATACCGCAATAGTCTTCGTCAGCAAACTACTGTGGCATAGAAAACAATCCGTAAACGTTCACGAGCTGTCTCAGACTGTTGCTACACAACGGCTATTGGGGCCTCCAGCCTCTACTTATTGTCGAGAGTTTCGCTCGTCGCAGATGTTAAGTAGCAAAGATGGTGATGCTTCTCCGTCGCAAGGAGTGACCTTTTTGATTCAGGCATAATCGTGTGTGTCCATGCGTCGCAGTTAGAGGCAGTATTGGGGATAAAAAAGGAAAATATAAAAGTGTGTCCTCTTAGGTTTCATATTTTAAATATGGTATAGGAGCTGTTTATGGTAATTGTATTCATTATCGTGTATGAACTCATACTGATAATGATGTTGGGGTTGAGAAGAGACAATGAATCAGAGGAAAGATTCATGAAACTCCATCTGCTGCACAACCATACACACACACACACACACACACACACACACACACACACACATACACACAAACTGTACACTCCATTCTTGTAGCTCAGAACCTATGTTCCAAGCGTAGCCGCTATAATAGACGGTCAATTTAAAGTGTACTTTATATACTTTAATTAACTCTAGAGACACTCACAACCAACTGATTGTATTGTAGATGTAACCCAGCTAGTCAGGGATTTTCTCTGCCTCGTGATGACTGAGTGTTGTGTGATGTCCTTACGTTAGTTAGGTTTAAGTAGTTCTAAGTTCTAGGGGGCTGATGACCATAGCTGTTAAGTCCCAAAGTGCTCAGAGCCATGTGAACCAACCAGCTAGTCAGTAAACAGGAGCTGTAAGAGCAGACAAAAGAGGTAATAAAATGATTCAAAAAATGCCTGAAAATCGTTAAGAAATTGAGAAATAAGCTACATGAAGACAGTCAGTGATTTAGAGAAGTAAATGGGGACCACGTCGAACTGTTGCCATACGGTAACTGCTTGAACATCCGACGTAAACTCTACATTACGGAACGGATGTGTTATGTGATTTTGAGATCTAATTTCTACTCGTGTGTGAGGAACCACGTCTATTCGTCAATCCCTGATAGAGCTGGAAACGGGGAATTCCTCGTTTCTTTCATATTCAAGCCCGTATCGCACTCACAATATTTGACGTCCAGGCTGGTCATCTCAGTGTACAGTTTTTATGTCTGCAGTAAAGTGCATAAATATATAAAAGGGAGCCTTAAGATGGAAAATAATAATACAGACAGCTTTATATTCACATGCAGATCTAGTAGTTCTGGTCCTCAGTCCGCAGATTGGCTTGGTGCTGCCCACGATGCTACTCAATCCCGTGCAAGCCTCTTCATCTCCGAATAACTACTGTAAACATACATCCTTCTGACACTGCTTGCTGTATTCATCTCGGTCTGTCTCTACGATTTTCACCCCCAACACTTCCCTCTAACACTAAGCTGGTGATCCCTTGAGGTCTCAGAATGTGCCCCATCAGCCAATCCCTTCTTTTATTCGGGTTGTGCAACGAATTCCCTTTCTACCCATTTCTTTTGAGTACTACCGCTTTAGTTACGTGATATAACCATCAAATCCTCAGTATTCTTCTGTAGCGTCACATTTCATAAGCTTATATTCTCTTCTTGTCTAAACTGTTTACTGTCCATGTTTTACTTCAATACGTAAACACAATCCATACAATTACTTTTAGAATAAACTTGCTTACACTTAAACCCGTATTCGATGTTAAAGAAATTCTCTTCTTCAGAAACGCTCTTCTTGCCATTGTCAATCATCATTTTATATCGTCTCTCCTATAGTCATCATTACCTAGTTTGCTGTGCAGATAACAAAACTCGGACCGAACGAGGTGGCGCAGTGGTTAGCACACTGGACTCGCATTCGGGAGGACGACGGTTCAATCCCGCGTCCGGCCATCATGATTTAGGTTTTCCGTGATTTCTCTAAATCACTCTAGGCAAATGCCGGGATGGTTCCTTTGAAAGGGCACGGCCGACTTCCTTCCCCGTCCTTGCCTAATCCGATGAGACCGATGACCTCGCTGTCTGGTCTTCTCCCCAAAACAACCCAACCCAACCCAACAAAACTCGTCTACTACTTTCGTCTGTCGCTTCATAATCTAATTCCCCCAGCATCACTTGATATAATTTGGCTACTTTCAACTATCTCTGTTTTGGTTTTGCTGATGTTGATCTTATGTCCTCCCTTCGAAACACTGTCCATTTTGTTCATCTGCTCTCCCAAGTCCTTTGCTGTCACCGACAGAGTCACAATGTTATCGGCAAACCTCAAGGCTTTTATTTCTTCTCTCTCTGAAATTTAATTCCTACTGAGAATTTTTCTTTGGTTTCCTTTACTACTTGCTCATTGCACACATAGAATAACATCTGCGAAAGGCTACAGCCCTGAGTCAATCTGTTCTCAACCACTGCTTCCCTTTCATGATCCCTTACTCTTACAACCGCCGTCTTGTTCCCGTACAAATTACGATAGCCATTGGATCCCTGTATTTTCACTGTGCTACATTCAGAATTTCAAAGAGTGTGTCAACATAGTCAAAAGCGATATCTAAACCCACAAATGCTATGAACGTAGCTTTGCGTTTCCTTACCCATCTTCTGACAAAATTCGTAGGCTCAGTATTGCTTCACTGGCTCATATATTTTTCTGAAATCCAAACTGATCTTCCCCGAGGACGGTTTCTACCACTTTTGTCATTCTTCTGTAAAGCGTTCGTGTTAGTATTTTGCAACCATGACTTACTAAACTGATGACACTGTAATATTCACACCTATCAGCATATGACACTGCCGAGAAAGGCATTCCTGGCCAACAGAAGCCTACTACTATCAAACATAGGACTTAATTTGAGGAAGAAATTTCTGAGAGTGCACCTCTGATGCTTAACGATGTATGGCAGTGAAACATGGACTGTGTGAAAACCGGAAAAGAAGATAACTGAAGCATTTGAGAAGAATGTTGAAAATTAGGTGGCCTGATAAGGTATGGAGTGAAGAGTTCTTCGCAGAATTGGCGAGGAACGGGATATATGGAAAAAACTGACAAAAAGAAGGGATTAGCTTCCATGGTACTAGAAGGAGCTGTAGAGGGTAAGAACTGTGGAGGAATGATGAGACTGGAAGGTATCGAGCAAACAAATGAGGACGTAGGTTGTAACAACTACACGGAGATGAAAAGGTTGGCACAGGAGGGGAATTCGTAGACGCATCAGATCAGTCAAACGACTGATGACACAGCAACAGAGTCATAGTTTTACACTGTGTTCAGCCTGCTGTGTCTACTTTTGCTAGTATCTTTGTCACCACTTCCCGCAGTAGTATTACAACATTAATGTCTGCCAAGATGCATATCACATTTACAGTAGCAATAACAAAACCACTACAATTACAGAAATTAGTGGAGGCTAATAAGCCTATCGCCTTCTTTATTCTACAACAGCAACCTCTGCTGCTAAGACTCTGTTGCAATTACAGAAACTAATACCAATATTTTTTTATTTCGAGATGCGATAAGTCGACGTTGTATCTCCTTCTCGTGTTCCAGCTGTAGTTTCTTTTTGGCACACTGTTGTTTCATTCTTCAATAATGTTGTTTCTTCTGCTCTTTTGTTCACTTTCTTACAGTTCTTGATATTTTTATGTTCTGGAAGCTTGCCCAGTCTAGTGATTCTTTGAAAAATGTTACGTCTAAGTCGACTCCTACATTTAACCTATCTCTTCCTTCTTCTCTCAGACACATGATTTTCAATTTGTAATTATTTAATAAGTAAAAGATTTGTTTAGATATTCTATCGCAGTATAGTCTAGATGGCGATAGATGTATTAACCTCAACTAATTTCTATGACTGTTGTTGTTTTATTGCTACTATCGTATATGTGGTATACATCGTTGCAGACATTAATGTTGTAATTGTATTGATATCAAAAGTTGAGCAAGATAATGGCTCTGAGCACTATGGGACTCAACTGCTGAGGTCATTAGTCCCCTAGAACTTCGAACTAGTTAAACCTAACTAACCTAAGGACATCACAAACATCCATGCCCGAGGCAGGATTCGAACCTGCGACCGTAGCGGTCTTGCGGTTCCAGACTGCAGCGCCTCTAACCGCACGGCCACTTCGGCCGGCTGAGCAAGATACTAGTAAAATTAGATGCAGCAGATTGATCATAATGTAAATGGAGCAAAGACATGAAAAGCATATGACACTGCCGAGAAAGGCATTCCTGGCCAACAGAAGCCTACTACTATCAAACATAGGACTTAATGTGTCATCAGTCTTCTGACTGGTTTCATGCGGCCCACCACGAATTCCACCCCTGTGCCAATCTCTTCATCCCACAGCAGCACTTGCAAACTACATCCTCAATTATTTTCTGGATGATTTCATATCTCTGTTTTCCTCTGCAGTTTTTACTCTCTACAGCTCCCTCTAGTACCACGGAAGTTAATCCCTGTTGTCTTACGAGATGTCCTATCATCCTGACTCTTCTTCGTGTCCGTGTTTTCCAAGTATTCGTTTCCTCTCCCGTTCTGCGTAGAACCACCTCATTCCTTACCTCATCAGTCCACGTAATTTTCTACAAGTGACTGTGGCACCACATTTCAAATTTATCGATTCTCTTCTGTCCCGGTTTTTCCACAGTCCATGTAGCACTACCATATAACGCTGTGCTCCCTACATACCTTCTTAGACATTACTTCCTGAAATTGAGGCCTATGTTTGATAGCACCAGATTTTTCTTGGCCAGAAATGTGCTGCTTTTCAGTGATGCTCTCCTTTTTGTGTCTTTCATGCTCCGTCCACCGCCGTCCTGATCGCCGTTTCTCATGCTAAGTTCCTCGCTGTTCACATTTCTGCTACTTCTTGTTGCTTTTCTCATTCTTCTGTGTACCCTCCATCCATGTTCTGTACTCATTAGACTGTTAACTGCATTCAACAAATCATGTAATTCTTCTTCACATTCAGAGTGTACAACGGCGTCATCTGCGAATTGTATGACTGATATCCTTCCAGTTTGAATTTTAACTCCACTTCTGAACCTTCCTTTTGTTTCAGTCATTGCTTCTTCGATGTATAGATTAAACAGTATGAGAGAAATACTACATCTCGCAGTCTTCACAGTTGAGTGGCTGATACTTTTTCTGAAAGTCAGATGATATATCGCCAAACTCGTACATTCTAGACACCAATGTGAATAGTAGTCTCATTCCCGTTTTCCCCAGTGACTTCAGAAATTCTGACGGAATGTTATCTATCCCTTACATCTTATTTGATGTTAAGTCTTCCAAAGTTCTTTAAATTCATACCTCTTCTAAACTGACTCCTGTTTCATCTTCTATCCCATCAGACAAATCTTCCCCCTCATAGAGATCTTCAAAGTACTCCTTCCGCCTATCCACTCTCTGCTCTGCGCTTGACTGTGGAATTTCAGTGGCACACGTAACGTTGCATCCTTGATTTTACTTCAATCGAATGCCGTTTTAACTTCCGTATATGCTGAGTTAGTCCTTACGACAATCATTTCTTTTTCGATTTCTTCTCATTTTTCATGGAGCCATTTCGTCTTAGCTTCCTTGCACTTCCTATATATTTCATTCCTCAGCGACTCGTATTTCTTTATTCCTGAATTTCTCTGAACTGTTTTGTGCTTCCTTGTTTCATCCATCAAATAAAGTATCTCCTCTGTTATACATGGGTTCTTCAACTTACCTTTTTTGTGCCTATGTTTTTCTTTCCAGTTTCTGTGAGAGCCCTTTTTAGAAATGTCCATTTATTATCAACTGTACTGCCTACTAAGCTATTCCTTGTTGCATACCCTATAAACTTATAGAACTTCAAGCGTACCTCCTCATTCTTTAGTATTTCCATATCCCACTTCTTTGCACATTGATTCTTCCTGACTGATCGCTTAAACTTCAGCCTACTCAACATCACTCCTATATTGTGATCTGAGTCTATACCTGATCCTGGGTACGCCGTGCAATCTGTTATCTCATTTCGGAATCTCTGCCACTTAACGATGTAATCTAACTGAAATGTCTCCCTACCTCCTGGCCATTTCCAAGTATACCTCTTCCTCCTGTGACACATGAACACAGTATCCATGCTGCTGGTTTTGATGAGAACAACCCTTTCAAAGAATTGTTTACAGTAACACAATGTCTGTCCTACCTTCCTATTCATAACTAGTCCTATTCCTGTTATAGCCTTTTCTGTTGTTGTTGACATTACCCAGTACTCATCTGACTATGAATCGTTGACTTCCTTTTATTTCGCTTCACTGATCCCCACGATGTTTAGACTGAGACTTTGCATTTCCCTTTTCACGTTTTCTAGCACACCCACCGCGTTCAAACTTCTGACACTCCACGCCACGTTTCGTAGAATACTATCTTTTCGTTGGGTCACCTCCCCTTCCTGAAATCTGAAAGTGTTCTAGAATCTTTTGACAATGGAAAGAACGTCACGACACTTTTTCAGCTACAGGCCACATGCCCTGTGGATACATATTATGTGCCTCTAACGCAGAGGTTTCCATTGATTTTTGCATCCTCTTGCCGTTGATCATTGCTGATTCTTCCGCTTTATAGGCGGTTTCTCACCAGGTGGGCAAGGGAGTACCCTCAACCTCTGTCCCCTCCTTCGCCCTCTTTTACAAGGTCGTTGGCATTAAGTCTTTGACCGCCAATGCTGGTTGTTATTAAGAATTTAAACGGTGGCGTGTTTCAAACCTCGGACAGAGGAGAAGTTGATTACTAAAGACGCTATCCCCAGAGTACGAGTGCAAATGTCAATACCACACCCTCGAAAACTGTTATGTATTATTATGCATAAATCCTTTGTATGTTATTTAACGGTGGAAAATGAACCCAATGAAGATTGAGGAACTACTCCGAAACATGTATGGGTACTAAAACAGGAAAAACTGTTTGCTCAGAACAGAACCAAATTTCGTTATTACATACTAGGATGCAAACACAGACAGGAATAGAGCACCAACTACGAGATTATTACATTTATTTTTTTGGCTCTCTTCCAAGGTGCAAACCATTAGTATTTATTGCCTTCCACCATTCAATAACCACTTTCTCTAAATGTCAAGAAGTAGATGCGACAAGCCATCTCTTTGTCTTTCTCCTGATTTTATTTCCTATTCTGGGACACTCCTCCCATGGATTTTACATTTGATGCTGTTTCGGTTGAAGTTGAATTAATTATTTCTCTTGTTTTGTTCTCTTGTCCTGACCCTTGTAGTGCTGGACAATGTATTTCTATCAATAGTGCCGTACGTTTTATTATACTATACAATGGTACCACATATTTCAAGCTTTTGGTTTTCTTAATTTTAAGACATGTTTCAAGTTTATGAATTTTTCTTTTCTTGGCCTGCTCTTCCTGAACCCTTCTTGGTACTTTCTGCACTATGTATAAATTGCATAATATATGTGTATAAGTAAAAGAAGTAAAAACTTTGAGGTTTGACGATGACATTGTAATTCTGTCAGAGACAGCAAAGGACTTGGAAGAGCAGTTGAACGGAATGGACAGTGTCTTGAAAGGAGGATATAAGATGAACATCAACAAAAGCAAAACGAGGATAATGGAATGTAGTCAAATTAAATCGGGTGATGCTGAGGGGATTAGATTAGGAAATGAGACACTTAAAGTAGTAAAAGAGTTTTGCTATTTAGGGAGTAAAATAACTGATGAAGGTCGAAGTAGAGAGGATATAAAATGTAGACTGGCAATGGCAAGGAAATCGTTTCTGAAGAAGAGAAATTTGTTAACATCGAATATAGATTTAAGTGTCAGGAAGTCGTTTCTGAAAGTATTTGTATGGAGTGTAGCCATGTATGGAAGTGAAACATGGACGATAAATAGTTTAGACAAGAAGAGAATAGAAGCTTTCGAAATGTGGTGCTACAGAAGAATGCTGTAGATAAGGTGGGTAGATCACGTAACTAATGAGGAGGTATTGAATAGGATTGGGGAGAAGAGAAGTTAGTGGCACAACTTGACTAGAAGAAGGAATCGGTTGGTAGGACATGTTTTGAGGCATCAAGGGATCACAAATTTAGCATTGGAGGGCAGCGTGGAGGGTAAAAATCGTAGAGGGAGACCAAGAGATGAATACACTAAGCAGATTCAGAAGGATGTAGGTTGCAGTAGGTACTGGGAGATGAAGAAGCTTGCACAGGATAGAGTAGCATGGAGAGCTGCATCAAACCAGTCTCAGGACTGAAGAGCACAACAACAACAACAACAATGTTTCTAGAATTTCTTCCGACAACGTTTAGGTCCCTGATCCATAGAGCATACGTGGTTCTTCGGCCTGTTTCATTGGCGCCATTTTCTCTTCAATATAGATTGAGAAATACACACGCACACACACGCACACATACACACACACACTTCACTATTATTGGGTTGAATTGTTTTTCGGGTTTCTCTATACATTCTGTGGTAGCAGACTGGCAATGCGCCCGAGTTCATCCATATCTGTATCTTAGATAAACAATAAACTGAGTGGTAAAGGGTAGTGAGAGCACTTCTCCTATGTGACTGCGAGATACGTGTGGCGTATGAGTGATCTGCATGGATACAGTATATGATGTGAGGGTACAAATGATACCTGAGCGGTCTTTTTCACTGTGTAGTGAACGCGGCAAACGCGTCACAAATTAACCGACTTAAATGATAGCAAAGACGTCCGTCACAGCACATGGAAGGTTACACAAGATTCAGTTTCGCGAAAGCAATATTTTCACTCGTATAAGTCGCTACACCGGTCGACCATACAAGTGTTTCACAAACAGATGTCACGCTGCCTTCGCGTATCCTTACGGAGCAATTCACGGCAGCGCTGAGATTGATCACCGCCAGTATGGATGTACATAGGCAAATCTCAAATATAGGATTTAGTAGCCGACAAACTACTCGTTGCCAATGTCTTCCCATAACATTTTTCCATTGAGTGTTCCTGGGAACGTCTGTTGTTTTTTCCTATACATAATCAAATATTAACTTCCAGTACTTATCATATCACGTTCTCATTACCTCTGAATCACTCTAGCTTTTCTGATGTTATCTATACACTACACCACATACACGTTTCTAAGGAACTCTTTCCCCTGTAAGTTGACCCTTCTGCTACTGTCACAGAAAATGAGCGATAGGTTTTCCTTCTGTTCACCCTGCGTTATTATTATTATATTGTTATTTCACTGGGTTCATCTAAAACCACGATAGATCTGGCTACATGAGACATGAGACAGTGAACTTCGTTTTCTTTGAAGCCCAGATTGCGTTCATACTTCGTGAATTGACTCCCTTAAGCCCCTCCACTCAAGGGCACCGTATCTTCATTTTCAGCGTGCTTTAAGTAATTATATTATCAATGTTGACACGTGTAGGAATCGGTGTGTACCACATGGAGGTGTGGTGCAAGGTCTACGTAAACTGTGTGCAGAAGGACAGTTTAATACATTTATTAATAACAGCACATGCGCTAAAAGAGGAAATAAGTCTTTTTTAAAGTGAAGAGCATCTGCTCACATTCCGAGGCAAGGTTGACCGATCAACTGTACAACTCTTTAAGGTACAAATAAATAAATGTAAATAAAAAAAGAAATTTAGTCTGTAGTGTTCTTTAAAAATTACTTTGTGCTATCTAAATTTACTGTGTGATGTTTCGATGAGCAAATGGTGTGCTTAATCAGTTTCACTGTAATAAAAAAAATTAAACAACTTAATCTGGAAAACCAGTATGTAATGCGTATAATGAAATCAGTCCCTCCGAAATTTACTCAGTCTCGTGAGCACTGAGTTCTATGGCCTTGTGCAATAAACTGACAAAATTCCTTACGCAAATAAACAATGAAATACATTTTTCTTAGCTCTTGAGTCGCACCGCATGTAATCTTGGTATTCTGTACTCTCCACATTAGGCATACAAAATATTCTATCTTGGCTCAGCGAAATGCAATTCTGGCCGTAAAATAGCTTCATACAAATAATGTCGGTAGATTAGTTGACAAATGAATAACCTTGCAAATTTTCAGTGATAATTTTGGATATCGTCTCAGCGCTGTGCAATGCCGCTAGCATTGAAACTGTTACAAACATTAATACTTTACTGATTCTGGCACATTTATATTTTTCATACTCTGATTGAGAAATCGTTTATTTTAAATATACTTACTGGATTTAAACGAAGACGACTTGGAAGACGATGAGGTACTGATAACGGGATATACTAAGAAAGAATTCTATAGTTGAAAAATTGTATTCAAAATTAAGTTTCTCCTTCACAAAATCTATTATGAAACATTTTGCATTAACTTCAAAATCAATGAACTTCTCAATAGGTTAGGTTAGGTTAGTGTTTAACGTCCCGTCGACAACGAGGTCATTAGAGACGGAGCGCAAGCTCGGGTTAGGGAAGGATTGGGAAGGAAATCAGCTGTGCCCTTTCAAAGGAACCATCCCGGCATTTGCCTGAAACGATTTAGGGAAATCACGGGAAACCTAAATCAGGATGGCTGGAGACGGGATTGAACCGTCGTCCTCCCTAATGCGAGTCCAGTGTGTTACCACTGCGCCACCTCGCTCAGTGAACTTCTCAATAGTTCTACATTTTTCACTTACTGACGTAACTAAACACACTTGGATTGTTGCATGACCAAAGTCTAACATCCTCACAGCTAGCCACTAGCCTCAAGTCTTCCATCCCACCCTTAACTGAGTGCAACGGCAACTGATACTGTGCTCCGCGCGCCCCCACTTACAATCGATTCTGCCACTCAAGCAACATCTTTGGTTTAAATTTATCCATATTTTGCAGCTTAAAACGTAACTGTATTGAAACCATTGGAGGTATGAATTAAACAGCGCCTTCAGTTACAAATGTTTCGTGTTTTATTAACCACACGATGCATTTCGGACCCTGTGGGTCCATCATCAGGCTACTTTGTTTTAATACGTGTTTTATTTCTTCTCCTGAATGAGGTGAAATGCATATTCCTGTCACGAAAAGGTTTAATGTTCAAATGTGTGTAAAATCTTATGGGACTTAACTGCTAAGGTCATCAGTCCCTAAGCTTACACACAACTCAACCTAAATTATCATAATGACAAACACACACACCCATGCCCGAGGGAGGACTCGAACATCCACCGGGACCAGCCACACAGTCTATGACTGCAGCGCCTGAGACCGCTTGGCTAATCCCAAGCGGCAAAGGTTTAATGTTAGGTTATGAATTTCGTAAGTCGAACCCGGAAAATATGTGCAAAATAGTGGAAAATAAACAGTGTAAACTTACCACATAATCCAGGGAACGCATTTTCAACGTTTTAGTACCGGCAAACATTCTTTTCTCCGTCATTTTATCATATGTCACTTCATGCAAGATGTATATTTGCACACACATGCTAATAAACACTTCACAGATGTTTTTGTACCTGATGTTGTCAAAGATGAAGTTATTCGTAGTGTCAAAGATATAACTATGAACAATTGACATATGCAAGGAATAACTTCAGAAAAGGTCTTTAAAATTACGCGAATATCTGTGGCTTGGTTACATTGTTTCAATACATGTTTTATTTCTTCTCTAGAATGAGGTGAAATGCATATTCCTGTCACGAAAATGTTTAATATTAGGTTATGAATTTCGTAAGTCGAACGCGGAAAATATGTGCAAAATAGTGGAAAATGAACAGTGTAAACTTACCACATAATCCAAGGAAAGAATTTTCAACGTTTTAGTACCGGCAAACATTCTATTCTCTGTCATTTTATCACATGTCACTTCATGCAAGATGTATATTTGCACACACATGTTGATAAACACTTCACAAATGTTTCTGTACCTGATGTTGTCAAAGATGAATTTATACGTAGTGCTAAAGATATACCTGTGAACAATTGACATATGCAAGGAGTAACTTCAGAAAAGGTCTTTAAAATTACTGGAATAACTATGGCTTGGTTACTTTGTTTTAATACATGTTTTATTTCTTCTCTAGAAAGAGGTGAAATGCATATTCCTATCACGAAAAGGTTTAATGTTAGGTTATGAATTTCGTAAGTCGAACGCGGAAAATATGTGCAAAATAGTGGAACACGAACGGGTGTAAATTTACCACAATAACCAAGGAAAGCCTTTTCAACGTTTTAGTACCGGCAAACATTCTCTTCTCCGTCATTTTATCACATGTCACTTGATTCAGGATGTAGATTTGCACAGACATGTTTATAAACACATCACAGATGTTTTTGTACTTGGTGTTGTCAAAGATGAATTTATACGTAGTGTTAAAGATATTACTATAAACAATTGACATATGCGAGGAAGAACTTCAGAAAAGGTCTTTAAAATTATTGAAATAACTATGGCTTGCGAAATCTGTTTGTTCATCTAAGATAGATTTGGATTTTTTGATTATGTGGAGATATTTGTCCTAACATACTTAGGGTCTTACCATTGGGTTAGTAATGTAGTATTACCAAATTGTTTTCAAGACTTTCAATGACATGTTTGGTTTCCAACATATTGTAAGCAAAATGCAAACTGAAATCACACACAGGCACCAAAAGAAATTAGAAGCCATGCAACCAAAACTGCATCAGCAACACAACAACCAGCCATCCAAGAAGACATCTTTGGTTCAGTGGTGTCAAAGATACAATCTATTCTACGTGTGATAACCGTTTAATATCATTTTTCATGAAATGAATTACAAAATCGGGCTCCACGTACAAGTGGACTCCTCACAACTTCGTTAAGATTTAACTTCAGGAAAACTAAAACATGATTAAAAATTTACTTCAAAGACCACTGGTTTATACTGAATTTATATGTGGCCATATATTAGCTTGCTACTATACTACGACCCAAATACGCAGCTTAAACATATACTTCTCAGAATCTCGATCATCTGACACCATTTCACGTAGCCAGACACTTTTTGCAGGTCGTATGCAAGACATTTATTTTCCTTCAGCCTTGCTTCCATTGTAACTGCAACGTCACAACTGCCTTTCCGGTGCCTTTGCTTTACCTAAAGCCAAACTGATCGTCACCCAACAGATCCTCAGTTTCCTTTAACATTCTTATGTATCAGAAACTAAGATACTGGAATTTATTTGCTGCCACACAGCGTTCTGAATCTTTGAATATCTGTGCACGTTCGCAGGGAATTCTACGCTCAGTAAACCCCTTTTGATCTAAGGCCGACGCTGCGCTTCCCCATCCATTAACGCGCAAGTAGGTACCTCATACACTGAGCAACAAACAAATGGTAATTTGCCTTTCTCGCCATGCGTAAACCCTTGTATGAATCTTTCTGGGATAATCCCTTGCTTCAAGCTACATCTGGGCCCTCTCTGCACCGTTATTCGTTTTTACTCTTTACTCGAAACCCATTGAGCCGTGACTGGCTCGAGTTATGCTTTACATTAAACCTTGGTTGCTGTTCTCTGATAGTCTCCCGCGGTTATCGTGATTATGCTGTTATCCTCTCTCTCCATGAGTCGCAGCAGCAGAATGTATAGATATTAGCACCGTTGTACTATCTTTGGCCTCGCACTTATAATTTCCGGCCGTACCGTGTGCGAGTAGTTGGTCGGTCGGCGTGGAGCACTGAGGAAGTCTCCGTGATGCGTCTGCATGGGGCTTCTGGCGGCGTCCACTCGCGGTCGGAGTGTGTGGTGCTGTTCCCATTGCTACGAGGTGTGTGGCTCACCGATCCTGGACACGAAAATTGAGTCTTTACTTAATCTACCAGCCAGCCCCAACTGTTCACATTATGTCGGTTGAATTTCGTTGTGGGCTTTTGGGACATTCCCACGAGCAACAAGGTGGGTTTTCAAGTTGGCGAAATTCCAGCCACCCTCCTGTGGAGTTTAACCTAACTTGATTATTTTTGAATTGAAGTGCACCAGCGAAATCTTTTGCCTTGTTGCCGTTAACGTTCCGGTTACCTGCCCTGGCCGTTCACGTAAATTCAAGCAGTGTATTTTCTTCGTTGTGTTGTGGCTGTCCAGCACCGCATGTGGTTTGACAGCTGAATGTGTAAATCGTTGTGGGCGCCGATACCTTCTGTGTTGTTCCATTGAACTCCCAGTTGTGTGCTACTTGGGTGGAGCGGAAGTTATTCCGTTTCTTGGTCTGTTGACTGTCTGTAGGTTGGATTGCTGTCGGATTGAGAATTGTTGGACCGACTGCTTAACTCGTTTAAGTGAATGTTAGTGTTTCAATTCCAGGCCGACCCTTGGAAACTTCTGGGCGCCATTTGATGTGCTGTCTTTTCTTATTTGTCCTTGTTGTTTGTTTGTGTATGGCTTCTAGCCGATTTTAAATTAAAGTTGTTTTGCCCTTAAGACGTGATACTGTTTGGGCCTACAGCCTGATATAAAGAAATTATAGGATAAGGCCTTCTACCTTTTGAAATTCAAATTCCTGTTTTGAGCCTTAAGTGATTGACCTCTATCCGATTTTAAATTAAAGTTGTTTTGTCCTCAAGGCGTGAGACTGAATGGCGCACTTAGTCGGGAATTAAGTTCTAAAATTAATGTTTGGCTTTCTCTGTTTTAAATGTTGTCTTTACTCTTGTAATGTTTGTCAAATGAATGAAATAGTATGTTCGAATGTAGCTGACAGCCACTCATTTTGGCCCCTTTCCACAAATTTAACTATCTGTTCTGTCCTGCAGGTATAGCAGGGGATCTCACTCTCTGTCTGCACAAGTCCTTTTTACATATCCCTCATTTTCACAATTTCAAGAATGCAGAATATGGTGTGGTTCTCCCTTAAGCCTAATCGGCTGTACTCCTGATTTCTTGGGACAAATGTTCTTCTTGTCCACACCCAAAACATTGAATCTGTTTCCTGTATATAACACCATTGCTATTTTTCCCTCGCCCTTCATCGACATACGCTATCCCCTATTTTGGCGACCCATACTGTTCAGTTCTTGAAATGTTCGTGGCTCCGTACTAAAGACTACTCTGCCTCTCTCTCCTTGTTTTATACCATGTAAAATATGTTGTACGTTTTCTCTTTCTGTATACTGTAGACATAATGCTCTTGCCGTTTTTCGGAGCCCGTTGACATAACCATCCCCTATTGCATCCCGCCCCTGCTCTCACCCATACCGTGAGTATACGTGGTGCTCTTGATATGCTCTAGGTGGTAATATCTGACTTCAAATCACGGTCCCAAGTTGATCAGTTCCCTGCTTTTCTTCAAGTGCTTCAACTATCCACTCAGCCGGCCGCGGTGGTCTAGCGGTTCTAGGCGCGCAGTCCGGAACCGCGCGACTGCTACGGTCGCAGGTTCGACTCCTGCCTCGGGCATGGATGTGTGTGATGTCCTTAGGGTAGTTAGGTTTAAGTAGTTCTAAGTTCTAGGGGACTGATGACCTCAGATGTTAAGTCCCATAGTGCTCAGAGCCATTTGAACCATTTTTGAACATGCCATTGACTATTGAAATTGTCCAACGTCGTTCTTAGCCACGCTTGCCAGCTACTCCACTTCACTTGAATAGTGGTCTAATGGAGCATGCAATCGTCTAATTTGACTAGTAGTGGAGGGAACGCAGACGGAACAACTCTCTATTAGATTACATTTCGTTAAGCGTGGCGCGAACAGCGGCGACAGACAAGCGTACCTCTCTACCTTCCTGCGGTAACATTGTAGCTGGTTCACCCTTACATTGCCTTCATTGTTGTATTGATTCTTCAACGTTTCCTCATGGTTCCATCCCACTCCTGTGAATCTCGTACTTCAATTCGTCTTTCCACAAGTACCCCGGATCTCTCACGATAGCCATGGTAATTCTGAAACACATCTCACAAGAAAAACACTTTGTGTTGGTATGTGTCCATCAACACTATCGCACGACACCTTTTTCCTCTGCTACCACTTGCTTATCCCAATGAGGTGTGAAGTGAGGTATGGTGAATATGGTGCATAATGAAAAATGGTTCAAATGGCTCTGGGCACTATAGAACTTAACATCTGAAGTTATCAGTGCACTAGAACTTAGAACTACGTAAACATAACTAACTTAAGGACATCACACAAACCCATGCCCGAGGCAGGATTCGAACCTGCGACCGTAGCGGTCGCGCCCTTCCAGACTGAAGCGCCTAGAATCGCTCGGCCACAATGGCCGGCCATAATGAAAGTTTGAGATATTTATTAATAACAACTTATACATTAAAACAAGATGTATTTCTTTTGAAGTAAAGTGTATGTTGTCACATTTCAAGCCAAGCTTGACCAGTCACCTGCACAGTGATATGATTTTTAAAAATTCCAAACTACGGTAAAGATTCACTTTGTTAAGCAATAACTTGAGAGAAACTAAAACATGATAAAAAATTTCCTCTCCTGTGCAAACCTCTTCATCTCAGAATGCAGCTGCAGCCTGCGTCCTCAATTAATTGCTGAATGTGATCCAACCTCTGCCTTCCTCTACATTTTTTACCCTCTACAGCTCCCACTGCGCCCAAAAATGTTATTCCTTGATCTCTTAACAGATATCTATCAACCTATGGCTTCTTCTTGTCAGTGTTCTCCATATATTCCTTTCGTCGCCGGTTCTGCGGCGATCCTCCTCATTTCTTTCCTTATCGGTCAACTTAATTTTCAACATTCTTCCGTGGCACCAAATCTCAAATGCTTCTCTTCTGTTCCAGTTTTACTCCACTTCATTTTTCACTACCACACAATGCTATACGTATATTCTCAGGGATTTCTTCCTCAAATTAAGGTCTATGTTTGAAAGTAGTAGGCGTCTCTTGACCAGGAATCCCATTAATGCCAGTAATAGTCTGCTTTATATAAACTTCTTCCTCCGTCCATCATGAGATATTTTGCTGGCTAGGTAGCAGAATTCCTCACCCTCGTACGCTTCATGATCCACAATTTTGATATTAAGTTTCTCGCTATTCTTATTTCCGCCAACTTCTCATTACTTTTATCTTCTTTCGATTTACTCTCACTCCACACTCTTTACTCATTAGACTTCCTTTCACTTTATCCTGTAATTCTTCTTCACTCTCGCTTAGGATAGCAACGTCATCAGCGAATCTTACCACGCATCCACCCTGGGTTTTATTCCCATTATTGAACCTTTTTTGTTTCATTTACTTCATTCTTTGATATATACAGCGAACAGTGGGGGCGAAAGACTTTTTTCCTGTCTTACACCCTTTCTAATTCGAGCACTTCGTTCATGGTCTTAGACTCTTATTGCTCCCTCTTGGTTCTTGTGCAAACTGTATACTACCCGTCGCTCCCTGTAGTCTCAGAATCTCGAACACCTTGTACAATTTCACACTGTCATACGGCTTTCCCAAGTCGACACCACAACGTCAAGACTGCTTCAATTTCACACTGTCATACGGCTTTCCCAAGTAGACAATTTCTGTGAAGATGCCTTCGTTATTCTTCGGGCATATTTTCATTATCAACCACAACGTCAAGACTGCTTCACCGGCAGGTTTCCGTTTCCATTCTTCTGTATTTCATGTACAAGCAGCTAAGCTGATGTGCCATTACTCTCGTGCTTATGGGCTCTGCTAACTTTACAATTGTCTGGATGACGTTTTTCGGAAAGTCTCATGATGTATCGCCAGTCTCATTCATTCTACACACAATGTGAATAGTCAAAAAATGGCTCTGAGCACTATGGGACTTAACAGCGGAGGTCATCAGTCCCCTAGAACTTAGAACTACTTAAACCTAACTAACCTAAGGACATCACACACATCCATGCCCGAGGCAGGATCCGAACCTGCGTCCGTTGGAGTCGCGCGGTTCCAAACTGTAGCGCTACAACCGCTCGGCCACTCTGGCCGGCTGTGAATAGTCCTCTCTTGCCCACTCGCCCGATGCTTTTAGGCATTCCGATGGAACATTATCCAACCCATCGGAGTTTTTGTCTTTTACGTCATAGAAAGCTGTTTTAAATTCTGAGTCTAATACAGGATCCTACATCTCTTCCCTCTCGACTGCCATTTCTTCTTCTATCACGTCATCAGTTAAGTCCTCCCCCTCATATAGGCCTTAACTATGCTTTGTCCATGTCTTCGTGCTCTCGTCTTCTTTTAACTGTGGATTTCCCATTGCACTCCTAACGTTACCCCTGTTGTTTTCAGTTTGACTTGTCTATAGGCTGACTCAGTCCTTCTGACAGTCATTGCTTTTTTTCGATTTATTCACATTTTTATTGAAGCCATTTCGCCTTAACTTCAGTGGCGCTACAGTCAGGAACCGCGCGACCGCTATGGTCGCAGGTTCGAATCCTGCCTCGGGCATGGATGTGTGTGATGTCCCTAGGTTAGTTAGGTTTAAGTAGTTCTAAGTTCTAGGGGACTGATGACCTCAGATGTTAAGTCCCATAGTGCTCATAGCCATTTGATCCAATTTTTAACTTCAATGCACTTTCTGTTTATTTATTTTCTAAGTGATGTATGTTTCCGTATTGCTGAATGTCCCTGCACATTTTTGTGCTTCCTTCCTTCGCCTGTCAACTGAAACGTATCCTCTCTTATGCATGGTTTCTTCGCAGTTACTTTTATTGTACCTAAGCTTTTCTTTCCAACTTCTGTAATTGCCCTTGTAGAGATGTTCCTTCCTCTTCAAGTGAACCGCCTGAGCTTTTCCTTATCGCAGTGTCTATAATCTCGGAGAACTTCAAGGGTATCTCTTCATCCCTCAGCACTTCCATGTCGCACTTCTTTGCGCACGTCACATGCAGTCGGACAACGTTTCCTGGTCGTCCGTTCCGTCGTTGATGCGTACTTGGCCCATACTAGTACACCGCCTAGCTATCCTTGCAGTGAGCAGAAATACACCCCATCTCTCACCAGTACACCACTGACGTCTTCAAGAAATAGGAAACCGTCTCTTCCCACCTCGCAAGCATCGTATAATTGAAGGGGTATCCCAGTGGGCGGTTTATCGGCTGGCAGCGCCTGATAATAAGCGAACGGAATAAGGGCTCATCCTCCCCGCCAGAAAACTGTTCGAAGGGAGGAAGGTAACGTGGGCCTCATTCCTAAAGCCGAAGTACGACACTGTAAAAGGACGCTTGGTTCTAATGAGTTGTGCAGTGACCGTCACATCAGTGGCGACAGAGATTAAAAAGATGATGAATAATCTAACAGCGTTTCCCTACCAGACAGCGAGAGATTCATTCATCTGCTGATGTTCTGACCAAGGACCGTGAATGAATGATCGAATATTTGCAAATTTAAGCTTATTAAAGGGCAGTGTATTTTCTATAAACTCGGCCCGCTTAAGATAACTCAATGAAATGGAAGTCACACAACGCCTTAAAATGAAGAAACTTAGACGCATACGAAAATTAAACACTTTTTTTGTAAAACAACCAGGACAGTGTCATAGAAAATTCGCGTAAGGCTAATAAAGCTCAGCACTGTTAGGAGCGGTACGAAGCACATTACACGATCGAAGCACGGGTAATGATGATGATGTTTGGTTTGTGGGGCGTTCAACTGCGCACTACGAAGTCCCAACTTCACACAGTCCAAATTTTATCACAGATCGAATGGCTCTGAGCACTATGGGTTTTTTAACGTCTGAGGTCATCAGTCCCCTAGAACTTAGAACTACTTAAACCTAAGTAACCTAAGGACGTCACACAGCCGGCCGGTGTGGCCGAGCGGTTCTAGGCGCTTCCGTCTGGAACCACATAACCGCAACGGTCGCAGGTTCGAATCCTGCCTCGGGCATGGATGTGTGTGATGTGCTTAGGTTAGTTAGGTTTAAGTAGTTCTAAGTTCTAGGGGACTGATGACCTCAGATGTTAAGTCAAATAGTGCTCAGAGCCATTTCAAACATTTTTGACATCACATGCATCCATGTCCGAGTCAGGATTAGAACCTGCGACTGTAGCGGTCGCGCGGTTCCACACTGAAGCGCGTAGAACCGCTCGGCCACGCCGTCCGGCCGGTTTTTTCGCAGTCCAATCTAGTCACTGTCACGAATGATGATGATGATGATGAAATGATGAGAACAACACAAACACCCAGTTCTCGGGCACAGAAAAAACACCAACCCGGCCGGGAATCGAATCCAGGCCCCCCTGATCCAGAGGCAGTAACGGTAGCCACTTTCTTTTCTTTTTGTTCGGTATTGTTCGTTGCGTTTGGTCTGGGCGGACATCACAAGCCATCCGTTCAAGTTGATCGTTGATTCCTTTACTCAGTTTTTTTATTACAGTATACGAGTAGTCCTCTTAGCGAACACGCTAAGCTACCGTGCCGACGCCACTAGACCACGAGCTGCGGACAAAGCACGGGTAACGAACAAAGTTCTAAAGTATATATGAAGGCAGTATCTGTTCCCGAAAGAACAGATACCACTGATGACCGTGTAGCTCCTATAGAACGAAATGATAATTAAATCGACACCCTAGCAGCGAACAGGCGTTTATATACGTCATTGGGGACATGTTGAAAATGTTTGCCCCGACCGGGACTCGAACACGGCATCTCCTGCTTACATGGCAGACGCTTGTAACCTTCCCCTCACTTATCGACCTTAATGACAGTGAAAAATTAAACCGCGTGTACCTAATGGAAATTTGGGAAAAGCAATCGTCATCGAAGTTAATCTGTCGGTAAAGAGGGAGGAAAGGGTTACATCTAAATGAAAGGAAAAATGCAAATGAAACTGGTGGAAATTAATTTTGAAAAGGGGTAAAGTTAATGAAGAAAGTAAATGTGCGGCCGTTACGTTAACAATTAACTAGCGGTAATTAGATATTTGAGATTTGGGGGAAATTACGGTCGCCAGTCCCAAGGACAATTACTATAGTAACTGAAAAAGAAAGATTATTATACACATAATTAGCACTAGAAGCGTGGCAACTGAAAGTTGACAAGTGTAGTGTGAAAACTGAAAGTTTGTCAGAAGTAATAAATTTCGCTACACTCTGACTTAATTTAGCAAAAGAATTAATAAAACCGGAAAACTGAAAGTTAATTTAGTGACTGAAATTAATAACAAGCTTTCTTTCTTAAGCACATCGAAACTCAGTAAAATACGGTTAGTCTTGGACTACCTCAACAATCTTTTCAAAAGCTACTTGAATCTACGCAATTTAGAAATAAGAGATTTAGCTTTGAACTTGAATTAAATGATTCTGAACAATAAACAATAGTAAAATTTAGTACGTACCAAGCTGAGCTGCAGTCACAGGTAAGCTAAAATACGGTAACAAAACTCGCACTCTTAATTTGTGCTTGCGTAATCTAAATATTGTAGCCAGCTATGAATACTTAAACTGAACTTTGAAATTAAAGCAGTGAAATGGAATTATGCTGGCGTTTGAATTTCAACGACACTCGGGTTCATTTCGGAAAAGGAAGGGACCCTGCTTGGTAATGCTATTGGGACAATGAGCAACAAAGGTTCATGCTAAGTAGCTGTAATTTTGTGATGCAACAATTTTAAAAGTTTGAAAAGCTGAGGTCTGCCATACAGTTCTAAAACTTTACGTGCTTCCAGTCTTCCTTGTTGGTTGATTGAAGGTTTGAAGCCGTCGATCGAGGATGTGGCGACAGTCACTCATTGTCGGCCGTCGCTGTTGCAGAAGCTGGATGTTGGCGCGCCTTCTTCTCGACACGGTCACCAGACGAAACGGGCTCTTGATGTGCGCCAGCTAATGCTTCCCGTCCGCGACACCATGTCAGAAACTATCATCGCAAGTCGAGCGCAATTACATGCTGCCAAACCCCGAAAGCCGGCAACTCGCGGGAGCTACACACAACACACCTGCTCCACTCGCTACCCCAGCCAGACTCCCTCTGCCCGCGCTCCACGCGGCAGAGTTAACACTCCCAAAGATCCTACACACTTTGATTCTTCACACGACCTATCGATGTAATCGTTCGATAGCAGTTTTCCCTAGGCAAGACCCAGCGTAAAAATACAAATAATCTTGACACAACAAACCAATTATACATCGACATAAATGCATAAATATATATTTATATACAAATAGTAAAACAATTACAATATGTAAAGACACAGAAATATCATATATTCAGGTAGCAAAAATAAGGAAAACAAATTATAGTACAATAGATGGAAATAGGAGAATATGCATTTCCGGCGTTACACGCTCTACCCATATTTCTTCATTTTGCTCGGTATAGTTCGTTGCGTTGGTCTGGTCGGACGTCACAAGACATCCGTTCAAGCTGATCGTTGATTCCTTGATTCAGGTTTTTTATTACAGAGAGCATACAGCTCTCTGACTGAACACGATCCATCTGAGCCGCCGAGGGCACAGAGTATAGTGCGCTTTCACGGACGTATCCCTTGCACGCCCCCGTGAGATCCCAACATGTCCACACCACTAAATTCGTAGTGCGCCTAAAATATGTTTGCCCATCACACTCATTATTCGCGGCCCGAGTAGCCGTATTTTAACTATATCTGAAGGTAGTATCTGTTTCCGAAAGAACAGATACCATTGATGACCATGCAGCTCCTCTGGAATGAAATGATAATTAAATCGACACCCTAGCTACAAACAGGCGTTGATATACATTCTTGGGGACATGTTGAAAATGGGTGCCCCGACTGGGACTCGAACCCGGCTTCTCCTGCTTACATGGCAGACAAAAAATGGCTCTGAGCACTATGGGACTCAACTGCTGAGGTCATTAGTCCCCTAGTACTTCGAACTAGTTAAACCTAACTAACCTAAGGACATCACACACATCTATGCTCGAGGCAGGATTCGAACCTGCGACCGTAGCGGTCTCGCGGTTCCAGACTGCAGCGCCAGAACCGCGCGGCCACCTCGGCCGGCATAGCAGACACTCAATCCAGCTGTGCCACGGAGGGTACAGGGGATATATAGTTAAAATATTGCTACCCGGTCATTGACCTTCTTGTGCGAACGCACACGCTATGCCCCAACTCGTAGGGACTTAGTAGATTAATCTGCCAAAAGTAATGAGTGTGATGGGCAAACATCTATTAGACGCACTACGAATGTAGTGGTGTGGACATGTTGGGAATATGGGTCTCACGGGGGGCGTGCAACGTGCAAGGGATAAGCCCTCCAGGCGCACTATCCTCTGTGCCCTCGGTGGCTCTGACGGATAGAGCGTCTGCCAGGTAAGCAGGAGATGCCGGGTTTGAGTCCCGATCGGGGCACACATTTTCAACATTTCCCCAACGATGTACGAGGGGGGAGTTCGAAAATAATTTTCCCCTGTCAACTGTGGGCAGAGTTGTGTGATATGGGCGAAAGGGCGCATCCATGGAATGGAAACGTCCGCCATCACCTGTCCGACAGAAGTTCAAAAGCACTCCGTCTGCAGGTAAAGTGCTACTAACTGTTTTCTGGAACGCCAAAGGAGTTTTGCCACAGGACTTTCTCCAGGATGCAACCGTCAATGCTGCGTGGTACTGTGGCACTCTGTCGAAACTGAAAGAGGTGATTCGGAAAAAGCGGCCTGGCCTTCTCAGATCTGGCGTTCTGCTGTTGGGTGACAATGCGAGGCCAAACACGGCGACGGCAACGCAAAACCGTATTGGAACTCTTAGTCGGGAGCGCCTATACCATCCGCCTTACAGCCCGGATCTCGCACCAAGTGACTTCCATCTGTTTCCTCCTTTGAAGAAGACTCTCTGCAGAGCGCACTTTGGCAGCAATGCTGAGGTCAAACAAGAAGTTCAACGCTTCTTTCGTATGCAACGCCCTGATTTTTTCCTGGCAGCTTTCTGAAGCTTATACAGCGGAATGACAAATATCTCAATGTACATGGTGATGTGTTGGCAGAAGAGCCAACACCGTGTTGCTAGAAGAGGCCGAAATGCACGCGTTTAAGCTCACGCAGACTGGCGTGAGGTCTGGAACAATTAAAAGAGTTGAGTCTAATAAATAAAGTACGAAGCCCTTTGAGTACTTAACTTTAATCCATAATTGGAGAACATCGCTCTTGTTGATACATTAATAACAATATCAATATAAACTGGTAATGGCGCCTTGCTAGGTCGTAGCAAATGACGTAGCTGAAGGCTATGCTAACAATCGTCTCGGCAAATGAGAGCATATTTGTCAGTGATCCATCTCTGGCAAAGTCTGCTGTACAGCTGGGGCGAGTGCTAGGAAGTCTCTCTAGACCTGCCGTGTGGCGGCGCTCGGTCTGCAATCACTGACAGTGGCGACACGCGGGTCCGACGTATACTAACGGACCGCGGCCGATTTAAAGGCTACCACCTAGCAAGTGTGGTGTCTGGCGGTGACACTACACTTGGAAATAATTTAGAAAAATAAAGAAATGTCTTATCTTCAATGTATCACTCTCTTTTATTCCTTTCACACGCAACTCTGACCAAAGTCGACAGAGGAAACTTATTTTCCAACTCCCGCACGTATTTCAACGGCTGTTTGCCGCTAGGGTGTCGATTTAATTAAAAGTTCTAAAGACTTGCAGATGTTCACCTATACCATTCCGATCAGGTGAATTCTGTTCAAACACATATAACAACTTTCCATCGGCGTACAACACCTTCCAGTGTGACACCACCTGATGGATGCTTGGCATTCATGTAAATTTACTTCTACATGTAAACTAGGCAAATTACTTGTAAGTGCCCGGCAAAGGGTTCATCGAACCATATTCACAATAATTGTCTATTATTCCACCATAAAACAGCGCACGGAAAAATATAAACCTATATCCTTCCGCGGAGCTCTGATTTCCATTATTTTATTGTAGTGATGGTTTCTCCCTATGTACGTCGACATCAACAAAATCTTTTCGAATTCGGAGGAGAAAGCTAGTGACTGAAATTTCATAAGAAGATCCTGCCACGACGAAAAACGACTTTATTTGAATGATGTCCACCCCAAATCCTGTGTCATGTCCGTGACACTCTCTCCCTTATTTCTCGATAGTACAAAACATGCTGCCCTTCTCTGAGTTTTCTTGATATAATCTTTCAAACCTACCTGGTAACGATCCCACACCACGCGGCTGTACTCCAAATGCGGACGGACAAACGAAGCGTAGGCAGTCTCTTTAGGGCATCTGTTCTATCTTCAAAGTATTCTGCCGATAAATCGCAGTCTTTGGTTCCCCTTTCTCACATGATTTTCTTTGTGTTCGTTCCAATTTAAGTTGTTCGTAATTGTAGTTCCTAGGTATTTAGTTGAAATTACGGCCTTTAGATTTTACTGATTTATCGTGTAACCGAAGTTCAATGCACTTCTCTTAGCACTATGTGGATGATCTCACACTTTCATTGTTTAGAGTAAAATCGCCAGTTTTAACACAATACGGATATTTCTTCTAAACCGTTTCTGAATTTGTATTGAGATTCTGATGTCTTAGCTTTTATAAACAGCATCATATGGAAACAAACTAAGACGGCTTTTCAGATGGTCTCCTAAATCGTTTATTTAGATGGCGAACTGCAGAAGGCCTATAACACTAACTTGGGTAACGCCAGAAACTGTTTCTGTTTTACTCGATGACTTTCCGTCAGTTACTACGAACTGTGACCTCTCTGACAGGAAATCACAAATCCAATCGTAAAAATGAGACTACATTCCATAATCACGCAATTTAATAAACAGCACGTGTGAAGTGCAGTGACAAATGTCTTCTGGAAATCTAGAAAAACGGAATAAATTTGAAATACCTTGTCAGTAGCACTCAGTACTTCGTGCGATTATAGAGCTAGCTGTGTTTCACAACAACTATATTTCCTAAATGAGTGTGGCCTGTGTGTCAATAGACAGTTCTCTTTGAGGTAATTCATAATGTTCGAAAACAAAATATGTTCCGAAATCCTGCCGCATATCGATGTTAATGATGTGGGCCAATAATTTAATGGATTACTCCTATTGCCTTTCGCAAATATTGGCGTGACCTGTGCCAATTTCAAATCTTTGGGCATGGATCTTTCGTCGAACGAGCGGTTGTATATGATTGTTAAGTATGGAGCTTTCAAGATGCTACTCCAGGCGAGTGTAAAATGATTGTGCACAACGAAGAATAATAAACGCTAAAATGAAGATTTTGCCCTGTCTGACTACCTCCTGAAGCAGATCTTAGGATCTCTTATTTCTATAACTTACAATCTAAACGTAAAAGAATGATAGTGCCAACTAATCCTACTCAATGATAAACGTTGTTCCTGCTGATATATTTATTCTAGATTAAAAAAACTTATACTACAAAGTTTACATTTCCTAAGTAAAATTACTAATCAATTGCCCAACTCTGTCTCTTATTATGACTGCGCGCTGTAATATCAATAACACGAAATGAGTGACATCATCTACGTACCAAACACTAGAAGACACAACTTTCAAAGACGATCTACGGTGGTGTCGAACCTCAGTGGAAATAAACTAACCCGATCACAGCTGTTTAGATTTATAGCCCTAACAAGCCGGAGCAATTTGCGATATCACCGTATGTTATGCGTCTGGCGCGTCGGCGTTCTGGTTCTCGTACACGTCTGCGTTGATGGAAGAACTCCAGCCACAAAAATATAAACTCTTTCAAGTACTAGGACGGCAGAAGGCGGTCCTCTGACTAATATACTCTAATACTGTCTTCCCCTCTCTGTGTTCTACAGACGAGAAACGTGAACTCCCAACCTCAAGGACGCAGTTCAGACAACGTCTCAACCTACGTATGGGCAGAGGAAGTGCTGTCAATTACTGAACGCTGCGTACTCAACGACGACTTTCCTCTCACCCGTGTCCAAGATTTACAGAGTTCCCGGTTATCCTTCCGGTCTTGCTACAATAGCGGCCGGCCGTCACCCTATTGTTCACCAGAGCTCAGTTGCCACGACGTCCATCTAGCTACTTCCTGTGTTTAAGCAGGACCAACACAAGTGCGGGCCCTCCACCAAGAGCTTGAGTTCTGCCTACCGTTTCATCTCCACTGGCGTTCCTACCTCTACTAGTATAGGCAGTAATTCATTAAGCCGTTTTATAATAATTATTTACAAGACGTACGTGACAATGTCAGTCCCCTTTTATATATCATATATACGATGTACAACTTATCACATGGCCGGCCGTGGTGGCCGAGCGGTTCTACCTCGGGCATGAATGTGTGTGATGTCCTTAGGTTAGTTAGGTTTAAGTAGTTCTAAGGTCTAGGGGATTGATGACCTGAGATGTTAAGTTCTGGAGTGCTCAGAGCCATTTGAACCATTGGAACCTATCACATGATACCTAATTGTGTTTGTAGATCAAGGCAAAGTATGTGGATGAGTTCTTGTAAGGTGGGAAATTATAGCCACCTTAAAAGCTATTGGATATGCATACTCTGAAAGAAACCTAATTGGTACGCAGTCTAGAACGGAAGACTTGCTTTTATTAAGTGATTCACTGATCCGAGGACATCTACTTCTAAGTTACTCATGTTGGCAGCTGTTCTAGATTATAAATCTGGAATATTTCCTTCGTCTTCTTTAGTGAAGGGATTTCGGAAGTCTGTGTTTAGCAACTCTGCTTCAGCAGCATAGTTATCGGTAGTATTTCCATTGTTATCGTACAGATCTGTGGACTTCCTGCTAGGTTTTGAGACCAAGTTCGATGTCGTATTCTACTTGAAGCGACCCATCAAATGCCGCCGCTCAGTCGGTTACAACTACCAACTCGAGCAGGAACTTCCTCTTCGTCGTGCACCGTACCTCCACGTGAGCCCGTACACGAAGGCTCATTAACACGCCACAACATAGCTCTGATTCCAACTACTACGTACTACAAGCTTTTATGTTATACTTCGGCACCACACAACGTCGCGCCTGCCGTAAAATCAGCTCCGACGAAGCACTGCAGTCCACCGAATTTATTGCCCGTTCACAACTATCTCTATCGGTCCGCGGTCGGCACTGCACACCCGCCAACTCGCGGGGAGTGCTGCTTCGCTGGCCGATAGTGAGACTCTCTGTAATCGACCACGGACCGACTCAACCACAGTCTAATATATGCGACACTCTCTGATGAGAAAGCACAACGGATAGGGCCCTAGGTTCATAAGCTAGAGGTTGCTTGATATGCGATATGAAGTTTTTCCGGCGTATTTCCAATTAGAACAGTTCTCTGGTAATCGACCGGGTAGCGTCTTAATTTCTCCACAATATTTCGGCAGAAGTACACGCTGCCATCTTCAGGTGATTCCTGACGAATACTGTGCTGTTCCTCCCGGCGCCCTATATATAATAGCCGTTACCCCCTCCACCGTTCCTCCCCTGGGGTCTTTGGTGCGGCCGGCTGCGGCTACTGCAGGTGGTGGGCGAAGCGGCGCCTGGGTCTGAACTGGGGTCTGCAGTCTCCCTGCTGCCGCCGTCGGGGGCGGCCCTCGATCTCTGGGACCGCATCTTTCTCTCCAGGCTGAGTGCAGGGTTCCAAGCCGAAATATTGTGGAGAAATTACGACGCTACCCGGTCGGATACCAGAGAACTGTTCAAATTGGAAATAAGCCGGGAAAACTTCAGATCGCATATCAAGTACCTCTACGGGGAGGAAATGCTTCAACAGATGAAGATGCTGGACAAGCTGCGGAACAAGAAGGAGCGACTGCTGTGCTCACTTGCGTTCCTGCTTAGATGCCGAGACGGTACTGTCGTGCCGCCTTTCGCCAAGATAACTCACCACATAAGGACTGCAGCGGCCAGGCGCATCATGAGACGAGCCAGCTTAGCGCTGGTATGAGAGAGAATTCATTATACTCGCCGCTGCCTGGATGACACTTCGAAGAAACTGCTGGATGTGCATCTCAGGATATCTTCAGTTCTATCTCCCATATCATGGGAATGGTCTGACGCTACCACCTGGACACAAGCAGACGGAGTACGAAGAAAAGCTACGAGTAAGCAGACATCGAAGTTGGAACGCCTTGTAGCACAACAGAAGACTACGAAAGAACCACCTAAGCATACTGTCATCAACCTTACAGGAAGAACGATCAATGACGCAGCAATGTCGGTGCTCGAGAAAGGACTCAACTTCGCCCCGACCCCGACATCTCTACCGATTGTGGACATTATGAGCAGTGTGGAGCAGGCCACCTTCACTCTGCCAGCCAATGAAGCAGGAGAAATACGTCGTGAAACGTGCCATGCTCTCACCAGGGCCGCTCCACTGAAACAGAACATCTCGAAGGAGGAGAGAGCGCCCATCCGCGAGTTACGCAGCGATGCTGAGTTGGTGGTCTTGCCTGCTGATAAAGGCAATGCTACAGTACTGCTCCTGCACTCAGAATACAAGAGAAAAATGTACAAACTTCAAGATGACGCAGCGTACAGAAGGATAGGAGACCCGACAAGTCGCCTTCAAAGGAGAATCCTTGAACTTCTTCGCAGTACCTTTGATGGAAAAACGGTCAAGACCACGAGCCCTCCAGCACAACTGCAGCACCTAGAGACAACATTTCGGAAAAATGGGTACAACCAGAAGTGAATAAGACACGCACTCAGACAGACTGCACCAAGAAAACAAGAAGAAGAAACAGAAGAACACAAGTCATGGGCGTGCATTCCGTTTGTCGGAAACACCTCAAGGAAAATCGGCAGGATCATGGGGAAACACAATGTGAAATGTGCATTCCGACCCCCTGAAAAAACCTTGACTCTACTGGGTTCAGTGAAAGATGACCTAGGCCTTCGAAAACCAGGCGTTTATCAAATTCCCAGTCAGTGCCGAAAATCATACATTGGGGAGACAGCCCGCACTGTCGAAGAAAGGTGCCACGAACACAAGTGCCATACTGAATTACGCCAGGCCACTAAATCAACCGTGGATGACCATTGTATAAAGACTGGCCGTACTATGGACTATGAAAAAACAAAAATACTCGGTCAATCCTACTTCTGGGACTGCGTTACTAAAGATGCCATCGAAATCAGACTACAGGACGATCTAAATTTAATAAAGACAGCGGCCTTCAACTTAGTCAGTCTTGGAACCCTGCACTCAGCCTGGAGAGAAAGATGCGAGCCCAGAGATCGAGGACCGCCCCCGACGGCGGCAGCAGGGAGACTGCAGACCCCAGTTCAGACCCAGGCGCCCCTTCCCCCACCACCGCCAGTAGCCGCCGCGCCGGCCGCACCTAAGACACCAGGAGAGGAACGGTGGAGGCGGTAACAGCTAGTATATATAGGGCGCCGAGAGGAACAGCACAGCATTCGTCAGGAACCACCTGAAGATGGCAGCGTGTACGTCTGCCGAAATACTGTGGAGAAATTACGACGCTACCCGGTCGAATAACCGAGAACCGTTAATAAAGGTTGCTTATTCGATAATTACGTACAATAATTGTCTTAAAACAAATTTATAAAATAACTATGGTTTTCTTTTTTATTCGTTTAATTTAGTTTTAAATATAGTTATTTTCATAAATTAATTTCTAATCCTGTTATACATCATTTTAGTCATTGCATAAACCTTATTATTTCGCATAACTTTATTGATACATAGTCAGCACGGATTCAGAAAATATCGTTCTTGTGAAACACAACTTGCTCTTTATACTCATGAAGTAATAAGTGCTATCGACATGGGATGTCAAATTGATTCCATATTTTTAGACCTCCAGAAGGCTTTCGACACCGTTCCTCACAAGCGTCTTCTAACCAATCTGCGTGGCCACGGAGTATCGTCTCAGTTGTGCGACTGGATTCGTGATTTCCTGTCAGAAAGGTCACAATCCGTAGTAATAGAGGGAAAGTCATCGAGTGAAACAGAAGTAATATGCGGCGTTCCCCAAGGAAGTATTATAGGCCCTCTATTGTTCCTAATCTATATTAAAGACATAGGAGACAATGTGAGTAGCCGTCTTAGATTGTTTGCAGATGATGCTGTCATTTACCATCTTGTAAAGTCATCAGATGATCAAAACGACCTGCAAAGAGATTTAGATAAGATATCTGTATGATGCGAAAAGCGACAATTGACCCTGAATAAGGAAAACTGTGAAGTTCGTCACATGATTTCTAAAAGAAATCAGCTAAATTTCGATTACGCGATAAGTCACACAAATCTGAAGGCTGTAAATTCGACTAAATACTTACGGATTACAATTACAAATAACATAAATTGGAATGATCACATTGATAATATTGTGGGTAGAGCACACCAAAGGCTGCGATTCATTGGCAGAATACTTAGAAAGTGGAACAGGTCTACGAAAGAGACTGCTTACACCACGCTTGTCCGCCCTATTCTGGAGTGTTGCTGTGCGGTGTGGGATCCGCATCAGGTGGGACTGACGGATGACATCGAAAAAGAACAAACAAGAGCAGCTCGTTTTGTACTTGCCCGAAATAGGGGAGAACCCACCTACATAGAGTGAAATGATCATCACGATAAAATAAGAGAAGTCAGGGCTCGCAGAGAAAAATCTAAGTGCTCGTTTTTCCCGCGTGATTTTCGAAAATGGAACGGTAGAGAGAAAACTTGAAGGTGGTTCATTGAACCCTGTGCCAGGCACTTTCTTGTGAATAGCAGAGTAATCACGTAGATGTAGATCAAGTCAGTTTGTATTAAAAAATGATTTCAGTAAAATAGCTTACATAGTTTCTCATACTGAGAAAATAATTTATGTCTTAAATTTATGACTAACGATAAACATTCTAGAAAATGTACATATCATCTTGGGACCTAAATAAAGTGCTGTTTTATTTTATATCCGAAATTTTAAGGACTAAAGAAAACCAACTGGCCTCTTACTAAGCTATGGGTCCCTCGCTGGCTTAATCCTGCTCTGATTAGATAATATGGGGTGGTGTTTACATACGCTATACCCGTTCCAAAACAGAACTTACGGAACATCTTGGTATTAATGGTAGTGGCATTATCAGATACCAAAGGCTAAGAAGTGGAGTTCATACGTTAGTGAATAAAACTTGAAGCACATTTCGAGACAAAACACTTTTTAAAAAAAAGTGTAAATGTGTTAACAGAAATCAATGTCAATAGGTTACTCTGTTTCGAGGGCGGGAACAGGCCCATATAATCATTCTTCATTGGGGACTGTGCTACAATGGACGCTAATAAAGCGTGCCAAGTACTCAACGCAGGCTTTCTTTTCCACAAGGCTTACACACTAGATTCAACGCATAATGTCTTCTTCCATCCCTTTCCAAAGTAACTTCTGTCTGAACATCCTAGATATTTGTTTAATCATCAGTCTTTTAACTGGTTTGAAGGGGCTCATAACGAATTCCTCTCCTGTATCAACCTTTTCATCTCAGAGAAGCACTTGCAACCTACGTCATCAATTATTTGTTGGTTGTATTCCAGTCTCTGTCTTCCTCTACAGTTTTTACCCTCTATACCTCCCTCTAGTACCATGGAAGCTCTCCTCTGACGTCTTATCACATATCCTACTACCTACCCTATCCCTTCTTCTTGTCAGCGTTATCGATATATTTCATTCGTCGTCAATTTTGCGGAGAACCTTCTCATACCTTACCTTACCAGTCTACCTAATGTTCAAAATTCTTCTATAGCAGTGCATTACAAATGCGTCGATTCTCTCCTGTTCAGGCTTTCCCAGAGTGTATATTTCATTACCATAGAATGCTGTGCTCCAAACGTACATTTCCAAAATATTTCTTCCTCAAATTAAGGTCTATGTCTGTTACTAGTAGAGTTGTCTTGATCAGGAGTGCCCTTTCTGCCAGTGACATTCTTTCGCATCTTCCTTACTCCGTCCGTCGTGGGTGCATAGAGAGCAGAATTAATTTATTTGATATCCCTAATTCTGGTGTTAACTTTCTCATTGTACTCATTCCTGCTTCCTAGGCTGGATATTAGTGTTAAACACTACCAAATAACCACCAACTGCTACCAAATCGGGAAGGGGGAGGGGCACTATAAACCACAATCACAACCTTCTCGAGTAATCTGGCACAACGCATTAGTCTTCAGATGATACCAGGACATATGTTAGCCCACCTCAAAATTTACTTAGTCAGCCCAAGGTCGAGGTCCAGCATCCTTATATGCTTTCTAATACTGTTGGTATAGAAGTATTTCAGTTTGTTTGGTGATCTTATTAATCGAAAGGTTTGAGTTTAACTGTTCAATACCCTATGTGTCGTGTCCGGTGCCATATATGCAATGTATAGAATTACACTACTGGCCATTAAAATTGCTACACCATGAAGATGACGTGCTACAGACGGGAAATTTAACAGACAGGAAGAAGATGCTGTGATACGCAAATGATCAGCTTTTCAGATCATTCACGTGAGGGTGGCGCCGGTGGCGAAACCTACAACGTGCTGACGTGAGGAAAGTTTCCAACCTATTTTTCATACACAAACAGCAGTTGACCGGCGTTGCCTGGTGAAACGTTGTTGTGATGCCTCGTGTAAGGAGGAGAAATGCGTAAAATCACGTTCCCGACTTTGATAAAGGTCGTATTGTAGCCTATCGCGATTGCGGTGTATAGCATCACGACATTGCTGCTCGCGTTGGTCGAGATCCAATGACTGTTAGCACGATATGGAATCGGTGGGTTCAGGAGGGTAATACGGAACGCCGTGCTGGATCGCAACGGCCTCGTATCACTAGCAGTCGAGATGACAGGCATCTTATCCGCATGGCTGTAACGGATCGTGCAGCCGCGTCTCGATGCCTGAGTCAACAGATGGGGACGTTTGCAAGACAACAACCATCTGCACGAACAGTTCGACGACGTTTGCAGCAGCATGGACTATCAGCTCGGAGACCATGGTTATGGTTTCCCTTGACGCTGCATCACAGACAGGAGCGCCTGCGATGGTGTACTCAACGACGAACCTGGGTGCACGAATGGCAAAAATCCATTTTTCCGGGTAAATCCAGGTTCTGTTTGATGATGATGATGATGGTCGCACCCGTGTTTGGCGACATAGCGGAGAACGCACATTCGAAGCGTGTATTCGTCATCGCCGTACTTGCGTATCACCCGGCGTGATGGTATGGGGTACCATTGGTTACACGTCTCGGTCACCTCTTGTTCGTATTGCCGGCAGTTTGAACAGTGGACGTTACATTTCACATATGTTACGACCTGTGGCTCTACCCTTCATTCGATCCCTGCGAATCCCTAAATTTCAGCAGGATAATGCACGACCGCATGTTGCAGATCCTGTACGGGCCTTTCTGGATACAGAAAATGTTCGACTGCTGCCCTGACCAGCACATTCTCCAGATCTCTCACCAACGGAAAACGTCTGGTCAATGGTGGCCGAGCAACTGGCTCGTCACGATACGCCAGTCACTACTCGTGATGAACTGTGGTATCGTGTTGAAGCTGCATGGGCAGCTGTACCTATACACGCCATCCAAGATCTGTTTGACTCAATGCCCAGGCGTATCAAGGCCGTTATTACGGTCAGAGGTGGTTGTTCTGGGTACTGATTTCTCAGGATCTATACACCCAAAGTGTGTGAAAATGTAATGACATGTCAGTTCTAGTATAATATGTTTGTCCAATGAATACCCGTTTGTCATCTGTATTTCTTCTTGGTGTAGTAATTTTAATGGCTAGGAGTGTAATTATTTCCCTCGGTTTACTAAATGAAATGTGCTGTTGCTTGGCGATTGGGCATTTTCTGAACCACAGCGCGCCCTCGTTACACGAATGCTGGGACCTTAATGAAATGCCATCAACAGGTCCCGCGCGCCTCTTTGTGGTCGCCGTAGCTGGCTACCACACAGCACGGACCGCTCGCCAGAAGCCATTGATATTCCCGCGCGGCGACTCCTTGAGATACGGCCGGCGCAGTCTATCGGCGACGTTAACGCAAAGCCACGCGAGGCAACGGCGACGCGCCGCAGCGAGTCTCTGTCTGAGGGCGCCCCTCCCCCCCGCCCCCTCCCCCTATCTGGTTTCCCGTAATCTCCGCGGGGCTGCGGGGGACGTGTGCTGAATCCCAGACAAAGGGACTGTGGGCTGATGAGGGCGGGAGGAAGCCGGATCGGGTCGAAGGGCGGATCCCCTGACCCCTTCCCCCCTACTGCGGCCACTGACTCACTGGATGGAACAGGTCGAGCTGTCCTTACAAGACGGGCCATTACTTTGACTCAGAGAAGGAGTGCCTCGTCATAGCTCGTAACAACTTGCAGGACTTAGGTCACTGGACTCTCCCCTTCCTACCTCTTCCCGTTGCTCATCATTTTGTCTGCTGTGTATGTCTCCCACACGTGAAGCTACGACTCCAGTTAGTAACATTGTACGACTTTGTGTTTGAGTATATACGAGGTCGTTTCGGTAAGTAAGGTCAGGTGGTGTTTCTAGTATGCCCTTCCGATCGCGTCATGTTGCTCTTTTCAGTTCTGAGAAGACACCGAGCTTTTAAAGATACGTAGGACAATAGTGTCTCCCGCCAAGTATAAGAGCCTGCGGCGAGGTGAAGGTGTGAAACCTATTGAAATTCATCGACGAATGAAGGTTCAGTACGGTGATGCATATTGTCACAGCAGCAAGTCTACGAATGGGGTAGCAAGTTCGCAAATGGTGTGAGTTCAGTAGAAGATACTCCTTGTCCAGGTCAGACACAACGAGTTGTCACTCTACAGAACATTGCAGCAGTTGAAGCCATAGTGAAGGAAAACCGCCGAGTGACACTGAATGACATTGCAGCATGTTTACAGATTAGTCATGGGTCAGCACACCACATTGTGCATCATGTGCTCCAGTTCCACAAAATGCCTGCAAGATGGGTGCGACTGCAGCTGACTCCTGAAATGAGAGAACGACGTGTTGATGCTTGTGAAGAACTTCTTCGGCGCTTTGAACAAGGAAGTGATGGCTTCCTTGCAAGAATCGTTCCTGGGGACGAAAGCTGGGTTCACTTCCACCAACCGGAAACGAAGAGAGCGAGCAAGGAATGGCGCCATTCCTCATTACCAAAACCAAAGAAGTTTCGAACAGATCCATCAGCAGGGAAGGTTATGCTGATTCTCTTTTGGGACGAAAAAGGCGTCATTTTGGAGCACTACATGCCCAGAGGAACAACTGTCAAGAGTGCATCATACACAGATCTCCAAAAAAATCATCTGCGACCTTCAATCAAATCAAAGCGATGTAGATTGCTGTCATCAGGTGTCCTTTTGGAACATGACAATGCAAGGCCCCACACTGCTCGTACAACAGTTGTAACAATCGCAGACATGCATTTTGAGTGTCTTCCTCACCCACCATACTCACCAGACCTTACCCCAAGTGATTTCCGTATGTTTGCACCACTCAGGGACACAATGAGTGGAAAGAAGTTCCGTTCTGATGAAGAGGTACGCCACGCGGTGCATGAGCGGTTGCGCGGACTTCCAAAAGAAATCCCTTTGGATTTATGCACTTTGTAACCGCTGGAGGACTTGCATTGAGAGTGGGGGAGATTGTGTTGAAAAGTAATACAGCTTTGTACCACTTCTGCACAGTAAATAATATTTTTAAAAATATTTAAGATTTTCCTTTGACTCACCCTCGTATGACAGATCATACTCGCCAACAAACGAATGTACCATACGATAAAATGACAATCACATTCACGCAGTTATTTACTTAGTTACGAGTTATATCGAAACAAGCTGAAGATAACAAAAGTAATTAAGAGTAAGAATTAAAAACAAATTTCACGTCTGGTACACAGTATTCCGTAATTTATGTGCCTAGAAAAGAACAAAACCTTTTAGATTGCACTACAGTGAAGCGCATGGTGAAGTCATACTGTTATAAATTAGCGTTAATATTATATTAATTATTGAACATAAAAGGAGATACGCAGCAAAGTGGGGGTTTTGGGCTGAGAGAAACTAAAATTATCAGAATAACTGGAAAATTAAATGAATGACAACAAATAAGAAACAGCCGCATAAAATTTGGAGAACCCGTCAAACTAAATTCTAAAAGGAAATCCAGTCCATGACAAAGGGATGTCTACAAAAAATAAAGAATATTGGAATCGATAACTAGAATTAATCTATGTAGGTAAATCTCAGTTACAGATTCCAAGCGCTCCATGATTTATATGAAAATTACTTTTGCAGTTGTAGCCACTGTAACGTAATACCATTTCTGCATTTGTAATTGCTCTCTAAAACTACTGCATTGTATAACAAAAATTGGAAACGGTAACTAGAACTGACCTTCTACGTCAATGGTAGTTACCGATTCCAATATCAGTAACCTTTTTTGGAGTAGTTCAAAGAGCAGTTACATATGCAGAAATTATATTAGCCTACATTTTAGAGCAAACACGTACTCAAAAAACGATCTAACTAATGAATCATTGAATGGCAGGAATTGGTGACTAGAACTGATGTATATAGAAGGTCAATCCTAGTAACTGATTCGACTTTTTTATGGTTCATAATTTTGGACATTCTTGCAGTAAATCTATGAACAACGTTTTTGTAGGATTTCTAGATTTCTTATTGATCTCATAACTACCACGAAAAGCTAATAAGTGTTGTAGCTATACCTTTCAAATTTTGCTCGTTTTCATAGTAATGAAGATAGTAACACCGTATGTAGAAATCCTGTAACACTTCAGTGCACGCACTTGTTGTTAAGACAATCTGAATAGCGAACTGTGGAACTGGTGGAATGGGTAACTATAATTAATCTGTATAGTTCCAGTTACCGATTCCAGTATTTGTTAGATCCTACTTTTTGTCAGTTTTCGTTACTTGTGAACTCGTCCCGTTAGATTCAACAATTAGTATTAAAAGTGTACGCTGATTCATAATGTTATGAGTTCACCGTGTGCTGTACTGTACTGGTGTTAAAGGTTTTCTGTGCTTTTCTTGGTCGTATAAATTACGATTGTAATTTCTTTGGACATGTATACTTCTCTTTTTCTGTTCTTATTTATTTTCGTTACCTTAAATCCTTGTCGGCATAATTTGTGGCTAAGTAATTAATCACGTGAACTGTGTTTGTAAAATTATTGTACGCTACATTCGTTTGTTTACGAATATGATTAGTTCAAAATGTTTAAATGTGTGTGAAATCTTATGGGACTTAACTGCTAAGGTCATCAGTCCCTAAGCTTACACACTACTCGTCATCATCATCATCATCATCATCATTTAAGACTGATTATGCCTTTCAGCGTTCAGTCTGGAGCATAGTTCCCCTTATAAAATTCCTCCATGATCCCCTATTCAGTGCTAACATTGGTGCCTCTTCTGATGTTAAGCCTATTACTTCAAAATCATTCTTAACCAAATCCAGGTACCTTCTCCTTGGTCTACCCAGACTCCTCCTACCCTCTACTACTGAACCCACGAGTGTCTTGGGTAACCTTGCTTCTCCCATGCGTGTAACATGACCCCACCATCTAAGCCTATTCGCCCTGACTGCTTCATCTATAGAGTTCATTCCCAGTTTCTCTTTGATTTCCTCATTGTGGACACCCTCCTGCCATTGATCCCATCTACTAGTACCTGCAATCATCCTAGCTACTTTCATATCCGTAACCTCAACCTTATTGATAAGGTAACCTGAATCCACCCAGCTTTCACTCCCATACAACAAAGTTGGTCGAAAGATTGAACAGTGCACAGGAAACTTAGTCTTGGTACTGACTTCCTTCTTGCAGAAGAGAGTATATCGTAGCTGAGCGCTCACTGCATTAGCTTTGCTACACCTTGCTTCCAGTTCTTTCACCTAAATTATCCTAAGGACAAACACACACACACACACACACACACACACACACACACACACCCATGCCTGACGGAGGACTCGAACCTCCTCCGTGACCAGCCGCACAGTCCATGACTGTAGCGCCTCTGACCGCTCGGCTAGTCCCGCGAGGCTATGATCAGTTGCTTTCAAAGATTGCCTCTATGTAGCGTCTCTGCCTTAGAGGTGACGTCATTGCTCAAAGCCGAATAGTGGAATCGGACACTAGAATTGATCCTGTTGGCCGCACACTTCAGGGGCAATGAGGAAGCCCATGCAGTGTTTTCAAAGGGAAGTGTTTGATCGACCGCCGTAGAGCCTGACCGTGGCTCCCTCCTATGCTCCTCTCTGCTCACATGAACCACTGACGATGAATACAACATTTTGCCACAAACAACAAACTGCAGACCATGTAGAGAAGTGCCGGAAAGCACAGGCGGCTGTCCTCTATGACAAGGATATTCTAAAGTTGTTACAACGCTACAGAAGCGGCGGTTAGAAAGGTGTAACAAACTGTAGCAAATGAATCATTTCTGATTTTCACTGTGGTTTCCATTTCGCGACTGGTTGGAACTTGCATTCCTAATACTCTTCGTATGTTTCAACCATCTGCACTATCGGTCAAAATTTTCGATCGTCTATAACAGCTGTGGATGTGTGGTTGAAACTGGGATTTCGTTTTGAATATTCTATCATATCCTCAACGTGATAGTAAAACAAATAAAAACGTGTAAAGACTAAGAGCCTCTGTTGTGTATATAACTGGTTGTTTCCGTAGAGGGGCGATGATTAGTTGCCACAATACTGATTTGCCTTTATCTAAGACAGTTCTATCTGAATGGGCCTCATTCCTTCAGCTGTCTTGGAAGCAGTGAGGGCATTAGGTTACAATACCTTGGGTACATCTAGCATTGTGTTTGTATACCAGAGCAGCCTCATATCGCATTTTCTCGTACTGGTGCCTAAGTAGGAGATTGAAAATCTTGTTGAAATTGTGCTCTGCATCAGGAAGACTATTACAGTAGGACAATTGCAACAAAAGATGACATACTCCGTTCAAATGGTTCAAATGGCTCTACGCACTATGTGACTTAACATCTGAGGTCATCAGTCCCCAAGACTTAGAACTACTTAAACCTAACTAACCTAAGGACATCACACACATCCATGCCCGAGGCAGGATTCGAACCTGTGACCGTAGCAGCAGCGCGGTTCAGGACTGAGGCGCCTAGAACCGCTTGGATACAACGGCCGGCTATACACCGTTCTAGAGTGGTCTATACATTGCAGCAGTTCAAGATAACTGGTGCCAGTGCGTTTTCTCGATCTGGAAGACCCCGAATAACATCATACAAAGAAGATGAGTTCATATGTGTACAAAGTAAACCAGAGGACTAGTACCGCACCTAATATTCAGGAGGAAGTAACTAGCATGCGAGAAGCTCGAATCTCTGTCTTGACAGGGCAACAGCGTCTTATTGAACGAAGTTCGAAGGGTGCGTATCTACCATAAAGCCTTTATTATGCAATAAAGATAGGGTTTAAAAATGTCAGTGGGTACAATAACGTAAAAATTGGAACTACAGCAGTGATCCAAGGTGTTACTAACCGACACAGCAAAAGTTGAAATATTTTTGGAAACTCTCATCGCATGTTTGTTTGTCCACGTCGTGGAGAATATATGATGGGTCAGTGTGTGTCACCAACGGTGAAGCATTGTGGAGGGTCGAGCATGATATGGACATGTTTCACTGGAGATGAATTCGATATTCTAATGAGAATTAATGGAACATTAAAGAAGGAAGACTATCACAGGATACTAAACAACAATGCAGGCATCTGGCAAGAGACCTACTGGTCGTGGGTTTTTTATGCACCAGGACAATGATCCCAAACGTGTTCTATGTGAACAGTACAGAGAAATGTTGAGAACTGAAGAACAGGATTTGGACATGGTAGCCACCTCACATAAATGTCATTGAATTCGTACGCGATGAACTTGACAGGGAGGTCAGAAAACTGAGGTCATGTAATGTTGATGATCTATGGAGTAATTTACACACGTGTTGGAGTACAATATCTACAAAAACACTACAAAATCTTATCTCCAGAAAAACAAGAGTTTGCGCCTCTGTTCTGAGGGCAAACTGTGGATACTTTGAAGAGGCTAAAATATGAACCATATCGTATTGCACGTATGATAGAGCAAGAAAACCTTTATTTTATTGGTGTAATTAGTTTTTACGATGTCTTTGTACACTGAAATAAAGTATATAGCTTTTATCAAGGGTGATCGGAAACTTTTGACTGGTAGTGTGTTTGTTGTTTCTGTGACGGTAAGTAATGCAATTAAGTGTGAACTGATACAACACGTTTGTGCAAGGAAGAAAAAATTAAAATTAAAGTGTCAACTGATTACGGAATATGGGTAAAATATTTCCCTCTTCAAGAAGGCACAAATTTATTCACTGTGGAACCATATCTTTAAAAAAGTCTTTTAAAAAAAGTCTGAAAGACGACCACGCCAAAAACCAGACAGGACTTATATCCGAAAATGGAATGTAGCCATACCAGATCAAAATGGGTTTGCCCATCCTTAGAGCAATACGCTTGACGAAAATACCAACAAACCATATACAGAGATTAAGTTAATACGTTTTGGGATACAAGCCTGAAGTAGTACAAATCTGTTGCCGGCCAAAATTATCACAAAAGCAAAATACTAAATAGGAATCGGTATCTGGGCAGCCACTTCAAAAGTGCACTTAGTACATTTTTTAAATGTAAAACATTCTAAAATACACGGAGGTAAAAAATCGCAGTACCAGAAAGGAGTTATCCGATATAAACGGAACTTGGTAGGCATGTTTCCACATCATTTCAGATTTCTCACCAGTCGCCTAATAGTTGCACCAGTAGTGCTACAATGACGATGCAAATCAGATTTGACTTAAATACATGCTGTAACGGTCGTGAGTATTAATTACCTTTGAGACTGAACGTGATGAACCGATGTTAGTCATGAATACCTTTAAGGCGACAAAGGCACCATTATCAACATCTCACTGTGTTCGAACGAGGTCGTGTAACTGGTCTACGATAATCTGACTGTTCCTTCTGCGATATTTCAGAAACACGTGACAGAAATGTAGGCACTGCACATGACTGATGGCAGCGGTGGTCGCGAGAAAGTACAGTCACAAAAATACCAGGCTCGTGATGGGCGCGTTGCACTACGGAAATAATAGACCATCGTCTTCGGCCTGCGGCTCTGGCACATCGTACTCCATCTGCAGTAGCAATTTGATCAGCAGTTGGTGCCACAATGACGCGACAAACTGTTACATGTCGGTTATTTCAAGGACAGCACAGAGCCGAACGTCTTGTAGCCTGCATTCCACCTACTCCCAACCAATGCCATTTGCGATTTCAGTGGCGTCAAGCGAGAGCTCACTGAATGGCACGGTGGAGGTCATGTTTTCTGATGAAAGGTGCTCTGCCTCGGTGCCTGTAATAGCCGTGTCTTGGTTAGAAGGAGATATGTTGAGAGTGTCTGCATGCTAAACACACTGGACCTACACCTGGATTTATGGTCTGATGTGCGATTTTGTGTGACAGCAGGAACACTCTTCCCACGCATCCTGATTGCAAAATTGTACATTATTCTTGCGATTCGACCTGATGTCCTGCCATTCATGAAGAGCATACCGCTGGGTGTTTTCCAACAGGATAACGCTCGCCCAAATAATTCTGCTGTAAACCAACACATTCAGAAATTTGATCAGCAGTTGGTGCCACAATGACGCGACAAACTGTTACATGTCGGTTATTTCAAGGACAGCACAGAGCCTTGGCCTACTTTGTCACCAGATCTGTCTTCACTCGAATACATACGGGACACCATCGGACGATAACTCCAGTGTCATCCACAAACAGCATTAACTGTCACTGTACGGACCGACCGACTGCCACAGGCACGGAACTCCATCTTACAAACTGACATCCACCACCAGTACAACACCGTTAATGCATTTTTGAATGCTTGCATTCAACAGTCTGACGGTTACACCGGTTATTAATGCACTAGCATTTCACATTTGCAATGGCTTATCACGCGCTTACATTAACCTGTGAGCGTGCAATTTTAATCACTTAAATATGTTACATAGACAAAAGTATTCGAGAAATTTCTTTACCCTACATTAATTATTATTATTTTTATTTTATTTTGCAGTTCTATTCCGTTACTTTATTATAAAGTCAATATGACACATACATAAAAAATGGAACCTAAAATGATTACTATTCTATCAGTTTTGTATCGCGGTGTGCATATTAATTGCCATAAGTGGGGAACAGTAAAATGCCACGATCCTCGGAGGGAATGGATGTAATGTAATTCACTGTGGTTTACAGAGCATAGAAATAGCTGTAAATCAAAATGCAGTACAAGATTCGGAAATGTTGTCCTGGCATGTCTTCCTCCTTAACTAGTTCAGTATAATGTGAAGTAAATGCAGCCGCTAGGTGCACAGAGTTTTCAAGACGGGTCTGTAGTCCCTACTCTCTTCACAGTAAGACGCTTTGAAGCATTACATTTACTGCACTCACCATGCTGATATGGCAGTTCTATGTCTCGTTTCAGGAGCCCTAATTTTTATTTTCTTCTAGTGTATATTGTTACTGGTTGCCGATTGTTATGCTATCAGAAAGCCATTCGGTGATAACCGTTGTCCGGGAAGAAGGACGACAGAGTAGGTAAACAATCAATGCTCAGTTGAAGTCTTTGAAAGTAGATATGTTCCTGTATAAACAAAGAGGCACAAACAAACCACTTAAAGTAACTTGTCGTGATCATTGCTTATTACACAGTTTCTATGCAAAATACGCAGAGAATTCAGAAAATAAATTTGACATGTTGTCTCAAGCTAAGACCATTGTGTAACAAAAGTCGGACGGACGGAGTACACAATCAGGGTGTCCTGCAAACGCAATTCTGCAGCGGTGCGGTTAACTGTTGCATCGCAGTGTGCGAGTGAAACAGAGCGACAACTGGGAACGTCTCCAAAATAGAACAGGGCGCTAAAGTACGATTCTTCTGGGCAAGACGTACACAGATTCATGGACAAACTCTAGCGGTAAATGGCCCAAATGCAATGTAGCACGCAGCCGTAGTTAAACGGTGCCAAAAATTTGACCAAGGCCGCGCAGATGGAGATGACGTTGATCGAGAAAGAAGGCCACGGGCGTCAATTACAAACAACGCTGTCCATACTGCATTTTCGTCTGCATGAATGATGTGGGTTACAGGGGGAGAAGGGGGGATGGGCATTTTCTAACGATGTCGACGTTCACGCAGCTATTGTAGAATGTCTCGTGGACAAGGAGCGGAGATTTATCGTCAAGGAATTGAACGATCCGTGTAATGTTCCGACCGTTGTCATGTATCTGCGTCACTTTGAAGTGTTGTGCAGCATTTTATAAAAGTTATTTGGCTGCCATAACAACGTGGAATTTACTATTTAACCCTTTCAGACCCAGTGGCAACAGCTGTGTACGTCTACTTTTAATGTGTCTTAGCTGCAACAGAAGAATTTTTTTTCTTAATGGAGACCTGAAGTATACATTTGTGAATGTTCTACCTGTTCATGGTCCGCCTCCGTAGCGCAGCGGTAGCGTTACAGCCTACCACGCAAGGGCGCCCAGGTTCGATTCCCGGCAGGGGACTGGGTGTTGTGTGTCCTTCGTTATCTTGTGTGTCCTTTCATTATCAGTGACATGCAAGTCACCGAGGTAGCGTCAACTAAAATGACTTGCAATGCGGCGGCCGAACCCCGAAGTAGATATCCAGGCCAATAAATGCCATACGATCATTTTATTTCGTTTCATCATGTGCAAGTGCTGCCAACTGTTGGTCATCGCTACAAAAATATCAGCAATCCAATGCAGTAGTGGGCTGAAGCTCATGACCACCAGAATACATGGATTTTCGCTGTATTACACTGTATAATTCACTATTATTATTACTGTTACACATTTTTGTCTCCAGGACTGTGATTATTCAGTTTTTTCTTGTTTCCTTCTTCTTATTCTCTTCCTAAACCTCTTCATTCTTTGGGTGTGTTCTTACTTCCCTTGCTCAGTCCATATTTTGTCTGTTTTCTTCCTTTCTTTTACATAAAATTTCGTGTTCATGATATTGTTTCTGATATTGTGTCTTTCATTTATCACTTCAGTACTGATCCCTGCTTCTTTTAGGTCTTCTTCTATTTCTTGAAACCAACTTTTCTTTATTGAACTGTCTACTACGTCAAAAATCCTGTTTGTGAGTGTGTTGTTGTTCATTCTATGTATGTGTCCATTGAAGGTTAGCCGGCCACGGTGGCCGTGCGGTTCTAGGCGCTCCAGTCCGGGGCCGCGCTGCTGCTACGGCCGCAGGTTCGAATCCTGCCTCGGGCATGGGTGTGTGTAATGTCCTTAGGTTAGTTAGGTTTAAGTAGTTCTAAGTTCTAGGGGACTGATGACCACAGCAGTTGAGTCTCATAGTGCTTAGAGCCATTTGAACCATTGGAGGTTAGTCGGCGTTTTCTGATCATGTCTGTGAGCCACTGTATAATTTAACGTTGTTACTGTTATGAACCATGGACCTTGCCGTTGGTGGGGAGGCTTGCGTGCCTCAGCGATACAGATGGCCGTACCGTAGGTGCAACCTCAATGGAGGGGTATCTGTTGAGAGGCCAGACAAACATGTGGTTTCTGAAGAGGGGCAGCAACCTTTTCAGTAGTTGCAGGGGCAACAGTCTGGATGACTGACTGATCTGGCCATGTAACATTAACCAAAACGGCCTTGCTGTGCTGGTACTGCGAACGGCTGAAAGCAAGGGGAAACTACAGCCGTAATTTTTCCCGAGGACATGCAGCTTTACTGTATGATTAAATGATGATGGGGTCCTCTTGAGTAAAATATTCCGGAGGTAAAATAGTCCCCCATTCGAATCTCCAGGCGGGGACTACTCCGGAGGACGTCGTTATCAGGAGAAAGAAAACTGGCGGTCTACGGATCGGAGCGTGGAATGTCAGATCCCTTAATCGGGCAGGTAGGTTAGAAAATTTAAAAAGGGAAATGGATAGGTTAAAGTTAGATATAGTGGGAATTAGTGAAGTTCGGTGGCAGGAGGAACAAGACTTTTGGTCAGGTGATTACAGTGTTATAAATACAAAATCAAATAGGGGTAATGCAGGAGTAGGTTTAATAATGAATAAAAAAATAGGAATGCGGGTTAGCTACTACAAACAGCGTAGTGAACGCATTATTGTGGCCAAGATAGACACAAAGCCCATGCCTACTACAGTAGTACAAGTTTATATGCCAACTAGCTCTGCAGATGATGAAGAAATAGATGAAATGTATGACGAGATAAAAGAAATTATTCAGGTAGTGAAGGGAGACGAAAATTTAATAGTCATGGGTGACTGGAATTCGTCAGTAGGAAAAGGGAGAGAAGGAAACATAGTAGGTGAATATGGATTGGGGGGAAGGAATGAAAGAGGAAGCCGCCTTGTAGAATTTTGCACAGAGCATAACTTACTCATAGCTAATACTTGGTTCAAGAATCATGAAAGAAGGTTATATACCTGGAAGAATCCTGGAGATACTAAAAGGTATCAGATAGATTATATAATGGTAAGACAGAGATTTAGGAACCAGGTTTTAAATTGTAAGACATTTCCAGGGGCAGATGTGGATTCTGACCACAATCTATTGGTTATGAACTGCGGATTGAAACTGAAGAAACTGAAAAAAGGTGGGAATTTAAGGAGATGGGACCCAGATAAACTGAAAGAACCAGAGGTTGTAGAGAGTTTCAGGGAGAGCATAAGGGAACAATTGACAGGAATGGGGGAAAGAAATACAGTAGAAGAAGAATGGGTAGCTCTGAGGGATGAAGTAGTGAAGGCAGCAGACGATCAAGTAGGTAAAAAGACGAGGGCTAATAGAAATGCTTGGGTAACAGAAGAAATATTGAATTTAATTGATGAAAGGATAAAATATAAAAATGCAGTAAATGAAGCAGGCAAAAAGGAATACAAACGTCTCAAAAATGATATCGACAGGAAGTGCAAAATGGCTAAGCAGGGATGGCTAGAGGACAAATGTAAGGATGTAGAGGCTTGTCTCACTAGGGGTAAGATAGATACTGCCCACAGGAAAATTAAAGAGACCTTTGGAGAGAAGAGAACCACCTGTATGAATATCAAGAGCTCAGATGGCAACCCAGTTCTAAGCAAAGAAGGGAAGGCAGAAAGGTGGAGGGAGTATATAGAGGGTTTATACAAGGGCGATGTACTTGAGGACAATATTATGGAAATGGAAGAGGATGTAGATGAAGACGAAATGGGAGATAAGATACTGCGTGAAGAGTTAGACAGAGAACTGAAAGACCTGAGTCGAATCAAGGCCCCGGGAGTAGACAATATTCCATTAGAACTACTGATGGCCTCGGGAGAGCCAGTCATGACAAAACTCTAGAATCTGGTGAGCACGATGTATGAGACAGGCGAAATACCCTCAGACTTCAAGAAGAATATAATAATTCCAGTCCCAAAGAAAGCAGGTGTTGACAGATGTGAAAATTACCGAACTATCAGTTTCATAAGTCACAGCTGCAAAATACTAACGCGAATTCTTTACAGACGAATGGAAAAACTGGTAGAAGCAGACCTCGGGGAAGATCAGTTTGGATTCCGTAGAAATGTTGGAACACTTGAGGCAATACTGACCTTACGACTTATCTTAGAAGAAAGATTAAGAAAAGGCAAACCTACGTTTCTAGCATTTGTAGACTTAGAAAAAGTTAACTGGAATACTCTCTTTCAAATTCTGAAGGTGGCAGGGGTAAAATACAGGGAGCGAAAGGCTATTTACAATTTGTACAGAAACCGGATGGCAGTTATGAGTCGGGGGGCATGAAAGGGAAGCAGTGGTTGGGAATGGAGTGAGACAGGGTTGTAGCCTCTCCACGATGTTATTCAATCTGTGTATTGAGCAAGCAGTAAAGGAAACAAAAGAAAAATTCGGAGTAGGTATTAAAATTCATGGAGAAGAAGTAAAAACTTTGAGGTTCGCCGATGACATTGTAATTCTGTCAGAGACAGCAAAGGACTTGGAAGAGCAGTTGAATGGACAGTGTCTTGAAAGGAGGATATAAGATGATCATCAACAAAAGCAAAACGAGGATAATGGAATGTAGTCGAATTAAATCGGGTGATGCTGCGGGAATTAGTTTAGGAAATGAGACGCTTAAAGTAGTAAATGAGTTTTGCTATTTGGGGAGTAAAATAACCGATGATGGTCGACGTAGAGAGGATATAAAATGTAGACTGGCAATGGCAAGGAAAGTGCTTCTCAAGAAGAGAAATTTGTTAACATCGAGTATAGATTTAAGTGTCAGGATGTCGTTTCTGAAAGCATTTGTATGGAGTGTAGCCATGTATGGAAGTGAAACATGGACGGTAACTAGTTTGGACAAGAAGAGAATAGAAGCTTTCGAAATGTGGTGCTACAGAAGAATGCTGAAGATAAGGTGGGTAGATCACGTAACTAATGAGGAGGTATTGAATAGGATTGGGGAGAAGAGACGTTTGTGGCACAACTTGACTAGAAGAAGGGATCGGTTGGTAGGACATGTTTTGAGGCATCAAGGGATCACAAATTTAGCATTGGAGGGCACCGTGGAGGGTAAAAATCGTAGAGGGAGACCAAGAGATGAATACACTAAGCAGATTCAGAAGGATGTAGGTTGCAGTAGGTACTGGGAGATGAAGAAGCTTGCACAGGATAGAGTAGCATGGAGAGCTGCATCAAACCAGTCTCAGGACTGAAGACCACAACAACAACAACTGTTATTTTGCATAGTAATTATTGGATCGTCATTTCACTATTTATCTCTTTGTGAGTGTTTTGTTGTTCATTCTATGTATGTGTCCGTAGAATGTTAGTCGGCGTTTTGTGATCATGTCTGTGAGCCACTGTATAATTTAACGTTGTTACTGTTATTTTGCATAGTAATTATTGGATCGTCATTTCACTATTTATTACAATAGAGAATATTTAATAATTAGTTATTTTAGTCCATAAAATGAAGCCAAGTGTACAAAGTGTGTTTTGGAAACATGTACATAATTTTGTTGAAATCTTGGATATAAAATCATTAAAAACCAGATAAGAGCATTACTACACAAATAAAAGTTTTCCTTCCTGCAGAAAAAATACGGATCTGAAACGGTTGATATATCCCTACATATCTTTTACTTGTCTTTGATGGATCTCTGAAATTCATGCAAAACTGTGTTCAGGGAAGAGTAAGGGTACTAATGGGAAAGGGATCTTTTCTAAGATTAATTGAGAAAATATGAAGATTGGGAGGAGGCATGGTCCATAGGTTAATCTGCTACGAGCATACTGTTCCTTTAAGGGGTACAAATTCTTAAGGAAAGTGCTTTTCTTCATTGAGCTTCTCAGGTCAGCTCCAGTCCCTTAAGTTCGAATCATTTAATGTGAGGACAGAGATTGGTTTGTATATCTAAGGAAATGACAGAAGTAAGCTATTCTTAATGGACCACAACTATGTAAACAAACAATTTGTTCCTCCAAAAGATTATTCAACAATCAGCACTCTAGATTGAAAAATTCCCTGAAACAGAGAGTTGAGAGATGACCCAACACCATCGCTATGTAGAGATAACCGATGGCAGATGAACTGCTCTTCCCCATGTGGAAAACATTGAATCGAGATCACTGTGTGTCCCGAAATACACTCCTGGAAATTGAAATAAGAACACCGTGAATTCATTGTCCCAGGAAGGGGAAACTTTATTGAGACATTCCTGGGGTCAGATGCATCACATGATCACATTGACAGAACCACAGGCACATAGACACAGGCAACAGAGCATGCACAATGTCGGCACTAGTACAGTGTATATCCACCTTTCGCAGCAATGCAGGCTGCTATTCTCCCATGGAGACGATCGTAGAGATGCTGGATGTAGTCCTGTGGAACGGATTGCCATGCCATTTCCACCTGGCGCCTCAGTTGGACCAGCGTTCGTGCTGGACGTGCAGACCGCGTGAGACGACGCTTCATCCAGTCCCAAACATGCTCAATGGGGGACAGATCCGGAGATCTTGCTGGCCAGCGTAGTTGACTTACACCTTCTAGAGCACGTTGGGTGGCACGGGATACATGCGGACGTGCATTGTCCTGTTGGAACAGCAAGTTCCCTTGCCAGTATAGGAATGGTAGAACGATGGGTTCGATGACGGTTTGGATGTACCGTGCACTATTCAGTGTCCCCTCGACGATCACCAGTGGTGTACGGCCAGTGTAGGAGATCGCTCCCCACACCATGATGCCGGGTGTTGGCCCTGTGTGCCTCGGTCGTATGCAGTCCTGACTGTGGCGCTCACCTGCACGGCGCCAAACACGCATACGACCATCATTGGCACCAAGGCAGAAGCGACTCTCATCGCTGAAGACGACACGTCTCCATTCGTCCCTCCATTCACGCCCGTCGCGACACCACTGGAGGCGGGCTGCACGATGTTGGGGCGTGAGCGGAAGACGGCCTAACGGTGTGCGGGACCGTAGCCCAGCTTCATGGAGACGGTTGCGAATGGTCCTCGCCGATACCCCAGGAGCAACAGTGTCCCTAATTTGCTGGGAAGTGGCGGTGCGGTCCCCTACGGCACAGCGTAGGATCCTACGGTCTTGGCGTGCATCCGTGCGTCGCTGCGGTCCGGTCCCAGGTCGACGGGCACGTGCACCTTCCGCCGACCACTGGCGACAACATCGATGTACTGTAGAGATCTCACGCCCCACGTGTTGAGCAATTCGGCGGTGCGTCCACCCGGCCTCCCGCATGCCCACTATACGCCCTCGCTCAAAGTCCGTCAACTGCACATACGGTTCACGTCCACGCTGTCGCGGCATGCTACCAGTGTTAAAGACTGCGATGGAGCTCCGTATGCCACGGCAAACTGGCTGACACTGACGGCGGCGGTGCACAAATGCTGCGCAGCTAGCGCCATTCGACGGCCAACACCGCGGTTCCTGGTGTGTCCGCTGTGCCGTGCGTGTGATCATTGCTTGTACAGCCCTCTCGCCGTGTCCGGAGCAAGTATGGTGGGTCTGACACACCGGTGTCAATGTGTTCTTTTTTCCATTTCCAGGAGTGTACAAAGTAACCCTGAAATGTTTCCCAATATTTTCAGAAGAAGTAACAGTCATAAGCCCCCGCAGACAATGACGAAGTAATCAGATGTGGTGTGTCTGCATTAACAGAACAATCACCACGCCACTTCCCTGTATAGATGGATCTGTTGATAAAATATCAGTAAATCTAAGTTTGTTAAATCAGCATATATTGGATAGATGCCATTTAATGCGGGCACGGGTAAATGAAGTAGCTCCATGATACGACCTAGTCGTAACAGGGATCCTAGAAGTACGACAGACGAGTAACCTTCCATTCGATCCCATAGCACTGCTGATACAATGACGGTAGTAGCGTGTCTGCTAGCAATCATAAATCACGCGGGTGAGGGGCGAACGATTTCGCCGTTGTGGCGTGCAGCCCTATCAACATTTCGGCGTAACAGCCGAACAAGCAACTCCATCCGAACTTCAGACGCCACGCCACAGCGGCGGGATCAGGAGGGGTGTGGTGATGTTGGAAGGAAGCGAGGGGTTGAGGCACTTTCGGAACTCCTAATGGCCGTCACACCGTGTTTGCTCTAACAGGAGTTACTAATTAACTCCCGAATTCCACTTTGATGGTTTCATTCTGCGCTCGGCTCCTCCACGCCAGACTTCTGCTGTCACAGCGCGATCCACGTCTTGTGGGTCAAACGCACCACTGGGAGACGCTGCTGCCTTTGTTGACGCCGCCTCTCTCCTTTGAGTCAACAGTTAACATTCTCAGGCAGTCTCCCAGCACTGGTCGGTTGGTTCATTAAATTCCGTCAGCCTTACAAAAAAGAAATTTCTTAATCGTACAAGGGCATACTTCTGAATTTGCTTAAAGATTTTCTTCCGCATGCAAAAAGAACGTTCACTGGAAATTATGTTGAAGATTCCATCCATACTTCCACCTCTAAACGAGATAAAGCAGGAAAACGTGTTCATTTCCATCGCTCTTTTGCTTGTTTAGTAGTTTTACAGTACTTTGTTACCGTACAGGGTATCCCATTTATCATGATCACCCAAATAACTTCTTTTCTATAACCAAAATAAAAAAAGTAAATTAAATGTTCAACCTCCAGGGTCATATTAACCAACATGACTGTCTCTCGAGTAACTTTGTTCATTAGAAAGTTACGAACGGTAGTATGCCTTTGTTAAATGGCACCTTATACTTGTTAATCTGTAATCTACTCCCTCTCCTCAATACCCATTCATTAACGTACGACAGGGTACCATTAACCTGCGCAGTACCAAGAGGAGGGGTTACTTTATCCCCACCTTTTGAAAATACTGTTATCTGGTCAGTTAATTTATATTTTGAAAAACTATTTATCGCTTTTAGTTATTTCTTCCAGTAGAATCCGCAAAAGTTTAATTTTTCAGCATAACTCAACCAAAAAATTTAGGTCTTGAAAGCAGATGCCACCTTTCCCAATGAATGTCAGCTTCAGTATTTTCAGGTTCTGTGCCTTACTAACACATCTGAATCTCTTTAAATAGTATGTTGCGAGTAAAAGTGAACAAAATAAATATCAAAATTTGCATTCCTTAATTTTTTTCACAGTGATAATAAAGTAACGCCCCCCCCCCAACCCCCATTGGTAGTACACATTACTAAAAGTACGTTGATATTGATGAGAGTGTGTCAAGAACAAATAAGGAATTTTGTTTTTTTCTACTTTTTTTTTGTGGTGGGCGTAAAGTACAACCCCCCCTCCCCCTCCCTCCTTCCACGTCGAAGAGGTTACGGAAAATGCGATGGTGTTGCTAGGGTAAATGTTATCATGACGTTATTAAGAGCTTACTATAAAACTAACTTTGAGTCTCCCATGGTAGCACATACTTTATTTTGCTTCTAGAAAAACGTTATTTGGGGAGAATAATAGAAATGGAGACCCTGTATGTGATATTAATCTGAACCTCCAACGTGTTCTAAACGCTGGTTTGCAAAATCTGGAAATAAATAAATGTAAATGAAATTTTTCATAATTCATCCTCGGTTTGAGATCCAAAAACAGATTTCTATAGTTATGTCTGATTATTCGTTAAGTACTCACACAAACCAGAGAGAGAATCACATCAGCAACATCTTGATTCTGTGAAAAATACATTAGGTACTCTTAGAATACTGAATTATATACTGAATAATTAGATCCAGTGCCATCAACGGTGACATTCACAAAGATGCAGTCGCTATTATAACGACATCAATTTCCTCATCAATTCTGAAGTTGTATTTAAATGTCTGCCTTAGTATGGAAGGTTTTTCATTCTAATCACCAATTTTTTAGCTTCCATATTCACTTACATCCGCAAAAATTCAGCAACTATAATACAAAATCAGGAAACTTTTGTGAGAAATCCATTCATCCAGTGGCTCAGTGATTCTGATCGTTCTTACAGTAATGCAGGCGTCTGGGAGATTAAATATAAGTTAGGAAATGACGAATCTTTTGAAAACGTCAGCAACTAATTTTTTCCCAAAGCAGAAATGGTTATTTTAAGAGGTGTCTTATTAAAACTTCATTGTCACTTATTTTTGTTGTTGATAGCTTCCAGTACATTAATTACCATTTCCATAAAGTCAACTTTACGGTCTTCTCATTCTGTTCATAAACCTTCCTGGTGAACGTATACTTCATTGCTGCAATTTGTGCGCAATTGATCTTCAACCCTCTGTCATGTGCGAATGTTGTCTTCATCGAGTACAGTCTTTCTTATCAATTAGTCTTACTTAGAAGTAAATTATTTATATACATTTGACTGTAGCATATCATGATGGAATTACACTCACTGAAAAAAAATAGTGAAGTATATACAGGGAAAGAAGGAATCCTAATGAAACTTCACAGGTTCAGAGTGTGAGCAAAATAAAATTCAATTACCAAAGAGTGTATGAACCGATTCAGTGGTATAACGTTGCACTTCCTATTGCATGGACAGATACAGTGATTCGATTGGGAAATGCAGCAAAAAGCCATTTTATCCTCTCCCGCAGCAAGCTGACCCACATCTGTAGTAAACAGTTCCCGATAACCTGTAGAATATGCTAGATTAGGTGTACTTTTCGTTCCAATTCATCCACAGTGATGAGATCCTGTGGGACACGACAAAAAGCAAAAATACACAATAAATATTTACAAAACACGAACAGATATGCTAATGTGCCTTCCACAGATCCCAGATGAAACTACCTTTGTGCATAAAAAACATTTCACAGCACTTATTTACAATGATCGCATTACTGCACGAAATTTGGACAGAAGTCAAGTTGTACACAGTATTCACATTATGTGATGTTATTAATAGTATAGTCGAATCAAGAAATTCGCCAATAAATTCGTCAGTGGAGCAGGAAATGGCCACCAATAAATCCATTACACCCTTTTCAAACTGAACTTTACTATTAGTTGAACTTGTTATGGCTGCTGCCATGTGTCTTACTAAATACTGGTCACCTTTCTGAACCAAAGTAAGTGGCTTTAAATTTTGTGAGAGCCATTCTTATTTGTGGTGCTGATTCCATAAACTGAGATGTTGGTTTAAAAAAAAAAACTGTTAACTTCTGACAAATGGAGCAGGATGACACTCAATGTTGCAAGGAGACCATTACCTGTTGTCGGACAGCAGGAGCAGCTGTGAACGGGCTACAGTGTGCTTGGTGAACAGTAAGGTGATCGTCCCTTGTGGTGGTCAGACACGGGCGACCGAAACACTGACGACGAGAATGCCTGGCCCAACGTTCCCATCGCATCTTCGGGTCGTTCACAGAGACCTCTCAACATGGGATGCTGTTCACAATCTTCACATACCCTACTGGACCTGGTAACAACACCAAACACGGACAACACTAACGCAATCTGGTGGTCGTTCCTGTCACAGAGATCTGCTACTCTAACCATGTATTTAGCGGCCGATGGTATGTAGGCACAAGAAGTTACACTGACAACAGACCCTGCTTTCTGTGTGCTTCACTTTCTTTTGTGAGACAGTAAATCTGTAAAACCTTGTGAAGTAGTGTGTAGCTGCCATATGTCTCAATATGACATCTATATACCGGTATAAACAAATTCTTCATCTGTTAACAAAGAAAAAAGCATTAACGTAAGTTATCTATGACGGCTGGCTATAATAAGGTGATTGCGTCAGTGCTGCTCATTGCACCTTGGAACACGTGTTATGCATTTTCAGTAACATGGGACCTGAGATATTAAATACACCTGAGGATGTATCTGCACGGTACGAAACTGGTTGTACCAGACAGCGATTACGATAAAGCACCTAATGTGGCAAATTCGACTCTCGTTGAATTTTACCAGCATTTCAGCATCTCAATATATTTTAATTTCACTGAGTGTTCCTTTCAATACGTATAAAGAAAAAGCATTCCACGTGGTACTGTCGTGTACTTTTTACCATGGGATGAAGATAACGAACTTCAGGTATTGCTTGAAAAAGACAGGTCTACGTGAACAGAGAATAGAAGGTAACTGTCATGCTGTATCTTGGCGAGGGTACGGACGCCTAGAAGTCTTATCATTGTGTTGAAGTGAGAGACTGGAAGCTACCAGGGAAAGCATCATTACCTTCAATTTAGTGACTGATAATAGGGGTAAAAGTTTCCACTTGGTGTCAATGTTACATACATGCATGTGCAACAAAATCGATTCGTACATGTTGTCGCGCACGTAGAAGCATCACATACATTTTTGCTTTGTAATTTAAACATTTCACGAATTCAACTGAAGATAAAAGTAGCTGATGGAGTGCCTAATGGAATGCTACAGGATATACCTTGTGCTTGTGAGCCAACTGGGTAGGCTGTGTTGACCAAAGCAGCATGCCACCACTTCCATACTATCGTTTTATTCTCTAGTCGTCTGTTACGACCATCAGTACAAACTCCTCGTTCCGCAGCTCGTGGTCGTGCGGTAGCGTTCTCGCTTCCCACGCCCGAGTTCCCGGGTTCGATTCCCGGCGGGATCAGAGATTTTCTCTGCCTCGTGATGACTGGGTGTTCCCGTGATGTCCTTAGGTTAGTTGGGTTTAAGTAGTTCTAAGTTCTAGGGGACTGATGACCATAGATGTTAAGTCCCATAGTGCTCAGAGCCATACATACTACAAACTCCTCACCGTGCTGCACGAAGAAGGTGGGCCAGGGTGCATCTGGCATGGGATTGGGGTCACCAGAGCATCATTTGTCTGAAGCGTGATCATTATCGCAGAAGAGTTTGGGAGCGATCAGGTATGAATCTAAGTCTCATACATGCACGAGAGAGCTGAGTAAGGCGTGTTTCTAACCGATACGATGTTCGTAGGTCAGACTCCTCTCATAGAAATCGAAGAATATTCGAGAACTGTGCAGTACAGTACAGTGTAACGTCTCAAACTTCGGCTTTTCCCGCCATTTTTATCGAAATAAGTTATGCGAATGCTGGTGGGTGACTTTTTCGACGACTGCTGTTGTCGAAGACGTCAGCCGGCTGCATTCCCAAAAGTCATATGAAAGATATAACCTGATTATTAATCTAATAAGACATCACACACTAGCGCTCCAGAAATAATTCTTCCCATGCTCCATCCTTGAGAATAACGAGAGATAACGGCGCAATAAAGAGTACCCGCTGCCTACAATGTTGTAGTGTTTGACGTAGTATTGACGTAACTGGTAAGAGTTAACTTTTATAAAACAGAGAGGTATCGAATAAACTGGTTACTTCAGCCAGTCGTAACAAAAATGTTCCATTTCAATGCATACTGTTTCTTTCGCGGTTGGAAAAATTGTTTACTATTACAAATTACGGATACGGCAACACTGGGGTGATTGCTAATAATACAATCTTAAATTCGAATTATAGCAAATCATGTTAAATCATGAGTTCAGTTATTTCGTCTCTGTAACAATGAACTGAACTGTGTTACTTTATCTCTGTAGCTCTGCAAATGATACTGATGTTTTCACAGTATGATATTGCACATTCTTAAACACGAAAGCTTCGTTACCGCAATCGCACCCTCATCGCGAGCGAAAGGAGTAGTGATTCCACAAGATATGTATTTAATGTCCGTTTGTCCGCGTAGGTCTATGTGCTGGTGATGGTAGTGTGAAGGGTCATCGTCTGTCAGTAGCTTGAAGACCAGGCACTTCGAGTATTTCCAACACTGAGTCACTGTATTGTTTTGTCGTTTTAACGGTGACATTACCATTGGTATTTTATTCTCTCAGTTAGTATTTTGAACGGCTCACCCCATAAGTTACACTATAAACTGGTCCTGGCGAAATTGTTCCAAGTCCTACAAGGTAGGTACATTGTAGCAATGTGTGTGATTATTGCATTGTGATCGCTGTATGTTCGTCTGTTACGTACTTGCCTGGTCAGTGATATGTGTAACAAACGTTTCGATAGCAGATATCTGTGTTTCTGATACCTCTGGCGATTCAACGGATGTCGCGCCTTTCCCTGCATTATTAAGCAGAAAAAGGCTGCATTCATTCATGATGTCCGTTATTACTTGTCCTTTGGCATCTGTCCTATTCATATGCCAGAATGTTGAACGTGTATTAATTAACGTACGTGAAGATGAGTAGTCTTTTCTCCCTGGAGAAACATCCTGTTTCCCTAATTATGTTTCCAAAGGCTTCAATATCGTATGTGTATGGTTTCTATAATTACCTGACTGTCCATGATCCCTTCCCAGTGTAATATCCGCTGTTACAAAATGTTCAGTATATAATTGTGTTATTTATGTTGCTGTAATTCGTGTGTTTGTTACCACAGTTGCCTTTGGCGTGGTTTACTTCTGTAATAGTCATATTTTGTGTTCGGAGACCGTCAAGTGTGTAGGGGTCATGTAAACAAGCGACATTGGCCTGTACTTCGTCCATACACTTGCTTAGTTCCGCACTAACCATTCTACACCACATACAATTCAGTTATGCAATTCGTGGCGTGATTTATCTTTCGTATGCAAAACCCTTGGGTCCAGTTTCTTTAAACTCGAAGTAAAAGCTCCCGTGTGCTCTCAAAAAAAAATGGTTCAAATGGCTCTGAGCACTATGGGACTTAACATCGATGGTCATCAGTCCCCTAGAACTTAGAACTACTTAAACCTAACTAACCTAAGGACATCACAAAACACCCAGCCATCACGAGGCAGAGAAAATCCCTGACCCCGCCGGGAATCGAACCCGGGAACCCGGGCGTGGGAAGCGAGAACGCTACCGCACGACCACGAGATGCGGTCCGTGTGCTCTCACTAAATCCTTGTAGGTGTTATGTGGGTGCAATCCCTCTCTCCTCCGTATGCAGGAGTCTACAGAGCATCTGTTTGTCAGTTGGGAGGTTTTCTGTTTATAGGATAATGTTCCGTAGTTGGGTAACATATTTTCTTTTCTTTTGGGTGATTAATTCGTATTACTGACCGCAAGGCAGTTTCAAATGCATTTCTGTTTTACGCGTAAATTCTCCTCAAGGTCCTATAGTCAGTTGTTGTTCCTTTATCGTGTTCCTGTTCATTGTTGGAGTCTTGTGAGATGTTGGTTTGCTCATTTGTGTTTTTCATTGATGTTTCTGTGATAGTCGTGTTTGCGTTCTCTGTTGTTTGTACCTTGTAATAGCTTGGGTTTGTTGCCTGTGTTTGCTATTGCCGCATCTGTAGCAGTTTTGTTTATATTCGTTGTTTGTTGGTGGGTTATCTGATAAGTGTAAGTTTTCGATATGTGGTTTGTATTTTATAGTTTCTGTCTATAAGACGTCACATTTATGTTTGCCTTCTTCTATTGTTTTAGTCTCACAGTCTTATCTGTTTGAGTCATGGATACCGCCACCATGAACAAAGCGTAGAGGTTTTATGTACAGTTTGTACTTTGTGGTGTCCTATTGTTGATGATATTGTGCTGATTTGTACGCTTCTCTTTGTTGCTGTGTTAGTTTATTTTGAATCTTCTTGTGGTGCTTGTTCTTTTTCTGACTGGTGTGTTTCATATCATGCTGTAAATGTGTCTCAATGTCTCTCAAATGCCTGACGTATTTGCATGTTTGTAGGACCCCGTTGTCTTTTCGTGGCCCCTGCAGACCTCTTCGTCTTGCAGGTCCTCCATTCTTAGAAGTCTCACAGTCTGGAAGGACGCCCGTTGAACTATGTTACATTTAAGCAGCATAGCTACGCAGTATTCAATGGCACCTTGTACACACGCCTCATCAGCGTTACATGAAGGTATCTGTTCTGTGCTATTTCAAGTAATGGTATTGATGACACTGTGTCGGTATCTGGGTCAGTGATATGCAGTAGCCCCATTCTCTTCCCCCTGGATACCTTGCGCCGCCAATCACTTGATTTGGTACATGGTAATCTGCACTGTTTGCATAGCCGTCCTTTGGTTCCGACCGCCGAGGCAGCCGTCTAGGTGCGTGCGGTGAGCAGGGGAGAAGACTTGGCGGCTGCTGACGCGTTGTTTGCCCTTGCCGCTGACGTCGGGGTTGGTGCAGTGCTGCGAGACGAAGCGCGTTGCGCCGTGCTGACGCGTGAGAACGAACGGACTGACAGCGAAAGACTGACATGCACCAGGCTGTTGGAAGGGCAGCGACCTTTCCGCTCATGCTGAGGACAAGCGCTGACGGAGGAATCACTAGAAAATTTTTATCACTCTTCCTATGTGTACAGGGTTATTACAAATGATTGAAGCGATTTCACAGCTCTACAATAACTTTATTATTTGAGATATTTTCACAATGCTTTGCACACACGTACAAAAACTCAAAAAGTTTTTTTAGGCATTCACAAACGTTCGATATGTGCCCCTTTAGTGATTCGGCAGACATCAAGCCGATAATCAAGTTCCTCCCACACTCGGCGCAGCATGTCCCCATCAATGAGTTCGAAAGCATCGTTGATGCGAGCTCGCAGTTCTGGTACGTTTCTTGGTAGAGGAGGTTTAAACACTGAATCTTTCACATAACCCCACAGAAAGAAACCGCATGGGGTTAAGTCGGGAGAGCGTGGAGGCCATGACACGAATTGCTGATCATGATCTCCACCACGACGGATCCATCCGTTTTCCAATCTCCTGTTTAAGAAATGCCGAACATCATGATGGAAGTGCGGTGGAGCACCATCCTGTTGAAAGATGAAGTCGGCGCTGTCGGTCTCCAGGTGTGGCATGAGCCAATTTTCCAGCATGTCCAGATACACGTGTCCTGTAACGTTTTTTTCGCAGAAGAAAAAGGGGCCCTAAACTTTAAACCGTGAGATTGCACAAAACACGTTAACTTTTGGTGAATTGCGAATTTGCTGCACGAATGGGTGAGGATTCTCTACCGCCCAGATTCGGACATTGTGTCTGTTCACTTCACCATTAAGAAAAAATGTTGCTTCATCACTGAAAACGAGTTTCGCACTGAACGCATCCTCTTCCATGAGCTGTTGCAACCGCGCCGAAAATTCAAAGCGTTTGACTTTGTCATCGGGTGTCAGGGCTTGTAGCAATTGTAAACGGTAAGGCTTCTGCTTTAGCCTTTTCCGTAAGATTTTCCAAACCATCGGCTGTAGTACGTTTAGCTCCCTGCTTGCTTTATTCGTCGACTTCCGCGGGCTACGCGTGAAACCTGCCCGCACGCGTTCAACCGTTTCTTCGCTCACTGCAGGCCGACCCGTTGATTTCCCCTTACAGAGGCATCCAGAAGCTTTAAACTGCGCATGCCATCGCCGAATGGAGTTAGCAGTTGGTGGATCTTTGTTGAACTTCGTCCTGAAGTGTCGTTGCACTGTTGTGACTGACTGATGTGAGTGCATTTCAAGCACGACATACGCTTTCTCGGCTCCTGTCGCCATTTTGTCTCACTGCGCTCTGGAGGCAGAAACCTGAAGTGCGGCTTCAGCCGAACAAAACTTTATGAGCTTTTCTACGTATCTGTAGTGTGTCGTGACCATATGTCAATGAATGGAGCTACAGTGAATTTCTGAAATCGCTTCAATCATTTGTAATAGCCCTGTATTACAATATGTAACAAGTAACCGCTAATAGCATTGTATAAAATAATACACCCGGCACTCACGAACGTAAATACCATCTGCTCTCACTCAACTTTAATCTTAGAAAACTGCTCAGGAGCAATGTTTCAGTGCAGTAAACTCTGTGTATCACGTTGCATTATCCTGCTGGTACATGTCATCGTGCTCAAGGATAAAGTAAACTGTAGGTACATCAGGACTTGTTCCCCAAGGATAGATGCACACTTCTGTCGATCCATTGTGCCTTCTAGATTGACTATCATCCAGCAGAATAAGGCGAAAACATTCCCCCTTGCTGCAACGCTCCCCACTACCTCCTTGTTGCAGGGTGTTTGCTTTCACATGTCTGACGTCCGACGTTTATTGATATGGGACAAGCCTACATGAGAGACACATCAACCCCTATCACAAGAGCAAGCGTAAATACAAATTACCACGCACCAAATCAAGGGGTTGGTGGCGTACGGTATCCTGGAGGTAGAGAATGGGGCTACTGCATATCACTGACCCAGATACCGACACAGTGCCATCAGTATCATTACGTGAAATAGCACAGAACAGATACCTTCATATAACGCTGATGAGGCGCGTATACAAGGTGCCATTGAATACTACGTAGCTACACAGCTTAAATGTAGCACAGTTCCAAGATCATCCTTCGAGACTATGGGACTTCTAAGAATGAGGATCCTGGAAGACGAAGACGTCTGCAAGGGCAACGAAAAATCAACTAAATCGCATAAACATGCAAATACATCCGAGAGCCATTCATACACATTTACAAAAAAATATGGTTCAAATGGCTCTGAGCTCTATGGGACTCAACTGCTGAGGTCATTAGTCCCCTAGAACTTAGAACTAGTTAAACATAACTAACCTAAGGACATCACAAACATCCATGCCCGAGGCAGGATTCGAACCTGCGACCGTAGCGGTCTTGCGGTTCCAGACTGCAGCGCCTTTAACCGCACGGCCACTTCGGCCGGCACACATTTACAGCATGATATGAAACACAGCAGTCAAAAGAAGAACAAGCACCACAATAACATTCAAAATGAACTAACACAACAACAAAGAGAAGCATACAAATCAGCACAATATCATCAACAACCAAATTCGAATACGGCACCACAAAGTACAAACTGTACATAAAATCACTACACTTTGTTCATGGTGGAGGTGCCCATGATTCAACCAGATAAGAATGTGAGACTATAATATTAGAAGAAGGCAAACAGAAACGTGACGCCTTAAAGACGGAAACCAAATACAAACAAAATATCGAAAATATACACATATCAGATAAACCAGAAACTCATGCGTGACATAACCACCAACAAGCAACGAATTTAAACAAAACTGCTACAGGTGTGGCGATAGCAAACACAAACAACAAACACAGGCTATTCCAAGATACAAACAACAGAGAAAAAATACGAAACGTAAACCCGACTATCACAGAAACATTTATGAAAAACACAAATGAGAAAACCAACTGATCACAAGACTCGAACAATGAACAGGAATGCGAAAAACGTAATTCATCTGAGAAAGCCGCCTGTCCCCCCCTCAGTCGACGTCCAGTTGCATTACTGGCGTACAAATCACAGCCTTTGTCGTCGATGAACAGCGTGGGTGCATGACAGCCCGTCCGGTTAGCCGTGCGGTCTACCGCACCCATTTCCGGATTGGGAAGGAGCACCTAGTCCCTGGCACCAAACCACCCGGTGGACTTGTACCGAGGTCCAGTGTGGGAGGGCGGAGGGGTGAAGTGGAAAGCGGAGTCACCGTGTGGTTGTGGACCACTGTGGCCTCGGCGTTTCTATGCCCCGGTTAACATACAATACAATACAATGAGTTCATGACCCAGACGCCTGCTACGGAGGATCATACGAGCAAATGTCTGTTGAACGTTCATTGAAGGAACACTGTTGGTATACCCTTGGTTCATCTGGGCAGCCAGTTCAACAGCTGCACATGCATTCGCGCCTACACATCTCCTCCGTCGTCGTCCACACCAGCCATCTATGGCCCATCATGCACCACAGCTGTCTTAACGTTGGTTTTGATGGCGTCGTTTTGTCATTCGTGGTATGCTTTAACCTCAGCGACACGCGAACAGACTTAGTCACTTCGGAAATACTTCTACGTTTGTTCTGAATGCCAGTGATTGTGCCGTTTTGGATGTTAGATAAATCGCTCCGTTTCCGCATAACGAAACTAACCGCGTTGTTTTCCGCGTGCATCCGACACAGTTTATATACCCTCCACTTGGCGTCTGCCAACTGTGAGCAGTCGTTGCTCATTGAAGTCGAATCTAAGCAGTGGTCACATTAATGTAAACTGGCCATATGTTATTGTTCTGTATCCCTTCCGTAGTCAGGATCAGTAGCACACGTCCATGCGGTGGCGGTCTACTGTGAGGTCACCGGTTCGAATCTTGTTGTTAGAAGAAATTTTTACCGCAGCATTCGATCGCACAAAAGAGGAAACTGGGCATAGGAAACTGGGGGACATTAGCAGTCAGATCTTATGACACATATATTTAACTGTGCATCTTGATTGCATTAGTTTTTTTTTTTCAAAATGATCGGTTTCCATTCACCATGAACCATCCTCAGATCTTCAGACAATAGTAAAATAACTAATCAATACATACTCTACGAAATATGGTGCGTTTCTTACCACCAGCAAACGTAAAAGTTCAAAAACTTACTTGATTGTATCAATTGTAAGAGTAAGTCATCGAGCTATCAGCAAAATTTTCATGGTACGTCACCTGATAGAGTAGTGGTTTAGTAGAACCACTTATTATTATACCTAAGTAGGCTACTTCAAATACATGGCGTCTGGTACATTTGTCACATCTGATTAAACACGTACACCGATATTCAATTAATAATAATTCTTGTCTGTTTGTGAGAATATTTTTCATGTAGACATTTAACTAACATTTTTGGTTACCCAGGCTTGAGAAACGGATGGTTACATTTCCGTAAGTTACTTTAATAATATAACGTGATTGTTAATCGAATGACAGATCTCTCTCCAGCGCTCAAGAAATAATTTTACCCATGATCCATCCCTGAAAAGATCGAGAGAAAATGACCCAATTAAAAGTACCTGTTGTCCGTAATATTATAGTAATTGACGTAGAACTTTTATGAAACATACGGGTATTAAATGAAGTGTTTCAATCAGCAGTCGTAACAGAGATACTCCATTTCAATGGTTACTATTTATTTCTCAGTTGTAAGAAAGTTTTGGTGTTATAAATTAATGCAGTATTATAACTCTGATGTTTTTGTGGTCTGTACAATGCAGCCCTTTATGATTATCCTGTGCAAGCCTCTTCACCTCCAAATACCTGTAACCTATTTGTACATTATCTCAGATCTACTTACTGTATCCATCTCTTGTTCCCCCTCCGCGAATTTAATGCCTCATCTCACCCAGCTCCTCTTCAATAATTAATTTGTGATCCATTGTTGTCTCAGTATGTGACGCAGCAACTGATCCCATCATCTAGTCAACTTACGCACAAATTTCTTGGCTCCCCAATTATATTCAGCAACTCGTCTTTAGATACGTTATGCACCCATCTAATCTTTAACATTCTTCTGTAGTACCATATTTAAAAAGCCTAAATTATTTTCTTGTTTAAACTGTATGTCGCCCATGTTTCACTTCCATATATGGTTACACTCCAGAGAAATACGTTCAGTAAAGACTTTCGATGAACAATTTTCTCTTCTTCAGAAATTTTCTTCTTCCAGTTGTCAGACTACATTTCGTATTGTCTCTTCTTCGGTCATCATTTGTTACTTTGCTGCCCAAATAGCAAAACTCATTCCGACTACGGATCATGAAAGCGTTATAAAAGACTGAGCGGCGTGATTTTCCAGTATAATTAAATACTGGTAAGCATAATCAAGAGTGTATTTTCTCATACTACGAGAGTAAGTCAATTATTATCCGCAAAGCAGCTATAAAATTAATTGTAATCAAATAGCAAACATACAAGAAGATCATTTTTCGACATAGTCTTCTTGCGTTTCAACGCACTTGGCACATCGTTGCACAAGCTTCCTAATTCCCACATAAAAGAAGGTTCTCGGTTGAGCTGCCAGCCAGGAATGCACCGCTTCTTTCACTGCTTTGTCCGAAGCAAATCGACGGCCCTTTAATGCCTGTTGGAGTGGGCCAAACAAGTGATAGTCAGATGGGGCAAGATCGAGACTATATGGAGGATGATCCAGTTCTTCAAATTTGGGTGTCTGCAGCGTTTCAGGAGTGTGAGCAGCAGTATGCGGACAGGCATTGTCGTGCAACAACATAACACCTATTGACAGCAATCCTCGGCGTTTACTTCGAATTGCAGGCTTTAGCTTGGCAGTAAGCATCTCCCTGTAGTGTACACTGTTTATTGTTGTGCCCCTTTCGCCATAATGTACCAGTACTGGACCTTGTGAGTCCCAAAAAACCGTAAGTATCAGTTTTCATGCGGACGGTTGGGTCTTGAAGTTTTTCTTGCACGGTGAATTTGGATGTTTTCATTCCATACTCTGTCGTTTACTCTCCGGCTCGTAATGATGGATCCATGTTTCGTCCCTAGTAATGATCGTATCCGAGAAGTTGTCCACTTCGTTACCATAGCGATGCAAATATTTTTGCAGATGTCCAAGCGCGTTTGTTTATGCAACTGTGTGAGTTGTTTTGGGATCCATCTTCCACAAACTTTATGAAACCCAAGTCTGTTGTGGATGCTTTCGTAGGCAACCGTGACTAATTTTCAGACGATGTGCCACTTCGTCAACAGTTAATCGTCTGTCTAAGAGAATCATTTCACGTGAACGCTGAATGGTTTCTTCATTTGCGGCGGTAAAAGGTCGTCCAGCTCCTTCATCGTGCATAACACTTGTGCCACCGTTTCCGAATTTTTCAATCCATTCGTAGTCACTCCGTTGTGGTAAAATATTGTTTCCGTACTGTACCGAAAGTCTTCGATGAATTTCGGCCCCTGATACGCCTTCCGACCACAAAAAAAGGATCACTGAACGTTGATCTCCTTTGGTGCAAATAGACAGAGGAGCAATCACGATTAACAGGACGGCAGCGATAACGAAACTAATCTAGCAGCTTGAAAATTGCAAAGCTGTAACAATAAATAAACAAAGCATGCGTCAACAACGTAAAACAACAGCACTACCAAATTAAAATAAAATATAACTAAACTGCGGATAATAATTGACTTACCCTCGTATCTTTGGGCTGGACAACATTCTTCATGAAACTGATTTAGTGACACGGTCACGTGGTAACTCCGACAGGAGTTTAAAAGTAAAAATGCGTTTTCTGTTGTTCTTGCTGTAGAATGAACCTCTATCATCACGATGTCTATGCTGCTCAAGCCGTTAAATGCTTCACCGATATTTTGTACATTTTATTAGTCGTGTACTGCCATTAGAAATTTGGTATTCGAAAGGAAAGATTGATGTTCGACTTTTATAAATTAGGAAATTACTCTTCGGACCGCAATTGTTGTTACTAATTTATTGCCAAATACATCTGAGCAACGTGGCAGACCTACGCCCGAACCAAACATAGCGTCTCTTAACGCATGCGTCTGTGCCTGTGATATTTTGCTAGTACTACAGTCAATAATGGCCACTTACACCATTCTGTGGTACACACAAATATTTCTTTAGGCCGGCCAAAGCTCTGTACTGAAATGACAGCCTCACTCATAGCACCAAAATCTTACTAGGAGCCTGTTTCTATGATGGTACAGAAGTTTCACTCTGACCCAGATGAACGTTGATGTACTTGCGAATTTGTGACTGTAATTTACACTTCGTTCTAGAAAGAACCCTAAAACGTTTTGCTGAAAATGATGTTATACTCTATAAGGGAGTATTACCTCGACAAACCTCGACAAACAAATTGTCAAGTCTTGAGAAAATATCAGTGTGGTAGGCCTACATGGAATGGCACCATTCTTGTATTCATAAATGTAAAATTGGGCCCTTAGCGAAACACATAATCGTACCAACTTGTCGCGATAATTAAGTCAACTCGTACAAATATCAGGGTGAACCAGTATGTGGGGATACGAATGGAATTATCACATAGGCTCTGTCGTAGGTAAGGCATGTTTCAGTCTTTCTTTTATGGTAGGGCACCTGGGAAATACAGTCAGCCTACAAACGAGAGAGTGCTTAAAAGACGTGCGACCCATCTTAGATTTTTACACAAATGTATTTGGCCGCAACCGTATAACAGAAACGTGGGTGTTGAACTTATACAGAATTCTGCATAACTGTTACAGGTTTGTTTGACTTGCAGAAGAATGTTGCATGTTACAGAAAACTGAAAGACGGACGTTACCTGTCCCGTGAAAGCTTCCTAACAGACCAACTAGAACCAGTATCACCAGTGAAACCTATGAGTAAATCATGTCCCGTTCTGCAACGTTCCTTATGGCCCGCGAATACAGAGATAGACATATTACAAAGCGCAGTCATTCTTCCCATGATCCACACGCCACATGAGGCTGTACCAAAATCTACAGTTTCAGGAAATGCTTCTTTATTTGTGTATAAATACTTAACATCATTGGGGCTCCTTTGTTGAGGAAAGCATTCTTCACATGTACCAGTCACTTGTGATAACTTCAGTGTAAAGTTCGACCATTACGTATGGTTTATATCAACAGTTAATGTGTTATATTTGACAAGCTCGAAAGCTAGAACGCATGCAAGAAATAAAAGAAAATATTTACAAGTACTTGAAAGCTCTCCCTCTGCTCGAACATTCCATACCTGTGACATATTATGCAAATAATATGCCATAAAAACCTGATATTACTTTCTTGTTGTGTCAGTATCCCATTGCATGGAAATTTTTATTGTTTTCGGTGTACCTTGAACGCGTGTAGGATGTTGAATATAAGGCTTCCATATGTTTGCTATAGACTAACTTAATCTACCACCCTAAATTCCTTTGTACAGTGTGTTTCGAAGAATAAGAGACAAACTCATTCCATTTGTAGTAGTTTTAGTTGAATACCATAAAACTGGCAACATTCACGTTAAAGGGCCCTGATCAGTTGAAACACAATATCCATTAATTGATCTGCTGCTCTCCCTGTAACTACGACAGTTTTGAAGTAGGCAAGGTTTCGCTCAAACATCGTAACGGTTCTGCATATTATATCCGATGTACATTTTAACAACTTTTTTTTTATTAATCGCTATCTTGTCTATTTGTCTTTTCAGTACAAATTCTGCAATTGATTTTAAGTTAACTTCCGAATGAGCTAGAGGCTTGTAATTTTAAACGTAACTCTGAAAAGGATGACGTTTCCAAATGACATTATTGTCGGTGTTTCCGGTAGGGTGTGTGCACTTTAACGACATTGCTTTTATTTTCGTTAAAGATAGTATAATAATTATTGCTTTTAGTTAATTAATTTGCCTCTCTTTAACTGTCTTCTGTAAGTACGAACTGTGTTGTAGAACCTCTCTCTTATTTACGTGTGGTAATAAAAAAAAATTCACTTTCAAAAGAATTACGTACATTTAAGAATTACGTGAACTCATATTAACTGATTAAGAATATATGGTTGAGAATTAAATCCTTTACATAATTCGGAATTGGCACACATTTTCTAAATGCAGTGTTTTTTATTTTTTTTTAATATTGTCTGAACTGTATCCCGGCGTTAGCTATGGAACACAAGATTATTTCTATTAGCAGAAAATGGTTAATTATTGCCAAGCCGACATTTAATTATCACTGATCAAACCTACTTCGCTATACATTTAAGTTATTTGAAAGAACCAAAATTGTTAAATTTCAATGTTAACTAACATTAATTATCCGCCTACGAAAGCACAAACGTATAATTAGTTTAAAATTCATCAGTCTCAGGATCGCTGTAAAAGAAGAACAATTTCTTAATTCACTGTTAATTTTTATCTATCTGTTCCCGATTGACGGGTTTGGTTAATTTTTCCTTTAGCGGAACAATTTTTTAAATGTGCCGCCGCTGCAAATCGATCGGTCGCGGCAAAGCCCAGCAACACCGCTAAAAATGCTGAAAATTCTTTAAAGAAATTTTATAGATGACATGGGCAAGCTAATTTACATTAATAATACACACTTTTGATAAATTCTGATATATTTAGATCAAACAATAACTGAACTCACATTAATTTGTAACGCCTCCTCTAATGGCGGCTAAATCTAGACAGAGACAAAAGAAGTCTACCCACTGATAAATCGCTTCGACACGGCTTCCTCTCGCATTCAGCTCTATACAGAGAAGACCAAAGAATACGCTGTACATGGTTCTTTTATACTACTGCTGACTATTAACATTTCTTTGTAATTTGACAATATTATTCTCCTCTGGCTAAATTTCACATCTCTGTTATCGCAGATACTGACACATTTCACAATCACATAATAAATATAGAAAAATTACTATCGTAAATACAGAGAGAATATTACTACAAAAAATATTACGATAATAACAAATGTCTTTTACACAAAATTCAATAATATTTTTTGTTCAATAATTACGGTATATACAACTTGCTCAGAGCGGCGTATATGGTACAAATAAACTCTTGTTCATTAATAGCGTGAGTTTGCCAGGGAACGTTACAGCACGTAGTAACAGAATGCACTCCACCGCTGTCAGCGAGCTGACAGGCACGAATGAGGAGGTGACTATCGCTTTCCTATCTGTCTGTCCGGCACAAATTTTGAATTTGATTCTAAACTAACTTCCTGATGGGCCAGAGAATTGAAATTTTAAAAGTAACGCAGAACTGGATGACATAGTAATATTAACTCGCCTTTCTTGTCTCATGTTGTTTAACGCTGTCATTTCCCAATGAGCAAGAGAAACTTTCCACCTAAGACGGCACTGAATGACAATGCATTACTGACTCGTTTGCTTCTGTGGTGAGTGGCTGTTGGTTCCTCGTGTACCACAGACGTCACCACCTTTTCCTGTTCCTTTCACCAATGGGTGGAGGAAAGACCTATTGCTGGTAAGCCTCTGTTTCAAATCGACTCTCTCTAGTTTTACCTCCATGGTCTTTCCTCGAAATCTACGTGAGAGGAAGAGATATATATTTGTTTAGTCAGGTGAAGAGAGACTGAAGTAAACCTGAAATTTATCACATATTTCTGTCATAATTTCATAAAAATTGGTTGAAATCGACTGAAAAATTTCACATAGAAAAGTCTGAAAACCAGAGAACAATTATGTAAATAAAAATGAGTTTCTAATTAATACATTTCTGAAACACACTGAAATGTACGAAACAGTTATTTAAACAAAAATCGATTTTCAATATATTGCATTTTAAATCAGATTAAAAAGTAAATGAAAACAATTTTCTTAAGATAACATTTTTTTAAAAGGGACTAGAAAGTCTAAATCAACTTTATACCTCTTAGATCCATTTAAAAACATGGTATATTAAAAATTCATATTTACTGAAATAATTATTAAACTGCCATAAAAGCCTCAAGTGTCCTCGAGGGAATAAATGTAACATTATTTCACTTTCTCAGGCAAAGTGTAGGAGACATATCTCGTACGTTTACCTAGTGCCTTGACAAAGTGTGGTACAAAGTAGCTCACAGTGGAACGCCGCCTGCGAAGGACGCTGTCGATGAGCCATAAAGATAAGAGAGTTAGGGGGGGCTTGCTGTTTTACGGCCCTGGTTCCCAGTAAGCAGAGACGTCTCACCATCTGCTCCAAGACGGTGCGGAAACAAGAGAAAGATATCGCGAATTTTTTTGTGAAACTGGAGGGTACTTTTAGACGGTGTCCCTTTTGGAACAAGCCATAGCTCAACATATTCGTTCATGAAGAGTAGAATGAAGTTTAAGAAAATAGTCCGGAAGAATCAATGTAGAAAGAAGTGGCATTCTGAAGCACTGAGGAATGGTGAAAAGCATTTGAAATTGTCTAAAACTACAACTATGCGTAATGAACATCATAGTAGGCAGTTTAATTTAGGACGAAAGTACATCTGTAAAAAGGACAGTCATCGAAGTTGGTCAGGTAAAGACTGATAGAAGGAACATAGCTACAAAGAAACCACGGGTAACGGAAGTAAAACTTCCACTGAGTCGCTAAAAGATGGTTTAAAGCAATGTAAATCACTTAAAATGAAATAAATATGACGTTTTTAGGTTTAAGTATTATAGATTAATATTAAATCCCATCATAAATCTGGCCTGCAAGAAACCTCATTTTCATTCAGGGTTGGGTTGTTTTTGGGGAAGGAGACCGGACAGCGAGGTTATCGGTCTCATCGGATTAAGGACGGGGAAGGAAATCGGCCGTGCCCTTTCGAAGGAACCATCCCGGCATTTGCCTGGAGCGATTTAGGGAAATCACGAAAAACCGAAATCAGTAAGGCCGGACGCGAGATTGAACTTTCATTGAGGAAATGTGTTTTTTAAGCCAACTAACATTCCATGTCATACGGAGAGGTGACGAATATGATACAGGGAACATGCAAAGAACTAACTTAATTCTCTTTGTTATTCGGATATCTTGATATAATCTACATGCATATGTTCATTAACCATAACAAATTCTTCTAACAGACTGATTCTGAGTCAATCAGACTGACACAGTGAAATTCAGTCACGTCGTAAAAGCATTTATGAGTAACAATGTGTGAATAGAATGAATTTTCTCTGTGCAGCGAAGTGTGCGCTGATATGAGACTTTCTGAGGATTAAAACTCTGTGACGGACCAAGAATCAAACTCGTGACCTTTTCCCCTCGCCAGCAAGTGATCTACCGAATTTTTTTTACTTATTTTTTTACTAAGAACATACGTATAGTGAGCGAAAGCGACAACTGGGCTACCCAAGCACGACTCATGACCCCTCCTCACAACTTCCTCCAGTACGTCCTTAGTAAGCTGTGGCTAAGTTATGTCTTCTCAGTAATGTTTCTTCCCGGAGTGTTGGACCCCTAAGTTTCTCGGGGGAACTTACGTGAAGTTTGGAATTTGGGAGATGAGGTACTGGTGGAAGCAGAGCTGCGAGGACGGGTCACGAGTCGTCCTAAGGTTGCCCGACTGGTAGAGCCAGCTAGCTCAAACTCGCCAGCTGCTATCTGTAGGTGGAAAACCAAACACTCGAATTCAGCGACTCGTCCCACAGCGCTTACTGAGTGTCACGCACGAACTTGGCAACTTCTACAAGTTCGTGGCAGACCAACTGGACAAACCCTCACAAATCTGAAATTACAAATAACCTAAATTGGGACGATCACATAGATAATGTTGTGGGCATAGCCAACCAAAGATTGCGATTCATTGGCAGAACACTTAGAAGGTGCTACAGGTCTACTAAAGAGACTGCTTACACCACGCTTGTCCGCCCTCTTCTGGAGTACTGCTGTGCGGTGTGGGATCCGCATCAGATGGGACTGACGGATGACATCGTTAAAGTACAAAGAAGAGCAGCTCGTTTTGTATTATCGCGAAGTAGAGGAGATAGTACCACAGACGGGATACGTGGATTGGTGTGGCAATCATTAAAACAAAGGCGTTTTTCGTTGCGAAGGAGTTTTCTCTTGAAATTTCAATTACTGTTTCTCTCCTCCAATTACGGAAACATAGGGAGAAATGATCATCACGTTACAAAAGAGAAATCAGGGCACGCACAGAAAAATTTAAGTGCTCGTTTTCCCCGCGTCTTTCGAGAGTGGAACGGTAGAGAGACAGCTTGAAGGTGGTCAATTGAACCCTCTGCCAGGCAATTTATTGTGAAGAGCAGGGTAATGGCGTAGATGTATATGTGTAATTCATGCCTCAGATATTTGGGTGAGGAGATACATATGAAGCAATGAAACATTGACGTATGCATTCACAACCGTTACTCGTTCTTCATAGGGAAGCGCAACCTGCTGCCGAAATGTGACATTTGTTATGAATGTAATTTTCAGTTAGATAATGGGCAAATGTGAATTTTTGATATTGTATCTGTAAGCTGACCAAACAAGCAAAATCATAGTTCGTCAACACCTTGAAATTTAAGTAACTAAGCCACAAGATTTAATGTGCCTCTGACATTTTCACTGTTGTGGTCTTTGTACATTGAACTCAAATTGTTTCTGTCATTCGTCACCTGAAATATGTAGACAGAAATAATGCATGTGGAAATTTAAAAGTCAGAAATTTTTAACTTGCGAAACTTCAGCAGTGTACAAAATGATTGGTAATAACGTAATTTTAGGAATATAGTAATTTTCGAAGAATTGTATTCTACCGTGTTTTTTATTTTTGAAGCAAATTATACTCTGTATTAATTATGACCATTTATCGGTCAAAAGTAATACTGTTGTCTTAAAATAATAATTACCATTGCACTTACCAAGGTTGACCCAAATCAAACCGACAACCAGTAACTCTGATAGATGGAAAGCAAGCTTGATACGTTTATGAAGAGACTGTTCGAAGTCAGTTGCGACCATTTCTGGATTAGAAGAGAGGAAGCTCTTCCCACATTCTTCTTGAACATACGGTACAATTTTCTAACATTTTTTCATCTTCTTATGTTTTATAAGGCTGAACACAAGTGGTATGTAAGAACCTTAAGAATAAAGATGGATCATGAATGACTCGGGAAAGCGTTTTGCTCCATGTTGAAAAGTTTCCTGCTAACATAAGTATGTAGACTGGAGTAGGTAGAAACAACAATATGACCGTTTTCCATATCATTAAGGACAAAGACTTCACCTTTTGTAGATCTCTCCTCCATCTGCGAAAAGGCAGCCTGTATTTCCGTGGAGAATTTTGGTAGTTTCGGCGTACTCTCCAAACGAGCGAGAGTAATACTGTTGCGAATATACCTTACATCCTTCCTCGTTAATGTGTTCACGGTTTACGGATAGTCACCTACTTGTTTGAAATAAGTTTTGATGGTATTTCGTCTAAAGTTCCGCCTTTTGCTGTTAACAGGATTCTATAACATTCTTGTGTTTGACAAGTGTTCTGGAACCTTTGTCTGGTCATGAGTGCCTACCAAACGCGAAAGTAAGTTCTCCGTGCCTATTGTAAATAATTTAACAAAACACTGCGAATTTTTACCATAGCATCGCCATCCACGTTTTTCAACTCCTAAAACTCTTCTGTGAGGTCTGAATTTATAACCAACACATGTTAAAACTTGTATCACCACGATCACTAAAAATAGGTCGAAAAATATGACTTTCTGCCACACTTTTCGCTTCGATGACTGACTGGAACAACACAACGAAACACTATGTGAACCTGCACAGACGTTAGTGAGTTGTTTTAGTTCAGAGGGATGACGAGTTCGGTTAGAGCCAGCAACACCACTTCTGTTGACTCTTACCCACTGTCGGACTGTCCTGGTACCTGCGTACAGAGTTGCCGAGCCAGAGTGTGGGACTGACTGACCCTTTCAGCGTACCCTTCTCGGGATCATTAAAAGTTGCCGAGTTCGAGTCTGCCCATTAATGGCAATACGTGAGTATTATGGAATAAGTCTAATGTGAAGGGTGAATTTTCGGTTTAAGTGCCCTTCATTCACTGAAATTAATGTTACTAAGAGTTTGATGAGTTTGATACCATTTTTGTATCATTTAGCGTTGTGTACCTCGGTATTGGTAATAGAAAATCGGTCATTGCTGTGATTCGAATCAACAGTGATATCACAAGCTTAAGATTATTTGAATATATTCGATAGATTTGCTAGTGGAGGCTTCATTCTGAGTGTAGAAGCGGCTTTCGGCTGTGGTTGGAGTTGGCGGTCGGACCCTCACGCTGTTGGTGTTTGTGGGCTGCACTCATGTTCTAAAACTCGGAGGGAGAGGCGGCTCCGAAGAATTTCGAGGAACACTGGACTGTAGGGTGACTGTGGGCAATAGCAGAGGCACGTACTCGCTAGGGCTGGCGACTAGTCGACGCCTTAGACGCCAACTGATTTCCAAGAGACGGTGTGGTCGCGAACCTTTACGTGGAACTCACTTGCTAAATAGCAGTGGTTGTAGCTGTGGGAACGACGGTGCTAGAAGCTATTGATGTTTACCCGCCCAGGACTATGTGGTGCAGAGTGCATACGCCCAGCCCCGTCTCTACCTTTTTATGTCATTTTTATCAGGCCAGTCCTCGGGCTAGTGACGCCTTGTGACGTCACTATCGCTGAACATGCTTTGCCGCCGCTAGATTAGACAGCGATGCTATTGGCTCCAATGTATTAGAGACATGTTGGTAGAAGTTTGCTTCTTGAGGCGAAATTTTGACACTCGCGCCACCTTAGCGCTTCGGAGTGAGGTGCACTGCACTCTGAGCAGGACATTCGGGCGGCGACCGCCGCAGGGAAGAGTTTGATTCAGGCGGCGATAGCTTTAGATCGAGGTTCTAGTTTTGGACACCACCTCCCGTTCCGGTGGTAAGGTTCAGGTGGCGTGCGCAGTAGCGGGAGGTTCGACTTCGCGAATTCGGCCGACGACCGTCTTGCTAGGTTGCAGCCGGACCTGCCGTCGCAGGTTTATCTCGCGGCGCCCGCGCAGAACTTCGACGCAGCCGTGGTGCTGCTGACTGCCGGGTCCTGATCACAGTTTTCGTTGAGATAACTGGGCACTTTTTGCTGTTAGAAACTCTAGAGTACTAAGTTGCTGCAAGTTTTCTGTAGGACTCCGTTTCATTTCGATTGGTCAGTTTAACGCAACGTTTCTTTTGTCTCAGGGGGTGTGCAACCTTGTGTGATAGTAGTCAGACTTATTTTTCGTGTTACCCGTTTGTAGTTTTTAGTGCCAAGATTAGGCATTTTTGTACTTTTCTGTCAAGACTGGTTTGTGAGATAGGTTTATTCATTTTTAAACGGCATTTTGTGCGATTTTTACTATGTAAGGTAGGCCTCAGCGATGCAGATGGCCGGACCGTAGGTGAAACCACAACGGAGGGGTATCTGTGTGAGGGGCCAGACAAACGTGTGGTTCCTGAAGAGGGGCAGCAGCTTTTTCAATAGTTGCAGTGGCAACAGTCTCGATGATTGATCTGGCCTTGTAACTCTAACCAAAACAGCCTTGCTGTGCTGGTACTGCGAACGGCTGAAAGCAAGGGGAAACTACCGCCGTAATTTTTCCCGGGGGCATGCAGCTTTACTGTATGGTTAAATGATGATGGCGTCCTCTTGGGTAAAATATTCCGGAGGTAAAACAGTCCCCCATTCGGATCTCCGGCAGGGGACTACTCAAGAGGACGTTGTTATTAGGAGAAAGAAAACTGGCGCTCTACGGATAGGTAGGTTAGAAAATTTAAAAAGGGAAACGGATAGGTTAAAGTTAGATATAGTGGGAATTAGTGACGTTCGGTGCCAAGAGGAACAAGACTTTTGGTTAGGTGAATACAGGGTAATAAATACAAAATCAAATAGGGGTAATGCAGGAGTAGGTTTAACAATGAATAAAAAAACAGGAGTGCGAATAAGCTACTACAAACCGCATAGTGAACGCATAATTGTGGCCAAGATAGACACGAAGCCCATGCCTGCTACAGTAGCACAAGTTTATATGCCAACTAGCTCTGCAGATAATGAATAAATTGATGAAATGTATGATGAGACAATTGAAATTATTCAGGTAGTGAAGGGAGACGAAAATTTAATAGTCATGGGTGACTGGAATTCGAGAGTAGGAAAAGGGAGAGAAGCTAACATAGTAGGTGAATATGGATTGGGGCTAAGAAATGAAAGAGGAAGCCGTCTGGTAGAATTTTGCACAGAGCATAAGTTAATCATAGCTCACACTTGGTTCAAGAATCATGAAATAAGGTTGTATACATGGAAGAATCCTGGATATACTACAAGGTATAAGATAGATTACATAATGCTAAGACAGAGATTTAGGAACCAGGTTTTAAATTGTAAGACATTTACAGGGGCAGATGTGGACGCTGACCGCTATCTATTGGCTATGAACTGTAGATTAAAATTAAAGAAACTTCAAAAAGGTGGTATTTTAAGGAAATGGGACCAGGATAAACTGACTAAACTTGAGGTTGTACAGAGTTTCAGGGAGAGCATAAGGGAACAATTGACAGGAATGGGGGAAAGAAATGCAGTAGAAGAAGAATGGGTCGCTCTGAGGGATGAAGTTGTGAAGGCAGCAGAGGATCAAGTAGGTAAAAAGACGAGGGCTAGTAGAAATCCTTGTGTAACAGAAGAAATATTGAATTTAATTGATGAAAGGAGAAAATATAAAAATGCAGTAAATGAAGCAGGCAAAAAGGAATTCAAACGTCTCAAAAATGAGATCGTCAGGAAGTGCAAAACGGCTAAGCAGGGATGGCTAGAGGACAAATGTAAGGATGTAGAGGCTTATCTCACTAGGGGCAAGATAGACAAGATAGAAACTGCTTACAGGAAAATTAAAGAGACCTTTGGAGATAAGAGAGCCAGTTGTATGAATATCACGAGCTCAGATGGAAACACAGTTCTAAGCAAAGAAGGGAAAGCAGAAAGGTGGAAGGAGTATAGAGAGGGTCTGTACAAGGGCGATGTACTTGAGGACAATATTATGGAAATGGAAGAGGATGTAGATGAAGACGAAATGGGAGATAAGATACTGCGTGAAGAGTTTGACAGAGCACTGAAAGACCTGAGTCGAAACAAGGCCCCAGGAGTAGACAACATTACATTAGAACTACTGACGGCCTTGGGAGAGCTAGTCCTGACAAAACTCTACCATCTGGTGAGCAAGATGTATGAGACACGTGAAATACCCTCAGATTTCAAGAAGAATATATTAACTCGAACCTCATAGAAAGCAGGTGTTGACAGATGTGAAAATTACCGAACTATCAGCTGCAAAATACTAACGCGAATTCTTTTCAGACGACTGCAAAAACTGTTAGAAGCCGACCTCGGGGAAGATCAGTTTGGATTCCGTAGACTGTTGGAAAACGTGAGGCAATACGGACCTTACGACTTATCTTAGTAGAAAGATTAAGGAATGGCATACCTACGTTTCTAGCATTTGTAGACTTAGAGAAAGCTTTTGACAATGTTGACTGGATTACTCTTTTTCAAATTCTAAAGGTGGCAGGGGTAAAATACAGGGAGAAAAAGGCTATTTACAATTTGTACAGAAACCAGATGGCAGTTATAAGTTTCGAGGGACATGAAAGGGAAGCAATGGTTGGGAAGGGAGTGAGACAGGATTGTAGCCTCTCCCCGATGTTATTCAATCTGTATATTGAGCAAGAAGTAAAGGAAACAAAAGAAAAATCGGAGTAGGTATTAAAATCCATGGAGAAGAAACAAAAACTTTGAGGTTCGCCAATGACATTGTAATTCTGTCAGAGACAGCAAAGGACTGGGAAGAGCAGTTGAACGGAATGGACAGTGTCTTGAAAGGAGGATATAAGATGAACATCAACAAAAGCATAACTAGGATAATGGAATGTAGTCGATTTAAGTCGGGTGATGCTGCTGAAATTAAATTAGGAAATGAGACACTCAAAACAGTAAATTAGTGTTGCTGTTTGGAGAGCAAAATAACTGATGATGGTCGAAGTAGAGAGGATATAAAATGTAGACTGGCAATGGCAATGAAAGAGTTTCTGAAGAAGAGAAATTTATCATCGAGTATGGATTTAAGTGTCAGGAAGTCGTTTATGAAAGTATTTGTATGGAAGTGAAACATGGACGAGAAATTGTTTGGACCAGAAGAGAATAGAAGCTTTCGAAATGTGGTGTACAGGAGAATGCTGAAGATTAGAAGGGAAGATCACATAAATAATGAGGAGGTATTGAACAGAATTGGGGAGAAGAGAAGTTTGTGGCACAACGTGATAAGAAGAAGGGACCGGTTGGTACGACATGATCTGAGGCATCAAAGGGTCACAAATTTAGCATTGGAGGGCAGTGTGGAGGGTAAAAATCGTAGAGGGAGACCAAGAGACGAATATACTAAGCAGATTCGGAAGGATGTAGGTTGCAGTAAGTACTGGGAGATGAATAACCTTGCACAGGATAGAGTAGCATGGGAAGCTGCATCAAATCAGTCTCAAGACTGAAGACCACAACATCAACAAGGTAGGTAAAAGCAACTTCTTTACAGTCTAGGTTTCTGTGATAGTAAAAATTTTCCATATGCCATTACTTGGGAGGATCTGTTCAATTAGATTTCATTTATAAGAAAGTGCACAGATATTTGCCAGGTATTACGAACGTAGATGCGTTCTTTCTTTTTATTTTTTAATTTTCCACGCCAACCGTGGTATGTCTCTGTCTGGTGTCACCTGTTGCCTCAGTCTGAAATTCGAGAACTTGAATAGATAATTGGTACACGTCAGTGGCCATTTACGACAGTGCACTTTGCACTTGAGGAGATGTTGGTGAGATCACATCTTGGTTGTTTGGTTGATTTGGAGGAGGATACCAAAGAGCGAGATCGTCGGTCCCATCGGATTGGGGAAGGGTGGGGAGGAAGTTCGGTCGTGCCCTTTCAAAGTAACCATCCCGGTATTTGCCTCAAGCTATTTAGGAAAATCACGGAAAATTCTGCTTAACTCTATATGATCAAACGGGACAGCGCTGTGCTGACCACACGCTCCTATCGGAATCTCCAGCTGAGGATGACACGGCGATCGGATAGTCCCGATGGGCCACCTGTAGGGTATATTGAACTACGCGAATGTTACACCGAGGCGTGAAAAAATTACGTCGGCTGTTCACAGCGAAGTTATATGCCACCGGTCATTGCTGAGGGGACTTGACACTAGTAATAAGCGAAGCAGAGACGATAGGGGCAGCAAACAGCGAAATTGTCTGACACAACAGACTTTTTTTCAGTGGGTAGATTTTTATTCCCAGGCGTCACGGAAACAGCGAACCTGACCGGCTCTTTGTGTAGTACCTTCATAAGCATGCTTGGAAAGTGTTTGAAAGGCGGCTAAACCACGAGAAGACCGATGGGAACTGTATTATGTTACTTCAAACATTCACTTTAGCTCCTCACTTTTCGTTGGATCTTTTTTTTTCTCTGGTAAGGGTCCAAGACTGATAAACAGTACTCAAGATTCTGTCGAACAAGCGCCTTGTAAGCCACTACACTCGTGGATGAGTTACATTTCCTTAATATTCTCCCTTAAGTCTTAGTGTGACGATTGCTTTTCCTACTATTTTGCTATCGTTCTGCTTAATGTCGCTCTGGACAGTTACTACTAGATATTTTACGATATATACTGTTTTCAGCAATTTGTCATCATTGATATAGTTGTTCATTGGTGGATTTCTTTTCTTATGCACGCGCAATAAGTTACATTTATTTAAGTGCAATAACAACTAGCAGAGATTGCACCGTTCATCAGTCTTCTTTACGTCATCCTGCAAATCGATACTGCCTGCTGGCGTTGCTACTATCTTACAAACAACCGCATCATCCGCGAACAGTCATAAAGAGCTTCATAAGCTTTTTACTAGATCATTTATGTACACTGTAATAGTAATGGACCTGTCACATTTCCTTGGGGTTCTCCGGAAATTACCTTTACATCTGTAAATTTTGTTCTGCTAAGGGCGACTTGTTGAGATCTATCTGCAAGAAAGTCCTGAATCCAGTTGCAAATCCGTCCCGATACTCAATAAGCTCATTTTTTTTTCATTAGGTGACAGTGGGGGTCAGTGTCAAATGCTTTCCTGAAGTCAGCCGGCCGCAGTGGCCTTGCGGTTAAACGCGCTGCAGTCTGGAACCGCAAGACCGCTACGGTCGCAGGTTCGAATCCTGCCTCGGGCATGGATGTTTGTGATGTCCTTAGGTTAGTTAGGTTTAAGTAGTTCTAAGTTCTAGGGGACTGATGACCACAGATGTTAAGTCCCATAGTGCTCAGAGCCATTTGAACCATTTTCCTGAAGTCAAGGAATACGGCGTCAACCTGAGAGCCGTTGTTTACAGTGCTATAGATATCACGGAGGAACAGAGCGAGCTGAGTTTCTGCAGACCTCTGTTTGTGGAATCCATGTCCATTTTTATAGAAAAGGCTCCTGTTCTCCAAGAACGTTATAATTCTCGAGCATGAAGCACATTCCATAATTCTACAATAGATAGAGACCAACTACTTAGGCTTATAATTATGTGTATCTGTCTTCGTCCTTTCTTGATAACGGGAATGACCTGCGGTTTTTTCCAGTCGCTAGGTACCCTTCGTTGTTCCAGAGAACTACGATAAACAGTTGCTAGAAGGGCAGCGAGGTCTTTCTCATAATCTTTGTAGAATCTTACAGGTATCTCGTCTGATCGTAACGTTTTTCCACTATTAAGAAATTGTAATTTCGCTTCTATTCCGCGATCGACTATCTTAGTACCTCAAATTTTGACGTTTGTATAATAATTAAAACGAGGCACTGTATTACGATCTTCCACAGTGAAACAATTCGCGCAATACCGAATTCAGTGTTTCGGCCTACTATCTGTTATATTTCGTTTCGCTGCATCTGTGGTCACCAAGTGACTGAATAGATGATTTCGACTCAGCTACTGATTTTACGCACGACCAAAACCTCTTAGGGTTTTTCAGTCACTCTGCTGATAAAAATTTACTTTCAAAGTCACTGAATATTTCTTATTTAAACTAAGGAAAAAAAGTTCGAAAAGAGAAAAGCGCTAGGAAAGCATTTGTTTCGATTCGTCTGTTCCGAAAAGTCTATGTTACCATCTTCGGATCTTATGCATTACAAATTCTCATACCCCCTGTATCGTGGTTCAAATGGCTCTGAGCACTATGGGACTTAACATCTCACGTCATCAGTCCCCGAGAACTTAGAACTACTTAAACCTAACTAACCTAAGGACTTCACACACATCCATGCCCGAGGCAGGATTCGAACCTGCGACCGTAACGGTCACGTGGTTCCTATGTATCGTGTCACATCACAAATATGCATGGGAAGATCGCGAAAATCAATGGATTTCGTAATGTAAAATTTAAAATGAGGTACATACACAAACATATAATGCACCGGATACAAATGATTGTGGTCATGAAGTCTGTAGTAAGCTGTTGTGTGAGATTGAGGACTTTTATTCGGCTCACTGTCTTTCTGTTTGTACATATTATTTATCTTAAATACGTCATGCCGATAACCAGTACTTTTCATTATGTTCACGTACATATTCGTGTTGTGACGCGATACATACTGCACTCACATCCGGGAGGACGACGGTTCAAATCACTGTCTTGCCATCCGGCTTTATGTATCCTGTGATTTCACTAAATGGCTGCAGGCAAATGCTTGGATGGTTCCTTTGAAATAATCACTTCCGATTTCCTTTCCCATCCTTCCATAATTCTAACATGTTCTCCGTCTCTGATGACGTCGCTGTTCAAATGGCTCTGAGCACTATGGGACTTAACATCTATGGTCATCAGTCCCCTAGAACTTAGAACTACTTAAACCTAACTAACCTAAGGACAGCACACAACACCCAGCCATCACGAGGCAGAGAAAATCCCTGACCCCGCCGGGAATCGAACCCGGGAACCCGGGCATGGGAAGCGAGAACGCTACCGCACGACCACGAGATGCGGGCGTCGCTGTCAGTAGTACGTTAAACAGTAATCTCCTTCCCCTCTCCATGATACGCAGCACAGATGAAGGAGATCAATTGAATCTGCAGAGCATAGGATCCGAAAATGGTAATATAGACTTACCGAACCCGGTTATCGAAATAAATCCTTTACTAGTGATCTTGGCTTCTCGAAGTTTTTCTTTTCAGTTTCGGACGCTGCAGATCGGCCCCATTCTGACGAAGTTTCAGGAATATATAATACCTCTCACTGATTTCCTTGCGCACTTGTAATTGGAATTTCAGATTCAGTGGGACGATGTTTTTCAGATTGTCTGTAAATATTCTGCCTTTGGATTGCGACCGATACTGCGGCAAAGGTGTATGTTCTTTACAGACCTATCACATTTGTCTCAAGACACGCAGAGTTTTCAATGCTTTTACAACGTGCAAAATTACAGTTAATGCTTGACATAACAGCGCAATAATATTGAAAAATGCCGTAACTCAGAGTTCGGTAGATTCGTATGGATTTATAAAAACGAACTATACCACGTTATATCGTAATATTTATACAGGGTGGGGAAAAACTGGATAGCTGATGACAGTAGGAACCAAAATTACTAATGTTGTGTTGGTCGACAACACACCATTTTTAAACTACGGAAACTTGGCGCCACGCACTCCGATTGGCCGCGGTATTGCCCTGTTGCCCGATGCTCTGGACAACGCAACACCGCCATTGCTTTGCCTGCCGGAGGTCGCGATGTATCAAAGGAGGCCCGCACGCTCGGTGGTAGCGCGCCACCCTTCTGGGGGCCTGGGGGTGAATCCGCCGGGATCCCGACACCACTATTGTCGTTTCATGCTAAAACGTACCGGGAACAAACCCGTCATCAGCTGTTAGTTCACGTACAGAAAGTCTTTTACAAATTGTGTCGGACCTGAAAAGGGCCTTTTTTGTAGCCAGGACATTGTTTACATACTCTGATGTGATTGGCTGCACGTTGAATGCGATCCATTAATTCATCTTCGTTTCTGAGTGGTTAGCGTCCGGATGGGTGAGCTAGAATCTTGAAGAATCCCCATAGGAAAAAGACCGGTGGCGTGAGATCTGGTGATAGCGGGGGCCATTTCCTAGGAGCACCTCTGGCAATTATGCGGCCGTCGATGAGTTCATTTAAATACCTGCGCGCAGCACGACTGTTATGTGCGGGTGCCCCATCATGCTGCAATCACATGAGCAGCCGTATGTCCAGGGGAACATCTTCCAGCAGACCGGTGAGCCGTGCGCCACTCGTGTTCTTGTCGTTTATTACTTGACATCTTGTCTTTGCGGTACTGCCGTCCCGTTTCTTATTCAATTTACTGGCCTGCCTGCCGCGAGTGACAGCATCAGCACTATCGATAAGAGAACTGTCGTACTAACTTTGGAGCGACCGCTAGTATTTCCGGGTCGTGGTGTGCGGTGACTGCAGTCGGGATTGAGCTCCAGTAAGGTCTGCAGAAACAACACTCGCCCGACCGCTGGGGACACACATGCACTGTCCGACGGAAGGAGACTTGAGCGAGGTCGACCGTTGGTTGGCCGTTCGGTCGGTCGTCTCATCAGGCGACGTGTATTTGGTACTTTGACCATTTCTGGGCATCGTCAGTTGGTCATCTTTCCGAACGTGGTCGGTTCCTTCCTTGTGCAGAGATGTCGGGTGGCCAATGGGCAACTGTTACCTATGTATGGTTGGGTACGAGCCAGTGTGCCCGGGTCGCCGTATGTCCGATTTCCGAACGGACATCGAGTTAAGCCGGAATGGAGCTGCAGTGAGGTCCGGACAGCCAAGACTCGTCCGACTGTTGCTGACACACATGACTAGAGAGGGGACGACCTCGGTTGGCCTTTCGGTCGGTCGTCTCATCGGACGACGTATATCTGGTCGCCGACCGCTTCGGTTTCTCTGTGTGTATCGACTTGTCATTCGCCGTGGTTGTTCCACAGTGATTGCTTTTACGATTGTTCGAGTTCTTGTGGAAGTGTTTTCGTGGAACTGTGCCTGGCCTGTGGAATTTCGACTGAGCAGATATGTTAAAGCTGTCTGCGTACTGGAGTAGGCAGTCGGTCGGTTAGGACAGTGCAGCTAGGTCTCCGCAGAGGAATTGGTTAGGTTGTTGGTCGGTCCCTCAGCCGTCCCTGGGTCGGGTTGCCATCTGGTTACTTATCTTACTCTTGGCTGCCTATCTCACCTAATCTTACGTTAGAGTTACCTCCTCAGGCCGACCCTAGGAACACTTCTGAGCACCATTCTTCTGTTGTTTTTAGATTGTGATTTTTGTCTCAAGTACGGCGCGAGGCCTTTAGCCGCCTATTATTTTAATTAGTTTTAATTTTAAAACAAGGCCTTCAGCCGTCTTAAGTTAAAACTTTGAAGATTTCTGTTTGAACTAAATTTTTTAAAAGAAGAAAAGGGGAATTTTGCTATATTGCAAATCCTTGCTATCCAGGCCTCATGCCGTGAGTTGTTCTGTGTTCAGTATGTGGCCTTCAACTGAGTTTTTATGAAAAATTTTTAACTAAGGCGTCAACCGTGTGTATTCCTTAAGGCAATTTTATTAACTTGTGTTCGGGCCTTCAGCCGCATAGTTTTGAATGCTTTTAACGGCACGTGTGATTAAGTGTTTTAGCAAAATAAAGTTTCTATGTTTTGAGCATATGACAGTAACTGATTTTGGCCCCTTTCCACAACTATAGCCTGATCCGCTCTGTCCTGTCAAGCCAGATTTCAGCCGGGTAGAGTTTCTTAGAAAAAGTGAACGTAGTTGGCTCCAGTATGTCGAGGAGGTAGACGGACCGGCCCAATCAGATGGTCACCCAGAACGATTGCCCAAATGTTGAGCGAAAACCGTTCCTGGTGTCCGTGGAAGTAAGTGACGCGATGATTTCCCCTTGCCCAGTAATGAATGTTTCGAGTGTTATAAAGGCCATCTCGATGGAAGGAGCACCCGTCAGTAAACAACACAATGGCATGGAAGTCGAGATCTCGTGCAACATGTCGCAGAAGCCACTGGCAAAACAGTAGCCTTTGTTCATACTCCGCCACAGAATTTAGGTCTTGGACAGGGTGGAAACTAAACGGATGCTGGCCGTTATCCCCCAAAACCTCCCTGAATAACCGATGATTGATCCCCATGTCGTGTCCAACAGCTCGAACATTTGTCGTAGATGCTTCCTCGAAGCGCTCAAGAGCAATCTTTTCAAATACAGCATCCCGTCTGGTTCGATGTCTTCCAGCATCTCCATGATATCCCGCTAACGAACCTGTTACGCCAAGTCGCCGGTGAATTGCTGTAAACATTTACAGGTGTGGGTCGCTTCTTGCTGGATACCGTTCCTCAAACAACCTTCGAGCTTCATGCGCATTACCGTCGGCTAGTCCATAAACAAAAACTGTATCTCGTGGTTCTACAAACGAATACTGTGCACCCATTCTTGCTGTACGACTAAATCACAGGTGACATGTGTGGGCTCCGAAGCGAAGCTCACGTGTGAATGCCTCTGACGTGAGGTGGAGACAAATAGCAAGACCTATTCGACACGTGCGTAACGGAGCGAGGGACGTTTGTATGAGTGAACCGACAACCATTGCGCTGGCCGTCAACCGACGGGTGACAACAGCAACTGGAATCAGTTATCCAGGGTTAAAATTTCGTAAAACAATTTTTCTCTAGCCTGTATAATTATCATACTCTATCTCTATCTTGTGCAAACACAAAATCTATTTCTTTTATATCTGAAATTTCACCACGCCAGTGGGATCATTTACTTTCTGTCAAGTAATGTGCAAAAATATTTCATATGATAGTATGTACAGTTCTGGAAATATGGTGTTTATATTTATCACTTTATGAATAAAAATATATGACTTAGAATTGAAACGCGTGTGAAATGATCATAGACTACTCTGATATTTTCAAGACAGGCAGAATATAAACTTCAATTCCCAAAAGAAGTAACTTGTAAACATAATTTTTCTCCCATATAAATGGAAATGGTCACTTAACACACTTAAATTCAGCACAACGGAAATAAATGAGGCGCTACAGGTCCAAGATAGTCAAGTAGCACAAAAAATCAACAGCTTCGTCAATGTAATAAATTACATTGAAGATTAATGAAAAGCCAAAGAAACTGGTACACATGCCTAATATCGTGTAGGCCCCCGCGAGCTCGCAGAAGAGCCCCAACACGACGTGGCACGGACTCAACTAATGTCTGAAGTAGTGCTGGAGGGAACTGAGACCATGAACCCTGCAGGGCTGCCCATAAATCCGTAAGAGTACGAGGTAGTGGAGATCTCTTCCGAACAGCACCTTGAAAGGCATCCCAGATGTGCTCAATAATGCACATATCTAGGGTGTAAGGTGGCCAGCGGAAGTGTTTAAACTCAGAAGAGTGTTCCTGGAGCCACTCTGTAGCAATTCTGGTCGTGTAGGATGTCGCATCGTCCCACTGGAATTGCCCAAGTCCTTCGGAATGCACAATGGATGTGACGGGACAGGATGCATAAGTACGTGTCATTTCGCAGAGTCGTATCTAGGCATACCAGGGGTCCCATATCACTCCAATTACACACGCCCCGCACCATTACGTAGCTTCCACCAGGTTGAACAGTTCCCAGCTGACATGCAAAGTCCATGGATTAATGAGGTTGTCCCCATATCCGTGCACGACCATCCGCTCGGTACAGGCAACATGTTTCCAGTAATCACCAGTCCAAATTCGGCGTTGACGGGCCCAGGCGACGCGTAGAGCTTTGTGTCGTGCAGTCATCAAGGATACATGAGTAGGCCTTCGGCTCCTAAAGCTCACATCGATAATGTTTCATTGAATAATTGGCACACTGACACTTGTTGATGGCCCAGCATTTAAATCATAAGAAATTTGCGGAAGAGTTGCACTTCTGTCACGTTGAACGATTCTCTTCAGTCGTTGTCGGTCCCGTTCTTGCAGGATGTACTTCCGGCCGCAGCGATGTCGGAGATTTGATGTTTTACCGGATTCCTGATATTCACGGTACAGTCGTGAAATAGTCGTACGAGAAAATTCCCACTTCGTCGCTACCTCGGAGATGCAGTGTCCCATCGCTCGTGCGCCGACTATAACACCACGTTCAAACTCACTTAAATAATTATAAGCTGCCAGTGCAACAGCAGTGACCGATCTAACAACTGTGCCAGACACTTTTTTTTTTATACAGGCGTTGCCGACCGCTTCGCAGTATTCTGCCGGTTTCCATATCTCTGTATTTGAATACACATGCTTATACCAGTGTCCTTGGCGCTTCAGTGTATTAGCTTACACTGCCCAGTTGTGCAGTGGTGTTGTCTCCCTTCCTGCGTACTCATGAACACAGGATATGGGAAACAGATAATTATCAGCATGACTACTTGTAACCTAATTCGTTACGTACATAACGTGGCATCAGACGTGTGAAGCGATACAATACACTGTCCCATGGCAGCAGCAAGCAGCCCAGCGTATGACGACCTACCTATTTGGTCAGCACCTGCAACTTCATTAGTCTGCAGTGAGAGACTACTTATTATTATTTATAATTGTCAGTGGACATTCTGTAATTATTGGCGATTCATCACAGCGACTATGACTCGGGCATTTCACTTTCGAAACACAACATAGTGGAGGACCACCAATGTGGCACTTCCGAATACATCAAGTACAGAAAATACCATGGTTATCGTAAATAACTGCTTAAGGCTTGAGATTAACTATGAATGTATTGACTTTAAAGGTAGTGAGGAACTACAGAACTCCTAAGGTATAATTCAACCTACATTCAACTTTTCAAACCAAGGCAACGCCATGTGAAATACTTAATCTGATTCCTTAATCAAAAATCTAATGTTATATTACATGAACAGTTAACACTGATTAAATAACAAGAGCACAGAATCGTATCAAGCAAACATCGATGCAATAACCAGCTTCCATACATTTAGTGATAGCAGCAATTGAGCGTCTGTTGCTCTGTGCAGGACGCAGGGTAATACAAGCAAGCATTTACAAATCCATCTCGATATTTAAAGCTAAACTTCATCACAGAAATATATATTGAGTTCATGTTCAGTCATTCCTTATGCAGTACAGTGTCTGCTCAACGGAGTGGACAAAAATGTCTTTCTTCTCGGCATCAGAAAAACAGCGTAGAATCCCTCTTCGTCTATACCATACCAACTTCAGACAAGACATGACCATGGGTAATAGGAAAAAGCTTTCAAACCAGCAAGACCAAATGTTCCATATCTGTGAGAGAATTCTGTTGATCCGGACTAAACTGAGTCCCCAAAGACGAAAGTTTGTCACAGTGGTCAAACAAATTAGTAGCTGAGAGGCTAATATCGTTACATATGAACTGTTTAGAGCAAGATTTCAGGCAATGTTGCAAATATAATCACTACAGTACACAAAAAGGTAAAATATACTGCGATGAAGAGAAAGTGCTGACTAACACTCGCTTTTCATCACCTCCCCATTAAAAAAAATTTAATAGATTTGCAATGTACTCCAGGGAAGATCACCAGAGGATATTAAAAAGTGTTCATCACAACTAAACAAATCATTAAATAACATATTTACGACATAACAATAACAACAAAGAATATGTTTGTTATTTATTCAATGAACACCTCAATTCATGGCTGTTCCTCTCATCTAACTCTACAGAGAAAATGGAAATACTATGGTTTGCTGAGTCACAACATGGACGAAAGTGTGTTTGAATTACTCTGGAAACAGTAATTGAAGAGGATTGTGACGAAAAATAAGACAAGCACAGCTGCAAAGGCACTCCAAAATTGAATGTCGCCCTCAAAAGCACTGTCAGCATCGAACAACGTGGAGCAAGCTCCATGAGCTGGGAACTGCAGAGTGAGATGAAATTCCAAAACCACATAGCACCGATGAAAAAGCCTGTAACAGGAAAACGTCGTCCTGAAGCCATATAATCTGATCCATGGAACGATGAGAAAAGTCATTTGGTCAGACGAGACTTATTGTACACTGTTTCGGACTTCGGTCTGAATTAATGTCCCAAGAGCGAAATATGGGGGCGGTTCAGTTATGATATGGGCAGCCATACCATGGTATTCTATATGGTAAACCTACAAAGTAGCTGCATTGCCAACAATTATGTGTCCATTTTGTGTGGTCAGGTCCACCTCACAGTACAATATTTGCTCCACAATGGCGATGCTCTGCTCTAAGACGATAGATAGGGCTCCCTCTTCACACTGTCGGCCCCGTCCAGGACTCGTTTTGTGAGTTAGAGAATGAATTGTTACATTACCAGTGGCCACCACAGTCATCAGATCTCATTATATTCAACCATTGTGGGCTACTCTGGGGAGGTGCCTGCGTGATTACTAACCACCTCCATTACTATTTTGCAGTAATATTCCACATAGAAGTTGCATTTATCTGTTCTGAGACGACTGGTAGCTGGTTTGAATGCCGACGGGTTTCCTACACCGTATTAGGTATGGTAAATGTTTTTGGTGTTTCCATATTTTTGCCCATCCCTGCATTTTAAGATGCATACTCTCTCTTTTTAAAGTTCAGCGTTATTCAAAATTAGTTTCCGAACAGTAACAGTAAATAATTTCGAAACCACTGTGAGATTATCATTCGGTAGCTCTTCAGACCTTGTCCCGAGTTCTTAAGTTTCGATCCTATGCTTCTACATGTAGCTCCATTCGCTTAACCGTGGCTGTAATAACGAACCGCACAACAACCCTGGATTCGGTGAGGGGCGGCGATGGGCTGAGTGGACTGCTGTAGCCTGTTGTAGGTTGTGAACCATTGAGGGCTACGGCAGGGACAAAACCTCTCCGTCGTTTCTAGGTCCACGGTTCAGTATACGGTATGACAGGTTTGTGTAAACAGTTTGTGTAGCACATCGAGAGAAAGGTAAAAAAAAAATGGCTCTGAGCACTATGGGACTTAATATCTATGGTTATCAGTCCCCTAGAACTTAGAACAACTTAAACCTAACTAACCTAAGGACATCACACAACACCCAGCCGTCACGAGGCAGAGAAAATCCCCGGCCCCGCCGGGAATCGAACCCGGGAACCCGTGCGTGGGAAGCGAGAACGCTACCGCACGACCACGAGATGCGGGCTGAGAAAGGTCAAGATCGCCCACAGCCACGTTGTCAAGGGCTCGAGGGAGACAAACGTACGGAGTCAAGAAAGTCCACAAGAGAAGCAAGTTTGGAACTGAATGTATTTTCAATCTAGGATATACAGAATTTTGCGACAGCAACTACTATGTAAGCCATACAGTCTGCAACTGCTGCAGACGTTAAGTGATAGTAATAAGCAGAGACGGTATTAGTTCTGTTGGGAGATTATAAAGAGAATGTAAAATGATGATAGTTTTGTTGAAAAGATAGCGTTCAATGATGACGTCATATTCCTCCATAGAGGTAACGTTAACCGCCACAAGGTGTGGATTGGGTACACAAAAACAACTTATGTTTTGGAACATACACCAGACACGTCGAAAGTGAACGACTTTGGTGCATTGATATCCATAAAACTGTGGCAACCAGATTTGCCAAGAGCCAACTGCCACCGGAATTACGTATCTAGAAATGTTAAAGTATTACGTGATGCCACACCCTCAAGAGCATACGGGTCTACTCTTTTTCGAGCAATATGGGCCCCCTCAACTTTACCCCCGAGAGGTCAGAATGTACCCATCTCACACTGGTAATATCTCGGTTGGATAAAGTGGGAATACAGATTGGTCACGAAAATCTCCTGATATGAGACCCTTAGACTTTTCTTTGTTGGTATATCTTAAAGATAAGGTGTACATCTATCCACTTCCTGCAACTACCGACGATCTTTGCAAACACGTCAGTGATGCGCTGGCTGAGGTATATCCTGACACACTTTCAAGCATAGGGATTGAAATTTCTTATAAATGGGATATCTACTGTGTGATAAGAGGAAGCCACATGGAACGTGTTTAGAAAGAAACTTGATGTTCCGTCAATTTCATAACTGATAGTACATCGTTTCAAATAAGTACATCTCCTCCGTTATTTAATATAGCTTTTAGGTAACTAATTTACAATCATCCTGTATGTATTTAATGTACATATCTGTGGTGCACGTATATCTTCAACTTGGCATTGCTGAAAATAATTGGACAGTCAAATGTTCGAATGTGTATGAATTATTAAGGGACCAAACTGCTGGGGTCATCGGTCTCTAGACTTACACACTACTTAAACTAACTTATTTTAAGAACAACACACACACACACGCATGCCCGAGGGAGGACTCGAACCTCCGGCGTGAGAGGCCGCGCAATCCGTGACATGGTGCTTCTAACCGCGAGGCCACTCCGTGCGGCTTGCACAGTCATAATTACAAAGGAAAAATTTCTCATATTTTGAAGTTACGTGTAGAGGACAAGTGCATGTAGAGCTAAGAGTGGGAAGGAAAACTAATGTCACTAGCGGTTGTGCATAATCCTGACCTTCTACTTAGCATCAACGAATCATATATGAACCTCATGTGTCCCATACGATGATCCTCGGGTGTGGACCATATTTCACTTCACATAAATGTGCTTTGTGAAGTACAAAACATACGGTTGTTGAATTACGTGATTGTAATTAAGCTTTTATATTTTCCATTCCAGTTTACGAAGTTCTTGTGAAAACTGTAAATATTGTGACTGCATCAGACATAAAATAAACTACGTTCATTTCCGACTGTTAAATGTTTGGTATCACAGCTTGTGTTCGAAAATCGACAGTCCTCGTCTCCGACAGTTATAGTAAAGTACACCACCATGTAACAGTCCTCGCTCTTCTTCCTGCCAGGAAAGATGTTTAGTTCAGGCAGGGAGATTACCAAACCTTTCCCCGTCCTTTTTCAGGCAAAAAAGTGTACGGTAAACGGTTTGCAACTGCTGAGATTTAACAGTGAAGAGCAAAATAAACTGATACACCCGCCTAATATCGTGTAGAGCCCTCGAGAGCAAGCAGAAGTGCCGCAGCACGACGTGGCATCTACTCGAATAATGTCTGAAGTAGTGCTGGAGGGATTTGATACCATGAATCCTATAGTGCTGTCCATAAATCCGTAAGAGTAGCAGGGGGTGGAGATCTCTTCTGAACAGCACGTTGCAAGGCATCCCGGATATGCTCAATAATGCTCATGTCTGGGGAGTTTGGTGGCCAGCGGAAGTGTTTGAACTCAGAAGAGTGTTTCTGGAGCCCCTCTGTAGCAATTCTGGACGTGTTGGTTGTCGCATTGTCCTGCTGGAATTGTCCTAGTCCGCCGGTATGCACAACGGTCATGAATGGATGCAGGTGAATAGGCAGGATGCTTACGAACGTGTCACCTATCTCAGTCGTATCTAGACTTATCAGGGGTCCCATATCACTCGAACTGCACACGTCCCATACCATTATAGAGCCTCTACCACCTTGAGCAGTCCCCTGATGGCATGCTGAGTCCATGGATTCATGAGGTTGTGTCCATACCCGTACACGTCGATCCACTCGATACCATTTGAAATAAGGCTTGTCCGACCAGTGGACATGTTTCCAGTCATCAACAGACCACTGTCGGTGTTGACAGGCCCAGGCCCAGGCCCAGGCGAGGCTTAAAGCTTTGTGTCGTCCAATCATGAAGGGTACACGAGTGATTCTTCACTCCGAAAGCCCATCTCGATGATGTTTTGTTGAATGGTTCGTACGCTGACATTTGTTGAAGCCCCGGCATTGAAATCAGCAACAATTTGCGGGTGTGTTGCACTTCTGTCACGTTGAACGATTCTCATCAGTCGTCGTTGTTCCCGTTCCTGCAGGATCTTTATCCGGCCATAGCGATGCCGAAGATTTGATGTTTTACCGGATTCCTGATATTCACGGTACACTCTTGAAATGATGTACGGGAAAATCCCCACTTCATCCCTACCTCGGAGATGCTTTGTTCCTATCGTTCGTGCGCTGGCTATAACACCACGTTCAGACGCACTTAAATCTTGATAACGTTTCACTGTAGCTGCAGTAATCGATCTAACAGCTTCGGCAGACACTTATCTTATAGAGTCGGTGTCAACCGCAGCGCCGTATTCTGCACGTTTACATATTTGTATATTTGAATACGTATGTCTGTACCAGTTTCTTTGGTGCTTCAGTGTATGACCTACTCCACTGACCAGCACAGTGTCTCACCGCGAAAGTTGTCAACACAGGTCAGGTGGCACCTCGTTCGTGCTACTGCGGGGAAGCGGAAATGGCGACTAGTTGGGAGCCGTGGGAAGTCGATAGTGGACGGTGCGGTCGGGTGGCGAGACCTTGCCCAGTAGACGGCAGCACTTAAACTGGCAAACCCAATAACGCGGCCCGTTATCTGCTGGTCGGCGCCGTAAACCGGTCGCGGGCGGAAGCCTTCCAGATAAGGGGCGGCCGGCGGGCTGGCGTCTCCTAAGGGCTACACGCCGGTTAAGGGGGCGACAGCTGCCCGCCAAGGAGCTCGCTTTATGGCTAGAGCTGACCTCGGGCGTCTTATCACGGCGACCATCGTGTCGTCCGGCGGGTTATTGGAATATGTAATACTGCTGGCGGTATCGAGCAATCAACTTCGCTCGTAGTCCGGACTCCGCTCCTAATAATGATTGGCACTGCACCGTTTTGGTATTTAATCGAAAGCTCTATCCAAGACGGTTTCGTGATTACATTCAGGGTTGATGGACAAGGTTAACCGTATTAATTTTATGTAACTGACCCTGGCCCGAAAACCTCCGAGTCGAATATTGGAAGCGAAAATCCTTCGTACATCTCTGACAGTGGTACACACATACCAGTACCGTTGTTGCTAAGATTGTAGGGTAGGCAGTCCTAATGAGATCTGAGATGGAAAGGTTGGGATAATAAGTCATCTCATCCAATGCAGATGGCACTCTGTGTCTTGACATGATCAGCCCTGGTGTATACTCTCTGTACCGTAGAAGAATGAAATCTGTGTTTACAAGCTGAGTTACTAATGTCAAATGGTTCAAATTGCTCTGAACACTATGGGACTTAACATCTTAGGTCATCAGTCCCCTAGAACTTAGAACTACTTAAACCTAACTAACCTAAGGACATCACACACATCCATCCCCGAGGCAGGATTCGAACCTGCGACCGTAGCAGTCCCGCGGTTGCGGACTGCAGCGCCTAGTACCACACGGCCACCGCGGCCGGCTATTAATGTCGATCAGCTCCAACCGAATGGAATTCTACCTGGTGACGGAACTTACAGACATGATTTTCATGTCTGGGCAAGCTAATCGATGCAACAGAGGAAGAAAGGTTGTACAGGACGAAATACTTGCGTGGAAGACAGACACAGTGTGTCAAAGACAGCTCTATCAATGAAGTGAAAAAGGACAATTGGTACCATAGTACAACGACCGAGGACGACGACGAACTGCACTGACCTCCAACTTACGAGACGCAGTGCTCGCGTTAGTGGTTGAGGCACCTGTAATCACTACTCGATCAGTTTCACATGAAGTCAATGTTTGCCATTATAATGTGTGGCTAGTGTTACGGGAAATGCAGCTACAGCACTACCATCCACAAAAGCACATGTATTGACCCTTGCTGACTTCAAACCTTGTGCTGTGTTCAACCAATGGTTCTTCCGTACCTTACAGTGATCCCCACTTTCCTGCATATGTACTTTTCAGCACATGAAGCCTGTTTAACAGAGTGGTGCTAAATAGGTGCAGTAGTGATATTTGGGCCGACGAGAAGCGGCAAGCTACAATTGTGAAGAGCCATTAGCACAGAATATCACTAAAAAGTGTGCAGGCGAAGTCAGTAATTATGTACTAGGACCATTTCTTCTTGCTTCCAGATTAAATGCCCCAGTGCACACTGTGTTCATCATAGCCAAGCTACTCACATTCCTGAATCATATCCTACTTCTTACTCGTCGCTGGATGTGGTTCCAACACCATAGAGTGCCATCTCATTTTGGACTGAAGGATCGTAAACACCTGAGTCATACATTCCCTGAAAATCTGATAGGCAGAGGAGGTCCTGTTTCGTAGACAACATGTTCAACTTATCTCTTCCCAACTGAGTTCTTATAGCGGGGCTAAGAGAAAAGTCTTCCGCACAAGAAACATGTTGGGACTGTTCTCCCAGCAAGAATTCTCGCAGCTTGCGACAATGCTCAAACGACACTGTTGATATTGGATCTGTATGAAGGGACTTTGTGTGATGATACCATTCCCACATTGTCGCTAGAAGACGCCATTATGAAAAACACCTGTAAATGTAGCAGCAAGCGAAACTTGTGCCTTTGTTACTGTACTGTAGACTTATGATTTCAACCTCTCTGGCATCAAGTTTCGTGCCCCATTACCAGTCCATCAAAAAAGGGAAATCATCTGAGGGTGTTCTGGAGTATTCAGCGGGAATTCTGTACACGATCATGATTCGGGAGTTGAGGTCTTTAGTATGGGCACTGCCTGAAGGTAAGACAGAACTTGAGTACACGTTCGCTTACATCTTTCCACTCAGTCGATTCTGGACAATTACCCCTTTCCTTCAGTTCATACTTTTATCCATTTCCATCATGTCTGAATGTTTGTAACATCATCTTGAATCACCCTGTACATCCCCTCTGCCTGTGGCTAAGCAAGGGCCTGCTCTGCATCTGGGCAGGATAAATCCGAGCACACAGCCATGCTGCATCTGCTCACTTTTACTCAGTTACCACTGATATGTTGCAGTTTCCCCCCAAACTGTCGTGCAACATATTTCATGAAAATATATGCTCTCATCCCCTATGGGCAACGTAGTCACAGTCATAAGCCAACCATTCACAGGCTGACCAGTCCACTGAGTGGGTGGCCGACCTGCCTGACTGCATGACTGACTCTACCTGCACCCAGTCACCTAGAAGCTTTTATCATCCCAAAACAGAAGGAACAGGGCAGAGTGTGGGGTGACAGCAGTCGGCAACAGCAGGTAGCAGTGCACCAGTAGATCCAATGTACCACTACCATGGACCCAGCCGCTACTGAATCTCACACATAAAGGTGAACTTGTTGGTGCCGATTCGCATAGTGGGATGTGGGATGGTGGGGCGTGGGAGTGGGTGTGTATGCAGTCTCATCGGCGGCTTTACGCTGAATCATAACTGCCGAAAATATTCAGTATTACCAGTGACTGTCCAACTTACTGCCTCTTCTACACCAGCCTCTCTTATTATGGTTAGAACTTGTTATTTTTCTGCTGAGCTGAAAGCTTCCAAGCTGACAGGGATAAGGTAGGAGTTTACTTAAGGGAACAGGGAGAAGCATCATAAGCATGTTAGAACCGAGGCCCAACTCACAGTGCAGGCAGCCAAGAACAGAATTCGCTTCGCCCAACCATGCACTCCATTTGAACCACAGGGTTATCTGCAAAACAAAGAAAAAAATCGGAGATTCCTACTAGAGAAATGAAAATCTAAGACAAGTGTAGTCTTCCTGATGAGCGGCAGCATGAGAAATGCCACCTGACCCGCCTCAACATTTCATCGGGTCATTGAGCAGGGGTTTTTGGCCAGACAGAAGATGCTTGAGGTGGCCATTAGCAACCCAACCTCATGTGAGGGGAAGTGGGGTTTTGGTGCACTGAAGGAGATAGGGAGAGCTGTGGAGAATATGGTGAGGTTGGAGGAAGGTTTCATTAAGGATAAAGGAGTAGACCTGGTGCAGGGACAGGGAATGCATGCAGAGGTATTTGTTGGCAGGGAGGGAGCAAATGTTTAGGTAGAGGAGACGACACTGTTGATGCACCAGGAGGTAAGAGGAGGGAAGGGAGTGGGGGAGGAGGAGAGAGGGGCTAAGTGAGTGTGTCTAGGCGAGTGAAGATGAAATGGGCCTAGTTGTGGGAGTAAGTGGCTTAGGTATTCAAATGGAAGACAGAGCAGACGGCAGGGGAGACCTTCTGGAGGTGTTAGGGCATTGGAAGGGGTGGATATTCTGCAGGACGATGGTCAGGACCTAGATGATGTTTTCAGCTGTAGGGGGAGGGCAGAGGGAATTGTTGGAGTGGATGAGCTGGTCGAAGGGCAAATGGGGACAGTGAGGTCAGGGTTGGTGGGAGTGGGCTTAGCTTTGTATTTGGAGGAGTAGGTGGGGTGGGCTTTATTGCAGGTGTTGCAAGAAGGAGGAGAGGTGAGGTTATTGTGGTGTCACCGCCAGACACCACACTTGCTAGGTGGTAGCTTTAAATCGGCCGCGGTCCATTAGTACATGTCAGACCCGCGTGTCGCCACTGTGTGATCGTAGACCGAGCGCCACCACAAGGCAGGTCTCGAGATACGGGATAGCACTCGTCCCAGTTGTGCGGACGACTTTGCTAGCGACTACACGGACGAAGCCTCGCTCATTTGCAGAGCAGATAGTTAGAGTAGCCTTCAGCTAAGTCAATGGCTACGACCTAGCAAGGCACCATTAGTAACATTGCATGTATCTAAAGAGTCTCACTTGTATCGCCACAATCTCCAGATGCGCCAAAAGGATGGATTAAAGTTAAGTATTCCAGAAGCTACGTACTTTTCTTTATAGCATTCATTACGTATCCTGTTTCAGACCTCACGCCCATCTGCTAGCTTAGCGCGTGCCTTTCGGCTTCCTCTCATTGTGCCTAGGCTGTCTTGTCTAGACACAACAGTTATAACACTGTTTAAGGAAGTGGAAGGCTTTAAAATTGGGGCAGGTGAGGTGGTCATTGTAGAGCAGGCAGCATTGGCAACAATAGGATTGAGGTTACTTACAGATTTTGAGGGTGAGGTTGCGGGCATCTAGGAATTTAGGATCTTGGTTGGCAAGGATGAATGTATATATGGCGGGGCTGGGGAGAATAGGGGTTGAGTCCATGGGGGGATCAGAAGTGCAGGCAGTAGTTTTTTGGAGGAGGAGGTGGAGGTGTGTTCACCACTCGGGCACTTGGGAGGTTTATTTTTGGGTGTGGTCTGGGAGAAGGGGTAAGGGACTGGATAGATTGGGAGGTAGTGTGAGGCAGTCCCCTCTTGTGAGGTGGCACTGTGAAGGGAGGTGGTAGCGACTCTGGTGCACTGGTCGATGACACTGGCAGGTGAAGCAGGAGTGATTGTAGCATGGTGAGTGCGGAGGGGGGAAGTCTTCCCAGCAGGTGATAGCGGCTGGAGGTGGGGCTGGAACAGGAGCAGGAGCAGATGCAGGAGCAGGAGCAGGAGCCGGGCAACATACAGGTGGGGATACAGTGATGGGGAGGAGATAGAAGGGTAGGAGTCTCTGAGGAGGGGAGTTGGAGCACTCGAATTAAGCCTGGGGCAGGCACTCTACCAGGTAACGGTGGAGCTGCAGGGGAAGGGGAGGTGTAAATGACGGTGTCAGAGGGATTGCCCATGATGGAGTTCGTTGTGCACTGGCGACAGTAGTGGTCAAAGTGGGAACAGAACTGATACACGGGGCGACGGCAGCGGCGACGAGAACCGGGCGGCGGCAGTGGCGGCTGATGGACGGAGGGGCGAATGGCGGCGGCTAGCCAACAGACGGCTCTTCCAAAACCGTCATTGCACCGTCATTGCACCCTGAGAGTAGCCCAGGAGGCGCAATCCTCCGATTTGGAAGTGGAGGGGAGCCAACCCGTGAGATGTCAAAACGGTTGCTGTGGTTGCCTTTTATACCCCTTAGACAGTTTCTGATTGGTCGGTCATTACGTAATGCTGCCACAAGATGATGTCAACGTCTGCGCTGGTGGTGCCACCGTTGGCGCCATAGAGTAAACATTGTGAGGAATATCTCTGACTCGTCTTTGCATCGAGTGCTCTCTCAATATTATTATTATTATCTTCTGGTAAATCTTCCGGGATGTAAGGTCGTGGTCCATGACCATGGACCACGACCTTACATCCCGGAAGGTTTACCAGAAGATATGTCATCCGGTCGTGAAAGCCTTCATACTATGATTATTATTATTGTTTTATTATTATTTGTGTGGCAATTACACATCAGTTTACAAATATACACACAATATGACGCAATTTATACATGATTTACAAACTTACAGACATATTAAACTTCCTGGCAGATTAAAACTGTGTGCCCGACCGAGACTCGAACTCGGGACATTTGCCTTTCGCGGGCAAGTGCTCTACCAACTGAGCTACCGAAGCACGACTCACGCCCGGTACTCACAGCTTTACTTCTGCCCGTACCTCGTCTCCTACCTTCCAAACTTTACAGAAGCTCTCCTGCGAACAGACATATTATTTACATATGTATCCCATCTGATCTAGTGTCCAAGATGTCTGCCAAATATCCAGCGTACGAACTTTGAGGGCACCCTTCCACGATGCGTCTGACACTCTATCTTGGAGTGCCACAGGTTGCACTCTTCAGTCTTTCCCCGCCGCATCTGCTATGGTTGGTCCGCATATAGTTAAGTGTGCTCCATGTCCTCTGCGGCAGAACAAGTTCCTGCGGTATGTTGTTGCTAGGGAGAAGGCTGTGGAGCTCTGGTGTAGTATTATTGTATCACTCTTGCCTCCTAACTTTGTGGAGACTAGAGTTATGGTCCGCCAAATTGATAGCTGTTCTGAGTGAGGGATGTCTGGAGCGGAGTCTGTTGATTTTGACAGCTGGTATGTCATTATGAATTGGCAGCTGCTTGTTGTTTAAGATTTTCTTATATTCCTTCAGAAGTATATTTTTTCTCCTCAGGTCAGATGGTGGAATTCCGCTCAGGGCAGGTAGCTGGAATAATGGTGTGGAAATTATTGCTGCAGTAACAATCCCCATTGTTTCATTTAGGTGTCTACCAGATGCGTGGGGCTGCAGTTTATCCAGACAGCGCTAGACAAGGCGGAGGGCAGATGATCGTGAGTTCGAAGCTGCTGAATTTCACGTTGTATCACATAAATTTTGCTGAATATTGTTTCCTGACCTTAATTTAGAAGCAGTGTTCTAGATCCTGTTTAAATGGCACATACTATGGATATTTTTTAAGGGCGGGGCAGTTGCCCTCGAAAAACATGTCCAGTTCTCGGTTGGTTACGATATTACTTACGTGAAAGCAAATGGATTCAGTTTTGTTAGGGTCGGTCGATGTTCCCGTTAACGGAAGTACTATCTCATTTTAATTAGGTCCTTTGTTAATATATTAGAGATGACCTCAGTTAATTTGTGCTGTGTTGCTATCGCCCAGTCATCAGCATAGCCAAACCTCCTGGACTGAGTGACATATCTACAACATAGAAGCTAAATAGTAGTAGAGCTAGAACGAAGCCTTTAGGTAGGCCATTGTTGAGGGTCTTCTGGTCACTGGTGGTATTGTCTATAATTCCCTGAAGTGGTTTATCAGTCAGGCTATTGTTAAGAAGTTTTGCTATTCTTATGCAGGGTATTATACTAACAGGTGACAGACAACACCTTGCTTCCACATGGTATCATAAACGACAGACACGTCAGTAAATACCGCAGAAGTCTTTAGTTGTTTCTAGAAACCAACTTATAGTGAAAGTAATTGATCCACACAGCTATGGTTTGGTCGGAATCCTTCCTGTTGAAATGGAACCTTCCCAACTATCTCAATACGTATTGTGTTATACAACATTCTCTAAAGTAAGCTGTTCATCATACTCAAAAAGGCAACAGGATGATATTTATGAGGTTCGTTATTGAGTTTTCCTGGTTTAAGTGTGCCAATGATTTTCGTCCGTTCTGTATGTTGTGTAATGGATCCTGTAGTGTTGGAGAAAAATTGGCCTTGCCATTATTAAATTTAACCATCGTGCAGGAGGAATTCTGTACGTAAGCCATCAGAACTTGGAGCTTTACCGGGACTGAATGTCTTATAAAGCCAGTAAAATGACTTCAGGAATGAATGGAATAGAATATGGGCTATGATGTGAAAGTTATACCGTCATGGTTCTCTTTTGTCGCTTCACATGTGAGGCGTGAGGTCGGGAAACAGATGGTTAAGATTTTATGATGATGTGTACAGCAACTGCATTTGGTTTTATGTGGTGTTTCTTTTTCTTATTATTCAATTTGCACCTCCCCAGTTGCGTAACAGTGACCCCAGTTCACTCATCTGAAATACACGTTTCAATTCTTGGTTTTGTATGTTCTAATTCTGCAAGTATGTGATTTTTTTGGATTGCTCAAGCATTGTTTCTTGGTTCGGTATAGCTATCTAACATCTAGACATTTTTACGAAATATATTGCTGTGTACTTTTACCTTTTCATTCATATGAGCTTCATTGCTAGTATATATTCATGTATAATTGAGCCTGTAGTCAACTGTTAATTTAATAGAATTGTGCTACTCCACTGTAACTGTAGAGACGAGGTAGTGTGAATGTGTCATGTTTTAGGCTTGTGGATGCCAGGGAATAGATTCTATCAGCACACGAGTATTACGGTGACGATTCGTGAAATCAAATGTAAAATACTGGAGGGAAGACGACGTTCTCTTGGCTAAACACTAGAGAAAATTTAAGGCAGAAGTATTACCAGCTTATTGCAGAAGGCATATTTTACGCAATGATTACGACGATAATAGAAATCAGAGCTGGTTCTAGCTCTATTTGCTAGTGGAATAGGAAAGGAAATGACCAGTTGTGGTATATACACTCTGTGCCACACACCATTCGGTGGCTTGCTGAATATGTGTGTGGATGTAGATGCAGATCGAGCAGTTGAAACTTCCCCTTTGAACAATTTATACACGACTGTCCTTAAACTGACACACAATATTTTGTTAGCGCAACGCAATCTGACTTTCAAAATTCCCTACAAAAGAATGGCCCTGACTAACATTAAACTATACCTTTCACAAATCACTTACCCCACAAAAATCTTCGCTGCTCAAGCTACTGCAATACAGCGAGCGCCGCTACTGCCAGCTAAATAAAAGATTCAAACTATGGAAGGCACTAACTACTGATAGGGATAGTTAGCAAATGAAAGATATTAATAGAGAACAATCAATGTATTTACCTTGATATCATCATATATAAATATAGCAGTTCATGACAAATTACAAAACTCCACCATCTCTCTCCCCACATCCACCACTGCTGGCAGCTCACCTCCAACTGCGCAACGCTACGCGCTGTTAACATCCAGCTGCCCCTCTACAATGGCAGACAACAATGCAAACTAGCCACAGACTGCACACAGCACAGCCAGTGATTTCATTTTCATACAGAGAGCGCTACGTGGCGGCGGCGTTACCAATATAAGAACCTAAACAGCCTACTTACATAAAGAAAACATTAACAGCCTACTTACACAGTTTTTGTATTTCAGAAAGTACGAATTATCAGACATAAGGCTGGAGTTAAAATTTAATAACGGAACATTCCGTTCCGGACGTAACTTCCTAGATTATCTATATTACGAGGGGCGTTCAGTAAGTAATTCAACAATTTTTTCAGGAGTCCAATACACCGTATAATTTCCCACTCTCTTGGCAACAATCTCCGCACACTGCGTTGGCCTTACGCGACCTTACTGTGCGAGCGGTTCTAGGCACTTCAGTCCGGAACCGCGCGGCTGCTACGGTCGCAGGTTCGAATCCTGCCTCGAGCATGGATGTGTATGATGTCCTTAGGTTGGCTAGGTTTAAGACGTTCTAAGTTCTAGGGGACTGATGACCTCAGATGTCAAGTCCCATAGTGCTCAGAGCCATTTGAACGACCTTACTGGGAGGGTTTGCGTGCCCGCATGGTAACACTCTACTGGTCGACGTCGGAGCCAGTGTTTTGCCATATCAACAACCTCCTCATCATCTACATACTGCTTCCCGCACCGTGCATCCTTTATTAGATCAAACGCATGAGATCCGGGCTGTAGGGCGAATGAGGATGAAGAGTCCAATGAGCTTTGGTGAGCCCCTCCCAGGTATGCACTCTTGTGTGAGGCGTTGTGCTGTCATGGAGGAGGAGAAGTTCGTTTGTATTTCTGTGGCGACATATAGGCTGAAGTTACGCGATGGAAGCGTACTTGAGATCGGACAGGTTTGCGCTACTTTGATGCGATGATGAGAGACGCCTCGCCCAACGACTCACCGCGCTTTTGTTCACTGCCAGGTTTCAAATATATGTGCTACGGCCTATGAATATCAGCGGAATTCTGACTTTCCGACGAGAGAAAGTCAGTAACAGGCCTTTGTGTGGACAGCACCTCGGTTACAAACGTCATTTTGAAGGCTTCTTGGAACTTCATGAAACTATAGGGATGAAGTGAAAATATTCCACGGTATCCTACAAAAAAAATTTTTCAACCGAAACTGGCAGAGAAAAAATACGTTGCGTTACTTATTCAACTCCCGTCGTACTTATTTCTCACAGTAGGCAATAGACTATAAAATATTCGAACACACCCATATTGTAATAATGGCGCTGGCTGTGTGCAGTTTGATAAATTTTGCTGCGAAATCGTTCAGAGCGACCGCAGTCCATAAGGCGAGGATGTGCGGGCGGCGATAAGCGCTCCCAGCGGAGATTAGTGTGGACGCGCGCCGCGCGGGGTGTCACCCAGACGTCCCATAATTCCCGGCGCGCTACAATTGATGCCCCACGACGCCGGCGTCAGCGGCGCCCGGACAGAACCGCATAAGTCACAGCGGGCGCTGAAGATGACGGCGGACAAAGAAAACAGCGCCGAAACGCTTGGGCGCGCATTTGGGAGGCCTGGGGCACCGGGAAGCGGCGGATAAGGCCGCGAGGCGACACTGTGGTGGGGGCGGGGGTGGCGGAGGGTGCGGGGTGCTCGAGCGACTCGGCGGTCATAATCTGCGCGCGCCGCGGCGGAACACACTCGGCAGCAGAAATAAATTAAATGAAATTTGCAACACTTGCCAAGGCTGGCCGCGGGCTAACGTCTGTTTTGCATTTCGGGCAGGGGGTGTGGGTGTGCGCGGGGGAGCTGGCAGCCAGCTCGGTGCGCCGGGTTTGCATACCAAAGAGGCGCGGCGGCTGCGACACCCCACTGGGTGCCGTCTGCACAGTACTGCCCGGGAGATGTCTTAGACCGCGCCGGCAAACAGTGGTCGGACCACGTGCGTGCCAACTGCGATTCCAGAATAGATTGACATCCAATCTCAACCAGTCACTATAGAGCTCGTTTTTATAGTCCCAGATTTTCAAATTTTAGCTCAACCACGGCTTCCTTCCACGGCCTCCGGCTGAATGCTATGAGGAGACCGCCGTCGGGGATACCGCGAAAGAGTTTGGGAAATTCTGACCACCATCTCCGGATCTCTACGCCTTGTGTGACATGGCAGTACAGACCCAGTGGATCCCAAATTAAAACAGAGTGTTGAAAAGTCACGGCTCCGATTTTCTTACTTGAATATCCTTAAAGGTTTTTTGGAATAAATCGAACTTCAGTAACACTCTGCGTCTCTATTCTTCATGCTTAAACATTTGTTTTTCAGCGTAGTTACCTTGGCGACGAACACGTCTTCCCCAATGACAGAATAGTTTGTTGATACCAACACTGCAGAATGACTTTTTTTAGTGGAGCCCATACCTCTCCTCTGCTTGCAACGCTTCATCACAGTCAAGGCAAGTCCTCGAAAGTGTTTTTTAAGTTCTAGAAAGACACGAAAATCGGATGGGACCAAGCTGGGACTGTATCGAGGATGATCGATGACACTGAACCTAAAAACTTGGATTGTTGCAAATGTTCAGAACTCCTGTGTGGTATACCATTGTCATGCTGAAGTGGTGGGTGCTCCACTTGTGGACGAACTCTTTGAATTCGTGCTTTGTGTTTTCTGAGGGTATGTCAATACCTTGTAGAGTTCAGGGTGGTATCTCTAGACATGAATTCTAAATTCACCACACCTTAATCAGCCACGAACACTGTGAGCACGACTCTGCCTGCTGGTGGTATGGTCTTCAACTTTTTGGTGTTGGTTAAAGTTTGTGATGGAACTCCATCGATGCTTTCTTGTTTTCGAGGCCAAAACTATGAATCCAGCTTCCGTCACCTCGCACAGTGGTGTTAGGGAACTCTCCACCCTCACGCTCATAACGCTAAACAAATTGCTGACAGACGTCCAATCTCCTCTGTCAGCTGTCAGGAGTGACCATTCAAGACACCCATCAAGCACAGTTTTCTGTGGTGCAGTTCTGCAGTGATGGTCTGTACACGCACTCGTGATATGCCACACTTACCTTAGAGTTGACTTTAGAATTTCCTCTGGAGAATTCATGAACTCGATGTGATGAGTATCGTCACTTGCAGTAAGTGACCGTCCAGTCCGAGCTCTATCACACTTGTTGGGGTTAGCAACATCGCTTCGTTCCTTACGAGCACGAACAATCCAACGTCGCACATTAGTGATGACGGTACATTCATCACCGCATACAGATTCGATTCTTTAACGGATTTCAATTGCAGGCACGTTTCCTGCAGCTTGGAACTCGATTACAGCACGCTGTTTCTCACTAACCGACATAGCTACATCAAACATCCCCATATTACACCCTAAAATTCGGAGCCCTCTAATGGCAAAGAATTGCAACCTGCGCCAGTGAAGAGGGAAAGTCGGCCGAATAACATAAATGTCATATATTACCTCAACAGATAATGAGAGCAGAACGAAAATTCGCTGATATAACTTTCCAGTACGTCCTCGCAACACCCAAGGCGACAGGTGCTAACAGTTCTGAAACGAACAAGACAACATTTTTTCTTCTAGCACCAAGTACAGAGATGTAGTCCTCTGCAGTGTGTGCTGTATAGCGTAGTGCTGTCATCACAGAATGCATTTTTCTTAGAGCACTGTGTAGATATGAAGGGGCTTACCCCGTCGGTCCGCGAAGTTTCAAAACTAGATTAATAAAACGTAGGGGATCGATGATATGGTCGCTTTAATGGTGTAATACTCTACAAAGTCTCCCAACACATGGTTAGTAAGTGCAGAACGGTCATCTAAACATGTGGAAGTTTTAGAAAATTCTTATTGAATGGTTTTCAATTCGTGCGCCGTATTGCCTTGAATGTCGGTTACGTCATCAAAGGTTGACCCTTTTCTGAACTTCTGTACTTCGTCGTTTTGTGGGAGGTAAGTATTAGCATCACATCTCGTCATCCTTAATGATTTTTGCAGAATCTAATACTGTCCACATTTTGCATTTCAGGCAAGTCTCGGTTGGTGTCCACGCGACCTTGTTCTTGCTCATAAGTAAAGCTGTTCTGGTCAAATTTTGCACACACTTTACTCTTACTCGAAACATTCTGGAGAACGGCTGAAACACATGATTTAGAGATGTTGCTCCACTGTGGTTTGTGACACAACAAACGTCGACGCACAACGGTCGCATGTCCACTAAAGAGCACTGCCTGTTTACAATCGACTGGTCGAAGGCACATACACTGAAGACCCAAAGAGAATAGTTACGTGCCTATTATCGTGAAGAGCCCCTGCGAGCAAGGAAAAGTGCCGCGACCCGACGTGGCATGGACTCGACTAATGTCTGAAGTAATGCTGAAGGGAACTAACACCACGAATCCTGCAGGGCTCTCCATAAACGCGTAAGAGTACGATGGGGTTGAGATCTCTTGTGAACAGCAAGTTGCGAGTCATCACAAGACATGCTGAATAATGTACATGTGTGGGGAATTTGGTGACCAGCGGAAGTTCTTAAAGCCAGAAGAGTGTTCATGAAGGCACTCTGTAGCAATTCTGGACGTGTGGAGTGTTATATTGTCCTATTGGAATGGCTTAAGTCCTTCGGAATGCAAAATGGAGATGAATGGATGCAAGTGATCAGACAGGATGCTTAAGTACTTGTCACCTATCACAGTTGTATCTAGACGTATCACGGATCCCATACCACTCCAACTGCACAACGCCCACACCATTACAGAGCCTCCACCAGCTTGAACATTCCCCTACTGACATGCTGGTTCCATGGATTCATGAGATTGTCACCATATCCGTATACGTCCGCCCGCTCAAGACTATTGGAAATGAGACTCGTCCGACCAAGCAACATGTTTCCAGTCATCAACAGCCCAATGTCAGTGCTGACGTGTGAAGACGAGGCGTAAAGCTTTGTATCGTGCAGTCATCAAGGGTATTCGAGTGGGCGTTCGGTTCCGAAAGCTCATATCGATGATGTTTCGTTGAATGGTTCGCACACTGACAGTTTTTGCAGATTTCAATGATGGGCCATCAACAATTTGCGGAAGGGTTGCATTTCTGTCACGTTGCACAATTCTCTTCACTCGTCATTGGTCACGTTCTTGCAGGATCTTTTTCCGGCCGAAGCGATGTCGGAGATTTTATGTTTTACCGGAATCCTGATATTCACCCTACCCTCGTGAAATGGTCGTACGGAAAATCCCCACTTCATCGCTACTCGCAGATGCTGTGTCCCATTGCTCGTGCGCCAACTGTGACACGACATTCAGACACACTTAAATCTTGATAACCGGCCATTGCAGCAGCAGTAATCGATCTAACAACAGCGCCAGACACTTGTATTATACAGGCATTTCCGATCACAGCGCCGTATTCTGCCTGTTTCTATATCTCTATATTTGAATATGCAAGCCTATACCAGTTTCTTTCGCACTTCAGAGTACGTTGTTTACAGCTGTTACCATAACGCATCCGTAATTATTATACAGATGTCACTTACACGCCAAGAACAACCTCAGTCTCGGGACGTTTTGGACAGACTATGTGCAGCCTGTTGTCCGCTGACCTCAATCCTGTTCGGTGTATATGCGACGTCATTGTGCTAGACGTACGCTGCCAACAGCTGACGTTTCTCGATTCACTGTACATAGAGGTTTAGTGGTGTTCGCACTGAATGGCTCCTTAATGTTGTCCACGACTGTTTGATTCTAAGTCACTAAACTTCTCAGTCCCCGTCGTCAGAGCGAAACTGATGGACTGTTGCCACAGGCTGTGGCTAAGCCATGTCTCCGCAATATCCTTTCTTCCAGGAGTGCTAGTTCCGCAAGGTTCGGAGGAGAGCTTCTGTGAAGTTTGGAAGGTAGGAGACGAGGTACTGGTGGAATTAAAGCTGTGAGGACGGGGCGTGAATCGCGCTTGGGTAGCTCAGATGGTAGAGAATTTGCCCGCGGAGGGCAGATGTCCCGAGTTCGAGACTCGGTCCGGTACACAGTTTTAATTCTACGTTTACAGCTTTTGTAGACTTAGAGAAAGCTTTCGGCAATGTCGCTTGAAAAACCTCTTTCAAACTCGGAAAGTGGCAGGGGCTAAATACAGGGAGCGAAAGGCTATTTACAATTTGTACAATAACTAGATGGCAGCTTTAAGAGTCGAGAGGCACGAAAGGGAAGCAGTGGTTTAGAAGGGAATGTGACGTGGTTGTAGCCTATCCCGATGATATTCAACCTCTATGCTGAGCAAACAGAAAATGAAAGAAAATAAAAATTTGGAGTAAGAATTAAAATGCACGGAGAAGAAATAAAATCTTTGAGGTCTGCCGATGAAATTGTAATTCTTTCAGAGATTGCAAAGGACCTGGAAGAGCAGTGGAACGGATAGAACAGTCTCTTGAAAGGAGGATATAAGATGAAAATCAACAAAAGCAATTCGAGTATAATACTATGTAGTCGAATTAAATCAGGTGATGCTGAGCGGGTTAGATTCGGAAACGAGATTAGAAAGTAGTAGATGAGTTTTGCTATTGGGACAGCAAAATAGCTGATGATAGTCGAAGTAGGGAGGATGTAAAATTTAGACTGGCAATGACAAGGAAAGCGTTCCTGAAGAAGAGGAGTCTGTTAACGTCGAGTATAGATTTAAGTGTCAGGAAGTGCTTTATGAAAGTATTTGTACGGATTGTAGCCATCTATGGAAGTTAAACATGGATGGTAAATAGTTTAGACATGAGGAGAATAGAAGCTTTTGAAATGTGGTGCTACAGAATAATGCTGAAGATAAGGTGGCTAGATGACATAACTATTGAGGAGGTACTAAATATAATTGCGGAGATGAGAAATTTGTAGCAGAACTTGGCTAGAAGAAGGGTTTGGTTGGTAGGACACCTTCTGAGGCATCAAGGGATCACCAATTTTGTATTGGAGGGAAGCAGGGACAGTAAAAATCGTAGAGGGGGGCCATGAGATGAATACACTAAGCAGATTCCGAAAGATGTTGGTTGCAGTAGGTACTCAGAGATGAAGAGGCTTGCCTAGGATAGCATGGCGTGGGGAGCTGCATCAAACCAGTCTTTGGACTGAAGACTGCGACAACGACAACACAATTTTAAATAAGTCTGAAAATAAAGGAGAAGACAAATTTACTAACTCTCTAATGCTGACGATTTTACTTACGCGAGTTTGGCAAATAAAATTGGCCTCGGGAAATATTTACAATAAGGCTATCGCGAGATTGGTGCTTGCTAGTGAACAACGTAGATGCTGTAAAAGACCACCGCTGACGTCGGTTTAGCTATTTGTGAGGTACTTGTTGCAGCACTCCTGAAAGACACCGGTAATAGTGTTTCCAGTGTTCTGCTGTAGCTCTTCCAGTGTGTGAAGCTGTCTGAGGGTACCTGACCCTTTAATATACCTAACAGGTATTCCACCAGAGAAAGGAGATTTAGATGTGGCAGAAGATCACACTGCATATGTTGACTGATCTCACCTCACCGAACACCTTATCCACGCGAGACAAGGTTGTAAAAGCGGTGTGTGCTGTTGCTTCATCTTGTTGAAAATATCCACACAGTTCTCCATCTTCTGTGAGACGACCGGCACATGAGTTAAATAGTTTCTGGATTTACCGGTTGGAGTTATCACGTTGGGGATCGTTTTTATAGTAGTAGTTCAAATTTTTCTTTTCTGTTTTCTCAGAACTACTTTCCGAATTCGAGATGTCGAGTCCAAGAAATGCTGAAGATGAGATTCTTGATTTAGGGGAGTGTCCAGGAACATCATCAGGTAATACAGTCTCAAAAATTCCATCTTCACCTGTAAGAAAGAGAAGAGGACGTCATGTAGCAATGAATCCGAAGGTAACTCCTGTTTTTGATAAATATAGGGTCGGTAAGAGGGATGCAGTTTATTTCCTAACAGCTACAACGGGAACGCTTGGTAAAGTACCCAGGATTTTTCATTTAACAACAGTCCCGAGAGAAATTCCACCATGAAAAGGGTACTGAAATCTAGAACCAACTGAAATACAAGAAACCTCAGGCTGCTACCAACCATTAGAATGATTAATTAGTAGTAGTATTAAAAGGTAACAATACGATAGAAAGACCATCCATGATTCTTTCCAATTGTGGTACTGACAACTTCCTTCAGTGCCTGCATTGATGTTATCTGTTACTGGAAAAGTGCTGAATACAGCTGTGTCGGAAACACTCACTGACTGAGACCTTCAGAACAACTGTTAAAACGGCACTTTTCGTCACCACAGAAGCAAATACTGAAAGTTTTAGAGGTGCGTGTGATCTAGTTGCAAACTTTCCAGAAAGAGACATCTTGTATTTGTTTTGCAGGTATGGCATCCGGGTATGATAGTCTTTAAGAGATATTCATGCCATCCGCCACGATATAAAAGGGCCTTTTTCACCTCTATGATCCACCGACTTTTTAGATTACCATTGGCCGACAATGAAATACGCCAAGAACTTAGTATATTAAGGCAAATTGCAGTAGCCAACGGTTTCTCAGCTAAAGATGTTTTGTGCCCATACAACAGGATAAAAAAACAGAAAGTAATTAGTAGGCAGACCTACAATCATCTAGAAAAAAGAAAGAATAAAAAAAACCCTGAGATCTATTCCAATGAAATTTTACGGAAAAATGTCCCAACAAATAGAAAAGTGTTTGAATAAATCTAAGGTTAGATGTGGTTTTCAAGTTAACAACACTCTGAAACTCATTGTAAAACATAATTTGAGTAAAGATTCTGATAAATTTGACGGTTCTGGGGTTTACAAGATTGTTTGTAGTAGTTATGACAAATTTTTCATCGGTCAAACTGGCCGTTCTTTTAAAATTAGATTCAGGGAGCTTTTGCAGGCACATAACGAAACCGCATTGGGAATGCATTTGGCAGAAGCCGGCCACACTGAAGGCAATATCGAGAGTTGTATGCGTATTCTACACAGCGCAGAGAAAAGTCGCGCTTCCGACTTGTTAGAGATTTACAAAGCAAAAAAGCTTGAGCCCACTAGGGTACTCAAAGGAAAAAGCAATTTTGTGCTCAACGCCTACTTTGCTTTGTTTGATAACATACTACGTTAACCAAATAATGCATCGCGAATTTACGCCTAGTCTTACTTAATGATTTATATCGAGAACAGTAGGCATTTGACTTACTTCCATACATTAGTCGCTCTAACCCTGTAATTCCTACCTATTCATAGAATGTATATCCAGATATATAATTTTATTTCTTGAGTGTTAATATGTTGTTTAAACGTTTTCTCTGGGAGACATCATGATGTATATAAAGCCCTCTAGTGGTTAATTTCTTACGATCGGTGCGCACCTACATAACATCCTGGCGGCCGACCCAACAGAGGGCGCTGATTATTGATCTGTCTTTTTTCAGTTGTCATATAGGCATTTTATCTTTCATAGGCAATTTATAGGTTGCTACAGGCAATGTATTACGTATATAAATTGCTGACCGTAAATTCACCATAAAAAGGGTCGGACCTATTCCCTTCATATATTTCCTTTTAATAATTTAATATACATAACTGTATTCGTCTTTTAATGCATCACAATTGGTTTCTGTGATAGTTATCAGTTTTAAAAGTCTGCTAAAAAAGTCTGCTACATGTATTTTACCTAATGTGTTTATATCAGATTATGTTTTTTTTGCATAAATGACGACTACATCTAAGCCCACAGTAGCGACATTAGGGAGGATGTAGGCAAACAGATTTCTGGTAGCTACTGTACTTCAGTAGCCAGTTGCCATAATGACTGTGTGGACGATGTGGCCTATTCTACACCTTATTTTAGATCTATGTGACGATGCTGTGCTGATTATATTTATATGACGATGCCATTATGGCCTAATCACTTTAGGACATGGTGTAAAAAAGGTATGTTTTACCGTACTTTATTTGTACATTTCCCTGGTTGTATGATAGTATATTGTGATACGCATTGCTGTATTATGTTGAAAGACACACTGCTAACTAGGTGTATATATTTGTATATTGTAGATCTGAGGATGGTCAGTACGGACTGAAACCGGTCATCGTCTAAATAATTGATAATGTGATCAAAGACTGGAATGAAAAACATTTGATATTAAAACGCTTCGTTCGGAATTTACGTTAAAACGTTTCAAGCCGTAATTCAGCACGGAAAAGTCGAAGAACGCGGATGAAGGCAATGCGTCTCAAATATTTGATTTTGTCCGAGATACTTTGTGATATCAGGAACCAGATTAGAAGAAATTTTTATAGTTAAACGCGATCTCTCTTGCCGCAGCAACATCTCGTGGAGTATCTTTTCCGGCTGCAATGGTAAGGTAGATGGCGAAAGCCATTCATTGTGTAAAAATGCCTGTATTCTTTGAGAAATTATAACCAGAAGAAGGATGCATTTTGTGATAATTATCTTCTCCTTGTTAAGTTGTCGAAGCATGGGTGGTTCTCAGCCCATTCTCCAGACAAAGCACCCTATACTGATACTTGCATTCTTTCGGAGCTTCATAAACATCAGGTAGTCGTTTGCTATATTTCTCACGTTGGTTTATAAAAACTGAAAAATTGAAATCATTTATAGTAACCTGTCTTCTTAACCTTTCGCCTTTTCCATTCTATGACCCAAATTCGTCTAGTAATTCAAAATTCAGAATAGTCACTGTGTGGAATCATGAGATGGATCAATCGGAATGAAGTATAAAACAGTTCAACTAGAAATCAATTAAATTCCAGATACCGTCAATAATTGCATCTAACAGTTAGTTTTTAATATAACAAACTGTATTCTTCCTGATTCGACATGAGTGATGAGTTCCTCAGTACATATCTTTCTCAAGGGCGTGGAAATGAAGATTTCGTCAACAATCTACGCGCAGTCTATTAACTGAATGTCGTAAATGATCTATCAGGAAGAGGTGTCAAGGTCCCTAGGACAACCATTAATTGTATAAATAGTTCGATAATTTAATTATGTTTGTAACACTACTACGCACAATATGTGCGACACAGTTGTGATAAGAAGATCAAATTTCGCTTAACAAGCCCTTCTTCTTTAATTAAGTTTCGTTTTATGCTCTGTAAAATTAGTTGATGGGTAAGAGACAGGGGATCCAGAATTAGAATAAAAATTTAAAAGGGCTTTGGACAACTTAAGATCAAAGATGGTGGAAAGGTTAGGTAACATTCCATCAAAAATTCTAAAATCATTGGGGGAAATGGCTACAAAACGATTATTCACGTTGGTGTTTAGGATGTATGAGACTTGCCATATACCATCAGTTTTTGGGTAAAAGATTACCCACACAGTTCCGTAGGTCGCAAGAGCCGACAAGTGGGAGTATTATCGCACAGCCAGCTAACAGCTTATACATTCAAGTTGCTGACAAGAATAATATACAGACGAATGGAAAAGAAAATGGAGTATCTATTAGATAACGATCGGGTTGCATTAGGAAAGGTAAAGGCACCAGCAAGGCGGTTCTAATGTTGTAGCTGATAATGAAAGTGAGACTGAAGAAAAATCAAGACTTTTCACAGCATTTGTCCTTTTGGAGAAAAACATTCGACAGTGCCAAACGATGCAAGGCATTTGAAATTCTGAGGAAAATAGGGGTAAATTATAGGGAAGAACGAGTAATATACAATACGTACAGGAACGAAGAGGGAATGACAAGACTGGCAGATCAAGAACGAGAAAAAAGAAAGAAGTTATGGCTGTACATACAACATGATGTGTATACTGATTCCGCTATTTGTTAGAAACAATAAATTAAATAATTAAATTTGAGGTAATTGCTTGTCTACACCGAAATGTGAGAGCCGATGTGTAATCGTTACTTATACATAAAAAGTTGTGGCATCGCTCCCGACTGCTAGTTATTTGCCTGTGTACGCACGTAATGCCAGTTTAGTTTTTGTTATCTGCCACTTGCATCGTGTTACAATGTTAATGAGCAGCAGTGTCATTTGGAAACAGTATATTATTCCGCTGCCCAAGGAAATCCGGTGCATGGTTTCAAGCCTTAGTATAGCTGTTAGTCGCCCTTTTGTATTCCGTATTTGGTTGCGTTTGGTTTAGCATACTGGTGTGTTATAATTAAACTGTCGCGGCACATGAAGGCGATGTTAACTATATGATAGTAATGCGAGGTACCCCTAAATCTCCGGTGTCAATCGCTTCATTGCAGCATAAACCCTGTCCAAGCAGCCGAAAATTTCTTTCTTTCTGACCACCTTGGGACATGTGGCACACACTACGACGGGTTTCAACTACGTCAGCTTAGTATATCTGAATCCCAAATGCAAAGTGTTACAGTGAAACTTAATTATTTGCACTCATGATATGTTCTGGACCATTTGTTACAGCTGGATGCTATTATTTCATTAAGTAAGATATATACATCAAAGTGTCTGCGTTTCATTTAAAATACATAGACTTTTTCGAACAATGCAGAAGTTCTATGCTCGATGCAGCTTTTGGTCCATCTCAGTAACCGTCAAAAATATTTGAATTAAAAAGAAAGAAAAAAACGAAGTAATGATTAATTTATTATGGTCGCTACACAAATGGAAGTAGGAAATGAAGTCGACTGACAACATAAAGAGCTCTATGAGAATGGTGACTTGTAGGAACGATGGTATTACGCCACTATAACGAAAAAAACTATGTAAACAGCCTACTACATTCCTTGAAATTCGTGAACAGAAATGAAACTCATCTTTAGAATCAGCATTTGAATTATTTACAGAGCATTATACATGTCTCGGAGTATCATATCCTTCCAAGATCCCTGATTCGCATCGCTCCATCTCATATGAATATAAGCCTTACTTTTAAGAGCCGTAGCTCTGCCAAACAGTATCCCCAAATGTAATTAGAGCTCGCCATTCCTTAAAAACGAGCATATCAATCAGCTTAATGCACGCAGCGTTCAGCAGGGCCGCACGAACCCGTGATAAATAAAAGAGTTCCAGCTCTCTCCTTGAGTAATCAGCAGGAGCAGAACCGGCGATGGACTTCAGCCTGAATCGTACCAACATGCGGATTACGTCCGCTATAAACACTCCTCTTCGAAATGCAGTTCTCCTATCTGTTGCTAGGTAGGAGATGGAAGCTCGTTCCAATGTACAGAATGTGAAGTTGTGAGGGAGGATTTGATTCAGCTCTCAGCTTGGCAGGCATCACGCTAATGCAGGCTACACCCTTATTATTTCGTGTAGCTACTTCATGAAACTGACTGCGGGTTCCCATCAGCCTGTTGTCATATCAATATTGACAAGCAGATGTCAGAAGACGGAGAAGCGTAAACTACGTAGAATGTAACATTTTATTTAGTGTGGTTATTATGGGACAATTTTATTTACTTCTTTAGCCTTATAAGATTAAGATTTGAAGCCTGGTTAAACAAAAACACTGAACAAATGTTTCCAAACATACTGTTCTTGGTATCTCATTTTCATACACGAGGTTATCGGTAATCATATCTTTTCTTCATACTAACTGCGAGCTCTCGTCTGAACATTATGGTGTTATGGTTACTGATAGCTTCACATTTCCTTGGTGAATAACACTCTACACACATAGGTAATTTAATCTCATCTGGAGTGTGTTGTGTTGTTGTTGTTGTGGTCTTCAGTCCTGAGACTCGTTTGATGCAGCTCTCCATGCTACTCTATCCTGTGCAAGCTTTTTCATCTCCCAGTACCTACTGCAACCTACATCCTTCTGAATCTGCTTAGTGTATTCATCTCTTGGTCTCCCTCTACGATTTTTACCCTCCACGCTGCCCTCCAATACTAAATTGGTGATCCCTTGATGCCTCAGAACATGTCCTACCAACCGATCCCTTCTTCTGGTCAAGTTGTGCCACAAACTTCTCTTCTCCCCAATCCTATTCAATACTTCCTCATTAGTTATGTGATCTACCCATCTAATCTTCAGCATTCTTCTGTAGCACCACATTTCGAAAGCTTCTATTCTCTTCTTGTCCAAACTATTTATCGTCCATGTTTCACTTCCATACATGGCTACACTCCATACGAATACTTTCAGAAATGACTTCCTGACACTTAAATCAATACTGGATGTTAACAAATTTCTCTTCTTCAGAAACGCTTTCCTTGCCATTGCCAGCCTACATTTTATATCCTCTCTACTTCGACCATTATCAGTTATTTTGCTCCCCAAATAGCAAAACTCCTTTACTACTTTAAGTGCCTCATTTCCTAATCTAAATCCCTCAGCATCACCCGACTTACTTAGGCTACATTCCATTATCCTTGTTTTGCTTTTGTTGATGTTCATCTTATATCCTCCTTTCAAGACACTGTCCATTCCATTCAACTGCTCTTCCAAGTCCTTTGCTGTCTCTGACAGAATTACAATGTCATCGGCGAACCTCAAAGTTTTTATTTCTTCTCCCTGGATTTTAATACCTACTCCGAATTTTTCTTCTGTTTCGTTTACTGGTTGCTCAATATACAGATTGAATAACATCGGGGAGAGGCTACAACCCTGTCTTACTCCCTACCCAACCACTGCTTCCCTTTCATGTCCCTCGACTCTTATAACTGCCATCTGGTTTCTGTACAAATTGTAAATAGCCTTTCGCTCCCTGTATTTTACCCCTGCCACCTTTAGAATTGTCAAAAGCTTTCTCTACGTCTACAAATGCTAGAAACGTAGGTTTGCCTTTCCTTAATCTTTCTTCTAAGATAAGTCGTAAGGTCAGTATTGCCTCACGTGTTCCAGTGTTTCTACGGAATCCAAACTGATGTTCCCCGAGGTTGGCTTCTACTAGTTTTTCCATTCGTCTGTAAAGAATTCGTGTTAGTATTTTGCAGCTGTGACTTATTAAGCTGATAGTTCGGTAATTTTCACATCTGTCAACACCTGCTTTCTTTGGGATTGGAATTATTATATTCTTCTTGAAGTCTGAGGGTATTTCGCCTGTCTCATACATCTTCCTCACCAGATGGTAGAGTTTTGTCAGGACTGGCTCTCCCACGGCCGTCAGTAGTTCCAATGGAATATTGTCTATTCCGGGGGCTTTGTTTCGACTCAGGTCTTTCAGTGCTCTGTCAAACTCTTCACGCAGTATCATATCTCCCATTTCATCTTCATCTACATCCTCTTCCATTTCCATAATATTGTCCTCTAGTACATCGCCCTTGTATAGACCCTCTATATACTCCTTCCACCTTTCTGCTTTCCCTTCTTTGCTTAGAACTGGGTTTCCATCTGAGCTCTTGATATTCATACAAGTCGTTCTCTTATCTCCAAAGGTCTCTTTAATTTTCCTGTAGGCGGTATCTATCTTACCCCTAGTGAGATAGGCCTCTACATCCTTACATTTGTCCTCTAGCCATCCCTGCTTAGCCATTTTGCACTTCCTGTCGATCTCATTTTTGAGACGGTTGTATTCCTTTTTGCCTGTTTCACTTACTGCATTTTTATACTTTCTCCTTTCATCAATTAAATTCAATATTTCTTCTGTTACCCAAGGATTTCTACTAGCCCTCGTCTTTTTACCTACTTGATCCTCTGCTGCCTTCACTACTTCATCCCTCAAAGCTACCCATTCTTCTTCTACTGTATTTATTTCCCCCATTCCTGTCAATTGCTCCCTTATGCTCTCCCTGAATCTCTGTACAACCTCTGGTTCTTTCAGTTTATCCAGGTCCCATCTCCTTAAATTCCCACCTTTTTGCAGTTTCTTCAGTTTTAATCTACAGGTCATAACCAATAGATTGTGGTCAGAGTCCACATCTGCCCCTGGAAATGTCTTACAATTTAAAACCTGGTTCCTAAATCTCTGTCTTACCATTATATAATCTATCTGATACCTTTTAGTATCTCCAGGGTTCTTCCATGTATACAACCTTCTTTCATGATTCTTAAACCAAGTGTTAGTTATGATTATGTTGTGCTCTGAGCAAAATTCTACCAGGCGGCTTCCTCTTTCATTTCTGTCCCCCAATCCATATTCACCTACTATGTTTCCTTCTCTCCCTTTTCCTACACTCGAATTCCAGTCACCCATGACTATTAAATTTTCGTCTCCCTTCACAATCTGAATAATTTCTTTTATTTCATCATACATTTCTTCAATGTCTTCGTCATCTGCAGAGCTAGTTGGCATATAAACTTGTACTACTGTAGTAGGTGTGGGCTTCGTATCTATCTTGGCCACAATAATGCGTTCACTATGCTGTTTGTAGTAGCTTACCCGCATTCCTATTTTCCTATTCATTATTAAACCTACTCCTGCATTACCCCTATTTGATTTTGTGTTTATAACCCTGTAGTCACCTGACCAGAAGTCTTGTTCCTCCTGCCACCGAACTTCACTAATTCCCACAATAGTGTAGAAAATCATTTATTTTCTGTTGTGGCTCTAACTTCCTCGCATCATAGAGGGATTAACTTAATAATTTCCTTATTGTTTGATTAAGCTGATCTGAGAGTGTCAGAAGTTAGTGGCGAAGAATATCATTGGAGCTATAGGGGTTACCAACGTTTAATTTGTCCAAGAATCAGCCTGAAACATAGTAATACCTTCACTATAAAAATACAAATACAGCATCTACATTGCTTCGTAGCGTATATATAGCACATATTTGGTCAATGATCAAGCAGTTATCCAGCAGAAGGATTATATATACATCAGAATAATACCTAAGACGAGACACTGATCGCATTATGAGGGTGAACGATACAGGAAATAGCACTTCAGCGTAACATAAAATTGCCAGAAGTAGTTTAGGTACTGTACAGTGTTTAGTATGATGGTATAATCACTACTAAACGACATCAACATTATCAGATTAAATATAGGAAGTTAGGTAGTATGGAATTTACACACGTTACGTGTGAAATTTTAATGTAAAAGAGAATTCAGTTCTTTGCGTTCCTCTTCTTATTCCTTGTCATCTTATCGAGTAGCGATGGGAACTAAGTTTCTTTTGAGTTTCCTTAAAATATTAACACATAAACACTTGTAGGTACACATGCCGCAGTAGGTGGGAACTAAATATGTGATCCGACGTACATTCCAACAGTCAGGAAATTTAGTTCTTTTAGGCAACTTTTGTTACTACAGCAGACTACGTATTTAAAATTTATTGTGTGTATACATAGAAATAACAGAGAGTAAGACGTTAATCTATCTGCAGGCAGTCTGCTGCCCGCAACCAATTTAAATGGCAGTTTTGTATCGAGTGAACCGATATACGTGGATTATATCGAACTTTCTGCTTTTAGAATCGTGAGTGGAATATTCGTCGCAACAACAGATAAGGTGCCAGAGGTGTCGACTAATTTATTGCCTGAAAGAACAATGTAGTGTCTAGAGAGGTTATTAGAAATTCCGAATGTAAAATGATTTCAGTTATGTTAAGCATCAACATTGAGTCGAATATTTTATTCAGATTCCTTTATAAACCACCTGCATCAGAAGCTGTAGTGGCGGAGCACTGCACAGACGGAGAATTTCACTAGTACGTTTCCTAATCAATTTGCTGTAATAGAGGAAATCCCCAACTATCCAGCTATAAAATGGGAGAGTCATGAAATTAATACTTGTGATAAAGACCGGGATTTATGTAAAATTGTTTTGATGTATTGCCCGAAATTTCTCCATGGTGATAGCGAACACAATTCAATGAAGTCTACATAGGTGACCAACACTTTTCGAATCGGTTAACGCCTATGAGGAAATCGGTGATGTAACTGTGACAGCATCGATGACTAAAGGCGTTGTAAACATGTTAAAAAGTAGACCTCCTACCATATGTCTCTCACAAGCACGAACGAGAGCAAAAAAATTCAGAGCATACTCGTTGTCAATACGAAGTATTCTGCACTGAGGTTAAAATTCAGAACCTTTTTACATTATGCACGAGACATGTGCGGGTCGACAAGGCTTTAGAGATGAAGACCTACCTTGGTTGTTCAATACGCGTGTTTGAATGCTGCTTTGAAAGCAAAGAGACTCAACCTCTGATTTAAACGAAGACTAGCAGGCAAGCAAAAGCTGAATGAAGCCTAAATAGTGAGGGTTCTGATAACAGTGCACGAAACTTTCACAGATTTTGTTTGTAAAGTTTTGGCATACAATCTAATTAAAAATCTTAACAATTTTTATCACACGTAAAATCAGTATGCGGACCGAATCATATTGGAAGCGAAACAGAAAGCGGCAGAGAGAAGCCGAACTACTGAATTCGGTAGTTGGGTATCGATTCACCCCGCAAAATTATAATACGATTCTCCCTTTCAATCACACGAAGCATAAATGGCAGATGTTGATATAAGCGCTCGTGAAATAGAAATTCCAGTTAAACAATGGAGAGGCAGCTGGACTAACTGTGCTAACGGTGATATTCTACAGAAATTATGCAAGAGACCTTGCTTCCCTTCTAACAAAGGTACATTGCAGGTGGCTGGGGCAACGACCGGCAGATAGCGATACGAAAATAGCACGGTTCTTTCCGTATGGAACATGGATCGCAGGCGAGAAGCGCCTAATTGGAAGCTAATGTCGTTGATGTCAGTCAGTTACAGAACTATGAAACTTTTTGGAGAACGAAAATATCCTCTGTCAACATCGATACGGGTTCTGTAGACAGAGATATTGTGATAGCACAGTTCGTCCGTGAGATGCGGACCGCCGTACGCAAAGGCGTCCAGGTTGATACCGTGTTCCTTCACTTCCACAGCATACGATACTTTTCCGCACTGTAAATTAGTCACCAAAATATGAGCTTTTCAAGTGTCGGGTCAGATTTGTGATTGGATTCAGTAGTACCTTGCAGAGAGAGCTCAACATTCTGTTCGTGTTATTGTGGTTTTCATCTCTCCACTTCTCTGCGTCCTGTCCAAGCCTCTTCATCTCCGAATAACAGCGACAACCCATATCCAGTTGAAAGTGCTAACTATATTTGTCTCCTGGTCTCCTTCTACAATTTTTACCCTCATATAGTAAACTAATAATTACTTCATGTCTCCGAATGTGTTCTATCAAACGATTCCTTCTTTTAGTCAATTTATGACGCTAATTTCTTTACCACCCGCTTCTGTTCAGTACCTCCTCATTACTTACATTCTGTAGGATTACAGTGCAAGATTGTGTAAATATTATTGCCAAGAATACCTGCTTTACAGGTGATTAAAGTGTAAGTACGTGTTGTTGTGGTCTTCAGTCCTAAGAATGGTTTGATGCAGCTCTCCATGCTACTCTATCCTCTGCAAGCTTCTTCATCTCCCAGTACCTACCACAACCTACATCCTTCTGAATCTGCTTAGTGTATTCATCTCTTGTTCTCCCTCTACGATTTTTACCCCCCACGCTGCCCTCCAAAACTAAATTGGTGATCCCATACTGTAAGTGCAACCACAACGTAGGGGTATCTGTTGAGAGGCCAGACAAACATGTGGTTCCTGAAGAGGGGCAGCAGCCTTTTCAGTAGTTGCAGGGGCAACAGTCTGGATGATTGACTGATCTGGCCTTGTAACACTAACCAAAACGGCCTTGCTGTGCTGGTACTGCGAACAGCTGACCGCAAGGGGAAACTACAGCCATAATTTTTCCCGAGGGCATGAAGCTTTACTGTATGGTCAAATGACGATGGCGTCCTCTTGGGTAAAATACTCCAGAGGTAAAATAGTCTCCCATTCCCTCAAGAGGACGTCGTTATCAGGAGAAAGGGAACTGGTGTTCTACCGATCGGAGCGTGGAATGTCAGATCCCTTAATCGGGCAGGTAGGTTAGAAAATTTAAAAAGCGAAATGGATAGGTTAAAGTTAGATATAGTGGGAATTAGTGAAGTTCGGTGGCAGGAGGAACAAGACTTCTGGTCTGGTGACTACAGGGTTATAAACACAAAATCAAATAGGGGTAATGCAGGAGTAGGTTTAATAATGAATAGGAAACTAGGAATGCGGGTAAGCTACTATAAACATCATAGTGAACGCATAATTGTGGCCAAGATAGATACGAAGCCCACGCCTACCACAGTAGTCCAAGTTTATATGCCAGGTAGCTCTATAAGTACATATAAATCTTTAATGAACCGATTTGCGATTTTTCTAAGATTGTGTTGTTTTGCTACCGATCATGAATCATGAATGTTTCCTTTTCAAATTAATTAAGCCCGGTGTTGCATCTTATTATCTTGCAAAGTAGTTTAAGTGAAGGATTAGTTTTTTTTTTTTTTTTTTTTTTTTTTTTTTTTTTTTTTTTTTTTTTTTTTTTTTTTGCAGCAATCAAAGGACCTTGGCTAGTGAAACTAATCTAGTTTATGGGTTCCCATCGTATTCTCCTCCTATTAAGAAAAACAGAACTATTACTGTTACTAAGGATAACTGCTATATGCAGAGGAGCTTAAGCAGTGTATGTAAGATATTATTTATGTTTATTTGTGTTATTCATGTCAGTCAAGACAGAAGCAGCTCACGTCCAAAATTAGTTCTGCACTTCATGCAGTGATGTTTCAGTATTTTGATCAAGTAATGCTATTGATTGTGGCCGTCACTAGTATGAGCTCGGTACAATTTTGCTCCCCATAATTTAGTGGCTTGTGAGTTATTGGTGACTGCTGCTACACACAGCACAGAGTGCACTGCACCGATGTGTATTCTCTTTGCTATTCAAAGGGAAATCTCACCAAAAGTAACTTCAATAACTAAAATCCAATTGTTTGAAAGATACACTCCTGGAAATGGAAAAAAGAACACATTGACACCGGTGTGTCAGACCTACCATACTTGCTCCGGACACTGCGAGAGGACTGTACAAGCAATGATCACACGCACGGCACAGCGGACACACCAGGAACCGCGGTGTTGGCCGTCGAATGGCGCTAGCTGCGCAGCATTTGTGCACCGCCGCCGTCAATGTCAGCCAGTTTGCCGTGGCATACGGAGCTCCATCGCAGTCTTTAACACTGGTAGCATGCCGCGACAGCGTAGACGTGAACCGTATGTGCAGTTGACGGACTTTGAGCGAGGGCGTATAGTGGGCATGCGGGAGGCCGGGTGGACGTACCGTCGAATTGCTCAACACGTGGGGCGTGAGGTCTGCACAGTACATCGATGTTGTCGCCAGTGGTCGGCGGAAGGTGCACGTGCCCGTCGACCTGGCACCGGACCGCAGCGACGCACGGATGCACGCCAAGACCGTAGGATCCTACGCAGTGCCGTAGGAGACCGCACCGCCACTTCCCAGCAAATTAGGGACACTGTTGCTCCTGAGGTATCGGCGAGGACCATTCGCAACCGTCTCCATGAAGCTGGGCTACGGTCCCGCACACCGTTAGGCCGTCTTCCGCTCACGCCCCAACATCGTGCAGCCCGCCTCCAGTGGTGTCGCGACAGGCGTAAATGGAGGGACGAATGGAGACGTGTCGTCTTCAGCGATGAGAGTCGCTTCTGCCTTGGTGCCAATGATGGTCGTATGCGTATTTGGCGCCGTGCAGGTGAGCGCCACAATCAGGACTGCATACGACCGAGGCACACAGGACCAACACCCGGCATCATGGTGTGGGGAGCGATCTCCTACACTGGCCGTACACCACTGGTGATCGTCGAGCGGACACTGAATAGTGCACGGTACATCCAAACCGTCATCGAACCCATCGTTCTACCATTCCTAGACCGGCAAGGGAACTTGCTGTTCCAACAGGACAATGCACGTCCGCATGTATCCCGTGCCACCCAACGTGCTCTAGAAGGTGTAAGTCAACTACCCTGGCCAGCAAGATCTCCGGATCTGTCCCCCATTGAGCATGTTTGGGACTGGATGAAGCGTCGTCTCACGCGGTCTGCACGTCCAGCACGAACGCTGGTCCAACTGAGGCGCCAGGTGGAAATGGCATGGCAAGCCGTTCCACAGGACTACATCCAGCATCTCTACGATCGTCTCCATGGGAGAATAGCAGCCTGCATTGCTGCGAAAGGTGGATATACACTGTACTAGTGCCGACATTGTGCATGCTCTGTTGCCTGTGTCTATGTGCCTGTGGTTCTGTCAGTGTGATCATGTGATGTATCTGACCCCAGGAATGTGTCAATAAAGTTTCCCCTTCCTGGGACAATGAATTCACGGTGTTCTTATTTCAATTTCCAGGAGTGTATTTCCAAATTAATGTGCCTAATTAGCCTGGCGACTGTTGAAATTCGAAATTATAATCCGATATCCCTTTCCATTAGACAAACGCACGGTCTAACTTTGAAATCCTCTCAGAGGGTAACATTAGCGTGTTTCACAGCACGTTATTGAGATAGTGCGTCATTCATTAGTACATGAGACACTAACTTCGAGGTTCCACTTTCTTCGTTCTGAGTTACAAAATACGTTTTCTTTCCGACAACGTGGAATAAATAACAGGGAACATTAACAGTGGAAAGTGACGCTTTCATGTGAAACAAAAAGAAAAGGAAGAAATCGCAGGCTCATAAAGACTACAAAAACCAAAAAAGAAACAAATGGAGTGAAATGATGAAGGAGAAGAGCAGAACATTTAAGACTTCAGTTGTCATTGAAATTCTGGCTAAAATCGAGGAATGTTTAGTATGTATATTTAACTACCTTACGGACCGAACAGCGAGGCTAACGTTTCTCAGCTATAAAGACAATGAATCTTGCTGCTAAAGTTAAACGAAAAGCCAAAGCAAGGACGACCTAGCGCTTGTTATGAAAAGATACGTAAGGCAACAAACCAGATCTGGTGACGTTCAAAATTGGTGAATAATGATGGTAGAGGTTTCTGAAAATGGATGTAAAACGTTGTGCATTGGAAAATGGTGGGAGAAGAAACCGAGTGAATTTGAAACGAGATCCTAAAGGAAGGTGCTGATTCTGTATCTGCAACGGACATAATGAATTAGGTAGAACAATCCACGATGATAACATGGGGAAAATAATTACTAAAAGACGTAATTTGCCTAATTTGTCGTAGCGTGTTAAGTTTTAGTTAATATGGCAACAGAGGGAGCAACAGATAATAAAAGTGGTTTGTTGAGACAAACAATAGAATTTTGATCTCACATTAATGATGAATTGTTCAGATAAACAAAAGAATGTTGAGAACACATTAATGATGGCAGGGGATGTATTACGAAAACAAGATGAAAGTACAACTTAGAAACTAATCGTGGTTACCATCGTCTTATTAAATGGCTTGAGTATGTACGAGTTGACGCTCGTGGAGTCACAAGACCTGCGTCATTCACCACCGTGCCCTACCACCATGCTATAAATGGTATGAAGACGGTCACGTTCTTACCGAAAGCGGAACTATTAGACATAAATATTTTATAGCAGTCAAGTTCTTAAATCCATTTTAAATCTACATCTAAATTTACTTTGCAAATAATAGTAACGTGCATGGTGGAGGCTCATGCGGTACGGTGAGTTTCAAATTTCAATTCACCTTGTCCTGAATCTCTTCTCACACGGACGCCTCCTTGGCGTTACTGAGATTCAGTTCTCAGCCGGATAAAGCTATAGAAAAAACAACTGTACACGTCGTAACTACGAGTCGCACTAGAAATTGTTTTTCGATGGAAGGAATAATTAAATGTAAGTATTTATGTGCACGAAACTTCAATCTATTACGGTAGGCTTGCATACGCCAGTCTGAAAAATCAAGTGGTTCAAATGGCTCTGAGCACTATGGGACTCAACTTCTGAGGTCATCAGTGCCCTAGAACTCAGAACTACTTAAACCTAACTAACCTAAGGACATCACACACATCCATGCCCAAGGCAGGATTCGAACCTGCCACCGTAGCGGTCGCGCGGTTCCAGACTGTAGCGCCTATAACCGCTCGGCCAACCCCGGCCGGCCTGAAAAATCCAAAGGCACACACCATTCATAACTGTAGAGGGTTTATGGTAATTAGTAATGATACGTCCCAGAAAGTCTACCAACGGATTGTTCCTTTTAGAACAGCTCGTTCAAATGTTGCGATAATCAGTCCAACATAACAAAAAGTTCACGTTCGCGAGTAAGCAACACGCGACGCGGAATTTAGTCATTTAAAATGTCACCAAAAGTTCTGAATTTCACACCTTGCGTTAAATGCAACTCTCTTTTACACTTAACGGGATTTCTCAAACATTTTGGTACCTAAATATCACAATATTAATAATTTTCAAAGAAATACATACCAGTAGGTTTCCTTTAATTTACGTCTATGGTAATCTGTTAACAAAACGTTTGTGACCATAGACAAAATTACAGTAAACATATTGTATATAAGGGTCACTGTTTTATTCGCGACAGTGTCGCAGCTTGTGGACATACCAGTAGGTCTGTTCACTATAAGATCGAAGCCCTGACTGTACTTAACTCTTTACACACAAAAATAAAAAAATAAAAATGCGCGTGCATGTGATAATTTCTGATTGGCAGAGAAACATCGCAGCCAATCGGAAAGCAACATTAAACCCGCTCATTCCCGCCTACGGGACCAATCAAATTTTTTCGCTGGATCCAAACAGTAAATGAACACAAATAAATTTTGAAAACCTACTTTACCAAAATCATAATCTCATTTCCCGAGTACCATTATCTGGAAAACTGGTTTGTAACTAATTTCCCGGTACGAATGACTAACATACACGTCATTCTCGAACATTGCTCACGGGACCAGTTACTGCAATGCACGGTGTAAAAACTGCACATAAAACAGTAGTTCACATTAACACCTTCACTCAGTCTCATAACTAAGAACAATTACAGTAGTAATTAATAAACTAACAATTAGGAAATTAAACAAAGACAACTGCAATTAAAAATGTAGTACGAGTTTTTCTGACTGAAGATCAATCAGTGTCCGTCAGCTAGCGACCTCTACCAGATCGCATAGAAATAGATACACACAGGCATTTGACGCCATCTGTCCTGCCTGTGACTCATATTGCACGTCTGTTTTTCTGCTGTTGTGGTTTCAATACGCGCGATGTTAGACGCTACGCCTGAAGGCTGTTTCCCATTTTATACTATTGCTGCGTTCTTTGCACTCAATTTTCGTATAGATTGCGAGTAGATTGATTGCTTAGATGTTACATTTCGTAGTTTCCCTTGAGGGGTGATTATCAGGGGGTCGTAACACAGAGCTCCTATAAATAACTCATTGGTTTTCAAATGTCTTGGTTTTCCAGAGTATCACCACTATGACATGCCTGAATAGAACCAGAAACTCACATGGCCTGCATTGTGCCCACCAGTTAACGTTATGAGTGCAGTAACTTGACAAAATGGCGAGAAGGCAAGAAAAGACTTCCTTTGTGTTGGATTGTGCGAAAAATCTATTTATTACAGCAGTGCAGCATACACTGATAGGGAATTGAAAACAAAGCAGTGTGTGGTGGCTGAACAATCGAGGGACACTGGTTGTCTTTATAAATATAAAAGTACCGGAGTGCCAGATGCAACCGTGGAGAGGGCGAGAAAAGTTTCTACGTAAAAGTCGATGTTCATGCAAGCTATGAACTTGGAATACCGCAGCAAACTATGTGGAAGATTTTACGACGACGCTTATATTTTTAAACGTTCCGTCTAGAGAGAAGAATTAAAGCAGGAAGATTATGATCAGCGCCTTAAGTTCTGCATCAGAATACAGGAAGTACTTGAGGGTGAATAATTCGCCTAGTAGCTGATATTCAATCGCCATAGGTAAGTGTTTCTTGTACAATGTCACAGACGAAGCTGTATTGATCGTTTTTACTTCTGTGGGAGGACTGTGACGTGTGCCTCTCACCTTGAATTTCATTGGAGCATCGATGGTCTTCCGTATCGGTGGGTTGGACATGGTGGTGAAGACGATGTGGCTCTGTTTCCTCCTCCCTACGTCGTCTAACCGAACAACTTGTGGCCTTCTCCATTGCGGGTGCATGAAGGGCGGTGTTCACGCACCCCAATGCAGTAAACACTGGAACAGCTCAGAGAAGGCACCAATGCCCTGGATTTCCGACGCACTCTCTGATTGGTTAAGGAGGTTTTGACAATCTGTACTACACTGTTTTGGATATTTTTATCATCACTATGAGTCCTATTGGATATGAGTCCAATACACGTGATAGGTATTTAGTAGTATTTTGTAAGTGGTCTTCGTTGTAGATTGCATTTTCCCAGTATCATAACAATGGACGAAGATGGCTCTGAGCACTGTGGCACTTAACATCTGATGTCATCAGTACCCTAGAACTTAGAACTACTTAAACCTAACTAATCTAAGGACATCAACACATCCATGCCCGAGGCAGGATTCGAACCTGCGACCGTAGCGGTCGCGCGTTTCCAGTCTGAAGGGCCTAGAACCGCTCGACCACAACTACCGGAAATGGATGAAGATCTGACGCTTACCTTGCTTACGACTGAACCTATATGGTCATGCCATTTAATATCCCTACCAACTGTTACATCCAGATACTTGTGTGGGTTGATGATTCGAACGGTGACTCATTAGTTTTGTAGTCTTGGAAGACAACGATTTTGTTTCCTGTCAAATACACAGTAACACATTTCAAAAGACTTGAAACAAGATGGTAATCTTTACAGCACTATGGAAACTTATCAAGGTGTGACGGAAAATTTGTGCAGCCTTTTTCAGACAGAACCATGTTAGAGATAATTACACCAACTGTGAAAAGTCAGGTTTCTATTAATATTGTCTAACAGGTCATTGAAATATTCTATGAGCAGCAGATTTCACAACACACCTCTCTGGGTCCCTCCTGAAAGCACTCCCACATCTATCGATAATACGCAATCCAGTATATCGTGCTATGTCCTCCATAACATTAAATCTTCAAAGCAGCCAGGAATTTCGTTTGGTTGTTGATATGATCGTATTTTTGATAATGAGCGTTGGTGTGGTGCTGAGTCAAATGCTTTTCGGAAAACAATCATTACTGGATCGACATTAGCTGCCTTGATCCATGGTTTTCAGGACTTCAGATGAGAAAAGTACAAGTTACGTTTTGCATGACCTATTTTCACGAAATCCATGTTGCTGGTGTATGCCATAAAGGACGTCATTGTGTTCGAGGTATATTATTACGGTTTAGCACAGAATATGGGTAATTTTGTTGATCATAGGAGATTAATCTGTTCGAGAAGCATTACTATGGTTTAGCTATCATATAGGTGGTATTGTGGATCACTTTTCCTACCCTTCTTGTAGATGGGTATGACCATTGCTTTCTTCTACCGACTGAGCATTGTCCATTCGTTAGAGTGATGTTATGTTTAAAAGTGGGGCTAATTCAGCCAAACATTCTGCGTAGAACCTGATAGGGATTCCAGCTAGACCAGGAACGTGTTCAGCTTCACCAGTTTTAGCTGTGTAACTGTGGCACTGGCACGATTTACAGTTATAACACTCCTCTTTTTTGGTCTCACCAGAATTGAATAAATTCAATCTCTGTGTGACCAATGAACTGGCTACTGATGGCCGTTATATATGACCCGAGTTTTGTGAGAGTTCTACCTTCACACACTGCCCTTTTGGCCGGTAAACACGTTTTACTTAACATTCCTCTGTGAGCTAAAAACAAAAGAGAACGTTAAAAGAAACTGTAGCTGTGATTGCGTCATATGTGAGATTTGATAACAATGGCGTAGTCGGCGAAGCAAGAGCCTAAAATTATTTCCACAGTAGCATTGCAACTGGCTGTCATATCCCACCAAGTTAATATTTATTACAGCTGGCAGGCAGTAGATAAGAACATGAGGAAGTAAAAATTGTAGATGTTTAAAATAAGATGCCATGCATTTGCTTATGTTGCTGTTTTGAAAGTAATATTGTTATTACACAGATTCTGTTTTAAATGTTTAAAACGGGTGGTAGGCACAATACATCGTCCAAAATAGTACGAAGTGTTTTCCCCGAAAATTATCTTGGGCTATTAGTTCACTAGACAACACGAAGTGTAAATGGTTACGAAAACATACTTTCCCCTCAGCAACAATAACCCTGAGCAAATGGGGTGCATCATTCCAGGGATTATTGACACAAAGTCGTTGTAGCGAGACTGAATACCGCGACACACAAATACATCAAAACAAATCGGAAAACGTGTCTCTCTAAAAAAGTAGATAAGAATTAGTTTGACATATTCCTAAAAGACAGTCTCCACTCTTCCCAAACAAACTTTGTAAGAGCAGACCAGATCTGGCTTGAATGCAAAGAAATGGTTTAAACGATATTTAACAGATTTATACCTAGTAAATTAATAAGAGCCAGAACTGTTCCCCATGGTACACTAATTAGATCAGAACACTGTTGCAGAAGCACCGATATAAGCATTCCAGATTTAAAACAGTGCGAAATCACCCAGCCAGCATGTTTCACAGAAGCTCGAAGTTGAGTGCTAACTGCAATGCGAGATGCTTTTAATAAATTGCACAACGAAACTGTCATGAAATCTAGCAGGAAATCCGAAGATATTCTGGTTGTAAGCAAAGTACACCAGCTGCAACATGTAATCAATAGCATCACTGTGCGACAGAAATCGTAATATTACTGACGACAATGCCGTTGAAGCGAAGTTTCTAAACACTGCTTTCCGATATTCCTTCACCGAATAAGATGAATTAAATATTACAGATTTCGAATAGAGTACAGCTGTTAGAAGCAGTCATCCTCTGTGTAGCGAAGGCAAGTTTTTCGATCGACATTGTATTCCAATTAGGAAATTTTCAGCGTTCACTGATGTAACAGGTCTATTCTTAGCGTTCACTTACATCCTCTGGCTCGAAGAAAGATCCATATCTAAAGAATGGCAAGTTGCTCAAGTCAAACAAATACTCAAGAAAGAAAATAAGAACAATCCACTGAATTACAGATCCATATTACTAACGCTGATCTGCAGCAGAATTTTCCAGCATATTTTGTGTTCATTGACTCGAAGAATACGCTCTATTGACTCATAACCAGAAAATAACGTTCTTGCGAAAAACAACGTGCTCTTTATTCACACGATGTAAAGAGTACTGTCGGCATGGGATCCCAAATTGATTCCATATTTTTAGATTTCCAGGAGATTTTTGACACCGTTACTGACAAGCGATTTCTAAACAGACTGCGTGCGTACGTAGCATGATGGCATCTGTTCGACTAGTTTCGTGATTTCCTGTGACCTTTCTTATAGTTCGTACTAACTGGCAGTACTCATCTAGTAAGATATAATGGATATCTGGCATTGCCGAATGATGTGTTACACGACCGCTGCTGTTCTGTCTATATTAATGATTTAGATGACAATCTGAGCAGCCCTCTTATATTGTTTGCAGATAATGCTGCCGTTTATCGTCTGTTGAAGTCATCAGATGTTCAACGCATACTGTAAAATGATTTAGGCAAGGTATCTGTACGGTGCGATAAGTGGTAAGCGATTCTAAATAATGAAAAGTGTGAAGTCATCCACATGAGAACTTAAAACAATTCGTTAAATTTCAATGCACGATAAACCATACGAATCCAAAGACTGTCAATTCAGCTAAATAGTTATGGATTACAGTTGTGAACAACTTAAGTTGGAATGATCGCATGGAACATATTAGGCAGAAGGCGAACCAAGACTGCGTTTTGCTGGCAGAACACTTAAGACGTACTAAAGAGAATGTCTGCGCTACACTTGTCCGTACTCTTCTGGAGCATTGCTGTGCCCAGTGGGATCCTGCTGCTCGTTTTGTATCATCGCGGAATAGCGGAAATAATATCACTAATACTTTACTGAGTGCGATTGGCAGCCAGCGGAACAAGGTTGTTTCTCATTGCAGCGAGATATATTCACGAAATTGCAACCACGAGCTATCTCCTCCGAACGCGTAAATGGTTTTTTGACGTCTACCTACATGGAAAGAAATAACCATCGTAATAAAATAAGAGAAATTACAGGCCACACGCAGAGATTTAAGTGTTCATTTTTCTGGCGCGCTGTTCGGAGACAGGGACGATACAAAAATAGTCTGAAGGTAGTTCGATAATCCTTCTTCCAAGTACGTAAGTGTGACCTGTAAAGGAGTCATGTAGACGAATCGAAGAATAGAGCTTGATGTTATGCTTCTTCTCCATCGGATACCATGATAGATACGCTTTTCTAGTTTATTTCGTGTAATTTCATTCTTCATACACTTGCCTCACTACGTTACCTAGTATGCTTCTCGATGCTCATTTAAAATATCTTTTAAAATAGTGGCGTATGCTCCGCGTGGTGATTTCATAATTCTCACTTCTTTCGGTCTTTTGACAGTTTGCGAATTTTAACCTGTCCGTGGTAGCCAACAAGTTATTACAACTTCGCAAATACAACGGGCCCTCGTTGTGATGCAGACGGTCGGTGTTTCCATGTATTGGTAAATAGACTAGTTTGACTTACCTGTTACTGGGTCTAGTGTCTGGTGTAGTGATGCCTTTCAATTCTACTAGGCTTCTTCGTTTCACTGATAGTGTTATGTATCAGAGCCATAAGTCTATATCGTTTTTGTTTCATCGCGTTTATTAACTGCACAGTCGTATAGAAAGCACTTTGGTTCATATGATTTTTGTTAACTGACTCCATTTGCTATTAGATCAAGTGAAATGTTTCCCTCCTTAATTTTCTTTCACATGCAGTGCACAGTTATTTGGATCTCCTTGCATTAACAGACGCCTGATACCTGTTTACGGAAGAAGTTAAAAAGTCGTTCACAACAATAAATAAAATGTGGAACCAAGCCGTGATTATCGTCTTGTCTTTCCACATTAAACCCCCACTGCTTCCGCAGTGGACTAACCAGACAGGGACTTACGCCATCAGGTCACGTATCCCTCCATATTTCGTTTATTCTTTAGTCCCGTGTGGGCCTATTTGAGCAGACAGTCGCTTTGCTACATTGTCAGGCTACTAATCGGTTATGCGTATTCACCATTGGCCACTGCTTGACCGCACGTGCCTGTGCAAGATATATTAGCGGAAGTGGCTAAGCTAATGTAAGCTTGCAATGGTGTTCCACCGCCTTACTATTGTTTACATCAGCTTGAATTGCAAAATAAACGGTGAGAAGGTAAAAATAATATTAGGAGGAATGTATTATTAATCTTTGTAGCATGATTACTGGTGATGGATATTAAAATAGTAAGGTGAAGGTAGCCTTACAGCACCAGCAGTTGTTTGAAGAACGGAAGATTGAGTTTAACATTCCGCAGACGATAAGGTGTATCGAAAGATACGAGTAGGTATTCAGATTCCCTGTCACGGGCTGCTGTGCTGTTATTTTTCTTTTTCAACTTAGTAGATTAAAATTAGCTATTAATCACTGGAATCAGCATTACGTCTTACTTGTGAATGTTTGAATCGGTTATAACAAATTTATTTCTGTCGCTTCATAGCTCTGATAAAGCTACGCTGGATGTTTATTTCCATCGCAAAACACCTAAAGGAGTTCTTAATTTTGGAAGCACAAAGCTGTCTATACCTTCTATCCCCTCTACATCGGCAAGGAGAGATGAGGGCAACACGGGGATAAGTAAACTGTCGTTTAGTTCCCTGATTAAAAGAAATGAAAGCACAACATAGAGTTCTGTGTTCCAAACACATATCCTCATAAATTTCTTCCTCAGATTAAGGCCAGTATTTCATACTATCAGACTTCTCTTGACCAGGAATGCATTCTTTGTCGGTGGTTACCGATTTTTTTATGTCTTCTTTGCTCCGACCACTACCTGTTGTTTTACTTCCGAGGTAAATAAACATTAACTTCGTGTACTACGCGATATCGTATTTTGATGATAAGTTTATCGCTAATCTTATGTCTGCTACTCCTCTTTATTCTCGTCTTTCTTTGGCTCCCTCTCAGTCCATATTCCGTACTCATTAGACTGTCCGTTCTGTTCAACAGGTTCTCTCATTGTTCTTCATTGCACTGAGGATAACAGTGTCCTCAACGAATTTGCTCACTGATATCCTTCCATCCTGAGTTTTAACACCACTCTTGAAGCTTTCTTTTATTTAGATCATTACTCAAGGGCTAAACACTACATACATACCTTATAGCGCTTCTAACCTTAGCACTTGGTTCTTGGTCTACCATTCTAGGTGTGTCCTGTTGGTTCTTGTATCTCCTGCATTTTGTACGTCTCCCCCTATAGCTTACTAACATCTTTCTGATAATTGCAACCACCTTGCCGCAGTTGACATTGTCGAACGGTTTTTCCAGATTGACAAGTTCTGTGAACGTGTCATGATTTGTTTTAAAGTCTTACTTCAGTTATCAAACACGTCAGGACTGCCTCTCCGATGTCTTTACCTTCCTGGAAACCAAACTGATCGTCACCTAACGTCCTCAGTTTTCATTTCCATCCATGCGTAAATTATACTTGTCAGCAATCGGATACATGTGCCGTTAAGGTGACTATACAGTAATTCTGGAACTTACCTGAATTTACTATCTCCGGTATTACGTTGACGACTTTTTTGAGATAATTTTTTATTTATTTATTTACTATTCAAGTTCCTTAGGACGAAACTGAGGTGCAAATCTCCAAAGTCCGGAAAAGTGTCAATACACGAAATTGCTACATAAAAGTAATAACAGATAAAAATAGAATGTTGACGAACCCAAAAAATCCCAATGGTGTATCTGCAGACTAATAGATTCTACATTACAATATGGATAGTCGACTGGCTGCCACTTCCCCAGACGATTTTAGAAATTCTGGAGGAATATTATTTATAGTTCCTGCAATATTGATTTCAAGTCTTCCAAAGCTCGGTTTCTCTCTAATATGTGATCTACTACCTGTTTAATACCGTCTTCCATTTTATGAATTTTAATGTACAAGTCAATGAATATAAGGAAAAACCCAGAAAAGTGTGAGTACAAATGAGGCTTCAGTACAAACTTTATTATGTATATACACAGTTCATCTACAGGCTGCGAAGAGTGAGCTTTTATTAAAATATATGCCATAAATGTCGTATCGTTCGATTCCATTGATGAAGAAAATAACATTTTTATACCGCCAGGAAGCGTAGACTTCGGTATTTGGCATAAATTTCAACATGATAGCTTTACCGTTTCCTGAAAAAAAAAGGCCTTAACAGACGGACGGATAGACTGACGACAAAGTAATTCACATGGGTTCCGTTTTTGAGTAAGGTACGAAATACTAAAAATATTAAAAACCAAATAATCGGTTAAATTAAAGAAAGTGAGAAACAGTACTGTCATTTCCACCAACATGCAAGCGACACACATTTCAAGTTTCATTATAAAATAAAAAGAATAGTCCTTACCCGGCTTTTTATTTTGACGTACTACTCTCAGGCTTAATTCGTCTCCGGCACAGGGAAAGTGAAACAGTGGAGACAGGCTGACACAGGAAGTCTAATGTCTTTCCTTACTTCGTATACATCAGAAGGATTTACGCATCATACGAGGGTTGCCCGGAAAGTAATGCACCGCAGTTTTTCTCAGCCGAATACAACGCTACGAATGCGAAACATTAAGTATGTATTATCTGAAGTCTCCTGACTGAGCCCACTAAGTTTCAGTCACTTCCGGCAGATAGCGTAGCTGCAAGACATTTTCGAAATGGTATCTGTAGGTGATATACGTTACAAGCAACATACCCTCGTTGAATTTCACACTGCTGAGAAACAAACAGTGGGGAATATTCGCAAAGGCTTGTGCGAAGTGTATGGAGCATCTGCTGGACACGGAGGGAGAGGTCATCAGAAGGCGGTTCAGTGGAGCTCCACGATTTGCAGCGGTCGGGGAGACCATCCATGGCTGTCATACCTGACATGTTGCAGCAAGCCCTCGGAATTCTTCTTTTTTGGGCCATTAAAGAATGCCATTCGCGGAAAACATTTTGAGGACGATGAGGAGGTGATTCTCACAGTGAAACACTGGTTCCGCCACCAGGACAAGGATTCGTACTGACAGGAGATACACACCCTTGTTTCGCGATGTAGGAAGGCCATAGAACGGAGTGTACTGCAGTTTCGGAGCACTCCCAAAGTTCGTAAAGAAAGTGTGATCCAAAATATGGTATGTTGATGTACTGTAAAAATATTTTCAATGAAGAACCAAATTGTTACCATGTACGTAATTCTTGAACTGCAGGACGTCAACGAACAGAGTTAACGAGAAAGTGCACTTCAGAAACAAATAGGAATTAGCTGGATTATTGCTGCAGAAAATAATAATTTTCATATTCCCCATCATTACCTCTGTCGTAGTGGCCAGCCTCTTCATATGTCATCCTCATGTATAGCCACGTTATCAGCATTTTTCCATGTGTTATTAACAGTTCATCACAAATGTACACAACTGCCCTCAGAGCATACGCCAGAATAACAGCCGGGTACAGATTAGTAATCTCCATGCTTTTACAACAATGTCCTCGCCTAACTAGTACAGTTACATTAGAGCAATAATAAAATATTTTATGTACTTTTGTTCTTTTTGTCACGTTCTTCTTTTCTCTGTCCTTTAAATTCTAAAAAAACCTATCTCAAAAATAATATTATCTGCAAATACTAAATTGTTCATGAAGCAGCAGAAAATAAATGCGGAATACACGAGACCGAAAGCAGTTTATGGGACTCACCAAAACGAAACAATAATTTGTTGTTGTTGTTGTTGTGATCTTCAGTCCTGTGACTGGTTTGATGCAGCTCTCGATGCTACTCGATCCTGTGCAAGCTTCTTCATCTCCCAGTACTTACTGCAACCTATAGCCTTCTGAATCTGCTTAGTGTATTCATTTCTTGGTATCTCTTTACGATTTTTACCCTCCACGCTGCCCTCCAGCGTTAAATTGGTGATCCCTTGATGCCTCAGAACATGTCTTACCAACCGGTTCCTCCTTCTTGTCTAGTTATGCCACAAACTCCTCTTCTCCCCAATTCTTCTCAATACCTCCTCATTAGTTACGTGATCTACCTATGTTATCTTCAGCATTCTTCTGTAGCACCACATTTCGAAAGCTTCTATTCTCTTCTTGTCCAAACTATTTATCGTCCATGTTTCACTTCCATACATGGCTACACTCCATACAAATACTTTCAGATACGACTTCCTGACACTTAAATCTATACTCGATGTGAACAAATTTCTCTTTTTCAGAAACGCTTTCCTTGCCATTGCCAGTCTACATACAATCTCCAAAAGAACAGCGAACTCGATCCCAACTGTGGATCGTCACAAATATAAAATAGCAAATAATAACAGAAAATACCCATCTCTTCACGGGGAAGGATCACAATGAAACAATTCTACAATCTCAAGATGTTTGTCAACTATACCAAGTTCATTTGCAAGAGATGGGTCAGCTAGAAGAGGCGTCTGGCCGTGGCTAGGGTAGCAGCCCTTTATACTTCCAAGCGGTGTGTTGAACTGCCCTTTGCCGGCAGTGCGCCGCCGTATAAAGCCCGTTTGACGGATGTATCTGCCCGAGCTATTTCCTATCATGTGCCAGGTGTATCAAAGTAGTTCCTGGTCTAACTGCGACCTCTGGTGAAGCTGTTCTGCAGGCTCCATGTAAGGGTAGCGGTCCCTGGTGGCCGTTGATGGAGACCTAGTGTCGTGTTACGGTGTGGCTGCCAGTAAATGTTTGTGTTGACAACACAAATGACATAGGTTTCCCTGGTAAATATGGGCCCTGTGATGCAGGTATCTCTTGCTGGTTGGAAGTGAAATGGGATGCTGATGTAGTAGGCGCTATGATGTATGAAGTGTATGGCCACAGCAGACCTCCCCGCCCCCTCCCCCCCAGGGGTTTGTGGGAGGTTCATCTCACATTGGGCCCTAGGTTTATCAGAGACCGGGGACTGGGGACAGTCGTAAGTGCAGGACCCACCTCCATGGGGGTCGGGACCTCTGCTGGAGGGGCCATCTATGCTGTGACTGGTGGCGTTGGAGGCGGCGGCAGTCGGGCATGGGGCGGAGCTCCATCATCCTTGAGTGCCGACAGCTCAGGAGACGGCCGAGGAACGGGCTGTGGACGACACCAGGGTGAAGCTGCTTCATGTGCTTCCTGCACACCGTGCTGTTGTAGAGGGTGACTGCCGCCATTGCTTGGCCAATGAGTGACGAGACCCTGGTGGGGACCCAGCGGGGACGATTCTGGGTGAACACCATCTCCTAGACCTGAACCTACAGAGAAAAACGGGGCAGTGTCGAACGTGGAGGAGCTGGGCAGGGAGAAGTTGGAAACAGGGGAGACAAAGGGGACCACTGAGGATGGCTGTGGAGCTTCTCAGCTGGGGATGACCTATCCTAAACAGTGGACCTTTAGAAGGAAAGAAAGGGTGACGTCCAGGGAGTGTTAGGCACGCAATTTCGACGTATGCACTTTAAAATGTTCGGACAAACCGTTCTGTTAATCCGTTAGTTGTAGGATGAAAGGGAGTGGTATGAATCAACTTTAGGAGCAGGGTGGTGCAGTAGGTAAAATCAGCAGATGTAAATTGAGAGCCGTTGTCGGTCACTAACGTCTTCAGAAGGTCCTCATCGGCAAAGATGCAGGAAAGAGCTTTGATGGTATGGGTGGATGTTGTGGAGGAAACGCAGCAGACATAAGGGAACCCACTGCTGCGTCCAATAGGATAATCCAGGAGGAGCCAAGGAATGGGCGCGTGAAACCCAAGTGATGGTGGCATCCATCCTCCTCCAGTAGACACGCTAGCAAGCAAGCTGTTTCGTCAGGACCACCCCCCCCCTCCAATGACCAACGTGCAGGAGCTCCAAGGCCTGCTGGTGTAGGAAGGTTGGCAGCACAACCTGCCAACGATCATTATCACCCAAGATGAGGAGGACCCCTGTCTCTGACAGACAGATCCTGGCAGCGGTGTCAGTAGGCCTGGACCTCCAGCTGTGGCAGCTGACAGTCTGATGGCCACCTGTGCTCAATGTGGTGCATCAGCAACTGGAGGGTCAGGTCATCTGCCATGTGATGTGTGACTAGCTTGGCATCCAGTGGCAAATCAGGTACTGCCTCAGTAGCGGCTTCATAAAGGTGTGAAAAGGCAGTGGGTTAGCATCGAACTAAGGGTTGGCACCCACCAGGAGATGAGAGAGAAGAGCATGAAGAGCTGTGGCACTAAATCGGCTATCGTAGGGATATTCCATGACGAACAATTCGCTGCGCTGATGGTGGTGAACAGTCCTTATGGGAATCGCAGATGTAGCGCTGAACAGTGAGACCAGAGCCTTGTGATCCGTGTATAAGGTGAAGTGACTACCACAGATGAAATCGTGGAATTTATTAAACCCAACGATGGCCAAGGTCTCCTTCTCAATTTGTCTGTAGTTACACTGAGCGTTTTGGAAATGAAGGCCACCAGGCACTCGACTCTGTCAATGATGTAAGACAAGGCGGCCCCTGCACCGTAGTCTGATGCATCGGCAGCCAAGACGAGAGGCTTGGTGAGGTCATAAGGGACAAGGCAAGCCAGCATCAGGGAGAAGACTTCATATGGCAGAACACCCTATCAAAGGCCAGCGTCCAGTCCCAGGTAACATTCTTATGAAGGAGGCAGTGAAGGGGTTCCTCCAGAGCCACAGTATGTGGAATAAAACGGCGATAGTAATTGAGTTGATGTGCTTCCCAGGCGGCAGCTGCTGAATAACTTCGACATACTGCTATAGTTTGTCACAGAGGGCGAATGGTATCGAGTCAGCCTTGTGGAACTTCGGGAGTGTCAAGGGGTGGAGTTTGACGTGGGCTTTGAACCCAGAGACACCTGGAGATGTGGCAGAGAACACGTCTGGAAAGTCTTCCAGAAGCTGCTGCAAGTGTCTGTCTGCTGACAATGACTGGACAGCCAGGCCCAAGTCATGTATCTCGAGGCCCAGTAAGAGTAAATGGTCCATGCCCAATAAGTTGGTGGCCTTGGGGGCAGCAAGGACCATATCCTAGGCTGTGACATCATGAGCGAGGTCATGGACTTGTTGTCAGATGACATCATTGCTGTAGCTCTTCGTGGAAGTATGGAAGCAGCAGTGAACCCAACTGACGTTGTGTATCCACTTCGATGATAATGGTGGAGGACCCCGTAACCACTTGAAAAGGAAGAGGACTGCTGTCCACACACAGTCAGAGTGACCGCTGCCGTCGCGTGCAGAAAAACCGACTGCACGAAGAAAACTGGCACCTCATCCACCATGGAGCTTGAGGCATCCTAAGCGGTGTGGTCCACGGCCATCAACGATGACGACCGACAGACCTCGGCATTGTGACCATGTTTTCTGCAGACTGAACATGTCACCATCCAGAAGCGGCAATCTTGTCTCTGATGTGTGAAACAGCATTGAGTACAGGAGCGCAACCGTTGTCACTGCTTCTGCTGCCGCTGCAGCCGCCGTTGGTGAGGTGGGGGTCCGGCGCCCTGGTCCTGGAGGGCGGGCGCGGGCTCATGAGGGGGCTCCTGGCGCTGCTGTGGCGGCAGCGGTGACGTGAACTGGCGTCGCAGCGGGCAGGTGGCGGAGACTTGTGCCCTGAACTGCAGCGTGGAAGCAGAGCAAAAGGACTGCTCATGAGCGTATATAATAGATAAACATGTGTCTAAAGAGGGATCTTTCAGATTCAGAAGATCACTTCATAAGATATCATCTGAGGCAGTGACAAGAATCATATCACGAATGAGTGCCAAACCGTAAGACTACGTGCAACGGGGGTTGCCAAAGATAAAACGACCGTCACGGGAGAGACCTTGCAGTGTAGCAATCCGTTCCGTGTATGAGTACGCAGGAAGCTTCTGACAACAGAAGAAGTTGTGATGTGACGTAGCTATTTGGAACTGAGAGTCAAAATAATCTAAGAAAGTCAATGCCTCGCAGGAGATAGCATGAGGTTCTGCATCGAGATGCAACTGTTACAGAAGGTGATAAACTTCTGGGCCCACACACACGAGAAAAAATACTCTATGCTGAACGTCACCATTGACATCATGAGCAATAAAGTGTTGCCCCGGACTAGCCACATAGTTGCCCCAAGGCTAAACGGATTTGTCGATGTTGGGAAATTGTGAAATGCAGGGGGTGCAGCACAAAGCCCGAGAAGTGGGGCAGTTGGCTGGGACTCCTGGATAGGCACATCAAAGGGGGCGGGGGTGGATATAGTAAAGAGCTCGTTCGTATGTCGCATACTTTCCAACAGCGCTATGAGTCACCCTAAGGGTTCATACCGTCTGCCATAGTGGACAACAAACGAGCAAACGTGGGAAACTCGTCGTCACTGAAGTATCTGCGCTAGCACAATAGAAATGCAGAAAACATGTCTGAAAAAATTTATTGGACTCATCAAAACGAAACAATAATACAATCTCCAAAAGAACAACAGACTGGATCCGAGCTGCAGATCGTCACAAATATAAAATATCAAATAACATTAGAAAAGATCCATCTCTTTATGGGCAGAGATCACAATAAAACAATTCTAAAATATCAAGAAGTTTGTCGACTATACCAAGTTCATCTGCAAGATATAACGATGATAATGATGTTTGGTTGGTGGGGCGCTCAAATGCTTGGTCATCAGCGCCCACACAATGTCCCAATTTCTACACAGACCAAATTTTTTACACAGTCCAATCTAGACACTGTCACGAATGATGATGAAATGGTGAGGACAACACAAACACCCAGTCACCAGACAGAGCAAATCCCCAGCCCGGCCGAGATCAAGGGGCAGCAGTGCTAGCCAGTAGAACACGAAACGCGAATGTCTGCTAAAGATTGGCCAGCTAGAGGAGGCGTCTGGCCGTGGCTGGTGTGGCAGCCATTTATACTTTCAAGCGGTTTGTTGAACTGCCCTTTGCCGGCGGTGCGCTGCCCTATAAAGCCCGTTTTGCGGATGTATCTGCCGGAGCTATTTGCGATGGTGTGCCAGGTGTATCAAAGTAGTTCCTGGTCTAATTGTGACCTCTGGTGAAGCTGTTCTGCAGACTATGCTAACGGGTAGCGGTCACTGGTGGCCGTTGGGGAGACCTGTGTTGTGTTGTGTTGTGGCCGCCAGTAAGTGTATTTGTGTTGACAACACAGATGACATGGGTTTTCTGGGGGAATGTGAACCCTGTGATGCAGATATCCCTTGTTGGTTGGATGTGAAGTGGGATGCCGATACAGTAGGCGCTACGATGTATGAAGTGCGCGGCCCTCAGCAGTTCAGACAGAAAAATGACAATATTAATGCTAGTAGTTGCTTTTGCTACTAACAGGTGGTGTTATTTGTTACGTTTATAGAACATTCGCCCCTATTTCAAAATACCTCAAACTGGATTATCAACTGAACTCAACAAATACATGAATGAAACTTGTGGTGTACCATACCTTTATGTGTCGTTACAAGATGTTTAATTATCTCATGCTGTTGTTGGTGTTACTGTGACCTGCTGCCCGCACTTCTGTTATGGGCCTAACTCATATTTCGTTGAGTCTATGCCACATGTGTCCTACTCTCTGTAATAAGAAAACTGTTTTACTGTTCCTGCCATCGGGTCACTACTCAATGTCCATTCTTACACCAAATGACCTGTCACTCTTCCACTATCATACTCACATGATTCGCTAATTATCTTTTATCTTTTCAGATAACTTGGGATGATCAGAGTCTGGTCAAGTGGTAGATTATTCACCTTCTTGGCACTGTGTGTGTTAAATTAAGCTGCAGATTCACGTTGAAACGGTAAACAGATCTTCCTGTGGTAGCTGTGTCACATTGGGAGGTGACCAGTGTGCTCAAGGCTCGGTCCAGTGTGATAAATAGTACCACCTCGCTACAGTCACAGCGTGAACAGTTTCACCATCGCCGTACTAGCAGCGATGTAGCAGTCATTCCTGTCACACTTTACATGAAGTTTATTTAGTACCATGAGGCACGAGAAAGGTTGTAACTGAGACGTTTGACAGTTAGGTACCACGCGATCTCAGTACTAATAACATAGCGTAACAGACTGGTAATGGTTTTCAATGCTGGTGGACCAAATTTCAGTCAGACTAAATAATTTGTCGGATTATCTCATGTGTAGAGAGAAGTTGATTTCTCTGACCTCTCAGTGAGGATGTACGTATAGCTAACCCACAAAGGAGGATCGGGATTAATCAAGATTTCGAAACATCTTTGGCAGACATGCAATCAAAATTGGCAGAAGTAACACTACATAACATTCCATCAGAATTTATGAAACCTTTGAAGGATGTGGCAACCAAACGACGTTGAAGTTACAGCATATAGTTTACGAGTTTGCAGACTTGCCATCAGAATTTCGGAAGTACGTTATCTACAGAATCCTCAAGACAGCAAAGATAGATGATACAATCAGCCTAATGGATCATCCATCCGAATTCCTAGCACAAATAATTTACAGAATAACGAAAATTGCTAACCTTCTGCATGGTCATTTTAGGTGCAGGAAAGCTAAAGGCACACTAGAGTCTGCTCTGGTGTTGTCCTTGATAATGGAGACAAAACTGCTGCATAGGATTTGACGATCTGGAAAAGGCCTTTGCCGACGTAAAATGCTGAAATACATTTGAAATTTTCAGAACATAGGTTTAAGGTATACGGACGTAAAAGAGGTCAAAAGGATACCTCCTGAGATAGTGTCGGATCCCGGGACGCAACAAGCCGTTGGAAGTCTCCGGCACAAATGCTGCGTCATGCTGCCTCCTCAGTCGTCTATAAGGTTGCGAAAGTTTTGCCTGTACAGGATTTTATGCGCAAACTGACCTCTTTACGTGTGATAAATGTTCGACAGGATTCACATTAGGCTATCTGGATGGCGAGATTATTCTCTCGAAATTTCCAGAATGTTGTTCAAACCAATCGCGAACAACTGTTACCCAAAAACATGGAACTCTGTCATCCATAGAGGTCCCACAATTGTTTGGGCACACGAAGTCAATGATTGGCTACAAATCGTCTCCAAGTAGCCAGACATAAGCATTTCGAGTCATTAACCCAGTTCACTCCATATAAACATCTGGTATGGATCCCAAACTGACGAACACTATTCAAGTGTGTGATGAAAGAGCGTTTTGTAACCTAGCTCCTCTGTGGCTGGACTACAATTCTGGAGAATTCTTCGAATTAATTTCAATGTGTCACCTGCTTTACCTGCCATTAGTTTTTTTGTTGAGACATTCCACTTTAAATCCCTCCGTACAGTCACTGCAGTCTAGGAAGCAAAATAACGCATCAAAGACGAAGCAGGCAGTCTCTAATAAACAGGCTAACATAAGCAAAGAAAGGATTCCCAGAAAAAATAAGTCTGCTAGTATCTAACATAGTCCTCAGTGTATGAAATATTTTAAAACGTATGCCTGGAGCATACTTTTGAGAGGAAGCTAATCAAGAATGTAAGACAAGCCAATACAGAAGGGAATAAATGTGTTTGAGACGTTGTTTTACAGAAGAATGAAGAAAATTAAAGAGACATAAAAAGCGAGGAGGTCCTAGTCAGAATCGATGACCAAAGAAACGTATGGAAATCACTAGGAAAGAGACAGAACTACTGAAAATATATTCAGGCCTCAAGAAATAACTTCAGTGAAATTAGAGGACCATAGATGGCCAATACCTTGTAGGGAGGCTGTTTAGGTTATTTTATTGGTAACGCCACGTAGCGCTCTGTATGAAAATCACTGGCTGTGCTGTGTTCAGTCTGAGGCTGGTCGGCATTGTTGCAATATTTGCTGTTGTAGTGTTGGGCAGTTGGCTGTTAACAGCGCGTAGCGCTGCGCAGTTGGAGGTGAGCCGCCAGCAGTGGTGGATGTGGGGAGAGAGATGGCGGAGTTTTGAGAGGGGATGATCTGGACGTGTGTCCATCAGAGGCAGTAAATTTGTAAGACTGGATGTCATGAACTGCTATATATATTATGACTTTTGAACACTATTAAGGTAAATACATTGTTTGTTCGCTATAAAAATCTTTCATTCGCTAACTACGCCTATCAGTAGTTAGTGCCTTAAGTAGTTTCAATCTTTTATGTAGCTGGCAGTAGTGGCGCTCGCTGTATTGCAGTAGTTCGAGTAACGAAGATTTTTGTGAGGTAAGTGATTTGTGAAAAGTATAGTTTAATGTTAGTCAGAGCCATAGGGATTATTGAAAGTCGGATTGCGTTGCGCTAAAAATATTGTGTGTCAGTTTAGTGTTGATCAGAATAGGTAAAGAGCGAAATGTCTGAGTACGTTCAGTTCTGCTCAGCTGTTTGAAAATCAACTAATGTAAGAGGTTTATCAGCACAGTAATTCATAAATTTTTTCAAAGGGGACGTTTCATAGGGACGTTTCAACCTTAGGAGGAGAGGATGTCTCGTGCATTGTCGCATCAGACTAGTCAGAAATCCAATGAGGCAAAAAATAAATAAATAAACAAAATAAAATAATTAAAAAAAGTGAAAACTATTGACACAACGTGTATTTGGCTGAGCATTGTGCTCACTCTACACTTATATCTATACTGAAAATATAAATTTTTGAAATGTGTTAGCCCATAATCTACCTCCACAAGGCTTTTTCAAATAAATTAATACAACATGTTAACTTACAGTTTTATATTATCCTACACTTCCAATAACACGAATATCTATCTCGGCCTCTGACTTTCTTGGTTGTTCTTAGAACAAGAATTCAGACTTTTCCATCTCAAACTGTCATTGTTTCGAGTAACGACGGAATAACATTAAAACGCAGCAAAAGTAAAGGTTTTTGTTTACAACCACGGAATGTGAAACTGAAAGCGTTGCGTTTGCGAACGGGGAACTGAGTAAGCGCAACGCCTGATATTAGTTCAATTAAAATTAATTTGGTGGAAAGTGTAATTAATTGTTTGCGTGCAAAAATTTTTTCGTGTAATTGTGGAACAGGGTATTTTCTGTGTGCACAGTTCAAAAGAATGGTGAAAAATGAGCACAGTTTTTTAACCGTTGCTTTATTTAATTTAATATTTATGTTCTGCACATGGTTGATTCTAACCACAGCGCCACAATGAAAAAATATCGATTAAATGTCGACTTTAAAATTGGTAAATTAAAAATGTATTCATAATTTGAATGGTAGAAGTAATATCACTGCAAGTAAATGAAATAATTTACATCGAATGATAGCAATTGCTATGTCCTGATTGCAGAAAATCAGTCTCAATCCTGTTTATTTGTTTTATTAATTTCTCAAGTTAAAAGTTAAAATATCAGTGAGTAAGCTTACTGACACACTACGAAATTTTGATAGAGCTACGCTTTGCTCATTGTCGAATGACGCTACTTAAAGGGCCACGAATATCTTATGCATATTAAGTTTCGCTTTAGATTCTCCCGTACTAAATGTTGGTTTCAGCAAAACCTGAAGAGATAGCTAAAAAGCGGACATAACTCACAAAAATACAGCAGTGAAATGCTAGATATAATAAATTAATTAGAATAAATACAGATGTGGGTAGCTAACTGTTAGATTACAATACCACTTAGCTTCTAACCAGTCCGGTTTTTTTCTGTCTCTTATCATTTCTATTACACACGCCAAGCCACTAGGAGAGGAAGCCGAAAGGCACGCGTTTAAGCTCACGCAGGCTGGCGTGAGGTCTGGAACAGTTAAAGGAATTGAGATTAGCAAATAAAGTACGAAGCTGCTGGAATGCTTAACTTTAATCCATAATTGGTGAACATCGGTCTGACGGTACATGCATCACAAGATAAATAGCAACTGATGATGGCGCCTTGCTAGGTCGTAGCGAATGACGTAGCTGAAGGCTATGCTAACTATCGTCTCGGCAAATGAGAGCGTAATCTGTCAGTGAACCATCGCTAGCAAAGTCGGCTGTACAACTGGGGCGAGTGCTAGGAAGTCTCTCTAGACCTGCCGTGTGGCGGCGCTCGGCCTGCAATCACTGATAGTGGCGACACGCGGGTCCGACGTTACTAACGGACCGCGGCCGATTTAAAGGCTACCACCTAGCAAGTGTGGTGTCTGGCGGTGACACCACACCAACGACTTGTTAACACGAGAAATTCAATGTTGCACTGTTGTTCGAAGTCTATATTAAATAGTAGTTACTGCTGCAAATGGTAGGGCGAACTAGTTCAGTTTGTCAGAGGAAGTCAGTATCATTCCATGTCTAATACAACCAAGTCTAGTAATGCTCTGTGGTGTTCATGTTCACTTTCCATTTCCAACTAACATCAGCACTTCGCAAATCATTGGAAAATCGTCTCAGCAATATTAAGAAAATACTATTAAAACAGTTCATACAGAGTGAGAGTGTTTGCAATGATACGTTCTTTAATATGCGACCCACGCCGTTTCAGTGAGTGCAGTCCTGATATTTCCTCTGTCCTTGCTGCTTTTTTCTCCTCTTAGAATTCAAAGGACAGAGAGGTTTAAGGTTGTCTCTAGGATTTCTGTTAATTTTTAAGAGACGTAAAACAAAGAAACTTCCATAAAACTACTCAAATCTTTGAACGAGAATTTGTAATGAAAGTTCGAAAAGGAAATAAAGAATCTAAACTTCACTCATTTGAGTGAAAAAACTTTGGGGCTTATTCATACTGTAGAAGTTGAACCAGCTGCTGAAAGGAGACAGCTTTTGTTTCGTGAATAAAAACTCCGAGCACTTGTAGTAGAGTAAGTTTACTACCTAAAGCGAAATTCTTGGTTTTCTAATCAGTGTGCTTTACATCGCAGTCAGACGTACTAAAAATGAGAAAGCTGTAGATTTTATGGACTTCCTCGCTACACTTACAAGTTCATGTTGCAGAGCAGAGTTGGCGGCCATTAAAACTAAATTTTGCATTTTGGAAATCCGATGTCAAAGAATTCTTTGTAAATACAGCACACTAACGGACAAACTCCTATTACTCTAAGGATCGGGGGAGGGGGATGGGGGGAGGGGGGCGGCCGAGGTGGCCGAGCGGTTCTAGGCGCTCTAGTCTGGAACCGCGCGACTGGTGCGGTCGCAGGTTCGAATACTGCCTCGGGCATGGTTGTGTGTCATGTCCTTAGGTTAGTTAGGTTTATGTAGTTCTAAGTTCTTGGGGACTGATCACCTCAGGAGTTAAGTCCCATAGTGCTCAGAGCCATTTGAACCATTTTTGAGGGGGGGATACATAAATACTATAATCTCTCGTCCCTCATCCAGACAGGATACAGTTCAACTGAGGTTACTTTGAACAAGTAACTTCGTAAATCTATATCCTAGGATCTCTCAACAAAAATCCCTAATAACCTCTCTATTAAAGCAGACAGCAAAAACGCTTCTTCCCTTGAAAAAAATCTGGTCCCAAAACTTGTGCCAAAATCAGCTTCTCTCCACTTTTGCTTGATATATTGAAGAACCATTCTGTCTCACGTTCAATATGCAGGTGGTCTTCACATTACACTCTATAATAAAAACTTCAGTAGTTGTGTAGATGAGATGACGAAGCGTATAAACGTATATTATTAGGAAACGTCTACGTAAACACAGTACGGATAAAAAAAAATCAGTATATTGTTTCCACGAACGAATCGACTGCCATTTCTTCAAAATGGACCAGATTTTTGAGGAACCCTGAAAAACCTCTAATAGGTTGGGGGAGCAGCACAATTCGTAGTAACTGACGTAAAGTTATCGAGTAAAACAGAAGTGAATTCTAGCGTTCCCGAAGGTAATGTTATAGGCCGTTTGCTGTTCCTTATTTATATCAACGATTTGGGAGACAATCTGAGCAGCTGTCTTAGGTCGTTTGCAGATGACGCTATTGTTTATCGACTAGTAAAGTCATCAAAAGACCAAAACAAATTGCAAAACGATTTAGAAACGATATCTGTGTGGTGCAAAAATTGGCAATTGGTCCTAGATAATGGAAAGTGTGTGGTCATCCACACGAGTGCTAAAAAGAATCCGTTGAACTTCGGATACACGATAAATCAGTCAAATCTAAAGGCCGTAAAATCAACTAAATAACTAGGAATTACAATTAAGAACAACTTAATTTGAAATTAACACATAGAAAATATTGTGGGGAAGGCAAACGAAAGATATCGTTTTACTGGCAGGACACTTAGAAAATGTAACAGACTTACTAAAGAGATTGCCTACACTAAGCTTGTCCGTCCTGTTTTAGAATGCTGCTGCGCGTGTGGGATCCTCACCAGATAGGACTGATGGAGTACATCGAAAAAGTTCAAAGAAGGGCAGCACGTTTTGTACTATTGCGAAATGTGGGAGAGAGTGTCACTGAAATTATACAGGGGATGGACATCATTAAAACAAAAGCGTTTTTCGTTGCGGAGGAAACTTCTCACGAAATTCCAATCACCAACTTTCTCCTCCGAATGCGAAAATATTTTCTTGACGCCGACCTCCATAGGGAGAAACGATCACTATGATAAAATTTGGGAAATAAGAGCTCGCACCGTAAGATATAGATGTTCTTTCTTTCTGCGCGCTATACGAGATTGGAATAATGCAGAAGTGTGAAGCTGGTTCAATGGACCCTCTTCCAGGCACTTAAATGTGATTTGCAGAGTGTCAGTGTTGACATAGATGTACATAGGAGCTTAACTTCTGCTCAACTGCAAGGAAATCGCAGTCTCAAGTCAACTTCTCCCAGAAACCTGTGAAAGCCTCCGCGATGCAGAAACATCTTTACCCAGAGGCCCTTTCCTCGTTTTCATTTTCTCTTCATCACAGTGTTCTCCACCGGTTTGTCAAAATATTGCATTATATGGCCATACCAATGTGTAGTAATCCTCTCAGCTGGGATTCTGTGCTCGCAGATATATGTCGGCCGAACTTCCGCTTTTCTCCTCTTGTCAATAAATGACGAAAGATTACAAAGATCAGACGAAGAACCTTCTTAGTCTACAAAGGGGCAAAGTTCTGCGAAACCAGCTTTTGAGCATTCCACCTCATTATTTAAAATTAATTTCACAGGAGATAAAACGGATAGAGGCAAAAACACGACTACCGAGAACCTACAGGAAGCCTAAAAGATGGTGTTCAGCAACCGAGAAAACCGTGAGGCTGGTTCCGGCGACATCATCCTGGTGGGGACGGGTTCTTACCCCATTCAGATGGGTGCTACGTGACGCAAAGAAATAGTTTATACATTTATGTCCAAGCATATAAAGCGGGGTAGGTACCACTTTTATACAACAGTTGTTCATAACACTTTCTTGTACGCAGACAAGAATTTCAGCTCATTTCTGGCAGGGCAGTGGGCAACAATTGTCCAGCTACTTTCAGCACATACAGAGAGAACGAACCTTTTTTCGTACAAATTTTTGCGTCTTGCGTGCAGTTGTTTAAGGTAATGGGCATTCTCACTACCCTTTATTCAGACTGCTCTTTCACAATATATTTACTCACTTATGAACTACGTCATAAATAATCCACAGCAGTTCAAAAGGAATAATGCTGTATAGAATTACAAGGAAAAATAACATTGATTGCACCACATTAAGATTGTACTTAGCCAAAAACGGATGCACAATGGTGCAACTAAAATTTTTCATCATTTACCCAGTCATATGTAATGTCTGACCGACAACAAAGTAAAACTTGAAAACAAACTGAAAAAGTCTCTTCTTGACAACTCCTTCTATTCGGGAGAACAATTTCTATTTTTGCAACGTGTAAAATGTGGTGAGTAGGATTTACTAACTAACATCTGCATATCTACACACAAAAAACTTCAGCACACAGCCATATTTACTATTCTGGGATGTGAATTACGACTTATGGTGCCAAATTATCCGTGGATCATGAAACTAACCAACTATGAAGCTGATTATCAAGCAGTGCACTGGTTTGTGTTACATAATGTGCAGGTGACATAATAAATAGTTCTTGTCATTAAAATTGCAGCACACCTTGCCAGTCTACAGCGCCGGATTGTAGCCTGTCGATACCACTGTGTATGGTTCTATGATATTACCGTTGTTGTTGGTAGGCATCCCATGACTGTCCCGTAAGTATGAAATCGATGGGCTCAAGAGAGTTGTACTCAACGCCTTGATGGTTCGCAACAATCAAAGGTGCCTAGCGCCCGATAGGACGTACACAAGTTGCAATTGCACTGATCAGCCTGAACATTATGATCATCTACCTAAAGTCCGCCCCTGGTGGCTAAGTGGATAGATTGTCATACCTAACACCTGGGTTCGATTCCTGGCTGGATAGGAGATTTTCTCCGCTCAGGGACTGGGTGTTGTGTTGTCCTTATCATCATCATTTCATCTCCATCGACACGCAAGTCACCGAAGAGGCGTCAACTCGAAAGACTTGCACCAGGCGAACGGTCTACCCGACTGGAGGCCCTAGCCACACGGTATTTCCAATTACCTACCTAATAGCCCGCATGTTGCGGGCTTTCAAAATAATAAATGAAATGAAATGAGGTGGACCTCAACTGCGTATCCTCCGACTCTACGTTGAAATTTTAAAAGTTTTGGCTGGTTTCGTTGTCTAGGGACTGGGATACGTAGTTGCCGCATTACAGGCCAAATACTGCTGAGTCTACAGTGTACGATAACAAGACACACATGAATCGAATGGTCGGAGGTTTCTGTCACACGGCAATTGAGAATTATGAATGTAACATATAAATTTATATATGAGAGATTGCAATTAAATAAAATCATAAGGTACTACCTTAACGACTTTAAATAGTGAGTACGATAGTAGAAGTACTTTTGAGAATGCGGTATATTTCTGCGAAACACTTATTGCTTTCGATGGTCCAGCAATTAAATAAAATAGAAGTTGAATAACAGGGAAACAATAGATTCCTGCCGGCCGGTGTGGCCGAGCGGTTCTAGGCGCTACAGTCAGGAACCGTGCGGCCGCTACGGACGCAGGTTCGGATCCTGCCTCGGGCATGGATGTGTGTGATGTCCTTAGGTTAGTTAGGTTTAAGTAGTTCTAAGTTCTAGGGGACTGATGACATCTGCAGTTAAGTCCCATAGTGCTCTGAGCCATTTGAATAGATTCCTACTTCACGTAATTTGTTCAAACGGTTCCTAAGGACATCACCCACATCCATGCCCGAGGCAGGATTCGAACCTGCGACTGTAGGGGTCGCGCGATTCCAGACCGTAGTGCCTAGAACCGCTCGGCCACTCTGGCCGGCACGTAATTAGTCATGAACAACAAAATGGCTCGCGAAATATTCACTTCTGAACTCACACTATGACTTCACTGCAGAAGCCACGGAAATCACACAAGAGCACAGGTCGGCACTCCAAAATATTTCTATCCTACGCGACTCGCGAAAACTGGTCCACTGTATAAGTCTTTCCACCGACTCTGCGTCCGTCGCCTCCAGCACTTCCCGTGTCCCGTGTCCTACTCCCCTGTCCTGTCTCCCGAACTCGCTTCTATCCAGTCTCCCCACTGACGAGCGCTGTGATTGGCTAGAGAGCTTGCGCTACGTCTTCAAGCCAACGCACACACACACAACACAATGAAACACATTCGAAATAGGGGATTTACATTTAAATAACATGAAATTAAATAAATATTCCTACGGCAGGACCATAAACACGCTCTAACGCACATTATTAGATACATGAACAAATTAAATAAACATATAACAAAGAAATAGAACAAAACGTAGGCCAGTAGCCTAATGTCTCTATGCTTTCTAAAACACGGTAAACATTTAACCAGTTTCTTCATGAATAATATATATCGGATATAAACAAAGACGTAGATGAATAAATATATTTATAAGCATGCTGCTATCGTTTTTTCGTGTAACTGTGGAGTACTTATGGCCGGACGCAGTCGTTGGTAATCGGACACTTTGACCTGAAATAACTCATGTACCAATCAAGTTAAATGCCGGTAATCTACATCAATTTAGGTTTACACTAATAGCTTTTGAAAGACACGTAGATCGAGAAACTCAGATGAAGCGTTTAGATTTTGGAAATTAGTTGCTGGGTGCTACTTGTATAATTTATTGTCAGATACTTAACTATAAACTATTAAATGTATTGAAAATCTGATTACAACATCAGAATCGTCGTGCAAATAACGGTAATGTACATGTTTCTTTTTGAGGTATCATATTCATCCCGCTACTATTAATTTAATTAACTGTAGATTAAAACTGAAGAAACTGCACAAAGGTGGGAATTTAAGCAGATGGGACCTGGATAAACTGAAAGAACCAGGGGTTGGACAGGGTTTCAAGGAGAGCGTAAGGGAATAATTGACAGGAATGGCTGAAAGAAATACAGTAGAATAAGAATGGGTAGCTCTGAGGGATGAAGTAGTGAAGGCGGCAGAGGATCAAGTAGGCAAAAAGACGAGGGCTAGTAGAAATCCTTGGGTAACAGAAGAAATATTGAATTTAATTGATGAAAGGAGAAAATATAAAAATGCAGTAAATGAAGCTGGCAAAAAGGAATCCAAACGTCTCAAAAATGAAATCGACAAGAACTGCAAAATGGCTTAGCAGGGATGGCTAGAGGACAAATGTAAGGATGTAGAGGCTTATCTCACTACGGGTAAGATAGACACAGCCTACAGGAAAATAAAAGAGACCTTTGAAGAAAAGAGAACCACTTATATGAATATCAAGAGCTCAGATGGAAACCCAGTTCTAAGCAAAGAGGGAAAAGCAGAAAGGTGGAAGGAGTACATAGAGAGTCTATACAATGGCGATGTACTTAAGGACAATTTTATGGAAATGGAAGAGGATGTAGATGAAGATGAAATGGGAGATACGATACTGCGTGAAGAGTTTGACAGAGCTCTGAAAGACCTGAGTCCAAACAAGACCCCGGGAGTAGACAACATTCCATTAGAACTACTGACGGCCTTGGGAGAGCCAGTCCTGACAAAACTCTACCATCTGGTGAGCAAGATGTACGAGACAGGCGAAATACCCTCAGACTTCAAGAAGAATATAATAATTCCAATCCCAAAGAAAGCAGGTGTTGAGAGATGTGAAAATTACCGAACTATCAGTTTAATAAGTCACAGCTGCAAAATACTAACGCGAATTATTTACAGACGAATGGAAAAACTGGTAGAAGCTGACCTCGGGGAAGATCAGTTTGGATTCCGTAGAACTGTTGGAACACGTGAGGCAACACTGACCCTACGACGTATCTTAGAAGGAAGATTAAGGAAAGGCAAACCAACGTTTCTAGCATTTGTAGACTTAGAGAAAGCTTTTGACAATGTTGACTGGAATACTCTCTTTCAAATTCTAAAGGTGGCAGGGGTAAAATACAGGGAGCGAAAGGCTATTTACAATTTGTACAGAAACCAGATGGCAGTTATAAGAGTCGAGGGGAATGAAAGGGAAGCAATGGTAGGGAAGGGAGTGAGACAAGGCTGTAGTCTCTCCCCGATGTTATTCAATCTGTATATTGAGCAAGCAGTAAAGGAAACAAAAGAAATATTCGGAGTAGGTATTAAAATCCAGGGAGAAGAAATAAAAACTTTGAGGTTCGCCGATGACATTGTAATTCTGTCAGAGACAGCAAAGGACCTGGAAGAGCAGTTGAACGGAATGGACAGTGTCTTGAAAGGAGGGTATAAGATGAACATCAACAAAAGCAAAACGAGGATAATGGAATATAGTCGAATTAAGTCGGGTGATGCTGAGGGAATTAGATTAGGAAATGAGACACGTAAAGTAGTAAAAGAGTTTTGCTATTTGGGGAGCATAATAAATGATGATGGTCGAAGTAGAGAGGATATAAAATGTAGACTTGCAATGGCAAGGAAAGCGTTTCTGAAGAAGAGAAATTTGTTAACATCGAGTATAGATTTAAGTGTCAGGAAGTCGTTTCTGAAAGTATTTGTATGGAGTGTAGCCATGTATGGAAGTGAAACATGGACAATAAATAGTTTGGACAAGAAGAGAATAGAAGCTTTTGAAATGTGATGCTACAGAAGAATGTTGAAGATTAGATGGGTAGATCACGTAACTAATGAGGAGGTATTGAATAGGATTGGGGAGAAGAGAAGTTTGTGGCACAACTTGACTAGAAGAAGGGATCGGATGGTAGGACATGTCCTGAGGCATCAAGGGATCACAAATTTAGCATTGGAGGGCAGTGTGGAGGGTAAAAATCGTAGAGGGAGACCAAGAGATGAATACACTAAACAGATTCAGAAGGATGTAGGTTGCAGTAGGTACTGATAGATGAAGAAGCTTGCACAGGATAGATTAGCATGGAGAGCTGCATCAAACCAGTCTCAGGACTGAAGATCACAACAACAACAACAACTATTAATTTCTATATGAACTGTGAAATGACTGCCATTAAGGTTTCACAAAGTCCGCCATCTTTGGCCCTCCCGGCGCACAGCGTCACCAAGGAATTCGCAGTCACGTGCTCGACGGACCACGTGGTCCGGCCATAGTGCGGTATCATTCGCTTGCTAAGGAGCCGCGCCTTGCCGAGCGGCCCAAGCGGTGGCCGCCAACTCCAAACTTAGAATATTTTCAGGGCGCCACGACACGCCCTTAACTTCAAAATGTCTACCTCTGACGCGGATAACAGCGACGACGTGTCTTGACATTCAAGCAATGAGGGACGTGGTAGGTCTGCACACACGAGTCAGTTAATTCTTGTAAACTTTGGGAGGGGGCTATGGCTCTGACGTTGTCACATGCAAGATGTGTTCGATCGCTTTTAGACCTGGCGAGTTGGGGGACCGTCATCAACTGGAACTGGCCACTGTATTCCTCAAACTACTCTATCACACTCCTTGTCTTGTGAGGTGACGCATTATATTAATGAAGAATGCCACAGCCGTTGAGAAACATGATGTCATGAAGAGTTTTATGAGGTCTGCAATCAGTGTACCATACTCCTTGGGCATCATGGTGCCTTGAACGATATCCTCTGGACCTATGGACGCTGAAGTGAATGTTCCACAGAGCATCATGTAGCTGTGCCAGCTTGTCTCCATCCCGCAATATAGGTTTCAATGAGCTAATGCCCTGTAAGAATGGATTCGCGTCCTCCCATCGGTGTAATGAAGTAGGTATCGGGACTAATCAGACCACGTAACGCCCTGTCTTTGCGCCAGAATCCAGTACAGATGGTCACATGCCCATTTCAGTCGTAGTTTGCGACGTCTTCATGTTTAAATTGGCACATTGATCGGTCATCAGCTGCGGAGGCCTATCGTTAGGAGTGTTCGGTGCACTGTGTGTTCAAAGTACACACTAGCACTCTGCTCTGCGTTAAAGTTTGATGTTAGTTCCGCATAGTCCTCCGCCTGCCTGTTTCACCAGTGTCCCCTGCCTACGACGTCCGACGTTATTTCACCTTAGTTTCGCCACGTGTTGAAGACATTCACCACGGCACTCCTCGTTCATGTGAAAAGTCGTGCGCTTCCTGCAATCTTCGTACCGAGCCTCCGGGCCATCACAATCTGCCATCGGTCAAACTCAGGTAGATCACGTGCCCTCCCCATTCTACACACGGACAGCTCTCTCGCCGATACTATGTGCACAGTGCGTGTGTCTGACTGGCACAAATTGCTCGCCAGGTGAAGCTGCTATCGCCTGGACTGGTTTATATCAATAGTACTTCAGTGGTCATAATTTTCTGGCTGAATCGGTGTAAATTTCCTTACAAATTTGTGGTGGTGACCAAGACGGTTAAACGTAGCATAGAAAGTCATGTTTGAAAACATACTGTTTTACGGCTGCAAGTTGGTCTCTGCTGTGCCGCTTCTCGTCCACACCAAGTAGGGCTCGATGTGAGGACCACCGACGTCAGCACACATACAGCACCTCTGTACCATGTTCCAGTACACGCGATCAGCAGTCATTGTTCCTCCAGCATCTGGTGTAACCACAACCCGCGCCGGTAGATATTGCTGGGACGCCTGAAGGGATTCGTAAATCAAGGACTCCCTATGACCCCACGGGCATTATTCTGGCAGGTTCAAGCGGTAATAACGTGCAGGCCAATCATTCAGTCCAACACGACCGATCCACTGTTGCCCAAATCGTTGCACCAGATGATCTCCGACCGCACGCCGAAAAGCGAGGCTGGAACCACATGACGCTTATGCAATAGCATAGAAAGGGCCCATGCAATTTGCCGAGAAGGAATCGCAAATATCCGGTACCTTTGAGATTTGATGGAATAACGTATGGCACAGTAATACATCCATACAGGAAACCTGCCCGAAGGTTCGCACCGTGTCGTTCCTGAAACCCGTGAGAGGGTGTATCATGCGGGTTTTGATCAGCCCGCAAGTGACCGTTTCCCCTGGTAAATTTCTCTTTATCTATGAAGAAGATCCGCCGTGGAAGGTGGGCTCTCCAAAGCAACGGACAAAGAACCGTCTACAGAAGTGGGCTCGTGACGCAAAATTCCGTGGCAGCATTGCCTGTACCCTCTGTGGGTGGCACGGGTGTAGCTGCTGTTTATGCAAAATACGCCGGACAATTTAGTGATCCATACTCAATGTATGTGCTGTGTTTCTGGAATTCGTCTTCGCGTGCTCTCCACTGCCTCCTCAAACTCGGGTGTGCGGCGCCGCCGTGGAGCACCAAAGTCGACCCTCCCGGTGGTGAATGTCCCCGAGGAACACTGGTAAATCATAGCAAAGAGGATGTGTGAAAGTGTTTGGCAGTGCGGAAAACGCTCCATGTACAATTGATGAGCAGCCCTCCCATTTCACCAATCTTTACCTTGCAGTAAATAAATGTCATGTGGCACAACCGCCTGGTGCAAGTCTTTCAATTGGACGCCACTTCGGAGACTCGCCTTACAATAACATAATGCCGACATTTTGCGGAGACGTGTAGTTCATCGTGCAACACAATAAAACAGTAAAAATGAAATGTGTGTACAGCTTGCACTCTGTATTGTGATAAACGTCAACTACTGTACAGAAGAAGACTATGAACGAAGACCACAAGGACGACAGCGGGTGCAAACCTATCTGGGCTACTGCAGTATTACAGTATGAAGAAACACCACAAGCACAATGACAGGTACAAACCTCTCTGGACGTATCACGAACTCAACTGAATAGCATGTGTGTAAACAGACCTGTGTTAGGCATGGAACATCAAGTGTTCCGTGAATGACGTACCTAATACTGTCAGTGGGAACGAAACTGCAGGGGAAAGTGTGTTTTGGTATTCTGCGGGTGACGGGAAAATACGGTACGTTTCCGGACATGCGTTTCTGTGCTAGACTTAGTCATGTTGGTCCTCACTAAAAGTCCTCAACGTGTCTGAAGGAAATTTAGCTACATCCAGTAACCTGCTGGCTCGGATGTGCAGCGTTGAACAGTGAGTCAAGAGACTCGGTTCTTCTCTTTTTTCTTTTTCTTTCATTAAGACAAGTATCCACAGAGTGAGTGTGACGTACGTGAGGAGCGTCACGAACAGTCAGCACTGTGCCCATTATTGCGGCTTCCTTCAACGCTGAAGGCTGATACAACAAATGAAAACACTGTACACAAGAATGATACAACATCGTCTTTTCTGAAGAGCGCCTTTCAGGGTACAGCGTCACGCTGGAAATATTTATCTGTGTGAGCTTTGAGGAAAACGAACGTTGACAGGTCGCATTCGTCATCGTTATATGGGCACAGTACCTACTATGAGTGTATAGTATTCCAATGATTGAACAACACGATCATTCTGGCTCGTCTAGAAAATAATAGTGACTGCAGACGTTACAACGGTGATAAGCTAAGGCCGTTGGCCGTGCCCCATTTTGGAACTACCCTTGACGTCATCTTTCAATAAGATAACGCAAAACTGCATGTTGTCTGGGCTGACTTCATTCAATATAAGAGATACTCTACACCCATTCTCCATATTTTTCACCCTTTGAATTTATGTGGTCAAAGGACGTCGAGAAAGTGGCACGCTGTCGCACAACAGCCGCCACAACTGACAGTTGAACAGCATAATCAGTAATCCAAGCTCAGTGCGACTCTATACTCAGCTGTGTTAGAACCGTTACTGCTGCCCTACAGTGTACTAAATACCCCAAAGTGAACTGCGAAATCTGTGTTGTAATACTAGGCAGTGGTGTATATTGATGGTCTAACTACACAATAACACCAAACGTAACGGGATTGTTAAAGATGTCTTGGGGAACCAATTGATGATAAATCTAAGTACGAAAACCGTTATCCAACGTCGTAGTTACAGAACGTCATAGCTATAAGAACTGCAGTAAATTGGGAAAAGACACTGAAATGCAAATCATTTAACTTCATATGCAAATCGCACGGCACTGAGAGCTGAAATGTGGCCAGTTGAAAAAATTAAAGGATTAAAAGCCTGAAGTATTTACATTTCATATTATATCATCAACTCAGATACGTCACGGCCGATTTAACTGGGCAATTGAGGAGAAGAGGGAATGAATTGTCTCTTCCTACAACTCAGTGGAGTAAGTTTTGTATGAGGCACTCTGTTTGCATAGCGGGAGAAGTCATTCCAGATGTGGAACAGGTGCTGCCGTGTCCCATGAAGAGGACAGGATGCAACCAATTTTCAGGTGATGGTTCATGTCGGTATTAATGATTTGTGTTGCTTTGGGTCGGAAGAGATTCTGTCTGGCTTTTCGGTCTAAGGCGCTGCAGTCATGGACTGTGCAGCTGGTTCCGGCAGTGGTTCGAGACCCTCCCTCGGGCATGGGTGTGTGTGTTTATCCTTAGGATAATTTAGGTTCAGTAGTGAGTAAGCTTAGGAACTGATGACCTTAGCAGTTAAGTCCCATAAGATTTCAGGCACATTTTTTTTTTGTCTGTCTTTCGTCGGCTGGCTGAAGAAGTGGTAAGGACTGCCAGTCTTGTTTATGAGATGAAAATGGAGCTCACCATATGTAGTATCGTTGACGATACCAACTGAGGAACTTTGCTACGGAACCGAGTGGAGAATCTAAAATAGAGGTTCAAATGGCTCGGGGACCGTATAGTTGTAGATCCGCCAACTAACGACGTATGGTGGTGGGTTTTCATGTTCCTCTTTTTGTTTGTGTGTTAGATGGTCTCTAGAAACTAATGCAGAGCATCAGTTCATAAGGCAGCAGGGCAAAGAGATTGTAACATCCTATCGGTTAGAGAGTAGTTAAAAATGGTTTCAATACCTGTGAATATCTTGCCTTCGGTGTCACTCGACGACTGCATACATGAGCTAAAATATGCTTGTTCAATAAATACAGGATACCATAGTGGATTTCACTACAATGATGTAGGCCACAACTGACGCAAAGTACGTACGTAGATTTGTTTACTTCAGAACCTGTATCTTATGACCTCATGATCAATCTTCGGTGTAATAAGTCTCGTTGTTGCTACTACAGCTAACCGATGGTATTACATACTACAATGGCGATATTAAGGAGTCCAGATACAGTAATATGATAGAAATGCGTGTGTGAGGTCCATTGCATTGTTCAACACTAATACTCAACAAAGTACGAATATAAAGTCACATATCATTCTGCTTTTTGCGATATTAAATCAAACTGTTTAATACTCCCAAATAATCCGTCACTGCACTGTTCTAACTTTTGCGATATTAAATCAAACTGTTTAATACTCCCAAATAATCCGCACTGCACTGTTCTAATATGCTGTTTTAGACAATGTCCAACACACGAGTTGATCTATTGTAAATTCAAATCTGAATCATGCACCAAGAACTTATCTCAACTGTACGCACAGATTTGTCCTCCAGTAGGTCCAACACTCATCTGCCCTAACAATACTCGAAGCCGAGTATTTATACTCTTCCTACATTGTACTAGTAGTTACAATAACGCAAAACATAATTTATATTATGAAGTGGTTTAACAACATTATCAAACAATCTATAATATTCTCTACTTTGCTACAACAAGTTTAAGACATTTTCTAAGTACATAAAGATCACATTAGTATTGAAATTGCAGAAATAAGCATCTAACAATGTTAAACGATCAACTATCTATATTTTGTTAATTAGCCTCGAGATTTAATTCCTACCATTTACAGAAGATGAGAACGAAATATATTGTTCTTTTATCTAAACATTTTCCATATATTAATTGCCTGAATCTGATTATGATTGTTTGTGGTATAAAGGGTACTGTCACTACTATTGTTTGGTTTTGCCATTATTCTTCTAAAAGCTTTTTTCCTATTATCGAAAAGTAATTGAATTTAATTATAGCTGGTGATATACGAGTATTGATCTAGCAATACGTAATGCAGGGGTGGTAACCGTAAGCCTGGAACATTACAACAACACAAGAGTAAATCTAGTAGCAATTGGCATTTCAGTTGTAAACTGTCGTAGCTGTGTTGGAAAAGAACCAGAGCTCCAAGCGCTAATAGAAAGTATTGAAGCTCAAATCGTTATAGGTACGGAAAGGTAGTTAAAACAGGAGTTAATTTCAGCCGAAATATTTGCAAAGGCCCAAGCCGTGTTTAGAAATGATTTATTAAATACAGACAGTGGTACAGTCTGTATTGCAGCCAAAAGTAGTTTACCTTGAAGTGAAATTGAAGTAGGTAACCTAGTTCCTGTGCCTATGGGTAGACGTTACACTTGACAGCCGGAATATATTAATAGTTGATACCTTTTGCCGAACCACGACTCAGATGATGTAGCTAGTGAAAAGTTCAAAGAAAACTTCACTCTCATTTCAAGTAGATACCCCACTCCTACAGTTACAGTTGGAGGTGTCTTCAATCCATTTTCGATGTATTGGCGGAAATATATGTTTAAAGTCGACGGCAAGCATGAAACGTCGTCAGACCTCATACTGAATGCTTCCCAGAAAATTATTTTGAACAGTTTAGGAGCCCACTCGAAGTGCAATTAGTTGCTAAAACACACTTGAGCACTTAGCAACAAATAATCCTCAATAAACAGGGAGCATCATGACAGATACAGGGATAAGTGACTAAAAGACTGTTCTAGCAAGACTGAATACCGAAACATCCAAATCCACCAAAAATAAACTCAAAATACAGGGTGTCCCAAAATAATGTATACACCTTTGAAACAAAATATCTCTTTAATTAAGGGAGACAGAAATACAATTTTATGGGTAATAATTTAGAAGGCGAGGAAAAACGTAACAATACTTTCTTTTGTTTCAGGATTGTCAGAAAACATGGCTTTATCGTTGAACAACGGAAATGGTTGTTAAGTGTTACTGGAAAACAGAGAATGTGAGTGCGGCACGCCGACGTTGGAGTGTTGAATTAGGAACACCACCATCGACAAGAGTAACAATTACCACAATCAGAGATAAGTTTGAAGTCGAAGGAACGGTGCATGATATGAAGAAGGGAAATAGTGGACGAAAGAGAACTTCAACAGACAATGAGAATGTTGATGCAGCAATCCGGGCATACACACGATCCCTGAAGAAACCTGTGAAGCAATGCTCGCGTGAGACTGGGATCTGCAGAAGCAGTGTTGATAGAATTTTGTTGTCTCGGAACTTTAAGTCTTACATTCCAAGACTTCTCCATGCTCTTAACGAGGATGATTCTGATAGGCGAGGCTAATTTTATGAGTGGTTCATAACAGATGTGAAGAAGAGCAATGTTTCCAAAATCGAATTCTTTGGTTTGATGATGCGACGTTTGAACTTGATGGAACAATTAACCGCCATAATTGCGTGTACTGGGCCAGGGAGAATCCATACGTAACCGAGCAAAGGCACGTTAATCTACCAGGAGTAACAGTCTGGTGTGGTCTGTCTTCTAGACGGTTAATCGGGCCGCACTTCTTCAACGACACTGTCACGGGCGACTCGTACTTCGAAATGTTGGGAATGATAACTCCTGGTCTTCTTTTAGCGTTGTGTTTGGAAATGAAGACTATTACTTTTAACTGGATGGGGTACCAGCTCACTTTCACCTGGATGTGAGGGCATTTCTCAACCGTACATTGCCTGCCAGATGGATAGGACGAATAGGGAGTCTGGATTATTCCGATCGATTTCCAGATTTAACTCCTCTAGACCAATTTCTATGGAGTACTCTCAAGAACACAGTTTACGATGCGAGACTACACACACTGGATTATCTTAGAGAGCAAATTGAGCAAGCCTGTGATGCTATTCCGTTGGAAACAATAAATTTGGATTGCTGCTCAGTCGTAAGTCGTTGTCGACGCTGTATTGCGATAGACGGACACCAGTTTAAACATTTACCACCTTTAGTGGGGCCATGAGGCACCTAACACAGCTACAATCGTATTTCTAATCCCTTACATTAAAGAAATGTTCAGTTTCAAAGAGTGTATACATTATTTTGGGACACCCTGTATATCTTTTATAAAGGCAGATAAAAGCTTACTTGACACTTTGTCCACTACTTCCAATCTATGTAAGCACAGACAAGATGTGGTTTGAATTCAGAGAATTAGTATCGACAGATCTTGAGAGGTATGTACCAAATTAATGAGAGATAACACCGGGTTCCCGGGTTCGATTCCCGGCGGGGTCAGGGATTTTCTCTGCCTCGTGATGGCTGGGTGTTGTGTGCTGTCCTTAGGTTAGTTAGGTTTAAGTAGTTCTAAGTTCTAGGGGACTGACGACCATAGATGTTAAGTCCCATAGTGCTCAGAGCCATTTGAGCCAGAGATAACACTGATCCCCGATGGGACACAAAACATTTAAGAACACTGTTTCATAGGCAACGAAAAATACATACCAAATTCATTGGTATGCACAATACGACGGTACTGGGCATTACACATTGCAGTGTGAATAGTTTGGCTTGAGCCCCCAAATGCTAAGGCACGAAAAAATATGTATTTGCTACACTCAGCTTAATTTAGCAGCCCAGAGATGTGACTGGTCTCTATGTTTGACTACGTTTCTCGTCATAGAGTGCCAGCTCACACCTGTCGTATACTCAATTTTTAAGGCTGAAATAAAATATAAAAAATCAATGCAGGCAGGTATTGCGGTGAAATGTAAAAAATATTGAGTCACTCACATTGATTTATAATTTGAACAAGTAGTTTATTTCTGTTTTTCCACGAATAGTCTTAAGTGTATTGCGTTAACACTTAAAACGCAGTCTGAGAGGCTTTTACGTAAGGGTGGCATTTACCAACTGATGCTACAACACTTCACTATAAAATTCATATGTCGCGATCACAGCACTCGACAGTCTGTTCACAACTCACAAAATACTTTCTTGTCTACTGTCCTAAACCACTATATTACGCTCCATTTTAGAATGCTGCCGCTAGTTTCGTCTCTTTCAATTTATTTATTACCAAAAACACAGTTTCTCTCAGTCGAATCCCATATTCCGACATCTCGATCCAAAATGGTACACACTATGCTAAATCGGCTATGAATGCTCGATGCAGCACTACTAGATGCTACCGTAAACACTGTTTTTATTATTTGGCCAAGGCATTGCCGAGATTTTAGCTTTTGAGCTTTCATAAATTTACAATTTTTAAGACGACAATAACTTTTAAACTATTACATATTTTTGTGGTGCGCCTAGATAGTTTATTTTTACGTGTTTTTCTGTCCAAGAGTGCCAAATCGCATCTCTGTGTTACTCTTAGTTTTGTTTTTATCAACTTTTCTCTGCCATATTAATTTCTCCAAACGCACAGACACGGCCATACGCGCCCCTGCCAAGCGCTCGGGTTTTTCCAACGCCGCGTACACGCCAGCTGCTCGTTACGGCCCTGTAGCAACTGCCAGCCACGTGCTCTGTCGCGGGAAACGGCCGCTCTAATCACCAGACACAGCTTGTACGGTCACAACGATGACCAACATTGGCGAAGTTTCACAGAAACTCGAAATTTAGCTCGATCTTCAATGAAAGATGAGTTTAACAGTTTCCACCACGAATTTCTTTCTCGAAATCTGGCGGAAAACCCAAGGAAATTCTGGTCCTATGCAAAGCATACCATCGGCAGAACGGAACCAATACCTCCACTGCGCGATAGCACTGGTAATGTTAACAATGACAGTGCCAATAAAGCACAATCACTAAGCACTGTTTTCCGAAATTCCTTCACCAAAGATAAGGAAGTAAATGTTCCAGAAGTCGAATCAAGAACATCTGCCAACATGAGTAACTTAGATACAGATATCTTCGGTGCAGTGAAGCAGCTTAAATTACTTAATAGTGTAAAGGCTTCAGTTCGAGACCATATACAAGTTAGGTTCCTTTCAGAGTATGCTGGTAGAATGGCTTCAGTCTTAGCAATCATATACAACCGTACGCTCGTCGAATGATCCATACGTAATTACTGGAAAGTTGCACAAGTCGCTCCAGCACAAGTTAGGAAATAGGAATAATCAGCTGAATGACAGACTCACATCATTAACGATTATCTGCTGTAGGATTTTGTAAAATATACTTACCTGGAGGAAATCGATTTATTGTCAAACGGATAACAAGGATTCAGAGAATATTATTCTTGTAAATCACAAGTAACTCCTTATTCTCACGAAATAATGGGTAATACCGACAGATTAATTCCGTATTTTTAAATTTCTAAACAAATTGCGTGCATACGTAGTATCGTCACACTTGTGTGGCCGGATTCTTGTTTTCCTTTCAGGCAGGTCACAGTTCGTAGTAACTGACGGAAAGTCACGGAGTAAAATGGAAATAATATTTGGCTTACCTCAGGGAAGTATTATAGGCCCTCTGCCGTTCCTGATCTACATAAACGATTTAGGTGACAGTCTGAGCACTCCTCTTAGACTGTTTGCAGATGATGCTTCCGTTTACTGTGTAGTAAAGTCATCAGATGGTAGAAACTAATAGCGATATGATTCAGACAATATATCTGTACCATGCGAAGTGTGAAGTCATTCATAGGAATGCTAAAAGAATCAAAATTTCGCACGATAAATCACACAAATCTAAAAGGCGTGAATTCGACTAAGTACTTAGGAATTACAACTACGAATAACTTAAATTAGAACGATCATGTAGTCGGCTGGTGTGGCCTAGTGGTTCAAGGCGCTTCAGTCTGGAACCGTGAGACCGATATGATCGCAGGTTCGAATCCTGCCTCGGGCATGGATGTGTGTGATGTTCTTAGGTTAGTTAGGTTGAAGTAGTTCTAAGTTCTAGGGGACTGATGACCTCAGCTGTTAAGTCCCATATTGCTCAGAGCCATTTGAACCATTTTAGAACGATCATATAAGTTTATTAAAAAACAAAAACCCGCCTCAATTGCGGAAAAAGCACCTAGTGTTAAGTGTTAACCTAGGATTCGGCGTAGATAACTACACCTTCTTCAGATCAACAACAAAACCCACAAGTGCCTTAGAAGACCTTTGTCAATAATTAAAAGAACACCATAGATTTACATTTATACACGAAATGGAAAAGGAAAACACAAACAGTACATATGTACAAAGTCAAAACCACTACTTAACTTAATGGTGTTGTTCTGAAGAAGGTGTAGTTATCTACGCCGAAATCTGGGTTAACACTTAACTCTAGGTGCTTTTTTCGCAATCGAGGCGGGTTTTTTAGTTTTTTAATATATTAACCAACGATTGCTGACGCGCTGCGATGTTGAAGGTTCTTGTATCAGGTAAGTAATGTAGTGGGAAAAGGGAATCAAAGGCTGCGATTTATTTGCAGAACTCTTAGAAAATAGAAGAAATCTAGTAAAGAGACTGCTTACGGTACGCTTATCCTCCCTCTTTTGGAGTACAATACGCAGTGCATGATCCGCATCAAATAGGGTTCACGGAGGACATCGAAAAAGTTCAGAGAATGGCAGTTCGTATTTTATTATCATGAAGTAGGGGAGACACCACCACTGATATTATAAGCGAGCTGGGGTGGCGAAACCTTGTCACGAAATTTCAGTCTCCGGCGTTCTACTGCGGATGTGAAAATATTTCATACGAGCAATGATGAGAATAATAAAATAACAGAAAACGAAACTGTGCGGAAAGATTTAAGTGTTCATTTTCCTCGCGCGGTGTTACAGAGTGAAACTTTCTGCCAGGCTTTTAATTGTGAATTGAAGAATAATCATTTATATCGAAATGTAGATGACGTCATATGCGGCAGATACAAGTTTGGAGCCATGCGCCATTCATCCCTCGTTGTTTGTGTGGCGGGCGGGATGACAGCCGCCAGCTTCCAGCTTATGCGGTCCGTAGCCGTGTGGGGACGTCTTGGGTGACTTAACTCCTTCCTTCTTCAGGCTGCTTGAGTCTGAGATCAGGGACTGCAGTTGTGTGCTTAAATTTTTTTCCATAGGACTGCGAAAAAGTCCACTCATCACTGAACAGAAGGAGAATACACTACAAAGTGACGATATACATGGGAATGAAAGCTGGGATCTGACTCATAGTGTGAAGACTGAGCCAACGTTAGGTTGGAATGCCTCACTATGGTAAACTCACTGTCTCTTCTGATTCATCTGAACACCGCCTCCCTGTCTCTTCACTGTCTGCTCTGTGTCTCTACTCGTTCACTATCGACCACCTGATCACTGTCTGCCCACATCACTCACTGAGAGACCAGTTTATCATCTGACTGAATGTGGTAGCCTCTTGGCTATCCATTGAGAGGCTGATTCCTTGGCTACTTTTGCTTGGCAACTTTTTTCGAGATCTCCCTCGAGCTGTCTTTCAGGGAGCTACATTTTTCTGTCCTGTTATCGTATCACTGGGCCCTCTTTTCAGATCCGTTCACAGGACGATCGACCACCCTCCGTGCCTTGGTACAGGACGAAAATACACGATCTTGCGGTGGCTGACATCTAACACCGGGACTCCTGTCTCGTTCTCACAGTGTGCCTTACTGTGGCAGTTTTCAGCAGGGCCGTCAGTCCCCCGGTGAACTGCACATCACTAGGTACTGCTTCAAGGTTTTCTCATCTGAGGTGTCAAGAAAGCAGCAGCCCAACAACATACTACGCGACAATGGCGACGGACTGTTTGGCCGAAACTTGATGCAACTGTAAACCTGATAAATTTTTATTCAGTGGCAAGCCCTCTTGAATGTAGCGGGTAAACCAGTGCTTTGTTCGAGTGTCTCTTGGCAGCATCCCTCTTTCTGTCCGTCAAACTTAACACGGGACAAACACCCCCAACCCGTCCTATCGGGCTTTCGGTAATGTCTAGTGGACCGGAAGCGGCTTTATCGGCCCTTTCGTTCTTAGCATCAATCGGCAAAGTATTTCAGGATGACTGCTTGTAGCTATGTTACCTCTTTAGCAGAAAACCTTAGTTTGTTCTCAGACGAACCTCGAGCTGCAGTCGTGTGGCTAGTACAAGAATTTTGCCTGTTTATAGAACGTGCAAACGCATGGTTGCAGTCGTGTGAGAGGCCACGCAGTCGACGTCGGCCCATACAATTTCGACACCTTGTATTACCGTACAGCTAGGCCACAGACAAGGATTCGTCTCCTCAGTTTCTCCTTCAGCACACCCTGTAGAATCCTTCGAAGTGTCTCCGTATCATTTTGTTTTACCCAGTGTGTTATCATAATTCTGTACTGTAATCTATCACTGTTTGTATCTGTAGTGAACATGTTAACGATAATAATGCACTTAAGTATTTTGATTCATACAATTCTTAACGAATAAGTCACTACATTTACAAAAATTTGGGACTGACAACTCGGATGGAAAAATCTTTAGCGACGGTAATTAACTTTTACTGCTAGTGTAGTTGCTCTTACAAATAACGTCCCATATGACCAAACCAGTTGCGTCTTTACACATGGTTACTCATACTTCAGGTACCTAGGCTATGCAAAGCTGTGTTTAAAAGGAATAGATTTCGGACTAACTGGTCCATTAACATTATCTCAACTACACAGACTGTGTGATTGATTAATCGTTGGAGGCTTCATCAGCCGCCGGGGTGACCGAGCGGTTCTAGGTGCTACAGTTTGGAACTGCGCGAACGCTACGGTCGCAGGTTAGAATCCTGCCTCGGGCATGGATGTGTGTGATGTTCTTAGGTTAGTTAGGTTTAAGTAGTTCTACGCCCTAGGGGACTGATGACCTCAGATGTTAAGTCCCATAGTGCTCAGCGCCATTTGAACCGGAGTCGCCTCCAGTAGTCATCGATGTCGTGGCCCCCGCTGCTGCTAGCCGCTGCAGACTCGAGCTCAGCATACGTGTGCATAGCCTTCTTCTCCTTTACTGATGTTCTGTGGCTAACGTCCCCACACCTAACTTACTTTGCCGATCCTCACACTTGCAACTGCTGAAAAATCTTGTTCTCAGAGCCCCCATGCAAACTACCTGTCCAGCTTGGCACCTGAATCACGAAATATAATAAAATGTTAGAATTACAGCTGTGATTATAAAGTGATTAAATACACATCTCAGAGGAAAAACACCAACCTAATAATTACTGATGGTGTAGTTGGTCTTGCAAGTGGCCCCCCATTCAACCAGACCAGTTGTATTTGTACCTATGGTTACCCATACTTCGGGTTCTTCGGCTATTAATGGCTCTCTTTCAAAAGAATACCTCAATATAGTCATAGCGTCGAGCCATGTATGTCTGCTCTCATGCCACACAGCTAATTCACCGCAAATAATAACCTGTGGCTGTGACACTGCAGGCAAAGAGTCTATGCATTGGCTGGAATAGCGATGTCATAAAATACATACAAATACAAAATAAAAAGTAAATGAATAACTTAATAACAAGGGTTCTGTTCTGAAGCGTGTAACTGATGTAGACAACATAGAACTATATTAAATAATATTTTTGTAGGAAAGGACATGTCAAATCAAGAGGACGTGATCCTACGATATTCAGCAGAAAATACCCGTATGAAATGCAGTAAAGCTACGTTGAGAGTGTTACGAGAATGACAGCAATATATACAAACTAAACTAAAACCGAAGATACGCGGTAACTAAGTCCATTTCATCACAATACACGAAATATCCACTAGCTCCAAGCAGTTCACAGTTCAACATTATTATTTACAAATTAACACAAGATATTGAAAGAATAGTAACTCAAACCCTGTTTATCCTCATTTCTGTAATATAAATGAAATATAAAGCATGTGGTAGCACCCGTTCACCACGCAGAGTCCATCACACAGTCCATCAAAAACAACACGATACCACAGGGTGGTCTGCCTTCTTCAAGAACTAACATGTAAGTGTTCCAAATCGTCCCTTTGAGCTCCTCGCCCAAAAAAGTCTCCCTGGCCATTTCCCTCCAGCAGTATTCCGCTATCAGTCCAACTCTCATTGGCTGAAGGCATCGGTCTTCATTCCCACAGACATGATTTGATTCAACATGACCACTTCCCGAACTAAACCAATATTTTACAACATCAGTTTCGTTCAGAGAGATCGTAAACATTTGGTTACTTCAGATCAGTTATATTAAGTACAAGTAATGATTGGTTGATAAATAAATGTGCGAACATTCTTGCGCAAATGTGCTCTCGATAAAGGACAAAAGACTTTAGTTAAATATTGCTTAAAGAATTATTTATGTTTTCTTGATGGAGGCGTCGTTTGGTTGTCTTTTCAATTGAGGTATCTGCTAAAACATACGAGTTAACGCTTTTAAATTAGCACAGTTTCTTAGTAGTACTTGCAGTCAACCATTAAAATAAGTTACTGAAAAAATAGTAAACTGCTGATTAACTAAATTCTGAGGTGTTCACGCAATATTCATTTTCTGTGTAATTGTGGAGATTACGATGGTGTGACTAAAATTTGAATAATGGAAAGACATAAAAAACGTAATAAATCAAGAAATAAAACAGATGCAGGTACACATCTTTCAGAGGTGATAGGTACAGGGAATGCTGTCATCTGAGATACCGCTTGTTGAAATCGGGTGATGCACTTAAGAGTTATTAATGCAGAGTTGTTACTCTGGATGTTCGTTATGGAAATGTTAATTCCCTATGTAGTATTATCTTCTGTGGTTTTAAAGCCGGCCGGGGTGGCCGAGCAGTTCTAGGTGCTACAGTCTGGAACCGCGCTGGAGGGAACTGACACAATGAATCCTCCAGGGCTGTCCATAAATCCGTAAGAGTACGAGGGGTGGAGACCTGTTCTGAACAGATCATTGCAAGGCATCCTTGATATATTCAATAATGTTGATGACTGGAGAGTTTGGTGGACAGCGAAAGTGTTTAACCTCAGAAGGCTGTTTCCGCAACCACTCTGTAGCAATTGTGGACGTGTGGGGTGTCGCATTGTCCTGCTGGAATTTCCCAAGTCCGTCGGAATGCAAACTGGACATGAATGGATGCAGGTGATCAGTGGTCCCATATCACTCAAACTGCACACGCTCCACAACATTACAGAACCTCCACCAGTATCAACAGTGCCCTGCTGATATTTAGGGTCACTGGATTCATGAGGTTGTCTTCATGCCCACACTTTCATCTGCTCGACACAATTTGAAACGAGACTCGTCCTGTCAGGCAACATGTTTCCAATCATCAACAGTCCAGTGTTGATGTTGACAGTCCCAGGCGAGACGTAAAGCTTTGTGTCGTGCAGTCATCAATGGTACACGAGTGGACTTTCGGCTTTGAAAGTCCACGTCGATGATGTTTCGTTGAATGGTTTGCACGGTGACACTTGGTGATGGCACAACAGTGAAGTCTGCAGAAATTTGCGAAAGGGTTGCACTTCCGTCATTTTGAACGATTCTTCTCAGTCGTCGATGGTCCCTTTCTTGCAGGATCTTTTTCCGACAGCATTGATGCCGGAGATTTTATGTTTTACCGGATTCCTGACACTCGCGGTACACTCCTGAAATGGCCGTACGGGGAAACCCCATTTCATCGCTATCTCGGAGATGCTGTGTCCCATCGCTCGTCCGCTTACTATAACACCACCTTCAAATTCACTTAAATCTTGATAACCTGCCATAGTTGTAGCAGTAACCGATCTAAAAACTGCACCAGACACTTGTTGTCTTATATGGGCATTGCCGACTGCAGCACCGTGTTCTACCTGTTTACACATCTGTGTATTAGAATACGTATGCCTATACCAATTTCTTTGGCTCTTCAATGTAGATTCTTGTAGAGCTGTAAGATGCCATCTTTCAACCTGTTCGCCACTCCACCATTTCTTGGCGCATTGTCTGTCCTAAACAAAGGTCAAGTGAACAGCAGCCATCCAGATTTGCAGCTTTAGGATTTACCCATTTCTGGCGGCACGGTCCTTGTCTCATCCCGGCACCTGAACTCCCCTGGGGCGGCCACATGACGTCCTTGTCCCGCCGATTCGCAAAAAACAACCAAGCAAATTCGGCTATCCTCGACAACAGCACCTAGGTGGATGAGTAACTCGCTCACACACTCGTAACGTTACACTGTGTAATTCTTTTTGGATTCTATAGGCTTGCTTCTACCCGTCAAGTATTCTATGAGATAATTTCTGGGTAAAATTGAGTAAAGTGGGTAACATGGATAAAGCGAATCAAAGACACATTAGCGTACTCAAAACTGCTGTGTGGGTGACTGCACAGAAAAATACACACATTGAGAGTTATTTAGGAGGCTGTTACCTGTATGCCCGCTGTCTGTGTCATAAGCAACACGAGAAACCTATATAGTGACAACCATCAGCAATTATTACTATAGTATGCATTTGAAGCTTTATGTTTTCAATGAAAACGAACTATTGCCGTACTGTTCAAATGTGTGTGAAATCTTATGGGACTTAACTGCTAAGGTCATCAGTCCCCAAGCTTACACACTACTTAACGTAAATTATCCTAAGGACAAACACACACTCCCATGTCCGAGGAAGGACTCGAACCTCCACCGGGACCAGCCGCAAAAAATGGCTCTGAGCACTATGGGACTTAACATCTTAGGTCATCAGTCCTCTAGAACTTAGAACTACTTAAACCTAACTGACCTAAGGACATCACACACATCCATGCCCGAGGCAGGATTCGAACCTGTGACCGTAGCAGTCCCGCGGTTCCCTAGCCTAGAACCGCACGACCACCGCGGCCGGCTGACCAGCCGCACAGTCCATGTATTACAGTACTCAAAGATAAGAAGTTACATCTATTTTTCAGCTGAATTGAGCGAGAAAGACAATATATATATGCAATATATGTGAAACTCACCTTTTTAGCCTAGTTTTTCTTTCCGTTACTGTGCCAAACCCGACATTTTTGTAATTTAAGTATAAGTTTTACCATGCCACCAAAAATACACAAAGAAGCGTGGAGCGGAGGAAAACGAAATTGTGATGATAATTATTTGAGCGAACCATAACAAAAATGGGGGCCTATGAAATCGCTTTGCGAAATGTTTCTGAAGCTTATATTGTGCCATATACTGCTCTTCAAAGATGAATGAAAGAAGGTGATAAGTTAATGTAATATGCAAGGAGGAGAAATGTCTTGTGGAAAGCCTTCTCTTATGTGCACACTGGGGACTGCGACTTGGAAGCACAGACATTAGAACAGTGGTGCAGCAGCACCTAAACAGTAAAGCAGTAACAGAGTTACGATTTACAAACGATATTCTGTCTGGTCTGCAGTCATTCATATTAAGGAACAGTGAACTGGTTGTGAAATGTTCAGAAAATATGAAGAGAGTAAGAGCTGGAATGTCACGGGAATCTATTGTATCCTAACTTAGAAACTTGGGGATCTCTCTAGAAGGTTTTCCAGTACCTCGCATTACGATGAGACAAATTTTACAGACGACCCGGGATCTGTGAAAGTTGTTGTGAAGAGGGGTTTGAAACATCCTCAGAGGATTATAGATTGGAGCAAAACTGACACGGCTGTCAAGTGACTGCAGCAGCAGTTGGACTTGTTCTTCTCCGTTATGTATGGTAAAAGGCTAAGTACATTTAACGGGGATGGACTGAAGTTGCAGTTAGTGGTTATGCATATGGGTGTTTCGTTGCAGATACTTTCTTGAGTGTTTCTACACAGTAACTGTGCTACATTGCTGGAAGATAGATGCTCATTGGTGTCAAAGTCTGAAGTCACTTAATCTTGAAAATAATCCAAGAGTGTGAAGCAAACATCTTCCCACCTGTCTTACATACAGAAAACTACACCCACCTTTGCCAGTCTGTGGCATATTTTCGTGCTTTAAAAAGAGCATTACGCAAACTTCTTGATGTGCGTAAGATGAAAAATGGGCGGCCACCTCCCAAAATAAAAATTCCTAGCCTTGCATACGAGGCCATAAATTCCACTTCAGCAGAGATCGTGATATCAGGTTTTAAAGCTTGTGACGCACTCTCTGTAAGCACACGAAGAGTCCTGACCAAACAGCCTAAAATCTTGTAGATCTGGAACATTCTTGGAAAGCTCCGCTTATTGAACACTCACAGAAAACCCGTCACAGTGAAACAGTAGCAAACTCTCGTAGGGTTTGGAAACGACAGCACATTTTTTCCAGGAAAACATGTTGATCGTGGGGATTTGATTGCTGCAGACAACAACTGAAAACAATTAACGATGCTCACAAGGATAATGACACGGAAGTAGAAGGAAAGGGAGTTTACGAAATTAATTATGACAAAGGAGGCCATGTCCTCGTTTGCCAAATGAGATAGTTGTTATGTAAGAAAAATTATGGAGGCTTTGATATATTTTTTAAGGAAAGAATTTGGCAAAAAGATGCATTTTGCGAACCGTCATGTTGCTCACATTCATACAGTTTCCATACTAAATATTCTCTGCATGGTAGAAGTGCAGAGATCTGTGGAGGGATCTATACGATATCTCAGACATTAATGTAAACAATGTGGAGCAGATAGAACTGCCATATGTGACATTATAAGGTTATTGAGTTACTGGTTTTGTGTTCAAGCTCTTAAAACTATTGGTCATTTTAACTGTATTTTAAGTTGTAATTTTAATGGCAAACTTATTTTTTACTTAATCATATACCATTATTTCTTCTAAAATGTCTTACATTGATCGACTCTCAACCTCGAATACGGTAAAGTGTTTTCAGTAAGAAAATATATAGGTGATCCGCTTTAGTACGGTCAAGCGGACCAGGCTTTTAAAAATATAATGTTGGTAACTGTGTGCTGTATAAATATAATGTTAGTGGTACCTGTGAGATAATATATGTAAAATATCATTTATTTTTTGCTGTTTCTCATTAATCATTAACGTTCTCAATTCTTCACAAAACATCAAACTTTTTTCTCCTTTGCCTCAGTTTACTGGTAAGTAACCTCGAAAGGGCTGTTAAGCTTAAATTCTGTCAGTGTCTTATTCTCAGTAGTCAATAGGTAACGGGTCAAAATCTAGACTGCGGAGATGCATTGTACGTTTTTGAAGATATAAATATGCAGACGTTATTTACAGCGTAGGTAAACCTAAAAACAGAATGGTTGAAATGGGTTTTGAGACCATAGTTCTCCCCAAGTATTACTTCAATTTCAGCTCTCTGTGGCAAGAGAGTATCATTACAGCTTGCCGAACACTTTTCAAGCAGATATGTTGTGCCATTGTCACTAATATGTACACCGTTAAGCGAATGCATAGCTATGCCCAGCAACGAGAATTTTAGTGTGTCCTCAGAAATCGTATCAAATGGCTCTGAGCACTATGGGACTTAACTTCTGAGGTCATCAGTCCCCTATACCTTAGAACTGCTTAAACCTAACTAACCTAAGGACATCACACACATCCATGCCCGAGGCAGGATTCGAACCTGCGACCGTAGCAGTCGCGCGGTTCCGGTTGAAGCGCCTTGAACCGCTTGGCCACCGCGGCCGGCAGAAGTCGTTTATGAAGGGTGATTGTTTCCACCTTGTACAAACTCTATGGACTGATCGATGAGAAGATATGGACCAAAGTTGGTGTAATGAACGTATGTCCGGAAATGCATGGTTCCCATGCCAGAGACCATGTATTCAGTCCTACTTTGTTACAGAGACTGCACCATGCAGCCACAGTTACAGTATGCATGGTTTCCCCCTACTAGGTGGTACTGTTCTTCATACGTCATGCCCTCTCCTCCCGTAGTAAATGTTGTGTTCGATTCACTTCTCTTGCAGATTCACCTTTTAGTGGATGTGATACAGCGTTGTACACAATGGTTTCGTATTCCAATCGAGAATTTGCCGACATGGTGTTTACTTACGGAAAGACAAATGGAAATGGGCGGCAAGCAGCAAGATTGTATCCGGAGACCTACTTCCGCCGAGAACAAGCACAGCATTTAGTGTTCGCAACAGTGTTTCGCCGTTTGCCTGAGACGGGATCGTTTCAGGAAGCGGGAAAAGGTCGGACGTCGGACTTGGAAGAAAATTTCATTAACACTGTGGAAGGCGACCGCCGTGTCAGTACCAGGCAGTTATCACGCCAGTACAGGGTAAGCCAGAGGACCGTGTGGAATATTCTCCATGACGAATGTTGCTGCCCTTATCACTTACAGAGTGTACAGTTCTTACTAATGACAGACTTTCCAAATCGGGAACAGCTTTGTCACTGGTTTCTTCACCAGGCAACGACGATTCCGGGATTTGTGTCATCCTTCCTACATAGAGATGATGCCACTTTTATGCGGAGTGATATCTTCAACTTTCATGATAGTCATTATGCAGAATTCCCATGGTATGTTGATGGCGAATCATCAGCATCGGCGTAGCCGGAATGTGTGGGCCGGGATCACTGGCGACTGTGTTTTGAGGCCAGTCTTCGTTCCAAGTCGCCTAACAATCCGGAACTATCGCCGTAAGAATTGCTAGTAACAAATAATTCATGGCCGATTTCGTTGCCTATTCTTATCGAACTCACGCAATGAGATATTATGTTTAGAATGTAACAGGAATGATACTTTGTAAGTGTTATGGAATAGCTGCACGCCATGAGCATATACCAGTAAATTATTTGGAAACAGTGTACCGAAACCGAGTCCTAACTATGTGCAGAGGCATCACGTCTTCAGTAAAATGATGTAACTGTCGTATTCTTCCATAATTAAGAATCAGCACAATTAATTATCGTTGCAGCTTGCAGTCACATTAAATATCTATAAAGAGAGAGCGAAACACGTCGTGATTTAATCAGTAGCCTGTGTAGATAATGGCAAATGGAATACGAATTATTTTATCTGTTCTCGTTTTCTATATTTTGATACTGAAGATCATCAGTGTGATATTCCCTCTTTTACTGATTTAATTTTTAAAGCCAAAGCTAATAAAATCGACGGATACACTGAGATAGATGGTTTAATGACACAAAACGATAATTTTAAAGTATCAGTCATATTCTGATCAGGAGAAGTGGAAAGCATTTCAGCGGAGAGTGTGTGGATATTGTATTCCTGATTCTGTGATGTTTTTGTGCCGGACAAACACGATCTCTCTAATCTGATTTTTGCGTACTCAGTAGACGCTCCGTCTGCAGGAGCTGAAATCGATACATCACTTTCATCTCTTTCATGATTAACTTCAATAAACCGCAACAAATACAACGGAGGCAGAGAAGAGAGAGAGAGAGAGAGAGAGAGAGAGAGAGTGAGAGGGGGGGGGGGGGAGAGGAAAGGGAGAATTAAGCCAGCGCAACCCAGTCAGATAAATTCCCTACACTTCGTATTTCACAAGCTTTCGTTTTAAAATTCGCATTCACAGAGAGAGGGTAAATAACTTTCAAAACCGCATTAATACTTGAAGCATACAAGATTGTTTTAACCGCACCGCTGCGGTGGATTTGTAAATATTAAATTGCGGTTGGTCGTTTGATGCGGTTTCATTGCCGGCCGAGCGAGAACCCCGCCGAGTGGGTGACCGGCGTAGGAGAGGCGGCGTCGTGTGTGTGTGTGTGTGTGTGTATGTGTGTGTGTGTGTGTGTGTGTGTGTGCGTGGTGTGTCTGCGCGCGTGTTGCGCGGCGTCGGATCAGCTCTCGTAGGATAAATCTGAATCAATATGGCAATACACGAGTGGCCGGGCGCACAGCACACACTTAGATTAGCTCGTTACGCTCTAGTGACAATACGGCGCTGTATGGGCCGAGCCAAGAGAGCGGCTATTACGAGCAGACAATGAGCAAACACAGCCGCCACTGTGCGAGGCCGGCCGCTCGATGGAGCGCGCAGCCGCCGGTGATCGCGTCGAGGAGGACCGCGAGTGATGTGGCGGAGGGGGGATTACTCGTGCGTGGCGCGCCGCACCCCTGCCCAACCACGTCACCGGCTAGTGCCCACTACTACCCAACCCGTGAAGATTATATGTACAGCCTGTCTCCCAATTCCTTTTATGCTCTAAAGGTAGATAAGCTTAGGTTAAGGTATCGATAAGTATTGTAAAATATATTGGGTGATAAAAAATCAGTACAAATTTGAAAAGTTAATAAACCACGGAATAATATAGACAGAGAGATAAAAATTGAAACACGTGCTTGGAATGACATGGGGTTTTATTAGAAGAAAAAAAAACAAAGTTCACAAAATGTCCGACAGATGGCGCTGGACAGCAATACGTCAGTGACTGCGCGTGACAATCGTATGTACAAGGAGCTGTAATGAAGGAGAGAATCAGATGGAGTCTGCACCCCTCCACCATCCTCCACACCGATAAATCCCTTATTCGTCCTATCCTTTGCTACGCCCACCCTGACTGGATCTGCGCTCCCCCTACCTTTTACAAATCCCTTCAGATCCTAGAACGCCATGCTCTTCGCCTCACCTATCGCATCCATCTCTCCTCCCACATGCGGATCCTGTATGACCTTATTCCGTTCCCATACCTCCTCCTTTTCCTCGAACGGATACGGATCCTCTACACCTCCTGTAAACTTGATCCTCCTCACCCGCTTGTCTCTCCCATCCTCTGCCACCCTTGTCCGCTGCCGCGCCTGTATTTCCACGTCCCACCTGCTCTCCATCCCTTCACTCTCCATACCCTCTCCCAAGGTGGCTTCCGCCAGCTCCCCCTCCCTGATGATGCCCTCATCCCCTCCATCTACCCCTCCTATCAACTTTGATCTTCCCCTCACACTTCGTGTGTCCTTTCCTTCAGGCACCCACTCTCCCTTCTCTGTCCTTCCCTCCCTCCTCCCTTCCTCCCCCCTCCTCCCCCGGGCTTCCCCGCCCCCTCCTACCTTAATTCCTCCCCCCCCAACTACCCTGCCATTGGCATCTCTGCTCTCCTCTCGCCCTCCTTCCTCACCTTCCTCCCCTCTGTGGAGGTCCCCGGACTCGCACACGCTAAGTGGGCATTCGCGCGCTGGGGATCATCGCCATCAGTTTAGTGTCTGTGCCGTCGCGATTGTGATTTAGTGTTATTCGCCGACACGCCCCTCGTTCACTTGTACCGTCTCATTCGTCAGTGTTTGTGAGCAGTGCCGACAATGTTTTCGTGTGTTTTCATCGAGTGTGAACGGCTTCAGGTTTTTCATTTCTTGTATATCCTGCTTTCTAACCTCCGATTTGTTACTGTTCTGTCTACCTTTTCTCAATTATTGTCGCTCTTGTGGCTGAAGAGCGGAGTAGCTGTAATCCGCTCCCAGCCTGCCTTTGTATAAGGTTTACTAATAACAATAAAGAAAAAGAGAGGGAGAATCAGATGCGACAGCAGTCGCAGCATGTTGACGTTACCCGAAATGTCGCTTTTAGTGAAGCTGTGTTATCAGAATGGGGAATGTGCTAGTTCAGCGTTATGATCCTATCGCCATAGCAAGAGGATTAGAACGGGTAAAGGTCCGATGACAAATGCAGTTCTGGCGGGAATGATTTCGAAGTTCGAAGCCACGGGTTGTTCAGACGATAGACCCCGTAGTGGCCGACCGAGCACAAGGCGTAATGCTGCTGAGACAGTTCAGGAAGTAATGGAGACTGTATCGGGTTCGTCTATGCACGGGGAAATCAGCGCTCGTGCAGTCGCACGTCGCACCGGCATTCCATACACTACTGTTTGGTTGGCACTGAACCGTACTTTCCGGTGCTATCTGTACAAAATCCATCGGCATCATGAACTGTTACCTGGCGATTTAGTGAAGCGGAGGGCATTTGTGGTGTGGGCGTTTCAAAAGATGGCGGAAGATGACGATTGGCTGAAGAACGAGTTGTGGAGCGACGAAGCTCATTTCACGCTCCGAGGGTCTGTCAACGCCCACATCTGCAGAATTTGGGTTACCGAAAATCGTAGAACTGTCGTGGAAACTCCACTGCACTACGAGAAAGTAACGGTATGGGTTGGATTTACCACATCTACCGTTATCGCTCCTTTTTTCTTCGAGGAAATGCATGATTCTTGTTTTGTAACTGCTACCGTGACGGGTGAGAGGTACGCCGATATATTACAGAATCGCATCATCCCCAGTCTGGCTGATAAACACCTGCTGGAACGTACGATGTTTATGCAGGATGGCGCTCCACCCCATATTGTTAGACGAGTGAAAGATCTCTTGCGCGCGTCGTTTGGTGATGATCGTGTGAACAGCCGCCACTTTCGTCCTGCTTGGCCTCCCTGGTCCCCAGACCCTAGTCCGTGCGATTATTGGCTTTGGGGCTACCTGAAGTCGCAAGTGTATCGTGATCGACCGACATCTGTAGGGATGCTGAAAGACAACATCCGACGCCAATGCCTCACCGTAACTCCGAACATGCTTTACAGTGCTGTTCACAACATTATTTCTCGGCTACAGCTATTGTTGAGGAATGATGGTGGATATACTGAGCATTTCCTGTAAAGAACATGATCTTTGCTTTGTCTTACTTTGTTATGCTAATTATTGCTATTCTGATCTGATGAAGCGCCATCTGTCGGACATTTTTTGAACTTTTGTAATTTTTTGGTTGTAATAAAACCCCATATCATTCCAAGCATGTGTGTCAATTTGTACCTCTCTATCTACATTATTCCGTGATTTATTCAGTTTTTAAATTTATGCTGACTTTTTGATCACCCGGCATGTACAAGACGCGTTCAGTAAGTAACGCAAAACATTTTTTCTCGGCCAAGTTTTTTTTTCTCCGCCAAGTTTGGTTAAAAAATGCGGAATTTGTTGAGAGACATCGTGGAATATTACCGTTTCAGCCATTATAGTTCCATAAAGTTCCGACACATGGCGGCGCTGTATGTCACCTTCGAAATAGCGTCTGTAACGGAGGTACGTTCCAAGCAGATTGCTGTGATTGAGTTCTTTTGGCGCTAAGCTAGGCCATCGCAGCTATTCTTAGGCACTAGCAGAATATCTACGGAGACTTGGAAGTGAACAAAAGCACGCTGACTCGATGGACGAAGCGTCTGACATCATCGCAACAAGGTAGCGCAACCTGCCCCATATCTCGCGTGCCCGCCGACAGCACACAGCCGTGGTTCCTCTAATGTTGTGATGTGCGGACACTGTTTCCGAGATCTGTATGTTCATGCTTCTCATAGGAGCTTGGAGGGTCTTCACTTGTGTAGTAAAACGAAACACCTACAGCCGTCCTTACGATGTTATATACGAGGGTCGTCCACAAAGTAAGATCCGTTCGGTTAGATAAAACAAACGTCTACAGATACAGAGAAAATGTTTATTGTACAAAAAGCTACAATTGTTAAACTGTTAAACTACTGTTCTACACAGATTCAGAAATGTTGTAGGTACTTGTCATAGCGTGGCTCAAGTTTTTGTATGCCTTCTTCATAGAAGGTTGCCGCCTGTGTATTCAACCATGTGGTAACGTGTTCTTTCAGCTTGTCATCATCGTTGAAGTGTTGACCACCAAGGACAGATTTTAGGTGTAAGAAGTGATGAAAGTCGGTAGAAGCGAAGTCAGGGTTGTACGGAGGATGATTAAACGCGTCCCAGTGAAATTCCCGTAAGAGCTGTTTGGTCACATTCGCCGTCTGAGGTCGGGCATTCATGAAAAAAAAAAAAAAACATGTTTTGACAGTTATCCTCGGCGCTTGTTCTGTATTGCGCGGCGCAATTTTTTAATGGTCTCGCAGTAACCATGCGCACTGATTTTTTGGCCTCATGGAAAGAAATCAACCAGGAGAATGCATTTTCTGTCGCACAAAAAGTGTGCACATGACTTTTCGAGGTGTCAAGATTTGCTTAGACTTAACCTTCGTTGGGGATGAAGTGTGCCTCCATTCCATTGATTGCAGGTTTGTTTCAGGGGTACGATACGATACCCAATTTTCAACCCTAGTGATATCCGAGAAAGAAAACCATCGCCTTCTACATTGCAACGTGTCAAAAACCGAAGTGCACTGCCCGTCCCTTGTTGTCTGTGCTGTTCAGTAAGAATTTTGTGTACCCAACGTGAGTAAAGGTTTCGAGATTTCAGTTTTTCAGTAACAATTTCATGAATTAGTGATCATGAGATCTGCGGAACTTCCATAGCAAGGGCACTAAGTGTAAACTTACGATTGTGCTTAATCTTCTCTTCAGTTCTGTGAACCATTTCATTAGTAACCACAGACGGGCGTCCACTTCGTTCTTCATTGCGCACTTGATTACGTCCTTCACTGAATATTCCGACCCATCTTCTAACCATTGAATCACTCACAGTGTTTTGTCCGTAAGCCTCGCAGATTTGCCGATAAATTTCCTTTGGCGTAACTTTCTTTGGATTTAGAAAACGAATCCCAGATCTGATTTCACACGCGGTGGCATTTTCAATTGCGGCTGACATTATAAAGAAGCACTACAAAGCATACTTCGGCAGCAGCGATCTAAAAGTCGCGTACATGTCTTCTCCTTGAGTCTGAGTAACTGCCGCGTATGTTCGGAACTGCGATCGTAGCGCGGCCGCGGATAGAATTAGAAACGGAACTTACTCTGTGGATGACCCTCGTATTATATTGCTGCGAGTTTGGTGCTTCAGTGTACCTTCTCCAGGCCTTAACTGACGCTGAGGGGGGTCGTATATACGCTTCATCAGTGGCCAGCAGCTATGAGCGGGTTTTCGCAAACTACCTCTAACAAAGACGTTATGTCTACAACTATAAACTACCAGCTACCAACTACCAAGTTTGTAGTTAATGGTAGTCTGCGAAAACCAGTTCACTGATGTTGGTCACTAGTGAATCGTGTATACGACTGGAGTTAACCCCCTCAGCGTCAGTTAAGGCGTGAAGATGGTGCGCTGAAGTACGAAAACTGGTCATCATACACTAAATAATATAGTAAAGGCGGCTGCGGGTGTTCCACTTTATTACTCTATTCGAGGTGATCGACTGATCACAATCAAACATCTCGCTGAACAAATGAACGTCTCTGTTGGTAGTGCCGACACACTCGTCCACCAATTGGGGTACTCAAGAGCAACGAAGGAATATCTCTGCGGAACTGCTTGCGCGTTACGAGGGATTTTATTGATGCACCCATACGTTGGTTCCGACGTCAACCAGTAGAGTACCGTGTGGGCATACAACCTCTCACAGAAAGGAGGCGCAAGGCCGGCGCACTGGATGGAGACTGTGTGCAAAAATAAGATTTTGCAGCCAAAAGAGAGGGGAATAATATGGTGTTTTGGAGTCCTGAATTAACCTAACTTGCTTTCAGAAAGGAAATGTGCTGCATTACTTACTGAACGTCTGTCGTATATATTTATTATATATGTTTGTTCCGTCCCTGTGAAGGGGGTGGGGGGTGAAAAAAAGTGTAGCACAAGAAGCGCGAATACCCAGACTTAATCCATCCAGTTTTTGAGAATCAGATCACTTACTGATTTTACACACAATTACGAATGCTTTTCTGTCTGATAACCCTCACAAAGTGATCAGAGAAGAGCACTTTACTGCTTACTAGATTTTCGCTGCCCACGCAGTGTAAGTGCTGCATCAGGAATGACGTTTCAGTTTATTACTTCTTCAGTACTAATTGTATTTGAGTTACGTTTTTGCAGACAGTAGTCACGTGCAACATTAAATGTACCTGCAAAATTATATGACTCTGTTCAGAAGATATTTCGCATACACCGATTTGTGTTAAAAATTGCCGCATCAGTCATGACTTTTAAATTAAGTACTTCTTTGCTACTAACTCTATTCGTAACACATTTCGCGGACAGTATCCAAATATGCCGCTGAATGCACCTACAAAATTATACCGTTATACGACCCCATTTCAGAAGATGTCATAAACATTGAGCTGCTTGAAACCGAAACTACAGGGCGAAATTTACTAGAGTTACAGGTGAACTATGTGTACGAATGTATGTGAAATATGCTAAATATGTATACTTGAAGTGCATGTGACATGTGCGTTCGCGGACAATCACTAGTGTAAAAAGCATCTCCTAAACCGCTGGATCGATTTCAAACAAATTGATACACATATCACTTTCCGCCTGTAAATAAATACTGCTGGGGTAAGAACCAGAAGCCTCTTATTGAGGTGGGGGTAATAACGTGGAGAGAGAAAGGTGAAAGGAGCAAATGGACAGAGAGGGAGAAGGAGGAGAAGGACACGGATAGGGAGGAGGAGGAGGGAGGGGTAACTGAACAGAATGAGAAGAGGAGGAGGGAGCATAAGGACAAGTTGGGAGAAACACATGGACAGAGAGAGGTGGATGAAGAGATGGATAGAGAGGGGGGGGAGGAGGAGGAGGAGGACACAATGACGGAGAAGGAAGACTGGATTAATTGAAAATTGGAGTAAATATGCCCTCCAGCAACAACGGGTGCTCAGCTTGATAAGAGCTGCACGGCGATCCACGATTCCTGCTTTGCAGCGAAACTAATTTGCCTTAGTAACAGTTTGAGCTCAGAAAAATAAACCAGCGAGAGCTACACAATCGTCGCCATAACTAACAGCTTTGCATGTTATGCATCGTTCCATTAACGTTTTGCCCACTGCGCACAACTGAAATCACACCTTAGTTCTTCGCTTGTAGTATTTGTTAAACAAGGGTTGAACAATTATAGTAGAAATTGTATGAAGTAGGGTTCATAAATGGTAGTCAAAATCACAGTACTAGTAATTTATTCAATTTCAAAACTATCATAGAATCTTACTACACTCTGACTCCAGAAGAGCAAATACCGAGAAAGTTAACATGAAATACTGAATTTAATTATGTGGTACTTTGATAGATCTCGTGAGGAATACTGAAAGGAGAAGAAAATGTCTGTTAGGTACATTACGTATGTAGATTGTGGACAGTTGGAAATGTGGGTCTCACGGGAAGCGTTCAAGGGATAAGTCCCTGCATTCGCGCTATTGATTTGTAATGAAACAGGAGATCCCGGGTTCGAGTCCCGGTCGGGGCACACATTTTCAGCTGTCCCCATCGAGATATATCAACAACACCTGTCAGCAGCTGAGGGTTTCAATTAATTATCATTTACTCTAGAGAAGCCGCACAGTCACCAATGGTATCTGTTCATTCGAGAACAGTTACTATCTTCATCTATATAGTTAATAGGCTACCCAGCCATTGACCTTCGTCTGTGCGAATGCGCACAGGTTGCCCGAACTCTTACGGGAATCGTCACCCTAGTGTGCGCGAGTAATGAGTGGATGGGCAAATATCTGTTAGGTACATTACGTATGTAGATTGTTGACAGTTGGGAATCTGGCTCTCACTAGAAGCGTGCAAGAGATGAGTCCCTGCAGTCGCGCTCTTCATCTGTGTCCTCACTGGCTCAGGTGGATAGAGCCATGTAAGCAAGAGATCCCGGGTTCGAGTCCCCGTTGGGGCACACATTTTCATCTGTCCCCATCAAGGTATATCGACAACCCCTGTCGGCAGCTGAGGGTTCCAATTGACTATCATTTATTCTAGAGAAGCTGCACGGTGAACAATGGTATCTGTTCTGTCGAGAACAGTTACTATCTTCATACATAAAGAAAATCAGAATTTCTGTGTGGTATATTTTGAATTTCCGAATAAACAGGAGAAATGACCCAGCGAACTTCACATTCAAGATGGACTGGCAACCAGAGAAATGTGAAATGTGAGCTCCTCAGGGTATGTATTGTGACATATGAAACTAACACATCGTGTTACGACAGAAATACGTACTTGTATTTAGACACAGAACAGTCAGCAGGGAGCAAATGATAGTTGGCGTGGAACGACTCCCAGGTTGGTTCAAAAATGGGTCTGAGCACTATGGGACTTAACATTTGTGGTCATCAGTCCCCTAGAACCTAGAACTACTTAAACCTAACTAACCTCAGGACATCACACACATCCATGCCCGAAGCAGGATTCGAACCTGCGACCGTAGCGGTCACGCGGTTCCAGACTGAAGTGCCTAGAACCGCACGGCCACACCGGCCGGCGACTCCCAGGAAACGAATGATAAGAATACACATTTCTTTGCTCCCAGCTCGAGCTCCCTTGGAGGTTCGACGGCTATGCTTGTAACTAATGTGACCGAACGAAATTGCCTCGCAGTATGAAAACAGAAGCGAGTGCAGCAAAGTTTTCCCTAGTGTGACATACAAAAAATGAATAAACCATACTTGTATGTAGACACAGAACAGTCAGCAGGGAGCAAATGGTAGTTGGCGTGGAACGACTCCCAGGTTGGTTCAAAAATGGGTCTGAGCACTATGGGACTTAACATCGTGGTCATCAGTCCCAGTTTGAACGGTCTTTTGCTTCTGGTTGACAAAGCATACGCAGTGTCTAGAAAGGGAGGCAACACACAGGATTGGACGCATAGAAAATACTGTTGAAATGGTGCTAAATTTGACTGGTTTCCTGTAAGTTGTACCTTGATGACTATCATTGGCTTCCTGGCTGACTGTGCAGTTTGAACATATAAGTGTCGCTTTTTGCTATAGCGTTAGGTGTAAGTTTCATATTTCAGAGTCCATATTCTGAGCAGCTCACATTCATCTTGTTGTTTGTACACCTTGGATGCGAAGTACATTGGGTTATTTCTCTTACTGATTTTAAATTGTGAGCTGTGTAGATGAGGACCTTTATTTAACAAATGTAATCAGGAATGAATTTGTTTTGTTGTGATGTTGTTCGTAGTTGCCAGATTGTTAATGGAATATAGCACACGCAGATTTATACACTATGTGATCAAAAGTATCCGGACACCTGGCTGAAAGTAACTTACAAGTTCGTGGCGCTCTCCATCGGTAATGCTGGAATTCAATATGACGTTGGCCACCCTTAGCCTTGATGACAGCTTCTACTCTCGCAGCATACGTTCAATCACTGGATGGTAAGTTGGGGAACGGCAGCCCATTCTTCACGGAGTGCTGCACTGAGATGAGGTATCGATTTCGGTCGGTGAGGCCTGGCACGAAGTCGGCGTTCCAAAACATTCCAAAGGTGTTCTATAGGATTTAGGTCAGGACTCTGTGCATGCCAGTCCATTACAGGGATATTAACTGACGTGGAACCATTCCGCCACTGGCTGTGCATTATGAACAGGTTCTCGATCGTGTGTCGAAAGACGCAATCTCCATCCCCGACTTGCTCTTCGACAATGGGAAGCAAGATGGTGCTTAAAAATTTAATGTAGGAGTGTGCTGTGATAGTGCCACGCAAAACAACAAGAAGTGCAAGCCCACTCCATAACGCCACCGCATCCGTTTGCACACACTCTGGCAGATGCCGTTCACCACGCATTCGCCATACCCACAACTTGACAACGGATCGCCACATTGTGTACCGTGATTCGTCACTCCACTCAACGTTTATCGACTGTTCAATCGTTCAATGTTTACGCTACATACACAAAGCGAGGCGTCATTTGCACATTTATCGGCGTAATGTGTGACTTATGAGCAGCCGCTCGACCATCAAATCTAAGTTTCCTCAAATGGCTCTGAGCACTATGGGACTTAACATCTGAGGTCATCAGTCCCCTAGAACTTAGAATTACTTAAACCTAACTTAATCTAAGGACATCACACACATCCATTCCCGAGGCAGGATTCGAACCTGCGACCGTAGCAGTCGCGCGGTTCCAGACTGAAGAGCCTAGAACCTCTCGGCCACACCGGCAGGCTCAAGTTTTCTCACTTCCCGCCTAACTATCGTAGTAGCTGCAACGTATCCTGATGCAGTTTGGAATTCATGTGTGATGATCTGGATAGATGTCTGCCTGTTACACATTACGACCCCCTTCAACTGTCAGCGGTCTGTCAGTCAACAGACGAGGTCGACATGTACGCTTTTGTGCTGTACGTGTCCTTTCACGTTTCCACTTCACTTTCACGTCGGAAACAGTTGATCTAGAGATGTTTAGGAATGTGGAAATCTCGCGTTAAGACGTACGACACAAGAGCCACCTGATCACCTCACCACGCTCGAAGTCCGTGAGTTCCGTGGAGCCCCCATTCTGCTCTCTCACGATGTCTAACGGCTACTGAGATCGCTGATATGGAGTACCTGGCAACAGGTGGCAGCACCATTCACCTAAAATGAAAAACTTTTTTTTCGGGGGGGGGGGGGGGGGGGTCCGGATACTTCTGATCACATAGGTGCTCAAATGGTTACTTACGCAGATCAGTTTCAGCGAAGCGTATCAAAAACAGTGCTTTAGAACCTCCATATTTATTGATGGAAATGTATTAGAAGAGAAAGACAAATTACAAAATACAAAATCGTGAAGCAATGGCACGGACATCATGAACTCTGTGCCATATAGCCGGCCGCTGTGGGCGAGTGGTTCGCTACGGTCGCAGGTTCGATTCCTGCCTCGGGCATGGATGTGTAATGTCCTTAGGTTAGCTAGGTTTAAGTAGTTCTAAGTTCTAGGGGACTGATGACCTCAGATGATAAGTCCCGAAGTACTCAGAGCCATTTGATTTGTGTAACATATCACTGCCGCTCTTGCTCCGTTCTCCAGGACGTCTATCTCACGACGTGAAGGGAGAATGAATACACCTCCCTTCACATATCCCCACGAGATAAAAAATCTCATTCCTGAAGATCTTCGAAGCCAAGAATGTAGGCAGTGTCTCGGAGTCTCGTTCAAGCTATCCAGCGTTGAGGCAGCATGTTATTGAAGAACTGTCTCAGTGTTTAGTGCCATTGTGCTATAGCACCATCCTATTGGCATACGAAGTAATCTGAATTGTCCTCAAGTTGTGTGAAAAACCGGGCCTGCTGCATTCAAAGTGAGCTCATTTCAGTTTCTGCGTTTTCTCCGAAAATGAAAGAGCCGTAACTTTGTAAGAAGATGACAGAAAATAATTCACTTAGGGGAGACTCTTTTATGCTGAATTGTCGTACGGAAGTTGTGAAATCTCCATATGCGAATCTATCGTCTTCCATGTTTCCTAGCAGATAATTGCTTAAGTGCACACGTTTCCTTCGATAACCAACCCCGAGAGCTTGGAAAAGTTGTGATCTTTATAGTTTATAGACGAAAAGGCGCCTTACCACTCACCATGCAGTCACGTGAGAAATGGCATTTTCGCTGCTTGCGCAACGAGTGCTTCTTCGTCGACTCCACATAAACGCTGGCTCAACATTTTCCACCGTTTCATCAGAAACGCAGTTTCGACTAGGACTCTTATCATGACGTTCTCTTGTCTTCACGTTGACCACACCAGCGACACGTGTTTCTGAGCAAAGACAGATTAGTGAAGAGAAATCTAGTTTGCCTCATACAGGTCGAAGTGGGCTGGATATGGCAACCCATAAGACAAATATTTGCCTGAAGGTGTCCCTGATGCTGCGTGTTGACCGTCAACAATTTACCAGTAGTGGCAAATTAGTTTATTTTAAAGTGTTTACTAAATACCTACATCGTCACATGATTACGCGTTTCACGTCACCCACCCGGCCACCTACAACTGTATTACAGTGAGGACTGAGTTGCGCTCGTATTAAGCAATGCTACAGCGCGTGAAGATATCAAAGAAAGACCTGCGACGAGTATAATCATCACTAAATTGTAAGACGAATGGAGTAACTGCCTCGCATATGTGAAAAATCATGAATATAACACTTAATTGCAGTGGAGCACGTAGTGATTATTATTACAATAGAATCTTGTTAATAACGTTAATTACTCAGCAGTCGAAACACTGATACAAAACGACTCCAGTGGCAGTATTTGCCCATCAGCCCCTTATACTTAAGACATGGTCAGTATAAATTATTTAATAGGCTGCTATCTGGTGACTGATAAAATCCGACCCAGTCGGGAGTGTTTAAATCTGTAGCACTCAAAACACCTTTAGTTGACCGGACTGTATTTTGGTTCAGTCTGACAGAGCAGACGCATGGGATGGTATCTAGAAGCGATTCTCTAAAACTCTAGGCCCCAGCCAACCAATAAAATCTCAACAAAAACAAATATCTTATCCGGCATGGCTCATGTTTCGTAGTTATAGTACTCTACAATCAGCTTATTCTTTTCGAATCTTTCAATACGTCTGTTACCAGAAATTTAGTGGTATCTTGTACAGGCTATTCCACAGCTTCCGTTACACACTCATAGAGATTTTTTAGGATCCTCAGCAAATAAATTTCTGAGAGCAAGTACATTACTTTTACAGATAGAATATAGCGGATGTTCTGTAGTTCCGTTTATGCACTTCTGCATAATACATACTACATGAAGTTTGTCTACCGACTCCCTCCATGTAATGACGACATACACAGGATGTTCGACAATTTCTGGTAACCAATTCTGGTGGTTGTAGAACATACACTGCAAATAACGTTCTGTCTACAGGTAGCTTAACTGTTAAGATCAATTACGTTTAGCGTTCCGACAGTTTTGCAATTCTTGGATTTTTAAACCAATTTGTTTCAATTTTGACGATGGCGCACTTACGACAGGCTCTGTTAACAGAGAGAAATCACGGGTCTTGTGTATATATTTATCACCGAATGCCTTAATGTGAAACGTGATCCTCTTACTGCCACATACAGTCCCGTTACTTTTGAAATTCATCAATATCCTCTCCTCTCTCTGTCCGAACAGGCCTTGGAAGGAACAACCGTACCGACCGGCCGCCGTGTCATCCTCAGCCCAAAGACGTCACTAGAAGCGGATATGGAGTGGCATGTGGTCCGTACACCGCTCTCGCGGCCGTGTGTCAGTTTACGAAACAGGAGCCGCTACTTCTCAATCAAGTAACTCCTCAGTTTGCCTCACATAGGGCTGAGTGCACCCCGCTAGCCAACAGCGCTCGACAAACCGGATGGTCACCCATCCTAGTGCCAGTCCAGCCCGACAGCGCGTAACTTCGGTGATCTGGTGGGAACTGCTGTTATCACCGTTGCAAGGCCGTTGGCCAGATTCATCAATCGGTGCGCTGAAATGAAATAGTCTATAAAAACAGGGATTTATTTTTCATCTGAAACACAATGAACTCCCTGTTAAGCCTAATATTAGATCAGATGTACTTTACATTCCAACTGATCCACAGTGAGGAGATACTCCAGGGTGTAAAACACGTCAGAACAACAAGAATACACAACAAATATTTACAATAAAAACAAATATGCTAATGCACCATCCACAGGTTCCATGTTAAATGATCGTCATGGATTTGGAATGAGTCAAAATAATTTTAAACATATTTTCATTTCAAAGGTAATAAATACTAAATATCAGAAGCTTGAATGTGTTAGGGAACACAGAATATCTGAAAAGGAAAGTCTTGAGGCTAAAACTAGATACAGTGGGGTCAGTTAAGCGAAATGGAAAGAAGACATGGATTTTTGGTCAGACGAGTGGAGTAATATCAACAGCAGCAGAAAATGGTATAACGGTCGGGGGATTTGATATGAATAGGTAGGTAGGACAGAGAGTGGGTTACTGTGAACCGTTGTGTGGTAGGGTCGTTCTTGTCAGAATCGTCAGCAAACCAACACCGGCTACAGGAGTTCAGCTACACATGCCAACGTCTCAAGCTGAGGATGTAGAGGTAAACAAATTACATGAGGATATTGAACACATAATTCAGTACGTAAAGGGAGATGAAAATCTAATCGCCATGGGGGACTGGAATGGGGTTGTAGTGGAAGCAGTAGAAGAAATCTTTGTAGAACAACATGGGCTTTGTAGTAGAAACGAGAGAGGAGAAACGCTAATTGAGTTCCTTAATAAATATCAGTTAGTAGTAGCGAATACTATGTTCAAGAATCACAGGAATAGGAAGTATAATTGAAAAACGCTTGGAGGCACGGAAAAATGACAGTTACATTTTATCACAGTCATGCAGAAATTCAGAAATCAGATACTGGTATGGAGTACCCAGGATGAGATATACACACGGATCACAATACAGTAATGATGAATAGCGGGCTGAAGTTTAAGAGACTGGTGAGGAAGAAGCAATGCTCGACGAAGTTGCACACAGAAATACTAGTGAATGAAGCGATACTCTTGAAATGCATTGTACATACTGCGAAAATCAACGGCTCAGTAGACTTTTCATCTCCAAAAAGGGCACTTACAGAAGTTGGAATGAAATACTTAGGTAGGCGGAAGGCAACTGCGAAGAAACTATAGATATCATATGAATGATCGGCGAAAGAAGGGAGTTCAGAAATGTTCAGGAATATAGAAATAGAAATCACTTAAGAATGTAATAAATAGGAATTGTAGGGATGTTGACGCGAAATGGCTGCAAGGAAAATTTGAAGAAACCAAAAAAGAAGTGATTGTCGGAAGGACGGACTCAGCATATAGGAAAGATGACGATTAGTTTGGCCTTAGGAAAGGTAAAGGAACCAGAGAGGAAGTCCTAACTTTGCGTTGACAATGGATGTAAAATGGAACAAATGTCAAGACTCTTTCATAAGATTTTTCGACCAGGAAAAAGCGTTCAGCACAGTCAAATGGCGCAATACGTTAGAAATTCAGAGAACAATAGGCGGAGGCTATAGGGAAAGACGGGCAATAAACTGTACGTACAATAACCAAGAGGGGAAAGTAAGAATGGAAGCCCAAAAAGGTATGTCTTTTATTAAAAGTATGTAAGGCAGGGGTGTAGTCTTTCGCGACTCCTGTTCAATCTATGCGATTGATAGAAACCAGAGGAAGTTTCAAGAGTGGGATTCAAATTCAAGGTGGAAGGATATGAATGTTGAGATTCGCTGGTGACATAGCCATCATGAGTGAAATTTAGGAAGAACTACAGGATCTGTTGAACAGAATGAACCTGTCGCAGGTCAGAATATGGATTGAGAGTAAATCGAAGACAGACGAAAATAATGAAAAGTAGCAGAAATGAGAACAGCGAGAAACTTAATATAGGAATTGATAATCACGAAGTAGACAAAGTTAAGTGATTCTTCTGGCTAGGCAGCAAGCTAGCCCATGACGGACGGAGCGTGGAAGATATAAAAAACAGACTAATAGTGGCAAAAAGGGAATTCCTGGGCAAGAGAAGTCTGCTAATATTAAACATAGGTCTAAACGTGAGATGAAATTTCTGAGAATGTTGGTCTGAATCACAGAAAAGTGTGGTAGTCACACATGCAGTGTGCGTACACCGCAACAGAAGAGAACTGAAGCCATTGAGATGTTGCCCTACAGAAGGAAGTTGAAAATTGAGGGGATTGATATAAAATAAGGAATGAGTCAGTTAGAAACAAAACTTGCAAGTGAAGGAATGTAAGTAGGCTGTTTAGATTTTCTTATTGGTAACGCCACGTAGCGCTCTGTATGAAAATCACTGGCTGTGCTGTGTGCAGTCTGTGGCTAGTTTGCTTTGTTGTCTGCCATTGTAGTGTTGGGCAGCTGGATGTTAACAGCGCGTAGCATTGCGCAGTTGGAGGTGAGCCGCCAGCAGTGGTGGATGTGGGCAGAGAGATGGCGGAATTTTGAGAGCGGGCTATCTGGACGTGTCTCATTAAGAAAGAGTAAATTTGTAAGACTGGATGTCATGAACTGATATATATAATATGACTTTTGAACAATATTAAGGTAAATACATTGTTCGATCTCTATCAAAATCTTTCTTTTGCTACCTGTGCCTATCAGCAGTTAGTGCCTTCAGTAGTTTGAATCTTTTATTTAGCTGGCAGTAGTGGCGCTCGCTGTATTGCAGTAGTTCGAGTAACTAAGATTTTTGTGAGGTAAGTGATTTGTGAAAGGTATAGGTTAATGTTAGTCAGGGCCATTCTTTTACAGGGATTTTTGAAAGTCAGATTGCGTTGCGCTAAAATTATTGTATGTCAGTTTAAGCACAGTCAAGTATAATTGTTCAAAGGGGACGTTTCAGGAATATATGGAAAACACTGACAAGGAGAAGGTACAGCCTGACAGGACATCTATTAATACATCATGGAATAACTTCCATGGTACTAGAGGGAGCTATTGAAGGTAAAGACTGTAATGTAAGACACAGATTAGAATACATCAAAATAATTGAGAACATAGCTTGCAATGGCTACTCTGAGATGAGAAGGTTGGCATGGGCGAGGAATTCGTGACGGGTCACGTCAAACCATCAGAAGATAGACAACAACAAAATGCTAAATAGAAAAGTCAGTGTACAATACTTATTTACAACGGTTGTACAGCACTGATTTTTGTACAGAAGTCACATTGTACTCATACATTATTTGATATTATTAGTAATACACACACGCATATACACCAACTGATTGTACTGTGAAATTCGTCAGTGGAGTACAAGGAGTTGGCCACCACTCCTCTTAAAGCGAAATGTGTTGGTTGTTAAACTTATTAAAGGCTGCAAACAAATTACTGAAAATGTGTTTACTTGAATAACGGACACATCTTTGGACCAAAGTAAGTGGCTTTAATTCTTCCTCAAGATGGTTCTTGTTTCTAGTACTGATCAGATGAACTTAAAAAAAGAGACAAATTTTTAAAGACAAATTTCTTTAATGAATAAGGACAGTGAGTTTCACAATGTTCTGTTGATTTCAAATTTGAATAACGCGCGCTAAAAACAAGATACAGCGACGGTGGCGCCGTCTGTTAGTAGTGCTGAGTGTCAAGTTTCATTCTTACACAGGTCAGCAATCATGATGTACTGATCGTAGCAACATCGTGCATTCACAGTGGAGTACTATTTTTGCTACAGCGAATCTATCATGCTCGTTCACAGTGCATTTCGTAAGCACTTCAAGATTCAGCCGCGATATACAGTTACTGCTATTGAAGCGGTTGAGAAACTACCGTTCAGCAACCAGTGCATTGAATCTAAAGTCAACCGGCTCTCGGAAAACCGTCCGAACTCCCGAGAACATTGAATGTGTACGTTCCATTCAGTGTATATGTAGGATCTTGCTATTCGTGACGAAAACGTGACCAAATGCTGAAAATTTCGCCAGCGTCCACTCATGACACAATCCGGCGTGATCTGCGTTATGATCTGCACAAATTATTGTAGCTGCGACACTAAAATTAGACCGCAGATATTATTTGGAAAGAAAAAGATTCACCGAGCAGACGCTCGAGAATATCAAGGATAAAGACATTGATGCTGATGAAGTTTTAACGACAGAAGAGGCGCGTTTCCATTTAACATATGGTTCACGACGTAATTACTAAATTCCTCCAGCCATTACGAAAGATGTGTTCAAAACCTGGATGAAACTCCTCGAGTACTGAGTAGCCGCGAATGGTCGCCATTTGACCGATTTGGTATTCCATCAGTAAATTTTAATAAATGATGTACCTTGCGCAAAGTGTTAAAATTTTTCGTGATTACTTTGTCTGTTCTTCAAATTTGAAATCGTCAAAATATTTTCATACGTTCTGTGTAGTGGCAAGCAGCAGTTAGTATCCTAAACAAACCTGTCTTCCCGCAGTTCACGGCTACAAAATGCATAAATTAATTTAAATGATTTATCTGTGTCTTTACTCACGAAAACTAACATATTAGACATGCCATCACGTCAGCGATCAGTGTTTCCTCGTCACAGCCCTCCCATGGGATTGTTCGATACTGACTCTCGAAAACACTCTCTCTTACAGCAATCATACGTAGAAATACACAGAAATATTTATGTACTGTCAGACATATTATTTGAATCTACTGACATTTACTATTAAATATAACGGATAATACAATATAACAAGAGGAAAAAAAGTATTTCTATAGGTCCCCTGAATCTAAACCTTTATAGTCGCCACATCGCAATTACACTCTTTTCATGTGACTTACGTTATCAGCGGATGAAGTAATTACCTCCACACGTGTTACAAGACACGCATACCTACAGGAAGCTGGGGCGGCTTTACTACGACTCCATTAGAGGAGTATAACAACTTCGGAGGGGGAAATGAAACGGAAATAAATTCGCTGCTCCTTTTCAAAGGAATCATCTCGGAATTCACCTACGTCAAGTTTGAGGAACTACACAAAATATATATCAGATCTACCTGCTGTTCCTAAATGCGATTCGAATGTGGTAAGCTATACGCCAATTCTTTCTGTGAGACAAAGGAACAGAATTAAGTTCTATTTCTTAACAACATACATTTACAAAAGATATTAACAAGCATGACTGACATAAATATGTGAATGTAATTACACAGTGACACTAACCAGGTGTCGTCAGTAGCCAAATACACTTCAAAATCTAAGAAGAGAATCATAAGCTATAGAAAACATTATCACTGGTGAAAGGAAATCGAAACATCAGAAAAATCAAGATTTCATTAATGAATAACACAAATGTGTAAGGAAGACAAAAGACGGTACGAACGGCGCGTGCTGTATATTATCTCAGAGTAATAATAGACGGTACGTAAACGACAGCATATAGCTGAGACATTACTTGTTCACAGAATAAACAATTTTGTTTTACAGCAGAGACGGGAGACTGGAAAAGTAAACAACTCCGTTGGTTCAATAAATATTAGACTGACAGTTTGAACATAATGTTGCGTAATGTAAACCCCTCGAATGAGCTCGTGCAACCAGTTTCTCCGAAGGTCTGAAGCACAAGTTCTGGAGCAATGGCCTTCGTAGCTGGCTGCTGGAAGCTTTAACGAAATCCAGCTCTTGTTTGCAATGATTATCGTTCCACCTTTTCATCTAGTTTTGATACACATAGAAATTTTTGAGACTATGAATGCTCAGTGATTTAATCTGTAGACCTGTATGCGTTGTCTTCCACTTTGCCCTTCTAATTAGTGGTATTTTTTCTTTTCATGTCTCGGATCAGAGTCGATACTTTTATTAACTGTAAATTTCATGTTTCTTTCTTCTCTTCTTAGAATGGGTTCCCAATATCAAGAATTTTGAAAACTTTTATAAACCACTCACATTAATGTAAGCTCATCGGTCGGGAATGCTTTTTTCGAATTCTGCTTTTGATTGTCTTCTTATTGTGGCGAAAGTTTCGTTCATGAAATAACTCTTTCAGTATTTATTTAGTGATTTGATCATTAATAAATATTTTACAACTTTCTGACACTTTCTTAATTTCCTTATCTTCATATACGAGTATATATATATAGGTCGTAAAAGGTATAAGCTGCCAAAAGTATCCTGTCAGTAGAGCTCAAGTAATTGATTCAAAACGTCTAGCAACGTGTTTGTTCATTTCCTGCCGTTGTTCCAGGAAAAAAAAAGAGTTCTTCTCGGGACAACGTTTTCAGACAAGTAAGAACTGGACAATGAACACAGATTAGACGTGACTTGTGTAAACATGATGCACAGTAGACTGGGAGAATTCAGTAAACAAGATCAGAGCACTACGGGATGCCTGTTTCATACCCCTCCCTCAACACAGCTACATTTATGTAAGCAGTCGGCTTGTGTTATTTACCTCTCTGCGTGTGGACATGAAGAGCTTGAGTCCCAAACACCTAGGCAGCTACAGCCTGCAAGTTGACACATTGTAATCCTCCCATCATCGACAGCCGTCTAGGTTATTGCAAATCTGTCAAACATTAGGACGGAAGAGAGATTTACTATCGCTGAACTATGCGATATTCATTTAAATTATGGCGAGGGAAAAGCTGTTGCGAGAGCAGCTGTACAAATTTATCGAGAACGCCTCCCACGTTTGTCGCTGTTCGCCAAACGTTTGTATCATCATAATTTTCTTACTCTATAATTTTACAAGTCATTCGTAACGAAGTACGGTAGTTATCGTACTTTTTACACGTCATTCTGTATGGGAAATATATTACCTGTTCCGATATTCTTTCATTTTCTTATTGAACAATTCATGTTAATTGAGGGTATCTCCTCATTTTCATTTATGGTCGTGTCGGGAACAGTGTCATCAGCTGATTCCGTGTCTGAATCACTGCTGTTTTCCACCCTGTGGAATCCTTCCTGTATTCGCACACGGGCTCTTTGTCTGGCTCGCACATGCTCTCTACATGTCGCTTTGCATACATGATCAGTAACTGTGTTTAACATGGTCCATTGGTCTTCGTCTCAGAACACTTCATGTATGGTGTCTTGAATAGTGTTGAGGTTTAAATGTGTTGTGTGTCTGTTGTTGGTACATCGTTCGCAGGAAAAGACGATGTGTTCTTGAGTGGCTTCTTCCCCACATGTGCATGTTGGTGTCTGTCTCAGACTCACGTGGTTTAAGTGCATGGGATAAGGGCCGTGTGCTCTTAAGAAGTGAACCATACCGTGGCTGGGACTGATGTGTTTGAGTTTTAGGCTTTCCCTCACATCGGGAAAGAAGTGGTATAGCCGGCGGCTCTTATCACTTGTCTCCCACTCACCTTACCAGGTATCCATCCTCTAAGTTATTAATTGACGTTTCGTGTCAATTGGTACTCCAATGAACTTTTGAACCTGCTCGTGCCTTCCCATCTTAAGACAGTACATAGCGGCTCCATATCTATTCGTCTATTGTGGTAGATTCCGAGCACCACACAGAGTGATTCCACTGAGGTGGTGTGGAAAGCTCCCATAGTCTAAGTAAGCCGCTCCTTTGTCCTCGTCTGGCGAAGGTCCGGTTTGTTGATAGGCTTAATCTGTGAGCCCATGTGCTGGCTGCAATTTTACGTACCTGTTCGAAGAGAGCACAGTGGTATGTCCGCGTAAATGACAAGGGAAGATTAAATTGATCTGAATTTAGTCTTGCCAGTATGTGTAGTATTTTTCTGCTTTGTTTGTGACAATTCGCATGTGTTCATGAAAATTTTGTTTTTAGTATATGTGCATCCCAAGATAGCGTGTGGTGACTTGCCGTTTAATGTTTTTGTACCTTAATTTAACGCTACGTTTTCTCTGGAGAGACCTTTCTAGTAAAGTGTGTGTTGTTTTGCTATCGGCTATTTTGCGATTGTTGTTGTGACAAGATATTGTTATTGTTGTGAGTTTTCCATTTGCTCTTTCTTCTGACAGGGGCCTATTGTCAGCAGGCACAACGACCGAAAGTTCATCTGCGTATGCGGCAACTTTATCTGTCATTATTGTTTCCTCATGCAGATGTAAGAGGTGTTCAATAATGATATCCAGTGATCTCCCAGAAGATTGAGCCACAGCATCTGCAATGTCACTCTTAATTGCCATTTTATACTTAGACCTGGTGGTTTTGCCGAATTGCAACGCTTAGTTGATGGCATCACCAATCGACTTTCTGAAGCCGAACTGCTGTTGGCTTAGGCCATGGACACCTCTGTGCGCCTGTAAACGCCTGCCCAGGACCTTTTCCTGCACCATCGCTAGTTTATTTCTAAGATATAAAGGCCTATATGACGTGGGATCTGACGGATCCCTGTCGGCTGTCTTCTTTATTACGACTGCCTTGGAGACCTTCCAAACTGTAGGGATACGACCCAGCCGTAGAGCGTCCTTTAGCAGAGCTTTAAGGAACAGTGTGATCTGTGGTACTATCTTTTTTAATACTTCTGAATGAATTCCGTCTGGGCCAGACGCTTTCTTGTTTTTGAGCTCTGAAATCGTTATTCATGCGCAAAAGGACAGGTGACTGTGGCTGTGTTGTATGGTGCGTTCAGTTCCTCTTGCAGTGATGCTTGTTGGTGTCAGGTAAGAGCTTGTGCAGCAGGACTGTTTGTCTTCTTCCCTTTGTCTTCGCGGTTCTTTATTTTTTGAGTAGTTTTTTTGTATGGTTCCACCCATACGTTTTTCTGTACTAGCGATGCCTAATGTCTGTCCCAGTGTTGTTTACGTGTTTTGAACAATTCATTTTTGTATAAGTCGTGTCGCTCTTTGGGTTTCTCGTTTTAATCTAGTCAGTTTGTTGGTACATGATATCTGTGTGGGTTTCGTATGTTGTGATTAGATTAGATTAGATTAGTTTTTCGTTCCATAGATCCGTGCTGAGGAGATCCACGTGGATGTGGAACGTCATTTTTTTTATAAAAAGCTGAAATAACAGTACTAATAGTATAAATATATACACAAAACATCATTTGTTTCTATAAAAAAATTCGCCAGTGGAATAGAATAGTAAGAATATACATACAATACATCATTCGTTTCTATTAAAAAATTCGTCAGTGGAGTAGAAGGAGGTGGCCACTAGTACGTCTTTCAGGCTCCTTTTAAATTGATCTTTATTTGTGTTTTTAGTATGGATGTATTTTGTGCTTTTGTGACGATCTTGGTAAATATGTGTGCATTGAAGTCAGAGGTTACGTCGATAGTTTCAAAGCTTCCGTCTTGTACCATTCCTCTTAGTCTTTCCCATTCAGCTTTATGGAATAGTACTGTGTTGGTTGTGCTGTTTTGTCTTGTTAGTCTGAAAATGTTCGCGCTGTGTTCACTGACAGTAATGGGGTCCTGTACTTCTCAGTTCGTCATGCATTCTCTGGAAGCGTTATTTACGAGTGTGATGTCTATATTACTTTTCGATCCGTCATGTCCATTGTGTGTCGGCATGTTTCCTTCCACGTTAACTACGTATAGTTGTGTTACCTGTATGACGTCGTTTATTATGCGTCCTCACTTTTCGAATTTGAGAGGTGGACATTGTGTTTATGTCCTAGCATATAAGGGCCTTCTTACCTTGTGTGTATTAAGCTATTAGCTTTACATAATTTGCACCTTGTATCGGTTTTATTTATGTGAGAATATTTGAAGCAATTGCATTTGTCGAAAGATTAGTACTTCGGAAGCTACGAATCTCTTTCCCTGACTCTTTGGTCAAGGCCTAATTTGTTTTGAGCCCTGATCTTTAGTATGGATTTTGCGTAAGTACGTGCATTTATCCTATCGTCTTTCCACAATTTTCACATAGCTTCCCCTTCATGTGGTCTATCACCATTCAACCATTTGAGACAGTGTTAAACTTAACTCAGGCAACGGCAAGCGTTATTACAATCTGTTTACTGTATATGTTTAACTTGTGTTCCCGGTTAAAATAAATTGAGTTGATAGTTCATGAGAGAACGTAAATCCAGCCACCCCTTCCGAAATCGATCTGAGTACATCCAACCTGTCGTTACCAAAGCGCAATATTCTTGCAGGCTCAAATTCTGATTTTTAATTACATTCTAAATAATTTTGCTTTAATTTAACTGCTTTCATTCAGTATGACCACGGTTTTGAGTAAATTAATTTCAGTTTTCATTTGATGAGAGTACTGACATCTTAATGGTTACTATGAAACAAATTAATAATTCTTTAACTAATTGTGATCAATTTTTTACCAACTTTGCAGGGTGGCGACCATAAATAATTTACTTTAAAAGAAATATTTGAGCTCTTATTTGTATTAGCATTAGGTATTCAGTAAGTTTAAAAAGACTCGCATCCCGTTTCAGTATAACCTTTTTATATGGTCGACCGCTGCCAGGGGATGAGTCTACCAGTGGCAGTAATGAGAAGCAGGCAGTAGATAGGCTGTACAAATCTCAGTTTTTGTTCTCTAGCGCTCGAACAACTTCCACGTTGCTCGAACAGTCCATGGGTATACTGCCGGTTCGTAGTGTCCAACTGGCACAATCATTCGGCCTTTCGGCGATCAGACATGTCGCCATCGTCAGGTGAGCTGACGAACTGAGCTCCTGAGGGCGGGCGGCCGATGTAAATCCCCCCCCCCCCCCCCCCCCCCCGGGCCACTATCTTCGCCGTCCGCGCCGGCGGTCGCGAAGACGTGGGCGTCGGAACCTGTCGTAGCGTCGATGTGCTTGCTACGTCTGCCCTGGTCGCCAGTTCGTACTTCTTGCTGAGAGTCTTCTTAATAACACTCAATGCCGCGTTCCAAGCCTTGCTGAGATTGTAGCCGCAATCTCGGTTGATAAGATCTACCCTGATGCGAATTTCGATAGCCTCCCTTATAACGCTGTCACAATATTTAGAGGCCTGAGCCGGGATCTTGGTACGCTCATAATCCATCTCGTGTTTCTAGGACAAACAGTGCTCTTCTACCGCCGACTTATTTGGATATTTCAGTCGAGTGTGCCTTTGATGTTCTCGCAACGATCTTCGATGGTGCGTACTGTTTGTCCGATATAAGTCTTCCCACACTCACAGGGAATTTGGTATATGCCGGCCTTCCTCAAACCGAGGTCATTTTTCACACTTCCCAGTAATGCAGGTGTTTTATTGGGCGGGCAAAAGACGGTTTTAACTCGGTGTTTCTTTAATATACGGCCGATTTTCCCCGGTAGTGCGCCATTGTACGGAATAAAGGCAGTGTCTACCTCTTCTTCTGTGACTTCATCCATCTCTTGCATTCCTGAAGAGATGTCGTACCGAGCAGATTGTGCCGAACTTTGCTAAGGTCACGCATCACATCGACTCTGAGGCAGCCAAGAGAATTAAGAGACGGGCCAACCTGGCCTTGGTACGTGAGAGGGTGCACTTTACTCGCCGCAGCCGTGAATACAACCCCCAGGAATTATTTAAACTTCATCTTAAACTAGCCAATCAGTTTAATTCGTGGACCTGGGACTGGGTGGATGGTGATACCTGGACGACAGCCGATTCTGCACATAAAAAGGCCACTGGACGTCAGATTTCAAAATTATCGCGTCTCTCGGATAAACAATCGCTGGAGGCACCGTGCAAGACGATCATCAATCTCACTGACATGGAGCTGTCTCACGAGGAGGTTTCGGTTCTGGAGAAGAGACTCAACTTTGCTGCCACCCCGAGGTTCACTCAGGTCGCGGACATCTCTTCAAGAGAAGAGCTGATGGTACACTGAGCCACGGTGTGTACAGGAAGAAAACGCACAATGACATGTACCTGCATGCAGACAGTTGCCACCACCCTTCTCAGAGGAATGGAGTACTAAAAACACTAGTTAACAGGGCGCGCAGCATCTCAGACGCAGAGAATCAGCCCCAGGAATTGGAACATCTCAAAACAGTGTTCCGAAAAAAACGGGTACTTTGGATGGCAGATTAGACGCGCTCTCCGTCCCACCACCACAGCACAACCTGTGGAGACTGATGAAGTCACGAAAGAAGAGGTAGCCACTGCCTTTATTCCGTACAATGGCGCACTATCGGGGAAAATCGGCCGTATATTAAAGAAACACCTAGTTAAAACCGTCTTTTGCCCGCCCAATAAAACACCTGCATTACTGGGAAGTGTGAAAGATGACCTCTGTTTGAGGAAGGCCGGCATATACCAAATTCCCCGTGAGTGTGGGAAGACTTATGTCGGACAAACAGTACGCACCATCGAAGATGGTTGCCGATAACATCAAAGGCACACTTGACTGAAATATCCAAATAAGTCGGCGGTATCAGAGCACTGTTTGTCCGAGAAACACGAGATGGATTATGAGCGTACCAAGATCCTGGCTCAGACCTCTAAATATTGTGACAGTGTTATAAGGGAGGCTATCGAAATTCGCATTAGGGAAGATCGTATTAACCGAGATTGCGGCTACAATCTCAGCAAGGCTTGCGACCCGGCATTGAGTGTTATTAAGAAGACTCTCAGCAAGAAGCACGAACTGGCGACCAGGGCGGACGTAGCAAGCACATCGACGCTACGACAGATTCCGACGCCCACATCTTCGCGACCGCCGGCGCGCGGGCGCTGACGGCGAAGAGTGCGGCCCGCGGGGGGGGGGGGGATTTAAATCGGCCGCCCGCCCTCAGGAGCTCAGTTCGTCAGCGCACCTGACGATGGCGACATGTCTGACCGCCGAAATATTGTGCCCGTTGGACACTATGAACCTGCAGTATACCCGCGGACTGTTCGAGCAACAAATACGCCGGGAGAAACTGAACGATCAAACTTCCACGTTGTTCAGATACGAAATTTCTGATCAATTCACAGCGTTGTTTGGTGATCTGGGTTGCTTTGTTTTATATTTTTATTTCTTTATTTTGTGTATGTTTGGGGGTTCGTTTCATTTCATTGCTTTACAGTGATCTATTGCATGTGACTGTATGTGTGCTTGTGAAATTTTGAGTAAGTCAGTGTCTACTAATTTTGCAACGCTATTGTGGAAGTAGAATTGTTTATGGAGACGTGTAGCAGGTCTAAGAGCGTTAGTAGACGCAATCATTTAAATAACATGATGTATCAGGGAGAAAACGCAGCACCAAATTCTTCGGAGGCTACACCGGGAAACGGGCAATTATTAGTACCGGAATTCAGTAATGCACCGCACTCCTAAACTTCAGAAGTGAGCAAATGGCACCTCCAGATTTGTCGGACAGTGCTGGAAAAAATTTGCTATGCACTAGTGAAAGCGCTGTTGAAACCAAAATTAGCCCCACTGTTAGCACCCCTTTCGATATGGCACAACTAATGCGAACTCCACAGCAGATATGCACAGATACAAACAAAGTATCCGAGGATAATCAGAATGTTGCAAGAAACCTAAAACAAATGTTATCTGAGGAAAATCAAAACCTAGCAAAAAAAAAAAAAAAATGTCTGATCAAAATCATTCAAAAAATCTAGCCGAACAGAATGAGAATCATGCAAAAACGTTATCCAAGGATATGGAACAACAGTTTAATAGCCTCGCGGTGAAAATTAGAGAGGATGTAGTTGCCGAATTTAAAGAGCATCTTGAAATAGTCGATCGGCGATTTAGTGCATTGGAAGCGGGGCAAGCAAGAGTCGACGAGTAACTTAGCCTGCAGGCAGAATGGCATCTTGGGTTTTTCCAAGCACTACGTGAGTCATGCAAAAATGGTTCAAATGGCTCTGAGCACTATGGAACTTAACTTCTGAGGTCATCAGTCCCCTATAACTTAGAACTAGTTAAACCTAACTAAGCTAAGGACATCACACACATCCATGCCCGAGGCAGGATTCGAACCTGCGGCCGTAGCGGTCGCGCAGTGAGTCGTGTAGCCAGGAGCACAAGGGTCGAAAGGGTAGAGGCGCAGGTATTGGAGGCCATTAAGGTCCGAGTGGACGAGAACCCACAGGCGATCCATGTGCTGGAGGCCGAAATGGCAAAGATAGTAGGGAACGTAGTCTGAGAGTGACAAGACTGTACCGTTTACGGTGGGCGAGACCTCAGATGTGTGATCTCTAATGAAGTTGCAACGAAGTCAGTATGAGATAAACGGGCAGCATAAGGAGGTTACACACGACCTTTGTGAACGGTTGAAGCATTTGGAGGAACGCCTGAACTGTGACACTGAAGCATGCGAGAGCGTACGCAAATGCAGGCAAGATAGTTTGGACAGGGATGCCGGATCTGAGGACGATAGGGAAGAGTGTGTTTGGGGACAGGTGGGCGCAAGCCACGAACCCTCACGATCTCCACGAGAGGAAACACAGGAGTTTGACTTTGTAAGGTGGCAATAATTTCGCACCTTACAAGAACTCGTCTACATACTTTGCCGTGATTTACAACCGCAGTTAGGTATTATTTGATATTTTGTATATCGTATATATGAATATTTAAAGAAGATTGACATTGTCAGGTACACCTTGCAAATAGCTGATAACGCTTGTTGCATGAAAGGTGACGGAGTGTCTTTATTATCAAAACGGAGTAATGAACGATTGCCTATATTAGTAGAGGTTGGAACGCCAGTGTAAATGAAATGGCAGGCGTACCTCAAGCCCTGGGTAGAAAATGCCGCACGAGTGTGTTCGTCTTACTTCACACAGGAAGTGCCAAGACGGACTGTCTGGGCACCTGAGCGCGGAAGCACAATACAGTGGCGGTCAAAACAGGTATTGCAGTGGGGCTGGAAGGATAATACTTCGTAAACTGAAAACCTTTGATGCAGCAGAGAGGAATAAGGAAGCGGTACCTCGGAAATCGCAGGCTGGGTTATTTCAGAGGGTTTTTACTCTGAGAAGCGTACCGTTGTATGCGTATAGGTATTTCCTCGCAAACTTTCCGTGCTGGACGACAACAGACTAAAACACGGTAGGTCGGCGGTCGGAAGAATCTGTAGAGAGGGAGAATATTCAGAGGTTTCGAGAAAAGGATTGGCTTCCTGCAGTTACAAGGGAGGGGAGCCGACTTTTGCTGGGAAGCCAGCGGTGGAGAGAAGAGGTCTTCGGTTTTGAGTGCCTGGTTTTGACGGTCGCTCAGTATCAGCTTTGTTGGTACAGACGGACTGATGTCTTTGCTCTCAGGAGATTTTATAGTTAGAACGATTAGGCACTGTACTGTTGCGAACTTATACGATTCTGGACTTCGCCTCTGGGTTGAGAGTCGTCGTTGATGCAGCGTTCAGTGATTGGGAGCACTTCTGCCTATACTCACGTTGAGATGTTGTCCGGACTCCGTCCTTATGGCTGGGAGATCGCGTTACTCGTCTGTAGAACACAGAGAGGAGAAGACAGTATTAGATTATGATAGTCAGAGGACCGTCTTGTGCCGTCCTAGTGTTTGAATGAGTTTTTTTTATATATATTTGGTGGCTTAAGTTCTTCTGTCACCGCAGACGTGTACGATAACCATCACTCCGACGCACCGGACGCAGTACATATGGTGATATTGCTAATTGCTTCGGCTTATTGGGGCTACAAAGTTAAACTGCTGTGATCACGTAAATTTTATTTCCACTGAGGTTGCACATGACTGTAGATCATCTTTGAAAGTAGCGCCTTCTAGTGTTTGGTACGCAGATGATGTCAGTCGTCTCGCCTTATTTATATTAGATCGCGTAGCAGTACAAAGGGGCACATTTGGGCAATAATCGTATGGGTAAGGAAATTAATTTTTATCTATTTATGTCCATTGGGCTTTGGTATATAAATAGTTGTCATATAAAGGGGTTTTAATCTACTATAAATGTATTAGCAGAAACAGCATTTATCATTTTACAATTACTAGTTCCATTAATCATCCATTTATGTTGTGATTTATATGTTAAAGAGCAAGAAGGAGGAGATATCATCATTAAGAGATCCTAAGATCTGGTTTAGGGGGTTGTCAGACAGGACCAAATCTTCATTGCAGCGTTCATTATTTGCCGTTGGGAACGTTCATTTTTACACCCGCCTGGAGTAGCATCTTGGAGCCTCAAACACTTCCTCTTGGAGAGAAAGTTTGATATATTCAGATATTCGCCAAAAGGCATCCTTCCTCGTCGTCGGTTGTAACAATTTAAATTTTCCCTCCCCTCTACCTGGCCGAGAGGACACAAGATTGATTACATGTGCGGCTTCCTAGAGAGCGAGCCGGCTGTACGCATCTGATCGGTAGCGTGGCAATGCAGTTCAGTGAGGGAACTCCAGAAGATCATTCTACCACCTTACTGGTCTGAGGCGGTCCGGAACCGCGTTACTCAAGGACTTATTCTCATCAGAAACTTAATCAGTCCTGCGTCTCAAGTACTGCTAACCTGTTCGAGCATATGTTGCACCAAAATCAGTTTCTATATGATCCTTACGGCCCGCGGAGCTGATCCGTGTTTGCGTATCGACGCTCCCTATACACCTGCTGCACATTACCCTCGCGGGAATGTGTAAAGACGGCGTAGAGGAGTTTAGAACTTTGCTGCAGGGTCTGCAATATGAAGGAGGATAGCGCGCACAATATAACTTGCAGAGCTCCTACGGAAACGGACAGCGCGATAGTAATCGCACACGCAGTAGGAACAGGTGACGGGATTATACCCGTACGCGTAATCAGACAATTACTATGATAGGCACTAGCTATGCCAGAACTGGGGCAATGACGATAGTGATCCTGGGAATCATTACGGTGATAACGGGAACAACCGGAATCTAGACGGGCAAAACCATTATGGGAACGGTGATCGATTTTGGGGAGAAAGGCGTGGGAACAATGTTGGCTGTAGTCCTCCACCCGGAGTTAGGTCAGCAAATCCGAGACACAATCAGGCAGGCCCTGATGGACGGACTCAACAATGATAGTTAGCAGATGCGGAGGATAAGGCACCGGGACAGACCTTGGCAAGGGCAAACGAACGTGTATTGTTTGTGCGGAAGGATGATGTCAGAGAGGAATTGTTGCAGGAAGTCTCCACCACGAGAATCCCAGCAGTTAGCCCGATTGTAACAGTTTCAATTAGGGAAGTACGGCTTGAGTGTGTACTCGACACCTGTAGTCCCATTTCGATTCTTAGTGAGACAACATTTCAGCAATGTGAGGATTCTGGGGCTTGGCCCATTTTTCGGTTACGAGGGACGAAAGTGAAGGGTGCGGTCTACGGAAAGAGCATAGAAATACTCAGTCAGAAGCGGTTAAATTTTTCATGTCAGGGGACAGAGTTTGAATTTAATTTTTTTTATGGCACCCCTGTGAAACGTCGCAATGATTTTGGGAACAGGTTTTGCGAATGCTCACGACGCAGTAATTGACGTGGGTGAAGGAGAAATGACGGTACATAGTAGACGTAATCCCGTGTGTTTGTTATTTAATGAATATGAATATGAATAACAATTCAGAGGTGAGTTGACTGAGTTTTCATGTTCGTTCGGGGACACGACCCGAACCGGAGGTCCTCGTTAATTGCGTTAGTGAGTTGAGCTCTCCGGATGATGAGCATGAAAGAGATTCTGTTTTTGCTCGTTTCATGGGGAAGAACGTTGCCGATCTGGCAATCAAGGAAGCTGGACGAAAGGAATTGGTTCACATCCTGAGAGTACATGCGCGGCTATTCTCATAGGCTCCTGGCGCAATTAAAAGGTTCATTTATGAGTTCAGAGTACGCAAACAACACAATTCATTTGTTAAACCGTATCCGATTCCTCTCGCCCATAAGTAACAAGTCAGGAGAAAACTGGGCAAGTTGGTGGATGACGGGCTATTCGAGCTTGGTAGAAGCTCTTACAATTCACCATTACTCGTAGTCCTGAAATGTGATGGATCTTTTCGGCTAGTATTTGACCTCAGGCAAAATAAATACCGTCATTATGCCGGAAACGTACAAGCCTGAGAGCCTGGATGAATTACTGCGAAGTTTTCATGGAGTAAAGGTTTTATCATCAGTGGATCTCCGATTTAGCTTCTGGCAGATCAATTTGCATCCTCCCTGTAGGCCATACACGACGTTTTTATCTTATGGAAACTGCTATTAGTTTCGACATCTTCCGTTCGGGCTGAATGTGTCGTCAACCCCATTCATTAGGGAACTTAATATTATTCTGCCGGATGATTTAAGCGGGCGTGTGTCATTATACGTCGATGACATTCTCATTGCTGAGAAATCATGGGAAGACAAAAATTACGTGTTACATAGATTACTAGAGCCTCTTGAAACAGCCGGAGAGAATTTAGAAAAGTCACAGTTCGGACACGAGAACATAAAATTCTTAGGGCATATTGTCTCGGCAACTAAAATAAAACCTGATTCTGAGAAAATTGCGGCGATAGCGGAGTGTCCAATGCCGGCAATTAAAAAAAAAAACAATTGAGAGCGTTTTTAGGCCTGTGAAATTTTTGTAAGCGGTTTGTCAATTTATGTGTTCTTGGTACACCTCGTCTATTAACAGGGAAGACCGCCTTGTGGGTTGGGACCAGAAGGCACAGAACGAAGTTCGTAAATTGAAAGAGCATTGGTAGAGTCATCCATCCTCGTGCATCCCACCCTGACAAAAGAATTCTGTTTAATGACGGACAGTTCCTTGTCTGGATTGGGTGCTTTTCTGTTTCAAACGAATGGACGATCTCTTGGAAGACGATATCGTTTGGGAGCCGGGTGTACTCTCGATGTGAAAAAATTATTCGGTCACTGAGCTCGAGGCGCTCACCATTGTTTGGGCGTTTAAGAAATTTAGGTATTTTTTATGTGGCTGAACGACAAAAGTGTGCACGGACCACCCTGCGTTACAGTTTTTAATGAGCGCGGAACTGGGACATGGGAAACTATTCCGTTGGGCCTCGTATCTTCAGCAATTTCACTTCACCATGGAATATATTACTGGGAAAAGAAATGTAATTGACGACGCCCAGTAACGAATTCCTGTAGGGTTGGTACATGGGGAAGAGCATGACCTTGGTCAGAATCATTTCAACACTTTGTATTTGAAGGATGTTGCATTTGAGAACTTTATATCCCCCTCTCTGTGTAACATCGCACAGGAGCAGGACAAGGATGACACATTAAAAGACGTAAAGGAAAAGTGACTTAATCAGGGAAATGTGGGGATTGATCAGCATTATTTGGTTCGGAAAGGGATCTTGTTCAAACGACAAGCCCCGGCCGATTCCGGGTGGCTACTGGCGGCCTCAGAGGAGCTTGTGAACAAATTGGTTTGGCACGTGCATTTAAGCTACGGGCAGTATGGATCGCGAAAACGATTCCTGAAGCAGCGAGAAACCTGCTACTTTAACAACATGTTACGACACATTCGTCGAGTAATTAGAGTATGCAGGCCCTGCCAGCAAGCGAAGCCACCTACTGAGTCGTATCCCGCACCTTTGCATCGTTTAGTTCCAAGCAAACTCAGAGATCTCGCCGTGGTCGACTTTTTGGTCCAGTAGTATGTTCAAGGACAGGTTTTGCCTATGTCTTTGTGGCAGTCGAATTAAGGTCGAAGTTTGTGGGCCTAACTCCACTACGTAGAGCCACCGGGAAGGCAGTTGCTGCTTTCTCTATTCATCTCTTACGGGAGGTTGGCTCTGTTATAGCAACGTATGCTCACGAAGAGTAAATGCAAGCCAGTATATATGTCTTTACTTCACGCCTTATCCAATCCTTACGAACGCCTGATAAAGGAATTGGGTAAACTTTGTAGATTGTATTGTAGTCGCGACCACAGGTCGTGAGACGCATTTTCAGGACGTGTTGAATGAACTGCCTGGTGGATCAACACTGCTCCTTCCCATTCTGGTTTCAAAAACAAGGAGCCACTAAACAAGGTGGCCAGCAGAGCCGAGATTGAGACGCACCGCCATTGTCGATCTTGGGTTGCAAAATATTAAGCGTGCAGCAGACGCGAGAGTGAAAGCGTATCAAAAGAAAATAAGGAATATTGAATTTCACAAAGCCCAGAAAGTTACTGATCAGGACTCACAAACTGTGTAACAAGCGATCAGCTTAGTATAAGAAGTTTTTCAACTTGTTCAGCGGTCCATATCGCGTAAGACACATTCCGCATCCTAATGCTCTGGAAGTGGAGACGCTTCGACCACGGAAATCAAAGGGTCTTCATCACATCTCGAATGTGAAAACCTTTATTCAGTGATCAGCACAACGACGGACGTAGTTGGCGAGAAAGAATTGGTTCTGTAGTGTAAGATTATTATTATTTTCTTTTTTTGGCTGTTCATCAAGAGTTAATTTTACAGTAATATGTATTAATATGTAACCTCCCCCCTCACTTATCGACCTTAATGACAGTGAAAAATTAAACCGCGTGTACCTAATGGAAATTTGGGAAAAGCAATCGTCACCGAAGTTAATCTATCGGTAAAGAGGGAGGAAAGGGTTACATCTAAATGAAAGGAAAAATGCAAATGAAACTGGTGGAAATTAATTTTGAAAAGGGGTAAAGTTAATAAAGAAAGTAAATGTGCGGCCGTTACGTTAACAATTAACTAGCGGTAATTAGATATTTGAGATTTGGGGGAAATCACGGTCGCCAGTCCTAAGGACAATTACTATAGTAACTGAAAAAGAAAGGTTATTACACATATAATTAACACTAGAAGCGTGGCAACTGAAGGTTGACACGTGTAGTGTGAAAACTGAAAGTTTGTCAGAAGTAATAAATTTCGCTACACTCTGACTTAATTTAGCAAAAGAATTAATAAAACCGGAAAATCGAAAGTTAATTTAGTGACTGAAGTTAATAGTGAGCTTTCTTTCTGAAGCACATCGAAATCCAGTAAAATACGGTTAGTCTTGGACTACCTCAACAATCATTTCAAAAGCAACTTGACTCTACGCAATTTAGAAACAAGAGATTTAACTTTGAACTTGAATTTAATGATTCTGAACTATTAACAATAGTAAAATGTAGTACGTACCAAGCTGAGCTGCAGTCACAGGTAAGCTAAAATATGCTAACAAAACTCGCACTCTAAATTTGTGCTCGTGTAACCTAAATATTGTAGCCAGCTACTGAACTTTGAAATTAAAGCAGTGAAATCTAATTATATTATTTTAATGCTGGCGTTTGAATTTCAACGACACTCGGGTTCATTTCGGAAAAGGAAGGGACCCTGCTTGGCAATGCAATTGGGACAATGAGCAACAAAGGTTCATGCTAAGTTGCTGTAATTTTGCGAGGCAAATGGAACAATTTGAAAAGCTGAGGTCTGCCATACAGTTCTGAAACTTTACGTGCTTTTAGTCTTCCTTGTTGGTTGATTGAAGGTTTGAAGCCGTCGATCGAGGAGGTGGCGACAGTCACTCATTGTCAGCCGTCGCTGTTGCAGAAGCTGGATGTTGGCGCGCCTTCTTCTCGACACGGTCACCAGGCGAAACGGGCTCTTGATGTGCGCCAGCTAATGCTTCCCGTCCGCGACACCATGTCAGAAACTACCATCGCGAGTCGAGCGCAATTACATGCTACCAAACCCCGAAAGCGCGGCAACTCGCGGGAGCGTCACACAACACCTGCTCCACTCGCTACTCCCGCCAGACACTCACTGTCCTGTCCGCGCTCCACGCGGCAGAGTTAACCCTACCAAAGATCCTACACACTTTGAGTCTTCACACGACCTATCGATGTAATCGTTCGATAGCAGTTTTCCCTAGGCAAGACCCAGCGTAAAAATACAAATAATATTTACGAAACAAACCAATTATACATCGAAATAAATGCATAAATATATATATATACAAATAGTAAAACAATTACAATATATAAAGAGACAGAAATGTTAAAAATAATAGTACAATAGATGGAAATAGGAGGATATGCATTTCCGGCGTTACACGTGCCCCACATTGTCTGAGGATGTTCGTGTAACGTAAACAGACTCAGAAAATGTCCCAAAAAAGAAACAGCGGAAATGCATATGCTCAAAACATCAACAAAATTTAGCATTCGTCTAATTAACCATAAATCAATTTTTTTTAGACCATAATAATTGAGTGGAGACACTCCTAATCTTATTCCACTCTGTCATCTTGCACAAAATAAAACAGGTTGACAACATATTAAAATTCATAGAAAACATAGAAAATGGTTTAGCTATTCTAAAATTGTCAAAATTCCCAACAGTATCAAGAAATGGAATACTATTTACAAAAGTAATCAGAGTACATGGTCATAAAAACAGGTAGATCAAAATACGCAAATTAATAATTAATTACATAGAATACACATTTTTACATAACCCTTCCATAATTAATATTCTCGTCATGGGAGTCCATTAAACGCTAAACAAGAAAATAACACACATCAGATCGAAAAAAAACATAAATATTGACAGTAGAATTCTTTCAGCTGTCCAGGAAGAAAAACAATTCCGCCTTCCGTACTCGCAAGTACAAAGAATGCCGACAGCGGCCCAAGAGCCAACAGCGGCACAAAGGCCGACAGCGGTTCCGCCCCACCAGTATTGTTGCGCCCGCCTGTGCGGCACGCTTGATCTCTCTCGCCCTTGTAACGGCATTTCCAGAACGTCCGTTTCACTGAATTCTTTCGGAAAAACTCACTCCCGAGTAATCTCAAGGAGTCCCTTAATACTATCACAGTGGATAACTCAACACTGTCCATCATCACACGCATGTACTAGCCTGAAACTTAAAACAGCGTCTAAGTACATCGGCAATGACTAGTAAAACACATATTCATGAAATCTTACAGCTAGTTACAAAATCATATTTACGTTGCTTAATCTACTGTGACTCAGCTGAAAACTTAAATTAGCAGCTTGGATTTTTCAATTGATAAATAATCACTCTCTCTTAAATCATTTAGTCAAAATTAATTACTTATTAATTACAACTTCTTTAATGTCCTCTTGGTCAGTCAAAATCATGGCAATCTAGCAAACCTTAAATCTTACACTCTATATTTACATATTGTACAAATTACCCATTGTGTGGTATTAATCGATCCTAGGTTGGTACAATTTCAAATCTATTATATTTCGTATACCTAACAGCTTTCCAGAGCTTGGATACTCTAAGCAATAAGCATTTGTGTGAGGTATACCAATGACTTTATATGGTACATTATAAACAAACTTAAATTTAGAGATTTCATTGTCTATCTCGCTCGATTTCTCATGAGCTTTTACAAGTACTAAGTCTCCGATCGCAAACTTAGCAAAACGCGCTTTAGCGTCATGACGACGTATGCGAGCATCGGCTTTAAGCTTCATTACTTCTCGCAAACGATCTTTTTTCACACCAATACTAATGTCAATCCGTGGAGGGAATTTGATTATCTCTTCCACTAAACTTTTACTTCTGTCATCCAACAGGATTTCCTCTGGAGAAAATCCCGTCGATTCATGTCTCAAGGTGTTCATAATTCTCTCAAATACTGCTACATATTTGCCCCATGCCCTATGGTTGTGATGGCAATAGGTACGGCACAGTCGGCCTAGCTCGCGCATATACCTCTCAGCGGGATTCCCAGCCGGACAATAAGCTGAAATATGGATCACCTCGACCCCATTACTTTCCAAGCCTTCATTCCACAACTTAGAAGTAAATTGTACCCCATTGTCTGATAGAATCGCCTTGGGCTTACCAATATGAACAAAATAATCGTTCACAAGCTTGCTATAGACTGCTTTGGCTGTAGCTTTCCTAATCGGGTATAGTTTGATGAACTTGGAAAAAGCTTCTAGCACTACTAAAATGTAAGCAAAGTTTCCTGATGACTTGGGCAAAGGTCCGTACAAGTCCACGCACAGTAACTCAAAGGTGTCGTTAGGCCTTATACTTTGCATAGGACCACGACTCGTACAGTTGGTAACCTTCACCTTCTGACATAAATCGCAAGTTTTCACTCTGTCAGTAACTCGTTTTAACATGTTGTTGAAATGCACTACTTCACTCAGCTTTTCCGTACATTTCTTTGGTCCACAGTGACCATACGCCAAATGGTAGTAGTCTATTATTTCCGTGACGTATTTGCTGGGCCAGCATACCCGCCAAATATTACTATCTTCACCCTTACGTATGTACAAGATATGATCGTATATCTTGTAATACTTCCTTAATTTCTCTCCTTCTGGACTCTTTTCATCATATCGGGTTTTCACCATATTTAAACAACCATCCTCGTTCTGATGACGACGTAGATTCTTACAAATGTTCATTATTAATTTACGTCCCTCAACTTCTTTAAAATAGTACAATTTGACCACTCCATCTGCCTCATCTTTCAATAGACCTTGATTAGACTCGGGCAACCGCGACAGCGCATCCGCTACGCAATTGTCGGTCCCTTTTACGTAACAGATGTCATAGTTAAATTGCTGTAAATACAGCGACCACCTAGTCAGTCTTTCGTGAAGTAGTTTAAATCCTTCAGATAAGTGAGCGCCTTATGGTCCGTATGAATAATCACCTTACGGTCCCATAGGTAACCCTTGAACTTCTTGAATCCCCACACGATAGCGAGACACTCTTTCTCAGAAATCGTGTAGTTTCGCTCACTTTTTGATAAAGTTCGACTCGCGAACGCTATCGTCCGGAGTTCCTTATCCTCTCCTTCACCAACTTCTTGGAACAGTTCTACCCCCACCCCGTAATTCGACGAATCCGTTCCCAGATGGAAGGGTAGCGATAAATCAGGGTGAAATAGTATGTTAGATCTTAACAACTCGTCTTTTAATCTCTCGAAAGCGGTCTGACACCCGTCAGTCCACACAAACGGAACATTTTTGCGCAAGAGGTTATTCAAATTTTCATCATTAAACACTTGTCCTTTTACAAATTTACGGTAAAATCCTGTGAGCCCTAGAAAACTTTTTAACTGTTTCCTAGACTTGGGTGGAGGACAATTCTTTATTGCCTCTAGTTTCTCTGGGTCTTTCGTAATACCAGCAGTGGTAATTACATGCCCTAAAAATTTCAGTTCCTGCTTCACAAATTCGCATTTCTTTAGCTTTAGAGTCATTCCGCCACGGCGCAATGCTCTAAAAACTTCATCTAACAGGTCACAATGGTCATGCCAAGTGGCATTGGCCAACAATAGGTCGTCAACATATACAGTTAATCTTGAACTCAAAGCCGGTCCTAGCACTTTATCTAGGGCCCTGATGAACACGGACACAGATATATTAAGTCCAAACGGCAGTACTCTATACTGATAACACCTGCCCGCAAACAAGAAGGCGGTGTATGGCCTAGATTCTTCTTCGAGTTCTATTTGCCAGTAACTAGCTGTCAGATCGAGGCTAGTCATGAACTTAACGTCATGAAAACGTTGCAAAATCTCCTCCATACTCTCTGGTCTGTCTGTTTCACGTTGAACGACCCTATTCAACGTGCGTGCGTCAATCACAATACGCACACTACCATCCCGTTTTGCTACAATGACCAAACCGTTATTGTATGGACTTGTACTTCTTTCAATCACTCCCCATTCGATCATCTTATCTATCTCCCGTTGCACTGCTTCCTTTTTGGACAGCGGTATAGCATACGGTCTCACGAAGAATGGTTCGTGCGGAATTACATGCAACTTGCATTTATATCCTTCCACAAGACCCGGTTTGTCTGAAAACACACTCTTATTCCTCATTATTACTTCATACAGGCCTCGTCTTTGTTCGTGTGTTACGTTTGACACACCGTCTACAATACTTTCCAATTCACTTTCTACACTATTGTCAATGCCGAGATTCCTCACATTACAGTAGTTCAAATCCATACCTACGTCAATACCATTCGGCCACTTAACAATGTGTATAGGCTGGTATTGCCTATGCACACCGTCTCCTGCCTCGTCAAAACTAACTACTATTGTTTTATCTTGGGACGTACATGTCAAAGTTTTGCTTTCGCAGTTAATCACTGCACGGTATTTTAATAGCCAATCTAACCCGATAATTACTTCCGTAGTTAAGTCTGGCACGACGACAAACTCTTGTTCAAATCGTGCCCCACATATCTCGAAGTTGACAAAAATCTGTTTTGTGACCGGTTTACTGGCCTTCCCAGTAGCACCGATAATTTTCACTCCTGTTACTGGCATAACTACGATGCCAGGTCTGTCTTTCAGTAACTCAAATATTTTCCCAGATACAGCACTCAATTCTGCACCGGTGTCAATCAACACGTTTAGTTGTAGGTCGTGCATATTAACAGACACTACTATCTGTCTACACTTGTCCTCGACTGTTTCTTTATTTTCCCACAGTAAATCCTCGTCTATATCCAGGTCATTCCAGAAAAAACCATCCGGCTTTGATCCTAAATCCGGTTTATCTGGCGGCTTTTTCAGCCTCTGTTCACATACAGTTTTAATTTCAACACGTTTGTCCTGAGGCTTAGTCTGTAGCTTCGCCTCCAATACCGAAACCTTTTCCTGTAACTCGTCAACTAGTGAGTGCTGCTTTGCTATCACTTCACTAATTGTCACCTGCGTTGATTCCACTTTGGTCAGATTGATCTCATCTGCCAATCTACCTGGAAGAATGTGCCCAGTAGCATCTGAAATTACTTCCTCTGGATCTGCGCAACCCACACTCCTACCGTCTGACCGTATAACGTCAGCTCTAACCTCATACACGCTGTAATCTACGTGCTTTTCTACCAATCGTGTCCGGCTATCACTAAAATTTTCGCTATCTTTCTCCTTAATACTTTCGCAATGTTTAAACTGGAGGTTTGCGTCGGATGGGTCGGCTGCTTCTATCACTATAACTTTCGGTAAAGTCTGCCGGTTAGGGCCAGAACTTTCCGTTACTACTTCAACATCTAACTCCTGCGGGACGAAACACGACGAATCTTGCTCGTGCTCCCCATTAACATCAACTATTTCTGGTAAAGTCTGCCGGTTAGGGCCAGAACTTTCCATCACTTCACAAATACTATCTTCCTGTGGGACGAGACGCGGCAAATTCTGCCCGCGCTCTCCATAAATGCTTCTCCCGTACAGGCCCCTATAATCTCTTAGTTCGTCGTATAAGCGACCGAACTGCCTTAACCAGACCTCATCCCTCTCTGCATCCCCTCGCTCGATGACGGACGTTTTATCCGACATCTGATCTTCTTTCAACACTTGCGAATCATTCTTAAACTCAATCTCCAGTTCCGCTGTGGGTATTACAGCTGCCACTTTATAATCGATTTCCGGAACACTACTTAAATTGTTCTCACTGACAGTGAATGTATTTTCTACTGCCGTGTATACAGCTGATCTACTACTTGTGGGCGCACTCCTTTCTCCTAACACTGGCACACTCTCCCGCCGTTGATTATTCCACACGGAATTTTCCCATCGACGACACCTGGGTTTTCTCCTGCTATTGGGCCGCCAAAATTTCTCCACGCCCGGTCGGCCCCTCACCGGCGCGGCTAATGGTTTCCCTGTCTCGTCCCAGCAGATACGCTCCCCGGATACTGCTGAGGCGGCTGGTCACACCCTCTGGCGTTATTACTATTCTGTGAAGCCCGTATCACGTTAGTATGATACTGGTTTCCGTCATTCCTGTTATTATTTGCATTGTACCGATTGTTATTACGGTCCGAACCATTATTGTTATTGCTGCCATGGTTGCGGTATGCATTATTCCCGTGGTTATCGTTGTTGTGGTTGCTGTGGTACCCGTTGTTGTTACCACGGCCTCTGCCACTGTCGCGATTATTGCGCCAATTGTCCTCGTCCTCCACTCTTTCCAGGAAATCATTGATTGTCCTGTAATTGCTTCCTACGTATCGTTTTGTATCATCTGGAAGCTTCTTGTAGAGTTCCCAGACTATTTCGGATTCCGTGCGGCGATCACGCAAATATTCCAACTTGCGGATCCAGCCTTCACAAAACTCCTTCATCGAGCCGCGCGAATTCGCATCGAAAGGCCTCGATACAACAAATTCGCGCCAGACACTTTGCTGTTTTTGCTCTGACCAGTATTCAGCCAGAAACAAAATTTTAAACTCGTCAAAAGTCAGGTTCGTAATGTTGAGGTTTAGGCCCCAACGCTTGGCATCACCAGCCAACACATCAATAACCGCATTAATTTTTCTCTCATTAGTCCATGATCTGGGTAAAACTCTTTCACAATTTTTAATGAAATCCGTCGGGTGTATACCGCCTTTTTTCAAGGGGTCGAACCGCTCCTCTTTCGTCAACAACTCCGAACTATGTGCACAGATTGGCACATAGCTCTGTTTTTCGTCAAGTTTCCTTTCTAATTCCGACACTCTCGTAATTACTTGGCAAGTGGTTGTCGCAAGCGTTTCTACTTCCCTTTTTTTCTCTTCGCAGGTATTAGCCTGCTTCGTCACTTTGGTATCTACTTCGAATACTAAAGCCTTTAAAGTTTCCACCTTCTTTTGATCCTCTTTTTTCACTAATTGAATTTGTTCCGTCACCTTTTTCTCGATGATCGGAGCAACTGATTCTCCTACACTTTTCTCGATTCTGCTAATTTCGGAATCAAAACGAGTATTTATGCTCGCAATTTCCGCCTGAACGCCTATCATTTCCTGTTTAAGGTTACCGATTTCGGTATTAATCACGAAAATATCGTCTTTGATTTTATCAACTTTTGTGTTAACAACTTCAACATTCTTGTTAACAACATTAATAGCTTTGTTCTGATTGTCTAGCATTCGTTCAATTTTTTCAGACTGAGCTACTTGCTTGGCAGCCTGAGCTGCTTGCTCGGCAGCCTGAGCTTCTTGCTTGGCAGCCTGATCTTTAATTTCTGCCGATTGACTCTTGATTTCGTTAATCAAAACATTCAATAAATCAGTTAAATTCCCGGAAACCACCGGTTTTACTTCCGTAGCGGCTTCCTCTTTCATTGTCCCCCCGTATTCGTTATCAAGGGATTCAGGTTTGATTTTCACTTCCGATTCCGAAACATTTTCTAAAGTCTGGAATTCCATTTCTGCTCTTTGTTGCGTTTCGGCGGTCGCATCTTTCATGCTAGCCGCCTGCCCCGGAACAATGGGTACCGCTGTGCGCGTTTCCCACTGTTCGACCGATTGTTCCGTATCTAAGTCTACCAAATTTTGGTAATTGTTGCCTTCACTCATTTTAATAATTTTCAATATAAATGCAAAATCTCAACTCTAATTAGGATTCCTCACACGAATATTCTCGCTGACGTATCGACCATTTCGTAACCAGTACTTTGTTACGAGATTTGCACAATGCAAAATTCGTGTCCAGAACAACCTCAAATTTGAAGATCGTCCTGTCACCAGGTCGCCACGTGTAACCTCCCCCCTCACTTATCGACCTTAATGACAGTGAAAAATTAAACCGCGTGTACCTAATGGAAATTTGGGAAAAGCAATCGTCACCGAAGTTAATCTATCGGTAAAGAGGGAGGAAAGGGTTACATCTAAATGAAAGGAAAAATGCAAATGAAACTGGTGGAAATTAATTTTGAAAAGGGGTAAAGTTAATAAAGAAAGTAAATGTGCGGCCGTTACGTTAACAATTAACTAGCGGTAATTAGATATTTGAGATTTGGGGGAAATCACGGTCGCCAGTCCTAAGGACAATTACTATAGTAACTGAAAAAGAAAGGTTGTTACACATATAATTAACACTAGAAGCGTGGCAACTGAAGGTTGACACGTGTAGTGTGAAAACTGAAAGTTTGTCAGAAGTAATAAATTTCGCTACACTCTGACTTAATTTAGCAAAAGAATTAATAAAACCGGAAAATCGAAAGTTAATTTAGTGACTGAAGTTAATAGTGAGCTTTCTTTCTGAAGCACATCGAAATCCAGTAAAATACGGTTAGTCTTGGACTACCTCAACAATCATTTCAAAAGCAACTTGACTCTACGCAATTTAGAAACAAGAGATTTAACTTTGAACTTGAATTTAATGATTCTGAACTATTAACAATAGTAAAATGTAGTACGTACCAAGCTGAGCTGCAGTCACAGGTAAGCTAAAATATGCTAACAAAACTCGCACCCTAAATTTGTGCTCGTGTAACCTAAATATTGTAGCCAGCTACTGAACTTTGAAATTAAAGCAGTGAAATCTAATTATATTATTTTAATGCTGGCGTTTGAATTTCAACGACACTCGGGTTCATTTCGGAAAAGGAAGGGACCCTGCTTGGCAATGCAATTGGGACAATGAGCAACAAAGGTTCATGCTAAGTTGCTGTAATTTTGCGAGGCAAATGGAACAATTTGAAAAGCTGAGGTCTGCCATACAGTTCTGAAACTTTACGTGCTTTTAGTCTTCCTTGTTGGTTGATTGAAGGTTTGAAGCCGTCGATCGAGGAGGTGGCGACAGTCACTCATTGTCAGCCGTCGCTGTTGCAGAAGCTGGATGTTGGCGCGCCTTCTTCTCGACACGGTCACCAGGCGAAACGGGCTCTTGATGTGCGCCAGCTAATGCTTCCCGTCCGCGACACCATGTCAGAAACTACCATCGCGAGTCGAGCGCAATTACATGCTACCAAACCCCGAAAGCGCGGCAACTCGCGGGAGCGTCACACAACACCTGCTCCACTCGCTACTCCCGCCAGACACTCACTGTCCTGTCCGCGCTCCACGCGGCAGAGTTAACCCTACCAAAGATCCTACACACTTTGAGTCTTCACACGACCTATCGATGTAATCGTTCGATAGCAGTTTTCCCTAGGCAAGACCCAGCGTAAAAATACAAATAATATTTACGAAACAAACCAATTATACATCGAAATAAATGCATAAATATATATATATACAAATAGTAAAACAATTACAATATATAAAGAGACAGAAATGTTAAAAATAATAGTACAATAGATGGAAATAGGAGGATATGCATTTCCGGCGTTACAAATATTCCATGGGTTAACTTAATCGAGATGTTACATATAATCCCATTTTTTATTCCACGTATGTAGAACATAATTTTTTTTTTTTTTTTTTGTCAGAATAGCTAGCGTTTTCTCTTGAGTGGATTCCACAGATCAGCCGACATGTACTTCGAGCAGCTGAAGAGCAGCTTGGTACGAGATGGTAGCGGTGGTAAAACGTATACGTGTAGAGAAACCTAGTGTGTGTTACTGGGTACAAGTGGTCTGTAGTGAACTGACGTAATTTAATGTTTCATTTGTCTATGTGGGTGTAGCTAGCGAAAGATAGCAATATGAGTTTGCAGGTAGTTGCAACGCTAAACCCACTCTATTCCCGGTCCAGCCTTGTACAAGGATTATCCATATCCTCTGTCACTGAAAATGTTTCATTATTTTACGTATGGTTTTTTTTTTTTTTTTTTACTTTTTCGTTCTTCACCACACTTGTATAAATTTTATTACTAACTTTAACTTCATTTTAAATTGATTTTACTTCTGAAATATTTTTATTTAAAGTACCGTACTTATACAGCCGTTTTGGTCAACATAAAATGAAAGTATCCATAACTGTGATTTTTCTTTTTTTTAAAAAAATCAGTTTTAACAGCCCATTTTATAAAGTCACTTTGGGAAAGTTTGTTCATGTAAATGTTTATATGTATTCACACTATTTTCTCTTAAATTTGAGAGCCTACTTCATAAAGTTATTCTGGGGACCTTATTCATGAAAACATTTATGTAATGGTAGGTTACCGTTTCCTTTTATGTGTATTTTTATATCATGAGCTATGTAAAGCTATTGTGAGATATCTAAAGCTATCGTGAGGTACTTCTCTGAGTGTAGACAAACAAATTTCACGAGCCGGTGGCTCGGTCGGAGACTGTTGATGAGCTGTTCCCGGCAGACGTTCCAAGGGCGCTGAAGCCGGCAGAACTTGACAGCAAGCCAAGCACACGCAGAGGGCTGGAGCCACGTCAGCTCCCCCTCCCCTTCTCTGATACCTGTTGGCGAACGCAGATCGGGTGTTTGCTGCTCTTCGCCGAGCCAGTGTACCTGAGCGCCGAGCTGACAGCTGCTAGACACGCCCAACCCCTCTCAGCGCGCTACGCGCCTGTCGGCATTCCTACATGATGTGCCAATAGGGGCATCCTGCCTAGGCAGGAGCACTGGAAGCACGCGTTGAGCAGTGGAGAGGCACGACTCAATCATCAAAACACCCGGCGTGGAAGAAGACGGAGAGATCATTAGAACTGAAGAGGCTGAATCTGTACCATTGTTGACAGCTGGGAAGGATGGCTGGCCAAGGATGTGTGACGATCCATCGGATGTGTTCTGCCGCCGCTGTCACATGGCACGGCGCTTTGATCGATGTTTCCGCTCCTTAGGGTGGCACCCAGAATAGCCATTACGCGTCACTCTTGTGCGGAGACGTCGCGGGTGATCACAGGTACAGCGCAGTAGGACAACGAGGTGACCATAGAGACGTCAGCCCTCCCAACGACGAGCGATGTAGTAATTACGCAGCGGATACGACGGAGACGGCGAGATCGCGCTCTGTAACTAATGGTGTTTTCCTCCCACATAAACACCGAGTACAACACCACAATTGCGTGTGTCAAAGCAGCAATAGCAAAAGTGTTATTTAGAGGGCGACATACAAACGTATAGGTTTCTCCAAACTCAAACGTATAGGTGACTTCCAAATCAAAGGTTTTCGATAGACTATAAAGCCATTTCCTTTGTGTTGCACCATGAACACTTCGGCAAGGTCCAAGATCATTTTTTAATTATTCATATTCTTAATTATTCATTGATGTACAGTTTCGATATCAACATTTTTAAAGACACTTTAAAGAAGTGCTGTAAATAAAACTTTTAATTATAAAGTCTCACACTTGATTTACAAATTAACCTCAGAATTGCTGATTAATTTAATTATAACAGTTGATAAGATTTTTACTAAATTTTGCTTTTTGCCATTTGTCTTCCGTTTAAACTCATTGCCTTATCTTTATTGATGACCACCGTGGCACTAGAACATTTTTTCCTAATAAATCTAAGGAGTCCGCTAAACATGAAATCTTAATTAAAGGGACTCCTATCAAGTTACAAATCTTCTCATAGCTATGAACATTTTTTAAATGTTGTAGTTTCGATTTTACCAATATGTTTTGCTTTATGTTTATGTGACCAAATTTGCTTCAGTATTATCATTATTTTTATTTCATTATGTGCCGGCCGCTATGGACGAGCGGTTCTAGGCGCTTCAGTCTGGATCCGCGCGACCGCTACGGTAGCAGGTTCGAATCCTGCCTCGGGCATGGATGTGTGTGATGTCCTTAGGTTAGTTAGGTTTAAGTAGTTCTATGTTCTAGGGGACTGATGACCTCAGATGTTAAGTCCCATAGTGCTCAGAGCCATATGAACCATTTTGGTTCTAAATGTTTTAGTATTACATTTTGTAATTTATTTTGCATGCTACACACCAAATTTTAAACATTTTTAAAAACAATCTTGTTGTGGCACTGTTGCTTTCAATATTACGTTATTGCTCTCAAATCTGATTAACTGATGTCTTATCTTGACTCTTACATTGAGCATGGAATGGTGTACACTAGTTACTTAAATTTTAATTGCATTAAATTATATGACCAATTGTCAGTGCCACACATTATCCTCAGACACACACACACACACACACACACACACACACACACACACAAACACACACTCACTCACGTATTAGCTTTAGATTATTGAGTGTATTCTCTTCTTCCTAAAATGCAGTTTGTCTTGTGCCATATGTTTTTCAACTATTAGAGACTTTGTTTGTCATTTTTTAAAGACTGTTGGTGAATGTCTAAGCATGGAAAAACCATTCCCTGCACAGTCTTTCTCATTGGACATGGGGATTATGAAAGGTCTCTGTGTACTGCATCAGTATAAAAATACTTAAATTACCTAACTGTTCACATGCAAGCCCCAAAGTAGGCTTACATTGAATATATTTTATGCTCCTAGATTTCCATCCTTCTCATTACCGTCTGTGTGAAAGTGCATGCCAATGTACTTTTCGTATTTCCATTGGTGGTTAGTAGTATGGAAATTGCTGTCTGCTGTGGTCAATCTGGCCAACTTTGGGTGTTCAGTCAAAGCAAAGAGGTTTGGGACTTCTAAGTCGTCTTTATCGACAGTGTATAGGTTGGTACCGGAAGCAACCCCTTTGGTCTGTTGTGGCTACCTGCGGAGATTCGTTGATCTTTGGTGGCTAAGCACTTGACGATGGGCAGTCGGTGAATGTGGTCGATAGCTTGAGACTGAGCTTAGTGTGAGATGTGTAAGTCTTCAGGCTAGCAGAAGTAGTATAGTTCACTTTTTATTACAGCGGTAGATTCATTAAACGATCCATAGTTTACGCACGTTAGGCCATGGTGCAATTTACCAATTTCAATAAGAGTCTTCTGGTACTTTCTTTCTGCTACCAGATATTCTAGTGTGCAAAGGCTTCACATCTAGTGAAGCAGACATTACGTTACAGTAGATTTTCCTAAGTGTGTAGGCGTGCATGGATACATTCCCGTATTCCATTTGGAATTCTTTCGGTTTCACCTGTGATTTGATAAATTTGCCTTTATGCTTTGCACCACAAGGTGCGAACTTGTCTTTTGTGTTGTTCAGCGGTTATCAATCTTGTCCCCTAGAGTGAATTTAGGTTGTGTTGAATGTTCTATGTATTTTACCGAGTGAAATTTTAAATGGATAGAATGCTTGCTTTGTTAGTGTGAAGTAGGTGTTTGGACGAGCCAGTTGAGCCCTCAGCTCTCTATGTCCAGCGAGGGATAAATTTCTTGCAGTTCATTTTATCTTTATTTGCGCGTGGCGCATGTAATTTAATCGGTTTGTGAAAATATTCAGCCACCTGGAAAATGTGCTACCTTTTTTTAATCTACTTTCCACGTGGTCCTCCATCCATCCTCCCCCATCTTGTACAGGTTTCATTGATGTTGCATTTGTCGAAAGATTACTTCGGAAGGCACAAATCTCTTTCCTTGACTATTTGGTGAATGCGTAATGTGCCTTGAGCTTTGTTCTTAAGTATGGATCTTCCCATAATTTTCACATACCTTCCCCTTCATGTGGTCCGTCACCATACAACCATTTGAAACAGTGTTAAACTTATTTCAGGCAACGGCAAGCGTTATTACAATTTGTTTATTGTATAATGTTTAACTTCTGGTTGAAGTAAATTGTGTTTATAATTCATGAGCGTCCACCAACGCTGCCACCACTTCCGAAATCGATCTTAATACATCCAACCTGTCGTTATCAAAGCGCACTATTCTTGCAGGCCCAAATTCTGAATTCTAATTAGATGATAAAGAATTATTGTTTAATTTAACTAATTGATTTCATTCAGTGTGATCACGCTTTTGAGTAAATTAATTTCAGTGTTAATGTGATGAGAGTACTGACATCTTAATGGTTACTGTGCAAGAATATAATAATTCTTTATTTAATTGTAAATAATTTATTCCCAACTTCGTTGGGTGGAAAACCTAAACAATCTAATTTAAAATAAAATATTGGAGTGCTTATTTGTATTAGCATTCGGTAGTCCAGTAAATTTAAAAAGGCCCGCAGTCCGTTCATGTAGATCCCATTTAATATGTACGTCACTTTGGTGAGTCGTATTGTTGTGCTGCTATTCATGACCAGAATTCCACGTCGTTTTTCGCAATTGGAAACGTGGCCCACATACCGCTAACGTAACCCACCATGGTATATGGACTATCGACATGTTGCCTTGGCCTGCTTGATCAATACGCCTCTCGATTCGAGTACATATGGGGCATCGTCGGTAGACAACTGCAGCGTCATCCCCAACCAGCAGTAACTGTTCCTGTATTGACCGACCGAGTGGAACAGGCACTGAACTTCATCAAACAAACTGATGTCCGACACCTGTACAACATAATGCATGCACATTTAAATGCTTGCGTTCAACATTCTGGCGGTTATTCCGGTAATGAAGGTCCCAGTATTTCACACTTTCAGTGGCTTATCTCGTGCTTCCATTAACCTGTGATCTTGCAACGTTTATCACTTACATATGTTACTTAGACAAAGTATTCACGAAATTTCATTACTCTATGTCAATTACTTTTTGGTGTTGTGGTGTTCTTCCGTCGGAGTATATTTTAATGCAAATGCTAGAATGTGTATTCTGAGCATAAAAAGACAAATTATAAGTTGAATTACTGCTCACATACTGAACAAAGCGGCAGGGTATCAATTTATACTTATATATTTATGTGTAGATGTTTTTAGTTACATTTCTTTCTGATTTATTAATGGCAAAAGTAGCGTTTATAGTTTCAAAACTTTTATTGTTGAGCAAAGCATTGAACTTAGCAAAAAAGTAAATTTTTAATTCTGTTTCGTTGGTGGTATTTCGGTTCACGCTAAATAGGTCCGGAGTAGATTACAGTAGAGAGGTTTGTGTGGCGTGAACTAGGCAGTTTTTTAGGTTAGAGGGCCTCTGGGAAACCCAGAAAGGCTTTCAGTCTTATAGGGTGAAGGTGAACACAGGGATAACGTATAAGAGTTGTAAACGGTCACAAGTGTTTTGGGAAAGTACCAGAGTCCCGAGCGCTAATAGTAAGCACTGGTTTTCCAGTAGTTATAGGCACTGAAAGCTAGCTAAATTCAGAGATAAGTTCAGCCGAAATTTCTGAGGTGGACCTAACGGTATTCAGAAAGTATAGGGTAAATGCAGTTGGAAGAAGCGTGTTTATTGTTAGAAGTAGTTTATCTTGCAGCGAAACTGAAGTAGATAGTTCCTGTGAGTTAGTATGTATGGGTAGTGGTCATTCTTGGGATCCGGAATGAAATAGTAACTGGATCCTTTTACCAACCTCCCAACTCAGATGATACAGCTGCTTAAAGGTTCACAGACAACTTGAGTTTAATTTCGCGCACTCGACTCATAGAATTATAGTTGGTTGTGATTTCAGTTTACTCTTGATATGTTGGCTAAAATGGTTGTTTAAAACCGGAGATACGTTTAGTTCATCATCCGAAATTGTGCTAAACGCATTCTCTGAAAATTATTTCGAGTAGTTAGTTCATGAGCCCACTTGAGCAGTAAACGGTTGTGGAAACGGTCTTGACCTCTTAGCACCAAATAATCCTGAGCTAATGACTAGCCTCAAAACGGATAGAGGGATCAGTGAACACAGTGCCATCGTAGCGAGATTGAATACCGTTACTCCCAAACTCACAAAAATAAAAGTAAAGCATATCTATTCAAGGAAATAGATAAAGGTTCACTTGACGCCTTCCTGAGAGACAATCTCTGCTCCGTCCGTATTAACAATGTAGAAAAGGTGTGGCTTGAATTCAGAGAAATAATATTGACAACAATCGAGAGATTTATACCTAATAAATTAACAAACGACGGAGCTGATCCTCCTTGGTACACAAAACAGGTCAGAACACTGTTGCAGAAACAACGAAGAAAGCATGTCAAATTCAAACGAACGCAAAACCTCGAAGATTGGCGATCTTTTACAGAAGCTCGAAATTTAGTGCGGAATTCAATGCGAGATGCTTATAATAGCTTATCCACAATGAAACTTTGTCTCGAAACGTGGCAGGAAATCGAAGGTCACGTTGGTCACGTGACAGTGCTGCTAAAGCAGAATTACTAAACATAGCCTTCCGAAATTCTTTCACCAACGAAGATAAAGTAAACATTCCAGAATTTGAATGAATAACAACTCCCAACGCAAGAAACTTAGAAGTAGATAACAGTGGAGTAGTGGAACAGCATAAATCACTTAATAAAAGAAAGTCTTCCTATCCAGATTGTATACCAGTTAGGTTCCTTTCAGAATATGCTGACGCAGTAGTTCCATAATTATCAATCACATACATCGCTCACTTGACGAAAGAAAGTTGCACACCAATATTAAAGAAAGGCTATAGGAGCAATCCACTAAATTACAGACCCATACCATTTAAGCTGATATTCGGCAAGATTTTAGACGGTATATTGAGTTCGAACCTCATAAATTGTCTCGAAAAGAACTGTCTGTTCACACATAGTCAACATGGATTTAGCAAGGATTTAAAAACCATCGCACTTGTGAAACAACTAGCTCTTTACTCACGCGAAGTGTTGAGTGCTACAGACCAAGGATTCGAAAATGATTTCGTATTTCTAGACACCGTATTTCACAAGCGACTCGTAATCGAATTGCGTGCTTATGGAATATCGTCTCAATTACACTACTGCTTTCTTGATTTTCTGTCAGAGAGGTCGCAGTTCGCAGTAACTGGCGGAAAGTCGTCGATTAGAACAGGCGTGATATCTGGCGTTTCCCAAGGTAGTGTTATAGGCCCCCTGTTGTTTCTTGTCTATATAAACGATTCAAGAGACAGTCAGAGCAGCCGTCTTAAGTTGTTTGCAGATGATGCTGCCATATAGTCGTGTGGACTTTCCTCGTGGTAGCGAAAGGGGGGACTTAAAATAATGCGCTCGAAGTTAAAATGGAATTAACTCAGATTTTCCCGACTTTGCGAGCGTTTTAGACTTGTCATTTGTATTGATTTTGCAGTGAGGGGCTCTAAAATTGATCACACGTAATTAAATTTAGAACAATTTTCAGTAGTTTATCGTAACTACTCATTAGTCAACGTGGTATACTGATCTGGGGCTATAGTTCAAAGTCTTAGCGCTGTCGTTACGCTGGTTCTACTTAAGAAATGAAACAATCCGCACTGATTTATTTAACTCGAAGCTTTCGCAAATCACGAACATAATTCATGTTTTCCCGAATAGAATCATACTGTCTGCATACTTTTTTTATTGAACTACGGTGACATTTGTCATCAGGGTACTGCAACTTACTGTTATTATTATACAAGGGTAAGTCGCGTATTCGGCCTCCGATAACGATGTAATTTATCGTACTGATTCCGATACGCAAGGACTGCAACTGTCGAATACTCTAAGAGGAGGTAGAATTGATAGAAACAAGAAAACTAAGACCAATAAACATGGGTCTGCAAATGCATACTTTCCGAGATAAACACATGTTTATAGGACGCTTGATTGCGGATATTTGGACAGTCGTTGCAATGGCGCTCCGTCAAGTGTGTCGGCAGGATAATGTGCACCTGTTTTTGCGTCATCAGTCTTCTGACTTGTCTGATACGATCCACCTCCTTTAATCTGCCACCCTCTTCATCTCAAAGTACCACTTGCTCCGATGTTGTATGTTATCAAGTTTCTGTTTCCCTCGATTTATTTACCCTCCACAGCTATCCTGGAGTTTACTCCGTCATGTCGTAACATTTATCTAACCACCCTGTCCCTTCTTGTCAGGGTTTTCGATGCAATCCTCTCGTCGACAGTTCCCTGGAGAACCCCCAAATCCCTATCTCATCAGTCCACCTAATTTTCACCATTATTCTGTAGCCTCACGTCTCAAATTCTTCTATTCCCTTCTTTTCAGACTTTCCAGCAGTCCATGTTTCAGCACCGTACAATGCTGTGATCCAGTTGTAAATTCTCACGTATTTATTCCTCAAATTAAGATCTTTGTCTGGTGCTAGTAGACGTCTCTTGGTCAGAAAAGCCATCTTTGAGAGTGCCAGTCTGCTGTTTATATCCTCCTTACTCCGACCGTCATGGGTTATTTTGCTGCATAGGTAGCAGAATTCCTTAATTTCATCTACTTCGTGATCATTAGTTCTGAAGTTAATCTTATACATCTACATCTACATGGTTACTGTGCAATTCAAACTTAAGTACTGTCAGAGTGTTCATCGAACCATTTCCATACTACTTTCTACCATTCCACTCTCGAATGGAGCGTGGGGAAAAGGAACACCTCAATCTTTCCGTTCGAGCTCTGATTTCTCTTATTTTATTATGATGTTCATTTCTCCCTACGTAGGTGGGTGTCAACAAAATATTTTCGCATTCGGAAGAGAAAGTTGGTGATCGAATTTTCGTAAATAGATCTCGCCGCAAAGAAAACCGCCTTCGTTTAAGTGACTGCCACCCCAACTCGCGTATAATATCAGTGACACTCTCACCCCTATTGCTCGATAACACGAAACGAGCTGCCCTTCTTTGCACTTTTTCGATGACCTTCGTCAATCCTACCTGGTAAGGATCCCACACCTCGCAGCAATAATCCAGCAGAGGACGGACGAGTGTAATGTAGGCTGTCTCTTTAGTGGGTTTGTCGCAAATCTTTTCACTGTTCTCATTTCTGCAACTTGTTATTACTTTCGTCTTCCTTCAGTTTACATTGAATCCATATTCTGTATTCATTAGATGTTAATTCCCTTCAGCAAATCCTATAATTCTTCCTCACTTTCACTGAGGATAGCAATTCCATCAGAGAATCTGATCAGTGGTATCGTTTCACCTTGAATTTTAATTCCACTGTTGAACGTTTCTTTTATTTCCCCCATTGATTCTTCGCTCTACGGATTGAACGGTATGAGTGAAAGAGTACATCATCTCATTACACGCTTTTAATCCGTGAACTAAGCTCTTGGTCTCCCACTCTAATTGTTTTCCCTTGGTTCTTGTACATATTGTATATTAGCCATCTTTCCATGTGGCTTACCCCTATTTTTCTCAGAATTTGGAACATCATGCATTACTTGACATTGTCGAACTCTTTTCCAGGTTGACAGGGCCTATGCACGTGCCTTGGTTTTTCTTTAGTCTTGCTTTCATTATGAACCGCAACGTCAGAATTACCACTCTGGTGTCTTTAAGTTTCCTAAATTGAAATTAATCGTCATCCATCATATCCTCAATTTTCTTTTCGATTCTTCCGTACATTATTCTTGTCAGTAACATGGACGCAGGAGATGTTGAGCAGATTGTGCGATAATTCTCGCAGTCGTTGAGTCGTTCAGTCTTCGGGGCTGTTTCTTGTATTCCAAAAGTCAAATACTATATCACCAGACTCATACATTCTGCACACCAACACGAATAATGGTTTAGTTTCTACTTGCCCGAATGATTGTAGAATTTCTGATGGAATGTTATGTATTCCTTCCGTGTTAATCAGTTTTAAATCTTCCTGTGGTGTCACTGCCAGACACCACACTTGATAGGTGGTAGCCTTTAAATCGGCCGCGGTCCGTTAGTATACGTCGGATCTGCGTGTCGCCACTATCAGTGATTGCAGACCGAGCGCCGCCACACGGCAGGTCTAGAGAGACTTCCTAGCACTCGCCCAGTTGTACAACCGACTTTGCTAGCGATGGTTCACTGACAAAATACGCTCTCATTTGCCGAGACGATAGTTAGCATAGCCTTGTCGTCAGCAGGGCAATAAACGTTTTGTGGACTTGGACATTAACGGCAAAGTGATACCATTCCAGCTCGATACCGGGGCTGCAGTTTCAATGGTCGATCAAGACACTTACAAACTGCTGGGCACACCTCCGTTGCGTGCCGCAACTGTTAACTACCTATTCAGGTCACGAGATCCCTGTGTTAGGACAGTACAGCCTTCTTGCAACATACAAGGGACAAACAAAACTTGTGTCATTTTACGTCCTTCGTTCTTCTTCTGCAGTGAACTTGTTTGGTTTCGATTTATTTCAGTTGTTTAACTTGTCTGTAGTACATCAGGTCCTATCAGTGAACCAGACTGTGCCTTCCGACGGTGTTTCTCGTCTATGTGACGAATTTTCAGACATTTTTGCACCGGGCCTCGAGTGCGCTAAGAACTATAAAGTACATTTGGAACTGAAAGTAAACGCGCAGCCGAAATTTTTCAGAGCGCGCAATGTTCTCCACGCATTGTGTAATGAGGTCGCAAAAACATTACACGATTTGGAATCACAAGGTGTAATTGAACGTGTGCGGGCTTCACTCTGGGCATCACCCTTAGTACTTTTGCCAAAACCTTCCAGAAAATTGAGACTTTGTGTGGACTTCAAGGCAACAGTGAATCCACAACTAGTGTTTGCATCTTTTGCTTTACCCCGCCCGGAAGATCTTTTTGACAAACTGTGCCCGGGTAAATATTTTTCGAAGTTGGACCTAGCGGATGCGTACTTGCAAATACCGGTGGACGAAGAATCCCAGCGCGTTAACACGCATCTTGGTTTTTATCGATTCAAACGACTGCCATTCGGACGTGCATCCACCCCTGCATTGTTTCAGCAATATCTACAACCTGTTTGTGCGTCGGACCCTACTGCATCAAACTATCTGGACGATATTGTGATCTCCAGAAAGACGGAAGAAGAACATTTAGCCAATCTCAGAACATTATTTCAGGTTTTGCGACAAAATGGTCTTCACTTGCGGAAGGACAAATGTGTGTTTCTTGCTCGTGACTTTCCCTACCTGAGACATGTACTAAATGCCCAAGGCATACATCCCAGTCCCGAGCACCTCCGTGCCATACAAGACTTGCCTTCGCCGCTGAATTTGAAGCAGCTACAGAGTGTGCTGGGAAAAATCTACTATTATCACCGATATGTTCCACATGTCTCTTCCATCTCAGCTCCGCTTCATCGCTTACGCCCCAAAGGTGTTCCGTTCGTCTGGACGACGGAATGCGAACGCGCCTTTCGCCAGTTGAAATCGGCGTTGCTTTCCCATACTTGCCTTACGCCATTCGATCTCCGGAAGCCCCTTTTGTTGATGGTCGATGCATCGGATTTCGGGATCGGTGCTGTGCTTGCGCACAAAGATGGTTCGCATGATCGCTCTATTGCCTTTGCGTCCAAATTGCTCTCGTCTGCCCAAAGAAATTATTCACAGATCGAGAAAGAAGCATTGGCTCTCGTATTTGGTGTTACAAAGTTTCATGATTTCTTGTATGGTCGTCACTTTGCCATCATCACGGACCACAAACCTTTGTCATCGCTTTTTCATCCGACCAAGCCTGTACCTCCACGTTCAGCGCAGAAACTCATTCGCTGGTCTATTTTCCTCTCGCAGTACCGCTACGATATCTTGTATCGGTCCACTGCTAAGCACGGAATCGCCGATGCGTTGTCCCGTTTGCCTGTTGCTGAGGATAGAGCATTCGATTCCTCCGAACTTGCTTGCATTTTCATTGATTCAGAAACCGATGCCATGGTCGAATCGTTTCCAATTGATTTTCGTCGTGTAGCTACAGCCACAGCTGCCGACCCAGTCCTTGCTACCGTTCTGCGTTTTGTTGCTACGCAATGGCCCTTGTCAAAGTCACGGATCGGGGATCCGTTGGTTTGCCGATTTTTTGCGCACCAGGAGAGACTTTTTGTACGACGTGGTGTTTCGCTGTTGTGTTCAGTCCAGGGTCGTGGTCCCACGTTCGTTACAGTCCTCTGTCTTACAGCTTCCCCACCAAGGACATTGGGGTATAGTGAGAACGAAACAACGTGCTCGTCAGCACTGTACTTGGTTCGGAATCGATGCCGCGATTACGAATATGTGCTCTTCTTGCAGGGTTTGTGCCGAACAACAATCAGCACCGCCGCGGAAATTCTTTGCGTGGCCAAAAGCCACTTCCCCTTGTCAACGCTTACTGATCGATTTTGCTGGTCCATTCTGGAATGCTCGATGGTTGGTTGTGGTAGATTCATTCAGTAATTTTTCTTTTGTTGTCCAGATGTCTTCCACGACGTCATCTGCCACCATCCAAGCGTTATCTGCTATCTTTTGCATTGATGGTCTTCCACAGACTATTGTTTCCGACAATGGCCCACAATTCATGTCCGCAGAATTTCAGTCATTCTGCAAGGCCAATGGTATTCATTATCTGACGTCCGCGCCGTTTTCGCCACAGTCAAACGGTGCCGCTGAACGATTGGTCAGGACTTTCAAGTCACAGATGTTGAAGTTGAAGGAGTCGCATTCTCGGGAGGACGCGTTATTGCTCTTTTTGTCCTCGTTTCGCTCTCAGCCCCAAGATGGTCGCTCGCCAGCTGAGTTGCTCCACGGTCGCCCTCATCGAACCTTGATGTCTTTGCTACATCCGCCGCATCAGGTTCCTGTGCAGCGGCAGACACCTGCTTTTGCCCCAGGCGACGTTGTCTACTACCGCCGTTATCGAGGTTCACGGCGTTGGCTCGAAGGGCGCATTCTTCGCTGCCTCGGCCGCGCTATGTATCTGGTTTTGGGGGCCTCTGGTGAGGTGCGTCGGCATCTCAATCAGCTGCGCCTCGGCTGTCGCACGGGATCTGCCGCTCCCCGTCTGCTTTCAGCGACGGTGCCGTCCGGTCAGCGCCCTGGGGACCCATCTACTGGCTCGCCTCGGCCCCAGGCGTTAGCGACGCTGCCTTCCATTTTGCTCCATGGCGACGCGCCGCCGCCGCCGCCGCCTGTTCTCCCGCCGGCGACGCCCGCAGTGGACGCGTCGCTGCAACCGCCGGGCGCCTACCTGGGTCACGCGCCGCCGATCGCTTTCCGTGACCAATGGTCCTCCGACATGGAACTCTTGCCCTCTCCGGACCGTATGTCGTCTTTGCCCGTCGGGTGCCCCGGCCAGATGGAGGTCGACCCTTCGGCCCAACCTGTCTCTCTACGGGCGCATACACCGCATGTTGGCGTGCACCCTGGAGCAGGTTTTCAGGCGTTTCCTAGCTCCCCGCGGTCCGAATGGCAGGGTGCGGGTGTCACAGCCTCGTCTGTTGTTAGGCTCCCCACCTCGTCGCATACGTCAACATGGGGTCCTCCCCACGGCGGGCGGAAGCCTTATGCCACAACCGTACGCCGATTTGCGGGGGAGGAATTTGGTGTCCACGCCAGACACCACACTTGCTAGGTGGTAGCTTTTAAATCGGTCCGTTAGTATACGTCGGACCTGCGTGTCGCCACTATCAGTGATTGCAGACTGAGCGCCGCCACACGGCAGGTCTAGAGAGACTTCCTAGCACTCGCCCAGTTGTACAACCGACTTTGCTAGCGATGGTTCACTGACAAAATACGGTCTCATTTGCCAGACGGTAGTTAGCATAGCCTTCAGCTAAGTCATTTGCTACGACCTAGCAAGGCGCCATTGCCAGTTACTATTGATATTATGAATAATGTACCGTCAAGAGCGACGTTCACCATTTATGGATTAAAGTTAAGTATTCCACCAGCTACGTCCGTTTTTCTAAATTCTAATTTCCTTGTCCTGTTCCAGACGTCACGCCAGCCTGCGTGAGCTATAACGCATGCCTTTCGGCTTCCTCTAATAACACGGTGTTGGCTCTCGTGCCAACCCACAACACTTCCGAACCTCTTTTAAATTCCCATCATAATGCTGCATCCTCTATCTTGCCGACTCCTGCTTCTTCTTCTGTCACCTAATCAAGCAAGTCTTCTGCCTCATAGATTCTTTTAATGTAGTCTTTCCACCTATCCGCTCTCTTCTCTGTATTTAACAGTCTAATTAACATTGCACTCTTAGTGGTACCACCCTTTCTTTTAATAGCACCGAAGACTGTTTTGATTCTGCTGTATTCTGAGTGAATCCTTCCGGCAATCATTTCTTTTTCGATTGCTTCACATTTTCCATGCAGCCGTTTAGCCTTATCTTCCTTGCACTTCTTATTTATTTCATTCCTAATTGACCTGTATTTCTGCATTCATGAGAATGCAACTAAACTTCTACTAATCCAAGTGATTTTACTAAATGGGCAAGCTGCGGAGGACAATCCCTGAAAGGATAGGGAGGAAAAAAAAAATGGTTCAAATGGCTCTGAGCACTATGGGACTTAACATCTTAGGTCATCAGTCCCCTAGAACTTAGAACTACTTAAACCTAACTAACCTAAGGACATCACACACATCCATGCCCGAGGCAGGATTCGAACCTGCGACCGTAGCAGTCCCACGGTTGGATAGGGAGAAAAAACGGTCATATTGGCAAATGCTTGAAAAGTTTTCCAGAATCTTTGAGCTTCGGTGTTTCATTTATTGAAAGCACAAGTCAGAACACACCAGAGAAGTGGGAAAGCTGTGTCTGTACTAAAGTTTTAGCTCGAAAACTAAGAGTGCAGTGAACTACAGCAGCATCATGTAGCAGCCACTTTACCCATCGTAACCTCCTTCGAAGGCACGTCTTCCAGCAGGAGAGGCAGGGTCACCTGCAGGAAGTGCAGATGTGGCTCGTCCGTTCGGCGTTATGGAAGGATAACTAATCCCACGACGATTGTGCGACGAACAAGCAACAGAATGGTAATTTCTCAAGTCAGAAGGCTTATATGCGTTATGAATGATCTATATAGCAGCAGTCGTGGTAGAGAATGATCAAAAAGTTGTCTGTCTTACCACAAGCTGCTGGGTCACCCGCCTGGTGCTGATAGCGATGTCGATCTCAAAGAAAACTTATTTCTATCTTGAAGTGGGTGCACCTCTCTTGGAATCCATCGCCAGCCATATGTCCGTGTGATCTCTTCAGCTCATTATCATCTCAGGGATCGTTTCCTGCAGTTTGTACCTATTTATAAGACTTGAACCGTGTCGAAGTATCGACCGTGCTAGATCGGGGTGGAGCCGTAGTTTTTCGGCTGTTCTTGAGAGACACAAGCTAAGCAGCTGGGCTGTACAATCCTTATCTGGCTGCTGCAGAGAGGGAGCAGAGAAAGTTGAGTTGTAGAGCGAATTTGCTGACAGAGCGGCTAGCAGGAGCACAAACGTTGAGTGGCTGTGTGCAAGTACCTGTGGTCACCAAGAGAAGGCACACCGAACCGAGCTGTACGGTAGCCCGCTAGGCACTTCACTCAATCAGCAGGGCGAGCGGTGGACCGGCAGATGGTGGATAGGCGGGTAGCGCGGGAAAGAAGTCGAAAGTCTTCTTATATCATGGAGCGTTGATTGCCCAGGAGTCAACGAGGACAGAGAAAAGTGAGGATGACTACGTGCTGAGGCAGAAGGTTCACAAAAAAAAATGGTTCAAATGGCTCTGATCACTATGGGACGTAATATCTGTGGTCATCAGTCCCCTAGAACTTAGAACTACTTAAACCTAACTAACCTAAGGACATCACACACATCTATGCCCGAGGCAGGATTCGAACGTGTGACCGTAGCAGGCGAGCGGTTCCAGACTGAGCGCCCAGAACCGCTAGACCAGTTCATCAACCTAGGGAAGCGGCAGATATAATAACTAGTGAAGCGGCGTTTTTTGCCATGTAATTGTGTTCGTGACATAATAAAAGTGTATTACAGTTATATTCAGCATTGGTAGATTCTGACTGTCAAGGAAGTAGGACTCTTACCCTAATGTAGCTGACCAATCGTAATTTGATAAACTATGTTTAATTTTGCTGGCTTGTTGATGTAGAGTTAGAGAGGAAGAGCAGCGTTACCTGAAGTTTTGAGAAACAGACCGGTCAGAGGGGTGGTTATTGCTTAAGAAATAAATTGCTTTTTGTCATCGGGTCAAAGTTAAATGTCGTGTGAATATTTTATATGTTTTTTTAATGGGTATTTACGCTTGATGATTACAGGAAAAGCTGTTCTAGGCACTTCAGTCTGGAACCGCGCTGCTGCGACGGTCGCAGGTACAAATCCTGCCTCGGGCATGGATGTGTGTTATGTCCTTAGGTTACTTAGGTTTAAGTAGTTCTAAGTCTAGGGGACTGATGACCTCAGATGTTAAGTCCCGTAGTGTTTAGAGCCATTTGAACCATTTTGAACAAGAAAAGCTTTATATATCTTCTGCCTTCATCTAAAACTAGTGTGTTTAGAACGTAATTATTCAAAGCTCAGTGTGATCTCTGAAAGCCTTGTAGGGCTGCTAACAGTATGTCAAGCTTTTATTAAGTTGTAATAGTTATTAACTGGTGATAAATTGAAACGACATTGCTTGTGTGGACAGTATTTCGAGAATTAAAGCTTATGTTAAGAGCTGAGCAATACGATAGAACGTGGTACAAATGTGCAGCAATGTTTGATTCTTGTTTGGGCGACTGCTGTCAAACAGATGTTTTTAAACGTTTCCCTTGACATTCATTACATTCAGTACGTTCCACTCCCCTAAGTCCCTGTCCTGTCATTGTTCAAAAGATACTCTTTATATGGTTTTATGTGGTCCGCGATTAAATGTGGCCGTCAGGAGTGGCCGCACGGTGTAGGGCGACATGTCACGGATTGCGCGGCGCCTCCCGTTGTTCGAGTCCACCCCCGGGCATTGGTATGTATGTTGTTCTCAACATAAGTTAGTTTAAGTTAGATTAAGAAGTGTGTAAGTCTAGGGACAGATGACCTCAGCAGTTTGGCCTTTTAGGAAGTCACACACATTTGAACATTGTCATTAAATTTTTTTGGAAATTTGTGGGAACGTCTTATGGGATCAAACTGCTAAAGTCATCGGTCCCTAAGCTTACGCGCTACTTAATCTAACTTAGACTAACTTACGCCAAGGACAACACAAACATCCATACCCGGGGGAGGACTCGAACCTCCGACGGGGGGAGCCGCCCGGACCGTGACAAGACGCCTCAGGCCGAATTTTGTTTAAATGTGTAACAAGTAATTAATGGAAAAGAGTAGCCCATCGATAAGGCCCAATGGACCACGCGATGCTGTCCAGCGACCGCTTCGTGGTCTGCCAAATCAAGTATCCCACCAGTTGTTTTCAGTTTTCCAGGTGTCGGACTAGCCGTGATTCAAATACCTCTTCAGTTGGCGCCAGCAGGTTGAGAAGACACCGTTTCAATCCTCGTATATCGGAAAAATCCATAGAGATTTGATTCTGTTATCCGAAGGGCAGTGTTAAAAATTGATCTTTCTGCTGCAGATGCGGACGTGAAAAGGGTCAGAGCGTAGGAATTACTGAAGAAAAAAATACGATGCATTTTATATGTAAAATCGTGAATAAGGAAGTGTTGTGCAAGATGGGCGCAGAAAGAAAATGTGGGAATAAAAGCCACGTCAATATTTTTATCGTTTAAGTATCTCGAAACGACTTTGTACACCGACTCAGTAACATGAATGCAACATGGCGCCACTAGTTCACATTAGAAATAAAATTAGAATGAAAGTAATGCGTGGAAATCGGAGAAATCCCGAGAAAAATAAGTCGGTGACCGTTTAATTTATCAGGAAGTGCATGACAAAGATTTTCTGGGGAACAACGAGGACTGAAAAATAAAAAAGGAGAGAAAATTTTTAAAAAGGGACACTACATACTCTCTTCATTACTAAACACATGAGCACAAAGTTTGTTAGGGAGTAGCGAAACAGAAGTGCATTAAATTTTTTTGCTTTTTTCCAGCATTGTTATGTACTGTAATTTCTACGAAGCGTCGGGTGAATTCTTCTCGGCCATTTTCAACAAAATTTCTTTGAAAGTAATGATTCGAAAGGACGATATCCCGAGAAATATGAGACGGTACTAATTGAATCTATCAGGAATGTTTGGTAAGTGTGTTCTTGGAAATAACAAAGACTCCAAATTTTAAAAAAGGGAAGAAAAATTTAAGAAACCAAATTAAATACTCTCTTCGGGATTAAGTGCCTCACCACAGAGGTTGTTAGAAAACATGAAATCAGGGAAAATTTGCTGTCTAGTATGTCCGATGTTCCTATCTGTGACTTTTCCGAGTCATATTTGACTTCTTCTGTCCATGGAATGTTCTTCAGTTTTTCAGTGTCTGTCAAAATCCTGTGAGTCAGCCTCCGCCACACACCGTCAGGTGGCTTGCGGAGTATGGATGTAGATGTAGAAGATGGGAGTCTATGAATGTGTCCTGATATCTGCGGCAAGAATGGACAGTTCTTCTGTTGCTGTGTGCGATTTGAGTCTGTACCTCTTTTCTGTTTTATCTGGTCTCAGCATTTTCCTCATGATCTTCTTTTCTTCCTTCAAGATGTTCTCCAGGTCGCCTGCTCTAGTGAGTACCAAGGTTCCGCTAGCGTACAGCACTTATGGTTAATCACTGTATTATAATGTGTGATCTTTGTGTGAATGGACATACATTTCGCATAGTAGATTTCACGCGTTCTCCCATTTTCTCGTTTGAAATTTTGTAACCGATCTTTCTGTGCTTCCTTTTCCAATCCTGTTGGTTCTATGATCTCACCGAGACATTTGAATTGTGGAACACATTTGATCTGCCCGTATTTTGCGTTCAGTTTCTGATTGTCGAATTTAGCGCAAATGAACTTGGTCATCTCGAATGAAATTTGTAGTCCAGTTTTCTCAGCGCATTCCTTGAGGGCTTCAGTCTGTTCGATCGCTGTATTTTCGCAGGCCGCTAGTATCACTTGGTCGTCTGCGAAAGCTAAACAACTGACCTTGGTGCCTTCATTCTTTCGTCCGAGTTGAGTGAATTTCCATTTATCCCGGGTTTTCAATTCTTTCTCCCATTTTCCGATGAATTTATCCAGAACAAGGCTGAAGAACAGTGGTGACAATCCGTCATCTTGTCGCACACCGGTCTTTATCTGAAACGGCTCTGACAATTCACCCATGAATTTCACTTTTGACTTCCTGCCCGTGAGTATTTCCTTGATGAGTCTCAAGGTCTTTCGATCAAGTTCTTGTTCTTCCAAGATGTTAAAGAGGGACTGTCGATGGACCAAATCATATGCCTTCTTGAAGTCGACGAACATACGGATGGTCGGAGACCTTCGGGTTGCTTTATATTTCAGTAGCATCTTCAAATTTAAAATCTGTTCAACAGAAGGACGCCTCGGTCAGAAACCGGCGTGACAGTCACCAATATTCTTTTCAAGCTGTTCTTGTGTTCTTTGAAGAGGGCACGCTGTTAGAATTTTGTAGATGACTTTAAGCAGAGAAATCCCTCTGTAGTTATTGACATCTGTTCTGTCACCTTTCCGTTTTCCAGATGTCTATGATGATTTGTGCGTGCTCCGCAAGTGTATTTGGGCCTATGTTTTTCAATAGTTCTTTAACTATACCATCTTCTCCAGATGCCCTGTTTTTCTTGAGTCTGAAGATGTCTATGGATTTCTTCCTTGGTAGGTGGTGGAGATTTGTGTTTACTTGTAAGGGAGTTCTTTAGGTCATCTTGATATGGCCGCCTGGCAATTGAGTAGTTGTGAGAAATATTGAGCCAATTTTCTACAATTATCTCGGTTGGTCAGCGCGAGTTTGCCGTCTGAGTTTCAGAAACAGAAGTTCTGAGGGGTGTATCCTCGAATCCTCCCTGCGAACGTCCTGTAAAAGTCTCGAGTATTGTGACACTTTTTTAAGGCTTCCTTTCTTGTCTGAACATAATGTTGTTGAGTCTCCAGTGACTTCTCAGAGCTATATTTCTGGAAAGCATCTTCTTTCTTCCAGTGCTTCTTCACATGCAGTGTCCCACCACGAGTGTTTCGTATTCTTCTTCAATGGTATCGTCTCTTTAGCTCTCTTGATTTTCTTATTACGGAATAGATGCCAGGTGCCTGACTTTTACTTTTCCCATTCTTCTTTTATGTTGCTTTCTTTGATCTTTTTGGTGTTCCACTACCACTTTCATGCACCTGGTCGAAGAGGCTGATAAATAATTGCGGAGATGGTTTACGGGATATCTTGCGGAAGATACTGTACAAGAACGAACTGCATTCTTTCTACACTCTCCACAGACCATGAACATGCCGGCTTTTTCTGCACTGGTAAATCGGTTTTCTTCTGCATTTGTAAATCCCATAGTCGACTCACAACACACTGCTTGGACAGTAACTCTCTAGTCAGTCGCAAAGTACACAAGGAAGCAAACGAAACACATCGTATCTTGCAACTATTCAGGTTGAATGGCAAAAACAAGCATCGGTGAGGAAACTTTTCAAAATAAGAGATCTCGTAAACGACTCGCACAGGAATCCTGCAACAAATACCATTGAAATTCTAATTTAGCCCACCTCTAGTTTGTTAATGTCACAGGCATTTTTACTGTTAAACACGTGTATGTTTGCACAAAAAATACACTTACTAAATATTATTACTATTTGTTTACTGGTTAAAAATACGAGCTCCTGACTACCAATCCAGTCTGTGAAAACCTCACGTCAATAGCCCTTTCCATTCCCGCAATATTTGCAGTGCATGTTTTTGGTGATTCACCCCGTAAATTAATCACCAAATTTACACACTTTTTTGCATCTACCACAACTCAGAAACGTTAGTAGCTCCTCGACGATTTTACTGTAACAGTAGACTCGTACGTAGCGCACATCGCAGAAGCAAAACATGGTGGTAGAATGTAATCAGTGGATAACGTTGGCCAATACTAATTAACTTACAGTGGACTGCGTTGGCAAAAAGTAAGCTATTTTCAAACATTTTTATAGTGTTCTCGTGAAACAAAATAAAGAATCCAGTACTTTTATTTTGATTTTGAGGCAGAAGATGCCCATATCATTTCGTATATGCTACCACGAGAATGCCTTCATAAACAAATCGCAACCTCCAGGTAACCTCACTTGATCTTCAGTACACTCATGGTACCGACAGGAGCACAAAATTCATATAATGTCCTGTGAGAACATTCGCGAACACAGGTTGTAAAACAGATTTTTATGGTTCAAAGGTTGTAAAACAGATTTTTATGGTCCACTTTGTTTGTTTTAATTTTTCAAAATGACCAGTTTAGGTTCAGCATTAACCACTCTGTGATCTGGAGACAGGAATAAAACATCTATTGAACAAAAAGTACTGTACGAACTACAACGTTCGCCTTGCAGTTCAAAAATGCAGACATTTCTGTGACGTTCTCACAATTTTGCTTACCCTGAAAAAAACCACAAGTTTCAGTTACATATTCCCAAGAATAGAATTCTCTACAAACAAACAAAAATTGCTATTAATTCGGTGTGAGTATATATACTTAATCACATCTCAGAAACGGACCATAAGAATAATGTGAATTGTAACGTTGGGGCGTAGTGCCGTATACCGATCCTGCCTTGGAGGCGGTTAATTGGGAGATGTGTCTCAGAGCTGGATAGTGACAGACGGTGACGCGAGACTGCACGCGCACGTAGTTTGTGTCAGCCGATAGAGGACAATATTGGATAGGGGACTGATTTAGTTTCGATTGTGCCCACTAGAGTGCACTAAAGTAATATAATGTTTTTCATAAACCGTTCTAGTATTTTCATAAAGTGTTATTATGTCTTTTTGTGTAGGTAAAATGTTACAAACGTGTTTTAGCAGTATGAATGATGCGCGAGTGTGGTTTAAGGTTAATATGAAGATATTTGTTTAACGAATTATGTAGTAGGATTTAGTGTGGGAACATTTCGAAGAAGTATGGATATGGACAAAGGGGATTTTTGTAGAATTGATTTGTAAAGTAAGTTTATGGTAAAGTTAATTCAGGTGTAAATAACAATAGTAAATAACTTTATGCATAGGCAAAACTTCAGCATATTAGATAATTACGTCGGTAAAAAGTGCAATCATTAGGTTTACTATTTTGCGATTGGTTATTGATGAAAAGCGCGGATTGACGCGGGAGAATGTGGTTTTGCTATTGTCTATTGAGTAAACTGACCAATGGTAAAGCAATGTTCTTCGCGCGTCTCTCTCTGCTGGTAGAGAAGACTTAGAGTATTCTAGAGAAGAGCGGGAGCCTAGCCTTGAAACAGTTCAGACGTGTGTATTTGTAGTTCCGATAGAAATGAGAAGTTGCCGCATCCAGCACTGTTTCATACATCAAAAGTGTTGTAAAGTGACGGCATAATAATTCCGATGGGTGTGTAGAAATTGCGGAATTTTTAAATGAATTTTGTGACGAGAAAAGACATGTTCCACGTGGCGTATTGAGCAGGTCGGTGGATAAAAACGTTGACTGCTTTGGTACCGACAGACTTAATATTTGGCGAGCATTATCAATCAAAAACAATCAGAATTTTTGTAGCTATTACGTTTTTGGGAAATGCAACACCATAAACTTGCTGACGTGAGTGAAAGGGATTATGAGTGACTGTGTTAAGACTAGCATGGGCTTGGGAGTGATACTTGTTCACCTAAGTTTCAGAATATATTAACTGAGGACAAAATTTCCAACCTTTCATTTGTGTGAAAACTTTCTCCCGAAACGTAGATTAGTGACTTAAATTGCAGCCTGGTTCACGTAGAAGTACAGTAGGTTTCACTCGGCTTTCCTACTGATGATCTGCTGAGTCAGTGTTCACAAGTAGGTGCAGTTCCGTCGTAAAGGGACGGAAAGAACCGCGCCGCCGCAACGTAGCATTAAAATTGGGCTGATATGTTGGGGTGGTTAATCTCGTAAACGACACAATAAGGTACATTTTGGTACATTTGATGTTTGTTGGTATGGTACAATCGCGGCGTTATATTTAGTAAGACTAACTGGATCTATGGATCTGCGGATGCTTCACGTTGAACTGAAACCGGTCATTTTAAAAAGATAAAGCAGCCAAGATGGATAACAAAGAAAATCGGCTTTAGAAGCACACAATGCAAAAGATTGTTCTTCAACGTATGTTTTTTGAACGCGCTGTACAGCAGCGTAGCTAGAACGTAGTCGATATTCACGATGAGCTGGTGCTCGCTACCACGGCGTGAAGCCCTGAGAGCCCTCAGAAGACCCTCAACGCCATAAGACACTTCACACAGATTGTTGTCCCACTTGGCCTGGCCCGCTGCGGTCGAAGAAAGGGTAAACTGTCAAATGAGTCGTTGCAAAAGACGTTTACGAAAAACTTCAGAGACATCGACAGCAGTAGCGATTATAAACAACTATATACTCGTCAGACAAGTCCATCTCAGTAGCTGCACTGTTAGCGCGGATGACTGCTAACGAAGGGGCCCGGGCTCGATTTCCGGCCGGATCGGAAATTTTCTCCCCTCGAGGATTGCGTGTTGTCCTCACGTTCGTTTCGTCATAATTGACATTCCAGTGTTGAGATAGCTGTATAGGCACATCCCGAAAGACAATAAATTTTAAAAGCGTTGTCTGGCTGTCCGTTTAAACAGACATAGCGCACAGCGAGTCTATCACAAGGCGTTCTGTAATAAACGTGTGATTCCGTCATTCCTCGATGTCATTTTGTATCCTGTTTTCGGCTTCCTGTGGTTTACTCTGTCTGTACTGTGTGGACAATGTGCTAACCGTTGTTCACTGAGTATTCGTTATTTTTCTTCCATTCACATTTCTTCTTGTAGCTACTAGTACATATAATACATAATACATATTTTTCTACAGCGCGTAGCTTTTCTTCTGAGTAGTTGAGAAGATGAGCATTCGAAAATTTCAGGAAAGAACACAAAAATCAGTGTCTTTCAAGGGGGAGTATCCTCTACGCACAAAAACTATGATTAACAACAGAGCAATAGAAGAGTTCAAATATTTTAATTATTTAGGTTGTGACATCACTTTTGAGAATGCGAGGCCTACGAGAAAAACAGGCTGCGGCCCTTACGTCATAAAGGTAGGCCTGCGCTCGCTCAGCTCAGCAGACAAACTACGTTTCTACACGTTCTAGCTCGTAACTAGGTGAGTCCAGAAGAAGTTGCAATCATCGGCAGTACGTACACTCCCAGCTGCGAGTTAACAGATTAGAAACGCATTTTGTCTGCTGAGCTAAGCGAGCGAGCGAGTTCAGGCCAACTCTCGTGAAATACGCGCCCCGACCTGTCTTTCTCGTGGGCCTCGTAAGTATGACGTAGAAATAAAGAAGAAAGTAGCAAAATTTGAGAATAAACATGTGGAACAATAAACGGATGTCTAAATAATTAAGCGAGGGAAAGAAACCAGACTAAAATTTTGGGAGACAGTGGCAGTTCCAGTGCCTGTTTACGGAAGTGAAATCACCTAAGTATTTCAAATATTCTGAATTACCTCGAAGGAAACCATTTATTGTCACATAGTCAGCACAGATTTGGAAAACATCGCTCATGTGAAACGCAACTAGCTCTTTATACACATGAAGTAATGAGTGCTATTGACAGGGGATGTCAAATTGATTCCTTTTCTTTTCTTTTTTTTTCTTTTTTAAATTACCGGAAGGCTTTCGACACTGTTCCTCACAAATGTCTTCTAAGCAAACTGCGTGCGTATGGAATATCGCCTCAGTTGTGCGACTGGATTCGTGATTTCCTGTCATAAAGGTCACAGTTCATAGTAGTAGATGAAAAGTCATCGACTAAAACAGAAGTAATATCCGCCGTTACCCAAGGAAGTGTTATAGGCCCTCTATTGTTCCTGACCTATCTTACCGACGTAGGAGACAATCTGAGTTGCCGTCTTAGATTGTTTGCAGATGATGCTGTCATTTACCGTCTTGTAAGGTCATCAGATGACCAAAACGAATTTCGAAATGATTTAGATATGATATCTGCATGATGCGAAAGGTGAATAAAGAAAAGTGTGAAGTTATTGACATGAGTACTAAAAGAAAACCGCCCAATTTCGATTACGCGATAAGTCACACAAATCATAGAGCTGTAATTTCAACTAGAAACTTAAGGATTACAATCGCATATAACCTGAATTGGAATGATCACAAAGATAATATTCAGGGTAGAGCAAACCAAAGACTGCGTTTCATTGGCAGAACACATAGATCATCAGGTGGGATTGACGGATGGCATGGAAATTGTTGAAAGAAGGGTGGCTCGTTTTGTATTATCGCGAAATGGAGGCAATAGTGCCATGGACGTGATACGTGGATTAGAGTGGCAATTATTAAAACAAAGGCGTTTTTCGTTGCGGCGGGATCTTTTCATGAAATTCCAATCACCAGTTTTCTCCTCCGTTTGTGAAAACTTCCTACAAAGGGGGAAGTGATCATGACGATAAAATAAGAGAAATCAGGGCTCGCACATAAAAATTTAAGTTCTCGTTTTTTTTTCCGCGCGCCGTTCCAGAATGGAACGGTAGAGAGACAACTTGTAGGTGGTTCAAATGGCTCTGAGCACTATGCGACTTAACTTCTGAGGTCATCAGTCACCTAGAACTTAGAACTAATGAAACCTAACTAACCTAAGGACATCACACACATCCATGCCCGAGGCAGGATTCAAAATATTCAAATGTGTGTGAAATCTTATGGGCCTTAACTGTTAAGGTCATCAGTCCCTAAGCTTACACAGTACTTAACCTAAATTATCCTAAGGACAAACACACACACCCATCCCCGAGGGAGGACTGGAACCTCCACCGGGACCAACCGCACAGCCAATGACTGCAGCGCTCTGCTAATCCCGCGCGCAGGATTCGAACATGCGACCGTAGGGGTCGCTCGGCTCCAGACTGTAGCGCCTAGAACCGCACGGCCACTGCGGCCGGGTTTGTAGGTGGTTCATTGAATATTCTGCCAGGCACTTTATTGTGAATAGCAGAGTAATCACGTAGATGTAAACGTGGGATATATGTAAACGTCAAAAAAGTCGCGTACACGCAGCGCAGATGCGATTTCGAACACCCAAAACTTCAGCTGTTATACACTCAGATTGGTAGCAAACGTTTTATGTCGACAGAGCATCAACCGAAACACCAATTTAGTCCATGCTATGTGCTGTCGGCCAATAGAACTTGAATAAACGATAATTAAAAGTAACGCAAGAGTTACGGAGCAAGGAAAACCGTATCTGTCAATGACTGATTCGTAAGTCTTCCGTGGGTGAGTTGGTAGAGCGTGCAGTCTTTGTACCGCATTCAAACAACGTTGGTGACAATTGTTTTCGCCTGTTTACGCTTCAAATTGATATATCAGAGGGCGCATGGAACTGTTGTATGGGAGAACATTTTCTTGACATGTATAAGTACTTTTCGGAGTTTCTGACAATGTTTCTTGACAGTGTGCTTTTGCTTCGTTAGTTGAACGTTATGTACTTCTTAGTGATCTTATTATTTTGTTTATTACCACTATTATTATTATTGTTATTTTTTGCCCGCATGGATGGCGGTACCTGGGTCTGCTCCTGTGATCTGCAAAGTAGGCTGAATGCAGGAAGCGAGTAGGAGCAGGAGAGGTGAAGCACTTCGGGGTTCCGTGTAAAATTAAAGATGTTAACTATAGCAAAAATAAGTTAGTAAATCGTTACATAACTCTGCGATGACGAGCACGTAGGTGCGAAGTCGTATTCCCGCCGTAAGTAGTACAAAGTCTCAATAGCAAGCCAACACACCCTGAAAATAAAGCGATATTTCCAGGTCGTCTGCTCGAGATGAAATGAGCAGAAAGCAAAGCGGCACTCATTGAGCTCCACAGCGTCGGCTAGAGGGCGCTGTGGTCGGCGTAGTTTGTCCGCTCTCGTGTAAGGCTCAAATGGCTCTGAGCACTATGGGACTTAACTGCTGTGGTCATCAGTCCCCTAGAACTTAGAACTACTTAAACCTAAATAACCTAAGGACATCACACACATCCATGCCCGAGGCAGGATTCGAACCTGCGACCGTAGCGGTCGCGCGGTTCCGGACTGTAGCGCCTAGAACCGCTCGGCCACTCCGTCCGGCTCTCGTGTAACGTGTCAGGCAAATCCAACACCTTCCATGAAAAACCTGACATGATAAGCAAATCCAGTAGTATGTCACATAGCTCCGAATAAATCGTGACATTAAATTAACCAAAGTAATACGAGTAACGAGTGAGCAAATGGAATACCACAGACTAGCACAAGAATGCCTAAATGCATGTCATACCTTCCCACCGTGAGACAGACGCAGTTCCGAGGGGAGAAACGAGAGCAGAAGCCGAGAGCAGAACCGTGTTAAGCTAGAAGGCCCTACGGTAAGGGACGGAAACCCACGTCGCCAGCTAACCACCACGTTAACCCCCCCAGCCCATGTTGAAAGCTAGAGCCCTCCAGAAGAACAGTATAGATCTTACGATAACACTAATAGGGCCACACCAGCCGGAAGTTTTAGCGTGAGACTTTTTCGTGTCTCTGTTATGTTGCAAACGTTAAAAACATTGCCCCATCACGAAAAGTAACCGCCAGGACCACCCCCCAGCTCATGTTAAAAGATAGAGCCCTCCAGAAGAACAGTATAGATCTTACGATAACACTAAAAGGGGCACACCAGCTGCAAGTTTTAGCGTGAGACTTTTTCGCGTCTCTGTTACGTTGCAAACTTTAAAAAAATTGCCCCACCACGAAAAGTATAACGTTTCTGATTGGATAGACAGAATTTTTGTAGGCGGAGCTTAAGGTTAACACTGAGACCCTGATTGGTTAGATGAAAACACAGCCAGACAGTTTTTTTTAAACCAACTTCGGTAAATTGCAGTAAGGAGAAATGAGAAAAGAGTTGCTTCCGAGACGGCGAGCTGGATGTAGCTGCGCCGGCCACCGCCCCCTGACGAACACCGACAAGGTAATGAACGCACGCGATGCCGCATTTTTGAGCGCATAATGCTTCACTCAGAACTGCAGAAGTCTCATCTATTACATCCCCTTTTTACGTAATACTAGTGTCGATCGTCAATTGAAGCTCATGGTATTCACATTTGCTACGTAAGCTAACATCTGAAACGTGATGATTTTTCTGTTTTATAATTATTGAGAAGCCACATCAGCCACTGTAATTTACGACAAGTTAGATAAGTAATTAAAGATAAGTGAGGGTCACTGTAGACCATTTTGATAGTTTTCTCTTTTGTGAAACTTAATTTAAACCTAGATTATAGATGTGATATGGCATAGGTCATCCTTCGATCCATTATATAACTTGGAAACCCATTCATGGAATATTCGTTCACATTTTTGTTGAACTCAGTTGGTTTTTATCATCCTGTATTAAAGCATTTCCTTTTATCAGTAGTGCAATTTATAAACAATGTTTTGTAAGTAGAATGAAATTTCCAATGGTAAACTTAACTGCTTTTTCGAAGTTATTTTACCAACTAACTAAAAATAGGAAAGCCTTGAACCCCTTCCACTAAATTTAGTTAGTATTAAGATTCTTTTACAGGAAGTGCAGTGGAGCTGACGCTGAAATCATTAAGTATTTGGTTATATCGTCGCTAGTTTCACTGAACTCTAGATGTCATGTGTGGCCAGGATGACCCCCCAGCTGCAGCGATAGATAGTAAGAAAGTATTCAATAGAAAGTGAGACATTCTGGCAGAGACAATTGCATAATTAAGTTATGAATTTTAATATTGTTAGAATTAAGTTTTCCCTCCAATGCAAGCGCACAGGTGACGGATACATCGTTGACAAATTGGTTCTGATCCAACAAGTAAGTGAATTGATTGTCAAGTCGTGTGTGCAAAAAGTTTATGAAACGCGTGAGATCGTATGAGCGCATGTTGACGCGAAGTAGGGCGCGTGAATTGCTTTTAAAACAGAAAATAAGGGTTTCGGAAAGATTAGCAATGTCAGATCGAGACCTTGACCGAATTGAGGTGGAGACCCAACATGAAGATGGACAGAGAATAGAGGACAGTACAACAGACGATTCAGTATCGCGAGAAATACGACAGATAACGCAGCATAACGAGGATAATGTACGCCAAGGCACAGAAAACCTAGGTCAGCATACGACAGAGGAGCAGGGAAGTAGAGGGACAGCCGATGAGGATTCTAACTTACGTCTTGAATACGTAGAACCCATAGTACAAGTAATCAGAGCTCCCTCACCACAGAGTATAAGGAATTCGAGCAGAAACGTGTCACCGCACAGTTCAATGCAATCGGTTGCAAACCAACACTTGGGCGAAAACACAGAGCGTAGGACGTCGGAAGAAAACGCAATAGGACCCACCAATCTGGCAAAACTATTACAATTAACGACTGAAACCATGACAAGACAAAATAAAGAAATTGCGAACCAAATTAAAATTCAGAATGCAGAAACGACGAAACAAATTGCAGAAACCACGAGACAAATACGTGAGATTAAAGAACAAAACAAAAAAATTCAGTTACACCTAAGTCATATTGAAGACGAGGCTAAAGAATATCGAGAAGTGATAGGACGCTTAATAACAGGTCACAATCAATTGAGAACAGACATTGACAAGGTACAAGCGGACGTACAAGCATTGCGTAATGACATACAGGAGGAGATCAAAACATTACGTAACAACACCCAGGGAGAAGTAAAGAAACTAGAGAAACAGATAAACGTAATTACTAGACAAGCAGCAGGTACAGCGCGTGAAATTGTTGAAAACAGTGTGTTACGCAAACGTATCACAAAAGCAGCGCTGTAAAGATATGATAACCGCATAGTCAAAATAGAAGTGCAAACGAAGTGACAATTTCAGAAATTGCGAACAGAGTTGATGCAAACCATTGAAGAGCGTGGTGATCAGGATCGAACAAGCACTGAGTCTGCAACCACACCCGTATCTGTAACAGCACCGGAAAAACAATCAATTAACGAAGATATCATGCATTTTCGATTCCAATCACAGGCGGAAAGTAACATACGTGAAATCAGACAGCCTGCACAGCAACAAACACGTTTCGAAATTCTTGATGAACAAACGGCACCACAAACACATGCAGAACCACAAACGAATGTTTCAAGACAGTTAGGATCGTGCAATGAAGCGGCAAGGTTAGCCAGACAAGATACTCAACCAATACGTGACAATGGAAAGCCAGGTCGCGAAGAGTACAGTGCAATGCATTCAGCTAGCTACACGTTTACAACGGATGGAAGAAAATTACTGCATACCACTCCAACGATACTACGCAAGGGTACGCGAAAGTTACAGTGGACAATATCCAATGGATCTACCACAACCGGAAAGAACGACGGCAGAAATGATCAGAAACGAAAGTGGCGAAGAATCGCAAATTTCATATGGAACTACGACTAAGTACGATAACGATCATTTCCTCACAGTCAGAAAATTTCAACACTTTCAAGAAGGAAACTCATTACATCCACGAACTTTTATTGATCAATTCCGAGTAGGATTACCAGAACACTGGACGCTAGCACACAAATTTGATTTTATATGTGCACACATGTCAGGAACAGTCGCAGAAACCATGCAGAATGTTGCAGCGACATGCCGATCGTACGAAGATTTCAGAGAGAAGTTTCTCTCACGATATTGGTCCAGTAAAGCAGAGAACAGAGTGAAGTACGAATAATTACAAAACCCATATTTTGAAAATTCAGGAGAGAAGAATCCCGTGAAATTTTTCGAATTAATGGCAAAGAAAAATCAATGCTTAGATGTACCATACAGTGACGGAGAGTTGATTAAATTATGCGCGATGAAGTTACCATTTAAATACCAGCAATCATTGGTAGGTCGCGGAGGCAATGACATCGAAGCATTTAAAGGTATTCTAAGTGAACTAGAGTTCATATTTTCGGAAGATGACGCAAGAAAATGACGAAGCGCACATGAAAACGAAAGCAAAAAGCGGTGGAATCCACAAGACACACTACGAAGAAACAATAATTACGAACCACGTGATAACTTCGCACTAAGAAACGACAATAGATTTCAACAAAGAACCGGTTATGTATTTAGAAAAGAATATGGCAATAACTATAATTCACCCAGGAACGGCAACAACTAATACAGAGGGAATAACGACAACCGGAACGGGTATTGGAGCGCCAATAGACCGACAAATTATCAACAAAGAAACCAATATCAACAAGCGGAGCAAGAAAAGAGAATACAGATAGAAGAGATGGAGGTAAGACCACCAAACCCCGAAAAACGTTCGAATTGACAGCTAAGCGCCCATGCCAAAGGGAATGACGCACCGACCCAGGACAATTGCAGCACCTTGAACAGAGAAGTAAATACCTTATCACGAGAAGAGAAGAAGGAAGAAACAAATCCGCAGGGACCAGATGAAAACGAAGACAGGAAAATAACAATATCATGTTGGGAGGAAATTAATTGGGAGAATACTGACGAGGAAGATGAATTACCAGAGGCATGCACAACGAATGTAGGAGGAAAGGACGAAGTAATGAGTATTGCAGAGCTATTTGAGATGGAAACAAGGGAAAGCCAATTCAATGAGGATAATGCGCAGTCGACAGAAGTTGAAAATAAGTTACTAGTGGGCACAAAATCCAACTTATATAATGAAGGAAGTTATAAAGCGATAATTAGAGCATTTAGATTCGTTTATGTGGATGTAGCGACGAAGAAGGAGAAGATAGACGAGGATGAGGGGAAAGTAGAGGATGTTGAAGAAAGCGTAAATGAAGGAAGAAATAGAGAAGAGGAAATAAAAGAGAGAGAAGTAGCAGTCGAAGCTCATCCTACAGAAAGTTCGAATACACAAGGGGAATTCCTGAAAAGACTCATGTATGATTCAGTGGAGAATTCGTTGATGCAAGAAGAAGAAGAACAGAACCAACCCTTTCAAATTCAACCAATAGTGAAGGCCATGGTAAAGCATGTCCCAGTCAGTATTGTAATTGATAGCGGAAGTGAACTGACTGCGAACTCAGAAAATTTATTCATGCAGTGTAATGCCAATGAGGAATTGCCAGTTCTGAAAACATGTAAGATTAAGGTAAGAGGTCCTATCAGAAACAATGCTGCGGAAGTTACGAGACCGACAAGGTTAACTCTTTCGTGTCAAGGTCAAAAGATCGAAGCCAACTTCGTGATTATACCTAAACTAACCGTAGATTTGATTATAGGTGCAGATTTTTTAAATAAGAGACAAGCGATAATACATATGGGGAAAGGTAGTGTAACAGTCAGGAATGTCACACTTCTCTTCGAGCAAAAGCTAAAATTAGAAGAAATACCAGTTATAAACAAACAATTAAGAATGATGCGAGATAAAGAATAAAGAGGATGAAGAATTAGAATGGTATGCACAAAAGGGGGAATCGCTTCAACTCATGTTAGAAGTCCATAAAGAAATCGACGAAAAATTGCTAAAAGTTCAAGGAATTTCGGAACACAGTAAAAGATAATTAGAGGGTATTTTACGAGATAAAGCAGAGGTGTTTTTACCTAAGACTGGCAGTATTAAACACTTTCAGTACAAGTTTGAAGATTAATTTTATTACTGGTAAATAATCAGTACAATATTTCAAGATTATGTTGCAGATAAGATCATCAGGAGAAAGAAGAATGCAGAGAGAGGAAGGTGGGAAAAAGAAAGTAGTTTCAATAAAAACAAAAACAAAAATAACACCAATAGTACCATAGATTAAGGTGAAGGTAAAAAAATGTAGATTGTCTAACAGCATGAAATACTAAAACGCAATACACCACGACACTACACAAAAATAAAAAACCAATTTGAGGATTCTTGTAGAAGTCTCAAATTATCTTAGAATTGTAACATGGAAAGGGCGCCGAAATTTGTAAAGCTTTTTAAGAACAATGTAGGTACTAGGCATATGTTAGGTGATTATAAGTAAAACTTTTTGTAAGAACCATTGTAAAAACTCCAGCAAATACCAGATGCAATGACCCACAAGTTGCAATGTGAGAAGTATCAAGAAAGGAAAGGACGTAATTAGCAAGACATGATTCCTACAAGGCAGAAGTGTCAAGAGTAGGGAAAGGACAGCAAGACCAACTGAGGGCCCTTGTATCTGATGTGGGCAGTAAATCTGCCCACTAAGCGGAACCCTGCTGGGACAGAACACGGAACCACAGAGTGGCGGAACCCTGCAGAGACACGACAGGACACCAAACGCCAGAAGTGTCCCGGAACGTACCCACTCAGCAGAGCGAGCAAAAAACGGCCCATCAAGAAGACCACTTGGGCAAGCCACCACTGGCAAAAAAAAAAAAAAAATTGTAAAAGTCACACTACTGCTATTAAACAGCACGCTGATGTATGAAACTAAAGAAAACTTCCACAAAGCAAAAGTGACACGCCCAAACAATTTTTCAAACTGTTACTAAGAGGAGAACTTCAAAGCGACTAGTTATCAATAAAAATTTCCAAATCCTGCCCAGAGAAGAACCAAGAAGCAAGTAAGAAGCGGAGAAAAAGCAGGAAGAACAGAAGTTGAAGGTTTGCAAGATTGAGACCAAGAATGAAGATGGGTGAAGACTAGACGACATACCTTCTCAGATCCCTATCCCATTGTATACTAGTCGCCTGCGAAGTATTACAACGAAAAACGATCGCTTTCAGCGACACATAACGATGACTTTCATGCATACAAAGCCAGTAAACCACCAGATTCTGCACTCACAGCCTCATTCCATTATGGGACTTCCACAACAGCAACACACACTTGCAAAGCCAACAAGGATCGACGAACGAAGCTGTACATAAAATACCTGCCCACATCCATCTCGCTCAAGTCCACCATCTTTGTGCAAAAACATTCGCCAACCTCATGCTTAAACATTTATAAGATTGTGTGAATGTGTGAAATCAAATTATGTGATGTAGGAATTGTGCAAAAGAAATGTGTGAAAAACTAAATAAGTTAAGCACACCAGACAGCTAATAAACTACAAAATAACAGTCATGACTATAGACTTAAGTAAAAAATAGACTATCGATAAAAATAAGTCATTAGTTCTGAAATGGACAGTATATAAAGAAAAAAAGTAAGGCATAATAAACACTAAAACTATATGCCTCTTATTTTCTCCTCATAAAAATAAAAGAATAAATATGTTTTACTTATTAAATAATTCTTATTTGTTAGTGTAACATGAGTGTCTAGAAACAAAACCATTTTACTTGTACATGATATTTAGAAAATGCGTTAGGAATACATTTTACTTAATTACTACATTTATAAAAAAAAATATTTCTAAGAAAATCGATGTGAAAGACTCCTCACTTTCGATAACAAACTTCTTAAAAAACAAACTTTACACTTAAATAAAGAAAGAAAATAATTAAAAAATAAAAGTTATAATTAAAAATATTCTTCTCTTGTCAACATAGACATATTTTTGAGAATAATGTGGAAGAATACAGAAATATGAGTTAGTAATACAAACTAGCATAGAACAAGAATAACGTGGCTGAACGGTAGGAAACAGAGTTTAGATAAAGGAATAATTTTTGACTGACTTAAACAACGATTCAGTCATTGCCTAAATTCAGTGCAAAAATTAAGTTTGAAGGGTGGTGATACGTAAGGTGTCAGGCAAATCCAACACCTTCCATGAAAACCCTGACATGATAAGCAAATCCAGTAGTATGTCACATAGCTCCGAATAAATCGTGACATTAAATTAACCAAAGTAATATGAGTAACGAGTGAGCAAATGGAACACCACAGACTAGCACAAGAATGCCTAAATGCATGTCATACCTTCCCACCGTGAGACAGACGCAGTTCCAAGGGGAGAACAGAAGCCGAGAGCAGAACCGTGTTAAGCTAGAAGGCCCTATGATTAAGGGCCGGAAACCCACGTCGCCAGCTAACCACCAGGATCACCCCCCAGCCCATGTTAAAAGCTAGAGCCCTCCAGAAGAACAGTATAGATCATACGATAACACTAAAAGGGCCACACCAGCCGCTAGTTTTAGCATGAGATTTTTTCTCGTATCTGTTACGTTGCAACGTTAAAAACCATTGCCTCACCACGAAAAGTATAACGTTTCTCATTAGATAGGCAGAATTTTTGTAGGCGGAGCTTAAGGTTAACATTGAGACCCGGATTAGTTAGATGAAAACACAGCCAGACAGTTTTTTTTAAACCAACTTCGGTAAATTGTAGTAAGGAGAAGTGAGAAAAGAGTTGCTTCTGAGACGGCGAGCTGGATGGAGCTGCGATGGGCGCCGCCCCCTGACGAACACCGACAAGGTAATGAATGCATGCGATGCCGCATTTTTGAGCGCATAAGGCTTCTCTCAGAACTGCAGAAGTCTCATCTGTTACATCCCATTTTTACGTAATTCTAGTGTCGATCGTCAATTGAAGCTCATGGTATTCACATTTGCTACATAAGTTAAAATCTGAAGCACGATGACTTTTCTGTTATATAATTATTGAGAAGCCACATCAGCCACTGTAATTTACGACAAGTTAGATAAGTAATTAAAGATAAGTGAGGGTCACTGTAGACCATTTTGATAGTTTTCTCTTATGTGAAACTTAATTTAAACCTAGATTATAGATGTGATATGGCAAAGGTCATCCTTCGATCCATTATAGAACTTGGAAACCCATTCATGGAATATTCGTTCACATTTTTGTTGAATGCAGTTGGTTTTTATCATCCTGTATTAAAACATTTCCTTTGATCAACAGTGCAATTTATAAACAATGTTTTGTGAGTAGAATAAAATTTCCAATGGTAAACTTAACTGCTTTTTCGACGTTATTTTATCAGCTAACTTAAAATAGGAAAGCCTTGAACCCCATCCACTAAATTTAGTTGGTATAAAGATTCTTTTACAGGGAGTGCAGTGGAGCTGATGTTGAAATCATTAAGGATTTGGTTATATCATCGCTAGTCTCACTGAACTCTTCTGAACTCTACATGTCATGTGTGGTCTGGCGTCTCCTTACCAGGAACAGGTCCCAGGTTCAAGCTAGTCAATTCCCTAAAATACACGCTCAGATTGTCGTTGCGCGAAATTGGTAGGGAGACACGACATAGAACAACAGTTAGACTCGTAGTCTTAACCTACGAGCGTGCACCTACGCTGTGGCATCGCAACCATCGATACCATATTATTATTATAGATCCCGCACGTGTAATGCAGTTGTTTCTTTGTATATCTCTTCTGACTGTATATTCTGTGAAACTACACTACCGACCATTATACTTTCTACACCAAGAAGAAATTCAGATGATAAACGGGTATTCATTGGACAAATATATCATACTAGAACTGACATGTGATTACATATTCACGCAATTTGGGTGCATAGATCCTGAGAAATCAGTACCCGGAACAACCACCTCTGGCCGTAATAACGGCCTTGATACGCCTGGGCCTTGAGTCAAACAGAGCTTGGATGGCGTGTACAGGTACAGCTGCACATGCAGTTTTAACACGATGCCACAGTTCATCAAGAGTAGTGACCGGCGTATTGTGACGAGCCAGCTGCTCGGCCACCATTGGCCAGTCGTTTTCAATTGGTGAGAGATCTGGAGAATGTGCTGCAGTCGAACATTTTATGTATCCAGAGAGGCGCATACAGGACCTGCAACATGCGGTCGTTCATTATCCTGCTGAACTGTACGGTTTCGCAGGGATCGAATGAAGGGTAGAGCCACGGGTCGTAACACATCTGAAATGTAACGTCCACTGTTCAAAGTGCCATCAACGCGAACAAGATGTGACCGAGACGTGTAACCAATGGCACCCCATGCCATCACGCCGGGTGGTAACGCCAGTATGGCGATGAAAAATACACGCTTCCAATGTGCCCTCACCGCGATGTCGTCAAACATGGATGCGACCATCATGATGCTGTAAACAGAACCTGGATTCATCTGAAAAGATGACGTTTTGCTATTCGTGCACCCAGGTTCGTCGTTACCATCGTAGGCGCTCCTGTCTGTGATGCAGCATCAAGGGTAACCGCAGACATGGTCTGCTGCAAACGTCGTCGAACTGTTCGTGCAGATGGTTGTTGTCTTGCAAACGTCTTCATCTGTTGATTCAGGGATCGAGACGTGGCTGCACGATCCGTTACAGCCATGCGGATAAGATGCCTGTCATCTCGACTGCTAATGATACGAGGCCGTTGGGATCCAGCACGGCGTTCCGTATTACCCTCCTGAACCCACAGATTCCATATTCTGCTAACAGTCATTGGATCTCGACCAACGTGAGCAGCAGTGTCGCGATACAATAAACCGCAATCGCGATAGGCTACAAACCGACCTTTATCAAAGTCAGAAACGTGATAGTAAGCATTTCTCCTCTTTCCACGAGGCATCACAACAAGGTAACGCCGGTCAACTGCTGTTTGTGTATGATAAATCGGTTGGAAACTTTTCTCATGTCAGCACTGCTCTGAAAAGCTAATCATCTGCATATCACAGCATCTTCTTCCTGTCGGTTAAATTTCGCGTCTGCAGCACGTCATCTTCGTGGTGTATCAATTTTAATGGCCAGTATTGTACAAATGTATTCTATATGTTTTCTACTTCCAAAGAAACGAAGCTTGCGTGGGCTGCCACGAGAAAATTGCTGTAAACTCCAATCCGGCCGTCAGTACCATTTATTTTTATGTAAATAAGCACGAAGAAGGGCGCTTTCTGCGGGCAGCACTCGACAGTGACAGAAGGTGCATCGACACATGTGAGGCGCGCCGTAGGCGGCCTGTCGAGGCTACTGGTGCCTCCACCATTTAAAGGTCATAAAAATGCTGTCACACATAAGACTTTCACGCATAATACAGTAAAATAAGAGTCGTCTGCAGGGTTTGCTCTCAGGACGTTTCGTACAAATAGCCGAAGCTGTGCCAACGTCCCCACGAAAGCTATGCGTTGAACTTACTCATAGTTATAATTTTCCTGTGCTCCGTAAATCAGGTCCTATTTTTAATGAAACTATCCGTCCGTTCTGCTGGCAGCAGCAGGTAGTACGAACTAAATCGGAGAACTGGTTGATACAACGTTTGGTAATGATCCGAGTGTCTGACACTTGGAGGTTTGGGTGCAAGAGCAGTAAACGGATGCACGAGAGCAGGCAGATGTAGAAAATCTTGGGAAGAGCTGGAGACAGTTAACATCCTCAACAAATACAGGTAAATGGCAGTAACTGGAATGATCAAAGCCATTTAGGAGAATATGTCAAGGAAGACAGAGGAAGCGATGGGCACCGTAACGGACAAAACAATACCAAAAACGCCTAATGCCTGAAGATGATGATAATGATGATGATAGCAACAGTGTGTAATGCATCGAGCGCCTTCGAGAAGACAAGAAAATGTCACCAATGCAGATGTCGATACTCATTTCCTTCTGGGTCTGTGGGCGACAAAAGATCTTGGAAGACATGAGCTGTTGTCGGTTCGCGCTGATGCCATTTTTCTTTTTTGGCATTTTGCCACCATCGAGTGGCGTCTTATTGCTCCCTGAGTTACTACCTGAACGAATTCCTTACTTGCCTCCGTCAGTGGCAGCAGCAGCGTTTATCGACACTGGTAATACTGTACCTTCTTTGTTGTGGCCGCTATATTTCCGTGTCGTGGTGTGTGTGGGGCAGTTGTTTGGTTGCGACGGAGCAGCGAGGAAATCTCCGAAACGTAAGGTCAGGCAACGTGATGGTGTGCCGGAGTTGGCAAAATTTTGCAGCCGTCTTCCTGTATGGTGTCCAACTTTTGAAATGATTGTAATTTATTAATGAAGTGCACCAGCGCTATCTTGTGCCTTGTGGCCGTTAATGTTCCGGTTACCTTCCCTGGTGGTTAGCGTAGTATTCCGGCAATGTGTTTTCCTCGCCGTATTGATACTGTACGGCATGGCGTGTAGTTCGACGGCTTGATGTTCTCCCTTTTCCTTTGAGTGGTTATTGTGCCTTGACTGTGTTTAGACGCCAATTATTGAGACATAGTCCTGCTGCGACGTCGTCCTCGCTGATATTTTTGGTTGTCTTCCCGTTGGTCGGGTGGAAGGGAATTGATTGGGTTGTTGGCTGGTTCTTCAGCTGTCACTAGGTCGTGCTGGGACCCAATTGATAAAGTGTAACGTTTGGCTGCCTCTCTCACCTAAACTTTTGTTAGAGTTTCCTCCTCAGGCCAACCGTTGGAATACTTCTGAACACCACTGTTCTGTTGTTTGTGATTGTGATTTTCTTTCGTCGCAAGTACTGTGCCAGGCCTTCAGCCTTGTATTAATTTTGTCTATGTTCAGTATCTGGTCTTAAGCCGAACCTTATGTGAAGTATTTTAAGATTAGGCCTTCAGCCGCGTTTTATTTAAAATTCTTTTTTGCCCTGTATCTAGGCATTTAGCCGCATTTGTTTTAAAATTTGTTGCTTTCAGCCGTAATGTGTGAATTCCTGTCAATAAGTTTTCTCTTTAATCATCTTGAATTCGTAAAATGGCCCTCAGCCGTACTGTGTTAATGCTTAAGATTTGTCTTTAATGATTTTGAATAATTGCTTGAGCCTTCAACCGTTAAGATAATTCATGTTTTCTTAATATGATTTTCTGCTGTATTGTGTAAATGCTTGTCTTTAAAGGTTGCTTTTTATTATTTTGAAATATTATTGGGCTTTCAGTCGAGGAATTAATTCAAATTTTCCTTAATACGGCTTTTAGCCGAAATTGGTAAATGCTTGCCTTTTAAAGAGTATGGTCATCAGTACAAGAAACAGACTGTCCAGTATTAAAATAGGACAATCTACCATTAGCCAAGTAAGTGAATTTAAATATTTCTGAAGCACAATAACTTAAGACTTGAGATGTCACCAGGAGGTGAAAACTCGAATTGCCATAGGCATTCAACAGAAAGAGGAGACTCTTATGTGGTAAATTAAAGGACTGAGGAAAAGGCTTGGCAAATGTTTTGTCTGGAGTGTGGCACTATATGGGGCAGAAACATGGACGCTGGGACGAGAGGATGAAAAAAGGTTAGAAGCATTTGAGATGTGGATGTGGAGGAGAATCGAGAGAATAAGCTGGATGGAAAGAGTAAGTAATGAACGAGTATGGGAAACGGCTGGTTAGAGAAGATGTCTGCTGAAGATTGTAAGAGAAAGGAAAAAGAACTGGTTGGGACATTCATTCAGAAGGGAGTGCTTGCCAGTAGATGCTTTGGAAGGATTGGTATGTGGGAGAAGACTGAGAAGAGGAAGGAGACACAAGATGATAGACGACATAAAGGGAAGAGGAAATTATGCTGAAGAGGATGGCAGAAGACCGGACAGCCTGGAGTACTGCCATGTGAAAACCTGCCTTTTGGCAGAACACTGATGATGATGATGCCTTTTAAAGAATTTCATTTTTTGATCCGAAATATTATTCGGGCCTTTAGCCGAGAAGATATTTTCATTTTACTTAAGTAAGGCCATCAGCCGTTTCCCTAATTCCTTGTCTTTTAAAAGGAATAATTTAAATCTTATTATTGAGAAGTTACTTCGGCCCTCAGCAGTGAATTGATCCTTGTTGTTTTAAAGAGAAAACGTGCATTTTGTTTTCGAGGAATAAAGTTGTGTGTTCCTGTGTAACTAACAGTAACTTATCTTGGCCCCTTTCCACAACCTGTTCTGCTCCATCCTGCGAAACCAGGTTTCAAGACATACAGAAACAGTCCTTGCTGCCACTGCAGTTTCGTGAGACTGTTACACTATTTTCTTCTATTCTTCATTCCAGCATATTTTTTTCCAAACAGGCGGATAGCCCGTCAGCTGGCCGGGGTGGGGGGCTGCAGTACGCTTCTGCCGGTCCTGCGGCCGTGTGGACAGGCGGCTACTTGGTGGTGCTCCCCGCACACTCACGCCGCTCCACTCGGCCACAGATGGTCCCCGCCCCTCCCCCTGCCATCCCATCCTCGCCCCTCCCCACACGACTCTCGCTGCCAGCCTTCCAGCCGACCACCCACTTCCGGCGGGCTTTCCGGGCGCCGCGCATTCCGGTCGAACCGTTTCCGGCGCCTCGCACTCTTCAGTAAGCAGGCTCTCGGCCAGCGCCGGTCGAGTGCGACCGCTGCTGCCTGTGGAGGGGGGCGACGCCACACGGCCACTACTTGCAGCCACTGCGGCGGCCGGCGGCTTCTGTCCCCTCCACTAGGCTTAACACTGCACTGCTCCAGTGTGCGACTGTTTCCATTTCCCTCAGCAGCCTCCGTAGCCGACGCTACCTGCTCACTTAAACAATAGAAGGTGCGTCGCAACAAACACCGAAGAGCCACACTCTGATGAAAGTGTTTACGAGGTGCGACAATAAAGTAATGAGATGTGGCAACCCTGCAGGCTTGCGTAGGCACAATATCTGTGACCATGATCTGTAAGCTGCTTCTAGTCCAAGCGGCACATCGATGCAACTGCTCAGTCATGAGTTGTGCTGTAATAAGTTAACATGTGTTTGTGTCTCTCATCACGGAAATGGGACTGCATAATACTGCGCAACGGTATGCCATTTCTTTTGCGTTAAATTGGGTGAAAACGCGACACTTTACAGTAAGCTTCAGAAGGCTTTTGGAGAGGAGGTTATGTCAAGAGCTCAAGTTTTTCGTTAGCATCGGACGGAAGTCAACCTGGTCAGGATGCGTGAACTCGTACGATCTGATCAGAGATTATCTGTGAAAATGATTGCAGAAGAACTGAACACCAATCGAGAAATGGTTTGTCTAATAATAACTGAAGATCTTGGTATAAGAAAGATTTTTGCAAAAGGTCCCCAAAAATCTGAAACCAGGACAGCGAGAAACATGGAAAAATGTGCTCACTGCTAGAGCAAAAGGAAATCAATCCAGAATTGTTGAGCCATGTTATCACTGGTGAAGAAAGTTGGTTTTCTTTTTCAGTATGATGCCGGCGTGGGTGGCCGAGCGGTTCTAGACGCTAGAGTCTGGAACGGCGCGACCACCATGGTCGCAGGTTCGAATCCTGCCTCGGGAATGGATGTGTGTGATGTCTTTAGGTTAGTTAGGTTTAAGTGGTTCTAAGTTCTAGGGGACTGATGACCTTAGAAGTTAAGTCCCATAGCTCTGAGATCCAGTTTTTTCAGTACGATCCACAGACAAAACGCCAAAGTTCGCGATGGTTCTCAAAGGGATCACCCTGACCAAAAAAATTCAAAAGTGAAATTCATGCTTTTGTGCTTCTTTTATTCCAAGGGAATTGTTCATAAAGAGTGGGTGCCTCCTGAACAAACAGTTAACCAATATTACTACAAATAAATTTTAGAAAGACTTTTTAAAGAGTTCTTCATGTCTGTGCCAACATTGCTGATAATTGGATTCTGCATCACAATAATGCGCCATTCCACACTGCTCTGTCAGTACAGCAATTTTTAACCTCAAAAGAAGTTTCAGTGCTACCACAGCAACCTTATTCCCTTTTATCTATTTCCAAGAGTCAAAACGGAGGTCAAGGGACACCATTTTCAAACAACGCAAGGTGTCCAAGAAGCTGTGACGAGGGTCTTGGAGGATAATACAGAAGGTGAGTTCCAGAAATGTTACCATCAACGTCAGAAGCGCTGGAAAAGGTGTGTGCAATTGGAAGGGAACTACTTGAAGGAGACAACACTAAACTTGACTATAACGGTAAGCAACATTTAATTTTCACATCAGTCTCATTACTTTATCGTCGCACCTCGTATTTCTCATTACTTACAATTGTGCCAGGACAAGGTGATTGGCGAGTGGAGTAGTGGTTTTTTGTGACTGAGAATGGGTTGAACTGAAACAACCTTCCTCGCCAATCCTTCAATTTAACATTTCCACCAGACCTTTGATCTTCTGAATCGGATGGGAGATAAGCTAGCCACAGGTCTAAACTGTGGGTCAGTTCCATAGATATTTCAACTGACCTGGCCCGCCAATCTGAGGCCAGTCGTTTCCCCGTGACTGACCATTAGCGAAATGATCGGCATGTCATCATGAAACTGACATATAAACCCATAAATGACGTAAAAACCAACTGCTTTTACTGAATAGTTTCTCTAAAATCGTGTGAGGAACTTTACGTGGTACAAGACGTCAGCCCGCCGTTCTACTGGAGTGGCGCGTGAGCCACGGCCTCATCTAAAGGTCAGGGACTTACCAGAACGATGGGTCTGGCAGAAACCAGCCCGTGCGTGTACCTGGCGAGAGTTCAGATCGGCAGTTCCCAGAACTGCGGTCAATGGTATGGAGGTAGTGCCCCCACTAACTGTGGGGACTGTTCGTGTACAAAAATCCTCCGGAAATATTCGTCCCCCTTCGCTAAAATCAACTCATGTGTGGACAACTATTCGGCCACCCAGACGTGCGCCGGATGTGAGAACACAACCAAGCCTCACCAGCACTGCATCGATAATGGCGACAGCACTAATCTCAGAACTGCTGAAGGAGGTGGACAAATGGAAGGTACAAGCTACTGCGTTCTGAAGCAGAGACCTGAATAACTAATGTCACATGTGGGACGTTTCCACCTTCTTGTCACTCCGACCAACACACAACTGGCTAGCAATATTTACATTTAAAACACACCACATACGGCATACAAACACGAGTACCATTCGGAAGGTAAGGTCCGATCTATCGCGAAATGGAAACGACAGTGAAAATCTGATGGCTTTGCAAAGACGTGTTGGGCAGTGTCATGTCGCTTTTTTCAGTTTTAAGGGCACAGTGAGCGCGTAAAGAGCCCTAGAAAAAGTGTCTCCCCTCAAGTGTGAGGGTGAGGGTCTGGTGAGAGATTTCGCCTGAAGCTATTCAACCCACATAACATGACTGTCATGCGCTTCACGCCCGCACTCTTTAGGGGCAATGAAGATATTTTGGATGTAAAACAAGTTTGAAGGTTGTGTCACATCTAAATCTCCTGTTTTGCAGGAGCTGTTTCACGTGGCGGCTCTCCTATTCGTGGCTCATGCGAAGCGTGGTTTCATACTCATAGTCAGTAAATCCACTCGCTCATCTATGGAGCATTGCAGTCAATCCTAGTAGAGAATGTATCAGTCTGTTGCAGCCTGTGTTGTAGTCGGACGAAAATCGTATACCACTGACTGAGGTAATCCGGAAAACGTTATCGAATCAAGCGTTAAGCAGCTGTACCATTGATTTTCGTATTGTGAAGCGGGAGATTTGAAACTGAGCCAGTCTTGAAACATATTTTATATCCCAATCACCTTAGGACATAAGGCCCTTACGAATGCTTTATCTGCTAAGCTCCTACTACACAGCCGGCCGCGGTGGTCTCGCGGTTCTAGGCGCTCAGTCCGGAACTGCGCGACCGCTACGGTCGCAGGTTCGAATCCTGCCTCGGGCATGGATGTGTGTGATGTCCTTAGGTTAGTTAGGTTTAAGTAGTTCTAAGTTCTAGGGGACTGATGACCACAGATGTTAAGTCCCATAGTGCTCAGAGCCATTTGAACCATCCTACTACACACTCTGAAGCCTATAACAAGAATGGCAGAACACCCTGCGTAACAAGCGTAAAAGGTCGCTCATTTCGGTCGGCAAGTAACAGTTTTAATTTATTCCTTCTTCTAACAAAATGTTTCAGAAACGTATTTCAGTAATATTTCAATAAAACGTATTTAAAATGACAAGGATGATAACTAAGAATAAAGGTACAAAAGGAAATTAAGGCTCAACACAGTAGCTTGTTTTATATATATATATATATATATGTGCAAGAAATATTAATTGTACGCTTTCGTGTGTTCTGATCTGTTCTGTAAGAACTTCGCCCGTCAGAATTCGATGTGATGTGTAATTGTGATATGGAAGTTGAACAATATGCCTGTATTATTAAAATATTTGCCAAACATCTAATATCAAATTCCAAGAGCCCAAAAGATAAACAGGCAAGAAGGGAAATAAGAACCCAGCTCAACGCCAAGAAAGAGTAGCCCCAAATTCTTCTAAATTTTGCAGTCCGTTCACTGAAGAGGAAGTGAGAGATGCCATTAGAAATATGATAGTCGGGAAGGCAGCTGGATTCGATGGGAAGTACTCTGAATTTCTAAAACACTGTGAACCAACAACTATCAAATGGCTTTCTAACTTCTTCTCAAACATTCTCCGCTCTGGAAATCTCCCCCATTATTAAAAAAAACCAAGCTAATACCAACCCTTAAACCGAACAAAGACCCAACAAAACTAGAAAGTTACCGCGCAATAGCCCGGTTAAGCGTTACTTACAAACTACTTGATCGACACATCTACAACAGGATTTATGAAACAATTAATAAACAAATATCCATAGAACAAGCTGGATGCAGGCCTGGTAGAAGGTGTAATGACCAAGTGTTTGCATTAAGAACCCATATTGAAAATGGATATAAGAAGAAATGCATAAGCAAAGCTGCTTTATGGGATCTATCCGCCGCCTATGACACCGTATGGTGTGAAGGCCTTCTCTTAAAATTTGTGAGCATCATTCAGTGGCGGAAACTGACAAACCAACTTAGCAGTGTGCTGAGCAACAGACTTGTCACGATTTACTCTGATAACGACAGAAGCAAAGTCTTCAAAGTAAGTGACGGACCACCTCAAGGATATGTATTGGCCCCTCTCTTTTCGACATATAAATTTATGTCCTGCCAGCCACGGCCTCAAGGAAATTCATACATGCTGATGACATCTGTTTGGTAACCCAGAGCTCCAGTTTCACCACTGCTGAAAGCACATTAACTGTCGACATGGAAATCCTGGACACATACTTCAGGAAATGGTGCCTCCGCCTAATCCCCCAGAAAACTGTTACTTCACCGTTCCATCTACGGAACAGACACTCTGACTATTAATCAGAAGTTAAACTCCGAGGCCAAACCTTGAAGTACTGCAGCACACCGTAGTGTCTCAGAATAACACTCGATAGGTCCCTAACTTTCCGACAACATCACTTCAACGTGGCCGCAAAAGTGAAGACCCGTAATAATATCATTCAGAAGCTTGCTGGTACCTCCTGGGGTTGCAGCGCTCAGACCCTAAGATCAACTGCTTTGGCACTATCATACTCTGTCGCTGAATACTGTTGTCCAACTTGGATGAACAGTGCTCACTGTAGCAAGACAGATGCGCAACTCAACCAGACAATGCGACTTATCACAGGCTGCATACGTAGCACTCAAACTGCATGGCTACCAGTTTTAAGTAACATCCAACCTCCAGCTCTGCGAAGATCAAATGCTCTCCTGAAGATCTGGAGACAAATTTAGAAGATCCCCCAGCTACCCGTACACAGCGATATATTAATAGCAGAACATCAGAGTCTGAAGTCAAGAAAACCACCTTGGCGAACTGCACAACATCTTGAAGCCTCCGACTTTAACATCAACGATGTATGGAAAAGTCAGTGGGAAGAATCGTCAGTGTTCAACGGCCATCTGCTTGAAAAGCCTTCCATGTGAGATGCAGGTTTCACACTCCCCAGACGCCAGGACAGAACCATCAACCTCATCCGAACAGGACAAGGGAACTGCGGATATCTAAAGCATAAATGGGAATGGACAATATTTCCAGATGGTGACTGTGGAGCAGGCCTGCAAACAATTAATCACTTTGTTGGTGAATGACCGAAACGAGCCTTTGGGGAATCAATAAATGACATCCACCATGCATCACCTGAAGGGCTCAACTGGATCAACAGATTTGACTTAGAAATCTAAGAACTTGTGTAATGTGTACATAGTTTAGCATAATACTTTGAATATTTGTCTGTACCTGTATTTTGCTTGTCATTTCTTACACTGTATAGTCTTAAAATTATGTATTTGATCCAAGCTCTGCATCATCATACGATAAATAATAAAAAAATAAAATTGTGTTTTACCCGATTTATTTCAAAAAGTGAGTCGCCGAGTGGTCCGCATTGATTCCAAAAATCAACATCCTTTACCAAGTCTGATGAGCCAGTTAAAAAAAAATGTTGTTGTTGTTGTGGTCTTCAGTCCTGAGACTGGTTTGATGCAGCTCTCCATGCTACTCTATCCTGTGCAAGCTTTTTCATCTCCCAGTACCCACTGCAACCTACATCCTTCTGAATCTGCTTAGTGTATTCATCTCTTGGTCTCCCTCTACGATTTTTACCCTCCACGCTGCCCTCAAATACTAAATTGGTGATCCCTTGATGCCTCAGAACATGTCCTACCAACCGATCCCTTCTTCTGGTCAAGTTGTGCCACAAACTTCTCTTCTCCCCAATCCTATTCAATACTTCCTCATTAGTTATGTGATCTACCCATCTAATCTTCAGCATTCTTCTGTAGCACCACATTTCGAAAGCTTCTATTCTCTTCTTGTCCAAACTATTTATCGTCCATGTTTCACTTCCATACATGGCTACACTCCATACGAATACTTTCAGAAATGACTTCCTGACACTTAAATCAATACTGGATGTTAACAAATTTCTCTTCTTCAGAAACGCTTTCCTTGCCATTGCCAGCCTACATTTTATATCCTCTCTGCTTCGACCATCATCAGTTATTTTGCTCCCCAAATAGCAAAACTCCTTTACTACTTCAAGTGCCTCATTTCCTAATCTAATTCTCTCAGCATCACCCGACTTAATTAGACTACATTCCATTATCCTTGTTTTGCTTTTGTTGATGTTCATCTTATATCCTCCTTTCAAGACACTGTCCATTCCATTCAACTGCTCTTCCAAGTCCTTTGCTGTCTCTGACAGAATTACAATGTCATCGGCGAACCTCAAAGTTTTTATTTCTTCTCCATGAATTTTAATACCTACTCCGAATTTTTCTTTTGTTTCCTTTACTGCTTGCTCAGTATACAGATTGAACAACATCGGGGAGAGGCTACAACCCTGTCTTACTCCCTTCCCAACAACTGCTTCCCTTTCATGTCCCTCGACTCATATAACTGCCATCTGGTTTCTGTACAAATTGTAAATAGCCTTTCGCTCCCTGTATTTTACCCCTGCCACCTTTAGAATTTGAAAGAGAGTATTCCAGTCAACATTGTCAAAAGCTTTCTCTAAGTCTACAAATGCTAGAAACGTAGGTTTGCCTTTCCTTAATCTTTCTTCTAAGATAAGTCGTAAGGTCAGTATTGCCTCACGTGTTCCAGTGTTTCTACGGAATCCAAACTGATCTTCCCCGAGGTTGGCTTCTACTAGTTTTTCCATTCGTCTGTAAAGAATTCGTGTTAGTATTTTGCAGCTGTGACTTATTAAGCTGATAGTTCGGTAATTTTCACATCTGTCAACACCTGCTTTCTTTGGGATTGGAATTATTATATTCTTCTTGAAGTCTGAGGGTATTTCGCCTGTTTCATACATCTTGCTCACCAGATGGTAGAGTTTTGTCGGGACTGGCTCTCCCACGGCCGTCAGTAGTTCCAATGGAATATTGTCTACTCCGGGGGCCTTGTTTCGACTCAGGTCTTTCAGTGCTCTGTCAAACTCTTCACGCAGTATCGTGTCTCCCATTTCATCTTCATCTACATCCTCTTCCATTTCCATAATATTGTCCTCAAGTACATCGCCCTTGTATAGACCCTCTATATACTCCTTCCACCTTTCTGCTTTCCCTTCTTTGCTTAGAACTGGGTTTCCATCTGAGCTCTTGATATTCATACAAGTGTTTCTCCTTTCTCCAAAGGTCTCTTTAATTTTCCTGTAGGCGGTATCTATCTTACCCCTAGTGAGATAGGCCTCTACATCCTTACATTTGTCCTCTAGCCATCCCTGCTTAGCCATTTTGCACTTCCTGTCGATCTCATTTTTGAGACGTTTGTATTCCTTTTTGCCTGTTTCACTTACTGCATTTTTATATTTTCTCCTTGCATCAATCAAATTCAATATTTCTTCTGTTACCCAAGGATTTCTACTAGCCCTCGTCTTTTTACCTACTTGATCCTCTGCTGCCTTCACTACTTCATCCCTCAAAGCTACCCATTCTTCTTCTACTGTATTTATTTCCCCCATTCCTGTCAATTGCTCCCTTATGCTCTCCCTGAATCTCTGTACAACCTCTGGTTCTTTTAGTTTATCCAGGTCCCATCTCCTTAAATTCCCACCTTTTTGCAGTTTCTTCAGTTTTAATCTACAGGTCATAACCAATAGATTGTGGTCAGAGTCCACATCTGCCCCTGGAAATGTCTTACAATTTAAAACCTGGTTCCTAAATCTCTGTCTTACCATTATATAATCTATCTGATACCTTTTAGTATCTCCAGGGTTCTTCCATGTATACAACCTTCTTTCATGATTCTTAAACCAAGTGTTAGCTATGATTATGTTGTGCTCTGTGCAAAATTCTACCAGGCGGATTCCTCTTTCATTTCTGTCCCCCAATCCATATTCACCTACTATGTTTCCTTCTCTCCCTTTTCCTACACTCGAATTCCAGTCACCCATGACTATTAAATTTTCGTCTCCCTTCACAATCTGAATAATTTCTTTTATTTCATCATACATTTCTTCAATTTCTTTGTCATCTGCAGAGCTAGTTGGCATATAAACTTGTACTACTGTAGTAGGTGTGGGCTTCGTATCTATCTTGGCCACAATAATGCGTTCACTATGCTGTTTGTAGTAGCTTACCCGTATTCCTATTTTCCTATTCATTATTAAACCTACTCCTGCATTACCCCTATTTGATTTTGTGTTTATAACGCTGTAGTCACCTGACCAGAAGTCTTGTTCCTCCTGCCACCGAACTTCACTAATTCCCACTATATCTAACTTCAACCTATCCATTTCCCTTTTTAAATTTTCTAACCTACCTGCCCGATTAAGGGATCTGACATTCCACGCTCCGATCCGTAGAACGCCAGTTTTCTTTCTCCTGATAACGACATCCTCTTGAGTAGTCCCCGCCCGGAGATCCGAATGGGGGACTATTTTACCTCCGGAATATTTTACCCAAGAGGACGCCATCATCATGTAATCATACAGTAAAGCTGCATGCCCTCGGGAAAAATTACGGCTGTAGTTTCCCCTTGCTTTCAGCCGTTCGCAGTACCAGCACAGCAAGGCTGTTTTGGTTATTGTTACAAGGCCAGATCAGTCAATCATCCAGACTGTTGCCCTTGCAACTACTGAAAAGGCTGCTGCCCCTCTTCAGGAACCACATGTTTGTCTGGCCGCTCAACAGATAATTTTCGGAGAGACTAAAAATATTGACACATAAAGAATATGGACAGTGAACAGCATTGAAGTGATTATACCTGAAATTTTTTCCAAAGTTTTAACGTAGCGTACATTATGGTAACCGGTAGTTAATTGTTTGAGCGATTTTCGAAGGGAATATCAGAATGTCTGGTTTCTCCGCCAATCATGTTAGCAGATACAAACATTGTTACATTTCATACGCTCATTAATTTGCCTGTTGCTATGCGGAATAAGATTATTCATATCAGAATCTGATTAATCCAGCTGGAAATAAACCGAGTTCTCAGTTTCAGCATGGACTTGGATAATCATCGAACAGCTTGTTGAGTAGCCGTACATCGTGAGTTTTTCTACGATTCGCAAGCATTTTCAAGCATTTTTTCTTATGCTTCATCCAAAGTGATAACGAATGCCGTGTGTGCTTGGGTTGCGGTTCTCCACGAACTACACGGACACCGCAGTGCCCACAAATACGATAACTAACTCATCATATTGAGCAAGAAAGCAAGAACTTCATACATAGAATTTCACTGCCGCACTACAGCTACGGCATTACAAGAAAAGCATCCGGTGCACAAGTTAGAACGACGAGAGAACGATCCTAAATTAAATAGGAAGAAATGGACAGTCTGAACATTTGAAATTACAATAGCCAATAGTAATTACAAACGCAGCCCCACCACCGGCCCTGTCATGCAGCCGCTGAGGTACGCTGCTTCGTCTCCCGCCGTGCACCATAATTACATCGTATCCTTCTTGCTCGCTCTCAGATGTGTTCTTCACTAACTAAATTGGAATCCATTGCATGCCGGTGGTGGACAGCGACTGTTGAATATTCAGAAGTAAGGAAGGAAGGCAGTCTGCCACAGAATCCGTAATTTGTTTTAGACCTAGATTTCGACTATATCATTGTCATCATCGGTGCATTAGCAGAGGGAACATGTAGGTATAACCATTTCACATGTTTATGCTCTGACATGGTTATATCTATATGACTATTCAGATAAGGCACTGATGATATTGTGGTTGAAATTTAGAATTGCACTAAATTAGGGATTTTGGCCTGACTGCTGTTCTATAAATTTCAGTGTTTTTTTGCAATTCTTCCTTTTGTACGAGTTCTTTAATAATTTATGTGTACAGTTAATATTCACAGAACAAAGATTATCTCGCATCCTAGTAATCACCCTCTACATCTACATCTACAGGGTGTATCGTAATTAATAGCGGAAACGCATAAAGTTGAAAGTACACGATAATAGAAGCAAAAAAACCCTCAGTAAACATATAGTCGAAAACCTACATCTGCATCTACATACATACTCCGCAATCCACCATACGGTGCGTGGCGCAGGGTACCTAGTACCACAACTAACATCTTCTCTCCCTGTTCCACTCCTAAACAGAACGAGGGAAAAAATGACTGCCTATATGCCTCTGTACGGGCCCTAATCTCTCTTATCTTACGTTTGTGGTCTTTCCGCGAAATATAAGTTGGCGGCAGTAAAACTGTACTGCAGTCAGTCTCAAATGCTGGTTCTCTAAATTTCCTCAGTAGCGATTCACGAAAGGAACACCTCCTTTCCTCTAGAGACTCCCACCCGAGTTCCTGAAGCATTTTCGTAACACTCGCGTGATGATCCAACCTACCAGTAACAAATCTAGCAGCCCGCCTCTTAATTGCTTCTATATCCTCCCTCAATCCGACCTGATAGGGATCCCAAACGCTCGAACAGTACTCAAGAATAGGCCGTATTAGTGTTCTATAAGTGATCTCCTTTACAGATGAACCACATCTTCCCAGAATTCGATGTGATGTGTAATTGTGATATGGAAGTTGAACAATATGCCTGTATTATTAAAATATTTGCCAAACATCTAATATCAAATTCCAAGAGCCCAAAAGATAAACAGGCAAGAAGGGAAATCAGAACCCAGCTCAACGCCAAGAAAGAGTAGCCCCAAATTCTTCTAAATTTTGCAGTCCGTTCACTGAAGAGGAAGTGAGAGATGCCATTAGAAATATGATAGTCGGGAAGGCAGCTGGATTCGATGGGAAGTACTCTGAATTTCTAAAACACTGTGAACCAACAACTATCAAATGGCTTTCTAACTTCTTCTCAAACATTCTCCGCTCTGGAAATCTCCCCCATTATTAAAAAAAACCAAGCTAATAGCAACCCTTAAACCGAACAAAGACCCAACAAAACTAGAAAGTTACCGCGCAATAGCCCGGTTAAGCGTTACTTACAAACTACTTGATCGACACATCTACAACAGGATTTATGAAACAATTAATAAACAAATATCCATAGAACAAGCTGGATGCAGGCCTGGTAGAAGGTGTAATGACCAAGTGTTTGCATTAAGAACCCATATTGAAAATGGATATAAGAAGAAATGCATAAGCAAAGCTGCTTTATGGGATCTATCCGCCGCCTATGACACCGTATGGTGTGAAGGCCTTCTCTTAAAATTTGTGAGCATCATTCAGTGGCGGAAACTGACAAACCAACTTAGCAGTGTGCTGAGCAACAGACTTGTCACGATTTACTCTGATAACGACAGAAGCAAAGTCTTCAAAGTAAGTGACGGACCACCTCAAGGATATGTATTGGCCCCTCTCTTTTCGACATATAAATTTATGTCCTGCCAGCCACGGCCTCAAGGAAATTCATACATGCTGATGACATCTGTTTGGTAACCCAGAGCTCCAGTTTCACCACTGCTGAAAGCACATTAACTGTCGACATGGAAATCCTGGACACATACTTCAGGAAATGGTGCCTCCGCCTAATCCCCCAGAAAACTGTTACTTCACCGTTCCATCTACGGAACAGACACTCTGACTATTAATCAGAAGTTAAACTCCGAGGCCAAACCTTGAAGTACTGCAGCACACCGTAGTGTCTCAGAATAACACTCGATAGGTCCCTAACTTTCCGACAACATCACTTCAACGTGGCCGCAAAAGTGAAGACCCGTAATAATATCATTCAGAAGCTTGCTGGTACCTCCTGGGGTTGCAGCGCTCAGACCCTAAGATCAACTGCTTTGGCACTATCATACTCTGTCGCTGAATACTGTTGTCCAACTTGGATGAACAGTGCTCACTGTAGCAAGACAGATGCGCAACTCAACCAGACAATGCGACTTATCACAGGCTGCATACGTAGCACTCAAACTGCATGGCTACCAGTTTTAAGTAACATCCAACCTCCAGCTCTGCGAAGATCAAATGCTCTCCTGAAGATCTGGAGACAAATTTAGAAGATCCCCCAGCTACCCGTACACAGCGATATATTAATAGCAGAACATCAGAGTCTGAAGTCAAGAAAACCACCTTGGCGAACTGCACAACATCTTGAAGCCTCCGACTTTAACATCAACGATGTATGGAAAAGTCAGTGGGAAGAATCGTCAGTGTTCAACGGCCATCTGCTTGAAAAGCCTTCCATGTGAGATGCAGGTTTCACACTCCCCAGACGCCAGGACAGAACCATCAACCTCATCCGAACAGGACAAGGGAACTGCGGATATCTAAAGCATAAATGGGAATGGACAATATTTCCAGATGGTGACTGTGGAGCAGGCCTGCAAACAATTAATCACTTTGTTGGTGAATGACCGAAACGAGCCTTTGGGGAATCAATAAATGACATCCACCATGCATCACCTGAAGGGCTCAACTGGATCAACAGATTTGACTTAGAAATCTAAGAACTTGTGTAATGTGTACATAGTTTAGCATAATACTTTGAATATTTGTCTGTACCTGTATTTTGCTTGTCATTTCTTACACTGTATAGTCTTAAAATTATGTATTTGATCCAAGCTCTGCATCATCATACGATAAATAATAAAAAAATAAAATTGTGTTTTACCCGATTTATTTCAAAAAGTGAGTCGCCGAGTGGTCCGCATTGATTCCAAAAATCAACATCCTTTACCAAGTCTGATGAGCCAGTTAAAAAAAAATGTTGTTGTTGTTGTGGTCTTCAGTCCTGAGACTGGTTTGATGCAGCTCTCCATGCTACTCTATCCTGTGCAAGCTTTTTCATCTCCCAGTACCCACTGCAACCTACATCCTTCTGAATCTGCTTAGTGTATTCATCTCTTGGTCTCCCTCTACGATTTTTACCCTCCACGCTGCCCTCAAATACTAAATTGGTGATCCCTTGATGCCTCAGAACATGTCCTACCAACCGATCCCTTCTTCTGGTCAAGTTGTGCCACAAACTTCTCTTCTCCCCAATCCTATTCAATACTTCCTCATTAGTTATGTGATCTACCCATCTAATCTTCAGCATTCTTCTGTAGCACCACATTTCGAAAGCTTCTATTCTCTTCTTGTCCAAACTATTTATCGTCCATGTTTCACTTCCATACATGGCTACACTCCATACGAATACTTTCAGAAATGACTTCCTGACACTTAAATCAATACTGGATGTTAACAAATTTCTCTTCTTCAGAAACGCTTTCCTTGCCATTGCCAGCCTACATTTTATATCCTCTCTGCTTCGACCATCATCAGTTATTTTGCTCCCCAAATAGCAAAACTCCTTTACTACTTCAAGTGCCTCATTTCCTAATCTAATTCTCTCAGCATCACCCGACTTAATTAGACTACATTCCATTATCCTTGTTTTGCTTTTGTTGATGTTCATCTTATATCCTCCTTTCAAGACACTGTCCATTCCATTCAACTGCTCTTCCAAGTCCTTTGCTGTCTCTGACAGAATTACAATGTCATCGGCGAACCTCAAAGTTTTTATTTCTTCTCCATGAATTTTAATACCTACTCCGAATTTTTCTTTTGTTTCCTTTACTGCTTGCTCAGTATACAGATTGAACAACATCGGGGAGAGGCTACAACCCTGTCTTACTCCCTTCCCAACAACTGCTTCCCTTTCATGTCCCTCGACTCATATAACTGCCATCTGGTTTCTGTACAAATTGTAAATAGCCTTTCGCTCCCTGTATTTTACCCCTGCCACCTTTAGAATTTGAAAGAGAGTATTCCAGTCAACATTGTCAAAAGCTTTCTCTAAGTCTACAAATGCTAGAAACGTAGGTTTGCCTTTCCTTAATCTTTCTTCTAAGATAAGTCGTAAGGTCAGTATTGCCTCACGTGTTCCAGTGTTTCTACGGAATCCAAACTGATCTTCCCCGAGGTTGGCTTCTACTAGTTTTTCCATTCGTCTGTAAAGAATTCGTGTTAGTATTTTGCAGCTGTGACTTATTAAGCTGATAGTTCGGTAATTTTCACATCTGTCAACACCTGCTTTCTTTGGGATTGGAATTATTATATTCTTCTTGAAGTCTGAGGGTATTTCGCCTGTTTCATACATCTTGCTCACCAGATGGTAGAGTTTTGTCGGGACTGGCTCTCCCACGGCCGTCAGTAGTTCCAATGGAATATTGTCTACTCCGGGGGCCTTGTTTCGACTCAGGTCTTTCAGTGCTCTGTCAAACTCTTCACGCAGTATCGTGTCTCCCATTTCATCTTCATCTACATCCTCTTCCATTTCCATAATATTGTCCTCAAGTACATCGCCCTTGTATAGACCCTCTATATACTCCTTCCACCTTTCTGCTTTCCCTTCTTTGCTTAGAACTGGGTTTCCATCTGAGCTCTTGATATTCATACAAGTGTTTCTCCTTTCTCCAAAGGTCTCTTTAATTTTCCTGTAGGCGGTATCTATCTTACCCCTAGTGAGATAGGCCTCTACATCCTTACATTTGTCCTCTAGCCATCCCTGCTTAGCCATTTTGCACTTCCTGTCGATCTCATTTTTGAGACGTTTGTATTCCTTTTTGCCTGTTTCACTTACTGCATTTTTATATTTTCTCCTTGCATCAATCAAATTCAATATTTCTTCTGTTACCCAAGGATTTCTACTAGCCCTCGTCTTTTTACCTACTTGATCCTCTGCTGCCTTCACTACTTCATCCCTCAAAGCTACCCATTCTTCTTCTACTGTATTTATTTCCCCCATTCCTGTCAATTGCTCCCTTATGCTCTCCCTGAATCTCTGTACAACCTCTGGTTCTTTTAGTTTATCCAGGTCCCATCTCCTTAAATTCCCACCTTTTTGCAGTTTCTTCAGTTTTAATCTACAGGTCATAACCAATAGATTGTGGTCAGAGTCCACATCTGCCCCTGGAAATGTCTTACAATTTAAAACCTGGTTCCTAAATCTCTGTCTTACCATTATATAATCTATCTGATACCTTTTAGTATCTCCAGGGTTCTTCCATGTATACAACCTTCTTTCATGATTCTTAAACCAAGTGTTAGCTATGATTATGTTGTGCTCTGTGCAAAATTCTACTAGGCGGCTTCCTCTTTCATTTCTGTCCCCCAATCCATATTCACCTACTATGTTTCCTTCTCTCCCTTTTCCTACACTCGAATTCCAGTCACCCATGACTATTAAATTTTCGTCTCCCTTCACAATCTGAATAATTTCTTTTATTTCATCATACATTTCTTCAATTTCTTCGTCATCTGCAGAGCTAGTTGGCATATAAACTTGTACTACTGTAGTAGGTGTGGGCTTCGTATCTATCTTGGCCACAATAATGCGTTCACTATGCTGTTTGTAGTAGCTTACCCGTATTCCTATTTTCCTATTCATTATTAAACCTACTCCTGCATTACCCCTATTTGATTTTGTGTTTATAACCCTGTAGTCACCTGACCAGAAGTCTTGTTCCTCCTGCCACCGAACTTCACTAATTCCCACTATATCTAACTTCAACCTATCCATTTCCCTTTTTAAATTTTCTAACCTACCTGCCCGATTAAGGGATCTGACATTCCACGCTCCGATCCGTAGAACGCCAGTTTTCTTTCTCCTGATAACGACATCCTCTTGAGTAGTCCCCGCCCGGAGATCCGAATGGGGGACTATTTTACCTCCGGAATATTTTACCCAAGAGGACGCCATCATCATGTAATCATACAGTAAAGCTGCATGCCCTCGGGAAAAATTACGGCTGTAGTTTCCCCTTGCTTTCAGCCGTTCGCAGTACCAGCACAGCAAGGCTGTTTTGGTTATTGTTACAAGGCCAGATCAGTCAATCATCCAGACTGTTGCCCTTGCAACTACTGAAAAGGCTGCTGCCCCTCTTCAGGAACCACATGTTTGTCTGGCCGCTCAACAGATAATTTTCGGAGAGACTAAAAATATTGACACATAAAGAATATGGACAGTGAACAGCATTGAAGTGATTATACCTGAAATTTTTTCCAAAGTTTTAACGTAGCGTACATTATGGTAACCGGTAGTTAATTGTTTGAGCGATTTTCGAAGGGAATATCAGAATGTCTGGTTTCTCCGCCAATCATGTTAGCAGATACAAACATTGTTACATTTCATACGCTCATTAATTTGCCTGTTGCTATGCGGAATAAGATTATTCATATCAGAATCTGATTAATCCAGCTGGAAATAAACCGAGTTCTCAGTTTCAGCATGGACTTGGATAATCATCGAACAGCTTGTTGAGTAGCCGTACATCGTGAGTTTTTCTACGATTCGCAAGCATTTTCAAGCATTTTTTCTTATGCTTCATCCAAAGTGATAACGAATGCCGTGTGTGCTTGGGTTGCGGTTCTCCACGAACTACACGGACACCGCAGTGCCCACAAATACGATAACTAACTCATCATATTGAGCAAGAAAGCAAGAACTTCATACATAGAATTTCACTGCCGCACTACAGCTACGGCATTACAAGAAAAGCATCCGGTGCACAAGTTAGAACGACGAGAGAACGATCCTAAATTAAATAGGAAGAAATGGACAGTCTGAACATTTGAAATTACAATAGCCAATAGTAATTACAAACGCAGCCCCACCACCGGCCCTGTCATGCAGCCGCTGAGGTACGCTGCTTCGTCTCCCGCCGTGCACCATAATTACATCGTATCCTTCTTGCTCGCTCTCAGATGTGTTCTTCACTAACTAAATTGGAATCCATTGCATGCCGGTGGTGGACAGCGACTGTTGAATATTCAGAAGTAAGGAAGGAAGGCAGTCTGCCACAGAATCCGTAATTTGTTTTAGACCTAGATTTCGACTATATCATTGTCATCATCGGTGCATTAGCAGAGGGAACATGTAGGTATAACCATTTCACATGTTTATGCTCTGACATGGTTATATCTATATGACTATTCAGATAAGGCACTGATGATATTGTGGTTGAAATTTAGAATTGCACTAAATTAGGGATTTTGGCCTGACTGCTGTTCTATAAATTTCAGTGTTTTTTTGCAATTCTTCCTTTTGTACGAGTTCTTTAATAATTTATGTGTACAGTTAATATTCACAGAACAAAGATTATCTCGCATCCTAGTAATCACCCTCTACATCTACATCTACAGGGTGTATCGTAATTAATAGCGGAAACGCATAAAGTTGAAAGTACACGATAATAGAAGCAAAAAAAACCCTCAGTAAACATATAGTCTAAAATCTACATCTGCATCTACATACATACTCCGCAATCCACCATACGGTGCGTGGCGGAGGGTACCTAGTACCACAACTAACATCTTCTCTCCCTGTTCCACTCCTAAACAGAACGAGGGAAAAAATGACTGCCTATATGCCTCTGTACGGGCCCTAATCTCTCTTATCTTACGTTTGTGGTCTTTCCGCGAAATATAAGTTGGCGGCAGTAAAACTGTACTGCAGTCAGTCTCAAATGCTGGTTCTCTAAATTTCCTCAGTAGCGATTCACGAAAGGAACACCTCCTTTCCTCTAGAGACTCCCACCCGAGTTCCTGAAGCATTTTCGTAACACTCGCGTGATGATCCAACCTACCAGTAACAAATCTAGCAGCCCGCCTCTTAATTGCTTCTATATCCTCCCTCAATCCGACCTGATAGGGATCCCAAACGCTCGAACAGTACTCAAGAATAGGCCGTATTAGTGTTCTATAAGTGATCTCCTTTACAGATGAACCACATCTTCCCAAAATTCTACCAATGAACCGAAGACGACTATCCGCCTTCCCCACAACTGCCATTACATGCTTGTCCCACTTCATATCACTCTGCAATGTTACGCCCAAATATTTAATCGACGAGACTGTGTCAAGCTCTACACTACTAATGGAGTATTCAAACATTACGGGATTCTTTTTCCTATTCATCTGCATTAATTTACATTTATCTAGAGTTAGCTGCCATTCTTTACACCAACCAGAAATCCTGTGCAAGTCATCTTGTATCCTCCTACAGTCACTCAACGACGACACCTTCCCGTACATCACAGCATCATCAGCAAATGCATACCTTACGAGCTAAAAGCAGATACTGTGATACAAATTTCTTCTACCGCAAGCTGGTTGCATTCCATATTTTGGAAAGTGGCAGTATGGACCAAAGCAAGAAACAAATGTCCAGTACCAACATGTTCTCTATAATTCATACGTTAAGAACATTTTTAATCTTCGCTACTTTGAAACATAACTCTTCTAATGAGCAAATGCTCATAACGCTTGAGGTATGTATTTCATAGCACACGTTTACTGGACATTTTTTTCTTGTTTTGGTCCATACTGCCACTTCCCAGAATATGGAAAGCAAACAGCTTGCAGTAGAAGAAATTTGTTTCACAATATCGAAGGTGAAAAATTGCTCGTAGCTCGTAAGGTATGCATTTTAGACTCCGTGTTTACTGAGGCTTATTTTGCTTCAAGTATCGTGTACCTTCAACTGTATGCCTTTAAGCGATTAGTTATGATACACCCTGTATACGCCACAAGTCACCGTATGGTGCTTGACGGATGTTACCCTGCACCACTAGCAGTCGTTTTGTTTTCTGTTACACTCGCAAATAGACCGAAAGAAAAAAAGTATTTAGGTATGCCTCGTGTGAGCCATAATCTCTCTGGTCTTAACTTCATGGTCCTTACCCGTAGTGTACGTTGGAGGCAGTGGAATCTTTCTGCAGACAGCCTCAAATGCCAGGTCTCCTAATTTGTCACAATAACGCTGCCTTCCCTCCAGCGATTTCCATTTGAGTTCCCGAAATTTCTCCGTACTACTTCCGTGTTGTTCGAAACTACGGGTAAAATGTCTAGCTGCCCACCTCTGAATTTATTCGATGTCTACCTTTAATGTGGTCTGGCGCGTATTCCAAGTACTCGAACAGTACTTAACACTAGGCCTGTGTGAGAGCTCCTTTACAGATGAACCACACTTTCCTAAAACTCTCCCAATAGTCCGAAGTCGACATTTCGCCTTACCTGCCACAGGCTTTACATGCTCATTTTACTTCATATTCTTTTGTAACGGTATGTACAAGTATTTAATCGACTTAAATGTGTCAAGCAGTACACTACTAGCAATATATTCTACACTACTAGCAATATATTCGAACATCTGAATTAACTCATATTTTTCTACATTTATAGCCAGCTGTCATTCATCACAGCAACTAGAAATTTTATCTAAGTCATCTCGTCTCGTCTTAGAGTCACTCAACGGCGACATCTTCCCATACTCTGTAGCATCATCAGGAGACCGGCGCAGACTGCTGGTTACCCTGTCCGCCAGATCATTTACGTACATAAAAAAAAATAGCAACGGTCCTATCACACTTCCCTGGGGCAATCCTGACGATACCCTTGTCTCTGATGAACACTTTCCGCCGAGGACAACATACTGGGTTCTATTACTTAAGAAGTCTTCGAGGTACTCATATATCTGTGAACTTATTCCATACGCTAGTATCTTCGTTAACAGCCTGCAATGAGGCACCGTGCCAAAGCTTTTCGGAAATCTAGTAATATACAATCTGCCTGTTGCCTTTCATCCATAGTTCGCAGTATATCAAGTGAGAAAAGGGCAAGCTCAGTTTCACACGAGCGATGATTTCTGAAACCATGATGATTCGTGGACATAAGCTTCTCGGTCTCAATAAAGTTTAATATATTCGAACTGAGAATATGTTGAAGGATTCTGCAGCAAACCGATGTTAAAGTTATTAGTCTATTATTTTGCGAGTCCTTTCGTTTACACTTCCTATACAGAGAAATCACCTGCGTCTTTTGGCAGTCTCATGGGACTCCGCGCTGGGTGAGAGACACTTGGTGAACGCAAGGTAAGCCAGGGACCAATCCTGTTGAATATTCTTTGCAAAACCGATTTGTGATTCCGTCAGGACCTGGCGACTTACTTGCTTTCAACTCTTTCAGTTGCTTCTCTACACCAGGTACCTCGCATCAAATACCGATTAAAGTGCATTTTTAGCTTTTATTAATTGATGTTGCCGTAGTTCGTCCTTATTTTAAAACTACGCCTGTTTAACATAATCTGTAGTCAATAATTATTTCAGTAGATTGTGCCATTCTCTTCTTCCCTAATCTATCATCTATTATAATGCACTTCTTTGTGATCATACAGAGTCGAATTATGGTTGCAGTAGAAGGATGTAGGTTGCAGTAGGTACTGGGAGATGAAGGAGCTTGCACAGGATAGATTAGCATGGAGAGCTGCATCAAACCAGTCTCAGGACTGAAGACCACAACAACAACAACAGGAAATGAACCTGATACTTAAGGTATGCTTAGGGCACGAAGGAGGCTAGTGGGTCCTCGTCCCCAAAGCAGACAGTTGGGAATGTGGTTATACTTCTTACAGTGAGTGTAACATACACTGCTGGCCACCGTAAATGCAACACCCTGAAGGAAGCATCCGAATCAAGTGACATTTACGCCATGGGTTTGCAGCGATGAGATATGCAACTGATTAGAATTTCAGCGCAGACTCACATCACGCGCGCCTGTGGCGCCACCTCATAGCGCCATTTAAGGCTTGGCGATTTCGACGAGTGTACTTTCGGCACGTGTGTTTACCTTGTGGTTGTTTCACAAGACGATCGGTTATGCCTCGTAGACAACAGCGAACATCGTTTGATCAAGTATCCGAGTTCGACAGAGGAAGGATAGTGGCTTACCGAGATTGTGGATTATCATACAGAGACATCGCTAGTCGTGTTGGACGAAACCAAACAACTGTAATGCGGATATGTGACCGTTGGATGCAGGAGGGTACGACGGACCGACGTGGTCGATCGCATTCACCTCGGTGCACCACTGCACGTGCTGATAGGCAAATTGTGCGCATGGCAGTGACGGATCGCTCAGTGACATCCCGAACCATAGCACAGCACATTGCGTCTGTAACGCATCATCCAGTGTCTGCGCGTACCATTCGACGCCGTTTACAGCAGAGTGGTCTGTCCGCAAGACGTCCATTGCTTCGTCTACCATTGACGCAGAACCACAGACGTCTCCGTCGCCAATGGTGTGATGACAGACGGATGTGGACGGCAGAATGGAATGACGTTGTCTTTACTGACGAGGCACGCTTCTGTCTGCAGCACCACGATGGTCTGATTCGAGTGTGGAGACACCGTGGAGAGAGGATGCTGGACAGCTGTGTTATGCACCGCCACACTGGTCTTGCACCGGGTGTTATGATATGGGGCGGTATTGGATATTACTCTCGCACGCCTCTAGTACGCATTGCCGGTACTTTAAATAGCCGGCGCTACATATCCGAGGTGCTGGAGCCAGTTGTCCTTCCTTACCTTCAGGGCTCGGCCACAGCCATATTTCAACAGGATAATGCGCGACCACACGTGGCACGCATTGTCCAAAGGTTCTTCGTCAATAACCAGATTGAATTGCTTCCCTGGACGGCTCGCTCTCCGGATCTTTCGCCGATGGAAAACATGTGGTCCATGGTTGCTCAACGAGTGACCCAGATTACATCCCCAGCTGCCACACCAGATGATCTTTGGCAACGTGTGGAAGCTGCTTGGGCTGCTGTACCCCAGGAACACATCCAACGTCTCTTTGATTCAATGCCGAGACGTGTGGCAGCGGTGATCTACAACAATGGCGGCTGCTCTGGCTACTGATTCTGGCAGGAACCACATGTCACAGACGTCTGTAAACGTAATCATTTGATACTTGGTCAACATGTTATCTACAAAATAAATTTTGTTGTGCTACCTCTTGTCTTTCTTGGTGTTGCATTTACGGTGGCCAGCAGTGTACTTTAGTAGTAATACTCCAAGAAAACTAACGCGTGCGCCGTTTCGATACGTTATCGAAAGCGCGATATAAACTCTTTTCCCGTAGCTAAGCAACCACCTCTTTCGCCTGTAGACAGGCTCTCTCCATAGTGTCGAATTAACGGTGTCCGACATCAACTCGGCCTCTGACCACTGATAACTGGAGGACGGCCGTCCAATGACAAGTGCCGGCAGTTATGTCGGACGAGACGCTGTAAACAATTACCGAAAGTGAATATCACCTTGAGCAAGAGTGTGTTTTAGTAAACTGTCAGTTTACGTGACTGACGTAAACACCGATTTGGCGGAAGATAGTTTTCGTATTGCGTCTGCTGTTAGTGTCTACAGAAATCAAGAAATTAAAGCGTAGACTGCACGAGCTGCTGTAGGGTTCTTCGTACTGTGTGTTTTAGGCTTAAGTTAACCGCACTGGTATATAAAAAAAGTTTATTGACCACCATAGCTTACATTGGAAATATAATTTTTTTTCACTGTCGTTTCTGTTTATGAATATTGTAGTAGGTGTGGCTATAAAATAACGGGACTATTTATTTCAAACAGTGTATTTCAGAAACACAATTATTTATTATTGTTGCCCTGAATATACTCCCCTCCACTATCCCTACAAGCTTCATGTGCATTTTCTGTTGATGTAAACGGTGCTGGGAGTTTCCTCTGTGAGATTTTTGATGAAGAGTGTCGCTTATTCTTTCACTGCTTCAACGGAATGAAATTTTGTTCCCTTGGATGTAGACTGAACTTTAGGAATGTACACTCCTGGAAATTGAAATAAGAACACCGTGAATTCATTGTCCCAGGAAGGGGAAACTTTATTGACACATTCCTGGGGTCAGATACATCACATGATCACACTGACAGAACCACAGGCACATAGACACAGGCAACAGAGCATGCACAATGTCGGCACTAGTACAGTGTATATCCACCTTTCGCAGCAATGCAGGCTGCTATTCTCCGATGGAGACGATCGTAGAGATGCTGGATGTAGTCCTGTGGAACTGCTTGCCATGCCATTTCCACCTGGCGCCTCAGTTGGACCAGCGTTCGTGCTGGACGTGCAGACCGCGTGAGACGACGCTTCATCCAGTCCCAAACATGCTCAATGGGGGACAGATCCGGAGATCTTGCTGGCCAGGGTAGTTGACTTACACCTTCTAGAGCACGTTGGGTGGCACGGGATACATGCGGACGTGCATTGTCCTGTTGGAACAGCAAGTTCCCTTGCCGGTCTAGGAATGGTAGAACGATGGGTTCGATGACGGTTTGGATGTACCGTGCACTATTCAGTGTCCCCTCGACGATCACCAGTGGTGTACGGCCAGTGTAGGAGATCGCTCCCCACACCATGATGCCGGGTGTTGGCCCTGTGTGCCTCGGTCGTATGCAGTCCTGATTGTGGCGCTCACCTGCACGGCGCCAAACACGCATACGACCATCATTGGCACCAAGGCAGAAGCGACTCTCATCGCTGAAGACGACACGTCTCCATTCGTCCCTCCATTCACGTCAGTCGCGACACCACTGGAGGCGGGCTGCACGATGTTGGGGCGTGAGCGGAAGACGGCCTAACGGTGTGCGGGACCGTAGCCCAGCTTCATGGAGACGGTTGCGAATGGTCCTCGCCGATACCCCAAGAGCAACAGTGTCCCTAATTTGCTGGGAAGTGGCGGTGCGGTCCCCTACTGCACTGCCTAGGATCCTACGGTCTTGGCGTGCATCCGTGCGTCGCTGCGGTCCGGTCCCAGGTCGACGGGCACGTGCACCTTCCGCCGACCACTGGCGACAACATCGATGTACTGTGGAGACCTCACGCCCCACGTGTTGAGCAATTCGGCGGTACGTCCACCCGGCCTCCCGCATGTCCACTATACGCCCTCGCTCAAAGTCCGTCAACTGCACATACGGTTCACGTCCACGCTGTCGCGGCATGCTACCAGTGTTAAAGACTGCGATGGAGCTCCGTATGCCACGGCAAACTGGCTGACACTGACGGCGGCGGTGCACAAATGCTGCGCAGCTAGCGCCATTCGACGGCCAACACCGCGGTTCCTGGTGTGTCCGCTGTGCCGTGCGTGTGATCATTGCTTGTACAGCCCTCTCGCAGTGTCCGGAGCAAGTATGGTGGGTCTGACACACCGGTGTCAATGTGTTCTTTTTTCCATTTCCAGGAGTGTATTAAAAGTAACATGGTACCAGGTGAGACCAGTAAGGTTGGTAGTCTAACACTGGGATGGTACACTTCACTAGAAACCTCTTATCAAACAATGCTGTATGAGCCGATCTTGATGCAGAACCTGTGATTTGCTCTTCCACAATTTAGTTCTTTTTTTTCACAGAGCCGAGAAAGAATCACAAAGTAATAATGCTGATTAATAGCTTGACCTTCAGCAACTCAGTGAATAACACAGCTCCATGAATACAAATAAAAAAAAAGCAATCGTCATCCCTTGGAATCTTGATTTGATCAATCGAGCTTCTTTCACTGTTTGTGAAGCTGGACCCTTCCAGAGCATGGACTGGAGCTTAGTCTCTGGATCAGAAGTGAAAAACAGATTCGTCACATGTTACCATTCTGCCCAAAAAATTAGCATCTAAAGTATCTAAAGTGTCAGAGTATCGGCTTAAAGATTTTCACGTGCTTATTTTTGTTAGACTATGGGAATTTTCGGGCCAGTTTTGGACACACTTGTATCATGTTGAATTGGTTATGCAAAATTTGCATTACACATTATTTGTCGATTCCTAAAGTTTCAGCAATAGATCGAATACCCAAACGACGGTGAGATCGAATAAGATTACTTACTTTCTTCGATATTTTCATATGTTTTTGATGTTGAAGGGCGTCCTGGGCGTGGATCATCGTAAGCGTCTTCTCAGCCCATCTTGGATATGCTTGAACCACACAAAAACTGGCATACTTGATAAACAAGCTTCGTCGTACGCTTAAAAGACATGTTTCAGTAGCAGTTTTTCAAAGTTTCCCGTGAAACTTCACAAAAATTCGTTGTTCTATTATTGCAGTTATAATTTTTTGTGACGTAACAGAACAACAGCTCATAGACAAACGAAGGTCACTCTCACATTGATCTGTCTACAGACATCGGAGATGCCGCATACGACTGAGAAGGCTTCACGCTCCACAGCTTTTGGTTGTACATCTTTGGCGGAAGCGTAGGCGTACTTACTCTCTGACAGCATTAGTACCGTTATTTTATAGCCACACCTCGTATGAGCTGCTTCTGTAAGCTGTTGTACATTCAGCGTAAATGGAACTTCAGTTTTCCTGCCTTAATTCAAGCTACGCGGGAGTTCTCGTTCAGATATTATTTATCCACTATTTAATGGAACTAGCCTCTGTAATATCCATTTAAAATCAAGTTATGTGCACTCATGTTCAGAAAAAGACACCTTGAACGACTAGAGACAGGACGTTCGTTTTCACGGACCGTTTACTTTTGTATGTTCTGCAGAAATCATTAGCACCTCAGTCACCTCGGTCAGCATGTGTTCTGTTGCCTAGTAGGCACATGGCCCTCCGTGGGCCTTGATAACTTGTTCCATGGGTGAAAGCATAGACACGTGTAAGGCGCGAATGGCGTCCATGAGTACACCCATCCACGCTGCATTCACCTGGTTCTAAAGTTCATCTGTTGTAGTTGATATTGGGTCAAAACCCTGCACCTGTCGTCTCACCTTATCCCACACATTTTATATTGGCGACAAGTCTGGTGACTCGAATTCGGGAGGACGACGGTTGAATACCGCGTCCGGCCATCCTGATTTAGGTTTTCCGTGATTTCCCTAAAATCGCTCCAGGCAAATGCCGGGATGGCTCCTTTCAAAGGACACGGCCGACTTCCTTCTCCGTCCTTCCCTAATCCGATGAGACCGACGACCTCGCTGTCTGGTCTCATTCCCCAGACAAGCCAACCCAAGTCTGGTGAGGTGGCGCGTCAGGACCAAAATCTGACATCCTGTAATTTCAACAAAGACACGTGTGCGCCCAGAAATATGTGGTCGTGCATTATCTTGCTGAAATATGGCGTCTGGTGTGTTGTGCAGAATGGCTATGACTACGAGTGGCACGATAACATTCACGTAGGTCACAATGATCACTGTGCCCTTGACATGCACCAACTGTGATTTGTGGTTATACCCAACAGCATCCCAAACGACGAAGCCTTTAATTGGCGATGTATGTCTTGTACAGATGCAGTCGCTGTGTTGCCGCTCCCTCTGATTACGGCGAACCAAAATGCAACCATTTTCAAACAAACAGAACCTGGATTCCCCCGAACCCACTATCTGATCCCATTCCTATTAAATGGTTCAAATGGCTCTAAGCACTATGGGATTTAACATCTGAGGTCATCAGTCCCCTAGAACTTAGAACTACTTAAACCTAACTAACGTAAGGACATCACACACATTCATGTCCGAGGCAGGATTCGAACCTGCTACCGTAGCAGCAGGGCGGTTCCGAACTGAAGCACCTAGAACCATTTCTATCCGCAGTGACGTCGTTCCATACATCATTGCCGTCTAGCATGTTTCTGCACATTCGACGAAGGTAGGAGGGCAAGTGGGCGACGCGCACGTAAACCATGCCGTAATGAATGGCGACGGAGGGTCACTCCTGATAGTGTACGATGTGTTGCACTGTTCCACTGTTGAGCCAGAGCCGAGGAGGACGCGAACCTTCCCTGTATCACCATTCGGATGAAGTGTCAAAAAATGGCTCAAATGACTCTGAGCACTATGGGACTTAACTTCTGAGGTCATCAGTCCCCTAGAACTAATTAGACCTACCTAACCTAAGGACATCTCACACATCCATGCCCGAGGCAGGATTCGAACCTGCGACCGTACCGGATGAGGTGTCCATCTTCTTGAGGTGGGCCGGGGGGGGGGGGGGGGGAGGGGAGGGCGAAGTTAAGAGGTCTGCGCCGCGCGATGTGACCCATCTCGTCGTGTTCTACAGCCTTCCATGGACCATTCTCGACACATCCATTGCACTGCCGAAACACTTGGTCCCACACGAGCAGCAATTTCTCGGATGGATGCGTTACGTTCTCTCAGGCCAGTAATGCGCCCTGTTTCAAACTCACTGATATGACGGTGTCGTTCGCGGATACCTCTGAGAGGCACCATGCACATCTGCTCAAGTCACACTGGTTCATTACCTTCGGTTTGTACCGACATCGAGTGCTGCAGTCACATTTTATCGATTGAAACTTCTTGGCATATTAAAACTGTGTGCCGGACCGAGACTCGAACTCGGGACCTTTGTCTTTCGCGGGCAAGTGCTCTACCAACTGAGCTACCCAAGCACGACTCACGGTCCGTTCTCACAGCTTTACTTCTGCCAGTACCTCGTCTCCTACCTTCAAAACTTTACAGAAGCTTTCCTGCGAAGCTTGCAGCTGTGAGGACGTGCCGTGAGTCTTGCTTGGGTAGCTCAGTTGGTAGAGCACTTACCCGCGAAACCAAAGGTTTCGAGTCTCGGTCCGGCACACAGTTTTAATCTGCCAGGAAGTTTCATATCAGCGCACACCCCACAACAGATTGAAAATCTCATTCTGGAAACATCCCCATTTCTCCGCCATTTCTCCGCAATATCCTTTCTTTCAGGAGTGCTACCTCTGCAAGGTTCGCAGGAGAGCTTCTGTAAAGTGGTCCGGCACACAGTTTTAATCTGCCAGGAAGTTTCATATCAGCGCACACTCCGGTGCAGAGTGAAAATCTCATTCCGTATTTTATTGATTGATTGTATTGCGCCAACCTTATCGATGTCGGCCTTGGACCCATGGGCCAATACGGTTAAAATGCTAACCTTTTCTGCAAAAAATATTAATGTACATGTTCTGTGAATATGGACGTCGTATCTGTAGTCGTTCAAGGTGTTACGTTTCTTCTGAAGGTTTCTGTCGTTTGATGTTACAGATATTCCTGTCTGTTGGGTACGAGCACAGTTGGTTATTTATCGATAAAACTTGTGCAGGCTTCAGTATTTAGCATTAATTTTACTAGTGTGGCTGAAGCCAGCTGGGCCTTGTTCTTTAAATTTTATTTGCACATCTTTTATCAGAAATGGTTCAAATGTCTCTGAGCACTATGGAACTTAACTTCTGAGGTCATCAGTCCCCTAGAACTTAGAACTACTTAAGCCTAATTAACCTAAGAACATCACACACATCCATGCCCGAGGCGGGATTCGAGCCTGCGACCGTAGCGGTTGCACGGTTCCAGACTATAGCGCCTAGAACCGCTCGGCCGCCTCGGCCGGCACATCTTTTATCACTACCCATTTATTTCAGAGTGCTTTTCTGTTCTGGATCATTGCCTTTACTGATCTGATAACTTAATTATTTTTCGTGTTGAATTTTATATTGCGGAACACATATTCACGGGTTTTTCTTTCTGCATCAGTTCATATTATGCTTTATATAATCTACGTTGAAACACAACCACCGGAACGGAGTGAAACTAAATGGTTTGATATCTCATGTTAAATCGTTCAGTTTCTGATTCCATAACTGTGTGACTCGTTTGGTTGCATACATTTGAGTTTATCATAGTGTCTGGAGGATCCATTTAAAAAGAAAATTGTCTTTTCTGCTTTAAATGTTATGTTTTTGTGACCTGGCATCTTGCCGCTCCCACATCCTCGCTTGTTATAGCATTTCCAAAACTATCGCTGCACATCATAAGAGTATATGTACAGACCTTGCAGAATAGGCTATAATTGTTTGAAATAACTGGAGACGGGGCGTAACGCGAATCTTTGCTCTAGGAAAACTTTTACGGCCCAAATTTCGTACGACACGGGAAAAGGTTTGAGTACTATTAGGTGTGAACGCTTGCAAAAAGGAGCCGTTCGGTACGTCAAACATAATTAAGAAACCTCGGCCAGGAGGTATTACTGCGACAGCAAACAATTCAGCGCAAACTAATTAAAAAAGGGAAGGACGGGCTCGGCTGTCATTACTTACCGGTGGCGAAAGGCCACCCCTTCCGTCTTCACCCTCCACCCATCCCTCCCACCTCCCCCAGCTTCCAGGCCAGCCACCTTCAGCCTGCCACCTACCGACCGCTTCTTTTCTTCGCTCTCTCGGTGCCTTTCGCTTGCGATCGCCGCGCCGGCGACGAGTTGTAACTAACAACTCTAATTAAGTCGGGTGCCAGGTTGAAAGAAACGAAAAAACACAATCGATGCCGCGCCTCGAAAAGGTGACGGGCAATCTCGGGCTCTTTTTGCCTCCCTCCCCTCACCCCCCCCCCCCTCATCTTCGCCCCCTCTACCGTGCCCTGCACCTCCCCTCCGAGCCGCTGCCGTCGAGAAATTGCAGCTCAGATTCGCGGGGCGGAAAAGTTAAATACTCCTTGAAACTTGGCGCCTGCTTATTTTCCGCTTTTAATTCGCGTGACGCGTCCTTTCTGCGAAGTATTTCGTATTTCTTAACGAAGCAATCGTTTTTCTCCTCGCCTGTCTAACCGAATAGCGGCGATAATTAATAAGGAGTCCCCACTGAAAGGTAAACGCTGTAATTTATTCAGGGCGGGAGAATTCCACACCTTTTAAATTAAGATTTCTTTCGCACAAAGCTGGAACCTTGTATTCGCTCTGTTGTCGTGGATTTCCGCAGTTTCTGCAGAGGCATTGCAGACGTCATACTGTCGATACACTATTCTCCGACACCTGTGCATCCAGGCTATTGTGTAGATCTTTAAAATGAAATTTTAAATTCGTGCTTATGCCAACTTACTGACTTCATAATAATTTTAACACTAGGATGTACGGAGTGCCACTAATCCTACTTCATGTCTTTGAAAAAGAGTTCTAAAATTTGGTGGCCAAATATTTGCGGTATAATGAGTCACCCTCATTCCGCCAGCAGACTCATCGAGGGAGGAATGACCCAGTGGTGCGAATCTGTCATTAAGGACGACGTTCATCCATGATCCACAATATGCATTTCTAGAAGGTAAGAGACACTGAGGCGTAGCGCTTTTTTATCGCTCCTGTCTGGAGCCTGCGTATCGGGAGAAAGACTTATGCGTGCACAGTGACAGATGGTTTGTAGCGGGTTCAGTTGAATACGTAGTTCTAATTTTCATCCACCGGAGTACGGTAGCGGTCAGAGGCATTCAGGAAACAGGTCAAGAGAATGTTTTTGTGAATTTTTCTGTTTATTTCTTGAAGGTTTTTTTTGCTTATTTATGTCTGTACAGTTTTGTATTTGTTTTTCAGTAGTGTGAATGATGCGTGAATGTGATCTAAAGTAAACATTTAGATAGTTGTTATATTGACAAACGCTGTACGAACTGGCGTGAGATATTCTTAAGACAGTGTGGATGCAGATGACGGGGAATTTTGTATCATAATATGTTAAGTAACTTTATGGTGAAAGGAAAGCTAATTCGAGTGCAAATGAAAATAGTTAACAACATAAAGTATAAATGAAATAACAGAATAATAAATATTTATTTAGAAAAAAGTAAAATTCGAAAGTGTATTAAATGTTGATTGGTTAGTCATGAAAAGCTTGGACTAACGCGGGAGAATAATATTTTTTTATTGGCCTTGAAGAAAACTGTCCAATCAGAACGGAGTATTCTTCGCGCGTCTTTTCTCTTGGAGACAGAGAATGCCAATAGCAGTCTAAGTAGTCGGAGTCCAGCCTTTCAATGGTAAGGTGGTGTGTAGTAAGAGCTCCAGAGAAAGTTATAGTTTGCAGGTTTCAGTTGTGCTAAATGCCTCAAAAGTGCTTTAAAGTGAAGAGAAATTTATTCCGATGTATTTTTAGGAAAAACGGATTTCTTAAGTAATTCTGTGTAAGAGAAAAGACAGTAATTCCGAATGGTATATTGAGCAGGTCGGTGACAAGGAACTGGAGTGAATTGGACCCTGATAAAATTGACAGTATGGTGAGCATTTCCATTTAAGAACAATCCGTATTTAGTAGCTGTTTAGATTTCTGGAAATACGTTACCATTAACTTGCTATCGTGAAAGAAAGGATTTGTACACGGCTGTTTAAGGATTACCAGGGGCTAGGCAGTGAATTTGTAATTCTCATCTTCAAAATATATCGACATTTTGCCAGTATTTCCACCTTTCATTCAAAATTAAGACCTTCTCCCGCCTTTTAGAATAGTTACGTTGTATGCAGTCTGGTGTAAGTCGCAGTGCCGTAGGTTTCTGCTCTGCTTTCCTACCGGCAATCTCCTGGGACGAGTTCACAGGCAGGTGCTGGTAAAAAGGACGAAAAGGAACCGCGCTGCGGCAACACTACAGCAGGAAAAGAATCAGTGACGTTCTACAAGGTACCGACTTTGGTGTGGAGGTCATGCCGACTCCAGTGCCGTAGACAGTAGCCAGCTGCAGTAGGTTTCAGGGTTCTGGGACCATGGCGCGATCAGCACGTTAGAGGAGCTCCCACAAAATCTCGATGGGTTCAAAATCGGGGTCTTTATTGGCCAGGGGAGTACAGAAAATCCATTCTGATGGTCTTCGAATCACACACTTACGCAGTCATCTGTGTGACACGTTGGATCTTCCTGCTGGTAGATACCATCGTGTCAAGACAAAAACGAACTGCATGTGGGTGGGAGGGAGGGGTGGGTGCCCGCAAGGATAGGTGAATACTTCTGTTGATCTATTGTATCTTCCTGAACGACGAGATCAAGCAGGGAATGCTACGAAAACATTACCCGGGGCACAATGCTTTCTCGTCCGGTCTGCACCCTTATCTACATCTACATACATACTCGGCAGTCCACCACACGGTGCGTGGCGGAGGGTACCTCGTACCACAACTAGCATCTTCTCTACCTGTTCCACTCCCAAACAAAACGAGGGAAAAATGACTGCCTATATGCCTCTGTACGAGCCCTAATCTCTCTTATCTTATCTTTGTGGTCTTTCCGCGAAACATAAGTTGGCGGCAGTAAAATTGTACTGCAGTCAGCCTCAAATGCTGGTTCTCTGAATTTCCTCAGTAGCGATTCACGAAAAGAACGCCTCCTTTCCTCTAGAGACTCCCACCCGAGTTCCTAAAGCATTTCCGTAACACTCGCATGGTGATCAAACCTACCAATAACAAATCTAGCAGCCCGCCTCTGAATTGTTTCTACACTCCTGGAAATGGAAAAAAGAACACATTGACACCGGTGTGTCAGACCCACCATACTTGCTCCGGACACTGCGAGAGGGCTGTACAAGCAATGATCACACGCACGGCACAGCGGACACACCAGGAACCGCGGTGTTGGCCGTCGAATGGCGCTAGCTGCGCAGCATTTGTGCACCGCCGCCGTCAGTGTCAGCCAGTTTGCCGTGGCGTACGGAGCTCCATCGCAGTCTTTAATACTGCTAGCATGCCACGACAGCGTGGACGTGAACCGTATGTGCAGTTGACGGACTTTGAGCGAGGACGTATAGTGGGCATGCGGGAGGCCGGGTGGACGTACCGCCGAATTGCTCAACACGTGGGGCGTGAGGTCTCCACAGTACATCGATGTTGTCGCCAGTGGTCGGCGGAAGGAGCACGTGCCCGTCGACCTGGGACCGGACCGCAGCGACGCACGGATGCACGCCAAGACCTTAGGATCCTACGCAGTGCAGTAGGGGACCGCACCGCCACTTCCCAGCAAATTAGGGACACTGTTGCTCCTGGGGTATCGGCGAGGACCATTCGCAACCGTCTCCATGAAGCTGGGCTACGGTCCCGCACACCGTTAGGCCGTCTTCCGCTCACGCCCCAACATCGTGGAGCCCGCCTCCAGTGGTGTCGCGACAGGCGTGAATGGAGGGACGAATGGAGACGTGTCGTCTTCAGCGATGAGAGTCGCTTCTGCCTTGGTGCCAATGATGGTCGTATGCGTGTTTGGCGCCGTGCAGGTGAGCGCCACAATCAGGACTGCATACGACCGAGGCACACAGGGCCAACACCCGGCATCATGGTGTGGGGAGCGATCTCCTACACTGGCCGTACACCACTGGTGATCGTCGAGGGGACACTGAATAGTGCACGGTACATCCAAACCGTCATCGAACCCATCGTTCTACCATTCCTAGACCGGCAAGGGAACTTGCTGTTCCAACAGGACAATGCACGTCCGCATGTATCCCGTGCCACCCAACGTGCTCTAGAAGGTGTAAGTCAACTACCCTGGCCAGCAAGATCTCCGGATCTGTCCCCCATTGAGCATGTTTGGGACTGGATGAAGCGTCGTCTCACGCGGTCTGCACGTCCAGCACGAACGCTGGTCCAACTGAGGCGCCAGGTGGAAATGGCATGGCAAGCAGTTCCACAGGACTACATCCAGCATCTCTACGATCGTCTCCATCGGAGAATAGCAGCCTGCATTGCTGCGAAAGGTGGATATACACTGTACTAGTGCCGACATTGTGCATGCTCTGTTGCCTGTGTCTATGTGCCTGTGGTTCTGTCAGTGTGATCATGTGATGTATCTGACCCCAGGAATGTGTCAATAAAGTTTCCCCTTCCTGGGACAATGAATTCACGGTGTTCTTATTTCAATTTCCAGGAGTGTATGTCCTCCTTCAATTCGACCTGATAGGGATCCCAAACGCTCGAGCAGTACTCAAGAATAGGCCGTATTAGTGTTCTATAAGTGATTTTCTTTACAGATGAACCACATCTTCCCAAAATTCTACCAATGAACCGAAGACGACTATCCGCCTTCCCCACAACTGCCATTACATGCTTGTCCCACTTCATATCGCTCTGCAGTGTTACGCCCAAATATTTAATCGACGTGACTGTGTCAAGCGCCACACTGCTAATGGAGTATTCAAACATTACGGGATTCCTTTTCCTATTCATCTGCATTAATTTACATTTATCTATATTTAGAGTTAGCTGCCATTCGTTACACCAATCACAAATCCTGTCCAAGTCATCTTGCATCCTCATACAGTCGCTCGAGGACGACACCTTCCCGTACACCCCAGCATCATCAGCAAACAGCCGCACATTGCTATCCACCCTATCCAAAAGATCATTTATGTAGATAGAAGACAACAGCGGACCCACCGCACTTCCCTGGGGCACTCCAGATGATAACCTCACCTCCGATGAACACTCAGAAGTGCCTCAACACTACGTGGCATGGACTCGACTAATGTCTGAAGTAGAGCTGGAGGGAATCGACGACACCATGCATCCTGCAGGGCTATCCTTAAATCCGTAAGAGTATGAGGGGGTGGAGATATCTTCAGAAGGGCACGTTGCAAGGCATCCCAGACATGCTCAATAATGTTAATGTCTAGGGAGTTTAGGGCCAGTGGGAGTTTTAAACTCAGAAAATTGATCCTGGAGCCACTATGTAGCAATTCTGGACGTGTGGAGTGTCGTATTGTCCTGCTGGAATTGCCCAAGTCAATCTGAACGCACAATGGACATGAATGGATGCCGGTGATCAGACAAGATACTTACGTACGTGTCATCTGTCAAAGTCGTATCTAGACGTATCAGCGGTCAATATCAATCCAACTGCACACGCCCCATACAATTACGGAACCTCCACCAACCTAAACAGTCCACTGCTGACATGCAGTGCCCATGGATTCGTGAGGTTGACTCCATACTCGTAAACGTCCATCAGATCGATACAATTTCAAACGACACTTGTTCGACCATGCAACATGTTTCCAGTCATCAACAGTCCAATGTCGGTGTTGAAGGACCCAGGCGAGTCGTAGATCTTTGGCTCGTGGAGTCATCAAGAGTACCAAAATGGGCCTTCGGCTCCGAAAGCCAAAATCGATGATGTTTCTTTGAATGGTTCGGACGCTGACATTTGTTGATGGCGTAGCATTGAAATCTGCAGGAATTTGTGAAAGCGTTGCAATTCTGTCACTTTGAACGATTCTCTTCAGTAGTCGTTGATCCCGTTCTTGCAGGTAATTTTTCCGGCGGCAACGATGTTGAAGATTTGACGTTTTAACGTATTCCTGTCATATACGGTACACTCGTGAAACGGTAGTAGGGGAAAATCCTCATTACATCGCTACCTCAAATATGCATGTCCCACCCGCTATTGTAGCAGCAGTAACCGATCTAACAATTGCTCCAGACACTTGCTGTCTTATATAGGCGTTGCCGACCGCAGAAGCGTATTCTTACTGTTTATACATATCTATGTATGTGAATACGGATGCCTGTACCAGTTTCTTTGACGCTTGAGTGTAGAAGTATTGCAGAACCGTAACGGCGTGAAATGCAAATTGCCAGAGGAGGAAACCAACCGGCTCGTAAATGACGAGGTACAGAATTCTCGACAGTACGCCATTCTTCCGCTGTCGACTTCACAAACGTGCTGGTAAATGGTTTCGCAGAAAATGTCCGCGCCAGTTGCACTTCTCTTATTATTTAAAACCACGACCGATTTCAGCACCGAAGGTCGTTATCTATTGTTATATGTAAGGCGTCCTGAGGGGCCACAGATAAATTTTTCTCCTTCTAATGGGACGCAGAACGGTTTTGTGAATGACGTACCCGCTGCCGCTGCCTAATCCTTCTTTATACAGGGCGATCTCGTGATTATATTAGAGAACTTCAGGGATGATGGAGAAGGGTAGAGGTATCGATCTGAGGCACGGAACCCTGTTCCAGAAACATCTGAGTCAAAAGTCATAAGCGAAAAGCTTTTTGATACCTCTAACATATGGCTCTGAGCACTATGGGACTTAATATCTGTGGTCATCAGTCCTCTAAAACTTAGAACTAAACCTAACTAACCTAAGAACATCACACACATCCATGCCCGAGGCAAGATTCGAATCTGCGACCGTAGTAGTCACGCGATTCCAGACTAAAGCGCCTAGAACCGCACGGCCACACCGGCCGGCATATCTCTAACAGTTTACATGTACTGCTAATGTAGTTGCTAAGATTGTAGTATCAACAACTTACAGAGGTGGTAGCTTGGACGAAATCAAGAAAAAACGGCTAGTAAACATGGGATTTAAAATGCATATCTTAAGAACTACAGCACTTTTTGAGCTTCATTATTTTAAAACACGTTTGGTTCCATATTTTTGGTCCAGGTAAAATGGAGCCAAATAAGAAACATTTTCCAGCAAGAATGGGTTCTAAAATACATACCTTACGAGCTATGGAATTTCTTCAGTATACGTGTTTCACAGTATCGGAGATGAACAAATGTTCATAGCTCTTAAGGCACGCAATTAGAAGCCCATGCTTACAGATATTCTTCTCCTCTTTTGGTCCACACGACCACCACTGAAAGTTCCCTAACCTAGTATCTCAGCAATAACTGTACCAGTACATGTACACCACAGTCAAAGAACGTTTCTCTCACGGTCGTTTCCATACCAAGGCCCATTACCTCAAATTGATACATTTACCCTTCTTCACCATGCTTCACGGTTTGTAAATCCATCACAGTATCATCCTGTATACACAACACAAATGGTTCAAATGGCTCTGAGCACTATGGCACTCAACTGCTGAGGTCATTAGTCCCCTAGAACTTAGAACTAGTTAAACCTAACTAACCTAAGGACATCACAAACATCCATGCCCGAGGCAGGATTCGAACCTGCGACCGTAGCGGTCTTGCGGTTCCAGACAGCAGCGCCTTTAACCGCACGGCCACTTCGGCCGGCACACAACACAAATGATGTTACTTCTACCTACCTTCTGTAGCTGCACTGAAATTCTAATCATCACATTTCCAAGCTTCACACTAATATGGTGTTTACTGCATGCACCTTCATGGTGCTGCAGTTTCAATGACCAACAATGTATTATATTCTAACAGAATGGTAGTAACGGAGATTAATGTTAAGGATTGCCGAAGAATCGTTACTAAATGTAAATCGGTCTTTTTTTTCTCCTTAGAAACATTCATATTACACCCCAGGGGGTAATTAGCCCAAATTGGGAAACGCATATTATGACTTCTGTGTTCTCCATAAAGTAGAGGAAACAGCCAACATAGAAGAGTCCAGGGCTACCTACTATTGAGGCATGAAATAGCCTCCAGAGAAGGAGCACATGACAACATAGAAGAGTCCAGGGCTACCTACTACTGAGGCGTGAAATAGCCTCCAGAGAAGGAGCACATGATAGGGACTATGTTATGCACTCGCCATATGTCTCTCACACATACTTCCCGAGTGTACATTGCTCAGCAAAATGCGAGTATAAGAAGACACACCGCTCCACTCAGCAGGAAGTACCTGAAGACTATCGTCAGATATCACGAGGTCACTGTGACAGTGAGTGTGTGAGGACTCTTCCACTGGCCCCACAGAGAAGATTCAAATTCTGCTATGCAAATGATGTTAGTCATCGTTCACTCTATTTAAGAGTGTATTACTGTTAACTACATATCACTGCAACTGAAAAATGAACTATATTGCCATTCACAATTTTCCTACTCCTGTCAAGTATCGTAAAATTTGTGACAGTAAATAATTGTATATAGCTGTTAATCTACCTTTGTCACTGCTGTTATCGAGCCCTATTTGGCCCTGTAAATAATATGTATAGTTACTGCGTGCAAGAAAGCCACCTCATAACCGGAATTACTTAGGTGGTAGAGTGGTTCCCTTCCAGTCACATAATTACATTTGACGCCAAGTGCATTTGTTGAATACAACTTTCACACTACGAAAACATAGCAGTTACTAAACGTTTTCTGGGATTTGCTGTCCTTTACTGACACAGTAGCCAGCCACTAGAAGCAGACCATACTGACTCGGCCTGAACGCCTGCGTCCATCCTGGGGCTCATCGGGGGAGCTGTGTTGAGCCACCGCCAAAAGAATTCAGGGCCAAGGGTTCTCCGGGGCTTCAATTAATGGACCTGCCGCCGCGGAAATATCGAGAAGGGGCGGCCGACGCCTCTTCCAGACGCCGCTGGAATTGCTTCCTAATCATCGGGCGGCTGTCCGTCCGCTGGAGGCGCTGGAAACCTCTCTCCTCCTCTCCAGAGAACCTGCCACTGCGCCCTCGTTCTGCAGGAATGAAGGAAGCTCGTGGGTTATCACACCTCCACCGTCACATCTACAGGCGGATGTGTACCTGCAGCATCACGCTGCTTGAGAAAGTTCTTTTATTTAAGTCCGTTACATATCGATGGTGACAGTGAAGTATCTGCACCAAGCTTTTTGTCGGCGGGAGAGCCCGCGCATTGATACTTAGGAAGCGTGGCGAGAAGCGCGCAACATTGTCCATAGAACACTTTTGAGTCGGCCTTTGTGCAGTGAAGTTCTGTGTAGAGACAGAGCGGTGTGCGTGTTCACCACCAGCTATATATTACTTGAAGAATACTATAATTATATAATTTGTAATTATTTATGATTTATTAAAAATCGACGTCATGAAGACATCAAAGGTACTTAAGCGCAAACTGCATATTGTAAGTTCGTTGTTACATTTTTAATCGGTTTTACGTAAACGATCCCCAGACTAAAGTTTTATGAATTGAATCATTATAAAGAGCTAAAAATTTATATTCAATCGTTTTCAAAATAGTTCAGTTTATCTCAGTCAATATCGTATTATTCTTCACTGAACACAGTAACAACAAGATTTAACTTTTGTTGAGTTTTCTCAGTTTGTTTATTTAATAGTGACATTGAGTTTTGCACCAGTAACTTCAATCAAAAAAGCAAATGAATAATAAGTAAAGTTTTAGCTCAGATATTTGGAAATGCCACCCAAATAATTATCAATAATAGATCAGAGTGAGTATATTCAGACATGCAGATGACGTTATCCAGAGGTGACCGAGTAAAATAAAAGGCTAGGAAAATATATATGTGTGTTTTCAGGTTCATTGCATAGATAACCAGTACTGAGGGCCACGGCGTAAGCTTATGTGTTCACGTCGAAATAATCTCCTCTTGATTAGTCACATTAATATTGCTACCAATAAAGGCACAAGGGGTACAACGTTGTATACACTAAAGACTATCAGATCAAACACGTTGTCAAAAGCAAGTCGAGACAGGAAAGCTGCAAGGAAGCAAAGGTTCAATTCTCACCTTTCTTTTATTAGACAGAAAGTAAGTTAAATTCCATTTATTACAGATTAGAAGGTTCAACGACGCACATCATTCCCACTTCTTGCTGAGAAGTCTCTCTATCTAATGCAAAAGCGAAGTGCCTGTATACATGTAATAAATTAAACTCACATGCCGCTTTTTTCTGTCTGTATGTGAAAGCTAATATTAGAAGCTAATGTACGTATTTTGATTTACCAATAGGAGGATGGGTTGACGAGTAAGGTTTGCGTATATACTGTATTATCACCACGCCGAGGACGCTAAGTTGTAGTCGCGCGAAGCCGGAGCAAGTTGTTACAAATTCGTCAGAAGAACGAAGTTTCTGGTCAGATCGGAAGAATCCACAACATTTGAAAAAGAACCGTTTGACAACTTTGTTGACATTGTCAACCAGGAGATATGCCGTCTGTTGTAAATTGTGTTAATGCTCCTGTCATTGCGGCTTCATATATCGTTGAAATCTTTCTTAAAGTTATAACATCCACTAATCACATAGTTAAAGGCTGCTTTTCACTGTTCGTGGCCAGTGCAGTTCAACGATGGTCATAAAATACAGGCGTAATGGCGTTACAAGTTAGTAACTGACATAATGACGAACTCTGCTATGAAATTATGTAAATATTGATTATGTCAGTTACTAAGTCGCAACGGCATAGAGCCCTTGATTTACAACCATCGCTCAATTGCACTGACCACGAACGATAAACAGCTGATTTTAATTATTTTATATATGGCTGTAGTCATTAAAATAAAAAAAAATTAACGGTGTTTAAAGCCGTAATGGCACCAATCTTGAATGTTTTGTGATGTGAAGAAGGATAGATTAATAGTCGAAACAAGCAGTTCAAATAAAGATTTCAGGTGCGACGACCTTGACTTCGTAGGTTTTCAATCCCTAACAAAAGGAAAAGAGAGAGAGAGAGAGAGAGAACGTTTGAATCAACAATAACATCAAACATTGCGATTCTTGAAGGTTTTGATTGCAGTCAAATGACGTCCACACGACACGTTCCCTCGATTTTTCGATTGACAACCATTCAGCCATCTTCAGGTGACTTTCACTGGAGATTCCTGTAGCGATGCAAGTCAGATATAGCTGAGCGTTGTATCTGCCGTCTTGGGGTCATGGTGGACGGAAACTTCTACTGGACGTATTAGGAGGAGACGCGGCTGTTTTGATAAGGCGGCCTGACGGTGACTCCTCACCTTGGTCGTGAACTTCCTGTGGATTCGGTTTGATAAGTCTGTTCGTTGCAGAGAGCTTTTGTTTGCAATATCTCGCGGTGTGTGAAACTGTGAAACTTATCACTTTCCTTACGGCTCCATGTTGACTGTAAATTACGCAACGGAATCGGTGTCTTGAGCTACCCTAACATAGTCACAAAATGGAGAATTTCAGTAATCCTACTGTATAACTATTCATTCAGTCAGTAGAATAAATTAGTGAATTGAAGGAAACTGTGTGCTCATTCAGATAAAATGCAAATGAAAGATTATTTACTGTATTAAATAACACACATCAATAAAAGTTTTATATCACCCCAACTTCCAGAATTCCTGAATACAGACGTTGAGTGTGGATATTTTATTACAGACACAGTCTCTTTGATAGTTCAGAGATGTCATTAAATCCGCGCAAAGGTGTAAATAACCATGCCTGAGCATCGCCTATTAGATCGAGGGGCTCCGACAGCCGATCATGTCCACCAGGAAAGAGGTACACGGCTCGTGTTGTCTGTAGTTCAACCATGCCTAGACGGTCAATACCGCGGTTGGATACCGTCCGCATTGTTACATTGCACCAGGAAGGGCTCTCAACAAGGGAAGTGTCCAGGCGTCTCAGAGTCAACCAAAGGGATGTTGTTCGGACATGGAGGAGATACAGAGGGACGTGAACTGTCGATGACATACCTGGCTCAGGCCACCCAAGAGCTACTACTGCAGTGGATGACCACTACCTACTGATTATGGCTCGTAGAAACCCTGACAACAACAACACCACCAAGTTGAATAATGCTTTTCGTGCAGCCACAGGAGTCCTGTTGCGACTCAAACTGTATGCAAAAGGCTGAATGATGTGCAAATTCACTCCCGACGTCCATGACGAGGTGCATCTTTGCAACCACGACACCATGAAGCGCGGTACAGATGGGCCCATAAACATGCTGAGTAGACCGCTGAGGATTGGCATCACGTTCTCTTCACCGATGAGTGTCGCATGTGCCTTCAACCGGACAATTGTCCGAGACGTGTTTGGGGACAACCCGGTCAGCCTGTACACCTTAGTCACACTGTCCAGCGAGTGCATCTAGGTGGAGGTTCCCTGCTGTTTTTGGATGGCATTACGTGTGGCTGACGTACGCTGCTGGTGGTTTTGGAAGGCGCCGTAATGGCTGTACGATACGTGACGGCCATCCACCGACCGATAGTGCAACCATATTGGGAGCATACTGGCGAGGCATTCGTATCCATGGAAGACAATTTGCTCCCCTATCGTCCACATCTTATGAATGACTTCCCACAGGATAACGATAGCGCTTGACTAGAAGGCCAGCTTGTTCTCCAGACATGAGCCATATCGAACATGCCTGGGATAAATTGAAAATGGCTGTTTAAGGGCGACGTGACCCACCAACCTCTCTGAAGGTCCTACGCCGAATTGCCGTTGAGGAGTGGGACAATCTGGACCAACAGTGCGTTGATGAACTTGTGGATAGTATGCCACGACGAATACAGGCATGCACCAATGCAAGAGGACGTGTTACTGGGTATTAGACGTACCGCTGTGTACAGAAATCTGGACTACCACCACTGAACGTCTCGTTGCATGGTGGTACAACATGCAGTGTGTGGTTTTCATGAGCAATAAAAAGGGTGGAAGTGATGTTTATGTTGATCTCTATTCCAATTTTCTGCACAGATTCCGGAATTCTACAAACCGAGGTGATGAAAAACTTTTTATGATGTGTGTTACAAAGTACTGACATCAACATTCTACGAAAAACAAAATGAATTGCTGACGACAGTTAACAAAATAGGCGAGAGGAGGGATGGCTACCGTATCCAAGCTGCACTTTAAATCATTGATCCGCTACAACCCAGTGATTCATTTACAACCTCCAGTGGTCGATTGAATACTATATCAAACGATACTATGGCATGAGCCAGGCTTAGCGGACCTGTGACAACGGTACGTTTCCTATCTAAACATTAACCCCCATCTAATGAGCTGTGCTGCAGTACACGTTCACCATTCTGCTATAGGGGTAAGTGGGACGACTGTTGTCGTAGTGGAGACTCATAATATCCTCGTCAAGTCTCGGACACCTCGAAGCCCCACGACGTGTCGAACCAGCGATCTGTCCTCGTCTACTAACAAACTAAGAGTGTCTCTTTTTCTTCCTCCAGCTCCCGACATAGAAGTTTCAGCCAATGAGACGTTACTCTTTTCCGACAATAGCTTGTCAATGCTGCCTTTAACAAACTCTCTGAGTGCCAACGAGACACCTGCCGCATCCAGAGCAGTGTATGAGCTGCGCATTTCTCACGTATTGACAGATTCTAACTATTATCCCCTTTCTCGACGACCCCTGAAATTTTATAGGATAAATTTCCCTGTAATAAATCAATGTCATGAGGCTTTAAGTGGATGCAACTAAAGTGTCCTGTTTATCACCAGTCGTGACAAGGGGCAGATAAATTTTGTATAAATGGAAGAAGGCAAGTCAGACTGCTTGTAACCTTCCATGTTTAATGGTGAACTCTGATAATTTTCTTGGGAAATTGTTATTTTTATGGGGAAATCTACCAGCCTTACCATACTGCCGCTGTCTGCAACCGTGAGGTTTTACGAAAACTAGAGTTCGCGAAGGACCTGAGAGTAGTTATCCGGACTGTGAAAAAATTTGTCCTTATACTTGAGAAGTAATTAAAATGTGCCGATTGCGCGCAAGTTTGGTAACAGAGACTGTCACAGTCGTTAAATAATTAGCTACTAGTGTAAGTCAAGTTCATACGTTTGAATGGCTATTATTAATCGGTTCCTTAATCAGTACGAGAATTGCTAATGTCCGAGTACTTGCAGAAATCTGAATTGCGTGCTCATTTGTTCTGAAACTTTATTTATATTTTTATCATGTGTTACAGCAAGCTAAAAAACTCTGCTGAAAATGCTAGAGCTTGTACTGTAGTTATCCGAACTGTGACAAAATTAGTCCAGATACTTGTGAAGTAATTACAGTATGCCGAGTATGAGCAAGTGTGGTGACAGGAGACTGTTACAGTGGTTAAATAATTAATAAGTATTGTAAGTCATTGGCCGAAGCCGTTCGTACGTTTGAATGGCTATTACGAGTCAGTGGCGTAATCAGCACCATAGTTGCTAATGTCTGAGTAATTGCGGAAATCTGAACTGATGCCTTTTCAACTGTGTCAGTTCATTTGTTCTGAACCTCTGCTTATATTTGTTTATGTATTACAGCTATCGTAATAATTGTGTTGTACATCCTAGAGCTTGTAATGATGTATGACGAGAGTTATGTATGTCATGGCCTGTTGGTCACTTGTTACCGCTACGAGTAATTATTACGTCACCTGATCCCAGCAGTATGGCCGCGGGTTGTGGGCTGCTTGCCCATGTCTGTTATTTCTGTAATTCTTGAAACAACGTCCAGCCTTACTGATGAGTAAAATTTAAGTCATTAAGTGGCACAGACAGTAATATGTGTAATAGATTTCTCTGTAAGGTTTTTACCGGTTCTTAACTCTGTCAGCGTGTAAGGTTTTGAGGAGAAAACTACAGCTTAAGCTGTAAATATTTTTGGTTTAATGTTGCAATCTTATCACAGAAATACACGCATTTACACAGTTTACAATGTGACTATGTTACGACAGTTGTCAAACGAACGCATCTCGTCCTCAGAAAGTGAAATCACCCTAAACGCAGCAATGGTAAATTTTAACTAGAAGTTTCTGTACAATGGCTACGTCATGATGTTGGCCAGTACTACGATAAATCATCAGATTGCGGTTCAAAGTTCGATAGTAATTAGGGTGACAAACGAGTCTACGGAGGATGGTTAATTTTGTGACAAGTTAAGCAAGAGATTACCCAAGGTTGCTCGAGTTTACAGTGGATGCAAGCTGGTGAACCAACAAGTTTACTCCTCTTCTCACGGTATTTACCTTTGCTGCGATGAGCTGTCGTCTGCATGGCTCCTCTCATCCTCTGAAATTCCTATAAAAACTAATTAAGCATTTGCTGATTTTTACAGCAAAAATTCTCCCTATGTTACTCGTTATAGGAGAAAACGTGTACTCATCCCTAGTATTGGAATATGGCGGTGTGCACGTGCATGGCTGGAACAGCGTGCAGTCCTCTCATGAACATTTAACTAACTGGCTGGTTCATTTATTCGTAGTTGAAGCTCAACAACGCTACAGCTAATATCTAGCTGAATGTCAGACGCAGTGAACACAGTGTTCACACAAATTTCTGTTCTGCAACGTAAAGAGCTTTATGTGCCCTGTTCTGCACTTGACGCCAGTTCAGAGAAGAGTCCCCGAAAATTTTTCTCTTGTCTTTGTCGTAGCCGAACTGTCTACTCACCTGGGTTCTTTTGTTGTCCATTTCACGGTTTTTTTCGACCTATAGGAGCATTCCTCTTATTTTGTGGAAACTCTCTCTGCCAATCGCAAGGGCCCCACCATTTAACTGCGTCGAAATCTTGGCACTTTAAACCTTGCTAGTTCGTTTCTCCAATCGGACGTTTTCTGCCCGCTCCAGGCGCCTAAAAGTTACATGCATAAATCACACGTGTACCACTCGTTGTTCATGTGATCATCTATGTCACTGGTTTTGTTCGTATCCATTTGGAATTCCGAAATTCAGTTTTCTTAAGCTTCTTTCTGTCCTACTTCTGATGGCTCGCTACTTGCTCTCCAGTATGCGTCGCCTGTCTAGTCGCTGACTCCCGCCGCGGCACGCCCCCTAAGAGTTTTTCGTGGTGCCTCCCGTGGTACGGCCTCTGCTGTGCCTGCTTCCACACAAGACGTTTCCTCTCGCTTCTTGTTTCACCTTCCGCTCATTGACATGCATTATATAGGAGCGGTGTGTTACTACCGTCGATTGAGTGTCATCCCTTTTGCGTTACATATTTACATGCAAATATGATCATTACTGGCGAAGTAAGTTAGGTGTCATACTCGCCTTCCCGTTACGATGTACAAAACTCTTACGTAAGATGCGAAATTGACGTTGATTTATTCTGGCACCTGAAAAGTGTGTTGCAATTTTACTTTTGTCACTAGCAAAATTTTGTCACTTTAAGAACTCTTCGGACTGCAGCCACAGTAATTTTGTGGAGTTTCAAGTTAACTGAGCATCTCAACTTCGAAATGAGAGGTTTGGGTTGAGTTTCTTCTGTAATGTTTGCGTATTAAGTCTATTGTGGACGTGATCAATTGAGGGTGTAATTAAAATCCCATTTATTTTCTGGAAAGCTTTATTTTTAGTAAATGTGCATTAAAGTATTGTGTGTTTATCAGCTAATCCAGCTCCTCCCCACTCCACCACCGGCTCCTAGCTATCGCGACATTATCCTTATTGATCCTGACTGCGGTTTCCGGCTTGATCAGAATGGAACCTGATGATTTGTATAACATTTATAGAAATACGAATCTTTAAACTTGACCACTCGTCTTATGTGTGTTGTGAATTCGTAATTCGCAACTTACCTATGTTCCTATCTCCGCCCGCCAGCCGCGCTTAGAGCTTCTCTCGCTCTAACACTCGAGAGGAGGAACTGAGCCGGCCTCGATGGCCGAGCGGCTCTAGACGCTTCAGTCCGGAACCGCGCGACTGCTACGGCCACAGGTTTGAATCCTGCCTCGGGCATGGATGTGTGTGATGTGCTAAGGTTAGTTAGGTTTAAGTAGTTTTAAGTTCTAGGGGACTGATCACCTCAGAAGTTAAGTCCCATAGTGCTTGGAGCCATCTGTAATCGGCGTGGTCTAGAGTTTCAGAAAAAATTCGCTAGATGTCGCTACGAGCGTTGACCTGGCGCGTGCAGCCAATCTCGCACAATACGGCGTCCGCGCATCACAAAGCGTATTGTAGTATTGAATTGAGTCGTACTCAATCAGTGATCACAATTCAGCGGGCGTTTCATATTCGATTTTGTTCTAAACCACCATCACTAAAGAACATTCGACGGTGGTATCTAGTTTGAAGAAACAGGGTGCCTCGGTAAAGGCAAAAGTCCTGGCCGGCCACGCGTTCCTGGACAAACATAGTAACAAATCCGACGAGCATTTGAGCGGAGCCCCCGCAAGGCTACGCGTCGTGCTTGCCGAGAACTTGCGTTACCGCACATGACAGTGTGGCGTGTGTTACGGCGTCGATTAGCTCTCAAACCATACCGATTACAACTGGTACAGGCTCTCCGAGATACTGACAAAGTGAAGCGAGTGGACTTTAGCAATGCTATTCTAGAGGACATGGAAGATGACACTTTTATGTCACGGTTGATATTCAGCTATGAGGCAACTTTCCATATTAGCGGTGATGTTCACCCTCATGATGTACGTATATGGGGGCTCGAAAATCCTCATTAAACAACTGAACACGAACGTGATTCACCAAAAGTGAATGTTTTTTGTGATGTTTCGCAAAGCAAAGTTTATGGACCCTACTTTTTTGAGGAAGAAACCGTAACAGGACAATCATACCTAGCAATGCTACGGAACTGGTTATTCCCACAACTTGACTCTGACAGTTTCATCTATCAGCAAGATGGAACACCACCGCACTGGCACAACAACGTGCGCAATTTCCTCAATGCCAACGTGCCTCAACGTTGGATAGGGCGTACAGGACCGCGAGACTAGGCTTTACACTCTTGGCCTCCTAGGTCCCCTGATTTAACAAAAAAATGGTTCAAATGGCTCTGAGCACTATGGGACTTAACATCTGAGGTCATCAGTCCCCTAGAACTTAGAACTACTTAAACCTAACTAAACTAAGGACATCACACACATCCATGCCCAAGGCAGGATTCGAACCTGGGACCGTAGCAGTCGCTCGGCTCCTGACTGAAACGCCTAGAACCGTTCGACCACCGCGGCCGGCCCTGACTTAACACTATGTGATTTCTTCCTCAGGGGGATATGTTGCACAATGTGTTTACGTTCCTCCCTTACCTCGTGACATTGATGAACTGAAAACTAGAATATCCGCTGCTGTAGCTTCAGTGACAGAAGGCACTTTACGCTCGGTTTGGGATGAATTCGGCTATCGGCTAGATGTCGTCCGGGAGTGAATGGAGGACATATTGAACATTTATGATAGATTTTTATAAACTTCTGTCTTTTCTGAGTAATTTCGTATGCGATTTGTTGGTGTTAAGCCCTTTCTCCTAATAAATTATTCTATTTAAAATCGGGTGATGCTTTTTGGGACCCCCTGTATTATCTGCTTAACGCAAAATGTCCGCCTTCCTCAGGTGTTTCGCAGACTTTGTCTATATCTTCCTGGTTGTTAGGATTGGATATAAGAGGAGGGAGATCAGATCCCTGTCTCACACCTATTCTAAATTTTGCTTGTTGTTCCCGATGAAAATTCCTAATCACGGATACTTTGTACTTATTAATACTGAGTTTCACTTACAAGGCATTGTATCTTAGAGCCGCTTTCTTCAGAAAAACTGTGTCTACATTAAACACAACCGACTACCATGATTAAAATTTGTAGCCACACCGAATGAAATCAAAATATGAACTTACAATGGTCAGAACAAGCGATAAGACGACTACAAACTTAGAAATGTCCAGGCTTAAGTTTGTCACTAACACACTCACACTTACGGTGACGTAACCAGACTTTCGCACTGAAACCAGGAAAATAGATGATACAGATGCTCTACAACTGTTAGCGTCGGTGCATATATGATGCGTCCCTTTTATGTAAGGGCTATTCAATTACCTATGTCAATACACGCTCATCAGCGGTTAGATTTTCACGTTGGTACTTTTTCCATTTAGTTCGGTCACATCTCTTCTCCCCGAATGCCTCTACTACGTTGCTGTAAATTTTTGTTTTGACGAGAGGAAGTGGCTAGCGTTTTATACTGTGTGTAGACCTATGCTATATTGTTAGAGTACTTTCCGTAGAGCGAAAAAAAAACAGATTATACTGGACTGTGGTGGCCTGGATGACCTCAGCACACCTGAATCGTTCTTACGTACTTACTGTGCTTGTGGTGGTTACAGATTTCCTGTCGACCGTGTACCTTCCGTTAGTGTGATTTTACTTTTAATTGATTCGTAATATGTGGGTTTTAATTTTGTGTTTTATTGATATTGCTACTGCATTAGGGATTATACAGAATGACAGTTTTGGTCCTACGGACACCAGTTTACCGAAAGCTCAGAACGCCTACACATAGTTACGGTCTTTGAGTATGACAACGCTCTTGGTGGTATTTGACTTCATGAGTGGCGTTATAGGAGGTATGTCCACTTATTTAATTTTAGTTACACCAGTTGCTCGTAATAATAGTGCGTCTTTCGTATATGAGCGGAGATAGCCTGATGATAATGGTGCTAATTCACAATGTTTTTAATATGACGATATCGCCTGCGCTGCTCCCGCTTACGTAACGGCAGCACGCCCTGTCGCCTCGCTTTTTAAGGTCGGTGTGCGGTTGATAGGGAACTCAGTGGACGTATATGCGGCGCTGGTAAGCTGGTAAGTCTCAATCTTTATGTACGGCTTACGTATCATGTACGCACCTACGCTGGTACTGCAGAGGCTGTGTATCGCCTCTTTTTCTTTTTTCACTGCGAAAGACTTGTTACGTTGTTGTATGTCGGAGTACGTTAGTGACATTATTAAACCTGGACCTTTGTAAGTTTGTTTTGGTTTAATGGGTTTGTAACACCATAACTTAGACACTACATATCTTTTGTTGATTCATTTTGCTTTCTGTTTTCTTCAACATTCCATTGTTGGGCTTCTGTAAATGTTGTTTGATTGAATAGATAATACAAAATTGTATACTCCTTTCTTTGTAAAAACTTACTGTATATAATTGTAATTTCTGTCTCAATAGTTTTTTGCAGAAATGTAAATATATGCTAATGTTCTATTTTATTTAATATGTTTGGTTGCTGTTATGTAAACTGTTGACCTTCACTTAGGGTTCTTAGTTATTTTGTATGTGAAAGATGGTGTGGTTCCCCTCCGGAACGGAACTTAGTAGAGCGCGCAAATTGTGGTTGGCATAGGTAGAAGAGGTGGATTAAGAGTCAGTCGGGGACGAGCTACCAAATTGTCAACTGCTCACGTAAAAGTTGTGTATTGTGCTGGTGCCAAGAGAGGCTTTTGGTGCCGTTTCCAAGGTCTTAATGCCTCGGATGGGTGGGTAAAGAGCTGGAACTATTCTGGAATTGGTATCTATCATAGCCAGCAAGAAATGACAGAGTCCAGTATTTGTATTTGCAAATCCACCTACCAAGATGTACTCGCCACCACATTGCGCATTCAATGTAACGGAAGAATTACAGTAATGTTCAGCGAAGGATCAGCTCATTGGATATTTTAGTGTGTTCAAATATAAGGTAATTTATACTCGAACTTTTATACCAACCTTGATTTTTTATCCACAGTCACACAACCACTTAGGGTCCTTCTCATGTCAAAAATGCTTACCGAGTGTCCATATTGCGAAAATAGGAAAGCCCAGTTATTAATTAAATAATGCTACTTGAAGACAGTAAGAAGAAACTAAGTTAAAGTTAATGTAGCAGAAATGAGTAATATAGTAGATGATGCTTGCTGAAAATAATTTTTCTGTTAAAACTGCTTATTAATATTTTGTTGCCAACTTCAAAAGTGGATATTCTCAAAACTATGGCTTATAGAGTTTTGCAAATTAAATGATGACAGTGCAGCCTCTTGACATCACCCAAAGGTGAGCTATTGTCTTATAACCACGTCAGGTTGTGTTCTACTGCAGTAAAAATGTTCAGAACTGCAACTGTTGAGAGTTATATGCTCATGCTTGCTAAGTACTTGTTTCTCTAGTGTATTGAAAATGTGTTTAGTTTGCTCTGCTAAAGTGGTCAAGATTATGGGCCCCCCTCCATTGAAAGTATTTCAAATGCACATAGTTACTTAATTATAGAAAGTTTTAATTACTCTTGCTATTAAAGTCAAATTCTGTACAATATTGGGTTCCTCTTGTGAATTAAAAGTGCATATTAATGGTGTAACAGGATCCACAGTTTGTCTGTTATGCTCATGCTAGATAAAGATCAATAGAAAGACCACTATCTATGAAAACTGTAACTTCTTTATTCAAAAGACAGTGAGAAATAATCTATTAGTGAATTCTATTTAATTTTCATGCTAAGTAGAAAGGTGTTTAGTAGTGAGAGACTTAATCTATGCACAATAACGGATTTTGCTCTCAACCATATCCATATTTCATGTCAGATAAGAATATGTTTCAAAAGTAATCTGGAAACTATATCGAATTTACAATTCTACAGTGAATATTAATAGCAACAATTTTGAGACCATCAGTTTGACTAAGACCTCAAGGTAATAGTGTGTTTCGTTATCTGTTATATTTATGCAAATAGTTTGTTCAGCTCTGTCAGCTCCTACTTTAATGTGAACATATGCAGGTTCCAGAGTTAATTGCACTCTCATGTGACAAAGTATAGGCTGTGAATGCCGATTGAAGTTACTTATTTTCAGTTACTTGAACAAGAATGTTACTAATTCTTATGACTAATTAGGCTTGCGACCGTTGTTACAATCATTTGGACACTGTGGATAGGTAAATTATTGTTTCTTACTGTTTAAATATTTACGTAATTCTAACTTTCTCTTCCTATAAGCCACCTCCGTTAGGTATATCACGGTCAACACAACTTAATTCCTTTCAGAGAGTAACACTGCTCTTCTTCTTTATACTGCAATTGCTTTAATAAAAATGATTTCATTTATACGAACTACTTCCAGCTTTGAGGTTATGGTATAACAGTGGCAGGCAGTAGTGTTATAGGTTATCCTGTTGTTATTACTTCATATTCTGATTTATTCAGATGGTTACGATGTTTTATGTAGGCTCAGTTTTGTGAAAGGAATGGAGTGCGAGCTTGGAATTATTGAGATGATTTTTCTGCTTATGTGCAATGTACTAGAAAATCACCATATTACCCACTTTTAGGTGACTCGTGTTGATATTTTGTACATATTGCGGTATTTTCTTGAGAATGTTACCATAAGATCTGTTTGTAACACAGGATCAGGATCATAGTCCCTACATATAAATTATTTCCTGCTTTATTATGTACATTTAACAGATGTGTATAATTATGTTCTGTATATTATTGTGATGTATACATGTTTTAATGATTTCCTATGTGCAAAATAACTAATGAAAGAGAATGTAAGGAATTTTTATAAACGCAATAGCAATGTCAAGGAATATTCTCGTGTAAACCAAAGAGATTATTGTTATTGTCATACTATCGTTGGGCGCAGGACCGCGCCGCAGTCTGGCAGTGGTAACGAGAATTGGTTAGTAGCGAGCGAACAGATATGACGCAAAGGAGGAATTCTGCAGCGACAGGACGCAACACTCGTTTCACTGCTGGATCCCACGTACGTAAGGCCAGGAGTAATGTGTAGAACTAATTGGGCACAGCGCAAAGCATCAATGTTAACCAGCGTTCAAGAAGAGCTCCGGGAGCTGAAAATTAATTGTGATAAGGAGACTGTGTCCGTACATTGTCGTGATACAATGGATCTCGCTGAACCGACTTCACTGCTATGAAGTACGACTCGACCAGTTTATCATCTAGAATTGTAAAAGCTTGCCAATGTTAGCTGCGAATCGTCCACTAACAAATACTTTAGCAACGTATGTGTGTTAAGGTGTGTAATTCTCAGTAACAACTATCCGACAGGATGCTCTCTGTATCCATAGTTAACCGAGTGTGTCGTTAGTGAACTGAAAGTAAATGATAAGAAGAGTGAAATTTATCAAACTGATTAATAGTTTAAAGGAAAGTGAACAAAAAAGTTATATTTATTGGACTTCCTAATAGAGTACTGATTATTGACTAATGGTTTGACAACACAGTACATTTAACAATACTTCATCTTGAGACAATTTTGTATGAGGAGTCTTTTATGTAACAATAAGTCAACTAGCGAGCTCTGTAACCATTTTAAAAACCAGTTATTATTGTAGAACAGTCAATTTAATATTATTTTCGAAAAGTTTACCTTCTGCAAAACAGTTTAACAGCAGTTAGCATTACAGTGAGATAAGCAGTTCAGTTGTTACCTAACTGAGAGTGCAATAAACTAGTAATTAATTTCATGAAGTAGTTACCAGTTTGCTTTTGTCCATTATTGATATTTTTCTGTGTGATTATTGTGTTTTGATAATGAGCGGGAGTCATTGCCTTTGCCAGGAAAATGGGAATATGCAGGAACAGAAATTCCCATTTTCCTGTGGTCATTAAGTTCTTTTGTTTTATTGAAGTTGTCTATGTATACCATGGACTGTACTTTCAATTGTTAAGAATTTCTTTAAACTGGAACTAGTATTTCTGTCCATTTTAACATCTCTTGTTGTTGTCTCATCAAATACTGTTTATATTTTACTTGGTTCATTTATTTAATGCAAACTGTTACATAGCCACATTTTTTAATATAATGCTAATGTTAAGGTGCAGTACCACCACACTCTCAAAGATTTCATTTACTTTATGTTCCCTCAAATGCCTCCATTTTCTTGCATTTATTTATTTCTGTTTATCTTATTGATATTGCTTAAATTTCTTATATATTCTGTAGTTACATTGATAACTGTTTCCTCTTTTAAGGATTGTATATTACTCGCCATGTTTTATACCTCCTGATGTAGCCCTGTCTTGTCAAGCACTAATTTTATTTTATTTTATTAGTTTTGTTTATTAATAGAAACTGTTATATGACCATGCTATTCCTATTTTGTGTTAGTTTTTCCTGTCTACTCCATTTTTAATTATTTGCTGTTCAAATTTTTAATTCTTCATTGCATTACCACCACACTGTGAAAGATGTTACTTACTGTATGTTTCTGCTTCAGTCTAGATGTGTTACTTCTCTTCCAATGTTGTTTGCAAACATTGTAACCTCTTTGGTGACTATACTGAGTAAATGTCTGAAGATGGCCTTGTAAGCCGAAAATCTGTTGACACAATAAAAGTAATATTGTAGAACAAAAGTAACTGGTGTTTTCCATTTATTATAATGTTGTTCTATCATGAACTGGCGGAAGATTCTGTTAACACAGTAATTCTTTAATTAGTCTACCTGCCAGAGAGGAAGGAAATTAGATTAGATTAGATTAATTATTCATTCCATAGACCCATAAAAGAGAAAATCCTCCTGGGTGTGGAACATGTCAGATAAACACATTACAAAAATGTAATTAGAAAAAACTTGAGTTTCATCAATTTTAATGATCCTCAGTCAATGAACAGTAAAATTATGTACATGAATTAAATTTAAACTTCTAATATTTACATGTTTAATACTTACATCTGCTTTCATTAAATCTATCATTCGGACATTTGATAGTTTCTTGGCTATTACAACCAAGTATTGTCAAAAATTAAAGTAAATTATTCATTTCAGTGATCCACAGTTAAGAACAGTCAAATTATGTACAAGTTTTAAAATTAAACGTCCAGTATTTACAGACTTAAGACTTACATCTGCCTTCCATACATCCATTTTTCACACAGTAGGTAGTTACTTGGCTGTTACATCCAAGTATTGTCAAGAATTAAAGTATAATAAATTTTTATTAAAATGGTCTGCTGCACTTGTTGAGAAACTCATGGATGGAATAGAAGGAGTTGGCCACAAAAATTCTTTTAAATTATGTTTAAATTATGCCTTGTCTGAAACTAAACTCTTAATGGTTGCTGGTAACTTATTGAAAATATGTGTTGCTGAATACTAGACTCCTTTCTGGGCAAGAGTAAGTGATTTTAAATCTTTTTGTATGTTTTTCTTATTCCTAGTATTGATACTGTGTACTAAGCAGTTATGTGGAAAAAGAGATGTATTATTTACAACAAACTTCATTAAGGAATAAATATATTCAGAAGCTGTGGTTAATATGCTCAATTCTTTGAATAGGTTTCAACATGATGTTCTTGGATTTACACTACTCATTACTCTTGTTGTACGTTTCTGTACTCTAAATAGTTTTTCTCTGTTTGTGGAGTTCCCCAAAATATGATACCATATGACATAATGGAGTGAAAATAAGCAAAACATGCCAGTTTTTTTGTATTTATATCTCGTATATCTGATATCATTCACATTACAAACACAGATTTGTTTAAGCACTTTTGCAGTTCGTTAGTATGTTGCTACCAACTGAATTTACTATCAAGATGTAATCCCAAGAATTTTACACTCTCAACTTCTCCTATTTTCGTATCATCATATTTTATACACACATCATAAATAAATCTCTTGTAGGCTGTGAACTGCATATAGTGGGTCTTTTCAAAGATTATTGACAGTGAATTGGCTATGAACCACTTATTAATGTCAGTAAAAATTTGATTAGCTGCCCTTTCTAAATTTATATTTGATTTACTATTTATTGCAATGTTTGTATTATCTGCAAATAAGACAAACTTGGCATCTGGTAATGTAACAGATGACAGGTTATTAATATACACAAGAAACAGTAGTGGACCTAGTATGGAACCTTGGGGAACACCACTTGTAATTTCTTTCCAGTCAGATGACGTCTGATTGCCTACTGCTGAAGTGTTACGTAATGACACCCTTTGTTTTCTATTAGTAAGATATGACAGAAACCACTTTGCAGCACTACCAGTGACACCATAATATTTTAATTTACTTTAAAGAATGCTGTGATTGACACAGTCAATCGCCTTTGACAGGTTGCAGAATATGCCAGTTGCCTCTAATTTGTTGTCCAATGAATTAAGGACATTTTCGTTGTAAGTGTAAATAGCTTTCTCAGTATCAGAACTCTTAAGAAACCCAAACTGTGACTCTGACAGTATATTATTTTCACTAAGGTGCTTAAGTAGACTTTTGAACACAACCTTTTCAAAGATGTTTGTAGGAGCTGGCAAAAGTGAGGGTGTTATATGTTGTTTTTCTTACATTTTGACATATGTATAGTTGTCACACTTAGTTGTGATTTTTCGGTTGCACCTGAGCATGGAACTGTCCTGAAATGTAGTTGTGCCTTCTTTTCATTGGAAAATAAACTTTATTACCACTGTGCGCTGTTATTACCAATCATCTTGTTTCTTAGATTAAAAAGGATTTTATTTTCGACGATAAGAGTGAAACATCTTCCAAGTACTAGATGTTCTCGGTACGTTTCTATCGTTATTTCTATAAAAATCTGAGCTTTAGAAATCATCATCCGTTATCTTCCTCAGAAACGGGGCTGACGGCCCAAGAAGAAACGAAATCACAAAGGTACAAAAAAATGTAGTATTTTTTAATGTGACCAGATATTACAGTGGCGCCATTGATTACACGTCACATTTGTTACCATTACGATATACCGTGTAGTACACGATGTAGGCCTAAGACGTCTCTCCGTATCAAATGCTCGTTTTCTCGAAATTCTGAGGCTGCAGTCCGTGTCTCTATCAAAGTTGCTGACATACATTTTAGTTTTGTGAATTAGTCCCATTGGTTTGAAGCGCGAGCTAGAATGCTTGACTGCCAAAAGAGGGTCTTTTTATTACTCGTAAGGTTACATTTTTGTAAATATCTGGACCTGATGTTCTACTAATGCGTGGCACAGCGCTGGGATACCTTTCTATTAAACTGTTCCACGCAGCTACGACACCGTTTACATGGAACATTGTAAACGTTTCGGACTCTGGAGCCTATGAATATCCTCTACAGAGCACAAAATCCCTTCGACTGTCTTAGGCGGCCGGAAGATCGATGTAATCCAGTGTTTCTCTTTAACTTGTGTCTAAGTTCACTTGACGTTATTCCGCAGAAGCAACGTCGTTTGCTGTTATTATTTGACTGACTAGACTTCGGTTAGCTTTTGGCGTAGGGATCTGACTTGCTTTAACGTGCCCGTGTTGCCTACATTTGCACAAGCTCATAGCAAAACAGGGTCATTGAGATACCGTTTCGTGTTTGTCGATTCGTGCACTTCACACAGGTCTTTAGATTTCGAATGTAGAGTAAACCAAAGAAAGCTGAAATAATGAGAAGTAGCAGAAATGAGAATAGCGAGTTGCTTAACGTTCAAATTGGGAGTCGCCAAGTATACGAAGAGAAATTATTCTGCTACATTCGAAGGAAAATAACCGATGACGGACGAAGGAAGGAGGACATGAAATACAGACTATCAAAGACAAAGAAGGCATTCCTGGCCAAGAGAAGTCAACTGTGATCAGGCAGAGGGCTTAATTTGAGCAAAAAATGTGCTCAGAATGTACGTTTGGAACACAGCGATATTTGGTTGTGAATCGTTTCTTGTGGGAAAAGTGGAAAAGGAGATAACGGAAGCGTTTGAGACGTATTGGCATGGAACAATATTGAATGTTAAGCAGACTAGTAACGAAAGGAGAAGCTCTCCACAAAATAAATCACGAGAGGTAAACGTAAAAATGATTGACAGGAAAAGGTGATAGGTCGGTAGGATTTGTGTTAAGACATCAAGACGTAACTTCCATTGTACTTAGTGTAGCTCCATAGGGTAAAAGGTGTATGAGAAGACAGATAGTATTGCATACCTAATAGACTGTGGGATGATCTCTGTAGGAATTAATTAAATGAAGTAAAATAAATGACGACGTTTAGTGTATGTGCTGACACAATAACAGAATTTGTGGCGGGGCGCATTAAAAAGTCAGTAGCATGGTAATCGTAAAAATGTTCAAATGTGTGTGAAATCTTATGGGACTTAACTGCTAATGTCATCAGTCCCTAAGCTTACACACTACTTAACCTAAATTATCCTAAGGACAAACACAAACACCCATGCCTAAGGGAGGACTCGAACTTCCGCCGGGATCAGCCGCACAGTTGGTAATCGTAAAACACAAGTGACAGGGTTCCCGTTAATTATGCATCTTCTTTAGCATTACCTATACGTTTTGGAAAGAGTTTGCTTTACGTATGTAGAGCCGCTTTCACGAGTTAGCAGAATATAGGTGAGTTCATAAACAAATCTTACAACAAATAAATCTATCATCCAGTTAGATACTAGTGTGCATTACATCTTCTTTGCAACACGAAAAAAAACCTTCTTTAAAAATTTAGGAATTGCAGATTAAGTCGCATCTCATGGGCCAGAATGTGTACGTGCGTGGTTTGCAGATAATTCATACGGGCGCAGCGGCTAAAATTCGGTTTTCCAGATTATAGCGGAAGCCACCACACGGGACCGTTATTATCCCACAATTAATTATGCGAAATCTGAAACATGAAATAATAGCTGATCAAAATAAATAATTATTTAATAATATCAGCCTGTCGCCTCCAAATACTAGCAATTTACACGTTTTACGGCTGTTAAGCTGGAGTGGAATCCGACGTGTTACGTGTGAAACTGCTCAAAACGACTACTCTGCCATTATGAGTCACATCGGCCGCGTTCACGTGTTACCAAGCGTCCCGTCTAACGCACGTGTTAACGTTCCTGTTAACATTGTCGTTATCTGATATGGAAGGCCGTAAATGCAATGCGCTTGGCGTATTTTAGGTTCTGTCTGACCTAGACTGCGTTGAAACTCAGATGAAACACACAGATATTTGTACTTAATTGCGCATTTCATTTTAAGTTAATGCCACTACCGCAGCTCGTGTCCGTAAATTCAGGAATGATTTTAGATCAATGAGGGAACGTTAGTCAGTTCTTTAATGTAGCAATGTAGCACTGTCATTCCCCACAACTTCTGTATTTATCCCTATGTTAGCTTCAGTTTGGGAAATGTTTGTCTCTGTAAGTTAAATGTTAGTGTTTAATGTAGGTGACTGATATATGTAGAGCACATGAAAGTATGGATGCAGGAATATTAGGAGTTTAATGTCGCTGAAACTAGATACGTCTTTTTTTGAAACGAACTGCAACAACACTTGCATCACTAGATGAAGGGCAATTTCGTCACACTGCTTGCTAAATCTGAGCGGTACATAGATGACAGATGGGATTAACATATCCATCCAGCTGAATTCTCCATATATTTAGAGTCACCCTCGTACGCCGCAATAGCAAAGCACTTCGTGTTCAGGCCACAAGTGGCCCATCGGGACCATCCGACCGCCGTGTCATCCTCAGGTGAGGATGCGGATAGGAGGGGCGTGTGGTCAGCACACCGCTCTCCCGGTCGTTATGATGGTTTTCTTTGACCGGAGCCGCCACTATTCGGTCGAGTAGCTCCTCAGTTGGCATCACGAGGCTGAGTGCACCCCGAATACGCCGCAATAGACAGGGTATATATATATATATATATATATATATATATATAAACAGGTGATAAAGTAGAAACAATGCAGAGAATTCAGAACGTAAACAACTGCAACATGCATAATGGTTGGCAAAAATGTTCTTCATTTTCTCCAACTTAATGGATTTGCACGTACATTCATACAACTGGTTAATGTGCTCAGTACGGGGTCTGAACCCCTGTGACAGCAATACAGGCCTGACAACAATTGGGCATGCTGTGTATGGTATCGTCAGTCTCATGCTGAGGCAATAACGCAATTCTTCCTGCAGAGATGCTCGCAATTACGGAGAGTGGTTGATGGATGCTAACGTGATGCAACCCATCTCCCTAGTGTATCCCAGACCTGCTCTATAGCATTCAAATTGGGAGGGCGACCTGGCCACGCGATGCGTGCACTATCTACCGTTTCCAGGTGAACATAAACCACCCGCGTTTTATTGGATCGAGCATTAGCGTCCATCAGTGCAAACACTTGTCCCACAGTATCTCGCAACAACCGTAAATGAGATCCCAAGATCGCTTCACGTTGCCTGACAGTAGTTAAGCCATGCCGATTCACCTATACAATTTCATGACTAGGAATTCGAGTGGTATACATAATCCCTCCCAACACCATTACGGATACTCCTCAATATCGGTCTCTTCCCACAATTTTTGGGTCCCGAAATCGTGTTCCACGTTACCTCCAGTTGGAAATCCATCGAGAATCTCTCTCCAGATTAAATCGGGTCTCACCTATGGAAAAAAAAGAAACATTGGCCTACTGATCCACAGTCCAGTTGGCATATTGATGACTCCAATCTAGACGTTCCCTTCTGTGAAGACGCATCAGAGGTAGACATACAGCAGGCCTCTGACAGTTAATGCCACGCTTCCGAAGCTGTCCTCACACTGTTTGCCTCGGTACACTTCCAGTGGATGCTGCAAGCTCACGTGCCAGGCGCGTTGCAGTACCAAGGCGATACTGTCGTGCCCTTAGAGCCAAATGTCTGTCCTCTCTCGTGAAGTCACATGTGGTCGGACCTGCCCTGGTCTTCGTGATACAGTTTCGGTGTCTATAAACTGTCACCACATCCGAGAAACAACAGAACGAATAACATTAAGCCATAGGGCCAAATCTATTTGCGACTGTCCTGTTTCCATTCCTTCTATGGCCTTACACCGCAGAGAGCCTGATAGGCATCTTCTCTGTACAACACTGCACCGTCTTTGAATGTGTAGACAGCAATTTTTGGTCGTGAAACTACCTGCCAAATACTAACTTGTTATATGGGTGCTCTGACGTTATCGTTGGCAAGGTTGTCCGTTTACTGGGATTCCATCTTCCGTGCAGAACAAGATAGGGCGGACGTCTGGTTGAAATTTGTATGATTATATTGGGACTTAGAGACGATACGGGGAAATAACGGTTTGTTGCTTTAATTTTGGACATATATATATATATATATATATATATATATATATATATATATATATATACTCCTGGAAATGGAAAAAAGAACACATTGACACCGATGTGTCAGACCCACCATACTTGCTCCGGACACTGCGAGAGGGCTGTACAAGCAATGATCACACGCACGGCAGAGCGGACACACAAGGAACCGCGGTGTTGGCCGTCGAATGGCGCTAGCTGCGCAGCATTTGTGCACCGCCGCCGTCAGTGTCAGCCAGTTTGCCGTGGCATACGGAGCTCCATCGCAGTCTTTAACGCTGGTAGCATGCCGCGACAGCGTGGACGTGAACCTTATGTGCAGTTGACGGACTTTGATCGAGGGCGTATAGTGGGCATGTGGGAGGCCGGGTGGACGTACCGCCGAATTGCTCAACACGTGGGGCGTGAGGTCTCCACAGTACATCGATGTTGTCGCCAGTGGTCGGCGGAAGGTGCACGTGCCCGTCGACCTGGGACCGGACCGCAGCGACGCACGGATGCACGCCAAGACCGTAGGATCCTACGCAGTGCCGTAGGGGACCGCACCGCCACTTCCCAGCAAATTAGGGACACTGTTGCTCCTGGGGTATCGGCGAGGACCATTCGTAACCGTCTCCATGAAGCTGGGCTACGGTCCCGCACACCGTTAGGCCGTCTTCACTCACGCCCCAACATCGTGGAGCCCGCCTCCAGTGGTGTCGCGACAGGCGTGAATGGAGGGACGAATGGAGACGTGTCGTCTTCAGCGATGAGAGTCGCCTCTGCCTTGGTGCCAATGATGGTCGTATGCGTGTTTGGCGCCGTGCAGGTGAGTGCCACAATCAGGGCTGCATACGACCGAGGCACACAGGGCCAACACCCGGCATCATGGTGTGGGGAGCGATCTCCTACACTGGCCGTACACCACTGGTGATCGTCGAGGGGACACTGAATAGTGCACGGTACATCCAAACCGTCATCGAACCCATCGTTCTACCATTCCTAGACCGGCATGGGAACTTGCTGTTCCAACAGGACAATGCACGTCGGCATGTATCCCGTGCCACCCAACGTGCTCTAGAAGGTGTAAGTCAACTACCCTGGCCAGCAAGATCTCCGGATCTGTCCCCCATTGAGCATGTTTGGGACTGGATGAAGCGTCGTCTCACGCGGTCTGCACGTCCAGCACGAACGCTGGTCCAAGTGAGGCGCCAGGTGGAAATGGCATGGCAAGCCGTTCCACAGGACTACATCCAGCATATCTACGATCGTCTCCATGGGAGAGTAGCATCCTGCATTGCTGCGAAAGGTGGATATACACTGTACTAGTGCCGACGTTGTGCATGCTCTGTTGCCTGTGCCTATGTGCCTGTGGTTCTGTCAGTGTGATCATGTGATGTATCTGACCCCAGGAATGTGTCAATAAAGTTTCCCCTTCCTTGGACAATGAATTCACGGTGTTCTTATTTCAATTTCCAGGAGTATATATATATATATATATATGTAGAGCAAAGAAGCCATACACCTCAATAAGTGAAACAAATTGCAACTTGATATATATATATATATATATATATATATATATATATATATATATATAGGTGAATTACGACTCGTGCTCTGAGCGTTCATTAAAAACTTAATTACAAAATCTACTACAAAAAAGGGTGCAGCACGAAGACCCTCACACGTTGGAAACAGGATGTGATGTACATGTACAGACAAATAACTGATAACAATTTCAGAAAAAAATGGGTGATTTATTCAAGAGCCAGAGTTTCACAAATTGAACAAGTCAATTGCACGTTGGTCCACCTCTGGCCCTTATGCAAGCTGTCATTCTGCTTGGCAATGATTGGTAGAGTTGACGGATGAGCTCTTGAGAGACATCGTGCCAAATTCTCTCCAATCGGCTTGTTAGATCGTCAAAATCTTGATTTACGGCCCTGACTATAATGCTCCAAACGTTCTCAGCTGGGAAGAGATCTGGCGACCTCGCTGGCCAAAGTATGATTTGTCAAGTACGAAGAAAAGCAGCAGAAACTCTCGTTGTGTGTGGGCGAGCATTATTTTGCTGCAAAGCTAGTTCAAGGTGGCTTCGTGTGGAAGGCATATAACGGGGCGTAGAATATCGTTGTATAAAGGTGTTATGAAAAGAAATGTCACCTCAGTATGACTCCTGGTTGTAGCGCCGTATGTTGGGCGACAGGCAGCTTGGTATCCCAATGCTGTACGGGCGTCTCCAGCTACGTTTTTGTTGGCTCGTGGGCTCAGTTCTAAACAGGACTCATTGCTTAATCAATCCTGGTCTATGTTATGTCTGGCGTTTCTACTGCCTTTCTTCGTAGTTGCCGAACCCTACCTTGACAGGCAAGGTCGGCGAATCTCTTCGCAATTGATAACCTTCGGAGCATTATGGGCAAGGCCCTCCGACCTGCTCTGGATTCTGACAATCTAAGCGCCAATTAGAGCCAATGCGGCACGACATACCACAGGAGAACGTCCAAAAACTCTATCAGTCAATGCAGCCTTGCATATGGGACAGAGGTTGGCCAACACGTTACTGAGTTGCTCAATTTGTGAAGATCTTTCTGTTGAATAACTCATCCAACTTTTCTGGAATTGTCTGTACGTGTACATCACATCTTTCAGACCTATTCGAATAATTCCTTCGTGGTGCGTGCTTTTGTTTTATCTATAGGCTTCGATTAGTGAGTTTGGAAGTGAAAAATATTGAACATAAACAGGCGCGTTGTGATTGCATTGCCCCAGAAACTTAATTTTATGTAGAGCAAAGAAGACATAGACCTCAATAAGTGAAACAAATTGCAACTTGATATCTTTGCCCGTTCATGAGAAAAAGCGTCTTAAGGGGCTGACTTACAGACAAACAGACGAACAACAAAGTCACGCTGTAAGCGTTCCATTTTTCTAACCCTGGTACTGGACTCTGAAAATGGTCACATGTTCCTACAGGAGATAGAATTGGTCAAAACTAGAAGAAAGTTTCCGGTACTAATGTACCCGGAAATTGATTCCTGTCGAGATATAGTCTATTGAAGATCCGCAGTTGACAGCCAGGTTTTACAAGTGAAGCGGGACTCGGAAGAGATGGCATAGTAAATTACTGTATTAAACACGCTTGACCAGATGTAAATCCTCGAGCAATCGTGGATGTGAGGCATGAGAATGAAGTCACTTTACATTGGCAGGAACTGACGGTGACAGGAGCAGAGGGCCATCCACTTCATCCAACAGATTAACAGGTGCTATGTATGACCGATTTTTTTGCAATGAGTTACCAGCGCTATTGGGGAAAGCTGCCCTTGCAGGAAAACAACCATTGTGACTTATTCACGAATGCGCACAACCTCATTTTAACGGATGCTGTGATACTTCCTCATCGCAACGTGTCACGGACGGTGGACAGGTCGAGGAGGCCCGGTAACTTGGACTCTCCGTTCACTGGACCTGAATTCGTTGTATTTCTGGCTAAGGGGCATTTTAATGCATTAGTGTATGCTCAACCCATCGGCAGTGTGCAGATGTTACAGCATGTAACACAATGTGAATGGAGACAGGTGCGCTTTTCACAGCGAAGAGGGGCTAAAGTTGCGTCAGGATGCGTGGTAATCATGTGCAGTATTGCTAACAAGGGAACATCCCCATCGCACCCCCCTCAGATTTAGTTATAAGTTGGCACAGTGGATAGGCCTTGAAAAACTGAACACAGCTCAATCGAGACAACAGGAAGAAGTTGTGTGGAACTATGAAAAAATAAGCAAAATATAAAAACTGGGTCGTCCATGTCTAAGATAGGCAATATTAAGGGCAATGTGAGCCGCGGAGCGCCGTGGTCCCGTGGTTAGCGTGAACAGCTGCGGAACGAGAGGTCTTTAGTTCGAATCTACCCTTGGCTGAAAATTTTGCTTTCTTTATTTTCGCAAAGTTATGATCTGTCCGTTCGTTCATTGACGTCTCTGTTCACTGTAATAAGTTTAGTGTCTGTGTTTTGCGACAGCACCGCAAAACCGTGCGATTAGTTGACGAAAGGACGTGTCTCTCCAATGGGAACCGAAAACATTTGATCGCAAGGTCATAGGTCAACCGATTCCTCCACAGGAAAACACGTCTGATATATTCTATACGACACTGGTGACAGCATGTGCGTCGCATGACAGGAATATGTTGTCGACCCACCTAACTAGTACACTTGGCGAATGGGTAAAAAGATTCTTCTACCTTGCCCGATTTAGGTTTTCTTGTGGATGTAATAATCACTCCAAAAAAAAGTGATGAAAACATAAGGGTTTGTCACATAAACTGATAATAAAAAGTTAAAATTTTCGGTCGAGGGAAGATTTGAATCAAAGACCTCTAGTTCCGCAGCTACTCACGCTAACCATGGGACCACGGCTCTCTTCGTTTCACATTGCCCTTAATATTGCATATATTGCACATAGACGACTTTTTTCATAGTTCACACAACTTCTTCCTGTTTTCTCGATCGATCTGTGTTCAATTTTTCAAGGCCTATCCACTGTGCCAACTTATAACTAAATCTGAGTGGGGTGCGATGGGGAGGTTCCCTTATAAGAAACAGAAGAGGCTTGGAGGGAAGATTCGCCCATATCTCAACAGGTATTGTTTTAGGAAGATGGTATCTGTTCTTTCGGACATGTCCATTGGTGATCTTGCAGCTCTCGAAGAATGTAATTACAATGAAATCCAGACCTTTAGCTGCTGACAGGCGTTGATAAATACCAACGGGGACAGTTGAAAATGTGTGCCCCGACCGGGACTCGAACACGGAATCTCCTGCTTACATGGCAGACGCTCTATCCGTCTAAGCCACCGAGGACACAGAGGACAGTGCGAATGCAGGGACTTATCTCTGGCACGCTCCCCGTGAGACCCACATTCCCAACTTACTGTCCATACACTACATTTGCAATGCCCCTGCGCACTACACTCATTACTCGCAACAGTCAATCTACCGATTCCTGTAAGAACTCTGGCAATGTGAGTGCATCCACACTGAAGTAGATCATTGACCGATAAGCATTATCGATATGAAGATGGTATCTGTTATTTCGGACGGATTTCTATAATGTGGATGAAATCTGTAACACCCTGTATGCAGCTTAAGTAACTATCTAAAAGTTGTGAAATAGACAGTAAGAAATTGCTTTGGTTCACTCTCCTCTTATAGGGTGAAGCTAAAAACTATTTTCGGAGATGCTTATATTGATGTGGCATTCCTCTATATTCAAGTGAGTACCTGTGTCTTGTGTGTAAGACGTGTGCTTGTCCAGTGCTATGAAGTCGTTTTGTCACTTGGAGGATTATGGAAGTGAAAAAGATAAACTGTGAAAAGCGGTGCCAGCACACTATATCTATATACGTTAATACCTATCTAAAATGTGACACATCTTCTCTCTCCGAAAACAGAGAACACGCGGAATCGATCGGATACGTATCTCCAAAATCTCGTGATCACTGAATGTACCTCATTTTTCCTCAGCCTGGCAGATTCACAAACACGACGAAAACTTTTTCTCACCAGGATTCCTACAAGTTAAAATCCATAACTACGCCAGAGGCTTAATTTGTAACCTACGTAGACTAGTGATAAACTTGATTTCTCCCTATATAATAGCATGTTATTGCAAACATTCGTAGAATTTTCTTCCCGTGTACACAGTCAACTGAACCTTAGTCGTGCGAAGTACAATCATAAAACGATACACTCACAAAATCAGAATACTCTGCAGATCATAATTCAATAAACGTTTGCTGTGTTACACGGATAAAAGTTCAGGATACGATGTACAATCTTTTTCTCCAGACCATTAGTCTTAATGGTCCGTAGTTCTTCTATTCGTTAGCCACACCATTGATTGCGTAACTCGTCTGCAGTCCGCTCCACTTCATCTTTAGATCACTACAGCGTATCGTCTTCTGATCTGGTGAAGTTTAGACTTCTAACATTGGCAATGCGATTAACGGCATCAGTATTGTAATCTAGGAGATACCACGCAAATGCGCTGTGCTCTAACGGTGCCTGGTATTACCAATATCAGTTCTTTCAGAATGTAAATGGGAATTTGTTTCAAAGGTCTAATGTATGACTGGAATATGTGTCAACACTTATCTTTCAACTTGATAACTCACAAAGCTTTCCACAGCAAGTAAATGCATTATGATATTGCAAATCACAGATAGGACGTCGAATTGCAAAATGCACAACACCAAAAATATATAAAAATCATTGAAATAACGTGTGTTATCTGGACCACTATATATATACATATATATATATATATATATATATATATATATATATATATATATATATCCTTCATCTTTTCTGGACACTTTTACTACCATCTCCATTATAGGTCTTGCAATGTGACTGTGGTCTCTTCTCTAGTCATGTTCTCAACATGGAAGTATACCTTCCTCAATTTCCTTGCTCTGTAACATTCTCCTTATTTTCTCGTCCGGTATCATGTCCATTTTGATAATTCTCCATATATATCACCGTTTTCTTCCACCCTATATCTAGGGTCTACTATTGAATTTTTTCTGTTTATATGTGTATAGCGCAATAATGCTGTTGTTCTGAAGCATTAATTTGTTTAGTTAACCTGTTTTCGGCCAAAAAAGCCGGTAGATGTTTCTATCTAATGATCGATCTTAGGATCACTTGATGGCATGTGCTTTAAGACCGCCATAAGCAGTTTTCAGCATTTTCTACCCTTTGTGTTGTCCAGAGACAGGAGCAAGTGTTTCTTGTAGCATTTGTAAATATTTCGAGTCCTACACATAGAAGTTCTGTGTAACATAGTGATACTCTATGGAAGATATTTTAATCCGTTTCTGATGAGCAAAATTTTGTATATTTTTGAAAAGTAGTTACGTAACATGTGTATAGCAAAGACATACTTCGTTAGTCATGCACCATCTTGCATTTTAAAACGGAAAAAAGTTCTGCAATGGAACATGTGATTTTTATAAATTACCTGAGGTTCTTTAATGTCTTGACAATTTTACCAGATTTGAAGATGGAGCTTCGTGTAACTTTGTAATAGCTTCAGTTTCAAAATGCATTTAGCTTGTAACTGAGTTTTGATATAACATCTACCTAATTTAATTTAGCTCGCTGAATATATATAATTCGAATCTCAAAGAAATCAAGTGTTGATAGATGTGAAAATTACCGAACTATTAGTTTAATAAGCCACGGCTGCAAAATACTAACACGAATTCTTCACAGACGAATGAAAAATCTGGTAGAAGCCGACCTCGGGGAAGATCAGTTTGGATTCTGTAGAAATGTTGGAACACGTGAGACAATACTGACCCTACGACTTATCTTAGAAAATAGATTAAGGAAAGCCAAACCTACATTTCTAGCATTTGTAGACTTAGAGAAAGCTTTTGACAATGTTGACTGGAATACTCTCTTTCAAATTCTGAAGGTGGCAGGGGTAAAATACAGTGAGCGAAAGGCTATTTACAATTTGTTGAGAAACCAAATGGCAGTTATAAGAGTCGAGGGGCATGAAAGGGAAGCAGCGGTTGGGAAGGGACTGAGACAGGGTTATAGCCTATTCCCGATGTTATTCAATCAGTATATTGAGCAAGCAGTAAAGGAAGCAAAAGAAAAATTTTGACTAGGAATTAAAATCCATGGAGAAGAAATAAAAACTTTGAGGTTCTACGATGACATTGTAATTCTGTCAGAGGCAGCAAAGGACCTGGAAGAGCAGCTGAAAGGAAAGCGTTACTGAAAAAGAAAACATTTTTAACATCGAGGATAGATTTAAGTGTCAGGAAGTCGTTTCTGAAAGTATTCGTATGGAGTGTAGCCATGTATGGAAATGAAACGTGGCCGATAAATAGTTTAGACAAGAAGAGAACAGAAGCTTTCGAAATGTGGTGCTACAGAAGAATAGTGAAGATTAGATGGGTAGATCACATAACTAGTGAGGAGGTATTGAATAGAATTGGAGGGAAGAGAAATTTGTGGCATAACTTGACTAGAAGAAGGGATCAAGTGGTAGGGTGGAGGGTAAAAATCGTAGAGGGAGACCAAGAGACGAATACACTAAACAGATTCAGAAGGACGTAGGTTGCAGGCACCGGGAGATGAAGAAGCTTGCACAGGATAGAGTAGCATGGAGAGCTGCATCAAACCGGTCTCGGGACTTTATATATATAAGTGTAGTAGATAAATAACGTACCAGTCAATCTGTTAAACACAGTACTGACAAGATTTGCTGAAAGGTAGCAGTTTTATATTTCAACAGAAAATTTATTCCAGTGTACATAATCATGTTGAATTTAGAATTTTTTTCACATTTGGAAAAACATGACTTTTCCAGAGCAAATTTTGTAATTTCAGAGATTACAGGATGCAAAAAGTCAATATTATTTCTGAAAAATTGAGTAGGGAAATATATTAAACTTATGTTACTGTGTTTGTTAGAGGTCAAATTATGAAAAGTGATGCACGATACAACCATCTCCTCTACTGGAGAACACTCTTCAAAAACATATACCACAAGGACAGCGAGATGTAAAAACGTTATATGTGTCTCCTTCGTCGGCGCAGTTGTAAAATAACTTGAAATGTTTGAGTTAAACAATAAAAAATTCTAAATGTGCGCACTAGAACGCCAAAACGCTCAAAACACAATGTATGCTTGTGTGTGCGCGTGTATGCCAGGATGAGACGGTTTGTGGTAAAGAACAATGTAGCAAAAAGGAATCGTCCTACACATGAATCGAAATCTGTCTGTTCTGGATGAATGACATGGTTGTGTATGTGACTATGAAGAATAGGGCTAGAAGGAAGGCTTGATGTGTCATATAGCATAAAAGAAGAAAATATAAACTACTATACGATGACTACTAAGCCGAAAACTGGTTAACTAAGTAAATTAGCACTGTAGGATATCCCAAATTCTGTGCTTTTCACTTACACATATGAAGTTATTCCACCAAGCAAGTATATATGAGTCAGTGGACATACACTCCTGGAAATGGAAAAAAGAACACATTGACACCTGTGTGTCAGACCCACCATACTTGCTCCGGACACTGCGAGAGGGCTGTACAAGCAATGATCACACGCACGGCACAGCGGACACACCAGGAACCGCGGTGTTGGCCGTCGAATGGCGCTAGCTGCGCAGCATTTGTGCACCGCCGCCGTCAGTGTCAGCCAGTTTGCCGTGGCATACGGAGCTCCATCGCAGTCTTTAACACTGGTAGCATGCCGCGACAGCGTGGACGTGAACCGTATGTGCAGGTTGACGGACTTTGAGCGAGGGCGTATAGTGGGCATGCGGGAGGCCGGGTGGACGTACCGCCGAATGGCTCAACACATGGGGCGTGAGGTCTCCACAGTATATCGATGTTGTCGCCAGTGGTCGGCGGAAGGTGCACGTGCCCGTCGACCTGGGACCGGACCGCAGCGACGCACGGATGCACGCCAAGACCGTAGGATCCTACACAGTGCCGTAGGGGACCGCACCGCCACTTCCCAGCAAATTAGGGACACTGTTGCTCCTGGGGTATCGGCGAGGACCATTCGAAACCGTCTCCATGAAGCTGGGCTACGGTCCCGTACACCGTTAGGCCGTCTTCCGCTCTCGCCCCAACATCGTGCAGCCCGCCTCCAGTGGTGTCGCGACAGGCGTGAATGGAGGGACGAATGGAGACGTGTCGTCTTCAGCGATGAGAGTCACTTCTGCCTTGGTGCCAATGATGGTCGTATGCGTGTTTGGCGCCGTGCAGGTGAGCGCCACAATCAGGACTGCATACGACCGAGGCACACAGGGCCAACACCCGGCATCATGGTGTGGGGAGCGATCTCCTACACTGGCCGTACACCACTGGTGATCGTCGAGGGGACACTGAATAGTGCACGGTACATCCAAACCGTCATCGAACCCATCGTTCTACCATTCCTAGACCGGCAAGGGAACTTGCTGTTCCAACAGGACAATGCACGTCGGCATGTATCCCGTGCCACCCAACGTGCTCTAGAAGGTGTAAGTCAACTACCCTGGCCAGCAAGATCTCCGGATCTGTCCCCCATTGAGCATGTTTGGGACTGGATGAAGCGTCGTCTCACGCGGTCTGCACGTCCAGCACGAACGCTGGTCCAAGTGAGGCGCCAGGTGGAAATGGCATGGCAAGCCGTTCCACAGGACTACATCCAGCATCTCTACGATCGTCTCCATGGGAGAATAGCAGCCTACATTGCTGCGAAAGGTGGATATACACTGTACTAGTGCCGACGTTGTGCATGCTCTGTTGCCTGTGTCTATGTGCCTGTGGTTCTGTCAGTGTGATCATGTGATGTATCTGACCCCAGGAATGTGTCAATAAAGTTTCCCCTTCCTGGGACAATGAATTCACGGTGTTCTTATTTCAATTTCCAGGAGTGTAGTTTTTAGTAGTTGCCTATGTCTCCACTTTATACTGCAGTGGAAATCAGAGGAAAGCAAGCGAAGCTCCACAATCTGAACCTCGTTGGCCAGTCACAACCTACCGATCACCGTGTCATCGTAAAATGGATGCAGTACAGAGGGGCGTGTGGGCAGCACGCAAATCTCGCAGCTTTGTTGGCTTCACTGACAATGAAGTAGCTTTTTCTCACTAAAGCAGCTCCTCAGCTGGCATCTCGCGGCTGAGTGCACCCCGTCTTCCACATATTAGTCATATACACTGACCACCGAGATATAGAGGCGGGTAATGACTGTCAGAGGTTGCCAAAAGCTCTTTTTCAATGAAAGTTCTCTCGGAACAGGAGTACAACCGGTAAATTTTAACGGTGCTATTTCAATTTGTAGAGTTTCTATTCGAGAACTATAGATTGATTTTGTTTTAACGTGTGTGACAATTTACAACTTGCTCTACTCAGTTTTCTCTAATTTTATTTATCTAATGTATGTTTTCTTCCTTACGTACTGTGTATATGTTTTTAATAGTTTTCGAGAAAACTAAGAGATACAATATAAACATGTATGTGGTAACCGTCGAACAATCGAGTGATATTTAGTCTCCAAAGTGCATAACAAAAATCACGATTATGTCCATAAAAGTTTTATACTGCAAGGTAGTACCCCAGAAAGCATATTACTTTAATATTTGGCTGACTTTGTTATCCGTTTTAGCTACAGTAACACATGCAGTTTAGATGTGGAAATAGCATTATTTATTTTGGTATAAAGATCAAACTATTCTTGTCGACATGTTCACTTTAAGGTGTATGTTAGAATAGCAATATTGTCCCATGCATTAGTAATATTGCAGAACATAGCAGTCTCGTTGGTAGACATGTTGCACCTTCTAAGTGTTCTGCCAATGAATCGCAGCCTTTGGTTTGCTCTACCCACATTATTATCTATGTGATCGTTCCAATTTAGCTTATTTGTAATTGTAATCCCTGAGTAATTAGTTGAATTTACAGCCCTCAGATTTGTGTGACTTATCGCGTAATCGAAATTTAGCTTATTTCTTTTGGTACTCATGCGAATAACTTTGCACTTTTCTACTTTTCTTTATTCAGGGTCAATTGCCACTTTTCGGACCATACAGATATCTTATCTAAATCATTTTGCAAGTCTTTTTGATCATCTGATGACTTCACAAGACGGTAATGACAGCATCATATGCAAACAAGCTAAGACGGCTTCTCAGATTGTCTCCTACGTCGTTAATATAGATCAAGAAAATGGAGGGCCTATAACACTTCCTTGGGGAATGCCGGATATTACTTTTGTTTTACTCGATTACTTTCCGTCTATTACTAATCGAACTGTGACCTTTCTGACAGGAAATCACGAATCCAGTCGCACAACTGAGGCGATACTCCGTAGGCACGCAGTTTGATTAGAAGACGCTTGTGACGAACGGTGTCGAATGCCTTCTGGAAATCTAAAAATATGGAATCAATTTGACATCCCCTGTCGATAGCACTTACTTTATGAGTATAAAGAGCTAGTTGTGTTTCACAAGAACGACATTTTCTGAATCCGTGCTGACTATATGTCGATGAATCGTTTTCTTCGAGGTAATTCATAATGTTCGAATACAGTATGTGTTCTAAAACCCTACTGTAAATCGACGTTAGTGATAGAGGCCTGTAATTCAGCGGATTACTCCTACTTCCCTTTTTGGGTATTGGTGTGATTTGAGCACTTTTCCAGTCTTTAGGTACGTATCTTTCTGTGAGCGAGTAGTTGTATATAATTACTAAATATGGAGGTATTTTATCAGCATACTCTAAGAGGAACCTGAGTGGTATACAATCTGGACGGGAGGCCTGCCTTTATTAAGTGATTTAAGCTGCTTTGTTACACCGAGGATATATACTTCTATGTTTCTCATCTCGGCAGTTGTCCTTGATTGGAATTCAGAAATATTTAATTCGTCTTCTTTGGAGAAGGAGTTTCGGAAAACCGTGTTTAATAACTCTGCTTTAGTGGCACTGTCATTAGTGACTTCACCGTTGTTATCGAGCAGAGGAGGTATTGATTGTACTTTGCCACTGGTGTGCTTTTTGAATGACCAGAATCTCTTTGGGTTTTCTACCAGATTTCGACACAGAATTTCGTTGTGGAAACTATTAAAAGCATCCCGCACTGACGTACGCGCTATATTTCGAACTTCTGAAAAACTTTGCCAATCTTGGGTATTTTGCGTTCTTTTAAGTTTGGCATGCTTTTTTAGTTGCTTCTGCAACAACAATGTGACCCGTTTTGTGTACCATGGGAGATCAGTACCATCACTTATTAATTTATGTGGTATATATCTCTCAATTGCTGTTGATATTATCTCTTTGAAAACATTCCACAACTTTTCTAGACTTACGTGATCAGATCGAAAGGAGTGAAGACTGTCTCCAAAAAAGGCGTTAAGAGCATTTGATCAGCTTTTTTAGATAGATATACTTTGTGTTTCTTTTTGATGGTTGTAGGTGTTACGGTATTCAGCCTGGCAGCAACTGCCTTGTGGTCGCTAATCTCTGTATTCGCCACAACACTCACTATTTGTCCAGGATTATTTATTGCTAAAAGGTCAAGTATGCTTTCGCAACTATTTACGCTTCGAGTGGGCTCATGAACTTATTGTTCAAAATAATTTTCTGAGAAAGCTTTCAGCCGTGTTGCAGTAAGTTTTTTTTTTCAGAAAACTTGTTTTAACAGCAAGGGATTTATTTTAAAATTGCTATTAGGAGTTGGTCTTCTGTTTTCTAATTCAGGCCTTCAGCCGTTTGTTATTTGAAATAGTGTGTGGCCTTCAGCCGAGTAATAATTTCACTTCTTTTATAATAAGTCCTTCATCCGTATTACAGTTTGTTTTAAAACGAAGTATTTATCTTAATATGTGCTATTTGGAATTGTTCTTCTGACTTCTAATAAAGGCCTAAAGCCATTTGTTGCTTGAGGTCATTGTTGGTGGCCTTCGGCCCTAAAATGGTGGAATTTTTTCCTGTGATAAGGCCTTCTGCCGTCATACAGTCAATTGTGTTTTTTAAGAAATTGTTTTAAAATTTTAGTTTCTTTAAATAAAGTTTACGTATTTGTTGTGCAACCGAGAGTAACTGATTACGGTCCCGTCCACCATCGTAACCATATCCTGCCCCATTCTGAGAAACCAGCTCTCAACTCACTTTCAAGCGAGGCACAGTTGCTATTCAACCGAGTATACCGAATGAAATTGGCAAAGACTTTATGGACCGGTATTGAAATGTATCTTGTTTACTGTCCCTGCTACCTGGGTTGTGAATCTGCAATGCAGTGTCACACGTTCATTCGTCGGCCGCCATAGTTCACAATTCTGCATTATCCGTCAGTACGTGTATGAATATGTCCAATTTGCATAACTCCTTCGCCGTGCGTCGTGCATTTATCTTAGCGTACATTTTTCTACAATATGACCACTTAGCCACATGGCTAATGCGTCTCAATGTACACTACTGGCCATTAAAATTGCTACACCACGAAGATGACGTGCTACAGACGCGAAATTTAACCGCCAGGACGAAGATGCTGTGATATGCAAGGTGATTAGCTTTTCAGAGCATTCACACAAGGTTGGCACCGGTGGCGACATCTACAACGTCCTGACATAAGAAAAAATTCCAACCGATTTCTCATACACAAACAGCAGTTGACCGGCGTTGCCTGATGAAACGTTGTTGTGTAAGGAGGAGAAATGCGTACCATCACGTTTCCGACTTTGATAAAAGTCGGATTGTAGCATATCGCGATTGCGGTTTATCATATCGCGACATTGCTGCTCGCGTTGGTCGAGATCCAATGACTGTTAGCAGAATATGGAATCAGTGGGTTCAGGAGGGTAATATTGATCGCCGTGCTGGATCCCAACGGCCTCGTATCAGTAGCAGTCGAGATGACAGGCATCTTATCCGCATGGCTGTAACGGATCGTACAGCCACGTCGCGATCCTGAGTCAACATATGGGGACGTTTGCAAGACTACAACCATCTGCACGAACAGTTCGACGAAGTTTGCAGCAGCATGGACTATCAGCTCGGAGACCATGGCTGCGGTTACCCTTGACGCTGCATCACAGACAGGAGCGCCTGCGATGGTGTACTCAACGACGAACCTGGGTGCACGAATGGCTAAACGTCATTTTTTCGAATGAATCCAGTTTCTGTTTACAGCATCATGATGGCCGCATCCGTGTTTGGCGACATCGCGGTGAACGCACATTGGAAGCGTGTATTCCTCGTCGCCATACTGGCGTATCACGCGGCGTTTTGGTATGGGGTGACATTGGTTACAGGTGTCGATCACCTCATGTTCGCATTGACGGCACTTTGAACCGTGCACGTTACATGTGTTACGACCCGTGGCTCTACCCTTCATTCGATCCCTGCGAAACCTTACATTCCAGCAGGATAATGCACGACCGCATGTTGCAGGTCCTGTACGGGCCTTTCTGGATACAGAAAATGTTCGACTACTGCCCTGGCCAGCGCATTCTCCAGATCTCTCATCAATTGAAAACGTCTGGTCAATGGTGGCCGAGCAACTGGCTCGCCATAATACGCCAGTCACTACTCTTGATGAACTGTGCTTTCGTGTCGAATCTGCATGGGCAGCTGTACCTGTACACGCCATCCAAGCTCTGTTTGACCTAATGCCCAGGCGCATCAAGGCCGTTATTACGGCCAGAGATAGTTGTTCTGGGTACTGATTTCACATGATCTATGCACCCAAATTGCGTGAAAATGGAATCACATGTCAGTTCTAGTACAATACATTTGTCCAATGAATACCCGTTTATCATCTGCATTTCTTCTTGGTGTAGCAATTTTAATGGCCAGTAGTGTAATTCTGTTAGTAAGACAAGTCGTGAAGTCCTTTTAAATCACTCTTTAAATCCCACACACATGGAAGTGACGGGATATCAGTTTTACCATCGTTCGGTCAAGGTGGTCACGGTTTAACACCCCCACATGCGTCAGCGCGTTGGTAGGAACGAGAAGCGCACAGCCGTGGCAGGCGTAGTAGAGTGGCAGTCGCTAGCCGGGCCGCCGGCACGACTTGTGGGCCAGCCTGCAGCGGAGACCAGGGCGGAGACCTCCGGGTGTCGCCGACACGTCCCCAGGAAGACGGCGGCGACCGCATTACGGGCAGGAAATAGCGCCTCTGGCGGCCGCGCAAATTAACTGCTCGTCGTTTATAACGGCCGCCCCACTGCACGACGCGACGGCGAGGGTTTGCGGGGCGCGTCTCGGCCCGCTTTGATTTCACAGCCGGAGGACGAGTCAGCCGATTCTTGCCCACGTCCATCTCTGGGGAGTCACTGGTGACAGACCTACGAAATCCAGCGCTGGCGTCCTTTGTGCCTGTACTCAATTTCTAAACAGCGACCTCATCTTTTGTAAGGTACCGTTCTTTCGGCTGGTATCGAGTTGCCCCCAGTTCACCCCTGTCTTCTAATAATTTCCTGGTATGCAGCCGGATCCCGTCGACATTCTGCCACGATACTTCGGCCCAGAGACGTCCGGCCATCATCGGGTGGATACACAACTACTGAAGAGCCCAGGTGCAGTCGCGGTATTTATGCCGAATCTCGCGCATGCGAAATGTACTGGCATCCTACAGCGCATGCGTCAGGTGTTGACATGCGCAGCATAGCCGAGTTGTACGTGCTGCCCTCGGTGGTGAAAATAAAGGTTCATCTAGTCATTGAGTATCGAATGACACTGTCGATTCCACTGTGATTGTATAATTTTAATAACAGAATTCCAATTTTTATCCAGCTGAAAGCCGTTGTCACGATTTATAAGATTATTGGCAAGACGTATTTCCACTGATTCCTTGATTACGGAATCCCAAAATCCGGAAACCGGGGCTAAAAACGCACTGAGGACACAGATGACGACTTTAAATCAACTGCGTTCCTTCCATACGCCGGGAATGTGTCTTCGAAAATAGGCCGATTACTGAAGAAAAATGAAATCAAGGTTATCTTCCGTCCACCAGCAAAGAACCGGGCCCTGGCTGGATCCGTTAAAGACGATTTACAACTGAAGAAAGCAGGGATCTACAAAATTCCCTGTGAATGTGGCTCTGCATATATTGGCCAGACGACAAGAACTGTCCATGAACGATGTATAGAACATGAAAGATACACCCGTCTGCGGCAACCATCAAAATCGGCAGTAGCAGAGCACTGTATTTCACTGGGACATTCAATGGAATACAATGGAACAAAAATTTTAGCCCCAGTTTCCGGTTTTTGGGATTCCGTAATCAAGGAATCAGTGGAAATACGTCTTGCCAATAATCTTATAAATCGTGACAACGGCTTTCAGCTGGATAAAAATTGGAATCCTGTTATTAAAATTATACAATCACAGCGGAATCGACAGTGTCATTCGATACTCAATGACTAGATGAACCTTTATTTTCACCACCGAGGGCAGCACTTACAACTCGGCTATGCTGCGCATGTCAACACCTGACGCATGCGCTGTAGGATGCCAGTACATTTCGCATGCGCGAGATTCGGCATAAATGCCGCGACTGCACCTGGGCTCTTCAGTAGTTGTGTACTCACCTGATGATGGCCGGACGTCTCTGGGCCGAAATATCGTGGCAGAATGTCGACGGGATCCGGTTGCATACCCGGAAATTATTAGAAGAAGAAATACGCCGGGAAAATTTCAGAAGTCACACCTCTGTCTTGTCCCAATCTTCTCAAATCAATGTAATTTCTACACTCAGCATCGCGTATAATCAGTTTTAAGTGACCTACGTGCAATAGGAATCTAGTAATTGAACTGTCTACTGCTCTCTCCAGTACACTAATTGGGGGGGCGGCGGTTATAATTACAGTTCAGCCACTCGTGAAGCTCCACTGTGCGCTGTAATAGTCGTACGGCAACGAAACTTGGCAGATTTTTCTATTTTGTTAATGTGCAACCGACTTGCACTCAGAAAATTAGTTCTGATCGGCGTCACTAGATGTAACTCAAGTGCTGTGTTCTGTTTGTGCGACGGTGTGAAATCCCCGCTGTCATTTGACGAAACATTAGGTGCGTGAACGGTATGGATATCGAGAAGAACTTGAGCAATTACAGTGCTGCTTTGGGACAGTTGAGACTGTATCGCCTACTGAAAGCTGTGAGTGCAGGATCCATATGAACAAACACTTTTAAAGAATGTGTTAATGAAATTCGAAAAAGCAGGTGAGGTTGGTGTGCCGCCTGGAAGATGAAGGCGTCCTATCCTGGTGGAATTTATTGACTAGCTTTGTGCGGCTGTAACTTACCGTGCAGCTCATGTCCCGGGTAGCAGTAGTGCTCTGGCAGTGACACAAGAATTGACGCGAGAATTATCCGTCCCATGGTCAACAGTACGGAAAGTTCTTTGGTCTATTTTACACTGATACCGGTACAAGATCCAGACGGCGCAGCAACCGAACCTTCATGATCCCCAGCAACGTTCTGAATCCGCTCTTCGGTTTCTGGCACGAATCGAAGTTGATGGCATGTGGCCGGGCAATATTCTATGGAGTGACGAGGCATATTTTACACTACAAGGTGCAGTGAATACACAGAAATGACGAATTTGGGTTACTGTTAAACATCGTGTTATTCACGAAGAGCCATGCACTCACCGTATGTGACTGTGTAGTGCGAATTAGCAAGCACCTTTCTCCTCAGTCCGATCTTGCTTGAACAGATTACGCCCATTGGGCCTGTCAGGTTTACCATGATGTCTGCACATTATCGACAACTACTTGCATAGTATTTGATTGTTGCTTCACCCAGCGAAATATATCCTTAATGCAACTGTCCATGAACGTGTTATCTTCAGAGGATTTCGAGATGCATGATTTGAATCCATGAGACATTTGCTTCTGCGGATATCTAAAGAACCTTGTTTACCAGGGACATTTTCGATTTCTACCTTACCTCTAGGCCAGTGTAGAGGAACATACACTATGTGACACCTGGCTGAAAATAACTTACAAGTTCGTGACGCCCTCCATCGGTAACGCTGGAATTCAGTATGGTGTCGGTTCACCCTTAGCCTTGATGACAGCTTCCACTCTGGCAGGCATACGTTCAGTCAGGTGCTGGAAGGTTTCTTGGGGAATGGCAGCCCATTCTTCACGGAGTGCTGCACTGAGGAGAGGTATCGATGTCGGTTGATGAGGCCTGGCACGAAGTCGGCGTTCCAAAACATCCCAAAGGTATTCTATAGGATTCAGGTCAGGACTCTCCACGACAGTCCATTACAGGGATGTTACTCACGTGTAACCATTCCGCCACTGGTTGTGCATTATGAACAGGTGCTCGATCGTGTTGTGAGAAGCAATCGCCATCCTCGAATTGCTGTTCAACAGTGAAAAGAAAGAAGGTACTTAAAACATCAGTGTAGGCCTGTGCTGTAATAGTGCCACGCAAAACAACAAGGGGTGCAAGCCCCCTCCATCAAAAAAACAGACACACCGTAGCACCACCGCCTCCGAATTTTACTGTTGGCACAACATACACTGGCAGATGAAGTTCACCGGGCGTTCGTCATACCCACACCCTGCCATCGGATCACCGTATTGTGCACCGTGATTCGTCACTCCACACAACGTTTTCCGACTGTTCAATGGTCCAATGTTTACGCTGCTTACACCAAGCGAAGTGTCGTCTGGCATTTACCGGCGTAATGAGTTTCTTACAAGCAGCCGCTCCACCATGAAATCCAAGTTTTCCTACCTCTCGCCTAACTGTCATAGTACTTACAGTGGATGCTGATGCAGTTTGGAATTCATGTGTGATGGTCTGGACAGAGGTCTGCCTATTACACATTATGACCATTTTCAACTGTCGACGGTCTCAGTCAGTCAACACGAGGTCAGCCTGTACGCTTTTGTACTGTACTTGTCCCCTCACGTTTCCACTTCACTATCATATCGGAAACAGTGAATCTAGGGATGTCATACAGACGTATGACACAGTTGACACCTAAACACCTGACCGCGTTCGAAGTTCGTGAGTTGCCTGGAGTCGCCCCGTTCTGCTCTCTTACGATGTGTAATGATTACTGAGGTGGTTGATATGGAGTACCTGACAGTAGGTGGCAGCATAACGCACCTAATATGAAAAAGGTATGTTTTTTGGGGTGTTCGGATACTTTTGATCACATAGTTTATTGCTCAGATTCCATCGAAACTGCTGTGAGAAACTGTTGTTCACGTCGTTTTACGGACGTAGCAAATCGTCGACGTCTATGGTGCTCATACGAACTAATTGTGTAAGCAGCAGTTAATGATAAATTCAACGCTATGACTTTCTCACATGGTTGATCTTATCTAACTATGTGCACTTCTTAATCCAATATTTATGGGAGCATTTACATTCGTCTTTTTCGAATTCATAGCGCTAGATTTGCATCTAGTTGCCAGAACTGGAAAACATACTTTTTTTCAGTAAAAATTGTCTCCGCATAAACGCATCAGAATATCCTCCAAGTTTCGTTGCCATAGAACAATTACAGAACATACTGGACGTCTGTGCGTAGCTACAGTTTAATTATAACCACTCGGTGCACCTACATGATTACTATGCAGTTCACACTTAAATGTCCACTAGAGGGTTCACACACAGTTTCAGGTAGTCGACATCATCTCGGGTTATCAACCACGTCGTGGCGGCCTGCTGTAGCAACATTTCGACGAATTTCGAAATGTTTCCATAACACGATGCCATGACTCGTTTGATTACCCGAGATTTCGTCAATTATATTCGCCGGGATTGTCAGCATTCCCACACAAAACTTTCAGATTAAATGTTGGCCATCCCACTCTCAAATAGCACGTATACAAACGGGCACCTGAGTCTCTCCGTGTGACCTCTGGTTTCCCTTGTACTACGATGGAAATTTCTCCCTGTGTGGGAGGGATCCAACGAAACAATTTTCGATTCGGGAGAGAAAAGTGGTGACTGAAATTTCATGGAAAAATCACGCAACGGAAACTTCCTGCATTTTAATAATTGTCTTCCGAACTCGCTTATAATATCCCAAAACGCCCTCTCCACTCTTTCGACACAACGAAATATGAAGCACCATACTTCGAGCTGTTTAAGTGTCCTCGTCAACCCCACCCTCCAAAAGAGGTTGCACAAACGTGGTATGGACATTACCTTTGGCAAATTCATTACATCTTCTGACTGTTATGTCAGTGCATTACAGTAGGTACGTAATGGGTCCAATTTTTGAAAACTGGACATGCTAGTAACAGAAAATTATCTGTACCCGTTATTTATACAAAACAAACTTATCTCCGTTTGTCGATCGCTTTTCTATTTGAAAATTCCGGTTGCATAAATGATACTTTACTGGCTCTTTCCTTAAGACAGTTTGTAACGAAACAGAGTGTTCCGTAGAGTGTTATCAGATGCATCTGATATGATTATTTACGGAGGAATATAGCGAGAAGATTGCTGTAAAATGATGGAAGAAGAATATTGTGATTAGTAATTTAACATTTTATTTCATTTTTATGTACATAAGAATTTAAAATATTCATATTTGATAATTCTGGGCTCTTCCTGAGGATGCTATAATTTATTTTTATGAATAGAGTGGTATCCAGACAACGAAATGGCTAAGCATTGTATAGCAAGAGCTCCATAAACAGCTGTATCTCGAATCAATTTATTAAGGCACTTCAGGTTACCATCGGGCCTGTGGGCTGTAATTCTTTTCCATTGTCAATTCGTTTCCAGAACACCTTTCCTATGAAAAAAATACGGGGAGATTGAGTAATGGAAGTAGCCAGTTACAGTGGTAGTGTGGTCACGTAAAGGTGCGCTCTCCAAATTTTTAAATTTTCGGCGTTAACATCGGAGCAATTTATGGATGAAGGCAATAATTAGTTCGTCTGCAGTAATATGTCGTCTCACGTAAATTGAGACTGTGCATGCCAGGCATTCCCACGCTCAGATATGGTGTTGCAATAATTACATCATTTTATTTCAAGAATGTTTCCAAAAGGCAGACATTTATCGTGTGTTTGGCCTACCTAAATAATCTGTGGAGTGAATAACTTGCAGAAGCACTTTTGCACCACATTCACAACTGCATTGCTTCCAAAATGACAAGCTGTTGACATTTATTTTGTTATCATTTTTGTAAAGGAAAGCCAGACTTGTGTTAACATAAACTGTGATGAAAAGTGCTTTTGGACAAATAGATTGACAGTTAAATCTGTAAAGTGTCACCATCTTATCTAAAGTACCCACCGTTTACTTTTCCTAAGTCCTATCTTAAAACTATTATTTGTTAAGTGGAAAAGTAATTGCATTTAATGCAATGGTTGTGTGTTTCATTAATGAAAGGAAGTGAGGAAAGCAACTTTGAAGAGCCGCATTACGACGCAAAATTCGTTTGCGTAATTTCTCAAGACTAGACTAAACATTCCGATGAAAGTAACTACCTTCATTTTTATCGGTGAAGTTCGTAAAAATAAATATGGCACTGAAGTCATTTAAGATCCTTCTTTCATTCTGGTACTAAACGTATTAATTACTTTCATTTAAATATAAATTCTTTAATTGTTCCTGGTTTAAAGAACGGACTTACATTCAACGATCATCCTTTGAGTCCCTTGATAGCTGGTATGTAAAAGCGAAAGTAGTGGTTTTCAGGAAGAAAGTTCTGAAGATGAGTTTGCGTTGCTTCCTCGATCAGTGATAAATACTGACGTTATACCTCACCCGGAAATATTAATTATCAAAACGAAAATTAAAGATAAAGAGTGAAGTGGGGTTTATTCTTTATTTCTGGATACGAAAATCACTTGTTTATTCATTAAATTCTCGTGAAGACGTGCGGTACCGTAGTTAATATTCATATTAGGTACATGAGTAAGAGTGGCAAGTTTGCATTAAAATATTGCTGAGAGTGCTAGTTTTACTGTTTTTAGTTGCAAGCCGTAAGTCAAACGCTGCTAATGTCAGCGAAGGTTGTTGCAAGTTCACTCATTTCAACAGGCGTGACAAGCCAATCGTAATAAAACATGCTAAGGTCACACTATATATACGAACAAGGTAGAGTGACTACGACATATAATCTGAAAATGGACGCCATTGCCCGAGACTAGTCATTCTGAAATAGACCAACGATTAACTGATAGAAAAAAGATTATTTTACTTGCCGTTTAAGTAGTTTGTAAATGTACATCCTAGGCACTTTGAATGCTACCTCCGGGCGCTACGGCCAGAGACCAACAGCCGGACACACCAATCATGTGTGCTAGAGGAGTGCTTGCTTCTGGGAATGGGCGTGCGTTTTTTTTTTTTTTTTTTTTTCTTTGAGAATAAGGCTTTGGCTGAAAGTTGGTATATAACAATCTTTTCGTTGTACCTGTCTGCAGCTCAGCGTTTCGTCTGTAAGTGAGCAACAGTCTTTCCTTTTCATAATAATGCCGGTATTTGAACGTGGACTTTTCCTTGTTATTTACAGGCATGCATTACTAGGGTAAAGATAACGTCTACAGGAAAATTAGAGAGGTCTTTGGGGAAAAGAGTTGCAACCATATTAATATGAAGAATTCATATGGAAAACTATTGCTAAGCAAAGGAGAATGGAAGTATATAGAGAGTGTATGCGAGGAAGATGAACTTGAAGGCAATATTATAGAACAGGATGAGGACATAGATGAAAATGAGACGAGACATATGATACTTTGAGAAGTATCCGCTAGAGCATTAAAGACGTAACTGGAAACAAGGTCCCGAGAGTAGACGACATTCAGTAGGAACTACTGATAGCCTTGGGAGAAACAGCCATGACAGAACACTTCCAGCTTGTGTGTAAAATGAATGAAACAGGCGTAGTACCTTAAGACTTCAAGAAGATTATAATAATTCTAATGTCAAAGAAAGCATACGCTGACGATTACGAGTATTACCGAACTATCAGTTTAATGAGTAATGGCTCCAAAATACTAACAAGAATTCTTTACAGATTAATGGAAAAACTAGTGGAAGCTAACCTCGCGAAATACCAGTTCGGACTCTGGAGAAATGTGGGAACACACAGTGCAATACTGACCGTACTACTTCTTTTAGAAGATAGGTAAGGAGAAAACAAATCTTCGTTTATAACATTTATACTTAGAAAAAGCTTTTAATAAAATAGACTTCAACGCTGTCTTTGAAATTCTGAAGGTATCAGGAGTATAATACAACTTGTACACAAACCAGCCGGCAATTATGATAGTCGAAGGCCAGCAGTGGTTGGGAAAAGAGCGAAACAGGGTTGTAGCCTGTTCCCTAAGGTACTCAGTCTGTATAGTAATCAAGCGGTAAAGGAAACCAAACGAAAATTTGGAGCAGAAATTAAAGTTCAGGGAGAAGAAATAAAGACTTCAGGATTGCCCATGACATACCAATTTTTTGAGATTAAACGACTTGAAAAAGCATTTGAGCGGAATGGACAGTGTCTTGAAAGGATGATACAGTATGAACATCAACAAAAACAAAACAAACATAATAGAATGTAGTGGAATTACGTCAGACGATGGCGATGGAATTAGATTAGGAAACGAGACATTGAAAGTAGTAAATGAGTTTTGCTATTTGGCCAATAAAATAACTGATAATGACTGAAGTAATGAGTATATAGAATGTAGAATAGCAATTCCAAGAAAAGTGTTTATGAAATAATTTATTAACATTCAATATAGATTGAATTTATGAATGAAGCATACACACATTGCTGGTGTAATATTATACAATATTTCTTTCTTTCTTTTGCGCCGTAGTGAAGTTCAGTGATAAGTAAATAGCGCAGCGAAATTTTGATGAATCAAATATTTTAAACTAGCGCATTTACAGAGTATCTCCATTCCCTGAGATGAAATATGTTAACGTCAGAATGATGAATGAAACAAGAGTTATTATTTCAGTGTGAAGACGATGCATGATTAACGAACTATAGACAAATTACGGAAGTTTTGCGTAGAAGAAAATGATTTAACATTAAACTTTGGTGACATATTCTAAAGATATGGCTGAACAAAACAATCGGTTCTGTAAGTCCTAAATTACAAAAAAATATAATGGTGATATTAAGCAGCTGAGTAAATCAGCTCTGATTATACAAAGTAATTTTTTTAACACAGGAGAAATTATTGTAATCGAAGTAAATAAAATGAGGCATGTGGGTAAAAGGGGTAATTCCCAACATGGCATGCAGGGGATTAAGAGTGGTAGCTGCAGTTGGGAGTAGAGAGTAGGGGAACTCTGTATGATCATTCAGTACTAGGCTTGGGGTGATGGACATGTGTCTATTGGTTTTCATTATTTCAAGTTAGTTGTTCTCCCTTGCTTTACTGGTGTGATGTAATACTTCTTGTTTCACCTTCTCACTACTCCCTTATTAAAGCAAGTGGTCAGCAAAAGCATCACCTGTGGCAATTCCAATACGTTCTATTAAGTTTGTTTTGCTTTTCGTGATGTTCATCCTATACCACCTTTACAAGATACTGTCCTTTCTGTTCAACAGCTTTTCCAAATTCTTTGCAGTCTCCTTTTCTAAGCTTCCAACTTCTGTGGTGTTCCTGCCGGACTAACCTACACAGACTTTGCCGCATCTACATGTAATTTTACATACTCCCCTCCTTCCCAAAGCTGGAGTGCTGTCTTTACCATTAGGCAAAAAGTGTCCAAATGTAAAGTCAGCTGAAAGAACAGACACCATACAGAATGTGCAGTTGTGAAACATTATATGTTAATTGAAGGTGGATCACTGCTGTCAGCAGCAGCGGTACATTTAGCGGAATCGGCGGCGATGAGCGAAAATGTGTACCGGACTGGGATTTTATCCCGGGATCTCCCGCTTACTGGGCAAATGCCGTAACTACTGCGCCATCCCGGACATAGTGTTATCGCAACTGTAGGGACTATCTCGACACGCCTCACAGTCGGTTCTCACTCCCACACAGCTCCACCTACACGCTGAGTGAGTCGCGCTGCGGCTCGCGTTTGTGCTGCTTGCAGGTTTCCGCCCTCCCTTGGAGGCCAGACGGTATTGTTTAGTTGGCATGCATGCGGTTGTTAGCCTTCTTCTCGTACTGACTGGCGCCACTCGGTTTCGCAAGCGTGATCTGTTCGCTAGTGGCAGCAGCGGTGGCTATCGGTATGTAGTAACTGTTGCACTGTCTTTTGACTGACGTCGTCATTTTTCCGGGTCGTGTGAGTGTGCGAGTTCGGTTGGGGACTCAGGAGGAGTCAGGTCCGTACAGCGCCACAACACCCCGGCACACTTTTTACTGCGTTCAACGTGTGACAATTTGTTAAGTTCAACCAGCGGTAATTTTTCTTGCCTGGTGGCTGCTAACGCCCCAGTTACCTGCCCTGGGGGTAAGTGTATGTAACGGCAGCGTACGTATCCTCGCCTTGCCACTGCTATCCGGTAAGGACTGTAGTTTCGACAGCTTTCTTGATTGTAGGCCGGTTGGTGATTCTTCCACTCTGGTGGTATTGTTTCCTTTTCCGTTCCAGGCGCTCTAAGCACAGTATTCGGGGGACGTAGTGCGGACCGCCGGTTCCGGCTTTGGCTTATTGTTCCATCATTGCATTTGGTTTATCGGAAGTCAGGTAGCTTCAGCAAGACTATCATTAGTCATTTGTTAGACCGCCACTAGTCTGAGTTACCATCTTGTGAAGTGAATGCAACTCTTGGCTGCCTATCTCGTCGCTCGTGAAAATGTTTGTTGGCGCACCTTCTCAGAGGTCGATTGCTGGAGCAGCGTCTGTGGCACCTTGGTTCTTGTAGGACATGTGTGTTCTAAAAGGAGGTCTGATGGCCAGTGGTTCAGTGTAACGCTCCTTCAGTCCACGCCTTCAGCGGGTATAATCTGCCTCAGTACCCTTTAAGGAACTTATGTACTGGTCCATGTGTTTTATTATTGTATTATTTATTACAATTCCTTGTAATGCCTACATTAAAGGTTGCACATGTCTAGTTAATAGTTCTGGTCGCCTTCTGGATTAAATCTATCAGTTCAGTTTCAGTGGATGTTAAGGGTTGTGTTACAAAGTTTACCATAATCTTATTTCACGCGTTTGGTGATCACTTGCTTGTTTGTTTTTTTTAATTAACCTTTGCTATTGTATTTGCTGTTTTACAGCAGGTTTCTAAATTTTTTATATAATGCCATTCCTAGTGTGTATGGCTCCAGCCGTGACTGTGGTCATTTGCCTTAAAACTCTAATTTGGTATTTGTGCTTTAGCAGTAAGCTTTGAAACCTTATTTACTGCCATTCGTGGCGTCTGAAGCCTTCTGCTGTGTTTGTGGCGACTTGCCTTTAATATTTCAATACCTAATTTGTAAGTTGCAGCGAGTTTGAACTATTCTTAATTTATTGCCATTCCTGGCGTGTAAGGCTTGCTTTTAAAACATTATCTGCTGTATCTGTATTTAATGGTAATTTGAAACTTCCTGGCAGATTAAAACTGTGTGCCCAACCGACACTCGAACTCGGGACCTTTGCCTTATGCGGGCAAGTGCTCTACCATCTGAGCTACCGAAGCACGAATCACGCCCGGTCCTCACAGCTTTACTTCTGCCAGTATCTCGTCTCCTCCGTATCTCGTCTCCTCCCTTCCAAACTTTACAGAAGCTCTTCTGCGAACCTTGCAGAACTAGCACTCCTGAAAGAAAGGATACTGTAGAGACATGGCTTAGCCACAGCCTGGGGGATGTTTCCAGAATGAGATTTTCACTCTGCAGCGGAGTGTGCGCTGATATGAAACCTCCTGGCAGATTAAAACTGTGTGCCCGACCGACACTCGAACTCGGGACCTTTGCCTTACGCGGGCAAGTGCTCTACCATCTGAGCTACCGAAGCACGACTCACGCCCGGTCCTCACAGCTTTACTTCTGCCAGTATCTCGTCTCCTACCTTGCAAACTTTACAGAAGCTCTTCTGCGAAAGGCAAAGGTCCCGAGTTCGAGTCTCGGTCGGGCACACAGTTTTAATCTGCCAGGAAGTTTCATATCAGCGCACACTCCGCTGCAGAGTGAAAATCTCATTCTAATAATGGTAATTTGCTAAATCGTAACTCACTGAAAACACTATTATTTACATATTTTTTATTCCTTCATTAATAACGTGTGGTATTTTTATTTATTGTTGAGTCTGTGATTACTGGCTTAAAAATAAATTATGTGTAAGAGTAAAAGGCAGCCAATAGTAACTGATTACGGCCCCGTCCACAATCGTAACCGAATTCTGATTTCCCTTGACTGCCAGGTTCCACCCGTCCTCCCCCAATCCGATGGGACCAATAACCACGCTATTTGGTCCCCTCCCACAAATCAACAAATCAACGAATATGGTTTGACATTCGAATAGAGGTCCAGGGTCCTAGGTGATATACAGTGCGACCCGAAAATTTCGCATACATACACTATTATTTACAGTTGTTTGTTCCTTCATTAATAACCTGTGGTACTTTTATTTATTGTTGAGTCTGCAATTACTGGATTAAAATTAATTGTGTGTGACTGTAAAATGCAACCAAAAGTAACTGATTACGACCCCGTCTACAATCGTAACCGAATCCTGCCTTCCCTTGACTACCAGGTTTCACAGAAATACGTCCGACCTCCTCTGGGAAACTCTGAGTGGTGAACAGGAGTGAGTTGGACAAGCACTGCGGATAGCTGGCGCTGGGTGAGAGTGTGGGTCGGCTGTGAGACATTCCGGGATAGTCCGTGTAGTGTCGATAACGCTGTGTCCAGGTTGGCGCAGTTACCGCACCTGCCTTGTAAGCTAGAGATCCCGGTTTCGAATGCCAGTGGTGTACAAATTTTCGCTAGTCGCCACTGATTCCGCTAAATGTCCCGCTGCAGCTGGCAGCAGGGATCCACCTATAATTTACAAGTGATGTTTTCACGTTCCTCGATTTAGGCTTTCTGGCTACATCCAGTGAGACTTTCCCAAAGTACAGACTTGTGTGCATCATTTACTGCACTATTGTGGTGGTTGCTCAAGAGCAGGCTTTTAGTGCATTCACTGATGTCCATGGTTAGATCTGAATAATTTATGCAGGTATCCCCAAAATCCATCTTGAATTTTATTCTGCTGTTTTTAGAATTTAGTTGGTTGAGAAATTTTTGAAGTTGCCTGGTAGTACCTGTCAATAAGTACAACACATCATCAACATACCTGCACCAGAGTGGGTCCTGATAGAGAGTGAATTATTTTCCAAAAACTGTGTTTCAAAATTGTTCATGAAGGTTGCAGCAAGGACTGGAAGGACTGGAATGTGGCGGGGGGGGGGGGGGGGGGAGGGGGAGATACCATCAGTAGTATTTCATTCATAATATTCTATCAAGAACCTACAGAACAGTCAATCTCAACAGACTGATAGAGTTTAGCCATTTATGGATGTGAAACATCGACGATAAACACTTCAGACAAGAAGACAACAGAAGCTTTCGAAATGAGATGCTGCAGAAGAGTGCTGAAGATTAGATGGTAGATTGCATAACTAATGAGGAGGTACTGAACTGGAGAGATGGGAAATTTGTGGCTCTACCTGACTAGATGAAACGATCGGTTTGTACGACCCATTCTTAGACGTCAAGGGATAATTAATTTAGTACGGGAGGGAAGTGTGGGTGGTAAAAATCGTTGAGGGAGACCAAGAGGTGAATAATGCAGTAAGCAGATTCAGAAGGACGTAGGTGTCAGTCCTTATTCGGAGATGAAGGGGCTTGCATAAGATAGAGTAACACGAAGAGCTGCATCAAACCAGTTTTCGGACTGAAGGCCACAACAACTGAAATTTATATTTGTGTTATATACCACGTAACCGAAATGTGACTTATAATTATTTTAGTGTTAGAATGAAATTTTCACTCTACAGCGGAGTGTGCACTGATGTGAAACTTCTTGGCAGATTAAAACACTGTGGCGGACCGAGATTCGAGCTCGGGACCTTCGCCTTTCGCGGACAAGTGCTCTCCCATCTGAACTACCCAATCACGATTCACGCCCGTTCCTCATAACTTAAATTCCGGCTGTACCTCCTCTCCTACCTTCCAACAATTTTAATCTGCAGAAACTTTCACATCAGCAGACATTCCGCTGCAAAGTGAAAATTTCATTCTGGAAATATCCCCCACGCTAAGCCATGTCTCCGCAATATCCTTTCTTCCAGTAGAGCTAGTTCTGCAAGGTTCGCACGAGAACTTCTTCCGGTAAGTGTGGAAAGTAGGAGACGAGGTACTGGCGGAATTAAAGCTGTGAGGTCGTCAGTCGTACTTGGCTAGCTCAGATGGTAGACCACTGGTCCGCGGAAGACACAGGTCCCGGTATTTTAGTACTCTTTACTCTTTCAATTTTTTTGTTTAAACTACAAATTTTCGCATCATTGAAACATCTTGTGTAAATCTTTTTGGAACTCATCTTGATCTTCCAATTGTGTTACTAGACAGTAAACGAAAGCATAATGTCCAAACGATCTAAGAGGGCTGCTCAGATGGTCTCCCAGATCGTTTACACTGGGCTTTTCGAAGTCCCTAGATCATACGTCTAGGTATGGTAGAGCACGTCGTGGAGAAGAACTTTTGTTAGAGACGAAATGTTCGCTGACGCTCCCCGGCGACGCCAGGTGCCTCCCACTAATGGTTAGGCCCCTGAGCGGCAGTAAGTCCTAGGCACTCTACAGTGTGGGTATACAATCTGTGTGGCCTGTAATTCAGTCATCTGCTACAAGTGAAAAGGGATTGGCCGAGTAAAATTAATGTTCCTGATTCGCTTCTAAAATACCTTTCTCCGCTTAGAGATACTCGTTCTTTAGGTTTTTTTTGTTGAAAGTCAGTCTATCAATTTACTGGGGCACGCAGGGTTAGTAAACCCTCTTAGTTGAGCGAAATCTCGTCGTACCAGAACTGGCGCATTCAGTAAAAAGACGCCTAGCGTTGCTGGGAACAACAAAAGTTGTTCCCCTAGACGTTTGTGGCAATACACTGAAACGCCCTGTAGAGATAAAGAAAAACAGGGGTCGTGTAGCACTTTCTTGGGAAATACAAATAGTAGACATCCCACTAACCTATCCCTCATTTCCATGCACGTCCACCCTCGTCTCTTCATTCAGTAACATATCTGCTCACTGAATTTTAACTCTCTTCGATAGGACGAATTTTAACAACGCCATTTATTTAACGAATCCATTCCCGAAGTTATGAAAATGCACATTTTTGTGTACCACTGTCTGACACCAGTACAGCTCTCTTACTGAAATCGCCTGTGTGGAGTACGTGGTTGGGCTAAAGCAGCCATGGACTGATTTTCGTGACGGGAGACGAGACTATAATGACGAAGAGCTAAGGAGAAGTAGAGCGACGACGAGGAAAATGAGAGGAAGAAGAATGCTTTTAACGTTTCGATATGCCATAATAATAAAACGAGTTTCTTTTTGTCTTCATGGTGGTGGAATTTCATGATTGAAAGACACTCAGCACAGGGTGGAAGTAGAGGTTATTACAATAATCTGACTTATTCTGTACTGAAACGTTATATAGCAGATTTTGAAAGTCAATTTTTTTTGCATTTTTCTGAAAGGGAATAAAATTTTGTTTTCTGTAATCAACACAGAAAAAAATTAAATCAGACTTTGAAGTTATTTATAATTACTTAACAGAGAAGTATTTATCTTCTGTTCTACCTCTGGCAGTGATTCGTTACTGCAAATTGAATTACACTGTGGTTCGAATCCACTCTACCTGGCTGGGTAAAGAAGTTCAAACTTTGGAGGAAGCTAACATTATGCCACCTCCATTAGAGCCATGCCTATTTAACCACTGCTGTGTTCGAATTTCGGCTTCAGGACTGCTTTAATAATTACTGAAGCATAGCTTCATTGCATTTCCTTAACAATTTAAAAGCTTAGAGTCTTTGATTTAGAGTTTCGAACTCGAAGTTTTTCGAAACTATACCGAAACAGATAAACCTTGAACTTAAAAAATAACTATTAATATTTGTTAAAATACTCAAAGATTAATAATAAAACTTAGCTCACTGCGACTTTCTTATACTGCAGCACTCAAAGAGATCATACCCGTAAGGCCTGATCTTCGGGAAGAGAGGAGATTGGAGGAGAGGGCGGGGGGGGGGGGGGGTATGGTGTTAGTGGTACGGAGTGCCTTGGGTGAAAATTACACCAAAAGTTATATTTTCTCGATGTACTGTCGGTCGGTACAGCAACCAATACAAATTTCGGAACAATACATGTTTCAATTATTAATGTATGTTTTAACCTTTCACTTTAGAGCAGTGGTGTCCAAACCGCGGCCAGCGGGCCTCATAAGGCCCAAAGTAAGTTTCAGTGTGGCCACAGAAGTGAGTATCTATCTCATGATCGGTAAAAAAAAAAAAAAAAAAAAAAAAAAAAAAAAAAAAAAAAAAAGAACCATTTATGCAAAGTTATGATAAACTGAATATTTTAAATCTGAAAGTTTCCAGAACGGTGCTATTTTCTTATAGGTCCATCCCTTTCCCTTTTTAGTGTTAAGTATATTATGAGCGGCTCAAAACGCTAGTTTTCGTCCAGTGTGGCACTTGTAACCTAAAAGGTTCAGTACTCTACTTTAGAGTACAACGAACGCTATTTCTGAAACGAAAATATCTGTTGAGGTGCTGGGTGTAGAGTCGAGCCGGCCGGAGGGGCCGAGCGGTTCTAGTCGCTACAGACTGGAAACGCGCGACCACTACGGTCGCAGGTTCGAATCCTGCCTCGGGCATGGATGTGTGTGGTGTCCTCAGGTTAGTTAGGTTTAAGTAGTTCTAAGTTCTAGGGGACTGGTGACCTCAGCAGTTAAGTCCCATAGTGCTCAGAGCCATTTGAACCACTTGTAAAGTCGATGTTTACCTCGTATGCCAGTTACCCTCAGCCAACACCAATCTGCTTCTGAGTTATATCTTGCTTCGACTACCTTGTGTAACATTAACTTCAACATGACTGCTTTCACTTCTCTCACTGCCGTGACATCCGAAATGGCGACGTTTCGTGCCAATATAATCTTTTCTATTTCTACTACTCTATTTGTTTATATTTTCTTCTGCGAATAGCACGAACTTTGCCTGCGAAAGTTTTTTTTTTCTAATTTGGTAATCCCCAAAATCTAATAACCTACACGGTGTGTAAAAGTCGCCTCATACGTCATACGTACAATTCACACTGATGAGCCAAGAAATTATAAAAACCTGCTTAATAGCGCTCTGGTTCACATTTCGAACGCAATCCAGCAAAATTACTCCTGGCATGGACTCAACAAGTCCTTCCTATGTTTGTGGAGGTACGTGACATCAGATGTCTGTGCACAGACTACGTAATTCCTCTACATGATGTGGCAGTGGTTTGTGGTCAAGGATTTGGCGGTCGTGTACATTGGGTATACGTGGTGTGCCTAAAAAGTTCGGTGAGTGATGTCATATCTGAACGGCGACTTGGCTCATATGTGTGTGCATCCGGATCGGTCTCCAGAGACTTGAGGAGAATCGATATACGGCATGCCTGCATGTGACTGGCTTTGTGAACAGACTGCGACCAGTTGAACATGGTCAGTGTGAGAGGAAGTGTCACAGCGCAATGGAGCAACGTGTAAACATCAAGTTCTGCTACAAATTGGGGAAGACTGCAACGGAGACACATGGAATGTTGGTGCAGGTGTACGGGAGGGAAGGCGTGAGCAGAAAATGTGTTTACGAATGGTTTAAACGCTTCCGTTAAGGGAAGGAAACAACTGAGGATGAGCCACGTTCAATTCGGCCATCGAAAAGTAGAAACCCAGAAAAGATCGAGAAAGTGCGACAAATGCTGGCACAAAATCGGCGACGGACTCTCAGACTGATTCCCGAGGAATTGGGCGGAAAGGACACGGTGCACGCCATCGCCCGCGATGATTTCGATAAGCAGAAAATCTGTTCCCGATTTGTGTCACACAAGCTCACTGACGAGCAGAAAGCAAAACGGATGGAAACTTCTGGTGATTTCGTTTCCATGTGTGACCAGGATCCATTGCTTCTGAACACCATCGTCACTGGAGATGAGACTTGGTGCTACTAGTTCCATCCGGAATAAAAACGGCAATCGATGTCATGGTGTTCACCGTCTTCCCGCAACAAAAAAACAAAAGCCGTCTGCAAAAATCCAAGGTGAAATACTATAGATCTCCTTCACCGACAACAGCGGCATCATCCACTAGGAATTTATTGCTGCAGGTCAAACTATTAACGTTGCATTTTAACAGTCCGTTTTGAACCGATTGCTACAGCGTATGCGGCAGGTTCGGCCAGAGTTGCACAGGACTGGAAAATGGATGCTGCTCCGTGAAAATACCCCTGGAAATGGCGCGATCCGTTGCGCCAATTCCTGGCGCAGAAGATGATAACTATTCTTGAACACCATCCGTACTCTCCTGATCTGGCTCCTGCGGACTTCTTCCTGTTTTCACGCTTGAAGGCGGCCATGCATGGTAAACGTTGTGCGGATATGAATGCCCTCAGAGATCGAGTGACAACCGTTCTGCCCTTGCTGATAGTTTCCAGAAGCTGTACGAACGTTGTCAAAAATGTGGTGCAGCGGGTGGCGACTATTTTGAAGGGCAATGAAGAACATTTGTATGTATCTTTTGCTTTGTTTGTTGTCTGTTAGCATTCATCGAACTTTTTAGATACGCCCCGTACATCTGGCAAATCTGGTGGCCAAGATCTCAGATGAGTTCTGTATAATGTTCCTCAAACCACTCTATCACTATCCAACGTAGTGACAAGGATAATTACCCTTTTGGTAGATCCAATTGCCATCGCGGAAGACTTAAACCATGTGGGGATGGATGATGATGATTTGGTTTGTGGGGCCCTGAACTGCATCGTTATCAGCGCCCGTACAAATTCCCAAACTTTGCTCAGCCCAATCCCGTCACGTTCATGAATGAAGATGAAATTATGAGGACAATGCAGTCATCTCGAGGCAAGTGAACATCTCTGACCACGCCGGGTATCGAACCCGGGACCGCGTGTTCGGGAAGCGAGAACGCGACCGCGAGACAACGAGCTGTGGACTGTAGGGATAGAGGGGGTGCGCAATAATGTTCGCGCAGTCAAATAATGCCATGGTGCTCTCGGTTACTACGAAAGGTCCTATTTAACGCAACCTAAATTTGTACCAGTGCTCTAGGGGTAGAGTCTTCGATTCATAATCAAAACGTCTTCAGTCAGGAGTTCCAAACCCGCCCCTGCATAAATTTTGGTTAATAATCAGCACTGGTGGCCGAAGATTTCCGGCATAAGAGGTAGCCCTCATTCTGCCTATGGCCTTGTCAAAGAGGGCGGAGGAGCGACAGAGGTTCAGGGCACTCTCGCGTCCTAGAGATGGGAAGCTGCTCCTACAGGCGGAAGAATCAGCAATGATCAACGGCATGAGAATGCAGAAGAAAACTACAAACTACTGCATTAAAGACACATAAAGTGTATTCACAGGACATGTGGCCTGTAATTGAAGAAGTGTCATGATAGTCTCTCCATTGGCAAAAGATTCCGAAATAGTCCCTCATTCGGATCTCCGGGAGGGGCTGCCAAATGGGAGGTTGCCATGAGAAAAAGTTTGAATAATCAACGAAAGGATAACATACTACGAAATGGGGTGTGAAATGTCAGAAGCTTGAACGTGGTAGGAAAACTAGAAAATCTGAAAATGGAAGTGCAAAGACTCAACCTAGATATAGTAGGGGTCAGTGAAGTGAAGTGGAAAGAAGACAATGATTTCTGGTCAAATGAGTAATGAGTATAGTGTAATATAAACAGCAGCAGAAAATTGTATAACGGGAGTAAGATTCCTAATGAATAGGAAGGTAGGGCAAAGAGTGTGTTACTGTGAACAGTTCAGTGATAGGGTTGTTCTTATCAGAATCGACGGTAAAACAACACCGTGGATTTCCTAACATAATTACGAATCACTCACGAACGTAAATCCATGGTCACATAGTTGTCAAACGTATTCTACGGGTTTGCCATTGTTCAGGAAGAAAACATTCGCTCAGCTGATGTGCTGAGATAGCTAGCTATGACGAAGCTCGCGCTTCGAAGACGCCACAGCATCGTCTGCCACCACTTCGTGAGAAACGAAATACCACAAGTATAATCCAATGCGTTGTATGAGTATACCTGTGACTATGAATTGGCGCTAAATGTGGTTATGAATAGTACGTAAGCTCAGGTTGCGAATCTAACATCATAAATAACGAGAAGGGGAAATGAATTAGGCGTCCTTCCTCTTCCTTAACAACAAATATATTTTAGTTATTATATCTTAAATGAACTGCGCAGAAAATAATTCACCAGAAGTGAATAACTTTTTAGCAATACCAGATGATGTTAACAGTTTGCCCGCGCGGGTTAGCCGTGCGTTCAACGGCGCCATATTGCGGACGGCGCGGCTGCTTCCACCGTCAGTTCGAATGTTTTCCCGGGCGTGGATGTGTGTTAGGCTAGGTAAGCTTAAGTAGTTCTAGGTCTAGGGGTCTGATGACCTAAGCAGTTTGGTCTCATAGTTCCTAGAGCCATTTTTTGACCTTTCGCGTAAATTTTCTTTACATAGACTGCCGTACCTTCAGATTGCGTTGACATACTGTAGAAGCTCACTTTTTTGCACCATCAAGGGACCGTATACTGCAGGAAGTGTGATACATTTCCGCTTATTATGTCTACCCGTACTCGATGTAAACGGGTTTTAAGGGTTGGGTAGACAGATAGACGGTCAAGAAAGTGAGACTAGTATGGTTCCATATTTACCGATTTAGGTGACGAAATCCTAACAACGAAAAATAGCTACGACAGTTACTGAAGAGGACGGCCGCATAAATAATTCCCCCTACTCTTTATTCGAAATGTTCTAGTTGTAGTCGATGCATTAGCATATTAATCGTAGCTAAGCTTTCGATCAAAATCACGTTTACAGGAATGCAAATACAGGGTGATTCAAAAAGAATATCACAACTTTAGGAATTTAAAACTCTGCAACGACAAAAGGCAGAGCTAAGCACTATCTGTCGGCGAATTAAGGGAGCTATAAAGTTTCATTTAGTTGTACATTTGTTCGCCATTTCAACCAATAAGGTTTTTGGTCCCTTTTTCTTCGAAGGTGCTACTGTAACTGGACTACAGTATCTGGAGATGTTAGAGAATTGGCTGTTCCCTCAGCTCGAACAAGAAGCACAACAATTCATATTTCAGCAGGATGGAGCGCCACCACATTGGCACTTATCTGTCCGTAACTACCTGAACGTCAACTACCCGAGGCGATGGATCGGCCGCCAGGCAGCCCGTGACAGAGCACTTCATCACTGGCCTCCAAGAAGCCCTGATCTTACCCCCTGCGATTTTTTCTTATGGGGGTATGTTAAGGATATGGTGTTTCGGCCACCTCTCCCAGCCACCATTGATGATTTGAAACGAGAAATAACAGCAGCTATCCAAACTGTTACGCCTGATATGCTACAGAGAGTGTGGAACGAGTTGGAGTATCGGGTTGATATTGCTCGTGTGTCTGGAGGGGGCTATATTGAACATCTCTGAACTTGTTTTTGAGTAAAAAAAAAAAAAAAAAAAAACCTTTTTAAATACTCTTTGTAATGGTGTATAACAGAAGGTTGTATTATGTTTCTTTCATTAAATACACATTTTTAAAATTGTGGTATTCTTTTTGAATCACCCTGTATAATCCATTTGCCTATACACGTGGTAATTCAGATCCCAGTATTAATGCCAGCGCGTTTTAGAAGTGCGAGCATTCCCATTGCTAGCTAGCTTAAGAAACACTTCGGCTAATGAACGTTTTCTGGCTGTGGCGAGTCTAATGAAGAATTCGAAACATTGTAGAATACGTTTGGCAGCTGTGTAGCCGTTTATTTCCTTTAGTGGTGCAGAATTATCCTACTAAATTTAGTCGATATTAAAAGTGTTTTGTTATTTAGATAAACATTCCGAATGATTGTCACATAAGCGGTGACAGAAAGGTAGAAAATTCTCGGTTTTGAGTCCAGAAATTGCAGATCATTTAACCATTTTCCTTACGGTTGGTTGGTTTGTGGGGGTTAAAGGGACCAGACTGCGACGGTCATCGGTCCCCATTTTCCTTACGAAATTGCTGGTTTATTCATGTCTGGGGTAACAATAGAGGGATGTTTTCCTGGGTTGTCTGCTAGCGTAGTGAAAGGCGTTTGCTACTGCAAGGGAGGTCTGGTTTGTTTTCGGTTCTAAAAATGGTTCAAATGGCTCCGAGCACTATGCGACTTAACTTCTGAGGTCATCAGTCGTCTAGAACTTAGAACTATTTAAACCTAGCTAACCTAAGGACATCGCACAGGTCAATGCCCGAGGCAGGATTCGAACCTGCGACCGTAGCAGTCACGCGGTTCCGGACTGCAAAGCCTAGAACTGCACGGCCACTCCAGCCGGCCGTTTTTGGTTCTAATCTCAGTGAGGCAGACAGACTATCAGTAAAGCAATTTTAAGAAATTCTCTCTCCCCCAATACACTTATTGCTATCTTTATTCGGCACCGGCGCCCTGTGGATGGAAATATGAAAATCTTATAGAATTTCATATTTGTTACTGCCTACTTTTTCCGCTTCTGTCAATAATTGAATTCACTTAAGTGTGGAACTGAATGATTTTTAACTGAATTTCGTTATGAATCTTCACGCATTGCTAAATCTGCACACTTTCATGGTAGGTCAGCCACGGTAATCCAGTATGACTGGTCTGAACGTTGACACAGACCGTTTCGCGGCCGAATGCGCATAATATTTTGCCAATTCGTAACAATCTGGGGTACTTTGTCTTACTAAAACAGTTATGTTATCTCGACTGAAATAAATTTTTATTGGTACAGTTCATACTAATTAGCGTTTCTTCTTTCATTTATATCTTATATTTATGTGTTATGTTTAACAAAGTTATCACCATTAATATAGTCTTACACATGATTTAAAAGAGTCTGACAAAATTCGGATAGTTTTTCAATTTCACACCTGTTCATAGTATGTTGGTAGCACTTCGTCGCCTTGCCTGTTATGCTGTGTAGCAGACTTAAAAGCTGTGCGGATCAGCATAACGAAAAGGGGAGGGGTCTCCCTCGTTTTGAACATGACTGTACGTCTGGAGTAGCATTATATGGTGGTGAAACATAGACAGAGAGGAAACCGGAACAGAAGAAAATCGAAGTATTTGAGATGTGGTGCTACAGACGAATGTTGAAAATTAGGAGGACTAATAAGGTAAGGAATGAGGAGCTTCTGCGCAGAATCGGAGAGGAATGGAACTTGTGGAAAACACTGATAAAGAGAAGAGGCAGGATGATAGGACGTCGGTTAAGACATGAGGGAATGGCTTCCAAGGTACTAGAGGGAGCTGTAGAGGGCAAAAATTGAAGAGGAAGACAGAGATTGGAATATATCCAGTAAATAATTGAGGACGTAGATTGCAAGCGCTACTCTGAAATGAAGATGTTAGGACAGGAGAGGAATTCGTCACGGGCTGCATCAAACCAGTCAGAAGACTGACGACAAAAAAAAGTGTCCTTCACGGGTTAATAATGCCTCCAAGAGCCTGCCCAGAGGCTTGGTGCGTGTTTCGAGCAGCGGTTCAGACGATACGTGAAAACTGTCGATTTGGTTTAACAAGAAACGTTATTCATCCTACTAGGTGAAACGTTTACCCCACTGTAATCATACTGACGATATCGTTCAGAACAGGTAGAGTCCTCTGCTACAGAACACCATGTTCATCAGTGAATGCTTGACAGTGTGCTTTGAGACAGTTGTGCCTGCACCGGCACTGAGCTCTGTCGTCGCGTTTGGCACTGATGCGGTTCCACAGAGTCAGCAATACCGAACGTTCTGCGTTCGGGTGCGGGTGTCCAACACCTAGTCGCCTACTTGTGGTTTCACCATCGTTCAAGAATTTTCCATGCATGCCTATGACAGTATCACCCGAACAGCGGAACACCTTTGCCGTCTCCGAGATGTTTTTGCCCAGACTCCGAGGCATTACAATTTGTGCTTTGCCAGTGTCACTTGTATCAATGGGTTCATCCATTTTGCGCTCTGTGTAGTCGTACAATGATTCCATATTCACCTATGCTTCGATTTTCCTTAAGGCGCCATGTGCACATAACTCCAGCAATCGAAGTTTGACCTCGTAGTGGGCAGTGACATAATTTCACAGGGATCTAGTCAATAAACAAACTAGACGCAGAGCATACGTTTTTAACGGATATTTGAATTACATGTGGAACAAACTTGTTACGAAACGCATTTCCTTAACTCCATCCAGAAACCCTGTATTAGATGTCCCAAAGTGGGTTAGTTCACTTATTCTCATTAATGATCACCAGGAGCGTTAGTAAGGTGAGGTAAAGAAAAGCCCTGAATTCTACTTTCCGTGCCACGATACACAGTACATTCGTTTGCGGAATTTAGATGTAGATGGAACTTTTACTTACGATTTTTGAGTGGAAAACTCCTGAACAGGTTCTAGATGCCTGTCTATGGCCGCACCACCCAGCCACACACTCGTTACTGCGTAATTTGGTGGGAGTCCGAGTCTTCTAAATATTATTAAAATGTCTCTCTTCCAACAATTCGCCATAGCACCTTTAAGGAGAGATGTATGATACTCTGAAGGATCGTTTTCATTCTTTCATCCACTCAGTTCAAAAGTCTAGTCTAGATTTTGTTACTGTTTTACTCTTTGGAAGGCAGTCAGCAAGAAAAATATCTTTTCACTCCAAAACTCATTGGACATTGTGAGATTACAAACAGATACAACTTAACACGACTGATTTGAAAAACAGACACGGCTGTGTTTTTATGACGGTGGACTCAGACATGATCCATGTGAGATTCTCAGGAGGTGAAAGCAGGTGTGAGTCCACTAGCTCAACTCATGACGTAATTCTGTCTCATTGGCAGAAGTTGTGCTAGGAGAAATAACACGGCAACAGGAGTGCAACAGGTACACTGTTTTTTATTTTTTATTTTATTTATTTATTTATTAGCTTAGTGGCTGCACACTCGGCCGTTGGAGAGAAGCACAGAAGGGACAGCCACGATGACGGAAACGAGAGACTACTATACTTCCTAAATAGACTATAATTCTGTAGAAAAGATTAAGACAGCTATAAAATAACAAGTAACATCCATAGAATACGAAAAAATAAGACGACTGCATGCTTGTTAACGTGCCATCAACAAGACCAGTAGTTTTTGATTTAGTACCTACCAAAGCTTTGCAAATAAAATGAATTTTAAGAAAAACAATAAATTGTAATCTCAACATCTTGGGAGATTTTTATAAACTTCTTGTCAATGAACAGAGCTTATGGAACAGCATCAGAACATTTTTATAGAATTTTTGTATTTAGTGTTTACTTTGAACTGTATTCCGAGGTACAAAAAGCCGGTTCCATACGAAACAGATGATACATTAATAAAAGTAGTGGAATAGTAGTAAATTATGCTGATGTACATATTTGTAAAATATTTACTTCAATGCACTTACAATTTTTGAACAGTATAATATCGTAGACGAACTATTTCACAGACAAAACTGTAATTATTGAGAAAAATAAAAACTCAGCAAAACACTAAAGACAAAATCGGAAAGCTGAGGAGGTTTCGCTCTAGTCTGATATGATGTATATACTTATAAATGAGTATAAATTTTTGTCAAGATGTATGGAAAACATTGTATGAGAATGTTCTTAATGACGGCCGAGGGCATAAGTAGATGGCGCCCACGTTGGACTGGATCAGACCATCTGGAGACCTGGAACAGAGCAGACCGGCGTTTAGGTGAATGGCGAGGAAGCAGCGATCTGAACTATCCAGAATTTCTGTAAGAGTTCAGAGACTTGTGGAATTCTCGCGCGGTGATGCGAGTGGTTAGAAGTTTTCTAGAGGAAAGTTTGCGTGAATTCCAGTTCATGAGAGGCTGCAGTAATTTTGGTAGCTTACCAAAACTAATTATTCGTAATAACGTAGTGCGCTGCTCTGATCTACAAATTCGAAAACATTAGCTCCGTCATTGAGGTAAATTAACCACAAAATGGAATCAATAAACTCAGTTTTAAATCGAAACCCAATCAGTTGATAACGTTATTTGAGATTTTATCACCTCATATAAAATGCTGTCTGAATTTTTACTTAAACTATTGGTTGGTACGAAGATCAGTCGTGTGTTGCAACAAATGTGTTTGTCGTTCCTTAGACGAGAAACGAAACCAAATAACTCAAAGCAACAACGCATCCAAGAAACCCCCTAAGCAGCTGGTGCCATTTATTTATAGTAGAGAAGCAGTGTACTCTTTCTGACGGATGATATCAATCTCGCCATGTTTCATGCAGTGCTACAGGTTTTCGTCCTCTGCTTACTCTGCAATTTCGTTTTCGATACGCAAGTGGGTGATCCCACGGCTTATTCACAATAATAATTTATGGCGCCTACAGAAACCTATACTACGTATAGGACGAGTTTCCTTTGGATATCAAGCTTCCAGAGACCGTCGGATCCCTTTAAAAAAACGCACATTACATGACAATTATAATATAAAGTTATTTCACGGGCTTATGTTAGTTACGCATCATGTACCAACATCACACAGAACAGATTTCTGTTGTAGTCAACCACATGTCCGTCGACACCTGAGACATTTTATCCACGCTGTATTAATTTTTTTCCTTCACTAATTTTTCGAATGGTTTCACGTTGTAATTTATTCCAACCTGTACTGAGCTGATCTTTTAATTTCCAATGAACTACACATCCAATAAGCCCCTATATTCTGCTTCGCATATTCTCGTCTTTGTGTGACGTACTATTTTCTCTCTACTGTTGCTCCTGCGAAGAGGTTCCTACTCCTGGATGCCATGGAAGATGTCCCAATCAAACTGCCTGTTCATGTGGTAAAGTTTACCATAGACATCTTTCTTCGCATTCTGTCCTTAGTACATTAATCTGATACCTCAAATGCTCACTTAACTTTTAATATTATTCGATAGAAACACATTTCACACCCTTTCATTTCCTCCTTTTGCGAAATGCTGATGGATCAAATTTCATCTCCACGCATTGTTCTCCTCCAGTGTGTATTCCTAATGAACGTCTGTATTACTTATACCGATATCACCGTTTGGTACCCAAAGAGTTTCCTTATGGATCAAAGCATTCCTCGGCCAAGGCAATCTACGCCTGATTTCTTTCAACGCCATTGACTGCACCCATATTTTCTCAGAATTCCCAGATTTTATCCCACAGATGTATGAAATGATACTTCATAGGTTTATTCTCCTTGAATCGTATCAGAAGAAGTTCTACGAGAGTTTAAAGAGAGGTTAATAGCATTCTGAAATAAATATTCCACGTAACACTAACGTACGGTTTGAATATTTTGTGACGAATTAAAACGGGCTTCCATTTGGTCGCACGAATTCGATATCCGGGGCTTTACGGCTAGTAGCTTACCTGTGCGGTAATCTAAATAAGAGATGACAGGCTTCACGTATTAAATTCGGTACTGTTGTTGCCAACTGCCCCCAACAGATTGTTTCAGAAAACAATTGACAAACATGCGATAGCTGCTTTCGTCCCTCCATTACTTTGACAATAAATGTCTCCAAATTCAATCAAAAGAAGTCCATTTTGTGCTTCATTAAATAATAACAAAAAAATTCAGTATATTTCATATATTTCACCTTAATTTAGGCATTTTTTTCAAATGATTTCAAAAAATTAAATTAGCTATACAGCAACATTGTTCCAAATTAAATATGACATTTTTGATAGCAGCAATGAGGAAATGCACATGCAATGTTAATTAGGAAGTCACTCACTTACGTGATGGCAAATAGCCCCCGCAATACAACAAAATTATCCACTGCCTAATAACAGTGTTCTGTAAACAGGCAACGTTAATTAACATCAACGACAGTCATGAAAAAAATTCACCAAACAACTTTTCTGTATGCTCGTAACATTTTAAAAACTTTGTTTGAAGCTGACATCCTACCGCCGACATTGATAGACATGGAAAGCCGAGAGCACTCATTGGCTGCCGTGTCAGAATTTCATCTAGTAGCTCTACTCGCTATGCACGGAAACTCATTTCTAAAATGGTCGAATGTTGTATCTCAACGTACTCATTATTGTGTCACATAAATCCAGCATGAGAAGAAATCTGTTCCCGCAAACGTAACACCACCAGTATAGTTAGCAGTAAATATATATTCTTCGTGCGTACAGATATTATTGAACACGAAGAAATCTAAGCCCCTTTGCTGCAACCAGTTGCTAGTTGAAAGCAACAGACAAAATGAGTCCGAGTCAACTGAGGATGGAAATCAATACAAAAATATGTAAACAAAACATTTACCGTCATAGCTATGCCATACTAAAGGAAGAAATGTGTGTATTGGGAGTATAATTTAATAAATAGCAGCTATGTTGTCACAAGGAATTATTGTAAAGTAATATACGAGAAGCATTTATTGCTAGTTAATAACATGTATTGCTGTTCGACTGGAAAAGATTATGATACCAATAAATTAGCTTTAGAGGGAGTCGTAACACACTGTTATCAGAAGTAATGTTATGAAGCTGTAGTTAAGGCTACGTGATTACCACTACATCTGACACGGACACACAAACCCAAAAAGAAAAGCATTAAGACATACCAGGCAGCATATGGCGTTTATACTTTCTACCTCGTAACTTAAGTGACGTGTTGTGTCGTGTTGTTATACCGAATATATCGCGGATTCATCACGGCTAACTAATTCTCAACCGTTGCCCAAAACATGTGTGGGTTAGTCGGGCCAACCCTGGTGTCCAAAATTAAAGCAACAAACGAAAATTTTGAAAGGGTGCGTTTATTTTGCCGCAAATCAGTACAAACAGGTGATAGTAAAGTTGAACGATGTAAAGAATACAAAATGTAAACAAACGCAACATGCATAACGGTAGACAAAAATGTTCTTCGTTTATTTCAATTTAACGGATTTGCACACATATTCCGACAACTGGTTAATGTTCCAAAATGTGGTGTGACCATCTCTGGCAGCAATATTGGCCTGACAACTGCGAGGCATGCTGCGAATGATGTCAACAGTCTTATGTTATTCGTCCCGCATACCTGCTCGCAGTCTTGGAGAGTAGGTAGCGGATGCTAACGTGATGAAAGCCGTCTCCGTAGTGCAACACAGACATGCTCTGTGGGAATCAAACAGGGGGACTGAGCACGCCACGCCATGAATACAGTATCTTCTGTTTCCAAGAAAACATCAACAACCCCTGCTTTGTGAGTTACATCATTATCGTCCATCAATACGAAGTCTGAGCCCACAGCGCCTCGCAACAACCGCAAATGAGATCCCAAGATCTCTTCACGATACCTGACAGCAGTTAAACCTTTCTGATTCACCCACCCAATTTCATGAAGAGTGTTTCGAGTGGTAAACATAATCCCTGCCCACCCCATTAGGTAGCATCCTCGATATTGGTCTCTTTCCACAATGTTTAGGCCATGGAATCGTGTTCCTCGTCCCCTCCACATGCGAATCCATTGAAAATCACACTGCTGACTAAATCGGGACTCATTTGTGAAAACAACATTGACCCACTTTTCTACCATCCTTCTACATCTACATCTACATTTATACTCCGCAAGCCACCCAACGGTGTTTGGCGGAGGGCACTTTACGTGCCACTGTCATTACCTCTCTTTCCTGTTCCAGTTGCGCATGGTTCGTGGGAAGAACGACTGTCTGAAAGCCTCCGTGCGCGCTCTAATCTCTCTAATTTTACATTCGTGATCTCCTCAGGAGGTATAAGTAGGGGGAAGCAATGTATTCGATACCTCATCCAGAAACGCACCCTCTCGAAACCTGTCGAGCAAGGTACACCGCGATGCCGAGCGCCTCTCTTGCAGAGTCTGCCACTTGAGTTTGTTAAACATCTCCGTAACGCTATCACGGTTACCAAATAACCCTGTGACGAAACGCGCCGCTCTTCTTTGGATCTTCTCTATCTCCTCAGTCAACCCGATCTGGTATGGACCCCACACTGATGAGCAATACTCAAGTATAGGTGGAATGAGTGTTTTGTAAGCCACCTCCTTTGTTGATGGGCTACATTTTCTAAGGACTCTCCCAATGAATCTCAACCTGGTACCCGCCTTACCAACAATTAATTTTATATGATCATTCCACTTCAAATCGTTCCGCACGCATACTCCCAGATATTTTACAGAAGTAACTGCTACCAGTGTTTGTTCCGCTATCATATAATCATACAATAAAGCATCCTTCTTTCTATGTATTCGCAATACATTACATTTGTCTATGTTAAGGGTCAGTTGCCACTCCCTGCACCAAGTGCCTATCCGCTGCAGATGTTCCTGCATTTCGCTACAATTTTCTAATGCTGCAACTTCTCTGTACACTACAGCATCATCCGCGAAAAGCCGCATGGAACTTCCGACACTATCTACTAGGTCATTTATATATATTGTGAAAAGCAATGGTCCCATAACACTCCCCTGTGGCACGCCAGAGGTTACTTTAACGTCCGTAGACGTCTCTCCATTGAGAACAACATGCTGTGTTCTGTTTGCTAAAAACTCTTCAATCCAGCCACACAGCTGGTCTGATATTCCGTAGGCTCTTACTTTGTTTATCAGGCGACAGTGCGGAACTGTATCGGACGCCTTCTGTGAAGATGCGTAAGAGGCAGACGTATAGCAGATCTCCAACGATAAAGGCCACCCCGCCGAAGCGATCTGCACATCGTCTGCCTCGATACAACACATCCAGAGCATGCTGCGAGTTCACATACCAGTTGCCGTGCTGTACTAAGGCGGTACTGTCGTGCCCTTGCAGCCAAATAATAGTCATCTCCTCTGAAGTCACACGTAGTCGGCCCTGCCATGGTCTTCAGCAGACAGTTTCGACAGTTTCGGTCTCTATACACTGTCGCCGCATCATATTAACAACAGAATGATTAAGGCATCGGAACACATCAGTTTGTGACTGTCCCCCTTCCTTTCTTTCCATGGTCCTCCACCGCAGTGTGTCTGGTATGCATCTTGTCTAAGCCATACTGCACCATCTGTGTCTGTGTGCACATCGATTGTGGACGCGGGGCTATCCGGTTAACACTACTTTATTTCGTAGGTGCGCTGACGTCTTCGTTGACCGGAATGCCATCTTCCGTGCAGAGCACCATCGTTATTGACATCTGGTTGACAGTTTGTATGACTATTCGTGAATTAGACATAGGACGGGGAAATAGCGGTTTGTTGCTTTAATTTGGGCCACCAGTGTATTTCGAAGGCATACGTGCCACGTCTCAGTTGTTTTCGAAGGAAATGTAATCACGTGAGTTACTGGCTTGCACGAAGCATTTCATGTGCATGGAATGATCTGCAAACAATCCTCTTTTTGTTTTCTTTTTTTTTTAAATATCAGTCTTCTGACTGGTTTGATGCATCCCGCCCCGAATTCCTCTCCTGTGCCAATGTCTTCATCTCAGGGTAGCCCTTGCTTACCTACGTCCTTAAGTATTTGCTGGATGTATTCTGCCGTCTGCAGCTCTCGCTGGTACCGTGAAAGCTATTCACTTTTGTCCTGGCATCCTGTCCCTTCTTCTAGACAGTGTTTTTCATACATTCCACTCATCTCCGATTCTACGCAGAACCTTCTCAATCCCTACCTTTTCAGTCCATCTCACTTTCGACATTCTTTTGTAGAATCACATCTCAAGTGCTTCGATTCTATTGCTTTCCGTTTTTGCCAACGTCCATGTTTCACTACCATACAATGCTGTGGTCCAAACGTACATTCGCAGAAATTTCTTTCTCACATTAAGGCATATGTTTCATACTAGTAGACTTTTCTTGGCCAGGAATGCTTTTTCTACCATTGCTAGTCTGATGTCCTCCTTCCTCCGTCGGTCACTGTTTATTTCGCTGTCAAGTTAAAGAATTCTTTAACTTCATCTACTTCCTGCTAAATCTCATTATTTTTGTTTTTCTTCGATTTACTCTCAATCCACAATCTATACTCATTAGACAGTTCATTCCATTCATCAGATCTTGTAATTCTTCAATTTCACTCAGGATAGCAATCTCATCATAGAATCTTATTACTGATATCCTTTCACATTTAAATTTAATTCCACTCTTGAACCTTTATTTCATTTCTATCATTGCTTTTTCGATGTGTAGATTGAACTGAAGGAGCGACATATTTCATCCCTGGCTTACACTATTTTTAATCACAGCACTTCGTTCTTGGCCTTCCACTCTTTACTATTCCCTCTTGTACATGTTGCATATTATCCTACAGATTACCCGTATTTTCCTCGGAATTTCGAATACGTTGCACCCTTTGACATTGTCGAACATTTTCTACATGGGCTACAAATCCAAAGAATGTGTACTGTTTTTTCTTTAGCGTCGCTTCCATTATCAACCAATTGGTCAGAATTGCCATCATCTTCGTTAAAACCGAACTGATCGTCATCTAACACATCCTCAGTTTTGTTTTCCATTCGTCTGCATATTATTCTTTTTGCCAACTTGGATGCGTGAGACGTTAAGCCAATAGCGATAATTATCGCACTTGTCTGCTCTTGCAGTCTTCGGAATCATGCGGGTAGTATTTTACTGAAAGGTCGATGGTATATGCTAGACTCATACACTCTACACACCAACATGAACAGTTTAGTTGCCACTTCCCCAGTGACTTTAGAAATTATGATGAAATGTTATCTATCTCCACTGTCTTATTTGATCGTAAGTTCTCCTAAAGCTCTCTTAAATTTTGATTCTAATACTGGATACCTACCTCTTTTAAATCGACTTCTGTTTCTTCTTGTATCACATCAGATAAATCTTCTCCCTAATAGAGACCTTCAGTGTACTCTTTTTCCACCTTTCCACTCTCTTCTCTGCATTTAACAGTGGAATCCCCGTTACATTCTTAATGTTACCAACTTTGCTTTTAATTTCACCGAAGGTCTTTCAGACTTTCTTATATGCTGAGTCAGTCCTCCAGACATTTATTTGTCAATTTTTTCACATGTTTCAAGCAGTCATTTCATCTTAGCTTCCCTGCACTTCCTGTTTATTTAATTTCTTAGCGACTTGTATTTCTGTATTAGTTAATTTCCCTGAACTTTTTATGCTTCCTTCTTCCATCGATCAGCCTAAGTATTTCTTCTGTTACCCATGATTTCTTCGCAGCTACCTTCTTTGTACCTATGTTTTTCCTTCCAAATTCTTGATTGCGCTTTTTGGAGATTCAGTCCTCTTCAACTGAACTGCCTACAGAGGTATTCCTTACTGCGGTTTCTATAGCCTTAGAGAACTTCAAGCGTATCTCTTTTTTCTTTGGTACTTCGGTATCCAACTTCGTTGCGACGTCAGTATGTACACTTGAATTACCGTTGTCGGTGTTGGTTTGCTGTTGATTCTGATGAGAACAACGCTGTCACTGGAACGTTCACAGTACCTCACTCTCAGATTTACTTTCCTACCATAACATCATATTGCCGAATGTTTTCCATAATAGTCAATTCACGTATTTATAAGATCTTGATATTTGAGGATTTTTGAAACCTGATAGCTTTTACAAATTGTTATTTTTCATGTTCACAAGGCCTGATAATGGACTTAATTTCATAACTAGTGTGCTCAGATCTGCAGTTATGTTAAAGTTACATTCGTCTGAAGTAATTTTTATTTATTTAAATTTCGGACCTTAAGTCTGTTTTTCTTTTAAAATTTTTTGAATTTTTCTCATTGCTTTTACTCAGTTGAATAATAGGTGCAGATCACCGCAATTTGCAAATGCCATTTTATCATTGTATTGTTACCAGTGAACTGTTACAATTAACGTGATGAAAATAAATTTTTGTATTCTCAAATGGGGTCAGCATTCCAATCCAGCATCCCATGTACCCTGATTACCAATCGTATGCCTTACCAGTATCTTTGTCATTTCTTTGAGCTTCTGCACTAAGAAGTTTTCGTGTCTGACGTGAACCGGAGTTTCCTTCGAGAAGAGCTGCCTAGTCAGATTGCTGACAGAGGAAGTCAAATTATACTTTTCGATTTCCAGAAGATTTTTGATACCGTTCCTCGCGAAAACGATTTAGGAGACAATCTGAACAGTTCTCTCAGATTGTTTGCAGATGAGCTATCATTTACAGTAATGTAAAGTCATGAGATGATCAAAACGAATTGTACAATGATATAGATAAGATATCTGCATGGTGCAAAAAGGGGCAATTGACTCTAAATCACGAAAAGTGTGAATTCATCTTAGACTACGCTAGGGGTAGTGTCTTTTATTCATAATCAAAACGTCTTCGGTCCCGTGTTCGATCCCCGCCACTGCCTAAATTTTGATAAATAATCAGCATTGGTGGCCGAAGACTTCCGGCATAAGAAGTCAGCCTCATTCCACCAACGGCCTTGTCAAAGAGGGCGGAGGAGCGGATAGAGGTTCAGGGCACTCTCTTGTCCTAGGGGTGGGAAATTGCCCCTAAAGGCGGAAAAATCAGCAATGATCAACGACATGAGGATGCAGAAGGCAATGGAAACCACTGCATTAAAGACATCGTAACGTGTATCAACAGGACATGTGGCCTGTAATCGAAGAAGTGTCATGATGATCTCTCCATTGCCAAAAGATTCCGGAGTAGTCCCCCATTCGGATCTCCGGGAGGGGACTGCCAAGGGGGAGGTTACCATGAGAAAAAGATTGAATAATCAACGAAAAGATAACGTTCTACGAGTCGGGGAGTGGAATGTCAGAAGCTTGAACGTGGTAGGGAAACTAGAAAATCTGAAAAGGGAAATGCAAAGGCTCAATCTAGATATAGTAGGGGTCAGTGAAGTGAAGTGGGAGGAAGACAAGGATTTCTGGTCAGATGAGTATCGGGTAATATCAACAGCAGCAGAAAATGGTATAACAGGTGTCGGATTCGTTATGAATAGCAAGGTAGGGCAGAGGGTGTGTTACTGTGAACAGTTCAGTGACCGGCTTGTTCTAATCAGAATCGACAGCAGACCAACACCGACAACGATAGTTCAGGTATATATGCCGACGTCGCAAGCTGAAGATGAACAGATAGAGAAAGTGTATGAGGATATTGAAAGGGTAATGCAGTATGTAAACGGGGACGAAAATCTAATAGTCATGGGCGACTGGAATGCAGTTGTAGGGGAAGGAGTAGAAGAAAAGGTTACAGGAGAATATGGGCTTGGGACAAGGAATGAAAGAGGAGAAAGACTAATTGAGTTGTGTAACAAGTTTCAGCTGGTAATAGCGAATACCCTGTTCAAGAGTCACAAGAGGAAGAGGTATACTTGGAAAAGGCCGGGAGATATGGGAAGATTTCAATTAGATTACATCATGGTCAGACAGCGATTCCGAAATCAGATACTGGACTATAAGGCGTACCCAGGAGCAGATATAGACTCAGATCACAATATAGTAGTGATGAAGAGTAGGCTGAAGTTCAAGACATTAGTCAGGAAGAATCAATATGCAAAGAAGTGGGATACAGAAGTACTAAGGAATGACGAGATACGTTTGAAGTTCTCTAACGCTATAGATACAGCAATAAGGAATAGCGCAGTAGGCAGTACAGTTGAAGAGGAATGGACATCTCTAAAAAGGGCCATCACAGAAGTTGGGAAGGAAAACATAGGTACCCAGAGGGTAGCTGCGAAGAAATCATGGGTAACAGAAGAAATACTTCAGTTGATTGATGAAAGGAGGAAGTACAAACATGTTCCGGGAAAATCAGGAATACAGAAATATAAGTCGCTGAGGAATGAAATAAATAGGAAGTGCAGGGAAGCTAAGACGAAATGGCTGCAGGAAAAATGGGAAGACATCCAAAAAGATATGATTGTCGGAAAGACAGACTCAGCATACAGGAAAGTCAAAACAACCTTTGGTGACATTAAAAGCAACGGTGGTAACATTAAGAGTGCAATGGGAATTCCACTGTTAAATGCAGAGGAGAGAGCAAATAGGTGGAAAGAATACATTGAAAGCCTCTATGAGAGTGAAGATTTGTCTGATGTGATAGAAGAAGAAACAGGAGTCGATTTAGAAGAGATAGGGGATCCACTATTAGAATCGGAATTTAAAAGTGCTTTGGAGGACTTACGGTCAAATAAGGCAGAAGGGATAGATAACGTTCCATCAGAATTTCTAAAATCATTGGGGGAAGTGGCAACAAAACGACTATTCACGTTGGTGTGTAGAATATATGAGTCTGGTGACATACCATCTGACTTTCGGAAAAGCATCATCCACACAATTGCGAAGACGGCAGGAGCTGACAAGTGCGAGAATTATCGCACAATCAGCTCAACAGCTCATGCATCGATGCTGCTAACAGAATAATATACAGAAGAATGGAAAAGAAAATTGAGAATGCGCTAGGTGACGATCAGTTTGGCTTTAGGAAAAGTTAAGGGACGAGAGAGGCAATTCTGGCGTTACGGCTAATAATGGAAGCAAGGCTAACGTAAAATAAAGACACTTTCATAGGATTTGTCGACCTGGAAAAAGCGTTCGACAATATAAAATGGTGCAAGCTGTTCGAGATTCTGAAAAAAGTAGGGGTAAGCTATAGGGAGGGACGGGTCATATACAATATGTACAACAACCAAGATGGAATAGTAAGAGTGGACGATCAAGAACGAAGTGCTCGTATTAAGAAGGGTGTAAGACAAGGCTGTAGACTTTCGCCCCTACTCTTCAATCTGTACATCGAGGAAGCAATGATGGAAATAAAAGAAAGGTTCAGGAGTGGAATTAAAATACAAGGTGAAAGGATATCAATGATACGATTCGCTGATGACATTGCTATCCTGAGTGAAAGTGAAGAAGAATTAAATGATCTGCTGAACGGAATGAACAGTCTAATGAGTTCACAGTATGGTTTGAGAGTAAATCGGAGAAAGACGAAGGTAATGAGAAGCAGTAGAAATGAAAACAGCGAGAAACTTAACATCAGGATTGATGGTCACGAAGTTAATGAAGTTAAGGAATTCTGCTACCTAGGTAGTAAAATAACCAATGACGGACGGAGCAAGGAGGACATCAAAAGCAGACTCGCTATGGCAAAAAAGGCATTTCTGGCCAAGAGAAGTCTACTAATATCAAATACCGGCCTTAATTCGAGGAAGAAATTTCTGAGGATGTACGTCTGGAGTACAGCGTTGTATGGTAGTGAAACATGGACTGTGGGAAAACCGGAACAGAAGATAATCGAAGCATTTGAGATGTGGTGCTATAGACGAATGTTGAAAATTAGGTGGACTGATAAGGTAAGGAATGAGGAGGTTCTATGCAGAATCGGAGAGGAAAGTAATATGTGGAAAACACTGATAAGGAGAAGGGACAGGATGATAGGACATCTGCTAAGACATGAGGGAATGACTTCCATGGTACTAGAGGGAGCTGTAGAGGGCGAAAACTGTAGAGGAAGGCAGAGATTGGAATACGTCAAGCAAATAATTGAGGACGTAGGTTGCAAGTGCTACTCTGAGATGAAGAGGTTAGCACAGGAAAGGAATTCGTGGCGGGCCGCATCAAACTAGTCAGTAGACTGATGACCAAAAAAAAAAAAAAAAAACTACGCTTGCCCCCCTCTTCTGGAACATTGCTGTGCAGTGTGGGCTCTAAATCAGGCGACGGAGGACATTGAAAAGTAATAAGGGCAGATCGTTTTTTATTATTACAAAACAGAGGATGGCAGTCACTAAAACATAAGCGATTTTCGCTGCAGCAGGACCTTCGCGTGAAATTTCAATCGCCAACTTTCTGCTCAGAGTGTGAAAATATTTCGTTGCCGCCCACCTATACGGGGAGAAACCATCGTTATAGTAAAATGAGAGAAATCAGAACTCGGACGGAAAGATTTAAGTGTTGATGTTTCCAGCGCGCTGTTAGTGAGTGGAATGGTAGAGAAGTATCTTAAAGGTGGTTCGATGAACCCTCTGCCACTTAACTGTGAATTGCAGAGTAATCATGTAGATGAGGTGTAGATCGAAACAGCTGAGTGTATGGTGTCTTAAAACAACATTTTATTACATAATGTATAGGTACAGTCATCTATGTTTTGGTATCAAGTTGCGCTGAATTTTGTGGGAAAGATTTTCTTCATTTTATTAAAACGAATATTTCTATTGAAGCTACGTGGACTGAGGTGCAGCAGCCACATATATCGTGCCAGACTGCAGGCACGTCACCCGTTGCTGCACGGCAGCATAGCCTACTTCTCTTCCTTAAAAGTGTCAGGACCAGGGCGTTTCCGTTAGAGCACGCAAAAATTTGACAGAACATAGAGGATGTTCCAGTGAACAAATTGAGTTATGGAACTTGGTGTCGGAGAAGCCAGCTTAAGAAGTTAATGGAATAAAATCACATTGCTGTGTACTTTTTTATTTACATTAGTTAACTACTGATACCACACTGACACAATGGACGTACCATTTGTACTGCATCTTGGAAAAAATGCTGAAACTGACGGCCATCAGCCTCAACGCAAGCATGACATCGCCGAAGAAGATACTGACGCACAGTGACAAATATCGCTGGTGTGTTTCGTATCTCATCACAGGCAGCTACAGTTATGGCAACTAACTCCATCTCCGTATCCACTGGAGTCTCGTACACAGGTGACTTTAGACATCCCCAAGGGAAATAATCAAGGGAATTGAAGTCAGGTGCCCTCGCCGGCCATGGAATAGGACTTCCTTTCCCAATCCAATAACCAGGAAATACTGCACCTGTATAGTTCCAATTTATTGTACTGTAATTGTCTGAATAGAAATGAGTAATGAATGGGCCTGTCATTGATTCACAGTATGTTCTGTCACGGCACAATGTAAATGCAATATAACAGAGCCACCTACGGACAAATAAAGTAACAATTACCTTCATCATGACTTCCTGATAATCAGGCCCGTCCTCCTTGTTTCCTTGCGGGAAACAAAGAAAGCATATGTCAATAAATAGTACAGTACGTGTAAATTTGTACGCATGTTAGTTGCAAATAAGGTGGCAAGCAGTAATCCTAGACAAAGGTGTAGACAAGTCTACTTCCGTATCTCCTTAACCTGACTTCTCTGACGCCAGGTTCCCAATCTCAAATTGTTCAGTGGAGCATTCTCCAAGTCCTGTTACATTTTTCCACGATCTAATGGAAACACTCTGTATATGGTGCAATGATTTCTGTGGTACTCAAAACCGGCATTTTTGTGACGAAGCGTGTATAGCTAATTAATATGACTGTACAGTCTATAAGTGCAATGACACGAACTGTGTAACATACTGCACTTAGTCAGGCATGGAAATGGTATCATATATGCCTATATTGACTTATAATTAGGCATTTGGAAACATTCTACTCCAAGCTACATCTGTATGTTTATTTTTAAGTCTGGGAATGGTTACCGGTGACCGAAATTAGTAACCTGACTGATAAACATTTGTGGTCGGTGACTGGTTTTGTAATAAAATATGATCTTACTGGTGAAAATGTGTCATATATTTATACTCACTTGAGAGACTCAGTGTAATGTTCTTCTTATTTTCATTTTATTGATAGGCTAGTAATAATAGTAATAATAATGAATAGAATTGGGGAGAAGAGGAGTTTGTGGCACAACTTGACATGAAGGAGGGACCAGTTGATAGGACATGTTCTGAGGCATCAGGGGATCACAAATTTAGCATTGGAGGGCAGCGTGGAGGGTAAAAATCGTAGAGGGAGACCAATAGATGAATACACTAAGCAGATTAAGAAGGATGTAGGTTGTAGTAAGTACTGGGAAATGAAGAATGTTGCACAGGATAGAGTAGCATGGAGAGCTGCATCAAACCAGTCTCAGGACTAAAGACCACAACAACAAGAACAGTAATAGGCATTTGTTCGCCTATAGAGGCATCTGCAATAAAGCCAATATACATTGTATAGTGAGCCTACATCCAGCGTATAGAGATGAGTCGAGGTAATGTTACCGCTATCGTTTCACTTGCCGTACATCATTTACTTTTGTAACATGTTAAGAACATATGCAGATAACACTCGTACAAGGTTACATGGCCACTATAGCAGTTACATTTCTTAAGTGCCGTTCATCCACATATAATGATCAGTTTTTTCATTGTCTCTAGTCTGTTTTACCTGTAAAAACTGGAAATGAGCGTTTGGCGTCAATTTCTGGCGGGCCCCTTACAGGGCAGGTCTAGAAGCCATGGTGCAGGTCTTATTACTTATATTCGACGCCACATTGGGCGACCTGCGCGCTGGATGGGGATGAAATGATGATCAAGACAACAGCGGCACCACCGTTAAGGATAGGGAAAGTTAGTTTTGTATAATATTCTAAGCACAAGTTACAGCCAGGTGTGGGTCGGATAGGAGTGAGTTGCACATACCAACAGTTGCAAAGTAGAATAGAGGCCACTGGGCCGTCAAATTTCTGAAACAGTGTATGTAGTGGTTTTTCATGTCGCAAATCACAGGCAGAAGGGGCCCACTGGCCAACCTAGCTTGTTATGAGTACGTGACGTGAAGCGGCACATATGGTAAAACAGAGGCACACAGCCATGTGTAAATAGGTGCGGGTTTCTAATGAGATTCATTCAAGTGTGGCAGCTCTTCCGGATGGCAGGGCATGTTACACCACCAAACTACATGGCGCAACAGATGGGTTCCCAGCGTCCCTGTCCTAGACAGGTCATTGGTTCGACCCTCTGAGGCTGATGCTGGGTCCGTAGGCAGCCACCCAGTGGCTGGCCACTCTTTGGCTGACTACCACTTGCAGTCTTCTGGGCTCCAACACGTGCCACTGGCATCCGGGGACGAAGGTCGCAGATTCGGCTGCGGATCGCCAGAGCCTCTTGCTGCCGCGTCCTAAGCCACGCCAGTGACGGAACACGGCGCGGACCATCTCGCAGTTGACAGAGGGCCACTCGGGGACTCCTCGGAACAGCGCTGAGGCAATGGGGATGGGGACAGCTGAGTCGGCAGCCGGCGCATCCTGACACCATCGGAACTCCGCGGCTAGGCAAGGTCGGCTCCACACAGCATTGAATTGTAGAGGCTGCTGTGGTACTTCCTCAGCATTGTGGGGCCCTGTGATGCACATGAGGTGTACGAGGGCACTGTGGTTGGAAACAATAATTCATTTGGAAAGCTCGGACAAGTCCTAATGTGGTGCCTTCTATCTCTTCCTGCTACATTTGGTCATCCTGATACATGCGGTTGCAGAAGCTGCCATTACACTGCTTTGAATATTTTCTGAGATTACAATTTAACTGACAGAGATTTCATGTGTCGTTCAAAGAAATTACAGGTTAGTGATCGAATTATATTGTTTGTTCCGAAGCTGGTAAGTGCAGTTTAATTTCATATAAAATTAATCCCCACTATGGTCTGATGATATTTTTTCTTGTTATTGCTCTTATTTGCTGCGATAATGGCGTCCTTTATTTTTGGTTGCATTGGTGTGCTTTTTTTGTATAAATACTGTTACATAAGGTGCGATTGGACCATTGCAAATGCCTTTGAATATGCACATGTCCAAGGAAGTTTCAATTTCTGCTCTGTTTCTTTCTCTACTTTTTTTTTTTGGGGGGGGGGGGGGCAGGGAGAGAGAGAGAGAGAGAGAGAGGCTCAGAAGTGTTCAGTCTTCTGACCGGATCAATGTGGCCCACCACGAATTCATCACTTGGGTCTCTCTAATAGCGTGGTAGTTATTCCCTGTTGTATTAATACACGTCCTATCACTATTCCGGCAATAATGTGACTAAAATAGAATGTACGATCTACAGAACAGTTTAGATCGTTATACATAAAAACATCTACACGTGTTCTGTCGGTAATTTCTTTGACAAATAATCAAAATGTCCTCGGCCAGAGATCCTTGGTCCTTATCAGAGGAAGCCTTGACAGCAACTGTTTTTGTTTGACGTCCTTAATGGCTCCTGTGAAACAGCTATCATCAAAACTGATTCATTTTGGACGAGTGACTTGTTGAGGAAACTACAGAATTACAAATTACAGGTGCAAAATATATTTCCTCAATCTCCGACAACATACTTGAATAGAAGTAGTAAAACACAGAGATAAGCATCCCTGTAAAATAGATGGAATCAAATTATAATCCATATTGTCAAGGTAAGTACCTGCTGTACAAAAGCACATTATAGTCTGTGGAAGATCTTTAACATTATCTATGTCAACTATATCTAAAACCGTCTTTGTAACTGTTTATTTATGTAAGTTAATCTTGATGTATGCTGTGCAATGAAAATTATGTCTAAGACTCTGCACAAATGGAAAAAAGAAAACTGTAAGTACAAGTTCTTCCAAATTTCGCCACTAACTACATATAAAAATCGAGAACAAACTAAAAATTGCAAGCTTTTTGTAGCAAAATAAAGCAGACACTCTTACATCGAAAACATTACGTAAAAATAGAATAATACAAAGAGAAAACGCACTTGAGAATGGGAATCATTTCACGAAACGGGTCGTGTAAAATATGAATAAAAGAAAATTATAACTAGTAGCATAAAAGTTATTTATTAAGAAACTCACTGTTTTCACAATCAAAGGCTTTCAAAAAATCATTTATAATGGACAAAATTGCCTTAATCTTTTTATTCTTTCATTGTCTTAAGATGACAGACGAGGACAAAACTAAATTACGTGACAAAAACGTGAAAATTTTGTTTTATTATGTGAGGTTAAGTTTCGCGAACTGTCTCATTTGAACAATTTCACTTGAAGTTTGATTAAAGTTTCGTTCTATCTGGTAAGTGCCTTGCATAGAACGCTCGATTTCTATTGATGCTGGTCATCAACACTCAGGGATCCTTCTAGGTCAACGACACTGTTGTAGTGAATATGTACATTTCACAGTATTGTCAGCAAATTGTGGAGAAATTTCTACTGGCTTCCTAAATGTACTCCACTTAAATTAACCGTCTTGGCCTGGAAAATCATTTGTTGAAATACGCTTTCCCTTAATCTAAAACCCATCGACTGTAATATTTGATGAACTCCTTCAACAATGGATATGCCTAATCTCGAATGACTATAAAATGCAATACAACTGATGTTTTTGGTAATATAGAGTCCAGTAGTATATTAATCTCCCCTTCTTGCATCAAGTGGAACACACTAGACGAATGAAACATATCGCCTTCGCTTCCTTCCCATATACCGTGCTTCGATTGTAATAAATTTTCCTTGAGGATCTCCAGTTGACTGTAGTGCGATTCAATGAAAATGTTTGCCATATAAAACACTGTACCAGAATTTTCTGGGAATTTTAGATTAAGGTGTTTTCTGTCAACTTCACCGACTGCATTTAGAAAGTTATGTATGTTATACGTCGAAAATCGTCTTCAGAAATCTCAATCATATAGGAGTGGCTGGAGGCAATGCCATGACACTTTCGTAGTTTCCACCACAATTCTTTCATTGTTTGTAAATCGTACTGTGAAAGCCAGAGTCATGTCTCGAAAACTACTTGTAACAACCCTTAACATTTCTCGTTTTATCAGTAGCTGACTGCCCGGGGTGGCCGAACGGTTCTAGGAGCTACAGTCTGGAACCGCATGACTGCTACGGTCGCAGGTTCGAATCCTGCCTCGGGCATGGATGTGTGTGATGTCCTTAGGTTAGTTAGGTTTAAGTAGTTCTAAGTTCTAGGGGACTGATGACCTTGGAAGTTAAGTCCCATAGTGCTCAGAGCCATCAGTAGTTGATGATACTTAAATAATTTCGTTATTCCACTCAAACAAAGTGGGTAGTTACTTGTATATTGCGCCAGATGAGAAGTTATGCGCCTACTTGCGTGCTATCACTGGGCAAGAATCTCGTTTCGATATTTCGTACCATTTTTGAGATACAATGGTGATATGAAGATTTCGTTCTCATTTTATCGTCTGGGCGCGCAAGCAGATTTGAGTCCGTTACGTATAATCCATTTTCTCAAGAATGGAATGGGTTATACTCTACGTGATCAAAAGTATCCGGACACCCACAAAACACATGTTTTTCATTTTAGGTGCATTGTGCTGCCACCTACTGCCAGGTACTGCGTATCAGCGACCTCAGTAGTCATTAGACATACTGAGAGAGCAGAATGGGGCGCTCCGTGGAACTCACGCACTTCGAACGTGGTTATGTGATTGGGTGTCACTTGTGTCATACGTCTATACACGAGATTTCTACACTCCTAAACATCCCAAGGTCCACTGTTTCCGATGTGTTAGTGAAGTGGAAACGTGAAGGGAATTGTACAGCACAAAAGGGCACAAGCCGACCTTCTTAACTGACAGAGACCGCCGACAGTTGAAGAGGTTCGTAAAGTGTGATAGGCAGACATCTATCCATCCTATCACACAGGAACTAGAAACTACATCAGGATCCACTGCAAGTATATGACAGTTAGGCGGGAGGTGAAAAAACTTGGATTTCATGGTCGAGCGGCTGCTTACAAGCCACACATTACGCCGGTAAATGCCAAACGACGCCTCTCTTCGTGTAAGGAGCGTAAACACTGGACGACTGAACAGTAGAAAAACGTTGTGTGGAGTGAGGAATCACGGTATACATTGTGGCGATCCCATGGCAGGGTGTGGGTATGGCCCGGTGAACTTCATCTGCCCGCGTGTGTAGTGACAACAGTAAAATTCGGAAGCGGTGGTGTTATCGTGTGTGCCGACGGCCTTGCCGCAGTGGTAACACCGGTTCCCGCCAGATCACCGACGTTAAGGGCTGTCAGGCTGGGCTGACACTTGGATGAGTGGCCATCCGGTCTGCCGAGCGATGTTGGCAAGCGGGGTACACTCAGCCCTTGTGAGGCAAACTGAGGAGCTACTTGATTGAGAAGTAGCGGCTCCGGTCTAGTAAACTGATATACAGCCGAGAGAGCGGTGTGCTGACCACATGCCTCTCCATATCCGCATCCAGTGACGCCTGTGGGTTGAGGATGACACTGCGGCCGGTCGTTACCGTTGGGCCTTCGAAGGCCCGTTCGGACGGAGTTTAGATTTTAGTTTTTAGGTGTTATGGTGTGGTCGTGTTTTTCACGGAGGGGGCTTGCTCATCATGTCGTTTTGCGTGGCACTATCACAGCACAGGCCTACATTGATGTTTTAAGCACCTTCTTGCTTCCCATTGATGAAGAACAATTCAGGAATGGCGATCGCTTCTTTCACCACGATCGAGCACGTGTTTATGATGCACGACCTGTGACGGAGTGGTTAAACGACAGAAACATCATTCTAACGGCGTGGCCCGCATAGAGCCCTGACCTGAAGAACGGGCTCCCATTCCACAAGAAACCTTCAGGTACCTGATTGAACGTATACCTGTTAGAGTGGAAGTTGTCATCAAGACTAAGACGTAGTTGCTAAGATGTGTTGCCGACATTCAGGACTATAAATCTTATTTTAATAAAGAGGTTACTGTGGTGTTTCAGAAGCCTTGCGTCTACCGAAAAAGAAATAAAGAAGTGAAAATTCCATGCATCTTAATGTGATTTCGATTTACCCCTTCTTGATGTCTTGTATGCGGGGCATGATATAGCAGTAGTAGCATGACACGACAATACTTTCACAAATGTGATACGCACACACATTCTCATGTGATACACTAAGGTGTTGGGGAAATATATCTCTCGTTATGTTAGTCAAACGTGATGTGTCACACGCGGAAGAATGAGAAATATGTCGTTGATTCAAGAAACAGACCAGTCTCATTATCATAGGGTACCCAGGTGGGGGTTAGCACCCTCACTGGTTGCTGGATGTTTTCGGTATAGTGAGGAGAAAGAGTCAATTTTTCCAGCGGACATGGTGCCAAGATTTCGTGTGTCTCGTATAGAAGCTTTGTTCAAATACATTGTGGATAATATGCATCTGCCAAGAAGTTCGTCATGGATAGAAATACCATTTCCGCGTAATTAGATGACAAGTAGACTAAACATCTCTCAGAAAATTGTAGCTCTTTCACTAAACAAACGTTGGGAAAAATCTTGTGGAGGAACATTGGCCACCAATTTGCCTATTTAAAGAGCATTTCTGCCATCAGGTGAATAAAACTTTGGAATTCTTAGGTTCTGGCAATTAGTTTCCAAGCTCAAGCGCGTAAAGATTTGATCTCAATGCACTTCGAAAATGCGAAGACTGAACAGAACTTTTAGAATTTGTTTAATGAACGTCCATGTGTATTTTGAATTCGAGAGGTATAAGAGAAGATGCATAGTTTAAAAAATTTTGTATATTACTATTAAAAGTATGGGTGCATGTTGTCCCTTGAGGATAATATACTAGGAACACATGATTTTTACAGGTAGGTGTTTGAATCTGGAGGCCTATTTTCGTATCAAATAAAGAAATGCGTACTGGAGAGTGTTACACGAAGTCTCTGCCAAGTTATAGAATTTTTGGTATTGTGAAACATGAGATTGTGTTTTGTGCAACACTTGTGAGTAGTTTTACATCTACGCAGTTAAGTGCTCTGTGACATCTTAAAGCTACTTTGAAGATATTGTTGATTTTTCAGTTACAGAACTTTGTTGTTGTTGTTGTGGTCTTCAGTCCTGAGACTGGTTTGATGCAGCTCTCCATGCTACTCTATCCTGTGCAAGCTTCTTCATCTCCCAGTAACTACTACAACCTACATACTTCTGAATCTGCTTAGCGTATTGGTCTCCCTCTACGATTTTTACCCTCCACGCTGCCCTCCAATACTAAATTGGTGATCGCTTGATGCCTCAGAACATGTACTACCAACCGATCCCTTCTTCTGGTCAAGTTGGGCCACAAACTCCACTTCTCCCCAATCTTATTCAATACCTCCTTATTAGTTATGTGATCTACCCATCTAACCTTCAGCATTCTTCTGTAGCACCACATTTCAAAAGCTTCTATTCTCTTCTTGTTCACACTATTTATCGTTCAAGTTTCACTTCCATACAAATACTTTCAGAAACGACTTCCTGACACTTTATACTCGATGTTAACAAATCTCTCTTCTTCAGAAACGCTTTCTTTTCCATTGCCACTCTACATTTTATATCCACTCTACTTCGGCCATCATCAGTTATTTTGCTCCCCAAATAGCAAAACTCCTTTACTACTTTAAGTGTCTCATTTCCTAATCTAATTCCCTCAGCATCACCCGTCTTAATTCAACTACATTCCATTATCCTCGTTTTGCTTTTGTTGATGTTCATGTTATATCCCCCTTTCAAGACACTATCCATTCCGTTCAACTGCTCTTCCAAGTCCTTTGCTGTCTCTGACAGAATTACAATGTCATCGGCAAACCTCAAAGTTTATAGGAGGTAAAATTCTATATACACTGTCCAGTCACATTACTGTGACCATCGCCTACGTCCGACGTCAACGTGCAGTAACAACTGACAGACGACAGGTGGCAGCAATAGCAGCGGGGCGTACATAAAGTGTGGCAGGGGGACACAGTTAGCAGCGCAGTCGTTGTAATACGGAAACGGTGATTTACCTGACGTACAAAAGGCCATGAACATTGGCATTCTGGCCAATGGTGGAAGCATTTCCCAAATGGCTATGTGTTTTAACTGGTTGCGTTCTGCTGCGGTAAAAAAATGCCATACACGTCAAAGTGGCACTGTCCGAAACAAGCGCCGAGACAACTGTTGTGCACCACAGGCCATAGATGAAAGGGGTGAATGACGCCTGCAGAATAGTGTTCTGGCAAATAGACGTGCAAGTGTTGAGCGACGATTTGCTAAAGAGGACGAAGAGGATAACAAAAGAGTCTCCTCAAAGACCGTCCAGAAAATGTTGCAGCATATGGGCCTCCACAGTAGGTACCTGGTTCATGTTACCGTGTTGACTGCTGTTCATCAGGCGTGAAGGCTGGAATTTGCACGTCTGTATCACAACTGGACGCGCACTGGGTGATGAGAGGTGGCATTTCCTGATGAATCACGTTTTATGCTCCATCGGGCAGATGGTCTTTGGCATGTACCGCCCTACGAAAGTGTCCAAGCCGGAGGAGGGGATGTTATGTTATGAGGAATGTTTTCATAGCATTCAAATGGTTCAAATGGCATACTGCGTATACACTGACGTACAGGCTATCAGAATATGGCACTTGTTCCTTTCCTATTAGTATTGGAAACTTTGCTTGTGCATGCAGAGGTCCATCTTGTGTGTAAGTCTGATAATCAGTCACTATGACTGATTACATATTGAGGAAACATTCCCTTTTTTTATCAACAGACACACTTTGATGTGAATATAAAGTCTATCACAAGTAGTGTCGACGTGCTGGCTGCTCTTCCAACAGCCGGCCGGGGTGGCCGAGCGGTTCTAGGCGCTACAGTCTGGAACCGCGCGACCGCTATGGTCGTAGGTTCTAATCCTGCCTCGGGCATGAATATGTGTGATGTTCTTAGGTTAGTTAGGTTTAAGTAGTTGTGCGTTCTATGGGACTGATGACCACAGCAGTTAAGTCCCATAGTGCTCAGAGCCATTTGAACCATTTTTGAAAATGGAAGACAGAGCCTATGAGTAAATTGTTGTGCTAGTTAAGAAAACCAAAGGTACCCCAAATTAAGACAAAGGATATACTAATTCTTCGTCGCCCATACCAACAAATATGACCCTAAGCATCTGTTTTCTTGGTCCTATTAATCAGGATTCAGGCCATGGAAGAAGATCCAGGATTAACATATTGCAGTCGTGGATGATAGAAAATGGCTCTGAGCACTATGGAACTTAACATCTCAGATCATCAGTCCCCTAGACTTAGAACTAGTTAAACCTAGCTAACCTAAGGACATCACACACATCCATGCCCGAGGCAGCATTTGAACCTGCGACCGTAGCAGCGGCGCGGTTCCGGACTGAAGCGCCTAGAACCGGTCGATCACAACGCCCGGCTCATGCCATTCCTGGGTGATCTCCTCATTCCGGAAGCAGCACTGGGTAAAAACAAATATGCATGTGTCCTTGGGAACCACGTCCAACTCGACACGCAGTTTGTTTTTCCTCGGCACGACGGCATTCACTTAAAGGTCAATCCAGTGTGTCACTCACCTTGAAGTGTACGTACGTAGTTCGAATTGGACCAGGATTAGTTCACCATACTCACCTGGTCACCAACACCCTGAATTTAAGCCCAATCGAAAATCTATGAGACCACCTCGATCGAGATTTTCGCGCCATGGATCATCAACCGAGAAACTTAGTGCAGCCGGCCACGCCACTGGGGTCGCCATGGCTCCACATCCCTGCCGTTGTAAGAGAACCTCATTCACACTCTTCCTGCACGTCTTGCAGTGGTCCTCGCTGCAAACGGTGGTTATTCAGGCATCTGACAGGGTCTGGACAGTGTATTTGTGAAACTAGTTCTACCGCGTGTAGCAAGAAAAATGGTCAGTATTCAGGGGTACGACAGGAACGACAATTAGAAGCAAAAATATAGATTAAATATGGGCTTTAAATAGCATTGCTTATAAATTATGAGTACTTCTTCATCTTCTATAACACGAAATAAATCGCTTCTACAGTAGGCTCCTTGCTTTCCACTGTTTGAGACGTGATATAATGGACCGAAGAATAAAAATATTCCAGTAAATGTGGGCCCTAAACTGCATACCTGAAAAGCTATGAGTACCTGTTCACCTTCGCTATAGTAAAACACACCTCTTCTACTAAAGGAATGCTCATATCTCTTAAGATACGCCTTTTAGAGTCCACGTTTACTGGACAACATATTTTTGTTTCTGTCCATACAACTTCCTTCCAAAATATGGAAAGCAAGGACCAATGGAAGTGATTCGTATAACAGTATTGCATAGGAAGAATTGGTCGTAGGTCTTAAGACATGTATTTTGGAACCCAAATTAACTAGTTCGTTTTCATTCGAATCTTAATTCTTGTCATATCCGTGTTCGGTCCGCCAGGGACATCATGTGTAACGCGTGGATGATTTAGCCATATTTCGTCGGTCATGCAGTGTCCTGTAAATTTAAAAAGAAGAAAGTTTTCAAATTTTCTACCGCGGAAAAAGAGGTATTTGTAAGTAAAGGTTTTTTTTCAATGTCTTCACTATTTTGCACTACCAGAAAATTAATAGTTCCGTTAGCTAACAAAACCTCAATTTTAAAATGTTTTTAACTTGTAACTGATTTGTGCTCATACTTATTCACTTGCATTCACTTAATAAATATTGGTATGCAGCAGAGAAATACTGTAACACATATATTATTAAATAATGTATTAAAAATATCTGATAAATTCCAGCGCTTTTAAATTTCAGTAGAACATGTGTTCCTAGGCACACCACTTGTAACTGGCTTAATCGTACCTTTTCATTTGCTTTCATTTGATGGTTAGTGGTATATAGCTGTATATAGCTCAACACTCATATAACAGAGATATTACAAAACACAGTGCAACAACATTTGCTCGACTCCAGCAATTTAAATTTCAACATAATATGTTGTACTATGGCACATTATTTCTCATTTGGGAAAATCTGACTTCCCAGGTGTAATATTTGTATTTTCAGAGAAACACAGCAGCACACGAAAACAGAATGCTACATTTAAAAATTGAATGAGGAAACATAGTAAACCTCTGTTACAGATGTAGCTAGAGACTAAAGTCTGAAAACTGATCCATCGTACTAATCCCTAATGAGGTATTTTGAGGTACTGTGTTTTATATGCCAGTGTTTAAGTGACATGTTAAATATAAGTTCTTCATTTTTAACTTGTAGGGTAGCGTAGCTCATCAGAGAGTCGACGGTAGGAGTATCAAACCCAACGTAAACTCGCTAACTTAGGGAGCGAGTAAAGCTGGAAGATTTTTCGGTAATTCTCATCCGCGGTCAAGCGTGCTGTTTACAGTGAACGTATACTGTAACGGTCAGGGATAAAAGGCACTGCAAACTCTCAGGAAATACACGTGAAATTTCGTTTCATCGGAAGCTGAAAAATCAACAAATCGCTGCGAAATATCTCGTCATAGAGATAACTGTAGCATGAAAATAATTACTGAGGTAGTGCCAACCGTGAGCGCAAGAGTCTTCTGTCCATTCTCGGAATTCTGTTCCCCTGAGAGGCGAGCAAGACGCGCTACACCTCCAAACCCAATCACTACCATCTTTTAAACAAGTGCTGCTTAAAATAAAACAGAAACCTGTGCCGAACGTATTTTTACAATTTTTTTCTTCGCTCTCGGCTTCTCATTGATTTTTAAAATTTACGGCTTCTACCTCTATTGCTTTATTGCCATTGGGGTTTTCTCGGTAAATGTGTAGTTTAAACTGTTTCTGTGCAATAGGTTGAAATGTTGATCATGTGTGGATTTTCGATGGCGAGTCTAGCTATTATCTTCAGGGGACTGCTTTGGGGTGATACGTTGGCCTAAAGTTACGGTTTAACGCAACGTCGATCAGAAGTTCATTACCCTACGCATAGTAAGCTTATACAGGGAAGAATGTCAGCTGCGTTCTTTCAAGTAAAATAACTCTGCACTCACGTCAAGCGATTTTGGGAAATTACTTTGGCACATAAATCTGTATGACCGAATGGGAATTTGAGCTGGCTCTCTCCCAAATGCGAGTCCAGTTTACTGCCACTGCACAGGCTCAAAGTAATGGCCATGTTTGATAGTAGCTAAATTACTTTGTAAGTCAATGCTCTTTGCGATTGTGCTGATCTGCTTCTTATATCCACTTCACTTCGTACATTCGGCGTTATTTTTTTAAAGAGAATTCTCCTCTTCGTCTTCCATTTGGACTCTAATTTTATGTTCGTCCTTTTCCTCGTGTCTGATACTTCTAAATAAAAAGAATTTTTTTTTTCAGACAACAGTCGGCAGCTTCGATATACTTGGGAATATGCAAGCTTGTGCTCTCTTACAATGTATTTGTTCATTACCGGTTTTCCATTGAGTACCATCTTCACGAAGGAAACGTTCATATTGTGATAACTTCACATGTCGTATATGTAGTGTCGGTAGCTGGACCGACACCGTGAAGTTGATTGCTGAAAATGAACTATAGACTAACGATGTAGCCGATAGTGCACGCACGGCATAAAGCAGACGGGCGTGAAGTCTGGAACATGAGAACTTATAAATGAATAAGAAGAAAAGTATGTAGATGCTTTTTACTTATCTTTTTAATTATCCTTGGAATACATCTCTCTTGAATACTCTTAAGCTATAGGCACTGATACAAATGGCGCCTTGCTAGTTCGTTGCCATTAACTTAGCTGATGGCTATTCTGTCTCTCGGCTAATGAGAGAGAAAGGCTTCGTACAACTGGGCGATAGCTAGGTTCGCGTACAACTGGTCGGTAGCTTGGTTCTCGTACAACTGGGCGATAGCTAGGTTCGCGTACAACTGGGGCGAGTCCACTCTCGTATCACGAGACCTGCCTTGGTGGTGGCGCTAGGTCTGCGATCACAGTGGCGACACGCGGGTCCGACATGTACTACATGGACCGCGGCCGATTTAAGCTACCACCTAGCAAGTGTGGTGTCTGGCGGTGACACCACATTCCTCCCCCGCAAATCGGCGAACGGTCGTGAGATAAGGCTTCCGCCCGCCGTGGGGAGGACCACATGTTGACGTATGCGATGAGGTGGGGAGCCTAACAACAGGCGAGGCTGTGCCACCCGCACCCGGCCATCCGGTCCGAGGGGAGCTAGGAAACGCCTGCAAAACTAGTCCAGGGTGCACGTCAACATGCGGTGTATGCGCCCGTAAAGAAACATGAGGGGCCGAAGTGTCGACCTCCATTGCGTCGGGGTAGCCGACGCGCGATGACGTCATGTGGTCCGGAGCGGTCGGGAGTTCCATGGCGGAGGACAGCTGGTCCCGGGAAGCGATCGGCGGCGCGTGACCCTGGGAGGCGCCTGGCGGCTGCAACGAAGCGTCGAATGCAGGCGGCGCCGGTGGGAGAACAAGCGGCGGCGGCGGCGGCTGCTGCTGCTGCTGCTGCGGCGGCGGCGGCGGCGCGTCGCCATGGGGCAAAATGGAAGGCATCGTCGGTAACACCTGGGGATGAGGCGAGCCAGTAGATGGGTCCCCAGGGCGCTGACCGGACGGCACCGTCGCTGAAAGCAGACGGGGAGCGGCAGAACCCGAGCGACGACAGAGGCGCAGCTGATTGAGATGCCGACGCACCTCACCAGAGGCCCCCAAAACCAAATACATCGCGCGGCCGAGGCAGCGAAGAATGCGCCCTGCGAGCCAACGCCGTGAACCGCGATAGTTGCGATAAAATACAACGTCGCCTGGAGCAAAAGCAGGAGGCTGCCGCTGCACAGGAACCTGATGCGGCGGATGCAGCAAAGACATCAAGGTGCGATGAGGACGACCGTGGAGCAACTCAGCCGGCGAGCGACCATCTCGGGGCTGAGAGCGATACGAAGACAAAAAGAGCAACAATGCGTCCTCCCGAGAGTGCGACTCTTTCAATTTCAACATCTGTGACTTGAAAGTCCGGACCAATCGTTCAGCGGCACCGTTGGACTGAGGCGAAAACGGCGCGGATGTCAGATGTTGAATACCATTGGCCTGGCAGAATGACTGAAATTCTGCGGACATGAATTGTGGGCCATTGTCGGAAACAATAGTCTGCGGAAGACCCTCAATGCAAAAGATAGCAGACAACGCTTGGATGGTGGCGGAGGACGTCGTGGAAGACATCCGGACAACAAAAGGAAAATTACTGAAGGCGTCGACCAGAACCAACCATCGAGCATTCCAGAATGGACCAGCAAAATCAATGTGCAAGCGTTGCCAAGGGGAAGTGGCTTTAGGCCACGCAAAGACTTTCCGCGGCGGTGCGGACTGTTGTTCGGCACACGCCGGGCACGAAGAACACATATTCGTAATCGCAGCATCGATTCCGAACCAAGTACAGTGCTGACGAGCAAGTTGTTTCGTGCGCACTATACCCCAATGTCCTTGGTGAAGAAGCCGTAAAACAGAGGACTGTAACGAACGTGGGACCACGACTCTGGACTGATCATTATCAGAACGCAACAACAAAACACCACGTCGAACAAAAAGTCTCTCCTTGTGAGCAAAAAATCGGCGAACCAACGGATCCTCGATCCGAGACTGTGACAAAGGCCATTGCGTAGCAACAAAACGTAAAACAGTAGCAAGGACAGGGTCAGCAGCTGTGGCTGTAGCGACACGACGAAAATCAATCGGAAACGATTCGACCACTTCATCGGTTTCCGAATCAAGGAACATGCAAGCAAGTTCGGAAGAATCGAATGCTTTATCCTCAGCAACAGGCAAACGGGACAACTCATCGGCGTTTCCGTGCTTAGCAGTGGACCGATACAAGATATCGTAGCGGTACTGCGAGAGGAAAATAGACCAGCGAATGAATTTCTGCGCTGTACGTGGAGGTACAGGCTTGGTCGGATGAAAAAGCGATGTCAAAGGTTTGTGGTCTGTGATGATGGTAAAGTGACGACCATACAAGAAATCATGGAACTTAGTAACACCAAACACGAGAGCCAAAGCTTCTTTCTCTATCTGTGAATAATTTCTTTGCGCAGACGACAGCAATTTGGACGCAAAGGCAATAGGGCGATCATGGGAGCCAACTTTGTGCGCAAGCACAGCACCGATCCCGAAATCCGATGCATCTACCATCAACAAAAGGGGTTTCTGGGGATCGAATGGCGTAAGGCAAGTATTAGAAAGCAACGCCGATTTCAACTGGCGAAAGGCGCGTTCACATTCCGTCGTCCAGACGAACGGAACACCTGTACGGCGTAAGCGATGAAGCGGAGCTGAAATGGAAGAGGCATTGCGCACATATTTATGATAATAGTTAATTTTACCCAACACACTCTGTAGCTGTTTCAGATTTTGAGGGGAAGGCAAATCGTGTATGGCACGGAGGTGCTCTGGACTTGGATGTATGCCTTGGGCATTAATGACATGTCCCAGGTATGGTAAGTCACGAGCAAAAAAACACACATTTGTCCTTCCTCAAGCGAAGACCATTTTGCCGCAAGACCTGAAATAATGTTCGTAAATTCGCAAGATGACCTTCTTCTGTCTGTCCGGAGATCACTATATCGTCCAGATAGTTTGCTGCAGTAGGGACCGACGCACAAATAGTTTGTAAATATTGCTGAAACAAGGCAGGGGCGGATGCACACCCGAAAGGCAGTCTTTTGAAGCGGTACAATCCAAGATGCGTGTTAACCACCAATACGCGCTGGGATTCGTCGTCCACCGGTATTTGCAAGTACGCATCGGCTAGGTCCAACTTTGAAACATGTTTTCCCGGGCACAGTTTAGCAAAAAGATCTTCCGGGCGGGGCAAAGGAAAAGTAGCAGTCACTAGCTGTGGATTCACTGTGGCCTTGAAGTCCACGCAAAGTCTCAATTTTCCGGAAGGTTTTGGCAAAATGACTAAGGGTGAGGCCCAGAGAGAAGCTTGCACACGTTCAATTACACCCTGTGATTCGAGATCGTGTAACGTTCTTGCGACCTCATCACGCAATGCGTGGGGAACATTGCGCGCCCTGAAAAATTTCGGTTGCGCGTTTACCTTCAGTTCTAAATGTGCTTCATAGTTTTTAGCGCAACCTAAGCCCGGTGCAAAAATGTCTGCAAATTCGTCACACAGCCGGGAAACACTGTCTGTAGGCACAGTCTGATTCACTGAGAGGACCTGATTTACAATAGACATGTTAAACAACTTAAATAAATCTAGACCAAATAAGTTCACTGCAGAAGAAGAACGAAGAACGTAAAATGACACAAGTTTTGTTTGTCCCTTGTATGTTGCAAGAAGGCTGCACTGTCCTAACACAGGAATTTTCTGTCCGGAATATGTAGTTAGCTTAACATTTGCGGCACGCAACGGAGGTGTGCCCAGTTGTTTGTACGTGTCGTGATTGAGCAATGAAACTGCAGCTCCGGTATCGAGCTGGAATGGTATCACTTTGCCTTCAAAGTCTAAGTCCACAAAAAGTTTATTGTCCTGCTGACGACAAGAGCGACTGTTTTGTGCAATTGGAACAGACACTGGTACAGAATCACTGGCTAATTGACGTGATTTCCGGCGACGTCGACGCACAGATTTTGTGGGACTAACACAGTTACAGTTAGAGAAAGTGTCACTGGACGAAGTGGAATTAACGACATGAATGTCCATAGGCGAAGGTCCACGAGCCTGAGTGTCCTTGGTTCGATTCTGGCGCGAAGCAAAGGGCCTGGAATGAATGTGATTGTCAGATCTGAGCTTTTTCTGGCAAACACTTTGAACATGTCCTTTCTTATTGCAGAAAAAGCAAATAGCTTGGCGTGACGGGCAATGATCACGCGAATGTCTAGTAGCACACCGCGGGCATGATTTCACTGCATTTGTGGGCTGGCGCGGCACATCTGGGTTAGCACGCGGCGGTCGCTGTGTCGCCGTGCACAAGGCCCGGTTACCGGGCCGCGCAGCGCGTCCAGCGGGCCGGTTAATGTTACACACGGCTGGCGAAGTTTCAAAAGATTCCTGAGCACAGTCAAGTGTGTCCTGTCTATCCAATATGTCTATCACTTGTTGAAGGGAGGGATTAACTAGTTTCAAAATTTGCTCCCGTATGCGAACATCAGAAACGTTCTGTGCAATTGCATCACGCACCATTGTATCTGAATAAGAAAGACCACAGTCACATTCAAAGGCACAGTCCCTAGTAAGTCCTTGCAATGTTGCTACCCACTCCCTATTAGTTCGACCGGCCGTACGTTTTGTACGAAAGAACGTATACCGTTTTGCAACCACATTAACTGTTTCTTTGAAATAGGCATCTAATGCAGACAAAATTTCCTCGTAGGACAGAGTTGCTACGTCGCGTCGGGGAAACAATTTCACTATCACACGGTATGTGGACACACCGACACAAGAAAGCAAAAACGGCTGCCGCTCATTACCTTGAATTCTGTAGGCAGCAAGGTGGAAGGCGAACTGACGAGACCACTCTTGCCAGGTCTCATCGGCTGCCACGTATGGTCGAAAGGGAGGTGCAACAGCGTTCAGTGGCAGCGGTAGCGAAGAAGCGGCGGCGGCCGCATCGGTTTGAATGGTACGTTGACCCTGGACGAGCTGTCCAAGGGCATCCAGTAACGCCTGCGTCTGCTGATTCTGCAAGCGATAAAATTCGGACAGTACATCTGGAGAATGTGGCGAAGCCATGACACAATTAAATGTAAGCAATCAGAACACCTTAAAACGTCGTCAATGGTACAAACGAAGTAATACAAACTCTTTTTCTCGTCGCCAATAAATGTAGTGTCGGTAGCTGGACCGACACCGTGAAGTTGATTGCTGAAAATGAACTATAGACTAACGATGTAGCCGATAGTGCACGCACGGCATAAAGCAGACGGGCGTGAAGTCTGGAACATGAGAACTTATAAATGAATAAGAAGAAAAGTATGTAGATGCTTTTTACTTATCTTTTTAATTATCCTTGGAATACATCTCTCTTGAATACTCTTAAGCTATAGGCACTGATACAAATGGCGCCTTGCTAGTTCGTTGCCATTAACTTAGCTGATGGCTATTCTGTCTCTCGGCTAATGAGAGAGAAAGGCTTCGTACAACTGGGCGATAGCTAGGTTCGCGTACAACTGGTCGGTAGCTTGGTTCTCGTACAACTGGGCGATAGCTAGGTTCGCGTACAACTGGGGCGAGTCCACTCTCGTATCACGAGACCTGCCTTGGTGGTGGCGCTAGGTCTGCGATCACAGTGGCGACACGCGGGTCCGACATGTACTACATGGACCGCGGCCGATTTAAGCTACCACCTAGCAAGTGTGGTGTCTGGCGGTGACACCACAGTATATACTGTTTAGCCACAAACTATGCGCCACTGTTGACTTAAAAACGTCAGAAAATACTTAAAGGAACTACAGCCTCTCTTATCATTTTCTGACATTTTAATGTCCGCAGTGGCGTATAATATTCTGGTTAAGTAGCATGTATGACATGAAGTTGGCATAATAGGCATTTTTCTGCTGTCAAGATGGTCCATGATCGAAACCGGTAGTGAATAAATGTACTGTAAGTGAGCAGAGTGTGTCACGCATTTCTCCAAGCATTCCTAAATACATTTTGTTATACACCACTAGATGCCGCCATTGCAGAGGCACAACCACTTGCCTGGCGCCTCTAAGTTCTGAGCAGCAAGTCATCAGATGGCGCTCACCAGTTCTGAACACACACTACTTCCTCGCTGTGTCCATCTGCTTGTCGTTGCCATTCACCGACACTATTGCCAGCCATTAAAAGGAACGCTGTCAGTCGCAGACTGCATTGTTTCCTCCTTGTAGTAATAGAGAAGGAAATCCTTCCGCCGACAAGCACAAAAAACGATGTTCCGCAGACACTCACAAGGTTCCAACCCTACAGTCAGGCAGCTAAGTTCAGTGCCTGTAGCCAGTGCAGTGCCGCTACTGACATGACGCTATGGAGCACATTTCTTCGAAATTTTGTTGAGAAGGAGCTCCAATTTAGCAGTCATTCGTTACGTACGTAGAGGACAATGAAGACTGTCTATTACCTTCAGCCATTGTGAAAATATCTTAGGCTACTAAGATAGGGAACTTATTTAATATCATGATAATGGGCATAGCACTTCAAATGCCATGCAGAAAATTGTACCAATGCATCACCTTGTAACACACTCGTAATAGTTGTTACTTATTGTTTCTTACTGTGTTGCCACATTTATGTTACAGTGCCTTTCTGCAAGCAAGTGTTTAATTTGACAGCTGTTGCTCTTGTGGTCTCCAGTCTGATGACAGCTTTGATGCAGCTGTCCATGTTACTCTATCCTATACAAGCCTCTTCATCTCAGAACAACTACTGCAACCTACATCCTTCTGAATCCGCTCACTGTATTCATTCCTTGGACTCCTTATACGATTTCTATCCCCCCCCCCCCCCCGCCCCACACTTCTCCCACTACTAAACTGTTGATGGAATGTGTCCTATCAACCGATCCCTTCTTCTAGTCAGGTTATTTCACAAATTTCTTTTGTTTCCAGTGCTATTCACTACCTCGTAATAAGTTACGTGATCTACCCATTTAACATTTAGCAATCTTCTGTAGAAACACATTTCAAAAGGCTCTCTTTTCTCCTTCTATAAACTGCTTATCATCCATGTGTCACTTTCAGACATAGCTACACTCCATACAAATACTTTCAGAAAAGATTCCTGACATCTAAATCGGTATTCAACGTTAACAAAATTTCCTGTCTTTAGAAACGCATTTCTATCCTCTGTACCTCGGCCGTCATCAGTTATTTTTCTGCCAAAATAGCAAACCTCATCAGTGTTTCGTTTCCTGATTTTTCAAGATATTGTCAATTCCATTTAATTGCTCTTCCCAGTCGTTTGCTGTCTCTGATAAAATACAATGTTTCTTCTCCCTGAACTTCAGTTCCCACTATGAATTTTTGTTTGGTTTCCTTTTGCTGTTGCTCAGTGTACATCGGAGATAGGCTACAAACTTGTCTCACTGTCTTAACAAGCACTGCTTCTCTTTCAAGCCCGTCTTCGGTTCTTATAACTGCCATCTGGTTTCCCTACACGTTGTTAGCCAGCCTCCCGCTCGTTCTATTTTACCTGTGCTTCAGAATTTCAGAGCGTATTCCAGTCAACGTAGTAAAAAGCTTTCTGTAACTCTACAGATACTATAAACGTAGGTTTGCCTTTCCGTAACCTACCTTGTAAGATACGTCATAGGGTCAGAACGGACTCGCGTTTTCCTACATTGCTCAGGAATGCAAACTGACCTTCTCCCAGGTCAGCTTCTGCCAGTTTTTCCATTCTTCTGTAAAGAATCAGTTTACTATTTTGCAACCATGATCTATCATCACCTGATATTTTTGGAACTGGAATTATTACATTCTTCTCCATGGCTGAGGAATTTTGCCTGTCTCATACATCTTTCACACAAAGTCGAAGCTGGTTCTCCCAAGGCTATCAGTGGTTCTGACGGAATGCCGTCTTTTCGCAGTACTTTGTTTCGATTACGTTCTTTCAGTGACCTGTGAAATTCTTCTGGCTGTATCATGTCTTCCATCTCGTCTTCGTCTACGTCCACTTACTTTTCTATATCGCCTTAGTGTTCATCTCTGTTGTATAGACCGTCTGCAAATTCCTTCCACCTTCCAGCTTTGCTTTCTTTGTTATTTTCGGCCACAATGGCTATGTTTGTGAACTAATTATTTATTTCTAGTTTCTGCTACCAGTCATTTTTTTATTTTATGCTTAATCTAATACAACGCGTTTCGAACATGTTCTGTTTACTTCAGGCGTTTATACAGACATAAAGACAAATGTTACTTAAAAATAAACAGTCTTAAACTAGATTAATCTAGAACTCTTGGTCCATTGTTTGTTACTGTAGCGGCTGTTTATTTTTAAGTAACATTTCTCTGTATGTGTGTATGTATATATAAACGCCTGAAGATGTACAGAACATGTTCGAAACGCGTTGTATTACTTCAGATTAAACATAAAATAAAAAAAGACGGGTCGCAGAAACTGGAAATAAATAATTTTCTTTCTTTGCTTAGGACTGGTTTTCCATCTGAGCTCTTGATGTTCACACAGCCGCTGCTCTGTTCCCTAAAGGATAGTTTTAGCAAGCAATCTGCCACCTTTGATGAACCGTAGCAGTAAAAACCATTTTCTGGTACCAAGGACGTTTTAGGCTGAATTGACGGTAGTATTTACTTACGACATATCCCAACACTTTCCTCTCCCTTTTCTACTCTCAATTCCATTCTGTGCTTATTTGGTTTTAATAATTGCATAAAAAACAATAAATGTGCCCTGATAGCTGGAAATCATAGTCAGTGTTCCGCTTGAATTTCTCCTGCGTAATTTGCGAAGTTAAAATGCGTGTACAGTATTTTCATTGTAACTACAGTTTTTTTATTTAGTGGTACAATTCCACAAGTAGTTAGATGCATCTTGTGTGTAATAGTATTTTTCAACTACATATAAATAATCACTCGTCGTTTATGTACCCGTATTCATGCAGGACTTGTACTCGAAGTAAAAGATAGTAGTGGCCGTTGTGTAAGGATAGCATCTAATGCGACAGCATTCATTTCAGATGTGAAAACCATATTTGGTCTTAGCTTCGCCTCACAATGGCTGAATGTAAAAGGAGGTAAGACTGGAACGGGTCCAGCGAGATACGCCGCTAACTTTGTTTTCAGGCCGCGCAGTTGGCTGCAGTGATTTATGAGCTGCGTACGAGATTTTCCATTCTGACTGTGTAATTTTATTGTTCTCTGCAGAAGTATAAGCAAAGTTGTCTGCTTCTCAAGAATACAATATTTTATGAATAATGGCTCTGAGGCTAGCGACTGGAACTGACAGCTCCTTCATAACTGATCTTACAGATCTTCCATGGAGCATCCTACTATTTTCAGCATAAGATTTCTATAAATTGTAAGCCACTCATGTAGGAATATCGCCACTAGGGCAGTGAACAGCAGCTCAAATGTCAAGGGCACTGGTGCGACAGAAACATACATTACCTTTTGGGTGATCATCAGCATTCTGACTGGTTTGGTGCAGCTCACCACGATTAACTTGTTAGCACTGGGTAGCCACGGGAAGGAGTGTGGGTGACGTACTGTTTCATATAACAACCTATGTGCCATTGTTCCGGATTAAATTCTAAAACTTTCTAAAAGTTTCGCACTGAGTGAGGCAATATGGCACAGTTGATGACCATCGGTCCGTCGGATTGGGATGTTAAACTCGCAGTCCCGTTGGTGCTTTTCAAGAGGAAGAGGCTACGAGTATTGGCTTTCGGAAGCCAACACACTTATATTTGAGGCTCATATTTGGTTATTTTCGCTGCTATAACTGTAGTTACACATTTTAAAACCATCAACAGTACTTGCTGCAAAACATATACAACTTATATGAGTGTTATGAAGCACTGCACGATATTAAAGCGTACTGTTTCTTTTAGTGGAAGATAAATACCACGCTAATACCATATACAGTTGCAGATTTGCCGACTTTTGTTCTTAAAAACCACAAATATTCAATTACAAAGCCCGTTGATTCCTTCGTTGTACCCACGAGAGAGAAAGTACGATCAGGCACAGGCCTACGCAGTATGTAAACTTAAATAGTTTAAATATGACTCTTTACTCATTGTGTCTACATAACAGTTACTAACAACAGTGGAAAATGAATGTGGCGTATCGCATTGTAAAACTGTGTAACATAGCGAAAGCCATTAAAGTGAGTGGAGGTAATCTCATTATGATTCAGTGTTTGGAAATGTCAGTCTTCGTAACGAAGAGAACTGCACAGATATCGATAGCTTACCACTATGAACTTAATACATCAGTATGCCTGCTCTCTTTCTAATGTCTAATATTGTACGCAACCTGTTTGGAATTGTAAGAGCAGTATCATTCGTAACAAATGTTGGACACACGCACCTCCCTCCAATATTTAAACAATTAAATATTATGAGTTTAGATTAACCAATGCGCAGATAGGAAATCACGGGAACAACTGAAATAGCGCATCACTTCACTAAAATTTGCATTCATTGTAACACTCGATAACATACCAAGAAAACGCCGCGTGTTACACTTGACAGATAGTAGTATTAGAACAATAATAAACTTGTCGTAAATTACAGTGGCTGATGTGGCTTCTCAATAATTATATAACAGAAAAACCATCGCGTTTCAGATTTTTACTTCAAGTGGCAAATGTGAACACCATGAGATTTAATTGACGATCGACACTAGTATTACGTAAAAAGGGGATGTAACAGATGAGACTTCTGCAGTTCTGAGTGAAGCCTTATGCGCTCAAAAATGCGGCATCGCGTGCGTTCATTACCTTGTTGGTGTTCGTCAGGGGGCGGCGGACAGCACAGCTCCAAACACCTCGCCGTCTCGGAAGCAACTCCTTCCTAACTTGTCGTTACTACAATTTTCCGAAGTTGGTTTAAAAAAAAAAAAAACTATCTGGCTGTGTTTTCATCTGACCAATCAGGGTCTCAATGTTAACCCTAAGCTCCGCCTACAAAACTTCTGTCTATCCAATGAGAAACGTTATACTTTTCGTTGTTCAGTTTTCTGCACTTTAGTTAAAGTTCAACAGTGGACCGCACTTCAAGTTCTCCCATGAATATAAATATGCGCGTTAAAGAATTTGTTACGAAACAGTGACTTACAATATCAAGGCAAGCACACCCCACGTAAAGAGAAAATAATTAGCAAATTTACAAACATTGACTAGAATATTAAAATTCATAACAGGAAAGTGCACCGTCCACAACATGTTACGACGGCGACAGTTAACCTACAATAAGTACCTTTTTTTACAATATGGCATTAAGTACAGCTCAATAGTAATAAAAAAATTAGATTCCAACCATGTATATATAAATACATACACGCGCATAAGCACAATTAAAAACTGGTAGAAAAACAATAGCCGCGAGGGATTAGCCGAGAGGTCTCAGGCGCTGCAGTCATGGACTGTGCGGCTGGTCCCGGCGAAGGTTCGAGTCCTCCCTCGGGCATGGGTGTGTGTGTTTGTCCTTAGGATAGTTTAGGTTAAGTAATGTGTAAGCTTAGGGACTGATGACAGCAGTTAAGTCCCATTAGATGTCACACACATTTGAACATTTTGAAAAACAATAAATTGGAAATTGACAAACCTATACTCAAAGGCGCTGCACTCCATTTAAAGACCCAAATGGCTACGTAGAGTACAAATTAAGAATAGTATACTTATAGATTGACTAGAGGGAAGGCATAAATAACACATACACGGCTTCTAACGCCCGAAAAACTGTGTTGAACTATTGAGCAGTGATTAATTTAAAATAGCCACAACATACGCTAACCAGGTTAGCGGCGTATTTAAAGACAAGCGTCGTAAGGGCCCTGGTCAGTAGGTAATCAAAACCAGCAGAATTCCCTTATACGGCAGACGTGCCACACATCCGTTCATAACCCAGAATCAACTAGCGCAACATAAATCGTTGACACATTTCAGATAATATTTTAAAACAACATACTTAAACTTCCGTTTACCACAAGCCTTAATTAGTTAACAGGTTAGGCTCTGTTATTGAAGCCACGCAAATGAGGTAGCAAGTTAAGGTCTACAATTCTACTTTCCCATTTAACACGTGTCGTGATGAGGAACAGGAAGAATCCAGCCAATCAATTGAAAGTCACTACTTGGATCCAGTATTTGACGATGCGCTGAAAATCAACAGACAAAGGTGAGAGTCAAGTTTACACTCGCAAACAGCACACGCAGAACATGAGCGTAAGGTGAACATTAAAATAAACTGCTCCTTGTTCAGTCATTTACACAGCGACGAAACAAATAATCTTCACCGACTTACTGTAGGCGCCGGAATGCCTAGTTGCTTCCAAATAATGCATAGTAATGGTCAAAAGTTCTTAGTTTTAAGTCCGACGACATTCGTAGGATAAGAGATTCAATGGACAACCAGGCCACATCCCCTTCGATCCATCAGCGACCAAGAGAGTAACATTGGCTTCTATCACGTCCTTAACGATGCATCACACCTGACACGAGTCACGACAAACATCAACAAAACTGCGTGTCCTCCTGTACGCTCCCAGACGTCCGCAATTCGAGTCCCTCCTCCAGACCAACGCTCTCTCGCAAACACGGCAGGCAGCCGGCCGCAGCAACGTCACAGCGCCTTATGCTGGGATAAGAAAACAACAGAGCGCAAAACGGGAATTTCAAAAGGAACGCGCTACAGACAAGGAGGAAACGCAGACAGTCAACCGTGACATTTCGTCACGGTTCAAAATGTATTGATTGGAATAACAGCAGGTGAAAACACCACACTTCATTGGTCACCTGCACTGCACCTATCACGAACTTGCATTTATTCTCGCCTGTCTGGTTTCCTTTGATAGTATACGTCCAGCAAAGAGATGACAACCCTTGCTCTGTTTTCGGTTTTCGCTTTGGCATTGGGGGTGTGTAAGGTGTCAGGCAAATCCAACACCTTCCATGATAAGCAAATCCAGTAGTAATGCACATAGCTCGGAATAAATCGTGACATTAAATTAACCAAAGTAATACGAGTAACGAGTGAGCAAATGGAATACCACAGACTAACACAAGAATACCTAAATGCATGTTATACCGTCCCACCGTGAGACAGACGCAGTTCCGAGGAAAGAAACGAGAACAGAAGCTGAGAGCAGAACCGTGTTAAGCTAGAAGGCCCTACGATAAGGAACGGACACCCACGTCGCCAGCTAACCGGCAGGACCACCCCCAGCCCATGTTAAAAGCTAGAGCCCTCCGGAAGAACAGTATAGATCTTACGATAACACTAAAAGGGCCACACCAGCTGCAAGTTTTAGCGTGAGACTTTTTCGCGTCTCTGTTACGTTACAAACGTTAAAGACATTGCCCCACCACGAAAAGTATAACGTTTCTCATTGGATAGACAGAATTTTTGTAGGTGGAGCTTAAGGTTAACATTGAGACCCTGATTGGTCAGATGAAAACACAGCCAGATAGTTTTTTTTTTTAAACCAACTTCGGAAAATTGTAGTAAGGAGAAGTTAGAAAGGAGTTGCTTCCGAGACGGCGAGGTGAGCAGAGATGTGCTGCTCGCCGCCCCCTGACGAACACCGACAAGGTAATGAACGCATGCGATGCCGCATTTTTGAGCGCATAAGGCTTCACTCAGAACTGCAGAAGTCTCATCTGTTACATCCCCTTTTTACGTAATACTAGTGTCGATCGTCAATTAAATCTCATGGTGTTCACATTTGCCACTTGAAGTAAAAATCTGAAACGCGATGATTTTTCTGTTATATAATTATTGAGAAGCCACATCAGCCACTGTAATTTACGACAAGTTAGATAAGTAATTAAAGATAATTGAGGGTCACTGTAGACCATTTTGATAGTTTTCTCTTTTGTATAACCTAATTTAAACCTAGATTATAGATGTGATATGGCATAGATCATCCTTCTATCCATTGCAGAATTTGGAAACCCATTCAGGAAATATTCGTTCATATTTTTGTTAAACGCAGTTGTATTAAAACATTTCCTTTTATCAATAGTGCAATTTATAAACAATGTTTTGTGAGTAGAATAAAATTTCAAATAGTAAACTTAACTTTCTTTTTCGACGTTATTTTACCAGCTAACTAAAAATAGGAAAGCCTTGAACCCCTTCCACGAAATTTAGTTAGTATGAAGATTCTTTTACAGAGAGTGCAGTGGAGCTGACGCTAAAATCATTAAGTATTTGGTTATATCATCGCTAGACTCACTGAACTCTTCTGAATTCTTCATGTCATGTGTGGTCTGGCGTCTCCTTACCAGCAACAGGTCTCAGGTTCAAACTAGTCAGTTCCCTAAAAAACACGCTCAGAGCGTCGTTGCGCGAAAGTGGTAGGGAGACAAGACTTAGAACAATAGAAACCGCGCAGAATGTTAGAGAATGGTGGACAGTCACTCCGTTCCCAAAAATTATCATCCATTTGCCCACTGTTGAATAGTGGCCTCCTCTAGATATCTTCATGGAGTACAATGTTACGCCTCTACAGTTTCCGCCCTAAACTGTATTGTATCCTACATAACAGGTTCCTTGTTTAGTATAAAAACAAGAGTATTAGTTCTTCTGTACACAAGTAATTAATTAAAAGTCTTACTTTAGTTAAACAGAACCCACATTTCACTACATAAATCTGTTGACTGTATGATCATCGAAATCTGCAATGGTAAATGTTGCCGTGGTTGTCCCTCTCCCTTATCTTAATTCCACCTATTGGGAGCGGGTTGGCAGTGGTCAGGTTACCAGTCTTCAGCTACCGAACTTTTCAATATTCCTATACTAATAAATAGCTTAACATTCAATGAAATTCAGTTTAAGAGAACCCTAAAGGCTTTATTCGTGGCCAACTCCTTCTACTCCGCTGATGAATTTCTCAGTATGTGTCTGTGTGTGTGTGTGTGTGTGTGTGTGTGTGTGTGTGTGTGTGTGTGTGTAAGTACAATCTAACTTCTGTACCATTTCAGTGCAGTAATGTGTTCATTGTAAATAAGTATTATAATAGTTGTATTACACGTTTATTACCGTAAAAATAAATAAATAAACTTTTTATTTTAAATTCAGAGCATTAGTATTTGTAAAATGACTCTTCATATAGTGCTAATTAAAAAATAACGATCATTCCACTTAGTACATTAGTTTATTTGTTTGTTGCAAATATTTGTCATGTATTATTGTTTTTCTGCCATGTTCCACATCCTGGAGGACCTCCTCACTACGGATCAAATGGAATGAAAGTAAATCTGATCTAATATAATCTAAGAAGCAGGAAGTGGATGGTGAATATGTCAAAATGGTAATGATATGGAAGGGAACTGAGATGGCACGTAGTTTTGGAAGATGAATGGGATACCAGTTGGATCGAGAAAGTGCAAATTGGAACCCTCGTTTGGGATGGGATGTGTAGGAAAGATTGACTATCGATCTAACCGTGGATTCCAAATGTGAGATCAGGGCTGGTGAGGGAAGGAAATTAAACTTACGCAGAGAAAGGGTCATGAAGTTCTTGGAGGGAAGATCAGCAAAGCGATAGACGCTCGGCAGGAGACCACATTCTACTGTTTTGGTACTGTTTGTAGTATAGTAGGGTTGAGGAGTGGGATTGAAACTGATAAAGATGGGTATAGTTGTGGGTATAAGTGGCGATTGTACTGAGGTGGAATACAGACTGGGCATCAGGGGCTTGGGATACATGAAAAGAGGGTTATTTTGAAGAACTACGGTAACAAATCTGATAGTATCTGCAACTGTAGGAGTAGGATGGAAGAACTTGGTGTAGTGGACTGAGGTATCAATTAGGAGGAAGCGGACAGTTAGTTCAGTATTCACTGGTAGGGAGTTGGGCCTTGCATTTATTAATGTGAGATGTGGCTCATTGCTGGAGTATTTTCCAGGTTAGAACAACGTGGAGCTGAGTGGATTTACAGTGGTCACAGATGGGTGGACTTTTTCGTTTGTGTGTGAGTGTGGTAAGAAGTGTACTGGAGTATCTGGAAACAAAGGTGACGGGATATGAAGAATAAGGACGGCCTAGATAGGTGCGTCCTTGATTCTTATGGATGTCAATGGCGATTCCGAAGATGTAAGAGATTATTTTCCCCACGACCTTCTTCACCATGAAATCAGTGTTGACATCTAAGAACACAACGGTGAGGGTCGGTAGACAGAGGATGCAAAGGAGTGAGGATCCTAGGATGCTGCAGAAGCAATCGAGTGTGAACTCTGGGATTGATGGATTATATAAGAATATGTTTTTTATTTATATTTCTTCCTTTACAGAAAACAAATATTTATCAGCTACAAATTTATGGAATAATTTTATTTATAACCTTGCCAGATTCAGTGTCTCATTGACACTATATCCACACTCCTACGCATGAAACGAGGTACGCCATCCACTTTGCTGTACTTACTAAAGGAACCACTGTTTCATACTGGTTTCCGTACTTACACCCACAATAGACGTGGATACATCACATCGTTAAATGGTTCAAATGGCTCTGAGCACTATGGGACTCAACTGCTGAGGTCATTAGTCCCCTAGAACTTAGAACTAGTTAAACCGAACTAACCTAAGGACATCACAAACATCCATGCCCGAGGCAGGATTCGAACCTGCGACCATAGCGGTCTTGCGGTTCCAGACTGCAGCGCCTTTAACCGCACGGCCACTTCGGCCGGCTCACATCGTTACATGTGTGACGTGTCCAAGACTATTGTGTAGATATTTACAGAAACAAGTTTGATGTAGTAGTTCCTTTAGCAAGCGAAGATGACTGGATGGCTTGTTAAGTGTTTAGGTGATGAAGATGGTTCTAATGGAGCACCGAAACTGATAACGTAATAAATTATTGCATAAACTTATAGCTGTTTGATATTTGTTTCCTGCAAGTCATCGACCAGCCGCAGTCCCATTATGCCACTTACACAAGATGGGCTTACAGAAATTTCTAAGTTTGATGAATTTTAGGATTTGAAACAGTAGCGGCAAATAAGCAATGATAGACTAAATACCGGGTTTAGCGGTTGTACTGGTAACTCGACGCAGTCCTCACATTCTTGTAGTATTATTCCGTCATCTGTAAAGGCAAAAGTTTGTAGAATCAGACGAAGATAACAACACATAAAACGAATTAGGGAGGATGTTCGGTACAGAAGGTGTGAAGAACTTGAAGATTGCCATCAGGCAGGAAGAGATGGCGAATGAGTCGCATGTGTCGAGATTCGGAAAATATGGCGACCAATCAAGACGCACGCCACTGTCCTCTGGATACCGCAGAGCCAGAATGCAGTTCCAAAAGTGCTCGTTCGGGACATCAAACACTCTCCTGCTTCGATATGGTCGAGCTCCTTCTTCCATGAAACACAGCCGGCCGTTGTGGCCAAGCGGTTCTAGGCTCTTCAGTCCGGAACCGCGCAGGTTCGAATCCTGCCTCGGGAATGGATGTGTGTGATGTCCCTAGGTTAGTTAGGTTTACGTAGTTGTAAGTCTAGGGGACTGATGACCTCAGATGTTAAGTCCCATAGTTCGACGTGCCACTTCAACCATTTGAACCATGAAACACATCTTGTCGAAATCAGTATCATTCTGGATAATGGGGATGAAATCATCTTAAAAATCCTTCACGCACCGTTCAGTAATCACCGACTCATCAAGGAATATCACACCGCTTATTCCGTGACTGGACATCGCACACCACAAAGTCAACAGTTGAGAGTGAAGTACCTTATCGGTCACGAAATGTGCCAATTTTACTTACTGACGAACCCATCCAAATGAAAGGGGGCTTCGTCGCAAAACCAAACCATCGAAACCGTACATGCACATGCTGATTCCCATCATGACTCGCAGTAGAACGTGCAGTTTGAACGTCCGAACGTAAACCGTTCAGACGTTATGGCAATTTTATTTTATATAGCTCAATAACTGTGAGCATGTACGTACACATTACGCTTGCACTTAAAATAACAAAAACACCTCACTAGTCAGATCGAGTTGAACCACAATATCACTACAACAGGAAACAACGCAGTTACACACTCAGGGCATTACAAAGATCTGAAAATAATACTTTTTAACGAGGCATTCTAACTATTTAATGTTTGTAGAAATAATTCATACAAAAAAGACTGCGTAGGTCTGAATTATTGTTGCACAGTTCGAAATAATTTGAGGAATGTTAATCCTGAACAATGTGCGTGAGATTTCTGTCGCAGCCACTGTACTTTTTGCAAATACCAATGACGTCCTCACAGCTTTACTTCCGCCAGTACCTCGTCTCCTACCTTCCAGACTTTACAGAGGCTCTCCTGCGAAACATGCAGGACTAGCACTCCTGAAAGAAACGATATGCGGGGACATGTCTTAGCCACAGCCTAGGGGATGTTTCCATAATGAGATTTTCACTCTGCAGCTGAGTGTGCGCTGATATGAAACTTCCTGGCAGATTAAAACTGTGTGCGGACCGAGACTCGAACTCGGAACAGGATTCGTCTCTAATGACCTTGATGCCAACGTGGCGTTAAGCCCTAATCTTCCTTTTTCTTCTATCCGTTCTTTGGCTGCACAGACGTCCCGAGTAGACGCAACGGCGGCGATCTACTGTACCATCGAGTTCAAATTATTCATAATCGGATTTTATTTTTTCATTTATCTACCCATATCGGTGGTGGGTCCCTACTCGAATCTTTCTTATCAAGTTAGGGGATGCAAGGGGTTTACGTTAACCGTAAAATTACAACTGTGCTTCACAATAACTGTCATACTTTTATCATAGAACACAACAAGACTTACAAACTTTTTCAGTTCTCGTATACTCATATTTCATCCTTACACCAGCTGTTAATTCTTCTATTTTATTCTTGTGTTTATTCTTCAAGAAGATTTGGTGCTTTCGATTGGAGGATACCGATAATAGAAACATTCTAAACACAGAAATTCCAAACGCCACAAGCATAGAGCGCAAGCAGGTTAGCCACAGCCAGATTTCTTCGTATTACTCTCACTCGAGAAAGAAAAGCCTTTAAAACTGCTGAAGATTTCACGTGTTGGCAATAATTTCGGGGCAAACCAGGCATAACGTTTCCGAAAACTGGCGCTTGCAGTTGTTTACGAATCAAGATATACTACGGGAATTTCACCGAAAACAATTTCAAATAGTTGTTCCTTTAATTTATTATTTCTACTTTTTTAATTTCATTCACCAAACGACAATATAGGACAACATTATTTGTATATAGAGACGAACTTTAGGAACAGTGTCCTTGTACAGAATTAGGTAAGAAATTCCAGTAAACATATTATCTAAAATGAATATGTTAAAAGTAATGACCACTTGTTCATTTTATATATACACCACTGGCCATTAAAATTGCTACACCACGAGGATGACGTGTTACAGACCCGAAATTTAACCGACAAGAAGAAGATGCTGTGATATGCAGATGATTAGCTTTTCAAAGCATTCACACAAGGTTAGCGCCGGTGGCGACACCTACAACGTGTTGACGTGACGAAAGTTTCCAACCGATTTCTCATACACAAACAGCAATTGACCGGCGTTGCCTGGTGAAACGTTGTTGTGATGCTTCGTGTAAGGAGGAGAAATCCGTACCATCACGTTTCCGACTTTGATGAAGGTCGGATTGTAGCCTATCGCGATCCTGGTTTATCGTATCGCGACATTACTGCTCGTGTTGGCCGAGATCCAATGGAATCGGTGGGTTCAGGAGGGTAATACGGAACGCCGTGCTGGATTCCAACTGCCTCGTATCACTAGCAATCGGGAAGACAGGCATCTTATCCGCATGGGTGTAACGGATCGTGCAGCCACGTCTCGATCCCTGAGTCAACAGATGGGGCCGTTTGCAAGACAACAACCTTCAGCACGATGACGTTTGCAGCAGCGTGGACTACCAACTCGGAGACCATGGCTGCGGTTACCCTTGACGCTGTATCACAGACAGGAGCGCCTGCGATGGTGTACTCAACGACAAAGCTGGGTGCACGAATGGCAAAACGTCATTTTTTCGGATGGATCCAGATTCTATTTACAGCATCATGATGGCCGCATCCGTGTTTGGCGACATCGCGGTGAACGCACATTGGAAGCGTGTATTCGTCATCGCAATACTGGCGTATCATCCGGCGTGATGGTATGGTGTGCCATTGGTTACACGTCTCGGTCACCTCTTGTTCGCATTGACGGCACTTTGAACAGTGGACGTTACATTTCGGATGTGTTACTACCCGTGGCTCCACCCTTCATTCGACCCCCGCGAAACCCTACATTTCAGCAGGAAAATGCACGACCGCATGTTGCAGGTCCTGTACGGTCCTTTCTGAATACAGAAAATGTTCGACCGCTGCCCTGGCCAGCACATTCTCCAGATCTCTCACCAACTGAAAAGGCCTGGTCAATGGTGGCCGAGCAACTGTCTCGTCGCAGTACGCCAGTCACTATTCTTGATGAACTGTGGTATCGTGTTGCAGCTGCATGGGCAGCTGTCCTGTACACGCCATCCAAGCTCTATTTGACTCAATGCCTGGGCGTATCAAGGCCGTTATGACGGCGAGAGGTGGTTGTTCTGGGTACTGATTTCTCAGGATCTATGCACCAAATTGCGTGAAAATCTAATCACATGTCAGTTCTAGTACAATATATTAGTCTACTGAATACCCGTTTATCATCTGCATTTCTTCTTGGTGTAGCAATTTTAATGGCCAGTAGTGTACTATGAAACTAATATTTGCTTTCCGTATTTTGTAAGGTGGAAATATTGGCCGAAACGAGAAACAAAGGACGTGTAAACATGGGGTCTGAACTGCATACTTTAAGAGCTATGAGCACTTGTTCATCTTTGCTAGCGTGAAACACGTCTTCTGCTGAACAAGTGCTCATAGTTCGTGAGGTATTTATTTTAGAGCTCATGTTTACTTGAGAGTTTTTTTTTCTTTCGATCCACACTGCCTGTCACCAAAACATGAAAATCAAAGAGCTTTCAGTAGAAGAGATGTGTTTAACAGTATCGTAATGACGAAGTGCTCTTACCTACGCAGGTATATGATTTAGACCTGTCTAGAGCCCTAGACTTCTTTTTCATGTTTAGGGGTAGGGAACCTGTCCCTAAAGTTTGTTAGTGTTTCTTAGGAACACCTTGTGCACTGCAAAACGTTCATCAGTAATCTTCTACGAACATGGATAGATAAAAAACAAATTTTAAAACAATAATCGAGTTTCGAAAACGGGGAGCAAAAGTGTCAAACTGTTACGCTAGCCACTGAGCCACCATTTCAGTCGAATTTATCACTCGCTAAAAGCCACAAAAAGTATTTGGAAACACTTCTACCGTCGTTCTCTGAGAAATGGTCGACTATCTACGGATAAGTCGAGACACGGGTTCGTTTGTTTTGACTCCTCTTCCACTGAGCGAAGTTTCTGGCAAATCAGGTTAGGCAGTAGCCGTGTAATTCTCTTGAGCGACTCAAACTAGTTTCACGGGCACACTGTCTCACACACTTCTGCGATGAGCGATCGAATTGTTATAACACAGCACAGGAGTTCGTTGTTCGTGTTGGTGTTACAAGTCGTCCGTCTGTAACAAAGCCTTCAACTTAAGATTTGTCTCGAATGAGCGCAATCGCTGCACGAGGTTCTGTTTGAAAATCATTTTGCCGTTCGCGTTGTACCTCATTAATGTTTTCGTACATAGTACCACTTGAAAACTTGTCCAAAAAGATACCTTCTGATCAATTATTTTCGAAGTCATGTACAGTTACAAAGTATACGGAATTTCTGGGTCGCACTGTTTATCACCAGGGAATTGGCACACAGGTAAGTACCCTGGACTTGTATTCGAATGAAAAACCTGGTTGCTTGATTGGTTGACTTGGGGGAGGGTACCAAATAGTGGGGTCATCAGTCGTATCGAATTAGGGAAGGACGGGGAAGAAAGTCATCTCTGCCCTTTCAAAGGAGCCATTCCGGCACTTGCCTGAAGCGATTTGGGGAAATCACGGAAAACATAAATCAGGATGGCCGGACGCAGGTTTGAACCGTCCTCCTACAGAATGGGAGTCCAGTGTGCAAACCACTGCACCACCTCACTCGGTGACAAACCTGAATTTCTTTCTCTGTGGTATCACTAAACTCTTGAAGTTAATTTCGGGATCGTTCTCTGAAAACGACTCACCCTATTTCCTTTACAGTGCCCCAGTAAGAGATGTGGTTCAGCGGCATTAGTGCCTCAGTAGCACCAAAAAATATTTGCATTATAAAAACATATTCGTCATGGACTGTACGGCTGGTCCGGCGGAGGTTCGAGTCCTCCCTCGGGCATGGGTGTGTGTGTTTCTCCTTAGGATAGCTTAGGTTAAGTAGTGTGTAAGCTTAGGAACTGATGACCTTACCAGTCAAGTCCCATACGATTTCACACACATTTGAACATTTTGAAAAACATATTCGGTGTTTTTCCAGTACAGATACGTGTAGGTGTAGGTGAGGGAAATTCTGTTTTGCATGCAGACGCTCTGCGTTCGGGCGCCTGCACTGATAACTGTAAAGGTCAGAGGCTGTTTGTAGCCGGACGCGGCAGGGGCGACGGCCGGAGATATTTACGGACAACGACCGAAATGCCCCTAACAGCAGAAGGAAGGGTCCGAGGTGGGCGGCAGGAAGAATGCGCCGAGGATGTGGCCAACCATAAAAATACAGCGTCGCTTTCCATCACCAGATTTATGCGACCATTGAGGGTGTCCCTTTTATGAGTGTGGATCTGGATCCTTAAGAGTAAAGAACGGCCGGCCGCGCCTCCGCACCGCCCCCGTACATTAGAGTGTCGGCAATCTCTGGTGGCCGCCGCCGCCGCCTCCGACCCGCCTCCGCCGCCCCTGCGGCCTCAGTTCCGCCACATAACGCCGGCCTGCCCCCGCGCCGCTATTGATTTTAAAATCAGGCATGCCGGCTTCGGCTCGGCCCGCGCCGCTGTTGGGTCATCACTCGTCCTCGCGCCGCGGCCGCCGCTCCGCGCTCTGAGGCGAGATTTACGACTGCAACGCCGCCCGACCGGAAGGGCCGAAGAGGTCTGCGCGGAGGCAGAGGCGGCGCGAGCCTGCTGCCTACTGCCTCCTACCTGCTACCTGTCCTCTGCACGCCCCCGTATGTATATCTTACTGTGACAACACAACGGTGTAACGGCAAATCAAGCAGAATCTACACGTCTTTCTTAAGACATGTCAGATACTCGATATCAGAGTACTGTAACAGGTAGCTATGAACCTCACACACATCGTCTCAGTTGTGCCACTGGATTCGTGATTTCCTGTCAGGAAGGTCGCAGTTCGTAGTAATAGACGACAAATCATCGAGTAAAACTGAAATGATATCAGGTGTTCCCCAGGGAAGCGTCCTGGGACCTCTGCTCTTCCTGATCTATATAAATGACCTGGGTGACAATCTGTGCAGTTCTCTTAGGTTGTTCGCAGATGATGCTGTAATTTACCGTCTAGTAAGGTCATCCGAAGACCAGTATCAGTTGCAAAGCGATTTAGAAAAGATTGCTGTATGATGTGGCAGGTGGCAGATGACGCTAAATAACGAAAAGTGTGAGGTGATCCACATGAGTTCCAAAAGAAATCCGTTGGAACTCGATTACTCTATAAATAGTACAATTATCAAGGCTGTCAACTCAACTAAGTACCTGGGTGTTAGAATTACGAATAACTTCAGTTAGAAAGACCACATAGATAATATTGTGAGGAAGGCGAGCCAAAGGTTGCGTTTCATTGGCAGGACACTTAGAAGATGCAACAAGTCCACTAAAGAGACAGCTTACACTACACTCGTTCGTCCTCTGTTAGAATATTGCCACGCGGTGTGGGATCCTTACCAGGTGGGATTGACGGAGGACATCGAACGGATGCAAAAAAGGGCAGCTCGTTTTGCATTATCACGTAATAGGGGAGAGAGTGTGGCTGATATGATACGCGAGTTGGGATGGAAGTCATTAAAGCAAAGGCGTTTTTCGTCGCGGCGAGATGTATTTACGAAATTTCAGTTACCAACTTTCTCTTCCGAATGCGAAAATATTTTGTTGAGCCCAACTTACATAGGTAGGAATGATCATCAAAATAAAATAAGAGAAATCAGAGCTCGAACAGAAAAGATTACGTGTTCGTTTTCCCCGCGCGCTGTTCGGGAGTGGAATGGTAGAGAGATAATATGATTGTGGTTCGATGAACCCTCTGCCAAGCACTTAAAGGTGAATTGCAGAGTAATCATGTGGATGTAGATGTAGATTTAGACACACACCCACTCACACACACATACACACACACACACACACACACACACACACAATGAACCTGGCTCCTCCCCATATATATAAATGTATGGCTCCCCCCATTGTAATAACCATAGGTGGAAGCACAAGCGGCCGAAGACACTACTGGCTAGGGAATAGCCACCTACGGTAAACTAACATACACTGACAAGCGACGAACGTCGGCAAGCGGCTGCATATCAGCTACACTGACTGGTAATTACCAGCTGCAGCCGGCCGCTGTGGTCTCACGGTTAAGGCGCTCATTCCGGAACCACGCGACTGCTACGGTCGCAGGTTCGAATCCTGCCTCGGGCATGGATGTGTGTGATGTCCTTAGGTTAGTTAGGTTTAAGTAGTTCTAAGTTCTAGGGGACTGATGACCACAGATGTTAAGTCCCATAGTGCTCAGAGCCATTTGAACCATTTTTGAACCAGCTGCTATTAGAGCCGACCAACAGGCCGCAGCAGGGACACCGACGAGCTCGCCCACTGACGCACAAACAATTCGGCAACATCACCCTACCCTGTGCATCCGATATATGACCTATCGGACACAAAGACGATAATAAACCTAACTGGTGCAGGTTGCTGACGCTCAACGAGAGCTCTACACCGGCACGCAGCGGCAGCCTCCGATCAACACCACCGCACAACGTCAAAGGTATCGACACGCATGATACCCACTACTAACAAAGCCTATCCTTGCACGACCTATCGCAGGCAGCAAGACATCCGCTACTGCTCTTACCACCCGACCTAACTACCGCAGAGGTTTTTTTCCCTTGTCTCTTGCCTTGGTACTTTTTTTCTTCTGCCCTTCAAACCGCTACCCTACGTTTAGCTTCGACCCAATCTATCTCCAGATGAGCGCTTTTTAATGGTTAACCTTAACCAGACGTACGAAAACATCGCATTATCCACATCCTGCGACAGCTCACTTTAGTGAAAACTAACCCTTATGCAGAGATGGCAGTAGACCTATTGTGTTGGCCATCATGCCGGTGTGGGCGTAGAGGGGCTCCACCGCTGTTAAAAAAATAAAAAAACGTCGGAGGTTCGAGTCCTCCCTCGGGCATGTGTGTGTGTGTGTGTGTGTGTGTGTGTGCGGGTGGGTGGGTGTGTGGGTGGGTGTGTGGATGGGTGGGTGGGTGGGTGGTGTCCATATCGTAAGTTAGTTCAAGTTAGCGTAAGTAGTGTGTACGCCTAGGGACAGATGACCTCAGTAGTTTGGTCCCATAGGAACTTACCACAAATTTCCAAAATATGTATAATGATCACATCAGTGCAGATGCACACCAGGGTCGAACTCTTACGGGAACCGGCAAAGTGCCGAGAGTAATGAGGATAAAGGGCAGGGGGCAGTACATCAGTAGTGCGTGGATAAATTGAGACTCTGGGTGTGTGGGAGGCATGCTAGGGTATTCCGTACTGTTGAGATGACCACTGTGTCTGCCTGCCTAGTAACCGGGAGACCCAGGTTCTAATCCCAGTCCAACTCAAATTTTCAGCTTTCCTCATTAAATCAATACCCACTGGCAGCTAATCTCATCAATTCCTTTTACTCACTATAGTAGTGGACAATTATGGAATTTAATCTTTCTCAAAAAATGAGCAATGAAACCTTTAGGGTGTCAAACCAACGATAAACAGTTGTAATGGTGAATTATGCAGTCTCTGCGGCTCAGTGTTGGGACATGTAAAACCAAAAAAGGTATTCACGGTGTAAGTATGACAGTGGTCGAGTATGACATTGGGCTTGGAAATCAGGAGAAAGGGAGTCCTTTATTGGTTAAAGGAAGGAAGCCAAATGGAAGTACAAAGAATAGTTCGAACAGAAGCCAGTAGGAAAAAGTTAATAAAATATCGCATTTAAACAAATGTGGCAAAATGGAAATGACACTTCGGTCACAGGCAGGAGCACATACTAATTTCTCCCTATCATCAGGAGCAGATCAAAAATAAGATTTCTTCATGTCTCGAAGTTCACTTCAAGGAATACAGAAATACAAGTCACTTAGGAATGATAACTGGTTGTTGGATTACTTTGAGAGTGGACCAAAGAGGAAGGTCATAGGCCCATCCGATTAAGGAAGGATGGGAGAGGAAGTCGGCCGTGGGCTTTCAAAGGGACCATCCGGGCATTTGCCTGAAGCTATTTACGGAAATCATGGAAATCCTAGATCAGGATGGCTGAATGTGAGTCTAGTGTTCTACTTAGGAATGAAATGAATAGAACGTGCAGGGAGGCTAAGGCGAAAAGGTGCCATGGGAATTGTGTAAAAAGCGGAAAAGAAATCATTTGCAGAAGGACTGACTCAGCTTACAGAAAAGTCAAAACAGTCTTCGGTGAAACTAAAAGCAATGGTGGTAACATTGCGGGCAGAATGACAGTTCCACTGTTGAATGCAGGGAGAGAGCGAATAGTTGGAAAACTACACTGAACGACTCCATGAGGAGTCCAGAAAGAAGAAAAGAAGAAAAAACTTGGAAAAATGTCAATAAGGATGGTGTACAGTATGGTGCAGGGTGCTTCTGAGTGACCAAAAATATAAAAATTATGCATATATTGAGTTACAGTCTTTTGAAACTTTAGAAGCCGTTCCTGAGAATTTGCTTTTTCTGTTGCATTTTCCCTAAACCTCAGAAACGACTTCGAGTATTCATATTTTCAAGGAGTAATAACATACATATCCTGAGTCAAGTGAACTAAAGGAAGAACATAATGTTATGTATAATTAAAATTATTTAGGATGACGTACAAAAAAGTACACAAAATTTTAACTGTGTAGTTAACAAATTGCATTTCCGAAAGCAGTTGGCTGAAATGCAGTTATTGTAGGGCAGTAGACTCAGAACATGTAGTTTAATGTCCTGTAAAAGTTTCATGTCATTGGCTACAATGGTTCCTGAAATACAGGGAAGCCAATTCACTAAATTTAACATTGTCGGGATGTGGTGTTACAACTTCCCTTAACGTAAAGAAGCTGCATGGTAAAAATACACCAGTGTTGCGGCAAATTATGCTACCTGACATGTCGCACGAATGAGCTGCAGAAAGCACAAGGTGACACAGTAACAATACTCCCGCCGGCCGCTGTGGCCATGCGGTTCTAGGCGCTACAGTCTAGAACCGCGCGACCGCTACGGTCACAGGTTCGAATCCTGCGTCGGGCATGTGTGTGTGTGTTTGGGGAAGGAGACCAGACAGTGAGGTCATCGGTCTCATCGGATTAGGGAAGAATGGATAAGGTAGTCGGCCGTGCCCTTTCAAAGGAACCATCCCGTCATTTGCCTGGAGTGATTTAGCGAAATCACGGAAAACCTAAATCAGGATGGCCGGACTCGGAATTGAACCGTCGTCCTCCCGAATGCGAGTCCAGTGTCTAACCTCGGGCATGGATGTGTGTGATGTCCTTAGGTTAGTTAGGTTTAAGTATTTCTTAGTTCTAGGGGACTGATGACCAAAGAAGTTAAGTTCCATAGTGCTCAGAGACATTTTTTGAACAATACACCATCGTCTCGACCAGTCACGCACTCAATGCAGCTCGTTCTTCGGACATGTAAATGTACAGGGTGGCATGCTCACAATGCAGATGAGGAGGTAACTGAATTTATAGTGTTAGCGGCAGCTGTAGAGAAATACAGAGTACCGTACGTATTAACAATACAACATCGTCGCTGCAGCTCAATCTCATGATATGTGACAACACAGGATCTGACCATAACAATACGCTCTTTCAGTCACCAACTGTGTGACGTGACAGGTTTCAAGAGTGAGCTGAAGGAAGAAAAATGCAACAATAGACTGTTGTAACAGATGATTATTTAGTCGCATGTGTTGATTATTAAGACATATAGAAGTACAGTGTGTCACGGAAATAATATACTGTACTGGTCCGCTACGCAGTCTTTCGTGGCACAAAGTTAGAATGCGGACACGATCGAAACAAGGTATTGACCGTCTATGCATGGTTGAACTACAAACAACACGTGCCGTGTACCTCTTTCCTGGTGGAATGACCGGAGCTGATCGGCTGTCAACCCCCCACCGACTAATAGGGGCCGCTCATGCATGGTTGTTTACATCTTCCGGCGTGTTCAGTGACATCTCTGCACAGTCAAAGGGACTGTGTATGTGATACAATATCAAGAGTCAACGTCTATCTTCAGGAGTTATGGGAACCGGGGTGATGCAACACGTTTTTTGATGTGTGTATTATTTAAACACTTTATCAACGGCACAATAAAACACCGCACAACGTGTCTGCAATGTTAGCAGATAAGCCACAAATTTTTTTAAAATGTGCTTACCCGCAGATTCTTTGGTAGCAGCAAGTTAATTCAGCTGATACATTCACATCATTTTGTTTCTATAGACCAAATGGTGAGTTGCAGTTGTTTCACTTTCATTAGAACGTGAAGCACCGACTGTCTACATGAAGTTGCCATGGTACTGAGCCGTGCTCACTCCTAACTATGCGTTTTCTTGAACTTGGCTCTCTTTCTGTGTTTGGTTCCCACCGTTGTTGTAGTTATGCCTTGGTTCTTCATCCTCCTATGTGTGGCAGCAGCGATCTGTATCGATATGTACACTGTGTACTATCTTTGGTCTTGTGCATATAGTTTCCAACTAGGGTGTCTGCTGGCAGTCGGTCGGTTTGTGCTAACCAGGGAGGATATCTCCGTGCGGTGCGGTCGGTTGGGTCTGCTGGCGGTCCCTGTGCAGTGTCGGAGCATGTGTGGAGCTGTCTTATTGCTACGAGCGTCGTGGCTCACCGACCCAGGGCCTCAAAGTTGAGTGGTGTGTTAACTATCCAAGCCAAGTCCGTTCATGTTGTGTCGCTCGTTTTGGTGGTTCGCTGTTGGGGAGCTTTTCCTGTGAGCAACTTCGAGTGTTTTTACTGGTGAAATCGAGCCGCCATGCGGTGGAATTAACTATACTGGGTCACTAAATTCAAGTGCACCAGAGGAATATTTTGCCTTGTGGCCATTAGTGCTCTGGTTACCTACCCTGGCCATTGACATAATTTCAGGCAGCGAGCTTTCCTCACCTGTCCAACATGGCGTGACAGCTTAATACATATTTCATTGTGGATGATCACGTCCGTAACAGTTTGGTGCCGGCCGGAGTGGCCGTGCGGTTCCAGGCGCTACAGTCTGGAACCGAGCCACCACTACGGTCGCAGGTTCGAATCCTGCCTCGGGGCCGGCCGGAGTGGCCGAGCGGTTCTAGGCGCTACGGTCTGGAAACGCGCGACCGCTTCGGTCGCAGGTTCGAATCCTGCCTCGAGTATGGATGTGTGTGATGTCCTTAGGTTAGTTAGGTTTAAGTAGTTCTATGTTCTAGGGGACTGATGACCTCAGAAGTTAAGTCGCATAGTGCTCAGAGGAATTTGAACCATTTTTGAACAGTTTGGTCTTTGAGATTTTATGTACAGATTGATAGCAAGCAAGGCGTTTCGTCGGTCTGTGACTGTCTCTTGATTGGGTTACCGACGGATCAAGTGTATTTGGGCCCACCACCTGTCTCACTTAAGTGAACGTTAATGTTTCGAGGGCAGCCCCCCCCCCCCCCCCCCCCCCCCCGGGAGGCGTCTGAGTGTAGTTGTCTATACCGTCCTTCCATGGTTCTTTAATGGTCTGTTGGTTATCTATTATAGCCAATGATTTAAAAGAAAAAGTTTTTTATTGTGTTTTATGTAAATCAATTTATATAAATCAATTGTGGGCCTTCAGCCGCTTAAAACCTTATTCTTAAATTTAATTATTGTCCTTGCGTTGCTTTTTCATTTATTGTCCCTTCGGCCACTGAAAACTTAAAGTTTAAGGTATTTTTGAATTATTTGAAAATGAACTGTGGGTTTTCAGCCGCTTAAAGTGTTCTAGTATTGGCCCGTCATAAATTTTCACTGTCGTCATTAAACTCTACAGCTAATGGTAGTCCTTATTCGCAGTTGGGAATTCATTTAATGTAATTCGTAACGTCTGTAGTCGTCGTAGTGCCTTTTCATCTGGACATGCATGCATGTCCAAAGGGACATTGTATCGTAGACAGAATAACACAGGTTCTGCAATATTATATTCTGATTCATGTTTTCCGTGATTTCCCGAAGGTTCGAGGGGTGTTTTCTGAAATCACTCATTTCATGATTACAATACGGCATTTCGTGGTCTCGCGGTAGCGCTCTCGCTTGCCGAGCACGGGATCCTGGGTTCGATTCCCGGCGGGGTCAGCGATATCTCCTGCCTCGAGATGACTGGATGTTGTTGTGTCGTCTTCATCATCATCATTCATCCCCATTACGGTCGAAGGAAGGCAATGGCAAAACCACCTCCACTAGGACCTTGCCGAGTACGGCGATGCGGGTCTCCCGCATCGTTCCCCTACGCTCCGTCACGGAGAATGGGACTTCATCATCGTCATCAATACAGCATATTATTCCCGACTATTTTGGCTAAAATTTCCGTTCAGTGCGTTGGTCTTACGCCACCTTGCATTGTATTGTCTTGTATGGTATTGAACTGGGGACCTAGAAACGATGGACAGGCTTCGTTCCCGTCGTAGCCCTCAGTGGTTCATAACCCCACAACAGGCTGCAGTAGTCGAGTCACCCCACCCCCGCCCAAACTGAACCCAAGGTTATTGTGCGGTTTGGCCCCCAGTGGACGCCTCCGGGATAGTCTCACACCAGACGAGTGTAACCCTAAATGTTTGCGTGGTAGAATAATTATGGTGTACGCGTACGTGGAGACAGTGTTTGCGAAGCAATCGCCGACATAGTGTAACTGACGCGGAATAAGGGGAATCAGCCCGCATTTGCCGAGGTAGATGGAAAACCTCCTTAAAAACCATCTACAGACTGGCCGGCACACCGGATCTCGACACTAATCCGCCGGTAAGGATTCGTGCCGGGGACCGGCACGCCGTCCCACTCGGGAAGCAGCGCGGTAGACCGCGCGGCAGGCCGGGTGGACTTACACCACCTTACTGGGAGGACCCGCATGTCCGCATGGTACCACTCTACTGGTCGATGTCGGAGCCAACGTCATACTGCATCTATAGCTTCATCGATAACCTCCACGATCATCCACGTGCTGCTTCCCGCAGAGTGCATCCTTTATTGGGCCAAACACGTAGGACCCGGAAGATGAGTTATCCAGGCTGTGAGGTGGGTGAGAAGGAAGATTCCAAAGATGTTTTGTGAGCTCCTCTCCGGTGTGCAGTCTTATGTGATGCGTTGCATTGTCTTGGAGAAGTCGTTTCTTCAACTGCCTGAGCGTAGCACAGTACACTTTAGAGTTGCTCGTTGCACCATGAGAGAGGACGGCAAACAGAATAACTCTTTCAGAGTGCCAGTAGACTATCGCCATGACTTTACCGGCTGAATTTATGGCTTTGAACTGAGGAGAGGTAGTGAGCTGGTGCGTTGCTGGCGCCGGCTCCCATCGATTGTCTTTTCGTCGTCGAGTCGACTGCGAGGCTTATTTGTCTTGCACGGAATTTTAACTGCAGTGCGTGCGCTCTGGTGGTGGCTGGTGTGCGGGTATCCGCAGTGTGAGGTGGTGTGACGTGGGACTGTGTTTCAATGCAGCACGACGATAGGCGGAGCCGTCATGACGAAGGACCGTGGCCAGCCGCTATTGCGAGTTTAGCCGTTACAATGCAAATTTTATGCACATGGTGGTTGGGATTTTCCTCGAGGTTGGAAGGACAAGCTCCGTCTAGTTGGTTACAAGTTCCAGAAGCCGATGAATTTGGGGTCGTCGAGTTGCTTCGGTGGGTGGTGTTCATGTTAACTAAATATTCCAGAGTGTTAAAACCATTAGGAACTGTTCCAGTTGCTTATCACTGAATTTGTGTCGTCACTTGATACCTTGACGGCAGTTAAGGAAGTGCAACGGCACCCACCCAACAGACACGAGGCATGGATAAACACGTAGCTAGAAGTGTAACTAAATAGTGCGTAAGTGTGTGTTTGGCGTTCCAAGCTTCGCTGAAATATCTTTCCCATTCCACCAGGTGTTGTTGTTGTTGTTGTTGTGGTCTTCGGTCCCGAGACTGGTTTGATGCAAACTCTCCATGCTACTCTATCCTGTGCAAGCTTCTTTATCTCCCAGTACCTACTGCAACCTACATCCCTCTGAATCTGCCTAGTGTATTCATCTCTTGGTGTCCCTCTACGATTTTTACCCTCCACGCTGCCCTCTAATACTAAATTGGTGATCCCTTGATGCCTCAGAACATGTCCTACCAATCGATTCCTACTTTTAGTCAAGTTGTGCCACGAACTTCTCTTCTCCCCAATCCTATTCAATACCTCCTCATTAGTTATGTTCTACCAGATATGTCATTATTTTAGTCTGGCCTTTAAATGTGTCCTGAGATTATTCTTGCTATTCCACTTTTTATACCATTATTCGCTACGGTCGCAGGTTCGAATCCTGCCTCTGGCATGGATGTTTGTGATGTCCTTAGGTCAGTTAGGTTTAACTAGTTCTAAGTTCTAGGGGACTAATGACCTCAGCAGTTGAGTCCCATAGTGCTCAGAGCCATTTTTTATACCATTATTTTAGTGTTGGTTTTAAGGAATTGGCTAATAAAATTTTAAGAGCCGTGACTGACCAAGTAAGTCACGGACGTTAATTCTGTTGGTTTCGTTTGGGGAGAATATCATTGAAAGATACTGATAAATAGTTGTGCAGTTATGTTTATGTATCTCATGCTTCAGAATATTGTCTGCCGCTGATGTGTCTTCTGTTGCAGATAATTGGCAGTGGTTGACGAGAGCAAACTGGGATCGGACTACCACAGTGGCAGTGTGGTGTTTAAGGCCCTTCCCCCCCCCCCCTATTCCCCACCCCCCAACATCTAGCGTTATGTTGTTACTGTCCTGTAATTCCATCCTTTCGCTGGAGAGTTATTGTTTCTGACGCTCAATCGCAGTGCAAAGTTGAGTACCTTTTTATTTCATTTTCTGTCCCGTGGAATTTTTGTATTCGTTAAAATCGTTTGGTGTGCTCGCTTACATCACTAATTCTCATGTAGAGTGGAAGCAGCCCGTGTTAATTTTTTATTGGGAATAGCTTCTCGTTATACTCAGATAATGAAATCATACGAACCTGGCATATGCAAGAAGTATTGTTCTAATTAATCAGAAGTAAGCCGGGTAAACTGTAGAAATTTGGCGCTTCTTGAACTCAGAACTCTGATGTGCGTTAGTCGCGTTAGTCATATTTTATGAAGCAGGATTTTATGAACATTGTATTAGTTAATGAAAAGTTGGCCGAGCAAACCTTAAAAATATTGGTGTTTATTGAACTCAGAACTTTTAACTGAGCTAGTTAAGTAAGTCCAGTTTTACAAATGATGCCTTTATGAATGTTGTTTTGAAATTATGAAAAGTTGCCTAAAGAAATCTTACAAATTTACTGTCTGTTGACCTCTGAACTTCGATGAGCTTAAAAGATAGATAAGAGTTTCCATGTAAGTGATGAAATACGTGTGGTTCATTTGTCAGTCGTGCTGAATCAATTGTGGGTCCATGGACGTGGTTTAAAATAATGTAAGTGGTTGAAAGCAAACGATATGTGGAAGATATCTTGAGAGATTTTGGTGTTCTATAAGACAAGCTTTGTTTTAATTATGGTTACTGTGAACGTATTATGAGCAATGTATTTGTAATAAAGAAGCGTGTGGCAACTACAACTGATTTTGATTGTAATTTCGTTGTGTCGTAAGGGACTACTCCACACGTAGTTTGACGCTATTTCCCGGATTGTCGTTTTGTTTGTTGTTCAAAGTGATGAACCCATGTTTCATCGCCTGTCACGAAGGCCGATAAAAGATTTTGCACCATGAACTTAGTAGCGGAAAGGAATACCGCACAGATGTCCCTTCTTTGCTCTTTAAGGTCTTACGTTCGGCGGTGAGGAACTTAACGGCACACACCTTTGAGTACCCCAACTGCTGGACGAACGTGTCGGCGCTACCAAGAGAGACGTCCAGTTGTGGAGCGCGAATTGTTTGATCGTGATCCGTGAATCGTCTCGAATGAGAATATCCGCTCTTTCCAACATTGCAGAAGTCATAGCTCTGTGCGCCGGCCGGCAGACGAAAGACCGGACAGCTTCGCGAGGCCTTATTGCGATGATGAGAGACGCTTTGCTGAATGACTCACAGTGCTTCCTTCACTGCCAGGTGCCTGTAGACATTCTGCAAGCGCCTATGAATATCTGTAATGCTCTGTTTTCCACCAAAAGAAACTTAATGACAGCTGTCTGCTTGGGAAGCACCTCCGCTGAAGGCTACGTATAGCGCCGTCACATATCGGGTCCTCTTGAAACTATAGGGTCTGAAGAGTGATTATTCCACAGTGTCCCACAAAAAATTCACAATTTTTTCAACAGAAGAAAAATATACAGTATTACTTATTGAACGCCTCTCGTACTTCAGTCAAATGGCTGGGTGAAACTTCCTGGCAGATTAAAACTGTGTGCCAGACCGAAACTCGAACTCGGGGCCTTTGCCTTTCGCAGGCAAGTGCTCTACCAACTAACTACCCAAGCACGACTCACGCCCCGTCCTCACAGTTATACTTCTGCCAGTACCTCGTCTCCTACCTTCCAAACTTTACAGAATCTCTTCTGCGAACCTTGCAGAACTAGCACTCCTGAAAGAAAAGATATTGCGGAGACATGACTTAGCCACAGCCTGTGGGATGTTTCCACAATGAGATTTTCACTCTGCAGCGGAGTGTGCGCTGATATGAAACTTCCTGGCAGATTAAAACTGGCAGATTAAAACAGTTTTAATCTGCCAGGAAGTTTCATATCAGTGCACACTCCGCTGCAGAATGAAAATCTCTTTCTGAAATGGCGGTGTGTTTGCCGTCCTAAGACCACAATACCTTTATATCCTTGTCAAAATAGACCTGTAATTATGCAAATGCCTGTGCACAGGAGTTAATTTTTTAATTTTAAAAACCAACAGCCTCAGTTGCAAAGTTTACCTAGATTTACCTAGGTTTCGGTCGGGATAACCCAACCTTCTTCAGAATAAAAGTAATTACCGTTTATTCATAGTGGACGTCTTCAAGCTAAAAGTACAAATCCATAAATTATCGTCAGACTGTAAAAAATTATCTGAAACTGCCTCGGTCCCACTTCGCGACCACGATGCGGCAGCCACGAGTGCTATAGGTCTTTTGGAACTGACCATAGAGTCATGAGGCCCGCCTAGGGCGACACAATACCTTGCGCCTGCACAAGATAACATATACACCTTTTTCCTCATGTGTACCTTTCTTTTATTTCACTTTACTAGTCAATTCAAGGTCAGGAGTTAGGTTCGCGTCTTGTCCCAACAAGTACCCATCACACAGTTTATGCGCAGGCGCAAGGTATTGAGTCCGCTTAGGCAGGCCTCATGACGCTACGGTCAGTTCCAGTACAGCACTCGTGGCTGCCGCATCGCGGTCGCGAAGTGGGGCCGAGACAGTTTCAGATAGGTTTTTGCAGTCTGACGATAATTTATGGATTTGTAGTTTTAGCTTGAAGACGTCCACTATGGACAAACGGTAGTTACTTTTATTCTGAAGAAGGTTGTGTTATCCCGACTGAAACCTAGGTAAATCTACATCTACATACATACTCCGCAATCCAAAGTACGGTGCTTGGCGGAGGGTACCTCGCACCCCAACTAGCATCTTCTCTCCCTGTTCCACTCCCCATGGCCCTTTGGGGCCCTTTGGGGGGCACTCCCATAGTGCCCCCCAAAAAACGAGGGAAAAATGACTGCCTATATGCCTCTGTACGAGCACTAATCTCTCTTACCTTATCTTTGTGGTCTTTCCGCGAAATATAAGTTGGCGGCAGTAAAATTGTACTGCAGTCAGCCTCAAATGCTGGTTCTCTAAATTTCCTCAGTATCTATTCACGAAAAGAATGCCTCCTTTCCTCTAGAGACTCCCACCCGAGTTCCTGAAGCATTTCCGTAACACTTGCGTGATGATCAAACCTACCCGTAACAAATCTAGCAGCCTGTCTCTGAGTTGCGTCTATGTCCACCCTCAATCCGACCTGACAGGGATCCCAAACGCTCGAGCAGTACTCAAGAATAGGACGTATTAGTGTTTTATATGAGGTCTCCTTTACAGATAAACCACATCTTCCCAAAATTCTATCAATGAACCGAAGACGACTATCCGCCTTCCACATATCTGCCATTACACGCATGTCCAACTTCATATCTCTCTGCAACGTTACGCCCAAATATTTAATCGACGTGACTGTGTCAAGCGCTGCACTAATAATGGAGTACTCAAACGTTACGGGATTCCTTTTCCTATTCATATGCATTAATTTACATTTATCTATATTCAGAGCCAGCTGCCATTCTTTACACCAATCACAAATTCTGTCCCAGTCATCTTGTAGCCTCCTACAGTCAGTCAACGACAACACCTTCCCGTACACCACAGCATCATCAGCAAGCAGCAGCACATTGCTATCCACCCTATCACAAAATCATTTATGTAGATAGAAAACAACAGCGGACCTACCACACTTCCCTGGGCACTCCAGATGATACCCTCACCTCCGATGAACACTCACAATCGAGTACAACGTACTGGGTTCTATTACTTAAGAAGTCTTCGAGCCACTCACATATTTGGGAACCAATCCCATGTGCTCGTAGCCGGCCAGAGTGGCCGAGCGGTTCTAGGCGCTACAGTCTGGAACCGCGCGACAGCTACAGTCGCAGGTTCGAATCCTGCCTCGGGCATGGATGTGTGTGATGTCCTTAGGTTAGTTAGGTTTAAGTAGTTCTAAGTTCTAGGGGACTGATGACCACAGCATTTAAGTCCCATAGTGCTCAGAGCCATTTGAACCATATGCTCGTACCTTAGTTAGGAGTCTGCAGTGGGTCACCGAGTCAAACGCTTTCCGGAAGTCAAGGAATATGGCATCCGCCTGATACTCTTCATCCATGGTTCGCAAGATATCACGTAAAAAAAGGGCGAGTTGCGTTTCGCAGGAGCGATGCTTTCTAAAGCCGTGCTGATGCATGGACAGCAACTTCTCTGTCTCAAGGAAATCTAGTGAAAGTTTGCAACTGAGGCAGTTGGTTTTTAAAATTAAAATTAATGTTTATACAGTTGCTGACAGGGCCACGAAATGTTGAAAATATTTAAATTATTTTTTTATCTTTTATTTAAACTGTAGTCATAAAACACGTCTAATATCCTCGTAAAAGTGATCCGTAGGTAAACCCTTACAACTATCTAGCCCCTTGAGGAGTGCCTGAAGGTCACAAAAACTTACTTGCAGACTATCTTGACAACGTTCACATTGACCTTATTGGAAGCTATTAGTATTCGCGTAAATAGACCAATGCATTAGAGAAACCCATCCTAAATTCGTATTATAAGCTTAGCTCACCGCCAGTTTTTTGACTCCTCAGACGAGACGCTGCAGTAAAGCGGCTCCTTTGTTTTCAATCACTCGCGGTCATAACTGCAGGGCTTGTCCGCGCAGCAAATGAGGCGTTAAGAAACTAAAGCTCTCGTAACGGGGCGCAGGCGGCGATACCGTCAAAGTGGTGTCCTGAGTACAGTGAGCGGGGTGGTGGTGGTGGTGGTGGTGGGGGTGGGTTTGAGTAGGGGTGCCACGGGCTGCGTCACTGCAGGCGCTGCTAAATGGCCTAGGAGGAGCAGTTGCAAGGAAACGTCCGATAAGAAGGCCCGCCAGCCAACTATTGGCCGCTGCCACTTCTGCCGGCCGGCGCGCTGTCGGCCTTTTCCTCAATTTCCGGCATAACGGAGAACAACGGAAGCCGAGTTTTCCGCTCGTCCGGTCGAGAGACAGTGGTATGCCAACCAACCCTCTGCCGTCTGAATGCAGATATCCAAATAAAAAGGAAAATACGAGCAAAATAAACAGGATTCACTAATTTTCAGACGTCTTCGGCGAAATTGGATCTCTTGAGAATTGCTGTGCAAAGTTTCTAGTTTGGTTTCGTTTTAATGAATTGTTTACGCACACTGGGAAACAGAATCTAAACATAACGAACTAATGAGTACATATTCCCCGAATGAGATCAAGTAGACAGGGAAGTAAAGATTGAATATAAATCGCCGGCCGGGGTGGCCGAGCGGTTCTGGGCGCTTCAGACTGGAACCGCGCGACCGCTACGGTCGCAGGTTCGAATCCTCCCTCGGGCATGGATGTGTGTGATGTCCTTATGTTAGTTAGGTTTAAGTAGTTCTACGTTCTAGGGGACTGATGACCTTCGATGTTAAGTCCCATAGTGCTCAGACCCATTTTTTGAATATAAATATAGATAATCGGGCCAAGTGGTTTACGATTTTTTTTATAGAGATTTACAAGTTTTGATTTGAGACATTCAGAAGTTATGTTTGTGAATCGTCCGATCCCAGTAACTAAAGAAGATATGTTTATGAGTCTGCAGATCCCAATCACTAATTTTAAATGGCTCTGAGCACTATGGGACTTAATATCTGAGGTCATGAGGCCCCTTGAACTTAGAACTATTTAAACCTAGCTAACCTAAGAACATCACACACATCCATGCTCGAGGCAGGATATGAATCTGTGACCGTAGTGGTAGCGCGGTTCTAGACTGAAGGGCCTAGAAACGCTCGGCCACACTGATCGGCAATAACTATGTGTAAAATAAAATAAAGTTAAACGACCAGCGGAAAACCCTCCTCCAAGAATTGACATGTTACAGACAAAAATGATCTTGACAGAAATAATGAATAAATCAAGAAAGATAAAATTATGGAGAGAGTACGAATATAACCGACACCTTTCAGTGTGTGCTCATTAGACTGTTCGTTCCATTTAATAGATGTTGCAAATCTTTCTCACTTTGACTGAGATTAGAAAAGTCATCAGCGAATACTAACTTGAATTTTAATTCCACTCCTAAGACGTTCTTTTCTTTCCTTTAGCCTCGCGGAGTGGCCGAGAGGTTTGAGGCACCATATCACGGATTGCGCGACCCTTCCTGTCGGATGTTTGAGTCCTTCCTCGGGCTTGGGGGTGTGTGTTGTTATTAGCAGAAGTTAGTTTAAGTAGTGTCTAAGTCTAGGGACCGATGACCTCAGCAGTTTAGTCTCTTACGAATCACGCACATTTGATTAGTATTGCCACTATCACTATTTCCGCGACGTGCAGATTTAACGGCAGAGGAAAAAGTGGCAACGTCCCTGACTTATATCAGTTCTTATTCGTGATCTTCGTTCTTAGTTTTCTGTTCATATTTTGTCCTCTTGTTACTTGTGTGTATCGTGTGCTGCCCATCTTCCCGTAATGCTGACCCCTATTTTCAGAGAATTTCGAACATCTTGCACCATTTTACGTTTTCGAGGCTTTTTTGTATCCCTACAAATATTGTGGAAGTGTTAACAGCAAGATATTCTTTACAACCTTTGACACTGTTGACACCGTTGAAGGTTTCAATCCCTCTCAAAAGATATCATGGTCTGCTACCCTGTCATCTCAATCCTTTGTAATGCAGTGAGACCACAACCTTCGTTCTGGTGTTCACAACCATTCCGCGAAATCTGAACGTGATCCGAATCATCAAGGGTGTGTGAGCTTTTTCAGTACTCCGGTTTCGCGCTATTCTGTGGCGTGATCACAGAGGAGTGCAACGTTCACATGCATCAATACAACGGCGAAGAGTCCCTCTAATCCCCTGCCACAGTTCAGCAGTGTCCTTCGTGGCGTCCGCCCACATCTATTTCAGAATTAAAAAAAAAAAAATGTAGCTTCTCAGAGAAAACCTGCAAAGTAGTAGTAAACAGGTAGGAAACTGGAAAAGAAGGTGCGTCAAGTCGTTGCCTAATTAAAGGCGCCTAGGACTACTGTGCAAGTTTTCTCTGTAAGTGCACCTTTTTAAAATTCTCATTTACTGTGGGTAGGTGTCACCGAGGGTTTGCTGGCCTGTTGGGTTTTTTGCCTTTTCATTCACGCAAGTGCCATTGTCGCACTTCTCAACGATCACGTCGCAGGAGGGAGTGAAACAGGAGCACTCAAAAAAGTGAAAGCATCCTTTCCTCCTTTGGGACACTTTCAAATTTCTGTCAGTGGTTTTGAACGGTCCCTAGTGGTTCCACCCTGTACGTCAGACACAAATTCGGGTTCCTCCACTCCAGAGGCGCACGATCGCATTCAGTGGGGTTGTTAACCCACAATGCCCTTAGAAAACGATTGAAGCGTCAGGGGAATGTGAACACTGTCGAAGACTGACAAGAACGTATTCCTGTCGCCCATCATACTGCAAACCACCGCTTTCAACTCTTAAGGAAAGGGGTGGTTTCATTTCGACCTTTAAGTCACCCCCCGAGACCTTTTCGTGTTGGTTCTGAGCGGCAGCGGGCCTGAAATGTTTTTAGCGGTCCCACATAAAAAAACTCATGATTGCAACGCTGCACGTCTTGGTTCTAACCCCATCGCATAGGCGTCAAAATTTGGGATGAAACGTCGGTAAGAGGGCCTGTGACGGCCTTCCCTCGCGTATCAAATGCACGATGGCATTGGGTAAGATTTTTACAGAGTTTGGTGCCAATGTGACATCATGAAACCACATTACACGTCACATGAACTTTTGATCTCTGGCCTTTTTTCCGCGTGTGTCAACGCCTTGCTGTTTGAAGAATCGCAGAGTACGAGGCTGAGGTCGCAGGGCGACACGCTTCTGCATCAGTACAGAGGAATGTTTTACGCACCCCTGAGCCAAATTTCATATTTGTGCTTTGCAGGGGCAGATAATTACGGGGTTCTACATCTACATCTACATCAATACTCCGCAAGCCACCTGACGGGGTGTGGCGGAGGGTACCTTGAGTACCTCTATCGGTTCTCCTTTCTATTCCAGTCTCGTATTGTTCGTGGAAAGAAGGAATGTCGGTATGCTTCTGTGTGGGCTCTAATCTCTCTGATTTTATCATCATGGTCTCTTCGCGAGATATACGTAGGAGGGAGCAATATACTGGTTGACTCTTCGGTGAAGGTATGTTCTCGAAACTTCAACAAACGCCCGTACAGAGCTACTGAGCGTCTCTCCTGCAGAGTCTTCCACTGGAGTGGAAGAAGTGGTCCTTTAATTCTGCTCCACACGGTAAGGGTCTGCTTCTTTATTTAGTTAACATATAGTTATGTTGTTCTTCAATACCCATTATGTTTAAGCTTACAACGTAACGCTAGGCATTTGGCATATCAAAATGTCTGGAGACAAACCGTAACAGATTCGATGCAACAACTAAGCAGGAAACAATGCCCACGAAAAATACTATTGCGCTTTGGAGTCTTGTTCTACCACATTACATGTACCGATTTCGATTCTGTCAGGGTAATTCCTCCGTGTTGTGTCGTTCCTTCTCTGTCTTACAGTGTATCTGATCTTATTATAATTTAAATTCTCCCGCCACGTTTGTCTGCCACCATGTGAGGACTAATGTCAGAAACTTCTGTAACAATTTCAATACGATTTTCACTATGTGACAGACTGATTCAAGGGGTACGTTTGCCTGTATTATTTGTTACTGCTACTTCAGATGTGTCTCATCATCGTAGCGTTTGGTGAACAATGATTTTCGAAGTACAAGTGTTCCAACACGAGGAAATTACATCTAACTCCAACAAGATCTGCAGAGGATCTGTCATCCGCAATTGACGCTAAGCGTAAACAAAAGTAATTCATTGCACTTGAAACAATGCAAATAGTTGTTACTCTTAGATGTCTAGGAGCAAACGTCAAGAACAACCTATGTCCCAACTGGAAAAGTACATCTATTAGTAGGAAAAGGACTCGAGAAACTAAAAGGCTTTATATTACCTATATGATACCTAGGGAAATACAAGTCGATGACGAATGGAGGGCTTCTAACACTCAAATGGCTCTAAGCACTATGGGACTTAGCATCTGTGGTCATCAGTCCCCTAGAACTTAGAAGTACTGAAACCTAAGTGACCTAAAGACATTACACACATCCATGTCCGAGGCAGGACTCCAACCTGCGACCGTAGCAGTCGCGCGGTTCCGAACTGAAGCGCCTAGAAACTCTCGCCCACCGAGGCCGGCCTCTAACATTCATTTCACGTTATTCTTCTGTACTTCTCTTCAGTGTGAGGACCTTACCAGACTGCGTTAATAGATGAAATACAGGAGATCTAACGAAGGACGACGAAATTTTTCCATTGGTTCGTCCAGAGTCGGCAACAACGTTGCAGAGATGATCATTTAACTTTGGTGGCAGATGTGCTCGCAAAGTTAGTAATGATCATCCAACAGTTCGAAGTCGAACCACATATCTTTAAAGCTTGGACTGCAGGTTCTCTGTAAGAAAAATGAGAAGGAGCGATCTGTGTGTGCTTCGACCGATTTTTTTTTTGGATTGTCCTGTTTCTACAGATAATTCCGTCATCTTCAGTTTTTTTTTTTTTTTTTTGACCAGACGCCATGTTACATTGCACGTTTATTACTCATTGCTTGCTATCATTCTAGTGGAGGGAATATTGCACGGTCCACATACGTTTGTCAAAAATAAAACGGAACAATACGTGCAACTAAAAAGTTGTAAAGATCTGAAGATGACACCGGCCAGTTGCACATTACTAAGATATTACAGCGAAATGTCGAATTAATTGCCATTAACTCCTGGAAACAAGAAGTGTTTGCCAAAGAACTTTTAAACCTAAGTTTGAAAAAGTGAGATTGCCGCTCACGTTTTTGTTCTGCTGTAAAAAAAATTGAGAATGGAAACAGACGGAACAGTGGGCACTGTTCTGCGAACACCAGAGAGGAAATTCAGGTTTAGAGTGGTTGTTAGAGCACCGTTTTAATAACTTTTTGATTAACGTAACGTTATTTAATCCCGTTGTTAGCCCTTTGGCAGTCGAAATGCTGCCAGCCGACCGAAACTTCATCCCCTGCCTACGGCCTTATCGGGTGTCAGTATCGGAGAGACCTGCGGTTAGTACTCCCTGCTGTTATTATCGGCTATCGAATGCTCATCAGGTGCTACGAGCCGGGATGTTATGCGTACTCGCTGTGAGGAATCCAGCCACACACCCGACATCGGCTTTCGGTGGGTCCTAACACTTTTGATGCTCTTTTGCTTTACAGAACTCCTGCTGCCATGAAAACCACATTATTGTACCTAAAAAAACGCCAATGCAGAAGGATATGGATACGCTTTACAGCATAGGGTAATGTGCATCACGTACAGTGAGGGACAGTTCGAAGACGATGTTGTATCACCGCATAAATTCACCTTCTCATTAGGAAGCGTCAGTGTAGCAGTGGTGCGTGGACAGTAAGCTTCCTGAATGAAAGATACTGCCCACAGTCCTGTCCTAAGAACTTTATCAAAGATTTCAATATCGACATGGTCTACGGCCAGCGTCTTTGATTAATAATCAAACCGTCTGGGGTTCCGGGTTCGAACCCCGCCATTGCTTGAATAAAAAGCATTAGAAATGGCGGCCGAAGACTTCCAGCATAAGAAGTCGCCTTCAGTCAGCCAACGACTTGTCAAAGAAGGTGGAGGAGAAGGCAGAGGTTCATGGTACTCTCGTGCCCTTGGGATGGGAAACAACTCTCAAAAGAGCAATAATGAGCAATGTTTAAAAGCATAAGACTGCAGAAGGCAATAGAAACAATTGCATTAAACACACGTAATGTGTATCCACAGAACATGTAGGGTATAATTCAAAGGGTATCACAATGATCTTCCCGTTGGCCAAAGATACCGGACTATCCCCCCCCCCCCCTGCCCCCTTAAGAGTTTCCGGGAGGACTGCCAAGGGGGCCATGAGAAAAATATTGAATAACCGACAAAAGGACAACGTGCCACGAGTCAGGGTGTGGAATGTCAGAAGTATGAACAAGGCTAATCTAGATATAGTGGGTGACAATGAAGTGAAAAGGACAGAAGACAAGAATGTCTGGTCAGGTGAATATACACTAATATCAACAATAGCAGAAAATTGTATACCTGGAGTAAGATTCGTTATGAATAGGAAGCGGGACAGAGAGTGAGTCATTGCGAACAGCTCAGTGAGATGGTTATTCTCATCAGAGTCGACAGCAAACCGACACCGCCAACGATAATTAAGGTATACATTCCGACGTGGCAAGCGGAGGCTGGAGAGACAGAAAAAGTGTATGAGGATATTGAATGGGTAGTTCAGTACGTAAAGGGAGATGAAAATCTGTCATGGGGGATTGGAATGCGGTTGTGGGGAAGAGAGCAGAAGAAAGGGTTACCGAAGTGTACAGGCTACAAACTAGGGACAGAGAGAAGAAAGGCTATTTCTGTAATAAATTTCAGTTAGTAATAGGCCGTGCGGGGTAGCCGCGCGGTCTTAGGCGTCTTGTCACGGTCCGGGCGGCTGGCCCCGTCGGGGGTTCGAGTCCTCCCTCGGGCAAGGATGCGTGTGTTGTCCTTAGCGTAATTTAGTTTAAGTTAGGTTATGTAGCGTGTAGGCTTAGGGACAGATGACCTCAGCAGATTGGTCCCTTAAGAATTCACATACATTTGAACATTTTTTTTAGCTAGTAATAGCATACCTGGAAAAGTCTGGGAGATACGGGAAGATTTCAGTTATGTTATCTCATGGTCAGACAGAGATTCTGAAATCAGATATTCGAGTGTATGCCGTACCCTGTAGCTGATCACAATTTAGTAGTGATGAAGAGTAGGCTGAAGTTTAAGATGCTAGTCAGGAAGTATCAACGCGCAAATAATTGTGATACGGAAGCAATGAGAAATGAGGAGACAAGCTTCAAGTTTTCTGAGGTTACAGATATAGCTATAATGAGCAGCTCAGTAGGCTGTTCAGTTGAATAGGAATATACGTTGTAACCTCCATACAGAATAAAAAAATTAAAAATATTATGAATAATATTCACATTTAGTGTAACCTCTCAACAGTAAAAGTTCCGAAACCTATCAATAATACAATGTGACTAATCTCTCAATAAAAAAATTGTCGCTCACTTATAACGTTTCAATAATGACTGTGAATTTAAACTAGTAAATTTTAGACGTCAGCAGTGCTGCGTCATGGCCCTGAAAGATCATTCTGAATAAAAAAAGAGAAAATTCTTACCTCAATTAGGTCGCCGGATAACGCATATATATCTGCTCCTATAAAAATTTTTCTGGCACAGCCGAGTGCAATGCTGGCCGATAGATTTGTCATGTATAAAAAGAACAACTGATTTTTCTTTGCAATAATCGGGATGACCATGGATTGGAGAAATTAGTAAATTCTTTAAATCGAGATGATTGATTGTCAAAAGTTACTTTTTTATAAGAAAGATTATTATTAAGAGATTCTTTAGACACATTTACATGGGACTTGATATAACAATACTACATATGCGTGAGGCTGCTTTTACCTTACATTATATCGCTCAGGCTCCGCCATCGCTCCCCACGACCGGCCCAGCCAACTCCATACACCAGACTGCTCGCTAGCAACTACTTACTGCTACAAACACACAGTTCCTACACCGAGCGAGGTGGCGCAGTGGTTAGACACTGGACTCGCATTCGGGAGGACGACGGTTCAATCCCGCGTCCGGCCATCCTGATTTAGGTTTTCCGTGATTTCCCTAAATCACTCTAGGCAAATGCCGGGATGGTTCCTCTGAAAGGGCACGGCCGACTTCCTTCCCCATCCTTTCCTACTCCGATGAGACCGATGACCACGCTGTCTGGTCTCCTTCCCCAAAAAAACAACAACAACAACACAGTTCCTACTGCAGTCAACACTGCTCTTTGGTCTCAGATTCTCTTATATCTTACATATCGCAGGCAGCGCGTGAGCAATCCATCAAAATTACATCTGCTCGAATGCGCTAACAACAAATTCCTTAATCATGGACCTCTTACAACCTCTCTAAAAAGGGCACTCACAGGTGATTTAAAGAAAGATACAATTAAAAAGAAGGTAACCGGTAAGTGGGAAGAACCCCTGGGTGACAGGAGATATACTTCATTACATCGAAGAAAAATGAAAGTACAAAAATAATCAGAAATTTCGGGATTACGGAAACACAAGTCACTTCAGAATGAAATAAATGGGAAGTGAAGGGAAAATAAGGTGAAATGGCTGCATGAACAATGGGTAAAAATCGAAAAATGTGATTGTCGGAAGGACTGACTCAGCATATAGAAAAGTCAAAAGAACATACCGTGAACTCAAAAGCACCGGCGGTAGCATTAAGAGTGCATTGGGAATTGCATTGTTACGTGCAGAGTAGAGAGCGGATAGGTGGAAAGAATATACTCGAGGCTGCTATGAAGGATAAGGCTTCTCTGATGACTTTATAGAAGAATAAATAGGCACCAACAAGAAAGAAACACGGGATCCAGTATTGGAACAAAAATTTAAAAGAGCTTTCGAAGAATTACGATCAAATAAGGCAGAAGCGGTACATTACATTCTATCGGAATTTTTAAAAGCACTGGTGGGAATGGCAATAAAATGGTTATTCACGTCTGTGTGTAGAATGTACGAGATGGCGACGTACAGCAGATGTTCAGAAAAACGTCATTCATTCAATTCCAAAGGTCGCAAGATCTCACAAATGCGAGGTTTAACATAAAATCAGCTTAACAGGTCATGCTTCCAAGTTGCTGACAAGAATAATATAGAAAAAAATGACAAATAAAATTGAAGATATGTTAGATGACGATCAGTTTGGATTCAGGATAGGTAAAGGCAGCTGTGAGACGATTCTGATGATTCGGTTGATAATGGATTCAAGATTAAAGAAAAATCGAAATGTTCTAAAAAAGGGAAATATGGGTAAGCTGTAGGGAAAACTCCTCCCAAAAAGGCCATGAAAACCCAACGGTACCGTCCGGTCGCTGTTTCATCCTCAGCCCACAGGCGTCACTAGATGTGGATATGGACGGGTATGTGGTCAGAACACCGCTCTCCCGGCCGTAGGTCAGTTTATAAGACCGGAGCCGCTACTTCTCAATCAAGTAGCTCCTCAGTTTGCCTCACAAGGGCTGAGTGCACCCTGCTTACCAACAGAACTCTGCAGACCGGATGGTCACCCATCCAAGTGCTAGCCCAGCCCGACGGGAATTGGTATTACCTCTGTGGCAAGACCGTTGGCTTAAGCTGTAGGGAAAGAAGTTTAATGTAAAACTTCCTTGCAGATTAAAACTGTGTGACCGACCGGGACTAGAACTCGGGACCTTTGCCTTTCACCTTTTGCCAGCGCACACTCCGCTGCAGAGTGAAAATCTCATTCTGGAAACATCCCTCAGGCTGTGGCTAAGCCATGTCTCCGCAGTATCCTTTCATTCAGGAGTGCTACTTCTGCAAGGTTCGCAGGAGAGCTTCAGTAAAATTTGGAAGGTAGGAGACGAGATACTGGCAGAAGTAAAGCTGTGAAGATCGGTCGTGAGTCGTGCTTCGGTAGCTCAGCTGGTAGAGCACTTGCCCGCAAAGGGCAAAGATCCCGAGTTCGAGTCTTGGTCGGGCACACAGTTTTAATCGGCCAGGAAGTTTCATATCAGCGCACACTCCGCTGCAGAGTGAAAATCTCATTCTGGAAGTTTAATATACAATACGTCCAAGAGCCAAGAAGGGAAAATAGGAGCGGAAGACAACAACGAATTGCTCGGATTGGAAAGAGCTTAGGACAGGAATGTAGACTTTCGGTCCTACTATTCAGCCTATACATCGAAGAAACAATGATGGAAACGTTCAAGAGTGCAATTAATATTCAAGTCCATAGGATATGGTTCAAATGGCTCTGAGCACTATGCGACTCAACTGCTGAGGTCATTACTCCCCTAGAACTTAGAACTAGTTAAACCTAACTAACCTAAGGACATCACACACATCCATGCCCGAGGCAGGATTCGAACCTGCGACCGTAGCGGTCTCGCGGTTCCAGACTGCAGCGCCAGAACCGCGCGGCCACTTCGGCCGGCAAGTCCATAGGATATCTGTGTTCATATATGCTATAGGTATTACTTGTCCTCAGAAGAAGAATTATATGTTCTGCTGAACGGAATGAACAGCCTAACGAGTACAGATTGAGAGTAAATGGAAGAAAGACGAATGTAATAAGAAGTAGCAGAAATGAGAATAGCGAGAGACTTAACATCAAGATTTGCGATCACGAAGTACAGCAAGTTAAGGAATTGTGCTACCTGGGCAGAAAAATATTACATGACAGACAGAGAAAGGCGGAAATAAAAAGCACACTAGCACTGCCAAAAGGGAATTCCTAGCCAAGCGAAGTCTACTAGTGTCAAACATATTTGAGGAAGAAAGTTCTGAGAATGTACGTTTGGAGCACAGCACTGTGTGGTAATGAAACATCGATTTATTGAAACTGGAAAAGAAGAGAATCTTTATACTCATGAAGTAATAAGTGTTATCGACAGGGGATGTCAAACTGATTACATATTTTTAGATTTCCAGAAGGCTTTCGACACCGTTCGTCACAAGCGTCTTCTAATCAAACTGCGTGGCTACGGAGTAGCTCCTCAGTTGTGCGACTGGATTCGTTATTTACTGTCAGAAAGGAACGGAAAGTCATCTAGTAAAACAGAAGTAATATCCGGCGTTCCCCAAAGAAGTGTTATAGGCTCTCTATTGTTCCTGATCTATATTAACGACATAGGAGACAATTTGAGTAGCCGTCTTAGATTGTTTGCAGATGATGCTGCCATTTACACTTATAAGGTGCAACAGGTCTACTAAAGAGACTGCTTACACCACGCTTGTCAGCCCTATTCTGGAGTATTGCTGCACTGTGGGGGATCCGCATCAAGTGTGACTGACGGATGACATCGAAAAAGTACAAAGAAGGGCAGCTCGTTTTGTATTATCGGGAAATAGGGGAGATAGTGTCACAGACATGATACGTGAATTGGAGTGGCAATCAGAAAAACAAGGGCGGTTTTCGTTGCGACGAGATCCTCTCATGAAATTTCAATCAACAGTTTTTTCCTCCGATTGCGGAAGCATTCTGTTGGCACCTACCTACATAGTGAGAAATGATCATCACGATAAAATAAGAAAAATCAGGGCTCGCACAGAAAAATTTAAATGCTCGTTTTTCCCACGTGCCTCTCGAGAGTGGAACGGTAGAGACAACTTGAAGGTGGTTCATTGAACCCTTTGCCAGGCACTTTATTGTGAATAGCAGAGTAATCACGTAGATGTAGATGTAGAAGCATTTGAGATGTGTTACTACAGAAGAATGTTGAAAAGTAGGTGGACTTGTAAGTAATAAGGAGGGTCTTCGGGTACTCGGTGAGGAAAAGAATGTAATGTAAACATCGAGAAGAAGAAATGACAGAGTGGTATAGTTCATCTGTTACATCATGCAATAACTTCCATGGTACTACAGAGAACCGCAGAGGGTAATGACGGTGGACGAAGACAGAGATTGGAATACATCCAGCAAATAAATGAACACGTAAGTTACAAGTGCTATTCTGAGACGAAGAGGTTGGCAGAGGAGGGGAATTCGTGGCGAGCTACATCAAAAAAATTAGAAAGCGACCCAAAAGATGCTCTCATATACATCACTTATCATAAATGCAATATTTACAGAAGACGTCCAACGAGAGAATGTGTATAATGACAAGAAGAAAACTATGAACTGAATGAATTGTCTTTAATTTCAGATATCAGAGGAGTTATCAGAACTATTATGCAGTTCTCTAACGTACATAATCGAACGACAAGAATTTATAGTTATGATGACTAGCACTACATTCGAGAGTCCTTACAAATTTTATGAAACTGAACAACTTATTGTACAGTTCAAAATTGAGACAGATACTGTAAGTTACCTGTTTTGATATGTACCAAACCTCTATCGAACTGATATCCAAGAGGTTTCACAGATGCGATACGCAATATACTGCCAGAGAAATGAATATATATTGTGCGTAACACACTTACTGTATCATTGCTTCTGGCTAGAATGAAAACAAACCACGCTTAATTTGAATAGAGGAAAAGAAGTACAGAAGATTTACTCCAGTGCAGAAAAGTTCACTGCTTGTGATGCAAACTGACAGTGACGGAGAATGGCAGATATATAATTCTGAGGCAGAGAAGCGTGATCTAGAATGAATAATTCGAAAACGGGAAGCTAAAATAAAATTTAAAAAGGTCGGTTGACAATGACAAAAAACAAACAAACACCATTTAGTAATAAATTTATCTTACAGCAAGAACATAGCACTACATACACAATACTTTTTCCAAATACCTTTCCCAAGCTTCACGCAAACCAGACACAGATACATAGTATCTGTTCAAACAATCCCGATGTTTTTCCCGTGGTATCACAGGCAGCGGTATTCTTTCATGAGACCATCTTCGGTCTCAAAAGATATCTACCACATCTCACACATTTCAGCCGATCCCACGAGAATAATTCAGCTGTGGTCTCGTCAGGAGATCAAGCGAACGATGAGACACGACTTCTTGGTCCTATGAACCAATCACAGAACGTCTGACGCAGATGATCAAGACCACGACATCGCTTTCTTTGGGACCGAACTATACTTAATTTGTTCGAACAAGTATGACAGAGCTTATTCCGATACTGTCTTTCCAGGATAGAAATTCGAGGTTACCGCTTTGAATGTCACTTGTGATTTTAGCACTTTAGGGTAGCAGTGTAGACGTATTAAATATGAAATAACCATTGAAAATCATCATCAAGAGACTACCTGGTAAAGCGATTTTGTAATTTTGTTTTATTTTTATTTAACTGACAACTCTGGCTGCCGCACTGATCAGCAGTGAAGGAAATTCAGAATATGTATGTCTTCTACATCTACACCGTTACTCCGCAAACCACCTTACGGTGCGTGGCGGAGGGTAACCGTGCCACTACTAGTCATTTCGTGATTGTTTTCTATTTTCCGTCGTTCCTTGATGTTATTGTTGTGCTCTTCAGTCCTGAGACTGGTTTTATGTAGCTCTCCATGCTACGCTATCCTGTGCAAGCTTCTTCATGTCCCAGTGCTTATTGCAACCTACATCCTTCTGAATCTGCTTAGTGTATTCATCTCTTAGTCTCCCTCTACGATTTTTACCGTGCACGCTGCCCTCCAATGCTAAATTTGTGATCCCTTGATGCTTCAGAATATGTCCTACCAACCGGTCCCTTCTTCTTGTCGAGTTGTGCCATAAACACCTCTTCTCTCCAATTCTATTCAATACCTCCTCCCTAGTTACGTGGTCTACCCATCTAATCTTCAGCATTCTTCTGTAGCACCACATTTTGAATGCTTCTCTTCTCTTCTTGTCTATACTATTTATCGTCCATGTTTCACTTCCATACATGGCTACACTCCATACAAATGCTTTCAGAAACGGCTTCCTGACGCTTAAATCTATACTCGATGTTAACAAATTTCTCTTCTTCAGAAACGCTTTCCTTGCTATTGCCAGTCTAAATTTTATATCCTCTCTACTTCGACCATCATCAGTTATCTTGCTCCCCAAATAGCAAAACTTCTTTACTACTTTAAGTGTCTCATTTCCTAATGTAATTCCCTCAGCATCACCCGACGTAATTCGACTACATTCCATTATCCTCGTTTTGCTTTTGTTGATGTTCATCTTATATCCACCTTTCAAGAAACTGTCCATTCCGTTCAACTGCTCTTCCAAGTCCTTCGCTGTCTATGATAGAATTACAATGTCATCGGCGAACCTCAAAGTTTTCATTTCTTCTCCATGGATTTTAATACCTACTCCGAACTTTTCTTTTGTTTCCTTTACTGCTTGCTCAATATACAGATTGAATAGCATCGGGGAGAGGCTACAACCCTGTATCACTCCCTTCCCAACCACTGCTTCCCTTTCATGCCCCTCGACTCTTATAACTGCCATCTGGTTTCTGTACAAACTGTAAACCGTCTTTCGCTCCCTGTATTTTACCCCTGCCACCTTTAGAATTTGAAAGAGAGTATTCCAGTCAACATTGTCATAAGCTTTCTCTAAATCTACAAATGCTACAAACGTAGGTTTGCCTTTCCTTACTCTTTCTTCTAAGATAAGTCGTAAGGTCAGTATTGCCTCACGTGTTCCAACATCTCTACGGAATCAAAACTGATCTGTGTGTTGGACGTAACAGCTACCATCAAATGCCGATTTTCTAAATTTTCTCAACAGAGTTCCTCGAAAAGAGCGTTCCTTCCCACCAGAGTTTCCCATTTGACTTCCTGAAGCATCTCCGGACACTTGCGTGTTGTTCGAACCTACCAGTTACAATTATAGCAACCCTTCTCTGAATTACTTCGATGTCTTCCTTTAAACCTAGCAGGTACGGGTCCCAAACACTCTCGAAGTATTCAAGAATAGGACGCACTAGCGTTCCTTATGCCGTCTCCTTTACAGATGAATCACACTTTCCTAGACTTCTCCCAATAAACCGAAACCGACCGTTCGTCTTTCATACCACAATCCTCACATGCTCACTTATTTTCATATCTCTTTGCAACGTTACGGCCAGATATTTAAACGACGTGGCTTTGTCCAGCAGGACACTACTAACTTTGTATCCAAACATTACGGGTTTGTTTCTTCTGCTCATCCGCATTAACTTACATTTCTCTGCTTTTAGAGCTAGCTGCCTTTCATCACACCAACTGGAAATTATGTCTAAGTCATCTTGTATTCTCCTCCATTCACTCAATTTTGGCACTTTGCGCACACCACAGCATCATCAGCAAACAATCGCAGATTGCTGCCCACCGTGCCCGCCAAAATCAATTATGTTTTTACAGAATAATAGTGGTCCTATCACACGTCCCTGGGGCTCTCCAGGCGATTCCTTGCATCCCTTGTCTTGCTTCTGAGTTCACAGTTCGGTACTGCCTGCTGTCACGATGCAATATTTCGAATTTACCCATTATCCCGTCTGTTGGCTGCATCTCTTTGACTGGCGTCTCTTAGTTCTGTAATACGTACTACGTTCATCGGAACACAAAGTTAATTAACTAAATGTGCCTTCTGTTGCAACAGCCTTCAGATCTTCGGGGTCCTTGTTATTGAGCGTGACAGCACCTATTTAACTTTCGAATCAAAGGACGTTGAAATCCATACCGCATAACAGAACTGTCATCAACACAGCTCTATTTCTGTTGGTTGTGAAGAAGCTATTATTACTGATATGTAAATAAGAGTCTGCAGTTAAACTACGTACAGTGACTTGTACACTCTTGTTACTTTTAACCTTTTATTGGTGTCAGTTACTGTGTGGCATCGCCCACCTTAACTATTGCGATGTAGAATGATATCGATGGATCTCACATTACAGTGTTATCCCAGCACTTAGACAATGCCAATACACATTTACTAGTCGAAAGAGGTACTCAGATTGCTTCTTTGGCGGTATTACAATAGACTGCTAAACTGCCTACAAATAAAGAAAAATATATGTCAGAGTGGACTTCAAATAAGATCAAACAGATGTTTGTACACCACCAATTCAAGGGGACGGCGGAAGAAACTGCTAATCAAGGAGAACGTAGTTTTTCGTTACTGCGTTTTTCGTATTTTGTTAGACCTGTAACTTATAAATCACAATGGACTTATTTGTAACTTTTACCAAGAATTGTTACTCTATTTATTTAACTATGTAGGTAGCTGGGAAATGGGTAAAATTTATTAAGTTCCAGGAAATGATTTACTTGTAACATTGGTCCTGCTATTGCTAGATGTAACTACCTTCATAAGAAAGTACCTGGAAGAGTTTTGTAAGCAAATATCTGACTTTTACTATCTTACACCAGAGATTAGTATACCAGGAATAGTGGTCATACAGAAGAAAGAAAATTAGCACAGTATATTCACAAAGAAATAGTGTCATTTGCCATGGAGTGACGAAATTAATACACCAAGTGCTTCATAATTTTTTATTTTAGCGTTCTTTTGCATTGATAAACGGAATACCAGAGAATCAGAACTTCTCATGTGAATAAACCACAACACAACTCAGGAAAAGGTATGTGTTTTTCTGTTAAGTGTAGTCACAACACTAATAAAGCAATTTTGGTATTCTTTTCTTCATTATTCACTTGAAGGTGTCAAAATAGCGAAGATTATTTGAGGTGTATAGTAAATACGTTTTGTTTCAGTTGATAGGATGTGGTCCATCATGTATCGTTCCTAAACCTAATGTGGTACAAATGGCCTCACCACCTCTTCTTCGTAATTATACCTCGAAACATTGGGCATTCGTCTGATGTCTGACTTTCTTTAAAAATGCTATGTCTAAGCCATTTGCGGTTAGACTGCTGGTAACAAAATTTCAAGGCACACTTGCGCGGTTTTCAGCATTTGCTGCATTTCCTGATTCGTAAAAACTGGTCACTGTTGTCATTCACAGCCTCACCAACATCCATCTTCTTGTGTGTATTGTGTATTAAACCGGGGACCTAGGAACGACGGAGAGGCTTCGTCCCGCCGTAGCCCTCAGAGGTTCACAGCCCCACAACACGCCACAGCAGTTCACCCACCCCACCGCCGCCTCACACCGATCCCAGAGTTACTGTCCGGTTCGGCCCCTAGTGGACCCCGGTGGGAATGACTCATGCCAGACGAGTGTAACACCAAATGTTTGTGTGGGAGAGTAAATGTGGTGTACGCGTACGTGGAAATGGTGGTTGTGCAGAAATCGCCGACACATTGTAACTGAGGCGGATTAAGGGGAATCAGCCTGAATTCACCGAGGCAAATGAAAAACCGCCTTAAAAACTATCCACAGGCTGGCCAGCACACCAGATCCTGACACTAATCCACCGCTCAGGAAGCAGAGGGTCAGACCGCGCGACTAACCGTGCGGGCTATCCATCTTCTTACTTGGTTACAACATTTCTACGTCAGTGCCATGTTGACATTGTGACATGGGACTCTTTCCATCCAAAGATAAGAACATAAATGTGGTTAAATGGCTCTGAGCACTATGGGACTTAACATCTAAGGTCATCATTCCCCTAGAACTTAGAACTACTTAAACCTAACTATCCTAAGGACATCACACACATCCATGCCCGAGGCAGGATTCGAACCTGCGACCGATGCGATCGCGCGGTTCCAAACTGAATCACCTAGAACATAAATACGGTGACGCAAAACAATGTACATATTTGAGAAATGCTGTCTAGCAGTTCAAATGGAACCACATTTTGCAATTATTTAGTGCAGTTAAAACCACGACAAACAGGGTGATAAATTCTTATTAAATCAAGGACTGGCATTTTATTCCGCCTAACCTCTTCAATTGCTCTTTGTCACTATCGGTATTGCATTTCGCAGTATGTGTATGATAGTGTTTCCTTGTCCCTTATAGATTGAATAAAGGCGACTTTCGAGGCGCAGTATTCTGTATTGTTATAGTTTCCTAAAAAAAATTTATCCTGTCTTTCGAGCACAATACAGCAAAAAATGTTTGAGAAAATGAAAAGTTTTACTTGAAAATCTTAACGAGGAACAGAGATTAGGGCCCAAGATTTTCTGGACAGAGCCGCTCCTTGTAAGGGACGTAACGGAAAAGGATAACGATCCAGTTGACTATTTGTGCCAAAAACACCAGTTTCCATTAACAAACTCCGTCCACGGATCAAAGCCAACATTTCACAAGTGTGACTTGTTTGTTAATGAAAGTGTTATTTCAGTTCAAGCAAGCAAATAGGATATGTATCTATCCTAACCATCTGAGAATGTCAACAGTGAACGCAATCTGTATTGTAATCGATAATAACGTAGAGGGTGGTCTCTGCCCCTAATTGATTAGTACAGTATTTGATGAGCGAGCCAGTGGCAGACGACAATGGTACCACAAAGTACACTGGTCCTTACGGACGAAAGTAACTTCCGATGATGTGTCACTGCCAACAAACACAGATTGTCGAAACTTGGACCATACATACAAAGATCTACTACAGTATACTACAGAACGTAACTGAAAGTTATACTCAACGAGATAAACAGAAATGGTGCTTTTATTCAAAGACATTAGTTACACTGTTCACCGCCTTTCCTGATGCTCTCCTGGAGATCGAAAAATGCTGGACGTGGGTCATGATCAACACAGACGGCAGTGTATGCCCTGCAGTGTAAGCTCCCACTTTGGCCACATAGTTGGTAAGGAATTCTTGCCGTAGGGCGCTCCATTCCTCCACCATCGCGATTGACAACTGTTGGATGGCCCTTGCCAAATGTGATCGTGCTGCAACGTGGCTCCCCATCGGGTCCCTTATGGGCTTGATGGGATTAAAGTCGGGGTTAAAGAGGAGATCAGTCTATTCATAGAGTATCAACATTCCCAGGGCTCCCCTACCTGCGCTGTTCGATGCGACAGTGTATTTTCACAAATAAAAAAGAGATGGAGGGCCAAATGCACTCCTGAAAAGACACACATGGAGGGGGAGTACAGTGTCATAATAACTCTGACCGGTAACTATACGGTGCTCACGCACTTGGAGGGTACTATGTGACTGCAACATTTGCCTTAGGGTTCCATGGCACCTGTACCACCAAAACGATATTGTTCGATAGTGTTCCTGGATGCGTTCTGTTTCCGCAAATAGCGAGAGATGGGAACATGCACGTAGCTTTAATTAAAGACTTAGGAAATTATTTTGTAGGGACCGATGGAGGTGGTCAAAGGCGAACAAGGGCATATAAGATTTCTCCCACTCTCACTGCATTTGAAATGTTTCCTTAGCGGTCAAAAATTTAATCAAGACCTGAGCATTTAATTTTGCTGGGGATGGAGAAGTAACAAGGAGACTGAGCAAAGACCGAGAGCAGTGACAATCTGACCAGTATCAGTATCATTTCCTTCTTTCGGTCTTTTTATACATTTAGCAACATTTGCACATCGAAATTTATCACATTTGTAACACCAGTATCGATTGTAAGTAGTTAATACAATGCAATTATGGGTATGTAAATATGAAGTAGTTGTTCTTTACTGATCAAGTTCATTGAGATGTGAAAGGAAAGTTGCTATGTGTAATATATACAGGGTGGCCAATTGATCGTGACCGTGCCAAATAACTCACGAAATAAGCGTCAAACGAAAAAACTACAAAGCACGAAACTTGTCTAGCTGGAAGGGGGATACCAGATGGCGCTATGGTTTGCCCGTTAGATGGCGCTGCCATAGGTCAAATGGATATCAACGGCGTATTTTTAAATAGGAACCCCCATTTTTTTTACATATTCGCGTAGTACGTACAGAAATACGAATGTTTTAGTCGGACCACTTTTTTCGCTTTGTGACAGATGGCACTATAATAGTCACAAACGTATAGCTCACAGTTTTAGACGAACAGTTGGTAACAGGTAATTTTTTTAAATTAAAATACAGAACGTAGGTACGTTTGAACATTTTATTTCAGTTGTTCCAATGTGATACATGTACCTTTGTGAACTTATCATTTCTGAGAACGCATGCTGTTACAGCATGATTACCTGTAAATACGACATTGATGCAATACATACTCAAATTGATGTCCTTCAACCTCAAGGCATTTTGCAATACGTGTAACGACATTCCTCTCAACAGCGAGTAGTTCGCCTTCCGTATAATGTTCGCACATGCATTGACAATGCTTGACGCATGTTTTTAGGCGTTGTCGGTGGATCACGATAGCAAATATCCTTCAACTTTCCCCACAGAAACAAATCAGGGGACGTCAGATCCGCGTCAACGTGCGGGCCACGGTATGGTGCTTCGACGACCAATCCACCTGTCATGAAATATGCCATTCAATACCGCTTCAATCGCACGCGAGCTATGTGCCGGACACCCATCATGTTGGAAGTACATCGCCATTATGTCATGCAGTGAAACATCTTGCAATAACATCGGTAGAACATTATGTAGGAAATCAGCATACATTGCACCATTTAGATTGCCATCGATAAAATGGGGGCCAATTATCCTTCCTCCCATAATGCCGCACCATACATTAACCCGCCAAGGTCGCTGATGTTTCACTTGTCGCAGCCATTGTGGATTTTCCGTTGCCCAATAGTGCATATTACGCCGGTTTGCGTAACCGCTGTTGGTATATGACGCTTCGTCGCTAAATAGAACGCGTGCAAAAAATCTGTCATCGTCCTGTAATTTCTCTTGTGCCCAGTGAAAGAACTGTACACGACGTTGAAAGTCATCGACATGCAATTCCTGGTGCATAGAAATATGGTACGGGTACAATCGATGTTGATGTAGCATTCCCAACACCGACGTTTTTGAGATTCCCGATTCTCGCGCAATTTGTCTGCTACTGATGTGCGGATTAGCCGCGACAGCAGCTAAAACACCTACTTGGGCATCATCATTTGTTGAAGGTCGTGGTTGACGTTTCACACGTGGCTGAACACTTCCTGTTTCCTTAAATAACGTAACTATCCTGCGAACTTGGATGATGTCGTCCAGGATACCGAGCAGCATACATAGCACACCCCCGTTGGGCAGTTTGATCACAATAGCCATACATCAACACGATATCGACCTTCTACACAATTGGTAAACGGTCCATTTTAACAGGGGTAGTATTTCACGAAGCAAATACCGTTCAACTGACGGAATGATACATTATATCGCGTACTTATACGTTTGTGACTATTACAGAGCGATTATCACAGTGACTATCACAAAGCGAAAAAAGTGGTTCAACTAAAACACTCATATTTCTTTACGTACTACACGAATATGCAATAAAAATGGGGTTTCCTATTTGAAAAAACGCAGTTGATATCCGTTTGACCTATGGCAGCGCCATCTAGCGGGCCAAGCATAGCGCCATCTGGATTCCCCCTTCAAGCTAGACGAGATTCGTTCTTGGTAGTTTTTTCGTTTGCTTATTTTGTGAGATATTTTGCCCCGTCACTATCAATGGACCACCCTGTGTAGTATAAGAACCTAAAAGATGTGTAAAAGTAATGCAATTTTGTAAATTATGCCTGGTTATAATAGAGAATATTTAATTTGAATACTTGTTCATACTTAGGGAAATTGTATGATGTAACTTAAAAGACGTAGGGAGCCCTCTCCGCTACGGAAGGGGTTTGGCGAGTGGGAAAAGATGGATTTGGCGGTCAAACTGGGCGGCAAGGGAGAGAGAGTACATTACGCAGTCAGTGGTTAGTCGTTGTACTGTCAACAACGCAGGTGCGAAGTGAGGCATTTCGAAGCCAATTGATGTTGAAATATCCTCAGATATGGTTTTCGCTGTCGTATGGTGCTCTTGTTATCTTGGAATGGCTCTGAAATGAAGGAAATACGTCGCCAAGAAGAATTTATAAAGAGTATTCAACTTTAAGAGCATGGAACCACTTAGCCGCCACGTGCTTGCCACCACTATTGCGCCACTGCTCCACCTACTGCAGGAGTTCAGATATCTATCAAAATATGGACCAATATATTGATGTGAGTGTTTCTCTATGATAAGAAATTCGTCTTTGAACTTTGAAACTGTCCTGTTCATGAAACCAAGCAGAGTCCTATCCTAAACGTAATAAAGACCGAGTGTCCTGTTTGTGAAGAACCACTAACGTGTTTCTATTTGAATGTGCCTATGTTTGAATGTTAAAGCATATAAATGTCGCCAGTAAAATTACTTGTTTCACAGGTAAAGAGAAAGGCACATAATCTGGAACTTATAGAAACTTTATTTTGCTTTGAATTGTTTGTACTTTGAATGTGACAAAGTTTTAGTGCTACAGTAACGAACGAGGCACACAATTTTGAACCTACCTGGCATTTAACTTTACTTTGAGCTTATTTCTGAAGTTAATTAAGAATATTTTTGGTGAAAATTGCTATAAAGCATTGAAAGATAAATAATTTCAAATGGGATTGGAAATCAGTAATAGCGTGATGTAAATTGTTTATGAAATGTGTGCATAGTCTGCTTCTAAAGGAAGTTACTGTGTGTGGGTCCCCACTATATTCTTTTCTATAATGAGAAAGTTGAACTAAAGATTGTTTTGCTAAAGAAATCTCAAATATTTCTATAAATGAGAGAGGGTAAAAAAGTCTTTGTACAGTGTTATTTATCTGCAATTGTGGTGTGTGTGTGTTAGTTAAAGCAGGACTCTTGTCATACTTCATTTAGTCTCGTGAGGTCATTGATAGCCTTTTGGTGCTGAGTTGGTAAACGGTTGAGGTAGTGATTATTATCAGTAGGAGTAAAGTGCTAATTATCTTTCTGTGATTGCCAGTTTATGCAAATGATAACTACTGCTTACCATGTGTCAGTTAGTCTGGTACTTGTGTGTGTTCATTGCCCTTCACCAAGAGAGAAAGAATGAAACGCCCTTTTGCTAAATTATATTTAAATTCTTTGAGCGTAATGTTTCAAATTGTGGTGTATAATGAGGCTGGCGACCGTGTAGTATTTCATTTACGTGAATTTTACTACTTTCATTACTTACAAAATTAAAGTCTTTCAGTGTTCTACTAATTGCCATAGTAAGGAAATTCATGCTCGATACCCTCTTGTCCATTAGGTTAACTCACGGTCAAACTTAAAATTCCTCCCAGAGGGTAACACTTATTGTGCGTTAACGTAATATTTGGCACAACGTACGTAAATAGGTGTTATAAACTGTTGTAGTTATCGTTAATAATTTAGAAAATATAATAGAAAGTGAAATCACTGTTCATTACCCAGTTTCAACCTTACCATACTACATTTCACAGCCGCACCCGTCAGTGTCTTTACAGTACTTTTCTCATTAAGGTTATTGTTATTCTGCAAAATATCAGATGAAATTTAGATCCAATGTCCTTTCAAGGAAATACTTTCTGATGGTCCCGGTAGTGGATTCCAAGGGGTTGGTGGCTTCTGAAACAGAGAGCAAAATAATGAGATGCAGACGTACTAACAGCAATTCCAAGAGGGCAAAATCCACTACGAGTCCGTGAGATAGGCCCGTTCAGTATCCAAGCAATAACAACAAAGTCTGGATGACACGGTTCGACTAGACAGGCAGAACGAAACCAACATACAGATGCCGGTGGGCTGACTTCTGCAGTTAGCTCCATTGTAATGCTGGTCGCGCTGGCTGAAAAGTGTGTATCTTGGAGCTGGTGAAGATTAACTGTTCAGTCGGTTGGGTTACTACTAAATTCTAGAAGTGACCTGTCGCAGGCGTGTGTCACATTTCCGACATGTTTCGGTTACACTGAGGTGGCAAAAGCCATGGGATACCACCTATTACCGTCCCGTACCTTCTATTTCCCGGCGTAGATCAGTCGTTGGGAACCCCTGCAGGAATATTGAGAAATTCTGCGTCTATAGCAGTCCATAATAGCGAAAATGTTGCTGGTACACAAACTGACCCCTCGGCTACGTTCCCATAAATGTTCGGATAGATTCGTGTGAGGCTATCTTGATGGTCTACTCATTCTCTTGAGCTGTCCCTAACGTCCTTCAAACCAGCAGCAAACAAATTTTGCCCGCTACCATCACGAATTGTCATCCATAAAGACTCAATCGTTGTTTGGGATATGAAGTCCATGAATGGCTCCAACAGCCCGCAAATAGCCGAAGCTAACGATTTCCAGCCAATGATCGGTTCACTCGGACGAGAGAACATAGTCTGCGGTCCAGTTCATAGCTTAGTGGGATCTGCGCCCCGTGCGAACCCCACCATCAGCTCCTACCAACTGAAATCAGAACTTATCTGATCAGTCCACGGTTTCCCAGTCGTCTAGGGCCCAACCGATATGGCCACGACCCCTGGAGAGGCGCAGCAGGCGATGTCGTCTTGTTAATAAAGGCGGTCGACGACTACCATAGCCTATTAACGCCAGATTTCGCCGTACTGTGCTAACGTATACGTTCGTCGTGGGTCTTACATCGATTTCACTCAGTGGTGCTTGTTTGTTAGCACTGACAGTTTAACGCCGCTGCTCTCGATTGGTAAGTGAAGGCCGCGGGCCACTGTGTTGCGCGCAATGAGAGATAATGCCTGGAATTTGGTATTGTGGGAACACTCTACTCACTATCGATCTCTGAATACTGAACTCCCTAACGATTTACAAAATGGAATGTCCCATGCTTCTAGCTCCAACCGTCATTACGCGTTCAATATCTGTTAACTCGCATCGTGCGGCCATAATCGCCATCTTTTCACATGAGTTCAAACAACAGCTCCGCCCATCCTCTGCCCTTTTATACTAAGTGTACGAATGCTACCGTCTCCTATGCATGTACTTACCACTAACCCATGCTTTTTTTTCATCTCATTGTATAACTTACATTATATTACAGCTATGCCAATCTTTTAGTTACCAGGGTGATTGAAAACGTAAGTTTCGTTGAATGCTACATTGTAATTCAAAGTGACACAGATTTTTCTATATAGTCACAAAGTCTCAAACAGCGGTAGAAATCCATTGCTTGTGTGAAGGTCCTAATCAATGGAAATTCTCTTTCTTCTCAAATGTTATTTCAGTTTGCCTAAAAGAGGGAAATCGTAAGGTGCAAAAACTGTACGGCCGATGCTTCCAGATCTCCTATCAAAACGTTGACGCAATGCTAGAACTGTGGGCACCGTGTGGAGTGTTGCAATATCGTGCGGGAGAATTTGCCTAATTTTACGCGCCTCTTGTTCTATACAGTGAGGTGAAAATATCTTCACTTGCAACTTTCCCAGGGTCCATGATCCCCTTCCGCAAAATTCTGTGTTCCATATTGCGCATTCTCAGAAATTTCTTCCTCCAGGTCCAAGTGTGGTAGCAGTTATACTCGTTTAGCTCTGTGTTTTTGTTAGTCTCCTTTCATGTCAACCTTTTTAGCCGGTCATCTATTATTTTGCTTCCAGCGTAGGAAAAAATACTTAATGTCGTCTGTGACATGGTCCCCAGTTTCGATGTTAAGTTTGCTGCTACTCTCATTTCCTGCTACACCTAAATACTTCCGTTCTCCTGGAATTCCTCTCAATCTGTATACTGTGCTCGCCAGTACTCCTCAATTCACCACGTCCAACAAATGTTTCTTGATAGGACACTAAGGTGACATAAGCCATGCACATATACTGACTGGGGTAGTATGGCGTACACAAGGTATAAAAGGGCATTACGTTGGCGCAGCTGTCACTTGTACTGATATCATTCATTTTTAGAGGTTTCCAACGTGATTATGGCCTCACGACTTTAATTAACAGATTTTGCATATGGAATATTCCGAGGTCCAGAGATCAAGAATCTAACGAGAATACCAAATTTCAGGCAATGCCTCTCATCACGGTGTAACCGCCCCACAAAAATGTGAATGACAATAATTACCTCCCCGCAAATAATGTAAATGACTATATTTGAATGTTAATCGGAATAGAGCCAAACGTCGTTGAGCTCCCACAAGACATCGTTACATTGAAATAAAAGCGACTGTACCTTCGCTACAAAAATATTGAAAAATAATGGCCCAATGTAAACTCGACACAAAAATTGAGAAATGAACATTAATCATTAAACCCACAATAATAGGGCAGCATCGCTAACCTTAGGACCTGTGCAATAATTAATCTGATAAATTGATTCTGGGAGGAAAAGCATAGGAAATATTGTTTCAATTGCAATAGTTCTTTTCTTAAAAAACGGTTGCTTTGAAAACAAAATTATTATTGCGGCATTTCTTGAACAAATTAATTACAATTAACATACATTACATTATCAGATGTGCGCAATGCTGCTTCATTACCTTATTTAACAATATACCTCGTCCCGAACCGTGACCAGAGACCCATGTCGACGCCGGCCGACTCCTCACACACCACTTCCGACTGAGTACAACTCGCAACTGAACTCTCGCGCGGTCAAGCGCAGACTAGCCACGATAAAAAAACTCTCTGGTCAGAGATTCTGTCATGCCTCGCCATCGCTGGTAATGAAAACACATGAAACGTACGCGTTTCAACGGACAACGCTATGGCCGACAGCCTTCATTGATTGACCGAGTGCATCGGCGTTTGTGTAGAATCGTCAATGCTAATAGACAAGTAACACTGCGTAAAATATCCACAGAAATCAATGTGGAACCTAGGACGAGAGTATAAGTTACAGTACAGAGTGGCGAAATTTGGTGTTAATAGGGTATGGCAGCAGACGATCGACGTTAGTGCTGTTGGTAACAGCACGTCATCGCCTGCAGCGCCTCTCCAAGGTACGTGACATCGGTTGGAACTTAGAAAATTGGAAAAGCGTAGCCTGGCTGGATGAGTCCCGATTTCGGTTTGTAAGAGCTGACGGTAGGGTTAGAGTATGGCACAGACCACATGAATCCATGGACCCAAGTTGTCAACTAAGCACTGTGCAAGCTGGTTGTGACTGCATAATGGTGAGAGCAGTGTTAGGATGTAGTGGTCTGAGTCCTCTGGTCCAACTGAACCGATCATTGACTGGAAATGACTACGTTCGGACTTGGTACTTCCAGAACATCTGTAGCCAGTCACGGACTTCACGTTACCGGAAATCGATGGAAGTTTTAAGTGTGACAATACGGCGTGCCACCAGGCCACAGTTGTTCTCGAATAGTTTGAAGAACATTCTGAAGAATTCAAGAGAATGATTTTGCCACCCAGATCGCCAGGCGTAAATCCCATTGCACAGACAGCAAAAGGCCATTATTCACAATGTTGAGAATGGCTGTGATGTGGGGTCTGAGTGGTTTACCATCAAGTGGGTGGTGCCACAGGGATCAGTTTTGGGACCACTCCTGTTTCTTATTTATATAAACGATATGCCTTCTAGTACTACTAAAATCACTTGTTAGTAAAGGATGTTGTGTGCAACACTGGCTCAGTTTCAAATTGCTTGGTTCATGACATATGTTCATGGCTTGTAGAAAATAAACTAAAGCTAAATCACAGTAAGACCCAGTTTTTACATTTTCTAACACACACTTCAACAAAACCTGAAGTTTTAATTTCACAGAATGGACATAGCCTATGTTTAGTGAAACTGAACATTTCAAATTTCTAGGTGTTCAGATAGATTTCAAACTGTTGTGGAAAACTCCCATTTAGAATCTTGTTCAAAGAATTAATGCTGTCATTTTTGCTATTCGGAAGGTATACGAAGTGAGTGATCGTTCGACACGAAAATTAGTCTACTTTGCTTATTTTCTTTCGCTTATAAAGTATGGTATTATATTTTGGGGTAACTCTTCCCCTTCTAAACGGATATTTTTGGGTAAGAAATGGGCGGTTCAGGCAATAAATTGTGTAAGTTCACTAACTTCTTGTCGACCCCTGTTCACGAGTCTGGGTATTTTGACACTGGCCTCTCAATATATATGTTCCTTAGTGTCATTTTTGTTAACAGTACTAGCTTACTCCCAAGAACAACTTTCACTCAGAAGAAATGAAACCTGCATTTGGATCGGACTTCCTTCACTCTTGTGCAGAAAGGTGTGCAGTACACTGCTGCATCCATTTTCAATAAGCTACCACTCGAATTCAAAAATCTTAACAGTAATACACTCGCTTTCAAATCGAAGCCGAAGAGTTTCCTCATGGGTCACTCCTATTCTGTCGAGGAGTTCCTTGTTGTATTGTTGATTGCGTTTACTTAAACTTATGGACGGCCTTTTCCCGGGTTCATAAACATTTTATTTTTATCTGGTATTATTTTTATGTTGTAATTTCATGTACTGACACGTTCCATGACCTTGGAGATTTGCTTCTCAATTTGGTCATACGGATCTTGAAGTGTGAATAAATAAATAAATCTATGGGATATAATCAAGAGGCCAGTTCGTGCACAAAATTCTGCACCAACTACATTTTTGCAATTATGGACGGCTACAGAGGCATAATGTAAATATTTCTTCAGCAGTTTTCTATCTGTTTGTTAAGGCCATGGCACGCCGAGTTACTGAACTGCGCTGGGCAAAAATGAGGTATGACACGATATTAGTGGTAATCCATTACTTTAGTCACGTGTATGGCGTTGCGCAGCGACGTTAGTGTTGTGCGCTACAAATCGGCATTAATGATTGCTCTACTGGTCATAAACTCTGCGTACATAATTCATCAAAGGCAAATAAAGCGGTGGCCGTGAATTTTGCTGCTGATGGCGCAACGCTGCACTCCTTCCGCCGAGGCGAGGAGGTGTATCTCCCTTCCATAGACGCTCTTTGTTGCGGGCTTGAAATGATGGATCCACATCTCATCCGACGTAGTGAAGCATCTAGGGAACCCATTGCCTCCCACTGAGTAACTCTCAAGGAATTCCAGAGACGTCATAAACCCTGAGCCTTTGTGTGTAGGACAAAATGATCACGGAACCTATAGTGAGAACAATTTCCGGTACTGCGGGTAATCTCACGGAACCGTCCTCGACGCAGTGGTAATGCCGGTTATCGTAGGAACACCGAAGTTAAGCGCTGTCGGATTTGGCTAGCACGTGGATGGGTCACCATCCGGCTCTGACGAACGTTATTGGTAAGCGGGGTGGTCTCAGCCTTTGTGTAAGACCAGCGGAGGGAGAAGGAGATGTAGTGGATCTGATCGCGAAAACAGTCATTGGGCGGCAGAGCGGTGTGCTGACCATATGCTCCATACAAGTACGCTGATGTATTATGGAATATACAACTGCCATCTGAGATGCGCATCTGCTGAGCAATGTCAGGAGATTAGTTTCTAAGGCCCCGTCGACAACGAGGTCATAAGAAACGGAGCACAAGCTCAGTTTAGGGAAAGGTGAGAAATCGGCCATGACATTTTAAAAGAACCATCCTGGAATTTTTTCTTGAAGCGATTTAGGGAAATCACGGTAAACCTAAGTTACGATGACCGAACGCAGGATTGAACCGTCGTCCTCCCGAATGCAAGTCCACTGTGCTAACCACTGCACCACCTCAGTCGTAATGTCCGTGATAGGTACTCTGCGAATTCTGCGAATCAGTCCCTCGAATGTGTGGACACTGTGAAAGGATCCCGATCGCCCTCTTTCCCCAATATAATCACAAGCAACCTAGCGTCCTTGGTCAGACACCGTTTCACCGTTGCTGAATCCGATATTGCTTTTGATCCGTACACCGCCAGAATTTAGACGTTCTGCCATCAAGAATCGTACTGTCGTTCGTAATTCAACTTCGGAGTACGTTTCCTTTCGCCACACCATTTCACTCGCTCTTTGTGCTACTGCTGTTATCCGTATCGCAGTGGCACTGTATGTGCAGAAAACGGAGTACGTGTACTCCGCTTTGATAATGATCCAGTTATTGTGGCATAATGCTCTTACCGTGCGACGACATTCACTGATAAAAAAAAAATGGTTCAAATGGCTCTCAGCACTATGGGACCTAACATCTGAGGTCATCAGTCCCCTAGAACTTAGAACTACTTAAACCTAACTAACCTAAGGACATCACACACATCCATGCCCGAAGCAGGATTCGAACCCGCGACCGTAACGATCTCGCGGCTCCAGATTGACGCGCTTAGAACCGCTCGGCCACACTGGCCGGCATTCACTGATCAGTCAGAACATTATAATCACCTAGCTAATCTCCGGTATGTTCACTTTCGTCACAGATATAACGACGAAACGTCGTGGTATGGAAGCAATGACTGCCAAGAGTGTCCTACGACTTCCACATCGCTATCAACGTGTTATACACAATGCCGGCGACTACTCGCAAGGTCAGTAAAACTTTGAAACACGTATCTATTTTGTACGAGCTGTAAATAAATAATTGCCACTATTAAAGTTCCGACCCTCGTATATCCTTCTATCGGACTTCCACTTCTTACTTGCAGTGGACATTTAACTCACCTTTAATATTAATAAACACAGTGTTCCACGTAACTCAAAATTCTTTCTATCTCTCTTCGCGACGCGCTTGTGTACTGGACCCTAAGGTTGAAACCACTGTCTCTTAGTGACTACCTGAAAATGAACGTGCGCTGCGATCGGAAAAGTAGCATTGTCGAGACGCGGTGCCCAGCGTATAACCACCTTCCCAAAACACTTGACACACCGGTCCATGAGGTACACTTACTTACCGCATGCACGCATTTATCAACAGGAGAACTGCGAAGAAGGTGCGTTTAATTTGGAGAAGCCATCTCAGTACTCTACCGCTCGACACAAATGTGCAGAATTTCTCTGTATGATTGGTTACCAGTCACTTTGCTCATTCAATATTTCACGAATGTCGCGGCGCGGCAGTTTTTCTGCTTGAAGATGCTGTTCCGTTATTGTTCCCAGAGTCCTGCGTTGCCGATGTTCTCAAATGACCGAAACGCACCGCTGGCAAAAACAAGTTTAGTAACGACCGAAACTTGGCCCGTTATTTACGACTCGGCCGCGTTTCTCCGGCCACATTGCCTCCTCCACTTCACATAACCGTAGCCACTGCTTCGCGACTCTCAGAGATATTTACGGTCCTCGACTTCCGTAGAGAAAATTTCGACCGCTCAGCGGCGGACGTGCATAGTAGCAACTACTGGGTATATCTGCATCCAGTCTGGGTCCGGGACACAATTTTTCCTGCCGTGCATATTATCTAGCATACATATGTAAATCTGTATGCATGTACGTGTTGAACATGTATATTTCCTGTGCCCACAGACATCAATACCTGTGTAACAGCAGAGGAACGCAAAGCCGAAAGGAAATGGAAGGGGGGAAAGGAAAAGAGATTCCGCAAGATTTTATGAAGATTAAATCTCTTTGAACTACTCCGGGACTTAAGTTAGCGAAAAAGGTGTACAAGCGATTTCTGAAAGCCGAAGAGCTGCTGTGTGAACTATAAGCTGAATTTTACTGAATTATGGTAAAGAGAGATTGTTTCTTAAACAGTATTATTGAGAGACACCAGCACATCCAATTGCTTGATTTTTTTTCCTGTTTAATAAGTGACAGCGCACCAGCAGTTATATGTCCCCCGTTTCGATCGTATATGGCTTGAAACCTGCGACTGTGGCAAACTGAAAATATTAGTTCAAAATGACTGTGAGCACTATGGGACTTAACATCTGAGGTCATCAGTCACCTAGAACTTAGAACTACTTAAACCTAACTAATTTAAGGACATCACACACATCCATGCTCGAGGCAGGATTCGAACCTGCGACAGTAGCAGTCGCGCGGTTCCGGACTGAAGCGCCCAAAACCACTCGGCCACAACGGCCGGTAAAGTATTAATGCCACCTCGGTATTCCTTCAGGAAATTTGTTTAATTTGTCAGTTTTTTGTGCTTCAGAGTGTCGATAATTCCTTTCGCTATGTAAGCATATTTAGAGAAGGCTAAAATTGCTGTAACAACCGCCATAAACGTACTTACTCATGTAGCTTTTATCATGGCGGCTTCGGAAAGCAGTAAAAGAAAACAAAACAAATAAAGTGACGAGTATATAGAAAAAAGAACACAGTGTTAACTTTCTTCTTATAAACAGAAAAATTACTTAGAATGGATTATCGAAACAGAAACATTTTGAAAAACATCGACAACGACGCTTTCAATAGCTTTTTTAAAACACTAATGTGCGTTTCGAAGTCACAGCGTCATCATCAGTGCTTCATTTCTAGTGTCATTATTGTCATTGCGATTTCAATGCCAGAATCATGTACTATGAATTTTCTTGATTCCTCTTGCATACGACATTGCAATGAAGTAACTTGCACATTTTTACGCTTTTGTATCAGCAAGGATTGTATTGTATTGTACTGTGTATTAACTGGGGCCTAGAAACGACTGAGAGGCTCCTTCCCCGCCGCAGCCGCAGTGGTCCACGACGACTACCGCAGTCCACTTCACCACTCCGCCGCCCCACACCGAACTACACTTTCAGGGTTATTGTGCGGTTCTGCCCCCGGTGGACTCCCTCCCTTGCACCCCCCTCTTCCACGTACCCTGGGGAACGTCTCACATCAGACGAGTGTAGCCCCTACGTCTGCGCGGTAGAGTAATGGTGGTGGACGCGTACGTGGAGATCTTGTTTGCGCAACAATCGCCGACATAATGTAGCTGAGGCGGAATAAGGGGAACCGGCCCGCATTCGCCGAGGCAGATGGAAAATCGCCTAAGAACCATCCACAGACTGGCTGGCTCACCGGACCTCGACACAAGTCCGCCGGGTGTATTCGTGCCAGGGACCAGGCGCTCCTTCCTAATACGGAAAGCCGTGCGATAGACCTCACGGCTAACCGGGCTGGCATCAGCAAGGATTACATGATACCTGAAGCTGTGATGGTGAAATCTATGCCATTGTATTAAAAGTTCCCGTCTGTCTTTTTCGTCTGTCTTTTTCCCGTCTGTCTTTTTCGTTTAATTGCGCATTGTACTTACCTGTATAGCGTTTATATAAGATAGTTCAATTGTGAAAGAGCAGATTCAGGCTTTATTATCCATCTCACGAACTTTAAATTTTTTTGTCGACCAGTTTTGGTGGAAAAAAGTGCGAAATTTTTTGTGGCACATCGTGCAATATTCCCTCTTCAGCCACTATACTTTCACGAAGTTCCGATACATGGTGGCGCTAACTTAGCCTTCAAAATGGCGTCTGCAATGGCGATGCGTTCCAAGCAGAGAGCTCCCACTGAATTCCATATGGCAGGAAACCAGAAAACCGTGGATATTCATAGGCGCTAGCAGAATGTCTACAGAGAGTTAACAGTGAACAGAATCACGTGAATTGATGAGCTAAACATCTCTCATTATCGCAACAAGGGCGGGCAGATCTGTACGGTTACCCACGTACTGGCTGTCCTCACACAACTGTGCCTCTTGCAAAGTTGGAACAAGCGGACATTCTCATTCGAAGAGGTGATCGCCGGATTACAGTCAAACACTACGCTGCTCAACTGGACATCTTGGTGGTATTGCTGACACACTCGTCCACCAGTTGCACTTCTCAAAGGCGTCTGCAGCTAGGTTCCGCGCCGCTTAACGGAAGACCATAAGAGGGAACGAAGGACCATCTGCGCGGAATTGCTTGCGAATGACGAGGCTGCTCGTAACAATTTTTGTCGAACATGGTGACAAGCGATAAAAAACATGGGTTCACCACATCGAACTGGAAACAAAACGGCAATCCATGGAGTGGCGCCATTCCACCACTCCTCCGAAGAAAAGTGCAACGTCGCATCCTTAGCTAGTAAAGTCATGGCGACATCCTTCTGGGACTCTGAAGGGGTTATTCTGTTTGATGTCCTCCCTCGTGGTGCAACGATCAACCAATAACTGCTCCCCTCAGGAAACTGAAGAAACGACTTCAGAGCGTACGTCGGCATTAAAATACAAACGAACTTCTCCTTTTTCCTGACAACGCAAGGCCTCACATAAGTCTCTGCATCCGAGAGGAGCTCACAAAACACCATTGAAATGTTCTTCCTAATTCACTGTACAGCCTAGATCCCTCACGCTCCGACATCTTTGGCTCAATGTAGGAAGCTCTCCGCGGAAAGCAGTACGCGGATAATGAGTTCTATTGATTGAGCAAAACATGGCTCTGACGTTGTCGAGCAGAGCTGCACCATGCGCTCACACAGGCTCTCTCAGTGAGTTAGCGTGAGGCCGTTGCACTGAACCGCGATTATATTGAAAACTAGGGTTCTTTAGCTTAAAGAATGGGACCGTGCGAGGTGGCGCAGTGGTTAGCACACTGGACTCGCATTCGGGAGAACGACGGTTCAATCCCGTCTCCAGCCGTCCTGATTTAGGTTTTCCGTGATTTCCCTAAATCGTTTCAGGCAAATGCCGGGATGGTTCCTTTGAAAGGGCTCGGCCGATTTCCTTCCCAATCCTTCCCTAACCCGAGCTTGCGCTCCGTCTGTAATGCCCTCGTTGTCGACGGGACGTTAAACACTAACCACCACCACCACCTAAAGAATGGGGAAGAACGTGAATAAAATAAAAGTGCTTTCAGAAATAAGTGTGTTGCATCACTTATTGAAATCTTACGACAGTGCCGATGAGAAACAGTTCAAATTGCAGAAATGAAACGACATTCCAGGACTGGAAAGAATAGTGTCACATTTTATACAGAATTTTCAGCTGAATTAGCACCCATTTTAATCATTATGTACTGTAGATGCATCGAACAGAGACCTGAAAAAAATAAGACTAAACTCCGCCCAAACAGGTCGTGAATGCCTAACGGTACCGACGGGCCGCCGTGTCATCCTCAGCCCACAGGCGGCACTGAATGCGGATATGGAGGGGCATGTGGTCAGCACACCGCTCTCCCAGCCGTATTTCAGTTTACAAGATTGGGGCCCCTACTTTCCAATCAACCAGCTCCTCAGTTTGACTCGCAAGGGCTTAGTGCGATCTCGTTGCCAACAGCTCTCGGCAGACTGGACGGTCACCCATCGGTGATCTGACGAGAACCGGTGTTACCACTGTGGCAAGGCCGTTGGCCACAGAAACCTATATCCGGTGGTTACAAGCGAAAACACAACAGCAGTTTGCAAATAAACTAGCAGGGTGCCCACCGAACTGTCGCCAAATTTCATTGATGTCCATGTGTCGTAAAATCTTATAATGTATCCTAAGGCCAACTTTAAGTATACCAAATAGAATGAATCCTAAGACCAACCTTCACCACATCGAATGACGTCATCGAAGCAGATCAACTTTGTTTCTGAAAATATCTTTCACCGGAAATCTCATTCATACGTCTCTTACACGACTTCTTGATAACTATGGACTAAGGAAATGAGGTATACGAAATATTATTTAACGTTCAAGAAGCATTTGACACACAATCACACCAAAGTGAGCCGTGCTGTTGCTCGCGTTGTTCCCGTGTGTAGGTTTCTGCTAGTCCGTATCGTTTAGTTGGCGTGGTTGCGTTGTTTGCCTTATTCTCGTGTTCACTGGCGCCACTCGGTTTCGTAAGCGTTGCCTGTCCGCTGTCCGCTGTCCGCTAGTGGCAGCAGCGGCGCTTATCGATATGTAGTTCTGCTGCCCTATCTTTGGGGGGTCCTCGTGCATTTTCCTTGTGGTGTGAGTGGAGAGTTTGGTTGGGGACGCGGGAGCAGCGAAGTCCGCACAAAACGATAACACGCTGGCGGCGTGTATGGACTGTCGGATCAAAGGGCAGTGGTCACGAGGGTGTAAGACCTCGTCGAAGCCGGATCATGCATGTTTAAGTTGAGTGCATTGCAATTCGCGTAGAGAAACCGCCACCATTGTGAAATCTCGCGATTCCCCAGTGACTTGGGTTCGTGTTGCTCCTCGTAGTGTCGCCAACGCGAAATGCAGCGAGTGGAATATCTGGGGAAGGCGGATCTGATTGTCATCCTGAGCTTCTAATTACTATTTACTATATTTAGCTTCTTACATTGTTAAGTTCAACCAGCAGTATTTTTTTGTCTTGCCTGCCATTTTGGTGTGTCTGGTGAGGCGTGTAAGTTTGACAGCTTCTTGATTGTATGTTGTGTGGCGTTCTCCTACCTTAGTGGCAGTCAGTCCTTCTTGTTCCGAGCGCTCTAAGCACAGTATTCTGCGGGCGGAGCCCAGACCGGCGGTTCCGGCTTCGGCGTAATTTTACATATTGTATTTGTTTTGTTGGATGTCAGGTAGCCTCATCAAGATTATCATTAGTCGCTCGTTAGACTGCCACTAGTCCGAGTTGTCATCTTGTGGTCTGAATGCAACTCCTGGCTGCCTTCTCTTCCCTCGTGAAAGTGTTTTTGGTGAGATCTACTCAGAGGTAGATTCCCGGAGCACTGTCTGTCACTGGCCCTTGTGTTTTATTTTATTATTGTATTATTAAGTTACGATCATTTGTCTCACTTGTTTGGTGATCTGTTTCTTTCCTTTTTTTTGCTTTTGCTATGCCATTCGCCGTTTGACAGTATATTTGTTAATTTTTTTATATAATTACCATTTTGGCGTTATAGGCCTTCAGCCGTGATTGTGGTTACTTGCTTTAAAATTCTGATTGCGACCACATTGGCTTGTTTTTCAAAATAATTTGCTGCCTGTATTTTATGTATGTTCGTTTAATTTTTTGTAATTGCTGTTCTCGCGTTGAAGTCGTTGAGCCGTGACTGTGGTTACTTGCCTTAAAATTCTGATTGCGGATTGAGGATGTACTCGATTCTGCTGTCACCAAACGGCTCGGGATGAATCTACAGCTCGTGACGGTCAGCAGATTGTCATCGAATCATAGACCTGTCCTGGCAAAACTGTCATGAACGAGATATTAGCCTCGACGTGTCTACCGGGAAACTCAATTCCCGCCTTATTTGAACAACAATAAAGCTCCTGCATTGGAGGTCTTGTCACTAGCCCATGTCGATTACGTATTGACTATCTCAAACGTAAAATTCAGAATGCTCACCTGCTGTTCTCAACTATGGTGGAGAACCGCAGTACCTGCGACCCACTGCCTCCTTTGCTTGAAGAACTTCGCTTGCAGAAGAATCACTCTTGTAAACTGTAGTAATGGATGAGAAACCCGGCTTACCGTCGACGGTTACACAGACCGGAGAGGTGGTTCCACTGTCGGCTTCTGAAATGGCGTATGGAGACGAGGGAGGCCAAGATATCTTCCATCCTCCAAAAGGCCACAGAATAATGGAAGCTGGTCAAGATGTTATTGGCTGACCACACTCTTGATAGACCGCTCCAGGGCCCCCAAGGTCTTACAAACGACCATCTTGCTATGGCGGAAACATTTGTTACAGCCTTCGAACAATAGTCGACGCTCTCGCAGGAACCGATCACTGTTACGCAGAGAGAGTATAAATTTACTATCTTCTGACTTGCCAACACAGAAATTTAGGAGATACCACCGAAAATAACAACGGACAACTCTTATTCGAGCCGGCCGCGGTGGCCTTGCGGTTCTAGGCGCTGCAGTCCGGAGCCGCGCTGCTGCTACGGTCGTAGGTTCGAATCCTGCCTCGGGCATGGGTGTGTGTGATGTCCTTAGGCTAGTTAGGTTTAAGTAATTCTAAGTTCTAGGGGACTGATGACCACAGCAGTTGAGTCCCATAGTGCTCAGAGCCATTTGAACATTTGAACTCGTATTCGATCTACTGACAACCGAACCGTGGAGCAGACTTCCAATCAATCAGCCGACATATATAGGATACGCAGGCCTCTCCACTCCAGACCACATCATATACACCCCATGCTTACAAAAAACCATAATACACCAGGAAACAGGCTCAACAATAACAAGTAACCACTTGCCAATACTGTTCACAACCAACGCAGCACTCCCCCTCCCCCCCCCCCCCCCCCACCACCACCTCCAAGACCCGAAACACGAACGATCAGAAACTACAGAGCAGCAGACTGGGAGGGGTACAAGCAAAAAATACGGAATGAACTATCCGACCCAATAACGATTACAAACAACCAGGACCTAGAAACGGTCACTAGCAAAATGGAATCGACAATCCAAATCGCAATCGAAGAAAACATCCCAAAGAAAGTGATACAAAGATAGAAGCCCACAATCCCACAGACAGCACTAGTCCTCATAAGAGAAAAGAAAAGGGTGTACAGGGAGTCCGCAGCTCGTGGTCGTGCGGTAGCGTTCTCGCTTCCCACGCCCGGGGTCCCGGGTTCGGTTCCCGGCGGGGTCAGGGATTTTCTTTGCCTCTTGATGACTGGGTGTTGTGTGATGTCCTTAGGTTAGTTAGGTTTAAGTAGTTCTAAGTTCTAGGGGACTGATGACCATAGATGTTTAGCCCCATAGTGCTCAGAGCCATTTGAACCATTTTGTACAGGGAAATCCAAAGAACCAATGACCCCACACTGAAACCAATCTGGAACAGACTAAACGCAAGGATAAAACGAACAATATCCGAATACAGGCAAGAAAAATGGACTGAGACATGCAAAGAACTAGACTACAGGGACGGTGGCAAATTTTGGCACAGGTTTAAAACACTCCCAGGCCAGAAAAAAAACAACGCACCATGCCTGTTAATCGACAACGAGCCAACCACTGATGCCAGGAAAATAGCGCAGGAGTCCAAAAACAACTTAGAAGTAATACACTCATATCCACAAGACCCGAGATTCGACGAAAACCACCGACTAGCGACGGAACAGACCATACACGGAATACTAAACGCACCCACAGTAGACGGGGAGGAAGAAGAAAAGCTCACATCACAAATCATCGAAAACGAAGTAATAGAAGCAATAATGACAGGCAGGGACTCGGCACCGGTAGAAGGCGGAATTCGCAGATTACACCTCAGGAAACCCCCCCCTAGGGACAGTAGCGCCAATACTAACAAAGGTATTTAACTACTGTTTAACCAGGGAAACGACACCAGAGGCATGGAAGAAAGGGAAAATCATCATGATACCCAAACCGAACAAGCCGAAAACAAATGTCAACTCATACAGGCCTATCACCCTGGTTAACGTAATAGGAAAAACGTATGGAAGAATAATAACGGATCGAATCAGCAAATGCGTGGAAAACAAGAACATAATACCCACTATCCAAGCGGGATTCCTCAAAAACCACTCCAGAAATGATCCGCTCATGAGGCTATCCACCGATGTCACACAGGGGTTTAACACCAGCCAATGCACCCTGGCCATATTTTTAGACATCGAACGAGCCTTCGATAAAAAATGGCACAGCGGCCTGCTAACACAGCTAACCGATCTAGGAATCCCCACAAAAATGGTCAGGGTAATAAAAGGACAAATAACCGAAAGGCAATGTCGGGTACATGAAGGAAACGAAACGTCGGACTACTTCACACCACAGGCTGGCGTACCGCAGGGAGCCATCATTTCCCCATTGTTATATACCGTTTACACGGCGAACATTCCGACCAAAGACGGCAATAAAGAAGCAGTAGCCTTATACGCTGATGATACGGCGTACTGGGTCACAGACCGATAAACACAGACAATACAGAGAAAGGCAAGTGCGTATTTAAACAAACTAGAAAAATGGATGGCAAAAAACAGGATAAAACCCAACCCCAACAAGACTCAAATGGTACTTTTTCGGCACCGAAACCTAACCAAAAAGCGAAACCAAGACGAAAGAGACATAAGACTAGCACTATGGGGTACCCCACTTCAGCTAGGAAACGCCGCCAAATATCTAGGCATCTATTGCGATAAATACCTGAACTGGCATACCCATCAACAAGATGTACTCAATAGGATAAGGAAAAGGCAGGGACTCATCAGGCAGCTACGAGGACGATTCGACGGTTGTAGCACACACACAGCAATACACACTTATAAAACGTTTATAAGACCACTACGAGTACGGGGCCCCAGCACTAGGAGGAATGACAGCCACAACAGCCAACAAAACGTACACGACAGAAAGACGACTCCTACGGAGCTTCCTCAAATTGCAAAACACCACACCAAGCACCGAAGTATACAGAACAGCCAAGATCACGCCGCTGCAAACACGCTTAGCCAAACTAAGAGCGAAATACGGCAAAAAAATACTACAGAACCGTCCCGACTTAGAACACATATACAAGAAAGCCAAAATATAAATACATTCATCCAAACAGGATAGTGGCACAAAATACTACCAAAACATTCCCTGAACTAGCGCCAAGAATGGCGCCCCTCATCGAAGGCGAAGAAACACCACCACACCTAGATGAGAGACAAGACGAAGAATAGAACAACCGCAGACGCAGCCAACAAGATCACAGCAAACAAGAAGAAGACGAAAAATCTACAAACATAACAACCATTGTAGTAACCAGTAACTGCACAGAGCAGTGGGATCTGTACTTAAGCATAAGAGTAGAATAATTAAACATACATAATATAAACTAGTTTTAAGCAACCAACTTAGCGTTATATTCAATTAAACAAATGACAACCCCCAAAATTGAAAGAAAATAAAGTTAATAAAATAAATATGTGTAATCCTAAGGCTGAATAGAGCAAAAAGAAGCTCTCTAGCAGCCCGCCCTATCCCCCTCAGGGAGGGGAATGAAAAGATTTTTAAAAAATAAAAAAATAAAAAAAATTAAAAAAACTTGCCAACAACCGCTCTTAACGGCGTCCAGCAAAGTGAGGACTGTTGTCAGAAAACTGAATGGGAATAGGGCCCCCGATGTGGACAACGCAAATAAACCACACCTGAAGCACTTGTCTCATAAAGCCTTGGTGGTCCTTACTAGGATTTGTAATGGCTGTCTTCTTACTCTTTTCCATCCGCGTCAAAGATCCCTAAGGCGGCCCTGATTTCCAAGCTGCAGAAGGATTGATACTTGTTGCTAACTGCTACCGAACTTATCAGTCTTCTTAGCGGCTTGAACAAAGCGTTTAAGACGGTCCCGTCATTTGGAGCCCCTTATTGCAGACGGTACGATTCGAGTGGATCAGTCTGGGTTCCAACCTAAGCTCTCTGCAGAGTTACAACCTATATGTTTGGCCGGAATCGTGACACGGAACTTAAATATGAATTAAGCCACTGCTGCAAACTTTCCAGAAATCGCTAACGCCTACGACAAAGTTTGGATGGGCAACTGCTCCGCAAGCTACATGAGAATATGCCAAGACTGTTACTTGAAACTTATTGCAAGTTTTCTTATCAATCGCCAGACTTCCGGACAGAGAGTGCGTTGCTGCCTCAGGATTCCGTGTTCCCCCGATCGTACTTTACATCTACATTAATGACATGCTGAATGTTAAAGGGTTCCAAATAGCGTCATTTTCTGCTGATGGCACAGCTTTTGTGCCGGCCGATGTGGCCGAGCGGGTTCTAGGCGCTTCAATTTGGAACTGCGTGACGCTACTGTCGCAGGTTCGTATCCTGTCTCAGGCATGGACGTGTGTGATGTCCTTAGGTTAGTCAGGTTTAAGTAGTTGTAAGTTCTAGGGTACTGATGACCTCAGATGTTGAGTCCCATAGTGCTCAGAGCCATTTGAACCATGTTTCAACAGCCTTTGTCACCAGCGGGCGACAAGCGTAGGCCAATATCAGGCGCTTACAGATCAGTTGCACGGACGACACGGCATCTCCGTGTAGGACTATCTAATCTAGTAGGAAACAGCCTTTTCGTACTAATTTGTGATTATATGGGCAACATACCCCTGTATCTGGGGGTCACCTTGGGTAAACAGTTTGTTCTCCATACACACAATGATGCACTTCAGATTAAGGAGTATGGCATGGCCAAGCACCTCAGCCCATTTTTACGACTACTTAATGAAACATCTAACTGAAACGATGGCTATACAAAGCGATCGTCCTCTCTACGATCCTGCGTGGCAGCAGCACAACTCAAATCGTCCACCTACAGGTTCTCCAAAATAAGGCACTCGGTGGTTAATGAGTGGCACTTGGTGCGCTCGCATGATCGACCTACATGCAGACACGATCATGGAAGCAGTACTTAAACTGACGGCTTTGTTGTACCACATGGCTGATGTCTTGTGAGACTTCGTACATATCTTATACACTCTCAGCAGGATTGTTCCTCTCTCGTGGCACATGTGAGCCAGTCATTCATCAAGTTCTCTGGGCCACACGCCGACAGCAGTAACGGCCAACCAATTTGATATCTGGATAAGGAACCATTGTCGGACAGTCGCCATGCTGTGTTATATTTGTAATCTCTTCCACGCTTAAGGCAGTGACTTCTCCTTCAGACTTGAACCTTTGCTGAGGCCACGACGCCTTGCGTTGTTAACTCCAGAACATTTCGGCATCTTATTGTTTGCCTTCCTTCTGGGGACTCAAGAGTACCAAACGGACAGGTAACTCAAAACTCCACGTAGGAGACTTATGTTCTTGAATATTGAATAAACTTGTTCTACATGATTTACCTGTGCAGTGGTCTCATTGCGCGTCAACCAGCATAAACGCGTAAGTTTGGCTTTACAAATTCATAATCTATCTCGCAGATCATCTATGAAGTTTCTTTCTCTCCTATTAAAACTAACTATTATGGGTTGTAGAAAAGGTGCAGTACTCAAGAATGAGATGTACTACAATATTTGAACACAATAAATTACACAACACGTCCAATTAATTTTGACACCAGTCGTCCCCACTCACATCACCAAGGAGATTAATGAGTTTGTTCTTAAATTACTGTGTTGTTGTTGTGGTCTTCAGACCCGAGACTGGTTTGATGCAGCTCTCCACATCTACTCTATCCTGTGCAAGCTGCTTCATCTCCCAGTACGTACTGCAGCCTACATCCTTCTGAATCTGCCTAGTGTATTCATCTCTTGCTCTCCCTCCACGACTTTTACCCTCCACGCTGCCCACCAATACTAAATTGGTGATCCCTTGATGTCTCAGAACACGTCCTACCAACCGATCCCTTCTTCTACTCAAGTTGTGCCACAAATACCGCTTCTCCCCAGTTCTATTCAATACCTGCTCATTAGTTATGTGATCTACCCATCTAATCTTCGGCATTCTTCTGTAGCACCACATTTCGAAAGCTTCTATTCTCTTCTTGTCCAAACTATTTATCGTCCACGTTTCGCTTCCATACATGGCCACACTCCATACAAATACTTTCAGAAACGACTTCCTGACACTTAAATCTATACTCGATGTTAACAAATTTCTCTTCTTCAGAAACGCTTTCCTTGTCATTGCCAGTCTACATTTTATATTCTCTCTACTTCGACCATCATTAGTTATTTTGCTCCCCAAATAGCAAACCTCCTTACTACTTTAAGTGCCTCATTTCCTAATCTAATTCCCTCAGCATCACCCGATTTAATTCGACTACATTCCATTATCCCCGTTTTGCTTTTGTTGATGTTCATCTTATATCCTCCTTTCAAGACACTATCCACTCCGTTCAACTGCTCTTCCAAGTTCCTCGCCGTCTCCGACAGACTCACAATGTCATCGGCGAACCTCAAAGTTTTTATTTCGTCTCCATGGATTTTAATACCTACTCCGAATTTTTCTTTTGTTTCATTATTGCTTGCTCAATATACAGATTGAATAACATCGGGGAGAGGCTACAAACCTGTCTCACTCCCTTCCCAACCACTGCTTCCCTTTCATGTCCCTCGACTCTTATAACTGCCATCTGGTTTCTGTACAAATTGTAAATAGCCTTTCGCTCCCTAATTTTACCCATGCCATCTTCAGAATTTGAAAGAGAATATTCCAGTCAACATCGTCCAAAACTTTCTCTAAGTCTACAAATGCTAGAAACGTAGGGTTGGCTTTTCTTAATCTATATTCTAATATAACTTGTAGTGTCAGTATTGCCTCACGTGTTCCAACATTTCTACGGAATCAAAACTGATCTTCCCCGAGGTCGGCTTCTACCAGTTTTTCCATTCGTCTGTAAAGAATTGGCATTCGTATTTTGCAGTCGTGACTTATTAAATTGATAGTTCGGTAATTTTCACATCTGTAAACATCTGCTTTCTTTTGGATTGGAATTATTATATTCTTCTTGAAGTCTGAGGGTATTTCGCCTGTCTCATACATTTTGCTCACAAGATGGAAGAATTTTGTCAGGACTGGCTCTCCCAAGGCTGTCAGTAGTTCTAATGGAATGTTGTCTACTCCCGGGGCCTTGTTTCGACTTAGGTCTTTCAGTGCTCTGTCAAACTCTTCACGCAGTATCACATCTAACATTTCATCTTCATCTACATCCTCTTCCATTTCCATAATATTGCCATCCAGTACCTCGCCCTTGTATAGACCCTCTATATACTCCTTCCACAATTCTGTTTTCCGTTCTTTGTTTAGAACTGGGTTTCCATCTGAGCTCTTGATATTCATACAAGTGGTTCTCTTTTCTCCAAAGGTCTCTTTAATGTTCCTGTAGGCAGTAGCTATCTTACCCCTAGTGAGATAAGCCTCTACATCCTTACATTTGTCCTCTAGCCATGCCTGCTTAGCCATTTTCCACTTCCTGTCGATCTTGATTTTGAGACGTTTGTATTCCTTTTTGCCTGCTTCATTTGCTGCATTTTTATATTTTCTCCTTTCATCAATTAAAGTCAATATTTCTTCTGTCACCCAAGGATTTTTACTAGCCCTTGTCTTTTTACCTACTTGATCCTCTGCTGCCTTCACTACTTCATCCCTCAAAGCTACCCATTCTTCTTCTACTGTATTTCTTTCTCCCAGTCTTGTCAATTGCTCTCTTATGCTGTCCCTGAAACTCTGTACAACCTCTGGTTCTTTCAGTTTATCCAGGTCCCATCTCCTTAAATTTCCACCTTTAAGCATTTATTTGCAGTTTCTTCAGTTTTACTGTGTTATACATATCAAATAACGCTTTCTGTGTATAATTATATCTAATTACTAAAGACAGTGTTGTGAAATTGTATGAAATATGTTTCCATGCTTAGGCGAATTATTTTAAATTTTACAACTGGTATCGTGTCTAGCAGAGGGACTTCGACTCACACACATGATTCAGCATTTCTTATTATCTTATTTTCTTTACTAGCCTACAGTGATAGAGGAAAATCTTGTCTGTGTCTCGAGGACGATACAGGAGATCTTCCATCATCTTCGATAACAGCATGTCGGAAGGGGACCAACTCTTTTGCGTGATCGATTCCGTATCTCACATGTATCGCACCATGTCTGATGGCGGTGCTTTGTCAAGCGAATTTAATTTCTTTCGACTCAGCAATTATTTATCTTTACACGTGCCACTTGCGAGGCCGTTAGCATTTCAGAGCAGTGACTTATTTCGATGATGAAATTTCGAAACAAACAGTCCAAAATTTCAGCTCTCAGTATTTCATCTTCCCTTCGATACGTGGACGTGAAATAGTGCTTTCCAGCAGTCAGCAACGATTTACAGAGCATCATTTATATAAAACGTACTCCCATTTTTTTACATATTATATCTCGGTATAAAAGACTGTCGACTCTTAAAATGCAACTTTCATGACAAGTGATCGACATAACAAACTGCCACAAAAAAACCAATGGCGAAAAACTGTGACTCGGTAACATATTCAGAAAACTTTTATGTCAATTGACTTTGCCTGCGGAAGACTAAGCAACTGTAACTCCAGTTAATTCGAAGCCACAATGAAAACTTTGCAGAAACGAACTCTTTTCCAAAACTAACACAAAGCGTAAACAGGATTTCGTGATTAATGCCAAATGACTGCTACGATAATGCAAATTTTTAATCATCTGTAATATTTTATACTTGTGGGACTTAGTAATACGGTTCTGACAGGCACAAAGGATAAGATTGATATGTTGGCGAAGACTATGTAGGAAAATATATTAGTGAATTAAAACATACAGAAGAATGCTGAAGTTTAGATGGGTAGATCACATAACTAATGATGAAGTATTGAATAGAATTGGGGGAAGAGGAGTTCGTAGCACAACTTGAGAAGAAGAAAGCACCGCTTAGTAGGACATGTTCTGAGGCATCAAGGGATCACAAATTTAGCATTGGAGGGCAGCGTGGAGGATAAAAATCGTAGAGGGAGACCAAGAGATGAATACACTAAGCAGATTCAGAAGGATGCAGGTTGCAGCAAGTTCTGGGAGATGAAGAAGCTTGCACAGTATAGGGTAGCATGGAGAGCTGCATCAAACCAGTCTCAGGACTGAAGACCACAACAACAACAACATCAACAACTAGAACACTGATATGGCAAGGCATTACGGCCACCTGCTTAATATTGTGTCTGTCCGTCTTTTGTAAGAATACATCACTGCTTCTGCGTGTCAGGGATCGACCAGTTTGTTGGTAGGTTTGTGGAGGTAAGTTGGCATTCAACGTCCACCCACAGGTCATGTAATTCGGGTAGGTAACGGACCGCTGTTTTGCGTACGCGGTGAATAGGACCGGTAGCGACCCAGGTGGGTTCCGTAGGGTTAACATCAGCCGAATTTGGTCACCGAGACATCAACGTGAGTTCAGTGTAATGCACCTCAAGTCAGTGTAGCACGGGTCCGGCTCCGAGACACGGACAATTATACTGCTGAAACCGGACATTTCCGCGATGGAGACCTCAAGCATGAAGGGTTTCAGGTGGTTCGCAGCTATCAGCATGTCTTCGATTAATAGCACACGTCACACGCAAGCGCAGGCGAATGTCTCCCATAAGATAATACTGATACCGCCAGCCTGCGTCCGTGGCGCATTTCCACGTTTCGTGGCACCGTTCTCTTCGATGACGGTGTTTGTGGAGACGGCCTTCCATCTAGTGTAGCAAAAACGTGATTCACCCAAAGAGTCGACAAGATTCCTTTGATCGACTGTCAATCCAGATGGTCCCGTGCCCACTTCAATCGTAACAGACAAAGTCTTCTATCCTAGTTTAAAGTGCAGGTAAGCCTACTAAACCCACATTCTGTAAAGAATCGTGGATTTCCAACCATTTAGCCCTAGTAGTAGTTTCACTGTCCTACCTCGTTCCGTAGATTCTCACGACAGAAACATGTAAACACTTGACCGGCTTCGCCAGTTTCGAGGTGCTAGTTCACAAGCTATGTGTAATAATAATATGCTCTTTGTCAAATTCACCGATGTCAATCGATTTTCCCAATTTAAGCCCATATCTCTGCTAGGATGATCCTCCGTCCGTGTCTCCTCTGCTTGCATACATTTGTTACCGCGTCACATGCCACCAGGAGGCATCCAACGTCGCTTTGTGCAGAGGTCATACACCATGTCTTGTTCACTGGGGGTACGTGATATTTCCGAGAGCGATCTTTCCATTGGATAGTGATACCTATATAGGTGGCAATTTTGCTGTTCTTTTAAAGCAGTGATTTACGTGCTGACATCGCATTTCAAGCTCTCCTTACGACACATTCATCCACTAAAATCCCATCATCCCCTAAGCTACATAACTACATACCAGAGTCACCTAAACGATACGTATAACTACATGGCACTCACTGCTGTTAAAACAAGCTTTGCTGTACGCCTGGACTTCGATAAAGTCCATATTCATTTGCGAAACTGCGTCGTTATTTTCTAAGACATTAATGGAATGTTTCCTGTTCACGTGTTCTAACGTATTATGTTTCCAGAATGAGATTTTCACTCTGCAACGGAGTGTGCACTGATATGAAACTTCCTGGCAGATTAAAACTGTGTGCCGGACCGAGAATCGAATTCGGGATCTTTGCCTTTATCGGGAAACTGCTCTACCAACGCATTATGTTATTCGCCATCCAGTTTAGGATTATTTTGAAATACATATAGCAATTTACTTTTCAACACATGGAAGCACTCTCATCAAATCTCAATAGGTTGTACGTCCCAAAAACTGGAATAAACTACACGGCCAAAACATGAAACTGTTTTCTACGGTTCACTTGTAGGGTCTCGTTCAGTAACTGCAAGAAATTCTTGATGCGCATATATGCGATGCCAGACAACTATTTTGGACCAGTAAGCCGAACCTACGACGCCATGTAGGAAACGGAGAAGAATACTCCGATTTCAAAATTATATAAAACCCCCTTCAGAAAAAGTTTCATATGCTATTTTTCTTCTAAAAATAAGCTTGTCTTCGAAGCCATCCGTTTATGTTACTCATCACAGACTCTTAACGTCAGCGGTTACTCTATGTAATGTGAGTATCGCTCTCTCTCTCTCTCTCTCACTCACTCACTCCAATTGTCTGTCGATCACCCACCCTCCCCAATCCCTCTTTCATCACGTGAACGACTGTACTAGACACATCGTTTCACAAGTCATTTTTACTTTCACAATAAAATTGTTTAATAACCTCTATATAGCAGGAAAAAATGTTCCCTATGTGACGCTTGATTCTATAAACAAACACTTGCTTTAAATTACTGTGAATAAAATTCAGCTCCAAACGTCACGTAAACAATCAGAGTAATTGAAACTTCCTGGCAGATTAAAACTGTGTGCTCGACCGAGACATGAACTCGGGACCTTTGCCTTTCGCGGGCAAGTGCTCTACCATCTGAGCTACCGAAGCACGACTCACGCCCGGTACTCACAGCTTTACTTCTGTCAGTATCTCGTCTCCTACCTTCCAAACATTACAGAAGCTCTCCTGCGAACCTTGCAGAACTAGCACTCGTGAAAGAAAGGATATAGCGGAGACATGGCTTAGCCACAGCCTGGGGATGTTTCCAGAATGAGGTTTTCACTTTGCAGCGGAGTGTCCGCTGATATGAAACGTTGGCAGATTTTCCCCCACATCAAATGTCTGATGCAACTGTGAATCTACACCATTTGCCCTAGGTATAAACATGGATTTTCTTGAATTACGGCGTCAACTACCAAGGATCAAACAAATGTTTTAGAAAAAATGTACGTAGTTTTTTTATGTAGAATCTGATTCTGCAATTAAAAATGGGGGTTCCCATTTGAAATTTTAAAGTTTCCTCCCGCCCCAACCCCATGGGACTGGGGTGGCAGGCTAATTTTAGCAACAGCAGATGTTCCCCTCGAAAATAATCAACTTTGGATCCTACACATTTTTTCGACTTATTCTCGTTTGTTAACTTTAAATTTATACCCTGTATTAGGAGGTAGCATATACAGCCCAGATACACTAAAAACAGAAAACAGAAACGACCAAAGCACCACACAAAATACATCAACACTCTGAGTAAACACAAATGCTACAAATGAAGATAACAAGATTAACACTAAGCAGCAAAACAAACCTGTCACAAAAACGAAAGCCAAACACAGTCACTGTAGAAATACAGGCAGATAGCATGTCACCCACATCAAATACACTCACAGGCTGGGAGAAATACTTCACTCAAATGTGTAAAAATTTAGAAAGTAACCTATCTCTTAGTGGACTAGAAAATAAAGATATTTTACATACAGCAATAAGAATAGTAACTTGTATGAAACACCCAGAGAGGGATAAAATATGTTTTTCAACCACTGAACAAACAGATAGAATGATACTCCGAACGACAGACCTTCCGACAGACCACCGTATCTTAATGAAACTGCTGGGACAGGCATGCCTCAAGGAGGGTGAAGGAATAAACAGGAAACGAATTTACAAGGATTTTTAAGGGCTCATGGGCATGTTTACTATGATCCTGAAGAGAAAGGACAAAAATGTACGTCTGCATAAAATATCCACCAGCAACATGAAACCTGTCCAGCTAAACTGCATGAGAAGTGTGTTAGTAGGGACAGAGCTAATTAAACTAATAGAGGACGAAGCAGCTGACGTGATTCCAAAGCAATAGGCTGTTATCATAGGTTCCACAATAGCAAAGACATCACTCGTGGTGACAAACATACAGATAACAGTCACACAAATTACACAAATGACACTCAGTAACAATAGAAATCACACTAGGCAGGGAACACTGGGTAATCTCTTCCATGTATGCTCAGTACTCACACGAAATGGAACCTTTCACAAATAAAATAAGGGAGATAATGCATTATGCCCGAGGCAGGTGCTTACTGATACACACTGACATCAGTGCACGCTCGAACCTCTGGCATGCCGACAGAACGGATATCAGAGGGCAGGACGTTGTAGACACAGTAAACGAATGTAACCTTTCCATGTTGAATAGAGAAGAACAACCGCTGACCCTTCTGTGGATCTGCAGGTGAAACCAGTAGCATTGACATTACTCTCGCAAATGAAAAATCAGTCACACACGTTCTGAACTGGCATGTCCTAGAGAAAGTCACACATAGTGATCACAACGTAACAGACACACACACACACACACACACACACACACACACACACACACACACACACACCAACCACTACTGGGACAATGATACACACAACACAGCACCCAGGTTACTGCTACACAAAGCAAACTGACAAAGTCTGAGAGAGGAGATCAGTAACTCATGTCTCTATACCACGCACGGTAGAATTTATTTCAGAGTTTGCACACTGACATATATGTATATATATTACAAAAAGCCCAACTGGCTGCGGTACCAGTAGCAAACGAAGGAAGCAAACAGGGAATGCCATGGTCTACAACGTTGTCGAGACTCCGGAAAGACCGAAGAGACAAAAGACGACACTATCAAAGATCAAAACCGGCACGAGAACGGGAAATTAGTCTCCAATCTATCGCCTTGCTAAAGTCAAGTATGAAACCGAACTTAAGAAGACAATGCAGGATAACTTTATGCGGCCTCATTTGGAACATAATATGTGGGGAGAACCGTACAAACTGTAGACTGACTTGTTCCAACCAGAGTGCAGATTGTAGCCCTTTCTTATAAATGTTGTCGGCAATATACTTCATCGGGGTCCATGGGCGTGCAAATAAAATTTTTATCCTCTTTTTCGTACGTCTGCACGGTGTTCAATATTTTTCAATTGTTTTCCTGGATTTTAGACTTTTGACACCTTTCTCATAGTGCTGTATTCCTCTGTCAGGATGCTTTCCATGTCGTCTTTTATCTGGAACGTGAAAATCCCGGTTTAATACCCCCGTATAGGTCTTCTGGTTTGACAACTGTCTAGTAGTGCCGCATTTTTGTGTGTGTGGATATACTCCTGTTACCGATGTCCTGTGTTCTTCCACTACTCTTCTTGAGTTCCTACAGTGGAATTCGAGTGCAATTGTTTTCTCCCCCAGTAGGTGATTGAAGTACCGACTCCCTTGTCCTTCTCATACATAGTGCAAAAATTTTCTTTTTTCTTTTTGTGAGCACATGAACTGCCTTTTTCTTATGGAAACTTGTAACCCGGTTATTTCCCTGCATTCTTTCAGAATTTTTGTTTGATTGCATTGGTTTCATCGTTTTTCTTTCATACGGCCATGTTGTTTGCAGAGACTAGAATTAGAAACACATTTTCGAAATTATCTGTTCTTGTTCCCGTCAGTTACCAATAATTTAGAATCTCCAATACTTTGTCCATTTATATATGTATGGTGAGTAGCAATGCCTGCTTGGACGTACGAAAACACTGAAGCCGTGCTGTTGACAGATGAACTAAATTTATCAATAAATAAATAGTAATACCGCACAGATGTGTGTAGTTACATTTGAAAATCAACACTCACTAATTCGCTGCTCGTGCACGGCGAGTGATTTCTACGTATGCGTGCAGTACTGAATTCCCCATGGCCTGCATTCAGCCATCCCTCAGTTTATAGGCTTATGTGCCGCTACCTAGCGGAGTACGACGCAAACCAGAATAATCTGGTATTACTGCCAACGCACGAACTTCTAACACAGTGATATGCGTCGGGAGTTGGCCCTGTACGCAGCAAGTTGGGCCAGAGAGATCGTAGTGCGCGAGCAGGATCTATGACACCGGCAACTGGTATGTTCGGCCACACTGTTCTCACAACAGGGTAGAAGGATTTGTGTTTTTAAGACCTGCCGACATTGAGGTAATTTGAGGCGGAACTAAGGCTCTGATTGGATGACAAGAATAAGGAAATATCTCGTCTTGAAAGATTCAGAGAAATGTCGGGAAACCTAAATCTGGATGACTGCCTGGAGATTCTAACCCCACTTCTCTAGAGTATGACTCCAGTGGAGTAATCACTACCCCATCCCACTGTGAGCGACGGCATTGAGGATGATGCGATGGAGAAAGTTACGCTTAGCAGTAGCTACTTTGTTACTCATCAAGGAAGTGTGTTAGAAGACAGAAACACTTAAACTTTATCTTTAACATTAGACTCATTCGAGATCGTTTCAGCAGAACATGGAGGGATAGGAGGATGTATGAAGATTGAGGATACTGAGCAGTGGCAGGGGTGGGGGTGGGGGGGGGGGGAAGTGTAATAATGGGGGATTGCGGTAAAAGGGGAAGGGATTGATGACAGAGCTATTGGGAAATATGAGCTTGACAGTAGTAACGAGAGAGCTGAAAGACTAATTACTATAACCAATGATTTACAGTTGCTAATTGTGGACACATTTTTCAAAAATTACAAGAGGAGGATGCATATATGGAAGAAGGGAGTGGAGACAGGAAGATTCGAGCTGTTTACATCATGGTCAAACAGACATTTCGAAACAAGATACTGGATTGTAAAGGAGTACCAAAGAGCTGATTATGCTCTCGAATCAGAATTTAGTGATTATGAAGAGTTGAGTTAAGTTTAAGAGGCTCATCCGGAGGAAAGAAGTGAAATGCTTGTCGTAGCGGCCCCTTACCAGTTAGAGGGCCCGCGCAACAGACAAGCAAGGTGGGCTGCCGACCTCTCTTCACGATCTCAGATCGGGACTTCACCATTGGATGACAACAACAGACTTTCCGCATAAACAGGGAAGTACTTGGTGAAAAGCCGTGTAACAGAGATCTACCTATTGGAACTAAGGTGACTAGATGTAGCACTCCGCCAAATCGGCGTAATAAGCACGCCAGCAGAGTCAGACCGGCAGTGTGTACCTACAGCTGGGACAGCTCTAGCCAATACCTACGCCGGCTCTGGCATAGTGGACACTCACAGTCGCCGTGTCTTCAGTAGGAAGTTGCATCTTTGTAATTGTGTGTTTTTTTTTTTTGATCATCAATCTACTGACTGGTTTGATGCGGCCCGCCACGAATTCCTTTTTCTGTGCTAACCTCTTCATCTCTGAGTAGCACTTGCAACCTACGTCCTCAATTATTTGCTTGACGTATTCCACCTTTGTCTTCCTCTACAGTTTTTGCCCTCTACAGCTCCCTCTAGTACCATGGAAGTCATTCCCTCATGTCTTAGCAGATGTCCTATCATCCTGTCCCTTCTCCTTATCAGTGTTTTCCACATATTCCTTTCCTCTCCGATTCTGCGTCGAACCTCCTCATTCCTTACCTTATCAGTCCACCTTATTTTCAACATTCGTCTATAGCACCACATCTCAAATGCTTCGATTCTCTTCTGTTCCGGTTTTCCCACAGTCCATGTTTCACTACCATACAATGCTGTACTCCAGACGTACATCCTCAGAAATTTCTTCCTCAAATTAAGGCCGGTATTTGATATTAGTAGACTTTCTTGGCCAGAAATGCCTTTTTTGCCACAGCGAGTCTGCTTTTGATGTCCTCTTTGCTCCGTCCGTCATTGGTTATTTTACTGCCTAGGTAGCAGAAGTCCTTAACTTCATTGACTTCGTGACCATCAATCCTGATGTTAAGTTTCTTGCTATTCTCATTTCTACTACTTCTCATTACCTTCGTCTTTCTCCGATTTACTCTCAAACCATACTGTGTACTCATTAGACTGCTCATTCCGTTCAGCAGATCATTTAATTCTTCTTCACTTTCACTCAGGACAGCAATGTCATCAGCGAATCGTATCATTGATATCCTTTCACCTTGTATTTTAATTCCACTCCTGAACCTTTCTTCTATTTCCATCATTGCTTCCTCGATGTACAGATTGAAGAGTAGGGGCGAAAGGCTACAGCCTTGCCTTACACCCTTCTTAATACGAGCACTTCGTTTCTGATCGTCCACTCTTATTATTCCCTCTTGTTTGTTGTACATATTGCACATGACCCGTCTCTCCCTGTAGCTTACCCCTACTTTTTTCAGAATCTCGAACAGCTTGCACCATTTTATATTGTCGAACGCTTTTCCCAGGTCGACAAATCCTATGAATGTGTCTTGATTTTTCTTTAGCCTTGCTTCCATTATTAGCCGTAACGTCAGAATTGCTTCTCTCGTCCCTTTACTTTTCCTAAAGCCAAACTGATCTTCACCTAGCGCATTCTCAATTTTCTTTTCCATTCTTCTGTATATTATTCTTGTAAGCAGCTTCGATGCATGAGCTGTTAAGCTGATTGTGCGATAATTCTCGCACTTGTCAGCTCTCACCGTCTTCGGAATTCTGTGGATGATGCTTTTCCGAAAGTCAGATGGTATATCGCCAGACTCATATATTCTACACACCAATGTGAATAGTCGTTTTGTTGCCACTTCCCCCAATGATTTCAGAAATTCTGATGGAATGTTATATATCCCTTCTGCCTTATTTGACCGTAAGTCCTCCAAAGCTCTTTTAAATTCCGATTCTAATACTGGATCCCCTATCTCTTCTAAATCGACTCCTGTTTCTTCCTCTATCACATCAGACAAATCTTCACCCTCATAGAGGTTTTCAATGTATTCTTTCCACCTGTGTGCTCTCTCCTCTGCATTTAACAGTGGAATTCCCGTTGCACTCTTAATGTTACCACCGTTGCTTTTAATGTCACCAAAGGTCGTTTGGACTTTCCTGTATGCTGAGTCTGTCCTTCCGACAATCATATCTTTTTCGATGTCTTCACATTTTTCCTGCAGCCATTTCTTCTTAGCTTCCCTGCACTTCCTATTTATTTCATTCCTCAGCGACTTGTACTTCTGTATTCCTGATTTTCCCGGAACATGTTTGTACTTCCTCCTTTCATCAATCAACTGAAGTATTTCTTCTGTTACCCATGGTTTCTTCGCAGCTACCTTCTTTGTACCTATGTTTTCCTTCCCAACTTCTGTGATGGCCCTTTTTAGAGGTGTCCATTCCTCTTCAACTGTACTGCCTACTGCACTATTCCTTATCGCTGTATCTATAGCGTTAGAGAACTTCAAACGTATCTCGTCATTCCTTAGTACTTCCGTACCCCACTTCTTTGCGTATTTATTCTTCCTGACGAATGTCTTGAACTTCAGCCTACTCTTCGTCACTACTATATTGTGATCTGAGTCTATATCTGCTCCTGGGTACGCCTTGCAATCCAGTATCTGATTTCGAAATATCTGTCTGACCATGATGTAATCTAATTGAAATCTTCCCGTATCTCCCGGCCTTTTCCAAGGATACCTCCTCCTCTTGTGATCCTTGAACAGGGTATTCGCTATTACTAGCCGAAACGTGTTACAGAACTCAATTAGTTTTTCTCCTCTTTCATTCCTCATCCCAAGCCCATAGTCTCCTGTAACCTTTTCTTCTACTCCTTCCCCTACAACTGCATTCCAGTCGCCCATGACTATTAGATTTTCGTCCGCCTTTACATACTGCATTACCCTTTCAATATCCTCATACACTTTCTCTATCTGTTCATCTTCAGCTTGCGACGTCGGCATGTATACCTGAACTATCGTTGTCGGTGTTGGTCTGCTGACGATTCTGATTAGAACAACCCGGTCACTGAACTGTTCTCAGTAACACACCCTCTGCCCTACCTTCCTATTCATAACGAATCCTACACCTGTTATACCATTTTCTGCTGCTGTTGATATTACCCGATACTCATCTGACCAGAAATCCTTGTCTTCCTTCCACTTCACTTCACTGACTCCTACTATATCTAGATTGAGCCTTTGCATTTCCCTTTTCAGATTTTCTAGTTTCCCTACCACGTTCAAACTTCTGACATTCCACGCCCCGACTCGTAGAACGTTATCTTTTCGTTGATTATTCAATCTTTTTCTCATGGTAACCTCCCCCTTGGCAGTCCCCTCCCGGAGATCCGAATGGGGGACTATTCCGGAATCTTTTGCCAATGGAGAGATCATCATGACACATCTTCAATTACAGGCCACATGTCCTGTGTATACACGTTACGTGTCTTTAATGCAGTGGTTTCCATTGCCTTCTGCATCCTCACGTCGTTGATCATTGCTGATTCTTCCGCCTTTAGGGGTAATTTCCCACCCCTAGGACAAGAGAGTGCCCTGAACCTCTATCCGCTCCGCCGCCGTCTTTGACAAGGCCGTTGGCAGAATGAGGCTGACTTCTTATGCCGGAAGTCTTCGGCCGCCAATGCTGATTATTTATCAAAATTTAGGCAGTGACGGGGATCGAACCCGGGACCGAAGACGTTTTGATTATGAATCAGAGACGCTACCCCTTAGACCACTTTTTTTTTTTTTTGCTCCTAGACCACTTTTTTTTACCATATGCGCCAATTTGTAATAAGAATAGAATGAACAAAGCGTATATCATTGCTAGGCTGCCGTAGCGCAAAATAAGAAATGAAAAGTTTTCTTGAGTTTTTTTTTACCATATGCGCCAATTTGTAATAAGAATAGAATGAACAAAGTGTATATCATTGCTAGGCTGCCGTAGCGCAATATAAGAAATCAAATGTCTTCTTGAGGTTTTTTTTTTTTTTTTTTTGGGCCAAGTAGTAAACAGAATTTTTTTATGGTGCACAAAAGACTATCACATCATCATTGAAGGAAGGTTGCTCTGCGAGAGAACGGAAATGTGAAAGCGAAAAAGGGAAAGAAAAAATGCCTTCTGCATTGGTGAGCATCTGAATAATATCGTAAAATTCCGACAAGTACTAAAGTCCCAGGAAGCAAATGGGATTCATACATACAGGTCACTGGCAACCTCTGCGATCCGAAAGAGTGTATTTGAAGCATTTAACCGTTAATTATGATGTTCAGCATATTTCCAAATATCCTCCTGTAGTCACAGTGTTGTCTCATTTTAAAGTGTTCAATTTCTATGTAAGAATAATAGTCGAGGAAAAGTAGCATGCCTATTCTGCTTAATAAACGATGCTGTGTGGCCCATGATCCACTTTGCAGCGTTGTTTTTTGCTCGTGGATATCTCAGTTTTTGTGGCTGAATGATCTCTAAAAGGTCTACACCACAGGGCGTCGTACGGTCTATCACCGACAATCGTTGACGAAGAAACCACGGGTATATCTTGTAATTATGTACAGTAGTATTTTTGTTTTTATTCTTCTTTCCATTGTCTAGTACTGGTTTTACCACCACAGAAATTGTTGTGCTTGTTGTTGTTGTTGCATTTGGATATTAGTGCCGACTGCAGGACGCTACAATGCTAAAGAAGTGATGGATGATGACATGCTTTTGGAGTTCTCCAAGGCGTAGGTACTGCAGTGAAGAACAGCAGAGCATGAACTTTGGTTGAGGAGGAATAGGCATCTAAGAAAACGGCAAACTCAGAATTTGGACACACAAGTTTGGATAAAAGTTTTGTACCTACGAAGATATGTGTCATAGCAGAATAAATATTTCTATTTATCGATGGAAGAGCGAAGTTTCCTGTTTATCGATGGAAGAAGGAAGCTCTAATTTGTTCAAAAAGACGAAAAAACAGGAATGTACAGGATAAAGAATCTAGGATTACAATAAATAGGAAGTGGAGGGAAACCAAGATGAAATCACTGAAAGAAAAATGTGAAGAAACTGAAAAAGAAAGGATCGTCGTAAGGAATGACATAGCATACGGATAAGTCAAAACAAACTTCAGTGAAATTAAATATTAACATTAAGAGTAGACTGGGAATTACACCGCTAATCACAGAGGAGAGAGCGGATAGGTAAAAGGAATACGCTAAAAGGGCCTAATAGGGAGAGCACTTGCCGAGTGAAGTAATAATAGAAAAAATTCATGACAGACCTTTGGACGACCTACCGTCAAATAAGGCAGAAGAGGTTGGCAACATTTCTTCAGAATTTGGAAAACCATTGGCGGAAGTAGCAGTATGTTCAAGTTGCTGTGTAGAATCTATGAAAATGGAGACATACGGCGGCGACGGCCGAAACAGTATGAAAGGGGCGCTGTTTTGGAATTAACCTTCGCTACCGGTTGCACAACGTTCGGTGCTATCAGCGTCATAGTGTCCTTATGTATAGCGTCCTCAGTATTATTGCAGAGTTTATCCACCTCTTCACATTTCTACTGCAAATGCAGGGCATGTGCTTTGTCCCATCAAGACAGGACACAAACGTTGTAATTTTCCACCCATCTCGCGTCCAACCACAGAAGTAGCTCGTAGGTTGAGGAGTTCCGCCCCCTTGTGCGAGGCTGTAATGGAAGCTAGTAGCGAGTGGACTAAGCCTCTAGAACTACCGTTTGAGAAGTCAGTTTAAGGTTCAGTAATGCCAGTGTCTTTCAATAACGTAGCAAATAACGGCACGTAGTTAGCACTGTTAACGATGTTAACATTTGTTCATTAAAATCTTACATAAAAGATTTTAGACTTGCTATGATGTTTGCATGCACTAACGCAGAGTTGCGATACATTAAAATATACATGTTCGATGATCAAAAAAGAGATACTGAAGAGGCAAAGAAACTGGTACACCTGCCTAATACGATGGTTGTCCAGAAAGTAAGTTCCGATCGGTCACGAAACCGTAGTGAAAACCAGAAACGTTTTGTTTGCAACAGTTAGGTACACCTTCCACCTACTTCTCTACATAGTCGCTGCTCCAACTTCGAGTGTTGCCGTAGTGTTGCATCAACTTTCCAATATCCTCGTCATAGAAAGCTGCCGCCTTTGGTTTCGGCCACTTATCTGCACTGGTCTGCAGCTCTTTGTCTGTGGAAAAATTTTGTCTCCAGCCAGCGGTTCTTCTAAGCAGACATGAGACTCAGGGGAAACCAATTACGGACTGTACTGTAGGTGATCAAACCTCATCGGAAAGGCTGTAGGAGCCTCTTCATTGCCTGTGCAGTGTACGGCCGAGAATTGGCATAAAGAAGGAATTGCTCGAAAGATGTGGTATGCGGGCTGCATGACGCAGGTGAAATCTCTAATCAGGTCCTCGTACTTGACGGGAGATGCTATTCCCTACGCATCTTTACGTACTCACTGTTCACAGGAAACTGAAACGAGCGAAGCGACACGATCGACGGGCGTACTAGAGACACTGCCCAACACATCTGTGGAAAGATTTACCGGATTTTTCTAGTGGTATCCATTTCGTGACCGATCGCATCTTACTTTCTGGATAACCCTCTTTCCGTATAGGGCCCCCACGAGCACGCAGAAGTGTCACAGCACGACGTGGCGTGGACTCGACTAATATCTGAAGTACTGCTAGAAGGAATTTCAACCATCAACCTTGCAGGGCTGTCCATAAACCCGTAAGACTACGAGGTGCTAGAGAACGCTTCTGAACAGTACGTTGTAAGGAATCCCAGATGTGCTCAATAATGTTCACGTCTGGGGAGTTTGGTGGCCAACGGAAGTATTTTAACTCAGAGGAGTGTTCCTGGAGCCACTCTGTAGCAACTATGGACGTGTGGGGTGTCGCATTGTCCTCTTGGAATATCCCAAGTCCCTCGGAAGCACAATGGACATTAGTGGATGCAAGTGATCAGACAGGATGCCTAAGTACGTGTCAGCTGTCCGAGTATCTAGACATATCAGGGGTCTACAATTGCACGCACACACACCACCTTTACAGAACCTCCGCCATGCACGAGTCTGTCTCCATACGTGTACACCTCTGGTGCATAAAATTTTAAACGACATTCATCCGACAAGGCAACATGTTTCCAGTCATCAAATGTCCAATGTCGGTGTTCACGGGCCCAGGCGAGGTGTAAATCCGTGTGTCACACAGTCATCAAGGGTACACGAGTGGACCTTCTGCTCCGAAAGCCCATATAGATGATGTTTCGGTGAATGTTCCGCACGCTGACGCTTGTTGATTGCCCAGCATTGAAATCTGCACCAATATGCGGAAAGGCTGCAGTTCTCTCACGTTAAACGATTCTCTTCAGTCATCGTAGGTCCTGTTCTTGCAGGATCTCTTTCCTGACGCAGCAATGTCGGACATTTGATGTTCTAGCTGTTTTCTGATATGCGCAGTACACTCGTGAAATTGTCGTATGGGAACATTTCCACTTCATCACAACGTCTTAGATGTTTTGTCCCATCGTTCGTGCACTGACTATAATACCACGTTCAGACCCACTCAAATCTTGATAACCTGCCATTAATCTCAGCTAAAGTCTATGCGAAAATGAACAAAAACCGGCTCAGTCCTTCCTTTGGTTATTTCGTCGCGTGGCACCCGATTGGATACCCGTCAGCATCTATCACAGTGAACTATTCGTTATTACTTTTGCATAACCTTCCCTTAAAACACAATCCCTCAGTAATATTATTTGCGAAGAATGTTAGTTCTGCATTAGGAACTGAAGATGAATAGCCTTCCAGTCCATCTTAGTTTAGCCTTTTAAGTCCAGTGCGATTTAAAATTCTCTATTTCGCAGATTACATTTTCAGGAGGATCGAGTACTCGTCGGAGAATCCTGAGCTGCCAAATGAGCTTCCCCGAAAGAGGTCTATCCCGTTCGGAGTAAAAGGGATTTAATCCCGCGGGAGACGTGGGGTACACAGTATCGGCTCGCACGAGCGAGAGCGAAACGTTTTAGAGAGACGTTTCGTTTTAAACTTCATAACGGTACATTTCTCCCCGAGATGCTCTTCGAGGGAAATGAAATGTTATGCAAAGCGAGGGACGGTCCGGGCAGCACCTTCTCCGCAGGGCGGCAACTAATTTAGCGGCGGAAATTTCGATGCAAAGTCACGCAGGGCTTCTCCTTCATTTGTATTCGCGTTTCCGCGCGTATTTGGATAGCAGCGTGGGTACTGCGGCCGCCCGCCGGAGTGCTTTCACGCCGTGGCGATGCTGCTGCGGTCGTGTCTCTCTACTGGCGACGTAGGTAGCAGGCAGGGCGAGTCACAGGTGAAGTCCGAAGACCTGCTCGGCTGTACTGAACGCGTGTGCAGGCAGTAGTAGAAATGTGGCTCATGGTCTTTTAACCACGGTAATATATCTCACAAGGGAACCTCCCCATCGCACCCCCGTCAGATTTAGTTATACGTTGGCACAGTGGATAGGCCTTGAAAAACTGAACACACATCGATCGAGAAAAAAGGAAGATGTTGTGTGGAACTATGAAAAAAATAAGCAAAATATAAAAACTGAGTAGTCCATGAGCACGATAGGCAACATCAAGGAGCCTGTGAGCTCAGGAGCGCCGTGGTCCCGTGATTAGCGTGAGCGGCTGCGGAATGAGAGGTCCTTGGTTCAAGTCTTCACTCGAGTGAAAAGTTTACTTTCGTATTTTTATTTATGATCTGTCCGTTCGTTCACTGACGTCTCTGTTCACTGTAATAAGTTTAGTGTCTGTGTTTTGCGATCGCACCGCAAAACCATGCTATTAGTAGACGAAAGGACGTTCCTCTCCAATGCGAACCGAAAACATTTGATCCCAAGACCATAGGTCAACCGATTCCTCCACAGGAAAACACGTCTGATATATTCTATACGGCACTGACGACGGCGTGTGCTTCACATGACAGGAATATGTTGTCGACCCACCTAACTTGTACACTTGGCGAATGGGTAAAAAGATTCTTCTAACCTGCCCGATACTACGGCGCAGTTACCTCGCATCGGACGACAGACGGAAAGATAATAATTGTCTGAAAACAAAAAGTTAAAATTTTCACTCGAAGGAAGACTTGAACCAAAAACCTCCCGTTCCGCAGTCGCTCACGCTAACCACGGGACCACGGCGCTCCTAAACCCCGAGTATCCTTGATGTTGCCTATGTTGCACATGGACTACTCAGTTTGTATATTTTGCTTATTTTTTTCATAGTTCCACACAACGTCTTCCTGTTTTGACGATTGATCTGTGTTCAGTTTTTCAAGGCCTATCCACTGTGCCAACTTATAACTAAATCTGAGGGGGGTGCGATGGGGAGGTTCCCTTGTCAGGGATGACTCCTGATCTCGAAGGAACCAAACCACGCCCATAAATTATAAGGGTTGTATGGGAAAAGAACCGCACAACATTATGTGCTGAATATGCCAACAACAATGTTTTCTACATCTACATACACACGATATTTGATCAAAAAGTAACAGGAACTTCTAAATTCGCCGACTTCAGACTTAAATTTTTGAATTCTTTTATGTTAATGGCACATGTTTCTGATGTATGTTTGCATTTTCAGCTGTTTTGGATATTTAGTTTATTGTTCCCGGTCGAAAATGTTATACGAGTTTTCGAGTGCTCGGCGAAGTTTTACTTTAGAGAAAGATGAATCAAAGATTTTGCATTAAATTTTGCTTAAAAATGGAATAAAGTGCAGCAAGAAATGTTGAGAGTAGTTTTTCATGAATGTACTATGAATAAGGCAAGAATTAATTGGTGGTATAAACATTTCAAAGAAAGTCGATTAGATTGGACGCACTAGCACATCACTTACAGTCGACAGTGTGGAAATAATGAGGAAATTCGTTACGGAAAAAAGCCGATCCACCTTCAGAGAAGTTGCTAATGATGTCTACGTATCCTCTGGCATGCAAATTTTTCGGATTTTGTGGGTATGAAACGTGTAGCAGCAAAGTTTGTTCCAAAATTGTTGAATGTGGACCAAACACGACGTCACATAGACATCGCCCAGCATTAGCTGAATGAAGCCGATAACGATCCAGAACTTCTAAAGAAGCTTGCAACAAGTGACAAGCTTTGGGTATACGGGTATGATGTCGAAACCACGGCTCAATCGTCGCAATGTAAACTGGATGAAGAGTAAAAAAAAAAAAAAAAAAAAAAAAAAAAAAAAAAAAAAAAAAAAAAAAAAAAAAAAAAAAAAAAAAAAAGAAAAAAGGCAAATTCCATGACGTATGAATGTTCTTCTCGTTGTTTTTTTTCGATTACAATCAGATATCGCATCATGAGTTCCTACCTTATGGTCGTACGGTCAATACGTAATACTACCTGGTATTTACACGCCGTTTGCGTGAAGGACTGCGAAGAAAATGACCAGAACTGTGGTCAGGTCACAAGTAGAAATTGCATCACGATAGTGCTACCGCTTACATTTCAGTGCTTGTTCCCTGTTTTTTTGGCAAAAAAACCAAACCATTATGTTGCCTCAGCCGCCTTGTTCGACCGAAATGAGCCGCTGCGAATTATTTCTGTTCCCGGGGTTGAAGATAGCCATGAAATAACGTCGTTTTGTCACAGTTGTCGAGAAAAAAAGAGGAGGATTTGAAAACCGCAATGAATAGTGAGCTCCAGGAGTGATTCCAAGATTAGAAAAAACGCAGGCACAAGTGTGTTACGTAAGGGCCATTAGTTTGCAGGGTACAAAGTTTATGTTGATGAATAAATAGATTTTTTAAGAAAAATGGGAGTTCCCGTTATTTTTTTATCACATCTGATACGTCACTTACAATCATATTGCGCATGGTAGTGGGTACCGTGTACCATAACCATTCTTTCTCTTCCCTATTCCACTCGTAAACTGTACCAAAGGAAAAAATTTTGTCTGTACCCCTCGGCGCGAGGCCTGATGTCTCTTATGTTTTCTTCGTGCTACTTACGTTAGACATATGTTGCTGGCTGTAAGATCACCATTTGGTCTACCGCAAATTCTGGTTCACTAAACAGTTTCAACAGTGACGGTAAATCGGTCTAAGTCCTCTTGCAAAGTCGACAATGGCCGGCAATTCGATCCCTTGTTAGGATCTTCTTCGCGATTCGAAGGGCATCCCTGACTGTTCTGCCATCCAGAGACACCTGCGGAATGCTGAAGAAAATCTAAACAACGGGATCAAAACGTCTACCTCTAATCCCTGACACAGTACTCGTTAAAGCCTGTGCTATGGTAAGTGAGCGGGATTCACCTTATGAGAAAGGATTTTCGCATAGATATCGACTGCGTGTACCTGAATGGTGGCAAATCAGACTTACATCCACTCTGTAATAACAATGATCCGTCAAGTAAGTTCGAAATGCAATCACACGTCAGGATGGATCAAAAGCAAACTAGAAGATGCTACCAACGTGACAATAGTACGGTCGCCAGCCTAATTAGGCATTAACTGAGTTTCTTCCCTGTACAAGTTGGTATATATTCATGCAAAACAACAAGTTGTAACACTGCATAATATAGTAGAATTTTATAACCAGAAAACTATTGAACTGATAGTTTCACGTTCTCTACTGGTATGGAAAATCATGAACACATAACACTACACTATAATGTTTACTACAAAACTTTATACTGTCTATTAATCTGATTACAATCGGGTATAGATTACCCTAGAAATTGTACTTTCATGCCACACACAAAACGTTAATTTTGATAAAGATAAAACACTGATAAATTTTGACTTTTATATTGACTTTAACTCTTTCCTGGTCAAGCCAATGTAGAACATTCCAGAATTCAAATGAATGAGGGGGACACCCTGAAACTGTTATGGTCGCTGTATTTAAAAAAAATGATTATTGAATTTATTATTCATTCAAGATTTCCAGTATATAAGTTACTACTATTTTCATCTTATTTGCTGCTCATTTAAATGCCATTAAATCTGTCTCGAAATAATAAACTTCATTACTATACCAATACTAAAGTTATCCTTCGACTTCGTTACACGTTCGCTCTTCATTTACTGGTTCATTAACAAAACATTTCTTTAAACACCATTCCAATATAGCCAGTTCTACAAATAATTATTATTAACACAATTTCTGATTTTCATTTCGGGACACTCGGATTGCACAACGTTTGGAAAGGACCCTGTCTCGGTTAGTTGTGAGGATAATTAAATGAGGGAAAAGTTCTGGTAAAATTGTGGTTATTATTGCACCAAACAAACACAGTACACTCTCTGATCCATACGAATACAGTACTAAAAGTTTCAACCTACTAGTATCGATGCGGCGTTTGGCGGGCGGCAAGATGGCGAGCCACAGAGCAAACATACAACCACAGCTATGGCTGCAGTTAGACTGGGAAGAGGTGTAGAAGGAACCTGATGCTAATTTAAAATATAACTTATTTCATGATACACTTGTAAGAGAATTTGAAAGCTGTTTCCCCAAGAAAGTAGTTAAATCTAATTATAAGAAACTATGCAAAAAACCTTGGCTTACTAAAGGAATAAAAACATCTTGTATCCACAAAAGGGAACTGTATCTACGAACAAGAAAGAGTAATGACACAGAAACAGCCAAATATTATAAAAACTACTGTGCTACATTAAGAAAGGTTATTAAAAAGTCCAGAAGCATTGCATCATGTCTGAGATTAATACCTCTGATAACAAAATCAAAACAGTTTGGAATATTATTACAAGGGAGACAGGACAACCAAGAGTACAGGATGATGGCATAACCATCAAAGCGAATGTAAACTTGATAAACAACAAGCTGGAACTGGAAAACATTTTGAATAATCATTTTTTAAATGTTGTAGAGAAAATAGGATCTAAATGTTCATCAGAAGAAGCAAGATAGTTAATGGAAGAGGCCTTACCCACACCATTTGATACAATTGAAATTCCACCCACCTCTCCATCTGAAATTAGGAAGGTAATAAACTCTCTCAAGAATGAAAGCTCATTTGGGATTGATGGCATTTCCAGCAGGATAATAATAGCTTGTTCCCAATAAATAAGTGGGATTCTTAGCCACATATGTAACAGCACTCTGAAGCAGGGTATTTTCCCAGATAGACTGAAGTATGCCATTGTTACACCACTGCATAAAAAAGGGGATACGTCTGATGTCAACAACTACCGCCCAATCTCTCTTCTGACTGCCTTATCCAAAATTCTTGAAAAAGTAATGTACTGTAGAGTAGCTTCACACCTCTGTAAAAATAAAGTTTTAACAAACTGTCAGTTTGGTTTCCAGAAGGGTTTTTCAATGGAAAATGCTATATATACTTTCACTAATGAAATATTAAATGCTCTGAGTAACTGGAGGTAACCCGTTGAGATTTTTTTGTGATCTATAAAAGGCTTTTGATTGTGTAAATCACGATATACTTCTAGATAAGCTCAACTACTGTGGTATGAATGGGACAGTGCTCAAATGATTTAAATCATACCTAACTGGAAGAGTGCAGAAAGTTGAAAAAACAGTTCACATAATATGCAAAAAACTGGTTATTTCTCAAACTGGGGAACAATCAAGAATGGGGTGCCGCAAAGTTCGGTCTTGGGTCCTCTGGTGTTCTTAATATATATGACTTGCATTCTATATTCACGAAGATGCAAAGCTGGTACTTTTTGCCGATGATACAATTATAGCTATCACACCCGACAGACAAGAATTAACTGGTGAAATTGTAAACGATGTTTTCCAGAAAATCATTAAGTGGTTCTCTGCAAATGGGCTCTCATTAAACTTTGACAAAACACAGTATATACAGTTCCACATAGTAAATGGAATGACCCCACTAATAAATATAGACTTCGATCAAAAATCGGTAGCTAAGGTAGAATATTCAAAACTTCTAGGTGTATGCATTGATGAGGGGTTGAACTGGAAGAAACGCACTGAGGATCTGCTGAAACGTTTGAGTTCAGCTACTTATGCTATTACGGTCATTGCAAATTTTGGCGATATACATCTGAGTAAATTAGCTTACCACGCCTATTTCCTTCTCTGCTTTCGTATGGCATCATATTCAGGGATAACTCATCATTAAATAAAAGAGTGTTCATTGCACAAAAGCGTGTAATCAGAATAATTGCTGGAGCTCATCCAGGATCATCCTGCAGACACTTATTTAAAGAGCTAGAAATCTTCACTGTAGCCTCACAATATATATATATTCACTTATGATATTTGTTATTAACAATCCGAACGAGTTCAAAAGTAATAGCAATGTACATGGCTAGAACACTAGGAGAAAGGATGATCTTCACTACTCAAGGTTAAATCAAACTTTGGCTCAGAAGGGGGTAAATTATGCTGCCACCAAAGTCTGTGTCCACTTACCTAATAGCATCAAAAGTCTGACAGATAGCCATATAGCATTTAAAAGGAAATTAAAAGAATTTCTTAATGGCAACTCCTTCTACTCATTAGACGAATTTTTGGATATAGTAAGTGGGTAATTTCCCAACCTCCACAAAAAAATAAAAAAAAATTATTGAATGTCATGTAATATTTTGTGTAATGTAATATCTTGTATAGACACCTTTTATTAACCTGAAACGTTCGACATCATTACAAAGTGTCGTATTCATGATCTATGGAACAAGTACTAATCTAATCTACATATCGGCACTTTAATTCTTCTTAGCGTCGCAGTACTTTTCCATTTAGTGCCTATGGAATTTTGCCATGGTGTGTGGGCTTTGGAACGGCATACCCGAGGCTCAGTGAAGCTATGTCTTCCAGGAGAGCCTCCTCGCTCCAGAAGATGTTGCTCAAACCAGTGACAAACTCGAACTACTACTGAGCCCGTCGTACCGTGCAGTGCCCGCGCGCATTTTCCCGCGTTCGCCTGCCATCCACCTTTTACCGCTCCCCGACAGACCGGGTATTCACCAGAGGTTTTGCATTCTACATATTCTAACAGATTGCCTACGTATGGACCAGACGCACAGTTACAATTTTGAACATATTACAACAGTTTCAACATTTGTTACATTTCAATTCTATTACAAAATAACTTGACTTTTGACATAAACATTAACATTCACGTTGAAACTTACAGTTTTCTTAACATGATGGCATGAAACAAAAAAAATGAAATCAGAACATCAATTACGCAAGTTTATCGTAAAATCAGATGAAAAGAATTACTTATATGTACAATAGTACAGCGTCGTTGTTGTTACAGACCGTTGAAGAAGTCTGAGGAAGAGTATGAACGGCTTCACGATTCAGAAACATCAGTGTGTGGGCTGTGCACCTCATCGTTCATTGTCTATTGTTATGCTTACGTTACATGGGCTTCAAATAATGGAACTGGTGGCACTTACGTCTTGAGCGCGCATTAGTGTACAAAGGCAATGTATTTTCCTAGAAGCGTTCCTAACGAACTATATTTTCTCTTAGCGTCCCTTATTACTCATTTCACGCGACCACCACTTCTCATGTCGCTTCTTACAGTTACTATTATACACTTATACGATGTGATGCACTCACGTTGGCCATCACTAATCTTGTAATTGTGTACTACGTAGTTATTTTAAAACCAATAGCTTGCAACGGCCTCTTTGGCGAACAAAAACTACAAAATTAGAGATCAATTTATTTAACAACCATTTGCTGCAGAATTATTCAGCGATCTTGATTCGAAAATTACAGATTTCGTTGAAGGAGAAAAGCTTTTGTTCCCGGATCATCAAGGATTCAAAGAGGAACGTTAGTTCGAGACTGGTTGTCCTTTCCTCGATCGATACACTGTGAACCGAGGACGGAGGTAAAACGTAACTATCCCAGTTCATCAAACCGTTTGAAACGTAACCAGGTCCAGAAGCCCATCTCCATGATCCAAATCTAGCGTAATTTCTCACACCAGCTCCAGTCACGAAATCTAACGCAGCAATCCCATCAGTTCAGGTTTAGCATAGTACAGCAGATCGTGCCATGTTTTACGTTTTTAGAGATGACAACTTTGCTGCAGAAAGTCTTGGGTCACTACAAGACGTACACAAATTAATCTGTTGACAACACTTGTTTATTTTCACACATATATACAACAGCTGACTGTCCCAACTTCACAGGATCCGGCACACTCCAGTTAGTGCTCCCTCCGCAGTACTCAAAGACTTTGGTCAAGGTGCATTTACACATCTTTTTACAATTACGTTCTTTGACATTATTGTGTTATTTCATGTTTGATGTTACAATTGTAGTAAGTTAATCCAGCAAAAACTGACTTTACAGAGTTTTAGTATAAATTAAAACGAGTACAATTATATTGCATATTTCTGAAATTCAAGTGCTATTTTGGAATATACATACAGATAACAATTAATTTCTTATTACTCAGCCCAGAACATTCTCCACTACCTTAACGTAATTTAATTAATTACGCAACTTTATGAAACAATTTTGAGATAGTAATATTTCTACAATATCAAAATCACAATTCAAGCGTTCTAAATGACATTTTACAACATTTGAAAGCTAAAATGCGGAATAATTACGTACATCACAAAATCTTTAAGCCGTGTTACAAAAAATTAATGAATCGTTCTTCTAACATTATTTATGATACAAACTGTCTTTCTGAATCAGGTCATGTCTCCAGTTTAAATGAATATTCTCTAGTTTTCGTAATATGTGGACATTGGACTGAATTTCTCCATAGACTGTTCCAGAAACATTAATTAGGAGCTTAATTACAGATTTTTAGTTGGTGATTTCCGTAAGTTGGTGATTTCCGTAAGAATATGTTGTTCTGACTTGCAAAGATACTTAAATGTTAAGCATTTCCAAAATTCATGGTTTACACAGTTAATTTGTGTTATGGTAATTTCACTAGTAATTATAATTACTAAAATAAATGACGAAGGTTACTAACATTTATACACTTCTAACACTGATTACGGCAATGGCCTTGCCGCAGTGGCTGCACCGGTTCCCGTGAGATCGCTGAAGCAAAGCCCTGTCGGGCGTGGTCGGCACTTGCATAGGTGACCATCCAGGCCTTCGTGCGCTGTTGCCATTTTTCGGGGTGCACTCAGCCTCGTGATGCCAATTGAGGAGCTGCTCGACCGAATAGTAGCGGCTTCGGTCAAGAATACCATCATAAGGACCGGGAGAGCGATGTGTTAACACCACGACCCTCCTCGGAACCTGCTGTATCGGATATTCCACGTAACCCAATACAGCCTGTTTCGCAACGAACAGCATCCCTTAAATTCAATACTCTTAATTTCCGGAAAGAATCTGACATAGAATCAGGCTGCAGGGTGGTAACTTAAGTCCGAAAGTACGGAATAGGCTCTACGAGATGCGAGTGGCTAGAAAACACGTTTTGGTATTGAAAGCCAGTATATTGCCCTTCTTCCCCCCATGAACCGTGGACCTTGCCGTTGGTGGGGAGGCTTGCGGGCCTCAACGATAGAGATAGCCGTACCATTGGTGCAACGATAACGGACGGGTATCTGTTGAGAGGCCAGACAAACGTGTGGTTCCTGAAGAGGGGCAGCAGCCTTTTCAGTAGTTGAAGGGGCAACAGTCTGGATGATTGACTGATCTGGCCCTGTAACACTAACCAAAACGGCCTTGCTGTTTTGGTACTGCGAACGACTGAAAGCAAAGGGAAACTACAGCCGTAATTTTTCCCGAGGGCATGCAGCTTTACTGTATGATTAAATGAAGATGGCATCCTCTTGGGTAAAATATTCCGGACGTAAAATAGTCCCCCATTCGGATCTCCGGGCGGGGACTACTCAAGAGGACGTCGTTATCAGGAGAGAGAAAACTGGCGTTCTACGGATCGGAGCGTGGAATGTCAGATCCCTTAATCGGGCAGGTAGGTTAGATAATTTAAAAAGGGAAATGTATAGGATAAGTTAGATATAGTGGGAATTAGTGAAGTTCGGTGGAAGGAGGAACAAGACTTTTCGTCAGGTGACTACAGGGTTATAAACACAAAATCAAATAGGGGTACTGCAGGAGTAGGTTTAATAATGAATAGGAAACTAGGAATGCGGGTAAGCTACTACAAACAGCATAGTGAACGCATTATTGTGGCCAAGATAGATACGAAGCCCACGCCTACCACAGTAGTACAAGTTTATATGCCCACTAGCTCTGCAGATGATGAAGAAGTTAATGAAATGTATGATGAGATAAAAGAAATTATTGAAGTAGTAAAGGGAGATGAAAATTTAATAGTCATGGGTGACTGGAATTCGAGAGTAGGAAAAGGGAGAGAAGGAAATGTAGTAGGTGAACGAGGAAGCCGCCTGGTAGAATTTTGCACAGAGCATAACTTAATCATAGCTAACACTTGGTTCAAGAATCATGAAAGAAGGTTGTATACATGGAAGAAGCCTGGAGATACTAGAAGGTTTCAGATAGATTATATAATAGTAAGACAGAGATTTAGGAACCAGATTTTAAATTGTAAGTCATTTCCAGGGGCAGATGTGGACTCTGAGAACAATCTATTGGTTATGAACTGCAGATTAAAACTGAAGAAACTGCAAAAAGGTGGGAATTTAAGGAAATGGGACCTGGATAAACTGAAAGAACCAGAGGTTGTACAGAATTTCAAGGAGCGCATAAGGGAACAATAGACAGGAATGGGGGAAAGAAATACAGTAGAAGATGAATGGGTAGCTTTGAGGAATGAAATAGTGAAGGCAGCAGAACATCAAGTAGGTAAAAAGACGAGGACTAGTAGAAATGTTTCGGTAACAGAAGAGATACTGAATTTAATTGATGAAAGGAGCAAATATAAAAATGGAGCAAGTGAAGCAAGCAAAAAAAAAAAAAAAAAAAAAAATGAGATCGACAGCAAGTGAAAATGATTAAGCAGGGATGGCTAGAGGACAAATGTAAGGATGTAGAGGCTTATCTCATGAGGGGTAAGATAGATACTGCCTACAGGAAAGTTAAAGAGACCTTTGGAGAAAAGAGAAACACTTTCATGAATATCAAGAGCTCAGATGGAAACCCAGTTCTAAGCAAAGAATGGAAAGCACAAAGGTGGAAGGAGTATATAGAGGGTCTATACATGGGCGATGTTCTTGAGGACAATATTATGGAAATGGGAGAGGGTGTAGATGAAGATAAAATGGGAGGTATGATACTGCGTGAAGAGTTTGACAGAGCACTGGAAGACCTAAGTCGAAACAAGGCCCCGGGAGTAAACAACATTCCATTAGAACTACTGACAGCCTTGGGAGAGCCAGTCCTGTTAAAACTCTACCATCTGGTGAGCAAGATTCCCTCAGACTTCAAGAAGAATATAATAATTCCAATCCTAAAAAAAGCAGGTGTTGACAGATGTAAAAATTAACGAACTATCAGTTTAATAAGTAACAGCTGCAAAATACTAACGCGAATTCTTTACAGACGAATGGAAAAGCTGGTAGAAGCCGACGTCGGGAATGATCAGTTTGGATTCCGTAGAAATGTTGGAACACGTGAGGCAATATTGACCCTACGACTTCTCTTAGAAGAAAGATAAAGGAAAGGCAAACTTATGTTTTTAACATTTGGCTGGCTCTCAGAGCCCTAGAACTTAGAAGTACTTAAACCTAACTAACCTACGGACTTCACACACATCCATGCCCGAGGCAGGATTCGAACCTGCGACCGTAGCAGTCGCGCGGTTCCGGACTGAGCGCCTTAACCGCGAGACCACCGCGGCCGGTTTTTAACATTTGTAGACTTAGAGAAAGCATTTGACAATGTTGACTGGAATACTCTCTTTCAAATTCTGAAGGTGGCAGCGGTAAAACACAGGGAGCGAAAGGCTATTTACAATTTGTACAGAAAGCAGGTTGCAGTTATAAGAGGGACATGAAACGGAAGCAGTGGTTGGGAAGGGAGTGAGACAGGGTTGTAGCCTCTCCCCGATGCTATTCAATCTGTATATTGAGCAAGCAATAAAGGAAACGAAAGAAAAGTTCGGAGTAGGTATTAAAATCCATGAAGAAGAAATAAAAACCTTGACGTTCGCCAATGACAAGGTAATTCTGTCAGAGACAGCAAAGGATTTCGAAGAGCAGTTGAACGGAATGAACAGTGTCTTGAAAGAAGGGTATAAGATGAACATCAACAAAAGCAAAGCGAGGATATTGGAATGCAGTCGAATTAAGTCGGGTGATGTTGAGGGAATTACATTAGGAAATGAGACACTTAAAGTAGTAAAAGAGTTTTGCTATTTGGGGAGCAAAATAACTGATGATGGTCGAAGTAGAGACGATATCAAATGTAGACTGGCAATGGCAAGGAAAGCGTTTCTGAAGAAGAGAAATTTGTTAACATCGAGTATTGATTTAAGTGTCAGGAAGTCGTTTCTGAAAGTATTTGTATGGAGTGTAGCCATTTATGGAAGTTAAACATGGACGATAAATAGTTTAGACAAGAAGGGAATAAAAGCTTTCGAAATATGGTGCTACAGAAGAATGCTGAAGATTAGATGGGTAGATCACATAACTAATGAGGAGGTAATGAATAGAATTGGGGAGAAGAGGAGTTTGTGGCACAACTTGACTAGAAGAAGGGACCTGTTGGTAGGACATGTTCTGAGGCATCAAGGGATCACCAATTTAGTACTGGAGGGCAGCGTGGAGGGTAAAAATCGTAGAGGGAGACCAAGAGATGAATACACTATGCAGATTCAGAAGGATGTAGGCTGCAGTAGGTACTAGGAGATGAAGAAGCTTGCACAGGATACAGTAGTATGGAGAGCTGCATCAAACCAGCCTCAGGACTGAAGACCACAGCAACAACAACATATTGTCCTTGACGGCGAGTATTAACCAGAGTCAAAGGTTTCGCCATGACTGTCGAAGTGAAAGTGTGATACACATTACACACACAAATGATCTGATAGGGTGAGTAACGGTCTGCGACTTTGCCAATGACGCTGTAGTGTATGGGACGGTGTCGTCGTTGAGTGACTTAAAACAATAAAAGACGACTTGGACAGATTTTCTATTTGGCTTGACGAAAGGTAGCTTGCTACATTGCAAATGAACGGAAAAAACAATCTTATAATTTTGGATTACAGTATTAGTCGTGTGCTGCTTGATACTTTGATGTCGATTAAATATCTAGGCGTAACATTGAAAAGCAACATGAAATGGAACGAGGACGGAAGGTAGGTTGCAGGAAGAGATAATCTTCGTCTCCGTTTTATTGGGAGAGTAGTATGGTGCATCTTACGTATAAAGGAGACCACGTACAAAACATTTATGGGACCCATTCTAGAGTACTGTTCGAGTGTTTGTCATTCAAGCCAAGTTGGTTTAGAAGAACTGTGTAGTAACAGTAGATGATAATGTTACTAGAAGTGCCCATGTTGAAGTAACAGAAGCGGAGGAACCTTGAAACATCTCCTATGATATCTCACCTAAGTATGTTTGGAGGTAGCAAAGAATATTTAACTATTTCCTGGGATTAATTGTGTATTACTTTCAGACTGTAATAAAAAATAATATTTACCACACACGTAAGCAGGATTCAGGAAATCATTGCAGGAGGAGGTTTTAACAAATGAAAATCGTTACTCATCTTCTAAAAGCAACACTTTGACGATGCCGAGGTATTTCACAAATGGGAACACACTTGTTCCTCGTGATTGGCTGGTGCCTGCTAGCTTGAAGGAGAGCTCCGCACAACGCATGTACTTCCTCAACATAAGACAATGGTTAACCCTGAAACTGTCGCAAAAGATAAGACAACATGTAAATACAGAAAACGACACTTGTAAACAACACGAAATATTCACACACACGCAACGAAAGCGAATAAAAGAAGTAAAGACTTAGGACTTTCGTCCCACTGATGATAATGGCCATGAAGAGGAAGAACGTGCTTGTCAAATTATAATATCTGCATTAGGACTATAGTTAATGAACTATATTAATTTGATCATTGAAACTTCCAGGCAGATTAAAACTGTGTGCCGGACCGAGACTCGAACTCGGGACCTTTGCCTTTAACGGGCAAGTGCTCTACTATCTGAGCTACTCAAGCACGACTCACGCCCCGTCCTCGCAGCTTTACTTCTGCCAGTACCTTGTCTCTTACCTTCCAAACTTAACAGAAGCTCTCCTGCGAGCCTTGCAGAACTAGCACTCCTGAAAGAAAGGATATTGCCGAGACATGGCTTAGCGACAGCCTGGAGGATGTTTCCAGAACGAGATTTACACTCTGCAGCTGAGTGTGCGCTGATATGAAACTTCCTGGCAGATTAAAACTGTATGCTGGTAGAGAACTTGCCCGCGAAAGGCAAAGGTCCCCTGTTCGAATCTCGGTCCGTCACACAGTTTTAATCTGCCAGGAAGTTTCATATCAGCGCACACTCCGCTGCAGAGTGTAAATCTCATTCTGGAATTTAATCATTATTTATGATAGTTACTGGAAATGTTAATCAACATAATTTTATTGCTAAAAGTTGTGAGAATATGAAATGAGAACAGTTTCAGTACAAATGATAATTTTACTACTGCGTGCTGTCCAACAACAGTTCGTGAGTGTTTAGGTTTCTTTTAACATTTGAAAATTCAGTCTGAACTTAGCTGGTGCTCTCGACGTATCGTAGTCCATATTACAGGGGCTAGCAGTCCAGTACCTATCGTTGTCCCAGTCTTTTTGCTGGTAGCTGCCCTTTGGTGGATGCAGCAGGGCAGCCCTACGCTTAGCAAATCAAGTGGCGAAGTAGATCAGACAAGCTTGATTAAATTAGCACATGCTGTACGCCAATATTGTAACATTTGTTAGCCGTTGATAGTGACAAGTATGAATTTCCAGCTTCGCGTTCGTTCGCAACCCCGCAAACACCACATTTCACAATAACGAAGTAGATTAACATGCAATCTAAAACGAGAAAAGGACGCACCACGAAGGCATTGTCCGAACAGGACGAAAATGTAATGTACACGTACAGAAAACGAATTACTACGATTTCAGAAAGAAATGGATGATTTATTGAAGAGACAGATCTTCACAAACTGATGAAGTCAAAAACGCAATGGGCTACCTCTGGGCCTTGTGCAAGGTAACTGCTGGATTGCTAGTTCGAGTCTAGTTTCAGTCATTACTTTTTTAGTTCTTTCCTCTTTAGTTCGTATACCTACGTCATGCAAATAACAGCTAATTAGCACATTTTTAATTATCACTTCTATGAAAAATATTTTTTGTTACTTCTGATTACGCCTCACACACAATATTCCAGTTTTCATTGCAGATGTAAATCCCTGATAAGCGAACCTTCATACATAAAGTTATTTTAAAACAATGAAAAACATTTCAAATTAAATTCATCCTATCTTCATGTACCCTACGGTTCTCTGAAATGCCCTTGGAACATGAATCTTTGTTTAAATTTACCAGAACTGGGAATCGGAGGCCACCCATGAGATAGGTGTGCACCCCACCACAAAGCCACACTGCCCATAAAAACAGTCAACTTGCTTTACGGTGTTAAACGACTCCTGAGAATTTTAAGGCAAATTTTGCAGGAAGTTTTTGAGGGTTACTTTAGGTAACTGATATTTGATTCTGAACTTCACATACCATCTATATGAAAATACAGAACCCCGATTAATGTGTCACTTTGCAAGCTTCCGACTTATGGTAAAAAAATGTCTGTTTCAGTTCAAGACGTAAAGTTGGTATTAGCAAACAAATAGTGCCTAAGGAGAAGAAAGTTACAGAGGAGTAGAGGACTTCTCAAGCCGAGTGGACTGTAAACAAATTTTTTGTGGAGTATAAAATAAAGCCAGTATGTCTGACAAGCAATGAATCTGTCTCGGTTCCAAAAAATATAACATCAAATGGCATTACGAGACTACACTTGCAGTTATGCTTGATAGTTACAAGGGACAATTTCGACAAGACCACGTAAACGACTTACAATGGAAACTTTCTGCTCAGCAGTAGATATCCACAAGAGCGAATTCAGAGTCAACATGCTATGTGAAAGTGAATTACGCAGTAGCTCTGATATTGGCAAAAAAATTAAACCTGTATTCAGATGGCGAAATGGTTATGGAAAGCTTAGAGACCGTCGTTGAAATTGTGTGTCCGAAAAAGAAAAAGGATTTCCCAAAAAAGCCTGTCTCGTAAGACTACTATTAGACTTGTGGAGGATAGTGGAAGAGAAATTGAAGATAGTTTAAAAAAATCACGCATCTGAGTTTACACTTTATTCTGTAGCTTTGGATGAATGCACAGATATGGCGGATACCACTCAAGTGGCGATTTATGTCTGAGGTGTTGATGCCCATTTTAATAAAAGAGGAGAATTACCGGCATTGTATCCATTAAGGATACCACAAAGCCACTAGATTTGTTGGAAGCAGTTACATCGACATTAAGTCGCTTTTCGTTAAAAATTAACAACGTGTCGGAGCTAACAACGGATGGTGTCCCAGCAATGGCTGGCAAACACGAAGGTGTAATTAACTTGAATGAAAACGACGCCCGCAAAGTTGACAATATGTCGATGCTTGACTTTCGTTGCATTATCTGTCACGAGAGTTTATGAGCTAAGTTCCTCAAAATGGACCATGTCATGAAGATAATTGTGAAAACAATGTTTCTTATTAAATCGAAAGTATTGAATTACTGTTAGTTCCAATAATTTCTGAAGTCTTTGGATTCAGAGTATGATAGTATTCCGTATTATACAGAAGTAAGATGGCTAAAACGTGCGAAAATGTTGAAGTGACTGTGTGACTTGAAACAAGAAATACAATCATTCTTTGAAAACAAGTCAAAGAGAATCTCGAAGTTCGAAGGTAAAGAATGGCTTTGCCACTTTGGATTCTTGGCCGATATAACTAGCCACCTAAGTGATGTTAATACTAGACTCCAGGGAAAAGATCAGCTGATTAATGCCATCCATGATCTTATTGCCTCATTCCAAGTGAAACTTGGGCTTTGGGAACAACGGTTACGAACAAAAAACTTCACACATTTTCCTACTCTGTCAAAGCGATCGGACGTCACACAGGCGGCGCGATTAAATACGCTTCTTTGATATCTGACGTGAAATACACATTCGAAATTAATTTCGGGACTTTAAGAAACATCGTCTGCTTTTTGTCTGTATTTTTTACGACATTCTCCGTAGACATGAGTTCACTACCGGAAAAGTTACAAATGGAATTCTGCGAAATGTAATGTGATACACAGTTAAAACAGAAATTTAATCAGGTTGGGTTGGAAGAGTGCTATAAAACACACTTGGACAAGAAGAAACATCCAGCTTTTTACGAACGTGTTTTAAAAATGATTTCATTATCTTGAAATACTTACGGGTGTGAACAGCTTTTTAGCCAGATGAATTACATCAAATCACAAATGAGAACACAAATTACTGATGTTCATCTGGAAAACTCTTTGCTGTTAGCAACAACATCAGGTGACGTCAACACTGCCTCACTTAGTTCAGTCAAACTTAGCCAGACATCCCACTAATACTGTGTATTATTAAATTATATAATAAATTATCTTTCCTCGGGTCTGTTTTATTTTCGTTAAAAATTAATTAATATTTCTTTCTTGTTTTGGTTCTCAGAACAAAAATTGGTAAAGCAGCCTGCACCGAAGAACCCTCTCAAAAATTTGGCCCCCCTGCCGAAAAGGCTGGCTATCCCTGCTCTAAAGCCTACAGGCTACGGTTTACGTGGCAACTTTTCAAACGAAATGTTACTGCTTGACAGTGAATATTTTCTGCATCGTGTTGTCTTCAGTGACGAAACTACATTTCATTTAAGCAGAAATGTGAACGTACATAATGTACGCAAGTGGGGGACAGCAAATTCCCACGAGATGGTACATTTACAATGAGATTCTCCAAGATTGAATATTTTTTGTGCCATATCCCTTAGGAAAGTCTATGGGCCTTTCTTTTTCAGTGAAGCAATTGTAACTGGTGTTTCTAATCTTGATGCATTATAACTATGTCGCTTGCCTGAATTGGAAGAAACTAAACCACAGAACTTTATTTTCCAGCAAGAAAGTGCGCTGCCTCACTGGCATAACTCAGTACGCGACTGATTAAACGAACTTGGATGTAACTGCCGGATTGGCCACAAGGGACTGGATGACTGAGATTATTTTGCGTGATTTCCATGTTCACACACGATCTGAAGCCATGTGATTTTTACCTTTCGGGGGCTTCATAAATGATCACCTACACACGCCTCCGATACCAGCTGATCTATACCTTTAGAAACAACATTGCTGCAATAGTTACTCCAGATACTCTGATCAAGGACGCCTATCGAGTCGATGATTGACGAATGGTGCTCACATTGAACACTTGTAAGAAAAACTGTCTGAGTTGCTCTTTCATTTTATGTATTATTTGTAATCGTAATTTGAATGTAAAAAATGTTACAAAGGCTTAAAACCCGTATATTAATTCTGAAATAACCTTTTAATCCACTCATCCTGAGTTGTGAATTCACCTGAATACTTATTTGTATCAAACTGCTCATGGCAATGGCCGTTTTCCATAGAATACGATGTTAACATGTAGTTATGTCATGTCCGCAAGTGTAAATTGCCGAACAAGTGAAACAGCTTTTATCAAACCAACAAAACGATCTAACTGACCTCTGCCAGCGGGTGGCAGCTGACCTTCAAAACAACCTGACGTTGATATTCCTATCGGGACAGTCAATCACTGCTGCCACATCATCAGATGAAAATCTTACTTTTATCTTCTTGCTCGAATGTATGGACACATACATACACTCTTCCATTAATATGTTGAGAGACTGTAAATGGAGTAAATCATACTAGTGAGTACTACACGAAAGAATAATCTTCGTTAGGTTTTAATGGTCTATGACATGTTCAATGAGTCTCAGCGACGGTGTTACTTAAAATGCCGAAGTGTTTCACAGGAAACTACGCAACAATATCGTCACTTTATCGTTCATTTTAATAGGAATAAACGCTGCAAACAACATGGTTCTATGACTCAAAGTCTAGTTTAATAAGGCGAAAGTTTACGATACAGTACAGAAACCATGGAAGTCAGCGAAAAGTTGGTCCAAGACGAAACAGAACGGTTTGATAGCGTGCTTTTTTTTTTCTTTTTTTTTTGTGATCTGTGGTAAGGTTCCATGGGACCAAACAGCTGAAGTCTTCGGTCCCTAGGCTTACACACTAATTAAACTAACTTAAACTAACGTACGCTGACAACACATACACCCATGCCCGAGAGAGGACTAGAACTTCCACAGGGGAGGTGGGGAGGGGGGGATGAGGGGGGGGGGGGGGACACCGTGAAAACAACAATGTAATGTCTTGCTGTCACTATCGGAAAGTAACGGAAATTACGGCATGCAGTATCCAAATAAATACAAACATTTTACTTGATGAACAAGCTGTGAAAAATTATCGTTATCGACCAAGAATGAAAGCAGTTTTTGGTATTATTTCGCGCTTTATTTTATGTTATTATGTTTCGACACACCTGACCTCGACCGAAACGACATCTTCCGTGAATAGATGTGTGTTTCATTAGCCTGAGTGTCACAATGAACTTCCGATCATCCGATCTCTGGCACTCAATCTGTATAACAACCTCTAATTACCAGGGGCACATAAAATGTCCAAAAAAACCGGCACTGAGAAACTGGAATTACGAATTAATTCGTTAGTTGTGCTACTCCAGAACGGTTTGTTTGAAGACTTTGCCTTCTTACAGAAATTTGACTGTTTCATTTAGCTTTATAACTTGTGTTTTCTTTGAACACTACTTACAAACTTCATCCAAAAACGCTACTTCGTTCTGTTTGTTAAAAGGTTCATAAGTCAGTGTTTCGAGCGTCGGCAACAGTGGCTCACATAGCACTGCAATGGCCCGGATACCGTTACTGTCGTTTGAGCGATATTCGGTCGTGGCAAATGACAGAGCAGACAGCAACGTGTGTTCACTCTACACGTGAGAAATGCCTTTTCCTCGGCTCTCCAACTAACAGTATAGCTGCAGCGACTAGTGCGCCGTAAATCTTCATTCCAATCGACCGTAACCCGCCGAGGCGAGTTACTGACCGTAGTACTCATTTTAGTTAGGACAAACTCACTCTATCTCCGCAGTTACAGTTGCTGGATTTTGGCAGTCGCAATGTCTTTCCTTCATCGTGGTCATAAATATCTAACATTTTGTGCCTGCAATTTTCACGAATAGAAATGCTTTTTACAGTCATCAGTCACCCTACCAATCTGATAAGAGACCTCCATATTTTCCTAAAGTGTGCTAATCTCTTCATTCTATTACATTCTAAAGTCGCTTACAATCTGTTTTGGGTGTTCTAGTCTTTGTACGCCGCTACTATTTTTCCCCGCCTAGGACAATACGCAGTTTATCCCTTTAGACATGTTTTAGTAGCATCTCGTCACAGAGTTATGCAATGATTCAAACTAAAAACCCTTTCAAAAGAGCGTTACTTTACTGATTGACATATTCAGTTACTGTTACTAGACGTAAGAATTGCAACTGGCTTTCGCAGTTTTTACATGATGGAGACGCTTCTTTTAACATGTCTTCTTTTTATGTTTCAAAATGAACTCTCAGAAGTTCTGAAAATTTTCATCAGTTGCGACAAGAAATATCGGACTCCTTGCACAAAGGAGATGTCGATGCAGACATTCCCCCTTAAGAAATAAATACATAAATAAATAATAAATAAATAGACCCACAGAAAGGTCGATACATAAGTTCTTAAAATTCTCATCACTTACATAACATCTTCATGAATTGAAAAGAGTAGGACTGTAATTAGTGCAACAGAGGTTAGTGAACCTACGTTTTTTCGTCAAAGAGTAACTTGTGATAGACATGTGACCGATGTACTCCCAACGTTCTTTAGATAGCTAGCAACTAACACTAGGACCGACAGTTATTTCATGCAGAACTGTGCAAGACAACACACCGCAGGAGAATGGTTCCTATAAAAATAGTTTTTTTGTTGCAGCTGTATTAGTAGCAAGACTATAGACATTCAGATCCACTTTAGTCTTGAACTGTCAGCTAAAGATCATACACAGTGAGATGCTGAATCAGATGTAACCTGATACACAGTTACAAAATGAAGTATTATGCCTTGCCAACACATCAAATTCTCCGTCATCAGCAAAAATTTTGCCTCATGAGCAGAAATTATGCGTCACTAACAAAAACTGTAGCTCGTCAGTAAACTTTATCTTTCTACTGTGCACACGTCAAATATTTGGATCTCCTACTCATAACTCAGTATTTATCAACCACTGAAACAGTCAATCGCATCTCAATATTTTACTGGCCATGGAACAGAAACAGCCAAACACAATGAAGTGCCACAGCAGCCTTCTTGCCCATCCACAAAAGCATTCCATGGGTGAGAATTTTGTGTCATGTTAAAAAGAACACAATTATTAATGAAAATGCATAAATATATGGACTTACTGTATTTCCAAGTTAAATATATGTATGCATCCCTCACTTGTAGGTTAAACTCCCCTTGTCAGCGACCATTGTTACATTAATGTACCTCACTTTATACAAGGAAAAACACAAAAGTAAATTTACATACATACATACTTAAAATGTCTGTATTTATTATCGGAATGTGCATGAGACTACTTCTAATGTAACTTCGACGTGCGAAGTTTTATGTCTGTACCAAATTTGATGTATGGTGCCATTAAATACTTCCTCATCTAAATTGTCCGTCAAAATACACAAATTCATTAATAACGCACAAACTCACACACACAGACACACACACACACACACACACACACACACACACACACACACACACACACACAACTCTTATGTCAAATGTTACGATGCTCTGTCTATATCTGAACTACTCGTAAAAATATACGCCTGAAACATGACATTGGGTTCTCTAGTTAAGCACCCCAACGTTATTTCCGTGCCTAAATCGTTACAAAAGTCTTCAACTAAAATGACATTCTAATCAGCCAGCTGACAGTGTATTTTAGGCCTAAATAAGGCTATGCACCAACTATATCCTGTAGCTGTGCAACAAATGTGTAGCTAAAATCCTATCGTAAGTGGGCTAGCAGTTATAGTTCCACAAAAATTGTAATATTTAAGTAAAATTACAGACTTCCGAATGTGAATGAAAACTCGATCCTTGCAGTAAAATAAAGTTGTTTAATGAAATACATAAAAATTAGAGTAGGAAACACACATGACATTACTACCACAGCCTAACTGTCTTATAACAATACACAAAATACAAGTTGTTCACATATTATCACTACTTATGAAACTTCCAGGTATGTATTATTTTGAAACTACGTAAATATTTGTTCTGTTATAAAACAAAATACACATAGGACTATTGCTGATATAAATAACAGCTTCACTTGCACTTGTCAATGAGAACAGTTTCGTCTTTGTACCAAAGTAAATAATGTTATTCCCACGTCTAAACTGCCAGTATCATTTGTCAAAAACTTCTGTTAATTCAGGTAAAGCCGATATCAAAGTCAGCCAAAATTTAAAGTGTTCCCATTGACGTTGTATAAGCTTTAACTTGCCGTACACAACGTTTGTCATCTTCTGATAATAATGCTAACTTATGCTGACGCAGTGCAAACTATACAGTCAACGTTCACACAGTTTCCGATTAGAAACTGTGAAGTGAAAGTAATCTTCCGATGAACTAATTTGATGAAACGTAAAAGTACAACCTTCAACAGCCAGGGTTACCAATTGTCATTTCATTTCTGGTGACTGCCTTTGGCAAATCTAAGCTAACATCATTGGATCTGTAAAGCATCTAGATTGCAAATTACAAGCAGAATCAGGTCAGAAAGTAGTAATGTGGCTACATATTTTCAAAAAATTCATATTTAAAACATATCATTTGCAAATATACTTCAATATATCTCCGTTACATCTATAATATATCATGTCAAGCCACGACACATCATTCCAGGAACATGAAGAAAGTGATATATTGACATGTCAATAATGAAACAATAATTACATAAAATACCATGCATATTGAACCGCCTGTAGAAGCTCATATTCATACAGTAAATGAAAGGAGTCTGAGGATCATAAGTCAAAGGAAAGTTGCTATAAACTACAAGCAGGTGGCACTGTAGCGCTGTACGATAATTTACGACCAAGGAATCGACAAAACAATGCAATATATATATTTTAGTATGTAACTGTACATCACAAGTAATCCAAACGGGAGTGTATTGGAATAACAAAATCCTTCTTTTAAATTTTTTCAAATTTCCCATAAAATTATAACAGAACATGCTGTATATCATCTGAATACCTAGTGCCTACATAGTCAAAATAGTTATAAGAACAATTTCGAAAATATATCATCATCGAATAAGCTTACAGAAAATCGCTCGAGGTCTCAGTGACAAGAATAAGGAAAAAGTGCCCTTAATACGTGTCATACTGTATGTGGGGTAACAAAAGTATTGTACTTTTAAAGTTCGATTTACAAATCACAGTATTGTAGACCAATACCAGTACATCACCAGTTCCGTGTCTTAACATATCTTGATACTCAAAGTCTTGGTGTGATAAGGTCTAGTATATGACCTGAAATTAAGTAACGAATAGGGGTACATAAATAATGTGAAATATACTGATGTAGTTACACTATCAAAGTAACTATGATTAAATTATATACAAATACCACAAAAACAACCATAAGCGAACATAATAGCCTGAGGTCTAGGTGCGAACTATAGACATAGCCGTTAGTACAACGACGGATATCCGTAACATGAAGTATACTGAAAACATGTACATGCATTAGAGTGTTCAGTTGGCTTAATACAGAACTGTATTGAAGTAACAAAATTCCTTTTATAATTGAAAACACTTGAAATTAGGATTCTTGTAAAATTATAGACAATCACACTGTATGTCTATTGTATTACATTTTGCCTACATAGTCACAACAGTTACAAGGAAAATACAAAGTGAAAAACATATCGCCACTGAATATGCTTACAGATCACTCGAGGTCTAGTTCATAAGAATGCACAAACAGCGGATAAAGTATTTGTGATTATGTATTCTGGTAATAAAGATGAGCAATTAAAGTTCTCCAATCTTCTACAATGTTGTATTTCACTGGGTCACTTGTTTTCATCCGCATATCCACAGTAAAGGCGTTACAATTTCATTGGTGCTGGATTTTGGCAAATAATCCACGCAACTTTTCGTTCATTTGAGTTAGATTACAGCATATACACACTGTCAACTTCCAGTGTTACAATACACTTTTAAAATCCAATAGCTAACACCTACCACACATACGCACTGTCCACGTATGGCGTTACAGAACAGATTTAAGGTTCAGTAGCTGACATCTGTTACACATACATGGTGACAGAGTTCGGTGTTAGAATACTATTTGTTTGGAACTATCAACTACAACTGCTCTGTCTGCTTAGCACATTACTTCGTGTTGGTTTTCCAAGGGTAACAGACATGTGGCAGAAAGAAAAAGAAGATTCCCAAGGGATTCCTAAGTGTGAAAGCCTCAAACTTTGCAATCTGTAATAAATAAATAAATAAAAAGCTCACAGCAAATGTTAGTTAATTTACAGAACAGGCCTGATGAATAGAATATCTGGAAAATAGTTAGTTCAAAGGAAGATGTACGATTCTGTATGCTGTACAAATAATGTGAAGCTTCGTTAGTTAGGAGGATTTTGGACAGTCAAAAGAATGGATTCCCTATTAGCAGAAGTCAGTTAACAGAGGGTGTCCACAGACTACTTGTCTAGTTGAAGCTGGATTCTCCATTCAAAGATGGGAAACCTGCAAAAAAGGCGATAGAATTGCTTCTGTCTGAAAAGATACCCAGAAAATACACAAAAAATTCTGGAGACTTTCACTCCATGAGGATGCAGTATTAGTGATAAAAGGCCAAGGACGAATCCCATACCTTACATTGTGACAGAAAGAACTTACAGAGAGTAGCAGGAAAAAGGGATATAATACAAATACTGCTAGTGTGTTTGGCAAAAAGTGGTGCATTTTCAAATAATTGTAATAATGAATATTACTCTTTTATTTGTGTAAATACGTGTACCTAAGTCTATGAACCGTTTTTACAACACACATTACTTTTTACTCACTTGTAAAAAGAGTAAACTGAACTTCCAAATTACTTTAAACACAGTACATGGTGGTGACATATGTTTTGTAAGCATGGCGATGTATAGGATAATTCGTCACGATTTTTCTGTAAGATTTCGATGTGTACTGCAATCAGTTACAATTTTGTTTGTTGTTTATCTGTAACCAAATATAAAATGGAAGTTACTTATCACAATTGCGCTTTAGCGTAGTATTGTATGGGGCAGTTTGTTACAACCTTGCTGTATGATGGCGATGTATGGCTCATAGTGTCATGCAGTATCCACTGTGCAACAACATATGTTAGATTTATCATCAGAAGGCGACAGACATATTATCCAGCTAGACAAAGATAATACCCTAGTACGGTGTCACTATAGTGTTTAGCTGACTCTGATATCAGTTTTAGCCAAAGTCAAACGAATATGGGTTTTTCACAAATAATGAGACATCATAGCTGAGAGAACATCATTTGTTACTTTGGAACAAGAATCAAACTATTCTCGTTAACAAGTGCACTTTAAGCTTTAAGTTATATCACTAATAGAGACGTGTGTGTTTCGTATTGTAACAGAACAAAACTTCATGTTTGGTGAATAACACAGAAAATTTATTAAAACGTGTGTAACATAGATCACCCTAAGTTCATCGACAGTCTTTGTCAGTAATACTAGCATGCAAACCTCAACCATTTTTTAAATATTATAGAGCTATTCGGTCTCGAAAATAGTGCCACATGACCTCTGTATTCGAATTTTGTTTTAGATTTTGATAAATAATTTTATTGTCGTGCAAATTTCATATTTTTAGATACAGAACGTTCATCACTGTGTGCCAATTTGATCCATCTTTATCTTTGGCCATAATGCGTCATGCTGTTTACGTTTGGCACCTCATATGCTACAAAGTTTTCCTTTAGTAATAAAAAGAATTGTTTAAGTTATACAGTGACCTAAATACTCCGTCAAAATTCATATTTTTGATAATGTTTGCCGTGCATAAGTGTGGGAAATATCTTATGATCGTGGGTGAACATTCTGCCACAATTATTTCCCAGATAAATTATAACCAATATTAATCAGTCAATAACATCTATTATATTTCTCTAGTTTAGAACATGTTGCATAAATTCCCCCACCCCACTCACCCCTGAAATGGTGCTTTGTAGAGGTGAAGCATTATTGAAAACCTCCTATAACATCATGTAATGAAAATTCGATATATGTACCACCAGTAACATGCCTCATATCAAATGGCGAAATTTTTTACGTTTTTAAACGGAGAACAAGCATTGTGGCATTTACTTTGCGAGTTCTCAGCCATTCTTAGGCATCAGATGATACGTGGTAATAAACTGTGATACTTCACTCTTTCCGTAATTGATAGTTACAGAAGAATAGTTCAGATTTCCTATCTGTGTCAATTACTGCTGCTTGCCTGCTTAGCATAGTAGTTTAGCCAAAATGTATTTTGTACATTTATTGTCTTGGTTAGGTTCGTTTTCAGATATAGCATCATTTCGGTCTAAAATGAAATGTTAACTGCCTGCTCAGCATGTTAATTTTAGCCACACGTGTTTTATATTAATTTAGATTTGGACATAGCATTTGGGGCCTTATTTGAGAGTCCTCAGTCATAGGTTAGGCATTAACATTGAGAGATATTTTAGAAATGCAAATAATATCGCAACACTTGACATAAATATGGCGTGTATGAATGTTTAACTCTATGGCTAATGAAGTTCTTTCGACAGATTATTAACACATAGAAATATTTAATTTTAGCTCTCTGTTGTGCCTTGCATGAATTGTAACGTATCAAGTGAACTATAATTGCAGAAAAAAATTATATTAAAATGTAAATTAGGGAAGGACGTGTATTTCAGAATTGGAATGTCTTTACATATTTTGATTAGTAACCTTTTCCTTTTGATTCTGGCGATTGGATAAATTTCTAGATGGCCACGTTACCTACTCTTTGGCTTCGTTGTGACTGGCTGTTTCGTTTTAATGGGCAACAGAATACTGGATTTTAAAGGCAGACAGAAAGCTGGACTGTGACTGGGGGATCCAAATCTGTGTGGGTATGGGGGGGGGGGGGGAGGGGGGGGAGAGAGAGAGAGAGGGAGAGAGAGAGAGAGAGAGAGAGAGAGAGAGAGAGAGAAAGAGAGAGAGAGAGATGTAGTTACTGATGCAGAATTTTTGCTAACAAGAATTTCAGCTGACAAGGCAGAATTATCGCTAATAAGTCAGTATTTTTACTGATGAGGCAGAATCACTGTTGACATAATTTCATATCAGTTTACTACTAATTCAGCGTCTTTCCCTGTATGACCTTCAAACAAAAGTTGTTGATCACAGTGAACCCTAAGCGTATTTATGCACAATCCCCAAACCAAAGAAAGAGAAGATTTATTTGAAAAAAGAAATCTAAGATGAAGTTTGATTCCCATTGTGGATTTTTTACATCACAAGCAGCTGGTTCGAATACCTCAGGACGAACAGAACCTGATAGGTCGGCTGCGAAGGGCGGGATGAATGTTGGTTGGGGCGGCCAGATTCAGATGGTCTGTGACAGGCGAGCTGAAGAATAGTGAAGGCGGTTAGCAGGCCACGAGACCCAGTGGTCATCGGAGTTTTCCCGAGCGGAAAAAGGGTTCTGACCCAACCGCACAGTTGCATGATGAACTGAGATGAAGGGGCTAGTGATGTGGAATATTGTCACTAATATTATGTTAATGAAAATGCGTAGAATGCCTTACAAGAAACCACTGCCAGCGTTGGAACTGCAGTAGTTTGACGACATAAATCCAGTTTTGAAGCTTTAATAGCTATAAATTCACTAACGTTGTTATCATTATTTTTTATAGTAAATTGAAACACCTGAACTCATCGTAAAAGTCACACTCCTAATACGCCAGATAAAACAGGGTTGTTGTTGTTGTTGTGGTCTTCAGTCCTGAGACTGGTTTGATACAGCTCTCCATGCTACTCTATCCTGTGCAAGCTTCTTCATCTCCCAGTACCTACTGCAACCTACATCCTTCTGAATCTGCTTAGCGTATTCATCTCTTGGTCTCCCTCTACGATTTTTACACTCCACACTGCCCTCCAATACTAAATTGGTGATCCCGAGATGCCCCAGAACATGTCCTACTAACCGATCCCATCTTCTAGTTAAGTTGTGCCACAAGCTCCTCTTCTCCCCAATTCTATTCAATACCTCCTCATTAGTTATATGATCTACCCATCTAATCTTAAGCATTCTTCTGTAGCACCACATTTCGAAAGCTTCTATTCTCTTCTTGTCCAAACTAGTTATCGTCCATGTTTCACTTCCATACATGGCTACGCGACATACAAATACTTTCAGAAAAGACTTCCTGACACTTAAATCAATACTCGATGTTAACAAATTTCTCTTCTTCAGAAACGCTTTCCTTGCCATTGCCAGTCTACATTTGATATCCTCTCTACTTAGACCATCATCAGTTATTTTGCTCCCCAAATAGCATAACTTCTTTACTACTTTAAGTGTCTCATTACCTAATCTAATTCCCTCAGCATCACCCGACTTAATTCGACTACATTCCATTATCCTCGTTTTGCTTTTGTTGATGTTCATCTTATACCCTCCTTACATGACACTGTTCATTCCGTTCAACTGCTCTTCCAAATCCTTTGCTGTCTCTGACAGAATTACAATGTCATCGGCGAACCTCAAAGTTTTTGTTTCTTCTCCATGAATTTCAATACCTGCTCAGAACTGTTCTTTTGTTTCCTTCACTGCTTGCTCAATATACAGATTGAATAACATTGGGGACAGGCTACAACCCTGTCTCACTCCCTTCCCAACCACTGTTTCCCTTTCGTGCCCCTCGACTCTTGTAACTGCAATCTGCTTTCTGTACGAATTGTAAATAGCCTTTCGCTCCCTGTATTTTACCCCTGACACCTTCAGAATCTGAAAGAGAATATTCCAGTTAACGTTGTCAAAAGCTTTCTCTAAGTCTACAAATGCTAGAAGCGTAGGTTTGCCTTTCCTTAACATAGCTTCTAAGATAAGTCTTAGGATCAGTATTGCCTCACGTGTTCCAATATTTCTACGGAATCCATACTGATCTTCCCCGAGGTCAGATTCTACCAGTTGTTCCATTCGTCTGTAGGGAATACGCGTTAGTATTTTGCATGCGTGACTTATTAAACTGATTGTTCGGTAATTTTCACATCTGTCAGCACCTGCTTTCTTTGGGATCGGAATTACTTCATTCTTCTTGAAGTCTGAGGGTATTTCGCCTGTCTCATACATCTTGCTCACCAGATGGTAGAGTTTTGTCAGGACTGGCTCTCCCGAGGCCGTAATTAGTTCTCATGGAATGTTGTCTACTCCCGGGGCCTTGTTTCGACTCAGGTCTTTCAGTGCTCTGTCAAACTCTTCACGCAGTATCGTATCTCCCACCCCATCTTCATCTACATTCAAATTCCATTTCCGTAATATTGTCGTCAAGTACATTGCCCTAGTATAGGCCCCCCTATATACTCCATCCACCTTTCTGCTTTCCCTTCTTTGCTTAAGAACTGGGCTTCCATCTGAGCTTTTGATGTTCATACAACTGGTTCTCTTTTCTCCAAACGCCTCTTTAATTTTCCTGTAGGCAGTATCTATCTTACCCTAGTGAGATAAACCTCTACATCCTTACATTTGTCCTCTAGCCATCCCTGCTTAGCCATTTTGCACTTCCTGTCGAACTCGTTTTTGAGACGTTTGTATTTCTTTTTGCCTGCTTCACTTACTGCATTTTTATATTCTCTCCTTTCATCAATTAAATTCAGTATTTCTTCTGTTACCCAAGGATTTCTACTAGCCCTCGTCCTTTTACCCACTAGGTCCTCTGCTGCCTTCACTACTTCATCTCTCAAAGCTACCGATTCATCTTCTACTGTATTTCTTTCCCCCGTTCTTGTCAATTGTTCCCTTATGCTGTCCTGAAATTCTGTACACCCTCTGGTTTTAGTCAGTTTATCCAGATCCCCATCTCCTTAAATTCCCACCTTTTTGCAGTTTCTTCAGTTTTAATCTACAGGTCATAACCAATAGATTGTGGTCAGAATCCACATCTGCCCCTGGAAATGTCTTACAATTTAAAATCTGGTTCCTAAATCTCTGTCTTACCATTATATAATCTATCTGAAACCTTCTAGTATCTCCAGGCTTCTTCCATGTATACAACCTTCTTTCATGATTCTTGAACCAAGTGTTAGCTATGATTGAGTTGTGCTCTGTGCAAAATTCTACCAGGCGGCTTTCTCTTTCGTTTCTTACCCCCAATACATACTCACCTACTACATTTCCTTCTCTCCCTTTTCCTACTGACGAATTCCAGTCACCCATGACTATTAAATTGTCGTCTCCCTTCACTATCTGAATAATTTCTTTTATTTCATCATACATGTCTTCAATTTCTTCGTCATCTGCAGAGCTAGTTGGCATATAAACTTGTACTACTGTGATAGGCGTGGGTTTCGTATCTATCTTGGCCATAATAATGCGTTCCCTATGCTGTTTGTAGTAGCTTACCCGCATTCCTATTTTCCTATTCATTATTAAACCTACTCCTGCATTACCCCTATTTGATTTGGTGTTTATAACCCTGTAGTCACCTGACCAGAAGTCTTGTTCCTCCTGCCACCGAACTTCACTAATTCCCACTATATCTAACTTTAACCTATCCATTTCCCTTTTTAAATTTTCTAACCTACCTGCCCGATTAAGGGATCTGACATTCCACGCTCCGATCCGTAGAATGCCAGTTTTCTTTCTCCTGATAACGACATCCTCTTGAGTAGTCCCGTCAGGAGATCCGAATGGGGGACTATTTTACGTCCGAAATATTTTACCCAAGAGGACGTCATCATCATTTAGTCATACAGTAAAGCAGCATGCCCTCGGGGAAATTTACGGCCGTAGTTTCCCCTTGCTTTCAGCCGTTCGCAGTACCAGCACAGCGAGGCTGTTTTGGTTAGTGTTACAAGGCCAGATCAGTCAATCATCCAGACTGATGCCCCTGCAACTACTGAAAAGGCTGCTGCCCCTCTTCAGGAACTACATGTTTGTCTGGCCTTTCAACACATACCCCTCTGTTGTCGTTGCACCTACGGTACGGCTATCTGTATCGCCGAGGCACGCAAGCCTCCCCACCAACGGCAAGGTCCATGGTTCTTCGGGGGGTAATATAACAACATATCGAACAGATTATTTTTCTAATTAAATCCACCCGAAAGCAAGTTAGTTTATTTACATAACTAGTGACCTAACTATAAAATCCTCCGATACAAAAATTATCTTATCAGGACGAGTTTCCTTCTTTAACAGTCCAACAGCTTCCGATGTATATTTAATTATAGTTGTGATGTATAAAACAGGGTCAAGTCAGTGTTTTAACACAAGTGCCCGATGTGGCGATTCATATGCTTAAGATTTGTTTATAATTGTTGGAATAATCTGTAAGTGATTTCATTAAGATATCGCCAACTGGTCTCAGAGATTTTCTATATGTTTTATCACAAATATTTATATGATATTATTGTGAAAATTTTGAACGCTGGTCAGAATGTATCTGCACTGAATAGTGGAGTGGTCATGATGGAATCTTTAAATAAGCGTGAAGTGCCAAGCTCCTGGTATCTTCGTCTGTTGTCCTGCGTCTGGACTTTTGATCAGGTATTTAAGTCTTTGTTTCGTCTGGAGTCGGTGAAGTCATGAGTGGTATGTGTGCGGCAAATGATGATTTCATGTAGGGGGAGTGGGGGCTTAGAAAAATCTTGGGCGCGTGTGATAACTTGTTAATTTAGGGTTTCAGATTTCAGCCATTACAGGCAGCTTAGTTAGAGACGAGATCTCGCATGAGCGACTTTAGTTTCTACTATGTGTTATTGCAGTTGTGAACTTGTAAAGACTTAGCCTTTTGGCTTAACGGGTTTTTGTTGTGATGGGCTTAAACTGATTTATTTGGTATACCACTGATTGCTGGAAGATTTACACTGAGTGGGAATGATAAAGCTCATGCTAGCATTGATAGATAGTTCAGGTTTGGAGAATTTATTGCACTGATGGACTTCACTGTTTATCGGATGCTTTTTGGATGGAAATGCTATTTCTGCTAAAAGTAATCCCACATTTTGCACCGCTGACAGGTACTACACAGTTATTCACCGAGTTATTTGTAAGTGGCCACCATTCGCATGCATTTTGCATTTCTGAAAAATAAAACGGATTGATATTAAAGTTAAAATCAGTTTGTTTTGAGCAATGTTATTGTCTTTAGGGATTCCAAGCAACATAACAAATCGCATTTCATTTTTCATTAAATTATTCGCTAATATGTCTCACTGCTAACATAAGCTTTTGAAATAAACATGTTGAGTTACTGGGCTGAAGAACAACACTGCACGGTCACCCCCACCCCCACCCCAAATCGACTATAGCAAGTCACGCTCAAAATTAATGGTCGTACATTGCTTGTACTCTGTCAGAACTCACTACTGCGTCGTAAGTGTGTGTATGTAAAGGGATACGCGTAAGGAGTAGGAGCAATACACCATGCGTAACTTCGTAGGCCTAAAAAGGCGTTTTTAAGCATTTCTTTACAATAATTTCTTGTAAACTGTATTAAACTTGTTAGATCCAATAAGATTGTTTAGTAAATGACTGGGAGTAAGATAAAAAAGTCCGACGCGAAACAAAGGTTTGGGGACATGAGTTCACCTTTTTTTTTTTTTTTTTTTGTCCAAGTGGTTCAAATGTCTCTGAGGACTATAAAAAGTCGAATCGTTCCGGACTGAAGCGCCTAGAACCGCTCGGCCACGGTGGCCGGCTGTTTTTAATTATCATTCCATTTGCAATTTTGAATCTCACTGTTTCAGATAATTCCATGTAATTCGTCCTTGAAGTTTCGCCCAACGTGAGTCTTGCTGGAAAAAAAGGTCAAGCCATTTTCATAAAAGACCGTATGTCTGAAGCAACATTCATATTCCACAAGGCACAATACAGTGCCCGGCGGAGGGTAATTCCTGTCAATAGCCTTTGCCATTCGGCAGAATAAAAAACATGCATAATACCAAAGTCAGCCGAGAGTTGAAAACCATACCATCAGCAAAAGGTAGTTTTACCTTCCTCAGTAGACAAGAACACGTGCTACGAGTTCGTATTCCGAACACTATTAATGGTCGCAATTAAGATTGCAGAATGAAATTTCCTTGACTGACTAAATTCTCAAAGGCCATATGAACCACTGCGAAAAAGGTGTTATAGGAGTCGATTCTGTATAGTGGTGCGCTATACTGTGTGGTAACAAGATCAAAGGCGTGAGGGCTAGAAGATATCTGGTGGAAAAAATACACCGTCGTCTGTGTACCGTTAATGGCGAAATTCGTCGAATGTTAAATTGTATGGTAACATTTCTTTTTCAAATGGAATTGAAGTTCCTTGCAGTAGTATCATTTTTGTTGATAACGACAAGATAATTTGGAAATTATCATTCTGACTGTGCAATTGAACGCTAAAAGGTACTATTAAAACGAGAAAATAAATTATTGAAGAACCTGAAAATAAATCTCATTTGTATTGAAATTACGTTCAGTAAGATCAGTGAAGCCAGTAATATCATTTCCATGTTGATGGAGTATTGAGGCTTAGTATGGATTCCTTGGAATAGGGTCAACGTTTAGTATTCTTGTTTAGTATCTGCGAGATATAACTTTATATAGTTTCGTTCATAGCAATAAACCGTAAATGAATGTAATGAAAAATGATGACCATTAGCATAGCGGTCATTCTCTTCCTTTCTGCACTTCGCACTCTAGATTTAATGAACCACTGTGGAATTTTTATTACTAGCTCAAGAGAAATTAACCATAAAACCTTCCACGTCTTACGGAATAAATCTTCTACCTTAATGTATCTCGCTGCTCAAGTAGTCCTCTCCAGCTTTTGCATCCCACTCCCCAGTTTATCAGTTTTACTGCGCCTTGTTTATGTCGTAAAAAAACCGGTGAAGTAAGAAACATATGCTAGATAAGGAAGAGTCCGCGCCTGACGCCAGTTTTTGGCGAGACGTTCGCCACTTAATACGTCCGAACAGTTAAGTAAAGTGACTGTGTCGACATCCCAGGATGTACACAAAAACTGATCAGTATAAGAGTCAGTTTTAAAAACATTCGCAAACCTGAAAGTTCAGCTTATGCTTTCGTGAGTCTAACTAAATTCTTACCTTTGCTTCAGTGATTTGCGACTTACATTGGGGCATTAAAAATTTTTTTCCTGAGATATTATTTATCTCAAAGAGCTCAACGTGAAAAGAAGACGCATTGAGGTAGATACAGATATGCAGTGATATTGGCGTGTTGATCCAAAGGATACAAGAGGATACAAAAGACGCAAAATCAAGAACACAATGTGATAGGACACAAGGTTTGACTAACATTTGCTTCGAAGAGATTCGGGCACAGTTTGGTTGGATGTTCGAACACGGCAATTAGCGTCAACGATCCAACATATACCTTGCAGTAGAAACAGGTACAGCACGTGTTGTTAAATATGGGAATATTGTCCATAAACTAGAAATATCACACTCCGTAATAGTTATAAAAGAGCCGTCGTTTTGAGTAACAAACATAATACGGGATCCAGAATGAGATTTTCACTCTGCAGCGGAGTGTGCGCTGATATGAAACTTTCTGGCAGATTAAAACTGTGTGCTAGGCAAAGGTGCCGAGTTCGAGTCTCGGTCGGGCACACAATTTTAATCTGCCAGGAAGTTTCATAATACGGGATGTTACAAGATGATTCATCCAGTACCACAAGATTATTCCTGCTGCATGTTCTACATGAGCGAAAACGAATACTTCGAATAAATTTTTACTTAAGCGCATTGCTACAAAATTTTTGTTTTCGAAAGACAAGATCATGTCGCTGAAATGCATGCAGTTATAACCTTGGAGTTCTCGTTGCAATTTACTTTTCACGAAAGGTCAACCTGCCCTACAACGTACACACAACGAACATTCGGAAGGTAACCACATCAACGGGAAACTTATTAGTTGCACCAAGGTAAACTTTTTGTTTCGATGTGTAATTTTTTAATCTTCATCCATATATAAATTTTAGCCTTGTAAAACTGGGTGAATATTTTTGAAATATTGTATACTTTAGACAGCTTTCATTTCAGCCTCTTCTACATTAATGGTCACGTATTCGTTATATGTACATTTCTACGCACCTGAGGATGGACAGTCTGGTTTAAATATAACAAGTGGAATTGTAAGGAGACAGGCTCACCTCAGTCCCTCTGCCTCTGCCAGTTCCTCTCTTGCCATTACTCGCCTCATTGCCGTCTCTGCACATTTTGCCCCTTTTTGCTGTTGGCTCAGAGAACAGAAATTTTGATTACACCATACTTCCAAGTCGTTTAAATGTTTCTGGTGAATTATACCCGTTTGATTATTTCCCACTTCAGAAGTGCTAGAAATTTTAGCTTAGAAGGAATATTTTCAAGAGTAGTTGATTATTGAAAACCGTTTCGTCTTCAGAAAACATTTTACTATCTCGAAGGATTATCGGTTTACAACATGACTATGATTTCCAAAAATCAACAATTTTGTTTATGAAAGGATTTTCATTTTTAAGATGCAGTTCGTTTTACTACTAACAAGGGAACCTCCCCATCGCAACCCCCTTAGATTTAGTTATAAGTTGGCATAGTGGATAGGCCTTGAAAAACTGAACACAGATCAATCGAGAAAACAGGAAAAAGTTGTGAGGAACCATGAAAAAAAAAAAAAGCAAAATTTACGAACTGAGTAGTTCATGTGCAACATAAGCAACATGAAGGAACTCATGTGTGCCGTGGTCCCGTGGTTAGCGTGAGCAGTTGCTGAACGAGAGGTCCCTGGTTGAATTCTTTTTTCTTAATTTTCGCAAAGTTATGATCTGTCCGTTCGTTCATTGACGTCTCTGTTCACTGTAATAAGTTTAGTGTATGTGTTTTGCGACAGCACCGCAAAACCGCGCGATTAGTAGACGAAAGGACGTGCCACTTCAATGTGAACCGAAAACATTTGATCGCAAGATCATAGGTCAACCGGTTCCTCCACAGGAAAACACGTCTGATATATTCTATACGACACTGGTGACGGCATGTGCGTCACATGACAAGAATATGTTGTCGACCCACCTATCTTGTACACTGTGCGAGTGGGTAAAAAGATTCTTCTACCTTGCCCGATTTACGTTTTCTTATGGATGTGATAATCATAAATAAAATAAAATAAACTTTTCCCGCGATGGAAGACTTGAACCAAGAACCTCTTGTTCCGCAACCGCTCACGCTAACCACGGGACTACGGCTCACCTGAGCTCCCTTTCTCATTGATGTTGGCTATCTTGCGCATGGACTACTCAGTTTGTATATTTTGCTTATTTTTTTCATAGTTCCACACAACTTCTACCTGTTTTCTCGATTGATCTGTGTTCAGTTTTTCAAGGCCTAACCACTGAGCCAACTTATAACTAAATCTGAGGGGGGTGCGATGGGGAGGTTCCCCTATAAGTCTTTAGTTACATAGAAGAATTTTGGATTTCGAGGATATTATGACAGGGTGTCTAGGGCAACTGTGTGTGGGCGGTGATTCTCTACCAGAGAAGGATGTAGCAGAAGCATCAGCTCGTGGATGCAGGAAACCCTAGAATAGAAAAAACAGTCTCGTCTGTTCTAGGCATCATCAGACAAACTGGGGAAATTACAAACTGGGAAAAGTAGTGATCACTATTAAAGACAGTAACGAATGAGTAAATTAAGAATAACAGGAGGAAAACATACACCCGTTGGACTGTGGAACAGAGGGCTATTTTGTATTTCAGTGGGTGATGAAGCGTATAAATTTCGACTCCTAAAATACTGAACCATAGCTGGACTTACCAATAAAATAACAGAGGCGTCGAGCGTAATTAATAGTTTCATAAATCTGGCAGGTAACCGCCAGAGAGCAACTCTTCTTATTTTTAACCGAGGCGTCAAACGTGATTAAGAGTCCTAAAGAACTGGGAGGTAACATCCAGGTAGCCACTGTCAACGGTTCAGTAAATCACCTAGAAGCAACCCGAAAAAAGGTAATGACAGTAAGAAAAAGAAAGCTACTAAATCGTGCGAGGGGTACCTAACGTAGGAACATAGGTATATTCAGAGAGCAGAAAAACTCACGAGTGCAAAATTCACCCATATAATGGCTAGGCTAATTCACCTTTTGCATATGAATGGGCGCTAACAAAAACAAAGAAACAGTTAAAAGCTTTAGTAAAAGTATGTAGCAGCTAAGCCAGAAGCAACGCTGAACAGGAACACAAACTGTAACGATGATAATTTACTCTTGATGAAACAGCTCATGAACACAGATATGGACTGTTTAGTTTACTGTGAGCATGCGATGTCATGCTGGAAACTAGACCGCCAAGCAAGTGTCAAGGCCCCATGGGAAGGTCTACAAAGTGGCCCGTTTAAACGTAACTAAGTCATTTCTAAAGCTCAAATTAAATAATCAGTATCCATTGTAGGTGACAACCATTCTTTAAAGATACTTATCATTATATCCAAAAACCATTGATGCTTCGAGAAGACTTGTTCAGTTATTAGATTCGGAAGTTTGATAAAGATATGTTTAGATATTTCCCAGTTCTTCCAATAAATTCAGTTTCTTGCCTTTGCTCGCCACGTGAAGGACTAAGATGTCGTAGACCCGGGGCCTGATAGCCAGAGTATTTGAGATTCTGGGCAAAGGGGGAAAATTTTTACTCCTGACCTTGCAACGTAACCTTCTAGTACTAGTGGTGGTAAAACTCTATCTATGTAGGAAGATTACCGTCGCTTTGTCATGTCCTGCAGCTCCTGCTAGTTACCGTCTGTAGTAAATGGTTCTTTAAATTCGCGTCGTCCAGGAAATTACTGGCCCCTGCGAGTTATTGCCGGGCATTAATATTTTCTAGCGGAAGGATTTACCTAACCGGTAAAAATTTGAACGCAACGGATAACGCAATATTTTTTTAACCACTACAGAGGGCACCTGTACAGGGCTTAATACGCAGTATACAGCTTTTATTTGCTTTCATGACCCAGAATTCGACTGTGGTACTGACTTTCACCTATTCTTTATTACGGAGGGAACAAATAACCAGTCAACGGTGGAGATTAATTGGTATTTATTCAGTACAGATCGTATTTCAACAACTAGTCGTGTTTCTCTTGCAGTATATATCATCAAAACTGGTCTCTCTATTCAACGTGGTGCAGTTTCGCCACGTAATCATGGAATGGGATAGGGGAGCGCAGACCTGGCTTCAGTGTAATTTCATACAGACACACAATTATACCTAAACCCATGTTTATTATATTTAATTACTATAGGTGACTCAGAACTAGTTCAGCAAAGAGACTACAAGCAAAACTAGGTCAGGATGGAAGAGTGTTTCGCAAGTCTTTATCAAATCAATGGGCATTACAATCCGATACTTTTCCTTGTGGCACGAGTTTAAACCACGTATATTGCTTACCGCACAACATCGCCATCAAATCAAGTAGCACAAGAAACATCATGACTTCAGTGCTCTTTAACACACGTGGCCAAGTTTCGGTAGCCAACAGAAATCCAGAAAAATACGGACACACAAATTTATTCCTTCCCTATTTTAACCTGAGCCCACTATCGTACGATTATTCATCGTATACAATACATTTTCAGACCAAAACTACAATTCATCAATGTGGCGGTTGCTCCAACCGACCACGTGACGCGAAAGCAAGTTCACAAAGAAAACATATCGAAAATGAACAAAAAAAACCCAAAATATTACTGTAAATGGAAGAGCAGATTAAAATACATTGAATGACTGATTTCTGTTGAGCACAGAGCAATAATATGAGCGTGAGCTTAAGGTATATAGTGCGTGGCGTGACCAATGCACAAAAGCAAAGTTCTACTGAAATTCGAATGGATTACGGAAAGGAATTCCATTATGGGGATTAGTGGTAATCCCGCACCTGATTTCAACATCTGGACTTCATTACTGAGCAGATTTTAGACGGTCCAGTACCTCTACTAACATTACCAAAACTTGAGCTGTGTCTCCACGTCTGTCCAGCGCCGCGACCTAGGAACAAGTGCTCGATCGGATGGATACCTCGCCTAACCTGCTTCGTTCAAAAGGTGGTGGAGGGGATGGTTCGCCAACCTAACAGAGACAATCCTCTGGCCTTCGCAATCTCTCTGACCTGACGTGCCCACCATCTTTGCTGAACTTGGTCACGTTTAGGGGGTTGGCACTCTCCTACTACAGAACGACTCTACAAATCCAATGCTGCGACCTCTGACCTGAGCTCTCTGCTACATCACATACTATCTCAGTCATACAGTCCAAGGTCGCATACGGGAAAGGATACAAGGAAAGGGTGGCACACATGAAATAAAATGAATAAATAAATAAATAGACACCACTTGGTCCATGCTCTTCTGTTTGTCATACATGGAATTCGATTCTGCAGAGTCAAAACACTCTGGCTATAGTTCTCCTGTACCGGAAATTACTGGAAAAAAATATGGAACGGGACAAAAAGTTCTGTTTCAACCTCTTTTAGTCAGTAGATGCTCGCTAAACCTGACTGTGGAGTGATTTTAATTACAGGAAACTCTGTACAACTGTTTATTTAGATCCATCGTAGTTCGGTGCAACTTGACTTCAATCCTGCCGAGAATGACAAATACACCGACTTGGCTTCTAAAGATTTCCTGTTCTCCCAGCTCGGTGTCAGTAGGAGTGCAGGCCGTGCGTCGACATTGCGTTAAGTGTCAGTCTCGCGGAACTACCCGTAGACCGACGACGAGTCACCAGCTGACGTCGCTGTGAACGCGGTAAACGGTGTCTCGCCCCTGTGGCACAGGGCGATGGAGTCCTCCAATGATCCTTGACAGATGTAGTGGTGGCTGGATTACAACGCTGTAGTTCCGTGAAAGTGCAGAGAGCTGAGCTGCCAAAGCACTAGGGTGGTCAGCTGCAGGACAGCGGTTCGAGGCCCGACGGGTGTATTGACGGTGGCGTCGTCCGTTGACGCACAGGTTGGACATCATACTACTGCTGAGCTGTTTGACGTGAAGGGCTGGCCATGGAGCCTTAAAGGCAGGTCTCTGGGGATGACCATGCGGAGGTCTGTCACGCAGAGATGTCTCGAATGAGAGACACTGATTGAGGTCTGGTGTCATCGCACGGTAGCGGGCTGAACGACGGTAACTTACTGATGGTTGGTCGGTGTCCCAGGATGAGCGTGAAAATTCTTCATTGCTGCTTACCAGGCACGTCGTTCTGCGCGGCTGTGGCCTAGTTACGTCTCTGTGCAGCGTCGGTGGTTCGCAGCCGGTACAATATTTTAGCGAGTCTTCTTCTAATAGAAAGGTAAGCTGGTAAATGTACTGTCGTGAGAGTAAGAAGCTTACTGGCAGATTAAAACTGTTTGCAGGGAAGCTTCTGTGACGTTTGGAACATAGGAGAGGAGGAACTGGCGGAATTGAAGCTGTGAGGACGGCTCGTGAGTCAGGCTTGGGTAGCTCAGATGGTAGAGCACTTGCCAGTGAAAGGTAAAGGTCCGGAGTTGGATTGTCGGTCCGGCACACAGCTCTAATCTGCCAGAAAGTCTCATAACAGCGTACACTCCGCAGCAGAGTGAAAATTTCACTCTGAAAACATCCGCCAGGTTGTGGCTAAGCCATGTCCCCTCAATATCCTTTCTTCCGGGGGTGCTAGTTTTGCAACGTCTGCAAAAGAGCTTCTGTGAAGTTTGGAAGGTAGGAGACGAGGTACTGGCGGAACTGAAGCTGTGAGGACGGGTGCTGAGTCGTGCTTGGGTAGCTCACATGGTGGAGCACTGGCCCGGAACAGGCAAAGGACTCGATTTCGAGTCTCGGTTCGGCACACAGTTTTAATCTGCTAGGGCGTTTCATATGAACGCACACTCCGTCGCAGAGTAAAAGTTTCATTGTGGTGAGAGAAGTCGGTATTGGGTGGGAGAATAGACGGCTATTCCTTACAAAAGAGGCAAGAGAGTATAAGCAGAAGAATGAATTGATGTTTGGAGAAGATTAGGCTGTCGTATGTAAGATCGCAAGGTTATCCCAATGTATTCCATCTTTTTCATAATCCCAGACAAAAAAGTCTACGTTACGACATGGCATTCAACAATAAGATGTACAGTATGAGGCACATTTGTTTATTTCTGGCAGCTAGTACTCTTCTTCAGAAGATAGAATTACAGCATTATCAACTAGTGTAAAAAATTAGCAGCTGTTTGCAGCATATTACTGTAGGCATATGTATCATATTAGTTTTGCAAACACGGTATAAGGAAACAAACAACAAGTGCGGACGTCACGCAAAAACAAATGAGATTTTGCGTCTAAAATTTCAGACCGGGATAATCGTCGTGAACGATATGTAGGGCTACGTTGAATAATATTGGCTAGTGAGATCTATATGCAGCATACTGCATCCATCTAAGAAACACACCAACAAAACATCTAATTTTAATGTCCATGACATTTAATGGAAGTTCTGTCATTCAATATTCTAAGACTATTTTCATTTATCCCGCATTTAAAGCTTATGAAATATAAGTCAGTTGTGAAATTAATGAGTACTACACATGTAGGCTTCTGAGTGACTTCGGCACTTCATATCCCACTCCAAAAAGTCTTCAAATATTCACGTTACAAGAGCTCCAATACAAAACCGCTACCTAAGAAGATTTTGAGATTTAACTATAGGGATCTGTATTTTGCACAAACGTCATTGACAAGCTATCATGATTCACAGAACGAATGAACGTCGCACCAAAATTAAAAATACCTAAAAGCGAATTTTTTGGGATAAATATTAGTTTGAAGAGCATACCAGGTACAGTGAAAGAAATCAACATCCTATGACAGTAACAGAATGGTTAATTAAAAACCTGTTAATTATTCATAATTCGTTTACTTCTTTAGAACAACAAATTGTCGGTCTCCTGAGTACATCAGTATTTCTCTCTTTGATTTCTTAGCTGTTAGTTTCGGAATTAACTGTGAGATGTTACAGTATTGTTTCTTCCACGTAAACGGCTACTTGATTGTTTTAACTGTTGGCAAATAACCGCCTGTTTCCACGTACGTATAAATAGTGCACTTCAAAAAAGTAGTACCTGGAGTATTAGCAGCTGTTAAAATAGCTGTAGAACACATACAATCGGTTTTTACAGTAACCGAGGGTAGCCAAAACCATTAATATCCAAGTGGTTTTTTTTATGGGCATACAGCGTGATGCCGAAGGAGAAGGCACAGGCTCCGGAGCAGGATTCGGGTCTCTTTCCACTGATCCAGACTAGAGACTTCTGCACTTATGAATGATGCTGAACTAACCTCGCTGGTGAATATTGAGCCAACCAGAGTTGGTGCTGCTGCATCTGAGTGCGGCGCTGTAGCACAACAATGACGTTCCTGACCGTTGGCGCAATGAAATAAATAGTCTATAGTACTTAAATAATGAAGAGCGATTTCCAGGAAAATGGCTGATTTTATAGCATCCCCCTACCGCCTTCTCCCTCCTATCCAGAGAAATTTCTGATACAGCTCTCACGAGTGAGTCTTGTACAGTCTTATGACATCAGCGCAACAACTGCACTCTAAATTTATTTGAACCTGCTTACTGCATTCACGCCTTAGTCCGTCTTTCACAACTTTAAATCCACTATAATTCTTTCCCTCGTCAAATTACGTAGTAGTTGATGCCCCACGATGTGAAATACCAACCGTTACATTCGTTTAGTCATGTGATTGTGCGCATTTCTTGCCATCCGTTCGATTCATTAATCTTTCATTAGTTATACTAACTAGCCATCCAACCTTTGTTGGTCTTCAGCAGCACTGCATATTCCAATGCCTCTACTCTTCTCAATTTTATCTTAGATGCTAACATACTTCTCATTTTCGGAAAGGCGTTTCTGTTTAATGTGTGGACTCTGTATCACTCTCGTCTCGTCACTCTTTGCTTTTCAAGCCAGTCGACGCTTACGAATGCAGGTTGGTTCTTGTATAAGTTGTAGCTTTCTCACCCTCTGTTTTGTCCTAGAGAACTTCTGTAATTCTAAGAACGTGTTATAGAGGATGCTCTAAAATACCCTTTCCAGACTTCTGCTACTTCTAGAGGGGATGAAAAGACAATATTTTCGACTGGAACCAATGACAGGGTAGTCATAGTGGGGATTCCTTACGTCGGGTCGGCTGACGTCATTTGACGTCCGTCCGCCCTCTATCACATGGCTCGAGATTCATTCACGTGTCTGTGAGTGTTAGAGCAACGTGGTTCAGTACACGTCAGCAGACTACACTGACATGATCCTTCCGTAAGACGCAGCTCGAGGAAGACCTCCTCGTCGCCTTTATCGAGATCATTATCGACAACGTCCGACTCCATCACATATCCTTTTTGCCACAATTACGCCACGGCTTCTAGGTAAGGATAACTTCACCGCCAGCAGACGTGACTATGTTTCTCCAAGGAGACGTCGCACACCCGAATGACCTATAAACAACAGTGTAAGTGAAAAGTCTGCGAAAAATGGTTAAGTTTCCTTTTTGTTTCTTTGGTTATTAATGAGTAGATTTGTGGTCTGTGCGTCGCAGTTACTCCCAACATTGTCGATAATTTGCTGGATGTATTCCAACCCGTCTTCTCTAAACGATTTACAATCTCCGGCTCTGTCGAGTGTCATCTAGTTATTCCCTGATGTCCTATCGTATTACCCATTCTTTTTGCACATTGTATCTTTCTGGGCAAATCCCGCAAAAACCCATTTACACTATGTGGTAAAAACTGCTCTTCAGCAGTGGGAAGCAAGAAGGAGCTTATAACATCAATGTAGGCCTGTGCTGTGATAGTGCCACGCAAAACAGTAACGGGTGCAAGCCCCCTCCGTGAAAACCACGACCACACCCAACACCACCGCCTCCGAATTTTACTGTCGGCATTACACACGCTGGCAGATGACGTTCACCAGGCATTCACCACACCCATACCACGCCAGCGGACGACCACATTGTGCACCGTGATTCGTCGCTCCACACAACTTTTTTCCACTGTTCAATGTTTACGCTCCTTACACCAAGCGGTGCGTCATTTGGCATATACCAGCGTGATGTGTGTCTTATAAGCAGCTGCTGGACCATGAAACGCAAGTTTTCACACCTCCTGCCTAACTGTCATAGTAATTGCAGTGGATCCTGATGCAGTTTGGAATTCCTGTCTAATGGTCTAGGTAGATGTCTGCCTATGACACATTACGACCCTCTTCAACTGTCGGTAGTCTCTGTCAGTCAACAGACGAGGTCAGCCTCTATGCTTTTGTGCTGTACATGTTCCTTCACGTTCCCATTTCACTATCACATCGAAAACAGTGGACCTAAGGATGCTTGGGAGTGTGTAATTCTCGCGTACAGACGTATCACACATGAGACACTCAATCACGTTATAACAGTTGTCTCGTTTCTTATGCACAAACTAGTGTTACCCTCAGGCAGGAATTTTGAGTTTGACCGTGTGTTTGTCTATTGGAAAGAAGAGTATCGGACAGTAATTTTGTAGATGTTATAATTACTAGAAAACTAAACAGGCTTTTACTTTGGGGTAATGGAAGTATAAAAGTTCTTACGAATGAAACAATAAACGATCGCCAGCCTAATTAGGCATATTAATTTGAAACATTTGTTCATGGAAATTGAACATTAGTAGTTGTAGTGACTTTCATTGAAATTCCCTTTGAGTAATACACTGGATACACACGACTACAGGGTGATCTAAGATGTGGGTATCAATAGTTACCACTAATGCACAAACCAGTTATCATAGACAGCAAGATTGTACTCCACTCATAATAACAATTACAACCACACCATTGTGTAACTCAGTACTGAGATGTTACTGCAGGAAACAACGAACTGAAGTTGGGCATGAGAAGAGTTCTGACTGAGCTGACAAATATATACGACAAATAAAATGAAATAATACTACATATACACTTTTTATACTCCCATCTATATAAAAGCATCAGATTTCTTTAGTAGCAATAAATATCCCAATTATCTTTCTGACATGAGAAGAATATAGTGGGGACCCATAAACTTTTACTGTCTCTCTAGGCAAACTCTGTGATTCTTTCAGAAGCAAAGTTCAATTCAAATAACATTTATTCTTAGCTCCACTTGGAATAATTTATGTTCTCATCTTTTAAAGCAAATTACTCAACACTGAGCTCAATTAATCAAAAAAAATTGTTCATGTTAGCAATCAAGACTACATTACGTTTCAAATAAGTATAATTTAAGTGCCTTTTTCATCGCCTGTGAAGCAGGTACTTTAGACAGCAACACTTACAGTCTCTGGCACTTAATGTTTGCACATTTAATACACAGAAAAAAATCTCTAGTTAGTTAGGATACTCGGTTTTCTGCACATTTATCAGGGGATCCTGCTTCGGTTCATGATTAAGATAAAGTTAATGTTCAAAACACGGGTTTATAGCACTTGGATTATTATTGAAAACACTCACACAAATTATCTGGTCCATGCTATTATACATATCTGTGTGCCGGAAGTTGGTAGAGCAGTGGCGAAGTACTGGTGGCAAGAGACGTGGCGGCTAACTGTACTCAAGGCTCTTGATGTTGAATGCTCTTTACAATTTCTTCTTGGCGACGGATTTTTATCGTGTTAGAGCCACTCCGTAATTACGAGAGTACTATGCAACAGCCAAATCCACATCCGAGGATATTTTCCGTGCAAAACGTCTACCAAATGCCTCCCATGGCACCCTCGATTTTTGCCGTGCAACGACTAACCACTGACTGCGTACAGTTCCCACCAAGGAACCGCCCAGTACGACCATCCAAACCAACTTTTACCTCACGCCAAGCCACTTCCGTTGCGGAGGGTCTTCCTTACAGCCTTTATATTTCCCTAAGCATGAACCAGCTTCCAATATACATTTTTTTTTATGAACGTACATATTCTATAAAATTTCATTATTTTAAACATCATCTATCTTTTTTTCATACATACACTACAAACTTTAAATTTCTTGACACAAATCAATAACCTTAACTAACAGAGAAATAAACACTTCATAATCATAGATACACATTTAGATGGTCTAAATCTACTTACAATCGATATTGCTGTTACACATGCCGGCCGGAGTGGCCGTGCGTTTCTAGGCGCTACAGTCTGGAGCCGAGCGACCGCTCCGGTCGCAGGTTCGAATCCTGCCTCGGACGTGGATGTGTGTGATGTCCTTAGGTTAGTTAGGTTTAATTAGTTCTAAGTTCTAGGCGGCTGATGACGTCAGAAGTTAAGTCGCATAGTGCTCAGAGCCATTTGAACCATTTTTTTGTTACACATGCCCAATGTTTCATTGAGGTTTCCCGACAGAGATACATCAATGAAACATCAATAACACCTATACGGTGTCGAGCAGTAAAGAAAAATAACCCATCCAACGATAGTTTGGCATAAAAAGATATGTCGCAAAATACACTAAAACACAATATGCTTCACACATATCATTACCAAAACAAGACAGAATGATCAATATTCAATTCTGTAGACCTATGGTGTTTAATTCTCATTTTATTAAACGATAAGTTAAGCAGTAATCAAGTTTTTATACATTACCATGAATGTTGCATAGCATGGTGTAAGTATTAGAGAGAAATGTAGGTATACATATTACAAGATTACACATAACAATATCACAAGAAATTTTAACACTGTACACGTCATACATTCTATAGTATAGTTTTGAAATTATCAAGCAAGAAATGTTCAATGCTGCTTCTAATAATAGCAGTCCATTTTTTTTATATTTACATAGACATACAAACATATTTAAATTAAACCTAGTATTATTTTCTCACTGCCCTTACTTGAAACAACAGTTCATTTTTCAAAACCGTAGCAAAACGAACACAACATTAATTACGACAATAACCAAATAATTCTTCTGCCTGTAATAGCGTTTGACAGTCCATGTTTGCAAATACTTCAACTCTGTATTTTTGTTATACATTAGACATTTGACTGCCAACTTTGGATTTTATGGCAGTTCATTTCTGACACAAGTTTAAAAACATAAAACACTCAAAACGAAACTTCAAAATCGAACGCTGTCTATCACTGAGGAACGGCAGTCCATGACTGACAACATTTTACCATAATCAGACATACGTTCTTGCCCCAGTTCGGCAAGTCTTTTATGCTGCACACTCTGTATTCAAGGCAGTCTTTTGTTATTTTCATCATCAACACTTTTCTGCCCAAAGACACTTTTGGCAATCCATCTGATCATACTGCAATATTCCATTATTGCACTTCTCATACAAGTCATAGACGCGAGTTTACGTGAACCGCGTATTCCATTTTGTTATAACGAATCTGAAACTAATAGACATGCGCCAGTAGTCTGCTAATATTGACATGTGTCAGTAGTCTGCTAACAGAAATGTTTTTTTCCAAAATGAGAACACTTCGAAATACTATATCAAAAACAAGAACATTAGATTAAAGCACATAGTCACATTTTAACATTTTCTCCATATTATTCATTTCTGTGGACACAAATTTTTAAATCTGCAGTATAACAAACACTCAATGGCTTCTTTGACTTAGGATAAACAAGATAATAGGCATTAGTGTAAGAAGTTCCTTGCACTTTTTACGAGAACAAAGTCACCAATTTTGAATTTTGTCACTCTGAGACCCTTATCGTGCCTCTTAGATCTGGTTCCGCTTTTTCTATCATTTATTTTCTTACTAAGTCCTTTTTCTCTTTCAGATATAGTTCTACATTGGGTGGAAATTGTAAGGTTTCTTCAATTATACATCTCCTATTGTGCTTAAGTAGAATTTCCTCGGATGAAAATCCTGTAGTTTCATGGTGTAGGGTCTTCATTACATTTTCAAAGTCTGCAATAAACCTGCCCCATACCTTATGATTGTGGTGGCAATACGTTCGACACAACCTAACTAGTCCACGCATATAACGTTCCACTGAACTACTTGCAGGATAGTAGGCCGAAATATATTTTACTTGGATGCCATTCTGTTACATCCCTTCTTTTCATATTTCTTAAATAAACTGAGGCCCATTAACTGAGAGTACTGCCTTTGGTTTTCCTATAGTTCAAGAAAGTGGTACAAATAGCTCTAAGCACTATGGGACTTAACGTCTGAGGTCATCAATCCCCTAAACTTAGAACTACTTAAACCTAACTAACCTAAGGACATCATACACATATATGACCGAGGTAGGATTCGAACCCGCGACCGTAGCAGCAGCGCGCTTCCGGACTGAAGCGCCTAGAATCACTCGACCACAGCTGCCGGCTATCGTTTTAAAATATTCAGTCATTCTATTACATACTGCTTTTGCAGTAGCCTTTCTAATAGGAAATAATCTAATAAATTCAGAAAATACTTCCAATATCACTACAGTGTAAGTACAATTTCCGGAAGTTAACAAGAACGGCCCATACAAATCCACTGACAATAAGTCAAACGTGTTTTCCGGTACATTGTTCTGCATTTAGCATTGGTTGGTTCGGTTTGTACCTTTTTCCCTTTGGCAAATATCGCATGATTTAATTCAGTCTGTTATTTTCTTTGTCGCACTCGTATTTATTACTACTACATCAGAGAGTTTTTCAACACACTTTTTCATACCACAGTGTTCCAAGGCGAGGTGGAAATAATCAATTACTTCGGTCTCAGATTGAAATGGTCAATATACTGTCCACTCCTCTCTATTCGCAACTTTCCTTTTTTATAAAATATCTTTAAATATCTCATAAAATTTACAGGTTTGAGGATACTTGGTGTTGTTAAAATTTACTTTAACGGATTTCCAGACTTCATCTTCGTTTTTGTAGTACCTCATATTTTTCCAGATTTGTTCAGTTTCTTTTCCCCTGAACCTCTTTGATGAATCTCATATGAAAAATGCCATCTTCATTATTTTCCTCTGGTACTCTGTCTATTCCTTCTGGTAGTCTGGATAGAGCATCTGCTACAAGATTGTCACTTCCTTTAACATAAAAAATTTCGTAGTCAAACTGCTGGAGGTACAGTGCCCAACGGCTTAATCTGTCGGTAAATAAATGGCAGTCTTTAAGAAACGTCAATGCCTTGTGATCAGTATGTATAATGGTTTTATGCCCCCATATAAAATTTAGAAGTATTTTCAAACCCCATATGATAGCTGCAGCTTCCTTTCCTGAAATGGTGTAATTTCTTTCGTACTTGGTCAGTGTTCGACTAAGGAAAGCTATTGTCCTGCGCTTCAGTTCCACTGATTCAATATTCTCTTGATAAATTTCTATCCGAATCCCATATACACTCCCATCAGTACTCCTATGAAATGGTTCGCTCAAAACAGGGTGATGCAAAATGTTGTCTCTTGTTAACTCATTCTTTAGGTCTTCGAAATCTTTTTGGCATTCTTGTTTCCAAATGAATGCACTATTTTTCTTAGGCAACTCATTTAAATGGGGACTATTAAACACTTGCCCCTTTCGTCAAATTTGCGGTAAAATCCACAGAGACCGAGAAACGCATTCAGCTGCTTTCGGTGGTTCTTAGGAGGCGGGAATTTTTCAATAGCATTTAACCTCTCTGGGTCCTTTCCAGTTCTAGAAGTGGTAATAATATGTCTCAAGAATTTTATTTCTTGTTTTACTAACTCGCACTTCTTCAATTTTAACGTCATTCATCCTGCTTGAAGAGCAGAAAGGGTTTTGTTTAACAATTTTTCAATGTTGCTTCCAATTTTCTGTGGTGATCAACAAGTCGTCCATATTGATTGTATATCCAGCACCAAATTCCCTTCCCAGTACATAATCTAAAGCTCTAATGAAGAGTGAAACAGAAGTATTGAGACCAAAAAGAACAACTTTATATTGGTAACATTTTCCCTCAAATAGAAATGCGGTGTACTTTCGAGACTCTTCATCTTATGGGATTTGCCAATGTCCCGTCGTGGGGTCTAAGCTAGTCAAATATCGCACATTGTGGAAGTTTTGTAAGAGATTGTCTATATTTTCCGGAAGATCAATTTCTCTTTTGACAACTTTATTTAAAGATCCCGCATCGATTACAACTCACACGACTACATTTTTCTTGTTCACAATAATGAGAGGGCTATTATACTCACTATTGTTCCTTTCTAAAAACCCCCATTCAAACATTTTATCTATTTCTGCCTGCACGGCTTCGCTCTTTGCTGGTGGTACTGCATAATGTCTCAAGGAAAATGGTTCATGTTCTACTGTTTCGATACGGTATTCAAAATTCTTTACTATCCTCAGTTTATCTGAAAACACTTCCTGATTATCAGTTAGAATGTTAAACAAATCGACTTTCCGTTCCGAGTTAAGTTCCTGTATCTCTTCAATAATTTATTTAAAAGTTTCTGTTTTTGTGCCATCAATCATTACATTCTTCACATGGTATATTTCATATAAATTGGTCAAACCATCCTTTCCCGGGTCTAATTCTAATACCAATGACTTATCTTTTGTGTCCTGTGAAGTTACGTTTTCAGCAAACCCAATTTCCAAAATGCCTGATTTACTACTAATTTTGACAAATCTGTTACCACAATCAATCAATCCTTTTTCCTTGTCTAACCAATGAATACCGAAAATCGTTTCAGCACCCAGCTCACGTATGACCAGGAAGGCGTGATTCAATTTTCGTCCATTAACTTCAGATTTACGAATACTTGTCTTCGAATAGGCTTAGTAGATTTGCCAGTTGCTCCTACAGTTTTCACACCATTTACTGACACCATAACTAACACAGGTTTATTTGAAATGTGTTCAAGGGAGGATTGTGAAATAGCACTAATTTGGGATCCACTGTGTAAAATTAGCTGCAAATTAATACCGTAAATTGCGACTGGGACGTTAGTTTATTTTCTACTTTCCGCATATTCATGACCCTTCCCATAACAAATCTTCTTCGACCATCAAATCGCTCCAAGATGTTATTTGCTGGCAAATCACAAATATCTGGGGCTTTTCGTTTTTCTTAATTTTTTATTTATACTTCCTTTACAGCTCCCATCAACTTTTGCCCCGTTATCGTATTGTCAGGTGGCTCTTTCGGTTTTCTGAGTTCGAAGTCTTTTACGACTCTAAACAAATCTTGCCCCAGTACCGTCTTGTCTGGTGGTTCTTTCTTTTTCGGTTCCATATCTATCGCCGGATTTTGTTTAGAAAAACTTTTGCTTTTCAGATATATTTTCGGTTATACTTTGTTCACTTTCCTCTATTTCTACGTCTTCTTCGTCTGAACTATCACTTATTTCACATTCACTGTGTGATTTAGGCACCGCGCGGGGTAGCCGCGCGGTCTCAGGCGTCTTTTCACGGTTCGTGCGGCTCCCCCCGTGGGACGTTCGAGTCCTTTCTCGGCCATGGGTGTGTATGTTGTCCTTAGCGTAAGTTACTTTAAGTTAGACTAAGTAGTGTGTAAGCTTAGGGACCGATGACCTCAGCAGTTTGGTCCCATAAGTTCGTACCACAAATTTCTTATTCTGGCATGAAAGCTACTCTTTCGTTATTGTCGTTATTGTCATTATTTTCAAGTTTCCGAACCTTTCCTAAAATTTCTATTTCATTATCGGTCACAGGTGTTTCTTCAATATCACTCCGGATGACGTCAACTCTAATTTCATATTTAGTATAATCGTCTTGGATTTCAGTAGTTCGCATACACTCGTCTGAATCTAAAGCTTCATGACCATCACCAACTGTTGCTGGTACGAGATATTCATCAGTCGGGACCACATCTATACTGTTGAGGGTTTCATCCCCTTCCAGTTTCCTATTTATACCGAGCATGTTTCTACACTACTGGCCATTAAAATTGCTGCACCACGAAAATGACGTGCTACAGACGCGAAATTTAGCCGACAGGAAGAAGATGCTGTGATATACAAATGATTAACTTTTCAGAGCATTCACACAAGGTTGGCGCCGGTGGCGACACCTACAACGTGCTGACATGAGGAAACTTTGCAACCGATTTCTCATACACAAACAGCAGTTGACCGGCGTTACCTGGTAAAACGTTGTTGTGATGCATCGTGTAAGGAGGAGAAATGCGTACCATCACGTTTCCGACTTTGATAAAGGTCGGATTGTAGCCTATCGCGATTCTGGTTTATCGTATCGCGACATTGCTGCTCGCGTTGGTCGAGATCCAATGACTGTTAGCAGAATACGGAATCGGTGGGTTCAGGAGGGTGATACGGAACGCCGTGCTGGATCCCAACGGCCTCGTATCACTAGCAGTCGAGATGACGGGCATCTTATCCGCATACCTGTAACGCATCGTGCAGCCACGTCTCGATCCCTGAGTCAACAGATGGGCACGTTTGCAAGACAACAACCATCTGCACGAACATTTCGACGACGTTTGCAGCAGCATGGACTATCAGCTCGGAGACCGTGGCTGCGGCTATCCTTGACGCTGCATCACAGACATAAGCGCCTGCGATGGTGTCAACTCTAATTTCATATTTAGTATACCTGGGTGCATGAATGGCAAAACGTCATCTTTTCGGATGAATCCAGGTTCTGTTTACAGCATCATGATGGTCGCATCCGTGTTTGGCGACATCGCGGTGAACGCACATTGGAAGCGCGTATCGTCATCGCCATACTGGCGTATCACCCGGCGTGATGGTGTGGGGTGCCATTGGTTACACGTCTCGGTCACCTCTTGTTCACATTGGCGGCACTTTGAACAGCGGACGTTACATTTCAAATGTGTTACGACCCGTGGCTCTACCCTTCACTCGATTCCTGCGAAACCCTACACTTCAGCAGGATAGTGCACGACCGCATGTTGCAGGTCCTGTACGGGCCTTTCTGGATACAGAAAATGTTCGACTGCTCCCCTGGCCAGCACATTCTCCAGATCTCTCACCAACTGAAAACCTCTGGGCAATGGTGGCCGAGCAACTGGCTCGTCCCAATACGCCAGTCACTATTCTTGATGAACCGTGTTATCGTGTTGAAGCTGCATGGGCAGCTGTGCCTGTACACGCCATCCAAGCTCTGTTTGACTCAATGCCCAATTGTATCAAGGCCGTTATTATGGCCAGAGGTGGTTGTTATGGGTACTGATTTCTCAGGATCTATGCACCCAAATTGCTTGAAAATGTAATCACATGTCAGTTCTAGTATAATATATTTGTCCAGTGAATACCCGTTTATCATCTGCATTTCTTCTTGGTGTAGCAATTTTACTGGCCAGTAGTGTATTTTCAGCACAAATTTTCCTAACATTGTCGGCTCGCGTGCTTAGCAGTTAAGTCCCATAAGATTTCACACACATTATTTATTCATCTCGGTCTTCTGCGATCCCTAACGACTCCCCTTCGCACAAACAGTATATCTCTCCACGTTTACATAATAACATGTCCGATTCTCCTTTCATTTCGGTGATATTCTCCACCGAAACAGGTCCACTGAATTCCTTTGCCACGTCGTCTCTTCCTACTGCAGCTTCACGGTGGCCAGCTGAAGTATACTAGCGAAATCTTCCATGAATTTTCGTTTTTTAGATCGGCTTGTTCGTTTAAAATAATCTCTGGATGTTTCGTTTAACACATCAAAATTTCTATTTCTTCCAAAGTTTTAAAAAATGGTTCAAATGGCCCTGAGCACTATGGGACTCAACTTCTGAGGTCATAAGTCCCCTATAACTTAGAACTACTTAAACCTAACTAACCTAAGGACAACACACACATCCATGCCCGAGGCAGGATTCGAACCTGCGGCCGTAGCGGTCGCGCGGTTCCAGACTGTAGCGCCAGAACCGCTCGGCCACCAGCGGCCGGCCCAAAGTTTTAGTGAACTGCTTTTTTCGGCAGTATATAGAACTGACAGGTAGCGTGTCATCCCACTGGCTATGTGATTTTGTTATTTTAAGTGTGTACTAAATGAAGACAGATCCATAACAGTCAGTTTCAGATGTTCGTTAAATCTTGTATTGAAACTTTGTCCAGTTTGCCCAAATAAATTTTCTGGCACTTTGTTCTACGTTACGACAAATTTGTAATTGTATTGTTTTGTGGGTTCTGAATCGTATTTTTAGGCTGTTTCCTTATGTTCAGGTCTCTTTTTATTTTAAATTTTTCGCTAATATGGAATGACGGTGAATTGTGTATGTTTGCTATTATAAATAAAGGACAGTATTGTCTTAACAAGGACAAATTATAGCAAAGATTCACAAGTCACTGGCAGTCAGTATTTGGGAAAAAATTTCAGATAAAATCAGACTTGCGCTCCGTAGAAGTAACCTAAAAATAGGTTTTAGAGGGCATAACACATGGCGATCACAAATTTGTTGTAAGATAGAACAGTCCTGTGAATTTGCACGTTCAGGTGTTTATAAGATAAAATGCGATAACTACGAGAAGATTTACGTAGGACATAGTGGACCAACTTTCAAAACAAGATTTAAAGAGCGTGAGTGCTTATTACCCCATTAGTCCACTTAGGTGTCAATATACGCCGGTTGCAGTGGCCGAGCGGTTGTAGGCGCTTCAGTATGGAACCGCGTGACAGCTACGGTCGCAGGTTCGAATCCTGCCTCGGGCAGGGATGTTAGTGATGTCCTTAGATTAGTTAGGTTTAAGTAGTTCTAAGTCCTAGGGGACCGATGACCTCAGGTGTTAAGTCCCATAGTGCTCAGAGCCATTTGAACCATTTTTTGTCAATATACAGTATTTCTGTTGCACCTTACGTCGAACGCTTAAAAATATCTACATTTGTTGCTTTCTCACAGTCCGTGGTTCACGTCCTCAGATATCACAGAAATTTCCTCCTCAAGGTCTCTGTGGGACAGCAGTTATTTTCTTTTGGCTCTGTGCCTTTGTTAGTGTGCTTTCATATCCTTGTTACGCCCATCATCATAAAAAAAAAATGGTTCAAATGGCTCTGAGCACTATGGGGCTTAACTTCTGAGGTCATAAGTCCCCTAGAACTTAGAACTACTTAAACCTAACTAACCTAAGGACATCACACACACCCATTCCCGAGGCAGGATTCGAACCTGCGACCGTAGCGGTCGCGCGCTTCCAGACTGTAGCGCCAAGAACCTATCGTACACCCCGGCCGGTCCGTCATCATCACTTTGCTTCCAAAGTAGTAAACATCCTTAATGTTACCTGTGACATGGTCTCAAATTTCCTTGTTAAGTTTGTTGCTAATCGTATTTCTGACGCTCCTCAATATTTCCGACTTTCTTTGATTTACTCTCAGTGTATATACTATGCTCACCAGAATTGCTCATTTCATCTTGTCAAATGATTCTTCATAGTCAGTGGAAGCCAAGCAGTTTTGATACAATTGATTTTTCCCTGCTTTTCTTCGTGTTGCTTTAAGTGCAACCATCCTTGTTACAAACGTTTATTCCCTGTAATAACAGCTAAGGGAACGGACACAAATCGTATAATGAACTACTAGACGACAGAGAATCTTGTCAGTAGGTGTGCTGTCAATTGGCTGAGCACTCAGTCGCTTGAAGGGAGATCTGTCTTCATTCTCAACAATCGTCGGAGGCGATAATGATACTGTATCATCCACTTTGCCCCTCACCGGAACAATGGGCGGGTATCGCGCAGCACCCGCGCGCCACGCTGCGGAAGAGCAAACTCGGTTGCCTTTCTCCGTACGGCGCACACAATGGGACCGTGACGTTGCATAAATAAAAATATGAGGAACGGGGCTCCCATCTCCACAAATTTCAAGAAAATCGCTCCGCACAGCCCCCTCTGAATCTCTCGCCCTCCGCGCCGACTGTCATAATTCATACGCGCGCCGCAGCAGGAAACAGCGCTGACTTGCCGCGTCTAGCGGCGGTGAGGTCGTCCCCCGCCCTCCTCAGGCCTCTTCGCTTTTATTCGCCTCCCACTGTCTCACTCGCACCCTTCTCCCCCTCTCTCTCTCCCACTCTCTCTCCTTAATACACTGTGTGGCCATCGCCGCTGTCGAACGGGCTTCGCATTAACACCCTCTACCTGAGCCCGTTCTCAAACAATTGGAAATTCAATAAAGCCAGCAATTATCTTCTGTAAACCTTTATATCGACGCGGCGACCCGAGCGGAAAATTAGGGTTTTACGGTGTTTCTATTCGGTTGCGGAGACCGACTCGGAGCGAGGGGGTGAGCAGCGCGTGGCCCGAGGTGCTTGTGGAAGGGATGTACCAACCGCCCCCCCCCCTCTCCCCACTCCTCACCACGACTCAACTGCTCCCTCCCACCCCCCCCCCCCACACCACCACCAACACCCACCCTCACACCAGCTCTGTATCTTAACGGGTGGGCCGATACGGCGGCAGCCTAATGCGATGTTATTGCCGGCAATGGGCATCGGCGTCTGCCTCCAGATGAAGCTGCGACCGGCGCGTGTTCCGCCGGATTCAGACAACAGCGCTACGGCCCCACGGCTCTGCACAGCACACAATTGAGGGCCAGCGTGCCTGCGCCGTCCACTGCTGCCATTTGGACCGTATTACCCAGAGAGGATCTTGCCCATTATGTAAACGACGTGTACCGCATACCAACCAGAGCTGCTTAGCCTGTTATTAGTTTGTGGCATCATAAAAATAACTGCAACAATCAGAGTAATATTGACGCTCACTTTCTGAATCAATTTACGATTTAAGATCGTGAGTTGGTGGTGTTACCATGGTAATTAAATTTTATAGGGTATTAAAGGAAAGAGTGCTGAATATTTTTACAGGTAGCAGCACTCATTATACATCCAATAAACGGCAGAACTACTTCGTAGCTTCAGCAGAGGCGGGAATACCTATTTGCCACCACTAGGCAGAGAAAAACACTTATGCCCCTCATTTCGACAAAAATATATCACCAGAAATTTTTTTCTGAGTCATCAGTCTTCTGGTTGGTTTGATGCGGCCCACCACGAATTCCTCTTCATCTCAGAGTAGCACTTGCATTCTACATCCTCAATTATTTGTTGCATGTATTCCAATCCCCATCCTGCCTGGATCTCCACCCCTCCCACCTTCTATAAGTCCATCCAAATTCTTGAATGCCCATCCCCCACGCGGATCCTATATGATTTGATTCCCTTCCCACAGCTTCTCCTTTTCCTCGAATGGATATGGATACTTTACACCTCCCACAAGCTCGATCCCCCACACCCGCTTGTCTCTCCCATCCTCGCCCATCCCCACCTGCTGCTGCGCCTGTATTCTTGCATCCCACCTGCTCTCCATCTTCACACCCTCCATGCCATTTCCCAAGGTGGCTTCTGCCAACTCCCCCTCCCTGATGTGTCCTTGTCCAGTACCTCCTACCAGCTCTGACCCTCCCCTCCCATTCCCCCCTTTTTCCCCCAGGCTTCCCTCTCTCCCTCCTCACCATCCTTTCCCCCCCACCTCCTCTCTCTCCAGCGTTCCAACCTCCACCTCTCTCCTCTCCCCCCTCCTCCCAATCACCCTTTTTCCTCCCACTGCCCCCCCCCCTTCCTGGCGTTCTACTTCTCCCTTTGTCCTGGAGGCAGCCCCCCCCCCCCCCCCACCCCTTTGTCAGTGTGAGTGCTTCGCCGATGATCGTCGTCAGTATTTTCCGTGCATCAGTGTCTCTCGTGCAGTGTCTTTGTCAGTGTTTTCTACTACGTTCGTGTCTCTGCCTGGACGTCTTCATCTGTTTTCAGCTGGTGCCACCCTTCATTACAATGTCTTCTGTCAGACGACTTCTGATTCCAGAATGAGATTTTCACTCTACAGCGGAGTGTGTGCTGATATGAAACTTCCTGGCAGATTAAAACTGTGTGCCTGACCGAGACTCGAACTCGGGACCTTTGCCTTTCATGGGCAAGTGCTCTACCATCTGAGCTACTGAAGCACGACTCACGCCCGGTGCTCACAGCTTTACTTCTGCCAGTATCTCGTCTCCTACCTTCCAAACTTTACAGAAGTTCTCCTGCAAACCTTGCAGAACTAGCACTCCTGAAAGAAAGGATATTGCGGAGACATGGCTTAGCCACAGCCTGGGGGATGTTTCCAGAATGAGATTTTCACTCTGCAGCGGAGTGTGCTCTGATATGAAACTTCCCGGCAGATTAAAACTGTGTGCCCAACCGAGACTCGAACTCGGGACCTTTGCCTTTCGCGGGCAAGTGCTCTACCATCTGAGCTACCGAAGCACGACTCACGCCCGGTGCTCACAGCTTTACTTCTGCCAGTATCTCGTCTCCTACCTTCCAAACTTTACAGAAGTTCTCCTGCAAACCTTGCACTCCTGAAAGAAAGGATATTGCGGAGACATGACTTAGCCACAGCCTGGGGGATGTTTGCAGAATGAGATTTTCACTCTGCGGCAGAGTGTGCGCTGATATGAAACTTCCTGGCAGATTAAAACTGTGTGCCCGACTGAGACTCGAACTCGGGACCTTTGCCTTTCGCGGGCAAGTGCTCTACCATCTGAGCTACCGAAGCATGACTCACGCCCGGTGCTCACAGCTTTACTTCTGCCAGGAGAACTTCTGTAAAGTTTGGAAGGTAGGAGACGAGGTACTGGCAGAAGTAAAGCTGTGAGCACGGGGCATGAGTCGTGCTTCGGCAGCTCAGATGGTAGAGCACTTGCCCGCGAAAGGCAAAGGTCCCGAGTTTTCATCTTGCGTTTACCATGTTTTTTTTATGTTTTCTGTGCCTTCTGTGTAATTGTGTCTTTTGGCCGAAGAGCGGCGTATGTAGGGCGCTGCCGGTATGTCTCAGCTGAGGCATGAAATCACAATAAAGGACAAAAAATATTCCAATATTTCTCTTCCTCTAAAGTTTTCACCCTCTAAAGCTCCCCATAGTACCACGGTAGTCATTCCCTGATATCTAAACATATGTCCGATCAACCTGTCCCTTCTTCTTGTCAGTGTTTTCTATATATTCCTCCCCTCGCCGATTCTCCAGAGACTGTCCTCACTCCTTACCTTATCAGTCCACCAAATTTTAAACGTCCTTCTGTAGTACCACATCTCAAATGCTTCGATTCTCTTCCTTTCCCCACAGTCCATGCTTCACTACCGTACAATGCTGCACTCCACATGTACATTCTCGAAAACATCTTCCCCAAATTAAGGCCTTTGTTTGATACTATTAGACTTCCCTTGGCCAGGAATACCCTTTTTGCCAGTAGGTTGCAGTAGGTACTGGGAGATGAAGAAGCTTGCACAGGATAGAGTAGCATGGAGAGCTGCATCAAACCAGTCTCAGGACTGAAGACAACAACAAACTCTGCTTTTTATGCCCGTCCAGCATGGGTTATTTTGCCGTCCGGGGTGGCCGAGCTGTTCTAAGCGCTTCAGTCTGCAGGTTCGCAGGTTCGAATCCCGCCTTGGGCATGGATGTGTGTGATATCCTTAGGTTGGTTATATTTAAGTAGTTCTAAGTTCTAGTGGACTGATGACCTCAGCAGTTAGGTCTCGTAGCGCTCAGAGCCATGGGTTATTTTCCTGCCTAGGTAGCAGGATTCCTTAACTTCATCTACATCGTGATCATCTACCCCGGTGATAAGTTATGGCTGTTACGGCTGTTCTCATTTCTGCTACTTCACATTACTTTCGTTTCTCTCGATTTACTGTCAATTCACATTCTGTACTCATTAGACTGTTCATTCCGTTCAGCAGATCCTGTAATTCTCCTTCACTTTCTCTGAGGACAGCAATATCATCAGCGAATCTTATTATTAACATCTTGTAACCTTGAATTTTAGTTCCACTCACAATCTTCCTTTGATGTCCGTCATTGCTTCTTAGATATATTGTATGAGCTGTAGGGGGCGAAAGACTACCCTCCTGTCTTGCGCTGTTTCAAGTCAGGCACAGCTACTTTCTTTGTAGCAAATCCTTGATCACATCTTCATAGTCTAGTTGCTGAGTAATGTCATAACTTATGGAGAAAACGGCAAGACCGTTGACTCAATACTGCGACATGGATCATCGCAAATAATTGTTGAGTCTTTCAGAAGAGAGAAAGATCGCTCAATTGAACAATTGGTTAATGCGTAGTGCAGTCTCCAAATTCAGGAAAGTTCTTCAACGTGGTTCTCACGCAACACCCTACCCAAAGTACTTAAGGAGGAGTTTTTTGTTTTGTTGCTCATCACATATGCTTGTTTTCTCTAATACAGATATGAATCTGTCTACAATAAGCAGAAATGAATTCGCAGTGAGATCTTCCTTCATTAAAAAGTAGTATCAGGTTCGACTGTTTCGTCTACTTTCAGTTTTCTTGATTTTTCCCTATTTTGTAACAGTTTTATAGATATATTGCTTACTCTGTTCGATACATGTGTTTTGGTATGCTTCGTAGATAGATCAATTCGCTCGAAGGAATTTAAGTAAAGAATCGCACAACTTTAGCAGAGTCCCATTATCAGCATCAACACTTTGTAACAATTTATTTGTGTCTTATAGAGCCTGAAGTGATCCACATGTGTAAATGTGATAATTTGCAGACTAACATTTATAACATCGCTGATTAAAATTTGTCGTTACCGTACTTTCCAGACTCTGTGGACTGCTCAGGTTTCCAGCCGCTTCGCAATTTGGTGAAGCCTTTGAGTTTCATCTCCCTGAGTAACTTCCAGAGCTAATACTATTTCTACCCAGTTAACACTGAAGCTAAAGCAGCTATCGTGACCCCAGGAGCAGCGCCTTTCTGCAGGTCGTTTTACGGACACTGAAGGGTTTAATTATGACTGCAAAATATTCCAACTGGTCGTCGAAGCAGAGAAAAAAAGGAGTAAATTTATTACAACAAACGGGGAAATGTGCTGGATGATAACACGGTGCTGCACACGATCCTAGTAAAGTAAAGGAATGAGATTCACACAGAATGCGCTCGGCAAGTGGATGACTTGTTTGATTATAGCTTGGAGACCAGAATAAGTACCAGCTATATTGCTTGCATTGTCGCATGACTGAACTCTACATAAGTGAACGTCCAAGTCATATTTACTTAATAAATTTATTAACTAATCACCTAATTCTTCCGATTTATGCCATGAATTTGCGACTAAACACGTAAATCTTTCAACAGGAAAGCCATCTTTTGTAAAATTCCTTATAACGAAAGACAGCTGATTCACATGTGTAATGCGAGGGGTTCAGTCTAGTATGGCGGAAAAATATATAGTTTGCTTCACTTCATCTACAATATACTTCACCACTCTTTCTGCAACAAATGATATAAGCTATTAGCTGTAAAGCCATCTCGAAATTTCCGCAATGTATTGACCCAACCCATGGCTGTGACTCCCTAAAAGATAGGGCTCACATGAAAAAATTTTTGACCGTAGGAACAACACGTTTTAAAACCTCCCTCCAATATTTTACCTCAGTCTCAAGTTACGATGTTAGATTCTTATCCATTCTCCGCGTGATATGTCGTCTAGCTGTTAAAGTTAACACACATTCCCGAAGTTCAGCTAAATTTTTATATGCAGCTAATCGGGACTGACCGTTTTTCCAGTGATTCAGTCCCTCATTACGTTTTCCAGACAGCGATTTTCCACAAAACAGTAATCGTCTCACACAAAATACACTATCCTTTCTTCGAGAGTATACTAAAAATAGTCTATGTTGTTTCTCACAGTTCGTCATGCTTCTGAAAAACAAACCTTTTGAAGTCAGTAAACTGCCTACGTGAAATACTGAAATCACTATCGATATTCTCTGCCTCGTGACCTTGTTCAGCGATATGATCTCGAAATTAGTTATTTATCGTCCAGTTCGCAGGATCGTCAGAAACTGAATTATTATTATCATTCCCCTTATATGTCTGATTTGGATCAACTGAAATGATTACTTCCGCGCCATTTCTGTCATTTCTAATATCGAAACCGAGTGAATCAAACCACTTGCTGCAATATTTTCGATAGCGTTCACCACAATACTACACTCTGATATTTATAGGCATGACCACGAACTGGAACTAGGTGGCTGTGTTTGCTTTTTAATTAGCACACCAACCAGCATTCTTTCCCCCAATTTCATTGCCTTATATTGGGCGAATTTCCGGTACCGGGAACCACTTACTCTTTCCCGATTGCCACTCATTTTAATTAGTATTATAAAGTAAATCACAGACTAAAACCTCAACGATTGCACTCTTTACAGTTTCAAACAGAACTGTGAGCCTAGCGGCCGGCTATTAGAATGACTGGCGGCTTTTGCTTTAAATACCACATTTAAAGTTCGAGTGGGCACGGATGTTAGAAAACTGCTGCGGAAGCAAAGGGAACTTCAAAGCAAACATAAACATAGCCAAAGCCTCGCAGAAAAACAAAAATTACGCGAAGCGAAATGTAGTGTGAGGAGGGCTGTGCGAGGGGCGTTCAATGAATTCGAAAGTAAAGTTCTATTTACTGACTTGGCAGAAAATCCTAAGAAATTTTGGTCTTATGTCAAAGCGGTAGGTGGATCAAAACAAAATGTCCAGACACTCTGTGATCAAAATGGTACGGAAATAGAGGATGACAGACTAAAGGCCGAAATACTAAATGTCTTTTTCCAAAGCTGTTTCACAGAGGAAGACTGCACTGTAGTTCCTTCTCTAGTTTGTCGCACAGATGACAAAATGGTAGATATCGAAATAGACGACAGAGGGATAGAGAAACAATTAAAATCGCTCAAAAGAGGAAAGGCCGCTGGACCTGATGGGATACCAGTTCGATTTTACACAGAGTACGCGAAGGAACTTGCTCCCCCCCCCCCCCCTTTCTTGCAGCGGTATACCGTAGGTCTCTAGAAGAGCATAGCGTTCCAAAACATTGGAAAAGGGCACAGGTCATCCCCGTTTTCAAGAAGGGACGTCGAACAGATGTGCAGAACTATAGACCTATATCTCTAACGTCGATCAGTTGAGAATTTTGGAACACATATTATCTTCGAGTATAATGACTTTTCTGGAGACTAGAAATCTACTCTGTAGGTATCAGCATGGGTTTCGAAAAAGACGATCGTTTGAGACCCAGCTCGCGCTATTCGTCCATGAGACTCAGAGGGCCATAGACACCGGTTCACAGGTACATGCCGTGTTTCTTGACTTCCGTAAGGCGTTCGATACAGTTCCCCACAGTCGTTTAATGAACAAAGTAAGAGCATATGGACTATCAGACTGATTGGATTGAAGAGTTCCTAGATAACAGATGGCAGCATGTCATTCTCAATGGAGAGAAGTTTTCCGAAGTAAGAGTGATTTCAGGTGTGCCGCAGGGGAGTGTTGTAGGACGTTGCTATTCACAATATACATAAATGACCTTGTGGATGGCATCGGAAGTTCACTGAGGCTTTTTG